>NC_136073.1:475865462-477321295 GCF_964261635.1 Lissotriton helveticus
ATGCCGGGCAGACAACGGCCTTAATACTCCTGGACTTGAGCGTCGCCTTTGACACTGTTGCTCATCACACCTTGCTGCAGTGTCTGAATAAAGGTGGCGTCTCTGGCTCTGCACTGAAGTGGATGAAATCCTTCTTGGCAGGACGCAGTTTCCAAGTGAGGCAGGGATCCCACTACTCTAAAATTATCAAACTGAAACAGGGGGTGCCACAGGGATCGGCCCTGAGCCCGACCCTGTTCAATCTCTATGCAACACCTCTTGCTGAGATAGCGCATGGGTTCGGGATCAGGGTCGTGTCCTATGCCGATGACACCCAGCTGGTGGTCTCCCTGACTCAAGCACCCGACTTGGCAGACTCCAATTGTGTGGCATGCATGCAGGAGCTTGCCTCCTGGATGGCTAACAACTACAAAATTGGAGGCTGCCAACTTTATTGTGCCCGTAAGTTTATCCCCTCTCCCCACAGTGTGGGGACACACCGGTTGGTGTAACCAGGCGCTTTACTAATGTACTTATTATTATTATTATTATTATTATTATTTGCATTACGTTTTGTAATGGTGAGCAAGTAGTGCACTCACTGGGCTGGGATTGGCGTTCCCGTTGCTGCTTTTAATATTTCTGAGACTTTTCCCCAGAATGACATGTCCAAACCATGTGTAAAAAAATTGGCGTCTGAATTTTGACATCTAGGGCATATATCTGTGGATGATGGGTACATACGTGCCAATATATGCAGGGTTGGATATGTATGGTGTAGATAATTGAATTGGGTGATTTTTAATCTGGCATTAGTGGATATTAAAAATCCTTGAAAATTCACTGAAAAAAACATGGTTTCAGGGCCGTTATAGTTAGTTGGACATTTCACTCTTGCAAAACCATTGAAATTCCTCCGTTATAGTTAGTTCAGCTAACTATAACTCGCGCGCCCGCAATGCACTGCTGATGATGTCGCATATTACATCACTCATGACTTAGTCAGTGACCTCACTCACGACATCACAAATGACATCACTGATGACATCCATCGCCGATGACATCACTGATGAAATCATCCTTCTGATAGTGGCAGACCTTCCCTCACCCTAATATAACCTTTGATATACACACACTCTAAAATACCAAATACCATTTTCAAAACAATGGACACACCATTACCAGTTACAACATACCCATTCACTAATACCAAGATCTACATACACATCTACTCATTCACCAAAAGTCCTATACAGTCACCCAGACATGCACTCACTCATCATATGTACTCATACACCTATACATACACTTGCACACCGCCACTCATCCAGTTACTCACACACAGTCACACATGCAAAGAAAGTATCAAACATCCATTTACTTGCATATACAGTTATACACACATCACCACACTTACTTCTACAGAAACTAACACATACTTACTCTCTTAAACAATCACTTATAGAAACACATACTCATTTATACAGGTACTCTTCCAACCTCTCTCTCATATATACTCACTTACATTCACCAATACTCAGAGACAGTCATTCACTCACAAACACACCTATACACACACTCATCCACCCATACAGTCCTGCACACATGCTTTCTTCAACACATGCAAACAGTGACTCACTCATTCATGCATCTATGCACAGTGATACCCCCAACGAACCACTCAAACACTCTATACTCAAAAAAACAACTAATAACCCATATAGACACACATGTAGCTACTCACCAACCCATGCTGCCACTTATACACAAAATGAGAGACTGATACAGATATTTACACATTTAAAGATTACTCACTAACCCATGTATTCACTAAGATTCACTTAATCAGTCAGTTATACAATCAGTTTCACACAAACAAAATCATCCATTTAGACACTTACATACCCATTTATTCTTCCATCAACCTCGACATATACATATATAAAACATATTTAAATTTCACAAAAACACACATTCACTGTATGATGTCATCAGTGGTCATTTGAGATGTCGTCAGTGATGTTGTGAGTGATGTCACCGACCATGTCATGAGTGATGTAATATGTGACATCATCAGCAGTGCATTGCGGGGCGTGAGTTATAGTTAGCTGAACTAACTATAATGGAGGAATTTCTATGGTTTTGTACGAGTGAAATGTCCAACTAACTAGAGCGCCCCTGAAATCTATGGTTTTTTCAGTGAATAGATCTATATGTATATATGATGTATGTCGTAAGTTCATATTCAATTTTACAAAAGTGTATTGATTTACCCACCATCCTCTAAAGGTATTTACATTTTCTACAATACTGCTTGCTATTCTGATTCAAGCACGTGAATCTATGAAAGATCCAATACTAGTTAAGAAAATAAGTTACTTACTTGTAACTAAAGTTATCCAATATTGGCATCTTGCATAGATTCACATGCGACCCACCCTCCTCTCCTGAGAGGCTCCCCTTATAATTAGGGATGGTATTCCCACTTGTACTTGAAAATCTGAGGGAATATTCCTCCCTTATGAGTGTTCTAGAGGGTTCTACCACCTAATTGGTCATAGTTTAAAAAAAGACATATGCTAATAAATTCATGGCCTAGTGTTATTATGGCCTATGATAGTTATGCATACTGCTTTACTATAGCACAGCGGAACTCCCACTTCAACGACGGTGAATGATTTAAGCATGTGAATCTATGAAAGATGGCAATACTGGATAGCTTCAGTTACAGGTAAGTAACTTATTTTCTTTAAAGGCATCTTTATTGCTTCTTCACTTTGCGTGAACAAGACACCTGTTCTTTCTCGACTCGCAAGAACAGGCCAGTAGTACAGAAAAATAGCATGCCCTGATAAAATAAGACTCACCAGAGCGAGTACTTTTTCTGGAGGCCTGCAGATGATCTATGAGCAAACGAAGGAAGCTCATATTAGGCTTAAGCCAGCTCAGTATCTGCAGAGATTTTCTGACTGCAAGAGTGTGAATGGTGTTTTGTTTGAAACCGTGAATTCATGGTCTATTGCATGATTGGAATTAATGGGCAAGAGAGATGGAGGGTAAGGACTTTCAGTCCCTTAACCAATTGATGGTGACATAGTGACTCAAGGAGGAGTGCTCTACCCCACTTGGGCAATACCCATCCGATTTGTCAGAGAGGGATCCACAGAAACGTGCAGTGTTGACTGACAAATGGTTAGCTGACAGGGTTCTCAGTGGGTTGGAGCAGCATAATTCTAAACCAAAGTGGGGGAACAAGACTTCACAGACTGGTTCTAATCCATAGGGTAAGAGCCAGGGTAATTCTTATGGATCTTCAGTAGGGCCCAGGAAATATGGTTATGGTGTGTCCAGGGAAGTGCATCAGTAGAAGGGAGATCAGATGAGTTCTTCCAATTTCAATAGTTGTGACTTGCTAGGCGTGCCACCAAGTGGGATACTTTGAAAGAGATTATCAGGCGAAAGACCTTGAGTCAGTACCACCTTTGTTAGAAACCATGTTACATTTGGGTGAAGGGAGCGAGAGGGCTCAGTTGCATTCAACATAGTAGCTATGGAAATTTGGGAGAAGGACCTGGATGCGTTGAAGCACATTCATCCTAACATGATGGGATTTGTGCAGGAAATCAGTAACCATGAGAGGAAAGTGCCTGTTCAGAGGGACACTGGGACTAGCATACAACTCTGCGTTAGTGTTGCAATATACTAAGCTACTTAGCCAATATTGTAGTTTGGGAGCTGTCTTTCTGCCCAAGTGGACGGCTACCTCCCTCTTCGCCAGCAATAGTCCCAGGGACGCCAATCTCCTTACTTTCTTGGGAATCTGGACAATATAACCCAGAAAGGCGATTTCAGGAAGGGGGACCAGAAGTATCCCAATAATTTTCCCTAGTGTATCGTGCACCGCCGCCCAGTAAATCTGTAAACGAGGACAGGACCAAGCCAGATGCAGAAAGTCAGCATGTGGGAATGCGCATTTCAAACAATTGTATGACTTGGCGCATCAATCTTGTGGGCCTTGGATGGTGTAAAATGGGCTCGGTGGAGGAATTTGAAATGTAATCGCTTATGCCGGCTGTTAAGCGAGACGTCCCTGGTGACTAAATAACACTTCTCCCATTGGTCGTCTGTGATCGGCCCTCCCGTATATGCCTCTGAATCCTGTCTAATCTTGGAGTCATCTACAGTGAGCATTTGTGCGCAAGTCTTGTACATTTTAGAAATTAGGCGCGAGCCACTAGTGCTCTTCAGGACCAAACTAAGCGGGGGGAATGAGTCCGGTTCAACCGGATAGAAGGGAAACTCCGCACGCAATGCGGATTTCATTCTGCTCATTAGGAAGCGGGTCATAAAACTACAGTCGGAGAATCTGTCGTCTTCATCTATCGAAAAAATATGACCCCCCGGGAACAGGTCGCCCACCTTCACTATATCTGCTGCTGCCAACGTACGCTGTACTATTCCTTCTCCAGTGAGTGGGAACCATCTGGTATTGGGTAGTGGTAGGGCGGAGGAGTACAGAGATGTAGCACTCGTACGCTTTCTCAGCTTGTCCCAAGCAGTCGTTGACACCGTCTGAATGTCCCGCCTGTCCCGTGGGAAACCACCCGGCAGCACCTGGCTCAATCTGTCCGGGAGAACCAGGTCCGCCTCTGGTCTTAAAAATAGGATACGGGCGTCAGGGTGGAACCAAGCATGTGCGTAGCGGCATTGCGATACTAAGTAGTACAATTGGAGGTCTGGGACATTGAAACCCCCTCTGTCGTATGGCAGGGTCAGTATAGACCAGCGAACGCTGGCCCTTTACCACCCCACGGATCATGAGTGTCCGTAGAGTGCGATAAAAACCATCCGCCAGGGGCATCGGGATAATATTAAAAATATATAAGAATTTGGGGAGAACCATCATTTTTAATATGGCTACTCTGCCCGCTAGTGACACGGGAAGTCTCAGCAAGCGGTCCACCTGTTCTTCTAGTTTATGAAAGGTCTGTCCATAGTTTAAACGTATAATCTGAGTGGTGGCCAGGTGGATGTGGATGCCAAGATATTTCACTGAGTACTGGCACCATTCAAGCGGGAATTCGCAATCCCATTTGACTGTGCTCCTCGTGAGCGGGAATATGATGGACTTGTGTCAATTGATGCCCAGCCCCGAAAATCTACAGAAACGGATGATTTCACAAATTAGAGGAGCCAGGTTTAAGTGGGGCTCCCGGACATACAGGATGGTATCGTCCGCGTATAGGGAAGCTAAAAGCGGGCTCGTTTTAAATTGTAACTGTTAGAACTGGGGGTCTCTAGTTGGCAGAGGCAGGTTGGTACCACTGTCCAAGTAGGGACCCTTGCCTCTAGTCAGGGCAAGGAGAAAACCCTCTGAGAACCCCTGCTCACCCTCTAGGTAGCTTGGCGCGAGCAGTCTAGGCTAACCAGAGGCAATGTGTAAAGTATTTGTACCAACACTCGCAGTAACGCAGTGAAAACACCACAAACTGACTCCACAACAGTTTTAGAAAAATAAAGATATTTAATCTAAACTACACAAGACCAAAACGACAAAAATCCAACATACACAATTCCAGAATATGGTTTCAAAAGAGTTCTTAAGGTTGCGATAAAAATTCTTTAAGTTGCGTTAAAATAATCCACAGTTACGTGAAAAGTTCACAGTTGCGTCACGTTTAGCTCACAGTACCTTTAGTTGCGACAAAGTTCCAAAAGCAGAAGCTGGTGCGGTGGAAAACAAGCGATGCGTTGCTCCTGAGACCCTGGGAGGCGTATGCGACAGCCCCGCTGCAGCAGCGGGCGTGTTGCGATGAATCTGATCTGTATGGGGAGGAAGGCCACTTGTATGGATTCCGGTGCGTAGGTTCCGTAGAAAGTTTGTTCTTGCAAAGGCACGATGCGACGATCTTTGGAGGTGCGACGATCTCCGGGGCGACGATGCGCAGACCAGCGGTGATCTTCTCTCTCGCAGCTCCTTGATGCGTTGGCTTCGGCGATGACTCTCCCAGCGACGTGATGCAGTCCGCAAGCAGGCGGTGCGGCGATCTCACCCAGCGACGACAGGCTCTGCGACGACACTCGCAGCGATGTTCGGCTTCCCGCACCGATCGGGTGCGTCCCGCAAACGAAGGATGCGACGGCTCTGACAGCGGCAACAGGCGCTGCGACGATCTCGACCTTCGGAGCGGCAGGAACAAAAAGGGAAGGGTTAGGCCTGATCAGTGGGGACACTGACCTGGAGGACATGGCAGTTCACTGACTGCATGCAGGCACTGCGGTGGCAGGCCTGAGACACCATTTTAGGGCTACTCATATGGGTGGCACAATCAGTGCTGCAGGCCCACTAGTAGCATCTGTCATCACCAGCCCTGGCACACCCAGTGCACTTTACTAGGGACTTCATGGTGATACAAATATGCCAATCATGTATATCCAATCACAATATCGATTTACCTAGGGAGCACTTACACTCTGGCACTGATCAGCAGTGGCAGAGTGTCCAAAGCATCTAAACCAGCAAAAACGAAATCCAGCACAGCATCAAGAATACAGGAGGTAGAGGCAAAAAGATAGGGGGAAACCACGCCAAAGATGCCAGCTAGGTGGCGCTCTTGAAAATGTCTGACTAGCGGGTCCATTGCTAGAATGAACAATAAGGAGGACGGGGCATCCCTGTCTAGTCCCACTGAATAAACGAAATGGCCTAGACAGAGTGCCATTCAAGCGGAGCCGTGCTGAGGGGCCGCTGTACAGCAAGGAAACGGTTGCGATGAAGCCATAAGGGAGACCCATGCGCTGCATCACCTCCACCAGGAGCGGCCACTCCAGAGAGTCAAACGCTTTTTCTGCGTCCAGTAACACCACTGCCGCCGGCACCTCAGGTTGTATTCTGTGCTGCACAGTGAACAGTGTTCGGAGGTTCAAGGATGTGGCGCGTTTGGGGTCAAAGCCAGACTGCATTGGAGAAATAATATACTCCATCAGCTGTGAAAGCTTGTTGGTAAGTACTTTCGCCAGTATTTTGTAATCCAAGTTCAATAAGGGCAGCGGCCGGTAGGAGCCGCATTGTTTGTGGTCTTTGCCTGGCTTCGGAATAAGGATAATCACAGCTTCACACATTGTGGGTGGGAGACTTTGCTTTTCCAATGCCTCTGCATACACCTCAATTAACTGGGGAGCCAAAATATCCTTAAACTCTTTATAAAAGACCCCGGTAAAACCATCCAATCCGGGGGCTGTAGATCCTCGCAGGGTGTCTATGGCTAGAATGACATCGGCGACAGATATTGGTTCTGCCATAAAGTCTAGCATGTATTTCTCTAAGAACGCCAATGCGATTTCGTCTGCCTGCAGAATGCAATTCGGTTATATAATTTTTACTGTAAGGTGGTCTCCGCGTTTGTGCCAGGACTCTGCCAGGCCGCTCGCCCTCCCCGTATCGTTTTGCCGTTTGGTATTTCCCCATGTATAGAATCTCGCGATCCGCTGCGTCCCTGTACTCCGTCAGTAGGGCAAGTCTTGCATCCTGAGCCGTTGCGTCAGGGAGGGTCGGCAGTTGGGAGACCATGGCAGCTATTTCCTGCTCAATGCGGGTCATCGTCTGTCTAAGGACCCTAAGTACCCCCGCCTGCTTGGAGATGCACACTCCCCGTTAACGGCTTTGAATCCCTCCCACAGTACAGCCACTGTGTCAACCGAGCCGGTGTTAAGTTCAAAATAGTCCTCTATAGCTTCCCGGACCTCAGCCTTCAACAGTTCATCTTGGAGGGCTCTACCGGGGAAGCGCCACTGCCTCTCGTACCCTTCCGGTCGTGGGAGCAGTAAATGTAAAACTATCTGTGAGTGATCGGAATATGTGCAAGGGAGCGTAGTATGGGAACCAAACCAGTCCGCAATCACAGGAGAAATCAGCCAATAGTCTATCCTAGACCAGGTTCCGTGTGGGCCAGAGTGATGGGTGTATTTGGTGAGGCTGGGGTTATGCCGTCGCCAATTGTCAATTAACGTGTGTTGCTCAGAGGTCCCTCAGGGCGCGCCGCACTCGCGGCTTGGTGCCCAGTGCTTTAGAAGTGCTGTCTAGTACGGGGTGCATTAATAAGTTGAGGTCCCCACCCAGGAGCAATGCTTGGGAATCGTGCATCGAGATCCGTGCATTTAGGTCACAGAAAAATTCAGCAGCATCTGCATTGGGAGCATAAACATTCGCAAATGTGACTTTGTGACCATAGAGGTTACCTGCAACTATCGCATATCTGCCCTCAGGGTCTCGGGACGCATCTCTGAGTGTAAAGGGGATTCTCCTATGGATCAATATAGCTGTGCCCCTGGGTTAGTTACTGTAATTAGCGAATAATCTGTGTGTGCCCCAACTCATGCCAAAACGGGCTGAATCAGTAATGGGGAGATGTGTCTCTTGTAAATATACTATGTCGACTTTATGTCGAATAAGATAATGGATCACCTGCTTCCTCTAACGGGTGTTATTGAGTCCTCTAACATTCAAGGACATGAAGGTGACGGCCGAGACCCCCTGTATGTTACCTAACCGTGACATTTGACCATTGTGTAACCCCTAGTCTGTCATGACTTGTACTCAGTGGTGATGTGACAAGCAATGCTACAATAAAGTGTGAACAACAACCAAAACAACGTGTAAATCTGGTACCCGCCCCCCTCCCCCGGCCCAGCCGCCTTCCATCCCGAAGGTGGCCAACCCCCTCAAAATTCTCCAGCCTGTAGGTCATAGGGACTGCAAGGCAACCAATCGAGGACCAAGAAGTGGACCCCAAGATTGCAGTAAACCAAACAGAAAAGGATACACCGAGGGGGGGTGGCAGCCCGCAATCAGGACAGCCAAATGACATAGCAATTAAGTACGTTAAGCAATATGAAGTCCCCAAAGTAAAACATTAATGTAAGCAACTACAATCAAACCATCATCCAGTTCTGGGGTTTGAGAATAGGTTCGCACTAGCATCCAATCCGCTGTGCGGCGGGGAGGCGAGCGCTACCCCCTCCGAGTTCTGCGAGCTCCGCATCTTATATGTGCGACAGAATTCCTGCGCTTCTGTGGGGGTGTCAAAAATTCTAGACCTACTGCCGAAGTCAACTTTCAGTCTCGCTGGATATAACATTCCATATTTAAGCCCAAGGTTGCGGAGTGTTGCCTTCACTCCCTGAAATTTCCGTCTTGCTTCCTGGGCCATTGGGGTAAAGTCTGGGTAGAAAGACAGTTTCAAACCCTGCCACTCAATTACTCCTCTTTCTCTCGCCAATCTCAACGCTGTGTCGCGGTCTCGGAAGTTCAGGAGTCTCGCAACGATGAGTCTCGGGGGGTGGCCTAGATTCGGGGGGGCCAAGTGAACGATGCGCCCGTTCAACAACAAAGCCAGAAGTGACAGCGTCGCTGCCAAACAGCTCTGTAAGTAGCTTCTTGACGAAGAGGTCCATCCGGCCTGTGGACATCGTCTCAGGGGCTCCCATAATGCGAACGTTGTTGCGTCGCTCACGTGCCTCTAAGTCCTCGTTCTTGATAGCAACCTCTTTTAGCAGGCGTTCCGTCCATTCCAGTCTCTTCAACGATTGGGCCGTCCCATCTTCCAGGTTGGACACCCGTGCTTCCACCACATCCAGACGGCGGTCGTGGGCCTGGACTTTGGCGCCCAAGGACGCAATAGTTTGAACCAGAGAGTCAAAGCGAGAGTCTAATGCCTTAAAACCTGCCCTCATCTCGAGCAGTAGGGACGCAACCGAGGTCTCAGGAGAGTCCGGCGCTTCAGCAGTGGGCTCCTTCTCCGCCATCTCAGGTGGGAGCTTCGTTGTTCCCTCCGCCGTCTTCCCGAAAGGTAGGGTGCTCTGTTTAGGGTCTTTACGACCCATATCCTCCAAGTAGGGCTGTAAAAGCAATGGGACCAGACAATCCAGGGAGTCCCAAGAGCTGCGTGGGCCAATGAATCCTGCTATACACATCACCAGCAGCGTGGGCACTCTGGGGCGCAAAGTAACTGCTGAGCACCGCCAGATACAGACAATGGCCACTGGTTGCAGAGGTGATCAAGAGGCCTGCTGGAGCAATCTCATTGGTAGCCAGGCAGGAGAGGCGACTGGCAAGGTAATTCCTGGTTAACGGTGATATGGCTGGCACTCTCAGCACTCAGACCTAACGTGGAGCAACTGTCATGTGAGACATCTGATGGATTTGCCAGCAAAAGGTACCGCGGGCTCAACAGCTGGACAGTTAATTTCTAGGGTGACCCACAAAGCAACCTCCTTCCTTAGCCACGGATACAAGAGGAAGTGGGTCAGGAGGCATCAAAATAGCAAATTCCTTAAAACCACAAGGAAGTCTGTAACACTGGCCACAGGTTCCACAGCCTGGAAAGTGTATATATCAAAAAATGCCTTCAAGGCAACAGGATGTTGACCACTCCTCCACTCCTACTCCGGCCAGAGCTCAAATGCCGTTCTGCGGCGTGTAGCTGGAGGCGCTGCCGATGTGCCGGTAACGTGTCGATGCTAAAGGCCCCCCACAGCGCGCCTCCGGTGGAGTGCGGTCTTCTCAGCAATCCAAATACTCCTCAGGACTGCCCCCCGTGTGCTGAAGGCGCAGTAAAGGGCAACAGGCAGACGCACCAACCCCTCCCGCCGCCCCAGACCGGCGCCCCAATGCTGCAGGCACCGGCAATCGGAGGGGGGGGGGGGATCTCAGAGCACTGTCCGACTCACCCGGGACCTCTCTGATACCTCTCTCGGCCGCGAAGAACACTCGCGGGGTGCTGTGCTGTGCGGGCCCGCCCAGGCGCCCGATAAACCGCGCCGGCAGGCCCGGTCCTCACGCTGTTTGACGGTTCTCCGGGTTAAGCTGGACCTGGAACGCTGGAAATAGCTCCGCAGATTCAGCGCTGCCCGCGGCACTGGATGAGGTGAAGGTTGCTTCGCAGATGATTAGGGAAATGACCCCTGGGCCAGGCTGATGGTGAGAGCCTCTCTAGCTGGCGGCCATCTTCGCTGCTGGCTTGGCCGCACCCCCCATATGTGGAACAGTTACATGTAAAACACAAACGTACAACAATTTTTTTAAGTGGGAGAAATTTAAAGTAGAAAATGTTTTCTGCTAAAAAATTTCACAATATGGAAAGTTTTTCTTCTCCTACAAAGTTATACATATACACTGTCTACTGGCCACCCGGATCAATAGGCCTGCTGTTTGTAAATGCAATGCTTTAAAACGGGAGAAAATTAAAATGAAGAGTTAACTTAATCATTAAGGTAACTTTTCACTTTAATTATCTCCCATTTAAAAGCATTCCGAAACGTCATTTTGTTCTCATGCGCCAATATTGAGTTGACAAGGACTTTTATATAAGGGTTGAATACCTCATTGCTTCAGTTGTTAACCTCTGTGCCCCAGCCTGGGCAATACATCTGACAGAGCACTGCTCATTATCAGGCCCTGCAGTCTGGTGATAATATAAAATAAACAAAGCCTCCCCTTAACTTTAGAAGAAAAATGTGCCCTGTGCTTATTTAAAAAGAACTCGAGGCTGTGACGTACTCTAAAGGTGTCTGTGAGCTGCAGGTAGCTCCCAATCGAATGTTCGAAGACACCTTTGCTAGATATTGCAGAATTGATACTTGGAGGAAGTAAGTTCAGGAAGGGACCGACGGTGGCAAGGATAAACTCGGGAAAGGGAACGGGACCACTGGTGTGGCCTAAGGTTACAGCAGAGAGTCCAAGTTTAAAATTCTGTTTTGTGCTTTAACCAGGAACCTATGCTGCAACAAGGTGTTGCTTACAGAGTAGAGTTTAAAGAGTTATTCTCTTAGTGGCGCAGCGTAAGTACCTGATGAGTTTTGAGTTGTATGCAATTCTACACTGTCCAAGCCTAGCAAGAGTCGGCATGGTTGTTACCCTTGATTCCCAACCTGGCAGAGTTGTTCTGCATATCTTGCAAAGTTCTACACATCTTGTTCATTATTGCCAGGTATGTGAAATGCTGTTAACTGTCTTACATATATACAGCTAGTCATGAAAGTGAGGTGGCTTGGCTGTAGAAGCCAGTGGAGTTCTCTATGAGTTAGGCTCATCCTTTCAAACCTCGATTAACATTTTGATTCTATGGTCCTTTATAACCCAAAGTTTTTGTTTACTTAATTAGTCTTGGCCTCTCTAATGCACAACCCCTTTGGGCCTGTGACCTAATGTGTAATGAATTTGGTGATTGGAAGGTAACTTCTTTGGTAGCGATTGCTTCTGTTAGAAGAATCGAGGAGTTTTAGGTCTGTTCCCACACAGGATGTCTTTTGAGCAGCACCTTCCTTAACATGCTGAAGCTACTTACCGGAATTTCACTTTAATGAGGAAATAAGACTTGACTCTCAGCTTTGGAAATATTACACAGTTTTGTTTCAGAGCGCGTTTGTGAAGGAGACATGGATTCCTTAACTGTGCCTTATGTCCCCAGAGTTGTAGGGTCTGGGCACAGTGCCGACAGGTGCATAAGGGGTATTGGAGCGGCGCCCTCCAACCCAAACTTACAATAATAAAAATGTGCTATTGCAGCTGCAGAAATCAAAACGAAGTGACAGGTCTGTCACTTCGAGCATTTTTATTTCCATTGTCTGTGCTGAGACTGCAAAATGCTCATGTCATCCGAAAATGGAAGTAGGCATTGTCCGGGTTCTTTAATTTTGCACATCTAAGGGGGTACTTAACCTTTATGCTCCCTACACACATTTCCGAGATATAGACATGCTGCGCATGCTCAAATCACATCAGCATGTATGAAAATAGGAACGTGCTCCGGCTGTAACACCTTCCAGCTTAGCCATCCAATCGGAAGCCAGGCAAGAGAAGGAAGTGAAGCAGGATCAGTCCCAGCTCTATGTTGACTTCTGAGATGGGCTTTCAACATGCTTGCTTAAAGTGGAATAGGTGTGTATTGCCTGACTGACGTCTATAGGGAATATCTGTGGAGTTCACCAGAACAGTAAGTAAAGCGAGTCATCTGTTGTCTTGACACGATAAAGTGCATGCTCCTCACAATAGACTGGACATGATTTGTTTAAAAAATAAAGAAATCTCAGGAGGAGCACCTTCAAGTCCACTTAAAGGTTTTGTGGGTTTTGTTCACTTTGCTCAAGGCTGGTACTTTCACCCCACTTATTTCTAAGTTCACTACCTGCCCCTGATGGAACACCATGGTGCCACCAAACTTCTGCAGGATGAGACTTTCTGGTCCTTTCCTAGACTGTTATGCGTTATTCCTCAACAATCGATCCCAGAGAATAAAGATTAACCACTCCCTATCTAATCCCCGCCTGTCACACTAGGTGTTCCACAGGGTTCCTCGCTATCACCTGCTCTCTTTAACCAGTTAATGGAACTGTTAAAAGACATTCTAAAAGCATCTAACAAAGTATCACATGTACGCGGACAATGCCCAATCTTACCTTAAAATCTTCTCTCCTGCAGATATAAGTTCTCTTAATGCAACTTTACAAAAAACTCAGAATTGGCTGACTGCAACCACCTCAAACTAAACACACTCAAAACAAAATTCCTCTTAATTTCACCCCGCCCCTCCAAACACTCACAAGACATTGCGGAATAGTTAAAACATCTAACTGCCCTCAATTGCATTCCACAGGTCATGGACTCCTCAAAATCTCTAGGAATAACACTTGACAAGAACTTGAACATGCAGGAACACATGAGCGCAGATACCAGAGTAGCTAACTTCCAAATGAACATCCACAGGAAAATAAACCCTTCCTCCCCTTCAAGGACTTCTTCAGTGGTTCAAGCCCTAGTTACCTCCAAGTTGGACTATGGAAATGCATCTCTTTCGGGCCTTACAAATTCAAAGATGGCCCCCTCAAGGCTTCACTTAATTCAGCTGCAAGGCTCATTACCGGACCAAACGCTACAACCACATCACAACGGATTTGAAATCTCTACACTGGCTCCTTGACACACACGGTTCTACACTCTTAATACTCCAAGGTACATTGCACAAAAACTGGAGCTATCTGGCAGATCTAGATCCTCAAGAAGCAATGCATCTTCAAGTGTGAAACCACAGAAATGTAAAAAGAAAACCTGTCGACCAGGCCTTCTCTGGTGCTACCCCAATAATTTGGAATTCCCTTCTTTCTGAAATCCGAGGTAATCCATTATTGGCATCTTTCAAAGCACAAGTAAAACTGTTATTGATAATTCAATACCTACTCTAGTTCACAGGTCCTTGTCGCATCAAACTTGACTATTCTTATGAGTTATACTTTTGCGTATGTTGCGTGGCACCTTAGTGAATGTATCTTTGTTTCTTTATTTTGGGTCCTGAGGTAGTTCCTCACCCCATCCTCCTACCACAACTACATGCACTTTTAATTTTGACTGTTAATATTGCTTATCATGGTCTGGTTTGCTTACCTCTTGCATCTTGTTTATGTGTACAGCGCTCTGATACCCTCGTGGGTCATGTTTGCGCAATATGAAACTCTAAATAAATAAACCTCCAAGGGGTGGTTTCTTGTTCAGTGTAGAGAGGAGAGAATTACTGATGGGAAAAATGGGTTTTATTCTGGAGAGTAGGGATGGTTAAGGAGGCCCATGAAAGAGTTTGGGGTGCAGTGTGGAATACAGCTGGCTGTGGGTGGCCTAGAGCCCTCTGATTGGATACTTCTCTGGAGTCTCCTCGATAGACTCAATGCACAGTTGTAATAAAGGTTTCCCTCACAAGGTTTATTTGAAAGATATGCACTATTCTTAATCATTCCAGGTTTACCCAAATGCCATTTCTCATGAGCGAGTTAGGTTGAGGAAGGGGTATGTGAGCGTTGTCTGAAATAGGGAACAACCAGAGAGGTTTTTTTAATCAGAAAGAAGCAGTGATGCAAGTCGTATTTTCAATAGGTCTTCTACAGACTGTGGCAAATGTATCCCTAAGACCTCTTTCCACTTTGCCCTGAGCCAGTATGTGTCCGCCTCTTTAAAGCTTGCTCACCCTCCTTTCTCCGTGTTCCCAGTGCTCTTTGATTCCTTCTAGATGGCTCTGTTCTTCTTCCTCGTTATTCTGTTATACTTCTTGATTTTCAATAGGATCAACCAGGTTGCTTCAACATTTTTTTCAGTGGCTTCCCTTTCCACTGTCAGTTGTTTTGGGGCATGCAGCGCTTTTCCAGTGGATGCTTTATATTAACGAAGTAGTCAACTTGATGAACAAGCAATAGTTTCTCCCCAGATACAACAGCTCCTTCAGTGCCCACATGGGGGGAATTTTGCTGACTTTCTGATGTGCCTATTCCACCCATGGTTCATCCATCTTCTCCATTAGTTAAAATTTTCTTTGAGAATTGCTGCATTGCCTGGCTCTTATTTCCTTAGCACCTTAGCATTCCTAAAATTTCCATAATGTACCACCAAGTCATCTTGCTCTTCCCCAGCGCAGGCTTGCAACTTTAAATTTCATCTCCTTGAGTGTCTCTTGTGGTGACGGTCTGGTGTTCCGTCACCCAGAACAGGAAGACCGGGACAGGAAGCGGAAGGCGGCCATCTTGGTTTATCGGCGCCGACCGCGTAGAGAGAAGACGTGGTTCCTGGCGCTCCGGGGTAATAAAGTATAGTTATACATACCTCTGCCTTCATGTGGTGTTTTGGAGATCTTACAATGGCGACGAGACACGGGTTTTAGAGCCCGCCCCCCCACTCAAACACCTACAAAAAAAAGAATAGACGGAAATTAGCAAAAACAACGACAAACAAAAACGAGCCCAGACAAGCAGATCAGAGCAGCAGGCCAAACGGCCCCCCGGAGCGTGGCAGTGGACACGAGGTGGTCCAGACTGCGGCAGCTGAACACCCCTGGCTCCTGAAGGTGCCACGCGGCAACAGGAGAGACGCCGACCGGACAATCTCCACCGCAGTGAGTGCAGCAGTGGTGGAGCTGGTGCAGGGCAGTGGCAGGGTGGCGCAAGTGAGCACAGGTCCTCGGCCCACGACGCCACGATCCGTCCAGTGAGCGGGGGGGCCCTGAACAGCACGCTGGCGGCGCTGCACGGACGTGGAGAAGGGGCAAGCACAGCGGACACGGCACAAAGGAGCAATCATCAAACGCTCCGATCCACGGAGGGAGCGTCAAAGGGTGGAGCGTCAGGCAGCGAGCACAGTGACGAGGATACGGAGGTACGACAGACGCCGGGCAGCCCACCTGGCCGGGCCATTGCTAATCAGGCGGGCCCCAGAGAAATCAATAAGATGGCGGTGCAATCTACCTCTCTCACCCAAATGGTGCCGTTTCTGTCGAAGTGCGGAGAGCCAGAGATGCAGTGGGAAGACTGGAAACGGTATTTCCTCAACTACCTGGAAGCCCTGGAGGAAGAGGGTGAAGCAGCATTCTCGAGCCAGAGAAGAAAGAAGATACTACTGCACAATTTAGGCCCGGAGGGGATTAGAGTGTATGATACCATCGTCAAGGGCACAAGAGACGCTCAAGACACAGACGTGTTCAGCCATGCCATCGCAGATCTCGACGCGCACTACAGGCCTGTAGTGTGCGTAGCGATCAACAGATACAATTTCTTCCAGAGGAAGCAGAAGAGTGGGGAGTCGGTGGACGAGTATGTGGTGGCACTGCAGAAGCTAGCCCTGACATGTAAGTTTGGCACGCTACATGATGAACTAATTCGAGACCAGATCATCATGCACACGACCAGCACCCATGTCAAGGAGAAACTGTGGGTCAACGGGGATGCCCCCCTGAAGGAGGTCTGGGCCTTAGTGAAGAAGGCGGAACTATCCAAGTGATGCGCGCAAGCTGCCAGAAAGGAGGCAGGAGGGACACAGACAGTCTGCAAGATCACAGCACCGGTGAGAGGAGAAAGAGTGAAGCAGAAAGACCACCAAAGGGACCAGGAGACAAAACGGACTACCCAAACCAGCCACCCTGACCAGAGAACAGGAAGAGGCGGACGCCCGAGCTGTTACAGGTGTGGAAGCGTGTCGCATCTGGGAAACGACAAGGCGTGCCCGGCATTCAGGGCGAGATGCTCCTACTGCAGTGTGTTCGGACACTATGAAAAGGTATGCCGCCGAAAACCCAAAGGGGCCGTGGTCAAATACGTGGACCAAGAACAACAAGAAGAAGTCGGAAGCCGAGCGGAGGAAGAGGACCTGGAAGAGTTCCTCTACATTGACGTCCAGATACTGGAAATGGAAGGAGTGGAGTCAGAAAAGCCCAAGTTGAACATGCACATAGGAGGTGTGCCAATAGAGATGATCGCGGACAGTGGAGCGCCCATTACCATAATACAGCGACGAATATGGGAGGAACAGTTTGCGTCCAAAGTGGAAGAGGAGTTGCGCCCAATGGACTTACGACCAGTTACATACCCAGGGCAAAGGATTCCAATGTTAGGGTACTGCCCTTTGCTGTGTGAGTTCCGAGGCCTTCAAGCAAACTGCAAATTATACGTTGCCAAAAAGGGCCCGTCAGTACTCAGCTGGAAGGACCAAGGAGCGTTAGGAATACAGCTAAACCCAGGAGGCATAGAGAAAATCATGCTTATGGACATAGAGGAAAAGGACAATGGTGACGCCTGGCACAAGACATATCCTAAAGTGTTTAATGGACAAATAGGCGAACTATCCAGGTATAAACACCTCATTAGATTGAAGGAGGGGGCCAAACCAGTCGTTCACAAAGTAAGGAACATCCCCTTCAGATGCAGGGAAGCAGTGCAAGCGGAACTTGATAGACTGGAAAGAGAAGGAGTGATAAGGGCCATCGAGACCGCGGAGTGGCTTTCGCCCTTAGTGGTAGCACAGAAGCCGAATGGGAAGGTGCGGCTGTGCGTCGACCTCAGAGAACTCAACAAAAATATCCTGGTCGACAAGTTTCCCCTGCCCCGCATCAATGAAATTCTGGCAAAAACCAAAGGCATCAAGTGGTTCTCCACGGTGGACCTGTCATCAGCCTACCACCAGGTGAAGCTACATCCATCATGCAGTCACCTCACGTCATTTATCACACCGTTCGGCTGCTACGAGTTTGTACGGCTGCCATTTGGCCTGGCCTCAGCGGCCGCGGTATTTCAGAAGCTGATGCACAGGCTCTTCCGGAAGGTAGAAGGTGTTCAGTTCTTCCAGGACGACATCCTGGTCATGGGCGAGTCCAAACAAAAACACAATGAGAAGCTGCACACAGTACTACGCATGTTACAAGAAAACGGATTGACGGCTGAGTGGTCTAAATGCAGATTTGGAGTGCAGTCCGTCACATACCTGGGCCACGAGGTGAGCGAGAAGGGTATCGAGCCTAAAAGTGCCAACATGAAAGCCATTCTGGATGCGCCTACCCCGGGCAAGAAGGAGGACATCAGGTCATTCCTGGGGATGGCCGAATATTATAGCAAATTCATTCCTCACTTTGCAACCAAGACGCACTACTTACGACAGCTTTTGAAGGAAAAAAATAGTTTCCAGTGGAACCAAGAGGAACAAGACGAATTCGATACTTTAAAACGAGAGATGAGCGAGACCATACCTCTGACAGGATTTGACCCGGAAGCAGAGTCCATTCTGACAACTGATGTGAGTAATCGTGGCCTGGGAGCAGTGTTAATGCAACGGTCTGAGAAGGGAGAGACGTCGACAGTCAGCTTTGCTTCGAGGTCCTTGGCGCCCAACGAAGAAAAGTTCAGCGTCATAGAGAAAGAGATGCTGGCAGTTGTGTGGGCGATGGAGAGGTTCAGGCAGTATCTGTGGGGTGCCAAGTTCTTGGTAAGGACAGACCACAAGCCTCTGGTCAAGGTGCTGACGTCCTGTGGCCATGCGACACCAAGGATTGCAAAAATGACACTACGCTTATTGGATTTTGTGTATGACGTAGAGCACATACCGGGGCCACAGAACTAAGTGGCTGACTTTCTGAGTCGGGCGGCAGCCATGGAGGAAGGGGTCAAGCAGGATAGCCCGAGGTGGGAAGGATATGTAGTAGCAACCATCCAGGATATGGAGACGGTGATCAGTGCACAAGAATGGGAAGAAGCTTACGAAGCAGATGAAGAAATGGAATCGATTAAGGGATACGTCACCCATGGATGGCCTGAACAGACACCTCAAGGAAGAACTAAGAAGGTATTGGGAGGTAAGAGATGAACAGTCACTGGCTGAAAATCCAATATTCCTCCTGAGAGGCGACAAAGTGATTCCACCGAGAGGCATAATAAATCACTTAATGGTCCTGTTGCACGAGGGGCATCAGGGTATCACGAAAACCAAGGCTCTGGCCCGGCAAGCATACTGGTGGCCGGCAATCGATACCCAGATAGAAAGACATGTGAGACAATGTGAGTCATGCACTAAGGCGGACAAATCCCAGAGTATGATGAGACCACCTTTGGGAAAGTTCCCTGTACCTGATGGACCGTGGGAAATGGTGTCAGTCAACATAATGGGACCCATTCTCAACAAAGAAGGAATACAGAAGTATGCCCTTGTCCTCATTGACAAGTACTCCAAATGGCCCGAAGTGGAAGTGAAGGAGACAGTTGACACGGATGCAGTAGGGAACTTTTTACGCACCGTCTTTGTCAGGGAAGGTATTCCAAAAATCATCACGTGTGACAATGGACCGCAGTTCACGTCAGCGAAGTGGGAGGCGTTTATTTCTAGGAATGGTATAGAGGTAAAACATACCCCCATATATCACCCGGCGGGAAATGGACCAGTGGAACGCTTCAACCGAGTGATTATGGGCACCATTCAAGCGGCCATTAACGATGGACTGGACTGGGAGAAGGAGTTACCCAAGATGATATGGGCCTACCGAATCACCCCTGGCAGCACGGGATACAGTCCTTTCAAGGTGTTGAGAGGTAGAGATGCATTTACAAAGGACAACATGGTGTGGAGGAAATTGGTGGTGCAAAGTAAATGGTCGCCTGCAGTGGTCAGAAAGAACCTGGAGAAGGCGCAGGAGGCGTACACCGAACACTTCAACAAGAGACATAGCGTACAAGGAGTGTCACTGGAAAAAGGCGACTGGGTAAGGGTGAAGCTGGCCATACTAAAAAGGAAGGGAGAGAGCAAGTTCTCACCTCCCCTACAAGTACTAGAGCCATATGCCAGGTCGGCCCTGCTTAGCGACGGGAAAGTGTGGTCGCAGGACAGAATGGCGAAATGCAGCAAGATTCTGAAGTGGGGTGAAGAGACAGAGGACGGAGCAGAGAATGTAGACGATGGAGAAGTGGGAAGTTGCGTAAGGGACAGGATGAAAGTAGAAGAAGGTATGCAGCAAGTGGATGAAGGTAGAGTCGAATGGGACGAGGAAAATGGAGAGAAAGAAAGAGCTAGAGGCTGGTGCAAGAAGGGAGTGGAAAAGGACGTGAGAGAGAGAACCGGAAGGAAGGGGAAGTGACATGGTGGAACAGAGAACTGAAGGAGGAGATGGAGTGATGAAGACGAGAGCTGGGAGAGTGGTAAAGATACCGGAGAAGTTCAAGGACTTTGATATGAACCGCAAGTAAAGTACTAGAGTTATAGTTTTTGTTGTTGCATAAAGGGGGGAGATATGTGGTGACGGTCTAGTGTTCCGTCACCCGGAACAGGAAGACCGGGACAGGAAGCGGAAGGCGGCCATCTTGGTTTATCGGCGCCGAACGCGTAGAGAGAAGACGTGGTTCCCGGCGCTCCGGGGTAATAAAGTATAGTTATACATACCTCTGCCTTCATGTGGTGTTTTGGAGATCTTACATCTCTCATCTCCGTTTCTATCACCGTTGGCCTAGGCAGTCAATGTTTGAATGACCGGAGTAATTCACATGGCATTTCAAATGTGGTCCAATCAGCTGCAGGATGACCGGTTGTATTTCTCTGGTCAGCTCTATGGGACTCTTTTGTCCAGTCTATACCTACACCTAAGGTGCTTGTTTTTCTCTGCTCTACATTTGCCCCCAGTGCTGTAAGCGGACCATAATTCCTTGTTGTTTTTAATGAGGGAAATCAGGACGCATATTTATGAAAAAGACTAACTTCAGTTTATTGAAAGTATATTTATAGATAACAAATTGGATGAAGAAATTCTCCTATGCGTTGCATGCAAGATTCATTTATCAGAACTTAAATTATCTATCTAAACTGCAGTGAAATATGGCTGTATGTATGATAATACAAACAACGTTGTTTGCCAGAAGGTATTGGTTGACATCTGGAAGCCAGTTTAATTTCCTACATTGATAAATATGTGTTTTGATTGCTGTAAGTAGTCTCTTCTACGCTGTAAACACAAGACTTAGTTTTTTAACTGAAAAGTGTACGTGAAAAGCAGTGTTCTGCAGTGATTTTGGTGTCACTTTTATTGTGAGACATTATCAGCTAACATAGCCACTGTCAGAGTTGAAGCAGGTGAACTTGTCCTGGTTTTCATCGTAACTTTTCATTTGCTATTTCAGATGTCAGGAAAACCCTGGATGATTTACAAGTAGTTATAAAGAACTTTGAATCTCGAGTTGAATTCACAGAAGACTTGCAGAAGATGAGCGATGTAAGCTTCCCCTTTTCTTCATAGAAGATAAAACTATGTGATTATTCCAGTAACTATAAATGTGTTTAGCATATACTAAAATGATTGAACTTTGTCACTATAGAAACTTTATAATGTTGGCGATCATTCAAATAATGAATTCAATTCATAGTTGAATAAGGTAATTGTGATGTATTATTAGTGACCCAGTAAGAAGTGCTTCTTAAGCAGTCTTTTTTTTGCCCACTCTGTAGGAAGCTGGCGACTATGTTGACATCAGAGAGGTAACAGGGACTCAAACTATTGAAACTAAAGGTATTTTAAATTATGACTTTCAATGTGTACTGATGTAATTGAGTGCATTTACTATGTGCATGTTTTACTTGGTCTATTTTGAGTATGATTGAATTCCCCTATTTGTCTGAACATTTCTTTACAGTACAGTTTGTAGCTACTAAGACTACAGCTTTATGATTGGTACAGCCAGAAAATAAATAAATTATTTGTTACAGGTAGTAAATGTTTCGTCTTCATGATCGCATCAAGTGGAGAAATGAACGATTTGTAGAGGTTTCTAGCGATCAGGGTTAAGTTTCACTTTGAAGTAGATTGCTGATCACTTTGAAACAGCCCATCTTAACCACCATGGTTTTGTTTGTATATGATAACTTCTTTTGAGGTTGAATCTAACGTGTTCCAACAAATTAAATATTATGTATATACATATATTTGTCAACAAGAATAAAGATATCGCAGCACTCTCCTTGGGATATTATCCATTTATTTAATCCTCCATCTCTCTCCTACTACGCATTTCAACCATCTCGGTCTTGATCAAGACCGAGATGGTTGAAGCGCGGTCTTTGATTTCTGCTCTCTGGTGAGCATTTCTTCTGTTTCCCGAAGATATCAGTTCATTTTTGATGATGCATTTCTGTTCTGCTCATAACTTTTTTTGTTTCTTTATTTTCATCCTTTATTGTAATTACCCCATACAAACTTTGTTTTCCAACTCTCTAGTGAGTGTTTTGTTGGTTTTCAATTACAGTTCTCCTTTTGCATATTTTTTTAGAGGTGTACATAAAGTTCTTCATTTTGATTGAGACCTCTAGGGTCAAGGGTTCTGAACGTTACAATGTCTTGATTCTTCTTGTCGCAAGATATTTTTTCGATCACCTCCCCTCTCTGATTGTGGGATTTGTTCCAGGGCCCAGTATTTCAATGATTCCCATTTGCCATCATGATATTTTTCCATGTGCTTTGCAATAGCATTTGAACGATATTTGTGTGTCGTGGCTCGAACATGTTCCAGAATTCTCTTCTTCACTTCAAAGATTGTGCTCCCGATATAGCGCATCTTGCATGGACACTCTAAATTACATAGGTACTTTTCGACGGCTTCGATGACTACGCCAGGCTCGGATGCACAGTTGACTCTGCTGTCGACTTCCACACTAATGACGTCCCCGTCGACTAGGATGACTGCGGTGACGCTGTCGACGGCTACCACGACGTCGGCTTCAAGCATGATTATGACGACTACCTCATTGACGATCCAGTCTACGGTGTGCCTTGCTCCGTCGAAGACTCCAACAACATCGTCGACGGCCTCGTGACTACCTCGTCGACGATACAAAATGTGGCAATTTCAATTTTGGAGACACCGCATTACAGTAGAGATGACTTCTCCCAGGAAGGTGAGACCTCTGCCTCCTGCTCTCCTTCTAGAAGAGGTTTCTGATGACGACGATGGACCTTACGGTGCTGCTGTTAGCCTGTCACAGCTGAATGTCAAATACCAGGACTCGGACTCGGAAGAGTACTATATGGATCAGCAACAATATGAGCCCCCTTTAAGGTCTCGGGAAGATTATCAGCAGGAGATGGTCTGTATGCCATCCTCCCTCATCACAGACTTGCAATTCATGCTGTCGGATTACAGGCGGAGATTTCCTACACAATCTCCTGTCCAGGATACTATGCAAGTGCCAGCTCCTCCACTTGCTCATCCGGTTACACCTCTATTTCCTCCACAAACTTCATTGCCACTTGCTCATCCGGTTACACCTCAGTTTCCTCCACAAACTTCATTGCCGGAGTTACCAGCACTGCAGTCAGTAGTTACTGTCCAGGATGATACATCCGACGATGACCAGGGGGACAACAACTGTTCCGGATCCCTACAGGGAGTGGGATAATTACATCATTCCGGATTCCAGCTCTCCTGTTCCGGAGCCGGTGGATTTCCCCCCTGCAGATATTGGGGGTTTTCATAATCTAATGGAAAGAGCGTCTAAAAGATTCGACCTTCCCATACCAACAGTGCAGTCGGAATGTTTCTTGTATGATTTTCAGGAACTCTACAGGAAGTCAGTCCGATCCATCCCAATAGTGGGTCACGTCTGGGATGAAGGGCTCAAGGTGATGAAGACGCCTGCCACAGTAATACCTATTCTTCTTCGTCTAGAGAAGAAATATAAGGCCTCCAAGGATAGCCCAGCTTGTTTAATAACCAACCTAAACCAGATTCAGTAATTTCTGAAGAGGCCCAAAGAAAATCGACAAATCCGGCGCCCCCTCTCACTACACCTCCGGATAAAGAGGGCAGGCGTTTGCATAATGCCGGAAAGCGGTTCTCTTCTATTTCTAGCCTTCTTTTAGAGCAGCCAACACCTTAGCAATGCTTGGACGGTATGATCGCCAGATGTGGTGCAATCTATCCCCTTATCTGGACCAGTTGCAGGAATATTCTAAGGTGGAAGCTAAGAAGATCCTCCAAGAGGGAGAGAGCACATCTTCTGAAATAATAGACTGCGCAATGGATATTGCCACAACAGCTTTCCGTTCCCTAGCGGAGGTTGCAGTCCTTCTACGCCAAGGCTGGCTTCATGCTACTTTGTTTCGGCTTGAAGTCCAAAATAGGATTTTGGACCTTCCCTTTGATGGTGAGGCGCTCTTTGGGAAGCATATTGATGATGCGCTTCAATATATTAAAAAGCATACGGAAACTGCAAAATCCCTCTGGACTTTACAATACGTCAAGGTTCCTTTCTGTGGAGCTAGGGTTAGAGGCCTCCCCTCCTACAGAGGCGGTTATCAACAACAGGGTTATTCCTCCTACTCGCAGCCCTCCCAATCATACTGGCCGCAATATACTCAACGGCAAGGCCAGTGGTCTTCTTTCTCTCTTTCAACCTCTAGAGGATGACGGGGGCGCCAGGGGAGGGATTCCTCTAAGCGCCAGAAGCGGCTTGTTGGCTCTTCCTACTGTTCCTTTGTCCCCTGTAACACCAGTGGGGGGCTGGATATTGCAATACTTCCGAAGCTGGCAACTAATAACATCAGATCAATGGGTTCTGAATATAGTTCAATCGGGCCATACTCTGGAATTTCAACATCAACCACCATCCAAGCCCCCTCGCGCCACCAAATGCAGACATCTTCATCTTCTACGCCTAGAAGCGCACCAACTACTCCTCAAAGGAGCGCTAGAACCGGTCCCTCGATCTCAACGGGGACTAGGATTCTACTCCCGGTTCGTTCTAGTTCAAAAGACCATAGAAAAATGGCTCCCTATTTCAGATCTGAGGGAGCTAAACACCCTTCTCATCAAGCTCTCCTTTCGGATGGTCTCCTTACAGGATATTTTGCGGCTCCTCAATCCGGGAGATTACATGGCCACTCTCGACCTCGAGGACGCATACTTTCATGTCCCCCTGCACCCTGCCCACAGGAAGTTCTTGCGCTTTACAGTAGCCAAGAGCCACTTTCAATTCAAGGTTCTGCTTTTCGGACTCATATCCGCTCCGTGGATTTTCACAAAGGTACTAGCCCCTGTGGCTGCGTTTCTCATGAAGTGGAAGCTCCCGGTCTTCCCTTACCTGGACGGCTGGTTGGTAAAAGCTCCATCTCATCACGCAGCAGAGAAAGCTGTCAGGACCTGCACACAGCTCTTCAGTCAATTGGAGCTTAAGCTCAACACAGAAAAGTCAGTCCTGTGCCCGTCCAGATCAGCCCGGTTCTTGGGGGCCATTCTGGACTCATCTTGTTGTAAAGCGCTCCCTTCAAAGGAAAGACAGACAAAGCTGATAACCTCAGCTCACCAGCTGCAACAAAGAGGGTCACTTTCAGTTCGCCTCTACAAGTCCCTTCTTGGGTCAATCTCGTCCTGCATTCCTTCAATTCCCCATTGCAGGTTACTAATCCGCCCCCTCCAGGAGCAACTGGATTTACAGTGGCACCGGCAGACAGATCTTTCGAGGACAAGATCCTAGTCACTCAGCCTATGAGAGAGGCGGCAGCATGGTGGAAGAACAAGGACAACATCTCCCAGGGTCACACCTTCAGGGTCACCCCAGCTCCACTAATAATTACAACAGACGCCTCACTGGAGGCTAGGGAGCGGTCTTACAACACCTTCAAGTAAGCGGCCTCTGGCTGCCCCAGCATCGTCTACTCTACATCAATCTATTGGAGCTCCGGGTGATTCGTCTCGCCTTGGAGGCCTTCCTTCCGTGGATTCGACAGTCATCCGTCCTGGTCCGAACGGACAACATGACGGCAATGCACTATTTAAATGAGCAGGGAGGTACAAGGTCCTGTCAATTATCGAAAGAGGCTCAGGCGATTTGGGAATGGGCAATCCAACAGGAGATATCGCTCTCAGCGGAGCATCTTCCAGGTGTCCTCAACAAGACAGCGGACATGCTCAGTCGCCTGAAATCTGTAAGCCACGGGTGGGAGTTAGACCACACCACTCTGGAGGAGATTTTCTGACTCTGGACACTCCGCCCATAGATCTCTTTGCCACTCCGGTGAACAAAAAATGCAGACTCTAAGCAAGCAGGCATCATCATCCGGGATCGTAGGGGAATGCCCTTTCAGTGGCCTGGTCAGGCGCTTTTGTTTACACTTTACCTCCAATCTCACTGATTACCAGACTTCTCCCGAAGCTCAAGGCGGAACCCTGCAAAATGATTCTGGTGGCCCTGCCAGTTTTGGTTTAAGTAGCTTCTCCTACTCCTACTGGACCGTCCAGTTCATCTGCAGCCGATTCCTGCCATGCAGATGATGTCCCACGGCCAAGTGGTACACCCGGATCCAAGGTCTCTTCAGTTATCAGTGTGGCTCCTGAGCACCGAAAATTTCTAGATCTAAATATATTGTCAGAATGTAGAGGTACTTGCTCAGGCTCAAGCCCCAAGTACAAATAAAACATATCGCTTCAAGTGGAAGCGCTTCTGCCTTTGGTGCTCACAACAAAACATTCATCCCTACTCTTCTGCACCTCATCAAATTTTGCTATACATTCTGGCATTGACAAAATCAGGTTTAGCACATTCTTCCATCAAAGTACACCTTGCAGCCATTTCTAGATTCAGAAGGACTTCCTCTGGACCTTCCCTCTGGTTGGCAAGGATTGTGAACAATTTCTTAAAGGACTTTTTAGGGTTTTCCCTCCAGTTAAGCCTCCACCGCCTCTGTGGCAGCTTAACTTGGTTCTTAATCAGCTCATGAGGCATCCTTTTGAACCAATTCATAGGGCGGACCTTTAATTCCTCTCATGGAAGGTGGCTCTCCTTAACATCTGCCAGAAGAGTGGGTGACCTGCTCACTCTCACTATTCAGGAACCTTTCCTGCAATTTAAGAATGAGACTTTGATACTGAGAACTAATCCTAAATTTATTCCAAAGGTACCTTCAGACTTTCACTTGAATGAACCAGTTATTCTCCAATCCTTCTTTCCTCGGCTTACTACTCCAGTGGAGAGGGCACTCCACTCTCTGGACATTCAATGATGTCTGAAGTTCTATCCACAGTGTACCAAAGACTTCAGGAGGTCAACACAGCTCTTTGTGGCCTTCAGTGCTCCTCGCAAAGGTTTTCCTCTTTCAAAGCAAGGGATTGTTCGTTGGATTGCCAGCGCAATCCAATATTGTCACCAAGCAGCTGGCAAGCCCCTTGAAGGGCGGGTCCGGGTGCATTCTACGAGAGCTATTTCTTCTTCAGCGGCTCTCTTCGACGGAGTTCCTATCAAGGACATTTGCAGAGCAGTGACCTGGAGCAGTGCCCATGCCTTCACATGGCATTACTGCTTGGATTCCTCAACGTGTAGTGACACTGCAGTGGGACAGTCAGTCCTGAGGAACCTCTGGTGGTGAGCTTTCCCTTCCAACCCTCCTTCCTTTTGTTTACTTATGCTCTTCCCACATTTTGCATGTCTAAATACTTTTGATGTTTATTCTCTGATGATTGATTACTGTTCTATTGCCTGTGTGGGATTAATATCTGTACTGACATGATGCATCTTGCAATGTTTTGTAAGAAACTATTGCTTCACAAAATGTGCGTTTCTTACTGCTAGCTATTCTGATACAAGCAATGGGAATCTATGAAAGTTCCAATACTGGAGTAAGAAAACCAGTTACTTACCTGTAACTATGGTTCTCCAGTAGTGGTAACTTTTATAGATTCCCATGCGCCCACCCTCCTCCCCTGGGAAAGCTCAGCCTTCAGCATCTTCTGTTGTACTGTTACACAACGTCTACGAAAATCTGTGGCTCTGAGGCTCTCTCAGGAAGGTTCTGTGGGGTGAGGCTATTCTTATTGGCTGTTCATTTTATTTGGTCTCTTTTACAAAAAGAGGTGGATATGCTACAAAACAGAAGGGGCCTAGGCCTAATTCTTTTTTTGTACTTATTTCTATGGCAATTTTATGTATACCGTTTTATGTATACCGGGGACTCCCATCTCGACGACGGGGAATTATACAAGCAAAGGGAATCTATAAAAGTTAGCAATACTGGAGAACCAAAGTTACAGGTAAGTAACTTGTTTTCTTCATATTTGTGTGATGGGCCTTTTCTATGAGGTGGAGGATGCGTTTTGTATTGTCTCCTCCTTGCCGATTTTGGATGAAGCCTGCTTGATCGGGCTCTTTTAGCCCAGGCATCATCGGACCTAGTCTTGTCACCAAAATACTTGTAAACAATTTGAGGTCTACGTTGAATAGAGACTCTGGACGATAGGAGCTGCATTTCTTCCTATCTTTCCCTGGCTTGGGGAGAACTACGAAAGCCACCAAAAACATCTCCGCGGGCACCGAGCCTGGGCCCTCAAAAGAGTTGCACAGGTGCGTCAGGATCAGCGACCGCACATGACAAAAGGTATTATAAAAGCCCCCTGAATAACTGTCCGGCCCTGGGGATTTAAGAGGTTTGAGGCGAGAAATCACCCCATCACCTCCTCAATCCAGATCAGTGCGTCGAGCTGGTCTGCCTGCTCCTGTACTAGGGCGGACGTGTGTATTCCCCATAAGTAGGATCTCTAGTGTAACTGACGTGTTCTCCCTGGCGTAAAGGTCTGTGTAGAAGTCCCTACACACCTCCGCTATGTCCTAGTCCTCCGTATGGTCCTCCCCCCCTGTCATCCTCTATTGTCTGCACCCGCATCTGTTGGTGTCTGCCTCTTAATTTACTTGCGAGCATATATCCTGTTTTGTCCTCTCGACTGTAGTAGGAGTGTTTGAGTCTCAGGGCCGCGTACTTAGGGTCCAGCCATGCCAGTTGTGCCCTTGCCGCCCTCAGCTGTCTCCAGACCCTAGGTGCCCCACTTGTTCTAACTCAAGGACCTGTGCTGATATTTCCGCTCTCTTCTCCTTGCGGTCTCTAGCTTCTGCCGCAGAGATCGAAATCAGTGCCCCCATCACCACCACCTTCAAAGCTCTCCATAAAGTGGTTATGTTTGTGTTTGGGTTATCATGTGTCACCAGGTACCCCTATGTGTACTCCGTAAGCTGTGTTTTCACTGCTTCCTTGTGAAGCATCGTCTCTAGTAGCAGCCAGCCCCCATATTTACCCCTCTGTGGCGGCAGGTATAGCGTGACCTCTATTGCTTCATGATCAGGCAACGCCGCTGGGACTATGTCTATCTCATCCATCATGGTGATAATTTCTTCCATACCCAGCATGTGGTCTGGGCGGGCATTTGTCTTGTGTGAGTAGTATGAAAATTGTGACGTATGAGGGTGCGCAGTCCTCCACAGATCCACGAGGCCTAATGATTGGAGCCATTGTCTGCCCTCCAGCGATACATCCCCCGTCTGTGCCAACTACCTGACCTGTCTTTTGACTCCTCCATGACTAAATGTAAGCCCCCCCCCCCCCCACCCATGATCGTCTTGCGTTCTTGACTGTTCATGACCTCCATGATAGTTGATTTCAGGAATCGCTCCTGGCCTGTGTTGGGTACATAGTTGGAACATATCTGTATTTTGTGTCCCCCAATCTGGAATACATAAGCCAAGAGGCACCCTTTGATCTCAACCGCCTTCCCCCCCCCCCCCCCCCCCCCCCCCCCACTGTCCCTTTGAAACACTTAGCTACTAGGATTGCTACGCCTGCCTATTTGTCTGGGCCAGATGAAAAAAACTGGTGCAGGAATGTTCGGGATCTTAGTCTATGGCAATCTTTGGCAAGGAGATGCGTTTCCTGGAGAAGGCATATATGCCCCCGAATTCTCCAGGTAGGAGAGAATAGATCTTTGTTTAATGGGATTGTTAAGGCCTCTCGCATTGAGAGTGAGAATTTTCATTGCGGACCCTGTCATTGAGCACCGTGTAATGTGCCTTTGTGTTGTCCCGCACCTATTTCCATTTGACCCCTCTTCCTCTCGGCGTTCCCCCTTGCTCTGCTTCCAAGGCTTCCTGCCTCTCTAAGTCTAGAATCTGCATACGAGTGTCCATCCCTTGCCTCCCTAACCCCAACCATTGACCTTTTCGAGTCCCATAATGTCCAAGGTCTGCCAGTTGGATCTGCGAACCCTAGGTGTGAAGGAAAATAGAAGGCGTTGTGTGGACAGTACCCTCAGCCTCCCGCTCCCGATAGGTGATTCCGCCACCCTCCCAGCCCTGTACCTGCCACTTATCTGTCCTTCATTTGGTCTGCTAGTCTTCATGTGGGGAAGTCTCTTGTCACAGCGTCTCCAGCACCGACTGCCGTTCTTGTGCCATAGAAGTAGGATCCGGTCTCAGTGTTTGATCCGTTCTTCGTCGTCCAGTGACTTTTTGCCATCTCTCTTTGGGGACCTTTCCCTGACTGGATGCCCCCTCCTCTAGTTGTTGTGGGCTTTCAATGCCCAATACCCGGCAAGTGTCCTGGATGGCGCGAAGTTGGTGCAGTTTGCCATGCCATTTAAAAATTAGCCGGAATGGGTGTGTTGTATGGCATTTTAGGATCAGAGCGAAATTTCCCGAAATTTCCTCATTCATGCCCTTATATAGGTACAATTCACATTGCCCTAATATAGGCATAGAAACCATACCCTTATTTAGACATAGCCCATGCAATACAAATACAGGCATGGCTACTTCCACCCGTACCAAAACGTCACAACGATTTCTTGGAAAATTGGCTTAAGCAGTCAGGGACCTCCCCTTGGTTGAAAATTGATTTGTCCAAGAACTCATGGACTTTACAAAGAACTACTATTCCCTTGGGGTTCTTTTCTGACGTTATTTTGCCCGACTTTACGTCAAACTAGGCACCTTCAAGGTATAAATATGGCTTCACTTGCTCTAGCAAGACACGGTGGTTCGGAGCAGCTCTACTATCTATTTGCCCGACGCAGCTCGCTACAGCAAGTGACGAAGGAAGCCGACCCTCCAGCTGACGCACTGATCGGGAGCCGTCCTTTCTCTCGCTGAGAATCTAGCTCCAGTCTTTCCAAGCTCCCCTTGCGGGTGTTGGGAAATCGAGTCCCGAGACAGAGATACCAGACCTCCTTCATTCTAAACTAAAGGTATGGTGCTGATTAGAACCTAAGAGAAATCTTCGATAGGTTTGCTTTTCTTTTCCAAGAATCTATGCTACACAATACTTACTCACTCCTGCGTACTAGACTTAGGTTAAGTACATTGGGGTAGGCGTATTTTAGAAGCACTAGTTGAGAATTTTAGCCTGTGTATTTATGTATATCTTTTTATATGACTTGGAAACCATACAATGCTTTTACAGTATTTTATAATACTATTCTTGCTGTACGCATTATACTTTGCAGCCTGCATTACGATTGTAGCAGTTCACTTTACTCGCATGAGAAAGAAGACTGTTCAATAAAACCTTTTATTGAAAACGCCCGCCTCTCGAGTTCTCTGCACCTCTGAAACGAAGCATGCACGATTTTCTGTATGCCATATTTATCTATTGTTTCAGCGACTCTACAGATGCAATTCTTATTCTTGGGAAACAAAGTGGCGTGTTTATGCGGTTGTCAGAAACTAATCCCTTCTTGTGTAATCGAGAAAGTTTCTAGTGACCTCTGAGTTAGCTGGCACACTCACTATTAAGTTTAATACATTCGATAGAGACCTAGTCGACCTCAGTCCTACGTCTAAACTATAGGATATATTATTCCAATGTGCAGAGCCTATTGGGAATATAGGAACTACATTACATGGCGCCCAACGTTTGGTAAGGCACTAATTTAACGCTAGATACTATAGTAACTCAGTTGTGCTTTTCACAGAGACCCCTTTTTTCTGTAAAATACTCCAATAGACGTCTGGAGTGGGTAAAAGGATAAAATATCTGCCTTAACTGAGTAGGACGGAAATCCTATGTATTAGTTTTTGGTTTGTTCAACGTTGAAGGATACAGTGTTCCAAAATATTGTGCACCTTATCTTTGCTTCCTTGAAACTTGCGCTGCAACTTTCATTAAACAATGTCGAATAACGGCGACAACAACGCGACCGGTGGAGCTGCAGCAACTGCAACCCAACCGGGCTTGGACGTTACAGGTTTCTAACAAGACGACCCGGATGCTATATTCATCCCGGAAAACTTAAGGAAAACCATCACTATAAAACTTATAAAAAATGGCCTATCACCAAGAGGTGGTAGGGTCATTTTTGTCATAGAGGCACATGAATATTGGCAGACAGAGGTATTCTATTCATGGATTGTCTTCCCTGAAGCAAATCCAGTAACACATGTGTGTCACTTCTACAAAGTGGAGGAACATCCAACGGAATACGTTCCTTTCGAGGACATTGAAATTCCACTAACTTACCAAGAGCATGCACTCTTGTTTAAAGGCGCCCTACAACATCAAAATCACATTACCAGGCTCAGTCCATTAGGTAGACCAGGAGCAACATGGCTGATACTAGCCAGCTATACACCACATCCTGACATTGAAGAAATGTCAGGTGAAGAGCTATTAGTTCAACTAAAACAAGTAATAAAAATACATAGAAACCGCATGACATATTGAACAAATTGTCTAACAGTCCAACCTCCAATAAGGATTCCACAACACACCCCTTACCAGGGGAACAGAAATAAAATTACACCACAGACTATACAATCAGTCATTGGTAAACTGCCCGCAAAACAGGAACAAATTCCATTCGGGATAGCTCAAAAAATTGCTCAAACCGAGGCAGTATTTCCTGATACTACCCCTCATGAGAAACACAGGATTTTAACAATCTGTTTACCAATGCGGATCGCACCACACCTAGAGGACTGCGACACTTGGGGTACAGTCTTTGCTGCAATCTACACATAAACACATGGTGTTTTATCTATGGCGGTAATACCAGATGTCCTGAAACAGATTCAAAATTAATACAGGGCAGGGCCTGCCTTAAATCTGGGTATGAAACTACTGAAAGATTTCAAACAGGTCTCAGCTATAATATTAGCTAATATTAAAGGTGAAGCAGCATCTGTGGCGATCCGCCAAAAACTAAGAGAATTTGATGTAACTGAGCAACCATATGAACTGGCCACAATAATTGAAAAATCCTATGAACTAGGTAGAGATAGTTTGGGTGGGAAACTAGTTAAGCCCCAACTAACAAAGTCCTGAAAAGGTCTTTATTAAAAACACTCACTGTTCCTAAAAAAAAAGTGGGAGAATACTAAACAAACTTCTTAAGAGAAGCGTTCCCAATCCCGAGGTAGGTCTCCTCAAAAGGAGCCCTTTGAAAAGAGGTATAACCTCAGGAACAGGGATAATTTGAGAAAACTTGATAGATATCAAGATACTGATACACGTTCCTCTCATACCTTTCAGACTTCCTCACAGAACTCGGAAAGAAGAGGACGGTCAGAACACAAGGAAGAACGGTGAAGTCCAAAGACGATCAACAGGTTCCAAAAAATAAGAAAGCCCAATTCACCAAAAAGAAGGTAGCAGGTCTAAAAATCAGACATGCCGAGGATCTTGAGGACACAACTCAAGAACAGGGAGTGGGCCCAGACAATGCTGGACAGCGCAGCAGAAGTAACCATAGCTCGCAAGATCTTGAAGGAACATCTGGAGACAGTGGACTTGAATGAGTACATCCAAGTTGAAACTGCCGATACCAGGGGTGTACCCCATAAGTTATATGAAGTAACACTCTGGATGGAGGGGGATATAACTAGAAAAATAGGAGCACTTTTTTGGGAGAAGCTCTCTAAGGATTATGACATTCTTCTAGCTTACTTGTCGAAGACCTCATTATGCCAGCCTTCTCCAATCACATTCCAATTCATTTAATATACACATATGCCAGAAAATGGGCTGTAGCCCAGGCTCCAACATTATATAAAAATCATGTAGGATGGGATGAGGATTCCCCTCACCGTAAAATCCAGTTAAAAACTCAACCAACTGCACAAAGGCAGTACCCAGTTAAGCAAGAAGCTAAAAAACAGGTCAGGGAGATATTAGATCAACTTGAATACCAAGGGGTGATTGAAACATGCACCTCGTCAATGAACAATCCTTTGTTTCCTGTCTCCAAACCCGACAATACATATCGTCTAGTTTTGGACTACAGACATTTGAACTCTTGTTGCAAAACCTTTGCAGTACAAAATGCACACAGTGCAGCACTAATGAATAACATTTACGTAAAAAATATAAAACCACATTAGATATTTCTAACAGTTTCTTTTGTCAAAACATTGCACCTGAGAGCAGGTACTTGACCGCTTTCTCAATTATGGGGACATAGAGTCACTTCTGTCGTCTCCCCAGGGATTCAAGAATAGTCCAGGGTTATTTTCAGCTAGAGTAACAGAGTTTCTACAAACGTATGATGATGAGGCATTATCTTATGTCGATGACATCTATCTAACAGACGATGACGTGGACAGGCACTTGAAAAGAATGAATACCATTATACTTGGATTCGCCTCTGAAGGGTATAAATTAAACTCTAAGAAATCAAGAATTGCCTACCTCAACGTCCTTTTTCTAGGATCCAAGTTATCAAGTGAAGGCAAAAGCCAGGCAGACAAATTTTTAGAAAAGTGTGTGCTGCTCCAACCTCCAAAAATGTTGAAAAACGTAGTCAATTATAGGTTTCCTAAACTTCGGAAGAACTTACATTCTAAATAACGCAGAAAGGGTTAAACCTCTCTACGAATTAATCAAACCTGATTTCAAAACAACGAATTGGACTCAAAAACACAGAAATTTTGCGTTCAGTGCAAACAGACATGTTAGCAACAACACATTTACAGATGCGTAAACGTACGCAACCTTGTAATCCGAATCATCTCAGGAAGATGCAGATTCACGTACTTAACCTTTAATGAAAGTGAAAAAGTACCAATTGCTTATAAATCACACTTGTACACACAAGCTGAAATGAAATTCACTTTTACAGAAACAATTCTGACAGTGGTTCAAACTGCAGTAGCAAAAAAGAGCCCTCGCACAGGGAAAACACATAATGGTCGTTACTCCTGTACCTGCCTTAGAGGCCGTGACAAAAGCAAGCATTCTGAATGCAAAGGCTTTAAAGCCAAGATGGATACAATGGGTTAACTCTCTTGCTGCAACAGACGTTGAATACATTTTTGACCCATTTTTGAAAACACAAGAATGTCTACAATACGAACAAGAATGTCCTCTGCCCACTGAGATTCTGCCTCTAGAACAGTACGAATGTATAATTTATACAGACGGATCAGCACAACCCGCAATTGGGGGTAAACAAGCTTATAGTGCTGCGCGCGCGATCGATAAAGGTCGCTAGCGCGATGGTAAATTCCGACCTGTGGTCACAAAAACGCAATCTCTCGGAGATTGTACAGCTCAGCGAGCTGAACTACAAGCATTCAAGATGGCGCTTGAAAATACTGATTGCGAATTCCCCACACTCCTAGTGTGCGATTTGTATTACTGCGTTCAATCTTACAATGAATACTTGCAGAACTGGATTCAAAACGGTTTCAAAGATGAAAAAGGTGGCAAAATCAAGCATAAGTTGCTTTGGGAACAAGTAGTTCAATTACAAAAAGAACTACGAAAGACGCACGTGATCCATACACTGAGTCATCAACGTGATGGCGTTCACGTTGCAGGGAATTCATTGGCTGATGAGGCCGCGAAGGCAGTTGTGCAAATGGCTTCCGCAGCTGCAATCACTCGTTCAAAAACGAAAATAGACAGCGAAATAATGCAAGCTGTCACTGCTTCCCGCAAAGACCGTGGTAAAACATTACCAAAAGGCTTTCCACTCAAATACTCGTATTTAACTGATGCAAATAATGTTCCGTTTGCTCGAATCCCTGGAGTGGGGGATAGAGTAATTCCAAACATGGAACATAGATTAGGACTAATCTTAGCAGCACATGAAGGGCTTGCTTCTGCACATGCAGGTGTTTCCGCCACAGTGTCGTTACTAAAACAAAGGTACTGGTGGCCGCGCATGAGGAGACAGACCCGAAACTATGTTTTGGAATGTGAAATCTACCGAAAGATGGAAGTCTCTACAGTGAAACGACCTGCGCAGACGCCCTTGTTAATTTCAGATAAGCCATTAGCATGCATTTACCTGGACCACTGCGGTCCCTTACAGAGGAATGATAACTACAAATATATCATGGTCGCAGTGGATTCATGCTCAAGATTAATTTGGATGTGGCCTCAGCGCTCGGCTGACGCCCGAACTGTTATAAAAGATTTACGAGTCTTTATCGGCACATATGCAGTCTGCATGCTACATTCTGACCAGGGTCCTGCGTTTATCTCAAAGGCTTACAAGGAGGTCATGGCCAATCTGGGCGTTGCATTGCGGTATTCTAGTCAATTCCATCCTGAGGGAAATTCGGTTGTGGAGAGAAAAAAACGGGACATAAAGCAGTCTATAACAGCTAGGGTAGTAGGCTTGGGTGACGGGTGGGTCAAACATCTAATAAGTGTCCAACGTAGTCTGAACAATCTGCCAAGGTGTTCTCTGGGTTGAATCACTCCATATGAAATCCTTTTTGGAACTAGAATGATTGTCCAGGACCTTGATCGTCACACTTCAGTGGAAGAACAAAAACCTTTTAATATCAAAGACCGTTTGGCTGTTTTGCAGGACTTAAATGAAACAAGGAGAAGTCAAAGCAACACATTGCAGAAGCCAACAACCACTAAAGGGGGACCCATCTGTCCCAGCAAGGCCTGCCTGGATTCCAAAAATTGGGGATCTAGTCAGAGAAAAGATCGCGGACAAGAAGGAATTTGGTCCTTCCTACAGACAACTAGTACCTGTGCTTGCAATCCACGGATCAGGAACAGTGTTACTGCCGCCCCTTGCTGGAAGAAAGAAGAACAGGTACGTATCTATCGACCTGGTAAAACCACATCATGTGGCCAATCATAAGTAGTAGGCCAAGTGGACTCCAAAGATGTATTAGACGACCAAATCTGGCTACTATCCAAGAGGTTCAAACTGAGAGACTCATCACCTTTGAAGAATCTGCAGTGCGAAAGAAGGACTAAGCAACAAAGCCATGGAACTTGTGCCTCTTGAGACCCAAATAACAGTTCATCAAGAAACACCTGTCTACAATGATATAGCATCTGACTATACTAATATGACAAGGGATCCAGTAGCTCCAGCGATTTCAAGTAATCCTGATGCAATACCAACAATTGACAGAACTGCCTCTGGCTATGTCATTAACTTTGATACGTTTTCCAAGGATCCCAGTGAACCTCAAACAACGCCAACAAAAAGAACTTTCAAGGAACAAGCAACAGAACTTTTTAATCAACTGGAAAAGACTTATCTAGTTTCACCATGAATTGAAATATGGATTGTGTTGGGTGTACTTTTTCTCCTACTTTGGCTAATTCTTGTATTAAGTTTGGGAATGCTGATAAATGGAAGATATAGTAAAAAGGACACAGCAAGTAAGAACATCAACTTACTCCTCACACCACACAAATCATCTCATCGTGAACAGACTTCTCATCAGTGAACATCACAGCAGTTCCTATACCTGGTGGTTAGCTTGGGACAGAACTGATTATGACATCTTTGGTCCTGCAGAGCTGTTGAAGATTCTACACCAATTCAAGGTTTCCTTGAGTGACTTTGTTTCATCTAGTACCTTTTCTGATGATTGGGACTTTGAGACTGTTAATAATATGATGTCAGACTTAAAAATGTCTGCCAAATTTACAAAGCATGAATACTAAGAAGGTTCATCGGATTATGAACAAATGTACTGTTATAATCACTATGGTCATCATTATTTGTACACATCTGAAAACCCTAGAAATCTTTATACTTTTAATCAATGGGAACATTGTCCAATGCCACCAAAGGGTAGCTCAAAAACATTTTATGAAAAATGTCCATACTTCTCAGGTTTTAATGTCTCAAATCCAGAAACATTGTACTTTAAAAGTATTATTAAGACAGGAATGAAAAGTATGTTGACTAATACAAAGCAAATCTATTCTGCGGCCTTTTATGCTCAGCTGTCTACATTAGGTTTTGACTTTTGGAGAGACAACATTGAGACAAAAAGTGTCTGAGGCACAAAAGATTTGCAGGTGCAGGGATTAGAAGCTTTATTTCGAGCCTGCATTATCCCTGAACAAATAATGTTTTTGAATGACACTGTCCAACAAACATCCTGTCTTGGCCTAGCTAAGGTAAAAGATTTAAGCAAACCGTCTATACCTACACCTACAGCTGATAGTAAAAACACTACACAGGGGGTGGTCGTCGTAAAAACAATTTTACTTAAAAACAAAACATATCCTGATTGGAAAAAATGTTTAATCTGGTCCACAGACACAAACAACTGTCAAGGTAGATTCTTGAATAAAACACAAGGGTTTACATTCATTAGGCCAGATTCAAGTTATGTCCAGAGACAACATCCAGGGATAGTAACGCCATACAGTGTAGGAAAACTGTACCCGGAGTGGCTACAAAAGTCCACACTAACAGAGGTAAAACAACACTCATCTTTACTTAAAGATGGCGTTGATTTAAGGGACTTCATACAAGGACCTAAAAAACCGCATCATAAACATTTTATATACGCTGGTATATATGCCATTTATAATGAAGCTTGGAAAGCGACACAAGCAGAGACTGCAGAACGAATACGAAAAATTGACTGTATTAGTTTAGAGAAATCTCTCTGTAGTTGACAATGGGTTAACCACTCTGTCATCCAGAATGTATTCTTTTGACAGCATAGTATCCTCTGCCATAGACATAATGGAACAGGACTTGCTCATGTTACAGCATGGACATACACAATTGTGTTCTATAATGCTTTTAGGCTGGATGGTGCAAAATCTTCGTTCTGGCTATGTGCCATGGCGTCTAATCAACACCACGTCATTGATTTCTGTATTTAACCTTACAGATAAACAAATCACTTTGGCACAAAGAGGAGCAGACTATACGGTGCTGAGCATTGTAAAACTGGAAAGATTACCATTAACTGTTTCGGAAAAACCTGCAACAGAATGGCTAATACACGGGACAATCATTCTGCCTGTCTCAATTTTCCATTTTCAGTATTGTTTGCAACATATACAAGCTGGCGTATATGAAAGGTTGGGTAAAGAATACATTAAGTCAACCTGGGATTTACCATATACACACAGATGTTGGAGTGGGGGAAAAGAAGTATTTCTTAGTGGTACAAACTGCAAAAGCGCACTAAGCGTACACTTTTGTGTCAGGGTATTAACTTACACAGGCCTGCGATGGTTCTTCGACCAACTTATCCTGCCACCTGCAAGGTTCTCCAGCTGCAGTGATAGATCCAATTTTTAGGCAGCTTTCTAATGGAAGCTATATTATGTTGAATGATCACAGCTGCTGTGGCATGTTGCCAGGAATAGCCTATCTCGTAACTGTGTTTGCCAGGGTCACTTGTTGTATGCAAGTATTGTTTCCTAAAACCAAGACAGACGGGGAGTTGCCGTCATGGCCTTCACGGAACATCTCTTCTATATGAATTGATACTTTAAGCAGAATGAAAGCCATTCTTTTACAAAAAACTGTGCCACTGACCTTGTCCAAAGAGACGTATGCACTGGAAGTTGCAAGGTCTTCTGCAGAGATACATGCCTTTTTATCGACAAACTGCCCTATACATTTCACAGAAAAGTTAGGTCGTATCTTAAACATGTCTGATACCAGTGGTATTGTACATGTATTTAAGACAGTTTTTTCGGGACAGTTAGCACCGTTTGAAGCAGTCCTCGGCATATTTCCAAACTTCGTGCACTCTGTGTTCGGCGGCCTGCCTTTTTGAGGGACTCGTAGCAGGAATACTACTTTTGTTCCTTCTGCTCCGATATGGCAAGTCAAGTCACCAGCGACACCCAGATTACTTTAGAGAACACTCTCCTGGCAATGAAGTGTCATGAGCTCATGATTCTGGGCTTGGCTCGTTTAAGAGATCTGAATACCTCGTGGTTTCTTTCATTCCGACCAATCTGGCAAGATTGCTTCTTACCTGTTCTACGATGCCTGCTATGTGGAGAAGAATGCGTGTTAGACATATGTCTGACACTCGCATCAGTCCTGCCAACGGATGTTGATACTTTGCTTGGACCGGTAATGGCTCATGCCCTGTGTTGTCCCCAGCGGCTACCAATCCTGATGACGACATTCGTTGAGATCTCACAGACGCAACATGCTGATGGTGAGATACGTGGAGCGACAGGCGCACCGGTACCATCTCCTTCGGATATTGCTAAAGCGGCTGATGCTGACGTCGATGCTTCTCATTTTTGTGCAATCGATCTGCTTAACGAGGTAGTCCAACTTTCACCTGCTGTAGTAGACGAATTCTTTACCAGCTTAGAAGATTCGATGTTTTCTCCAAACAATGAGACTGACTTTTGAAGTTTGCACACAGTGTTCTTTGGGACTCTTTATTCGACCTTTACTTTTCAAAACAAGTTTCTAACTTTGGAACTCTATTTTTCTACGATTTGCCTTTTTGTTTCCAAAATGGAATTTATTTTTTTTTGGGCACAAAGTAATCTGCTTATAGTAGAACTATTCCTAGAGAACAAAAATTCTTTGAATAATTCCAAGGGACAATATTTGACCTTATCCACAACAAAACTAATTATAAATTATGTCATGGAATGGTCTCGACCTTTTTTTCTTCTGCATTTAAGAGCCATTTCATAAATGTATTTTAGTGATTCATTCGGATAGCTTTTTCAATGTCATACTATATGCTTTGAATGAAAACATTGCTTTTAACATGCGTACAGTACAAATGCCATTTTTCGTGTGCAAGCATTTCTTTTGTATTTTGGGTGGGGTTTTAACACATCATGCTTTAGATATGTTTTTATGTGCTTACAACTTAGTAATATCGAACATAATAAAGTGGAGTGGGTGTTGTATGGCCTTTTAGGATCCGAGCTAAATTTCCCGATTCATGCCCTTATATAGGTACAATTCACATTGCCCTAATATAGGCATAGAAATCGTACCCTATTTAGACATGGCCCATGCAGTCCAAATACAGGCATGGCTATTTCCAAACATACCAAAATGTCACAACGATTTCTTGGAAAATCGGCTTAAGCAGTCAGGGACCTCCCCTTGCTTGTGTATTGATTTGTCCAAGAACTCATGGACTTTACAAAGAACTACTATTCCCTTGGGGTTCTTTTCTGACTTTATTATGCCAGACTTTACGTCAAACTAGGCACCTTCAAGGTATAAATATGCCTTCACTTGCTCTAGCAAGACCCGGTGGTTCAGAGCAGCTCGACTATCTACTTGCCCGACGCAGCTTGCTACAGCAAGTGACGAAGGAAGCCGACCCTCCAGCTGATGCACTGATCGAGAAGCTGTCCTTTCTCTCGCTGAGAATCCAGCTCCAGTGTTTCCAAGCTCCCCTTGCGGGGTGTTGGGAAATCGAGTCCCGAGACAGAGATGCCAGACCTCCTTCATTCTAAACTAAAGGTATGGTGCTGATTAGAACCTAAGAGAAGTCTTGGATAGATTCTTGACAAAAAAAAGCAAACCTATGCTACACAATACTTACTCCCTCCCGCGTACTAGACTTAGGTTAGGTACATTGGGGTAGGCGTATTTTAGAAGCACTAGTTGGTTTTTATCCTGTGTATGTATGTGTGTATTTTTATATGGCTTAGAAACCATACAATGCTTTTACAGTATTATTTTATAATACTATTCTCGCTGTACGCATTATACTTTGCAGCCGGCATTACGATTGTAGCAGTTCACTTTACTTGCATGAGAAAGAAGACTGTTCAATAAAACCTTTGATTGAAAACGCCCGTCTCTCTAGTTCTCTGCAACTCTGTTGAAACGAAGCATGCACGATTGACTGAGTGAAATATTTATCTATTGTTTCTGCGACTCTAGAGATACAATTCTTATTCTTGGGAAACAAAGTTGTCATGTTTATGCAGTTGTCAGAAACTAATCCCTTCTTGTGTATTCAAGAAAGTTTCTAGTGACCACTGAGGTAGCTGGCACACTCACTATTAAGTTTAATACATTTGATAAAGACCTAGTCGACCTCAGTCCTACGTCTAAACTATAGGATATATTATTCCAATGCGCAGAGCCTATTGGGAATATAGGAACTACACCACAGGTGGCCCAAGGAATATGGGATTCCCTGTTTGCGGTGATGCACAGTGGCCACTCTGACTTCCTTGTGGTTTAGGAGGGTTATTAGTGCCACGTCCAGGTACAAGACAATGGAGTGTTCCTGGTATCTTAAGGGCTGCTTATCTCGGGCTGCAGAAGAATGCTTTCTTTGAGCTGAAAGTCTGGGAGATCAGCCGGGATGTCCGGTGGGGGTGCAGGTGCTCACTGTGGCAGGCCCACTTGGTGAGCCTGGTCTATTTTTATGTCGAAGTCTGGAGGAACTTCCAGAATGCTCCGGAACAGGCCCTGTAAGTACTGCTTGATGTCCGATCCTTCTTCCTGCGACGGCACTCCCTTCATGCGGATGTTATTGCGTTGTGACCGGTTTTCCAGGTCTTCTGTGTGTGCCTGGAGATCAATCTGCTGCTCTTTGAGCCAGATCACCTCTTGCTGCTTCTGCTCTATTTCGTCTACTCTGGCCTGTACCTGATCCTCCATGGATGCCACCCATTTGCCCACTGCGTCAATGTCCCCTTGCAACTCCTTTATCTCTCTCGCAATTTCTCCTTGCAGCGTATGAAAGTCGTCCCTCAACGTGCTGAAAAGTGTCTCCAGAAAGGCATGTGGGATTGGGCCATCATGGGAGTCTGTGTCTTGCCACCGGTGGCTGGCGGGGAAAGGCGTCCATCCCCGCCGCTGGGCAGCAGCGGAAGCTTAGTTAGCATGTCTTTTAAATTACCGTCCTTCTTGCTCCTTATTGTGGACATGACCACTGTTTCTTCGCCGACCCGCAGCAGTTCTTGCGCTTTCCCCACTTGTGGCTTCTATCTGCCTGCGTGCTGAGAGGGCCAGGCCCTTCGAAGTTTCTCCTCGTGTCTGACCTGGGGGTGCGCTGTATGTTGAGACCTCTTCCCACTTCCGCAGAGCAATTGCCGTTCACTGCCGGCGCCGCTCCTTGCAGCCACCTACGCATCCTCTTTTGTTTCCAGGGAACGTAAGCTCTGGGTGGTCGCCTCTCACTTTCCCCCTGGTGGTGCCCTGTTGCGTCTGCCCCTTGCCGTCTCTCTCGCCTGAGGCTATTTCTCCCTCGTGGATCTTCTACCTGGGTATTGGTCTCCTCCCCTCACCGCGTGGATACCCCTGATAGGGCTTGGCTCCCAGCTGCGCTGCTCTTGCCCTCTTGCATCAACGATTGTGCTTTAGTTCACTAGCTCCCCCTTACAGGAAAGCCACCTCTTCTGGACACCTACCCCAGTCGATTGCTCTGGCCGAGATGCTGCAGGTGCGGCCTCCGCCGGCTTGTTGCGCTGTTGGCCGCTGCCCAGTAGGCCCCTCTTCTGTCTTCACTGACGTGGGGTTAGTACCTCGCTCTCCGGTGCACTGGTATCCGCTTCTCTGCTGACCCCCCCCCCTTGTCTGTCCGCTGGGCCGGTGGAATTGCTGTTGTACCTGTATCGTTGCCTTCGGGCCTCTCTCCGGCTGTGATGCCCCTACAGCTTGCTAGTTGCATCCTCCAGGTGCTGTGCCTCGCCCCTTGCTCTGCTCCACACTTCAGCGCTCCCCGCATGGTGTGTTGTCATGTTTGGGCCGTGTCTGGGCTCTGCCTGGTGTCCAGCCACCCCTAATGACCTGTATGCCCCCTGCTGTTGTCTTCCAAGAAATCTCTAGACCAGGCAGATGCCCCACAGCTCGCTAGTACTCTACCCCCGGTTTCTGCCACTTGTTTTACTCTATTCCTGCCGTGGGTGGTGCCTCCCAGTTGAGGGCCCTCCAATTAGTTTGCGTCGGTATGTTGAGCGGCTAGGCCCCAGGTCGCCAGTCTGCTGACTCCATCTAGGCTCCTGGGCCGTTCAGCTGCACTCTGTGCTCAGCTCTTGTTCAGTGAGGGTCGCCGCCCTCTGCTGAGCTCGGGCAGCCCGATTGGGCCCCTCTGTGCTGCCTCTACGATCTCGGACTTCAATGGCTTATCCCGTCGTGCTCACCCCTTCTAACGCTACGCAGGAGTCAGTCTGCTTCTCCGCCTCCAAGACGGATCTCTGCTCAGCACCCTTCTCTAACCCGTGAGCGCCAGTCGGTGTGTCTGGTCGGTGCTCGGCCAGGCTACCGCCACTCCGCAGGTCCCGACACTGCCACAGCCCCTCTGCGACTGGGCTATGTGGGCCCGCTAGACCTCACTCCGGCATGTTCGCCCTGGCACTCGCCCAGCTCTGACTGGACCCTGGCTCTGATTCTTCACTTACCCGCGAGCGCCTGTCGATGTTTCTGGCCGGTGCTCCAAGGGGGCCGGGCTGCCGCACTACCACCAGTTTCTACGCCACCTCCGCCGCACAACTGCTTGGCTACGCCTGGTCGGCTAGGCCGCACTCCGGTTTGGTTGCCAGTGTGCCCGCCCTTGTCGCTCCGGTGCTGGATTCTGTGCAGGGCACCGTCAAGTCACTCACCTTGGCCCGTGGTCAGTCTTCTGTTCTCCTGAGGCCGGCATGAGCTCTCCAGCGGATCTAACTGCCTCTGCTCGACCTGCCGGATCCGCCTGCCATTTTTCCCCTCACTGCCGCGCGTTCAGCCGAATCATGATTTCGCCGTCCGGCAGGCCCTCACCCCCACTTTACTCTTTTCCAGAGGCGTTGACTGGCTGGAGGGGAGTCTCCCACTTAATCGCGGACCTCCGGAAGGTGCAATTTGCTGTTGTGGGTCGAAGCAGGCGCTCCGGAGCGGGGAAGACGGTGTGAAGCACGTCTTACCTGCTCGCCATCTTGGCCATGTCCATGTTGCTGTTTAGGAAAGCCTTAAAGACCTGGTCATATGTTCAGCAGTCACATTTTCCTTGTTTAATTCAACCCTTCCATTCAGCTCTAAGACACTTGTATAGGTAGCATTGTGCTTAAAAAAATAAAATAAATAACATGACAGTCTCCACCGACGGCAAAGACGTCTGGGGAGAGTGGTCTTACAAATTAGAATAGTGTTAGGATAGGTTTCACCCAAATTAGAAGCTGGACTGGCCTCACCAGTACGTCTCCAAAGTCACTTGAGATGGTTGAGACGTACACCTCATGTTCCCATTTGTAGAGGAGGGCTTGTTTCTCTATGAAGCTGTCTAAAAACAGACTGGTTCGATGTCTCTTTATATATACAGTGGTGGCTTGTGGCCTTCACAATCCCACTAGAAGTTGGATTCTACTTAATGGTGGACCAGCATATTCAAATAAAGGAATGGGCATCCTGAGAGGTCTTCAGCTCCAGAACATTACATGCCCTGCACAATGACAACAGAGCTGGAACAAGTAATCCATTTTTTAGTGGAAAGGTGAAATAAATAAAAGTTTGACAGTAGCTTTCTGGGGTTACCCGTACCACTTTTGTGCAGGCTGTGTTGGTGGCCTCTCAAGAGAGGGTCTGAGACTGTGAGGGCCTAGAAATGTTCCCTCACTTTCAGGAAAGCTGCATGCCATTTTGCTGGGTGGGTGAAACTCTATACTTGCTCTCTGGATCATCTTTCTGTTTAAGAGAGCCAACATTGCTTTATGGATCAGTGAAGCCTTGCTGCATGTGCACACCAGGTGTATTTGTAGAGACGTCTTACCGATAGTAAGCCCCACACTGCATGAATGCGCTGGATAACCATTAGCCAAACACAAGACACAGGTTTTATAGGTCAACTGCTGCAATGAGCATGAAGCATATGGTTGTAAGCCATTAGCTATTCAAGCAGAAGGAAGGAAGGGAGGAAAGAAGGAATTTGGGCAAGGTTGTACTTACGGAATATGTTGCAGGAGGGCAACCGGCTCTCAACCACACTATTATGCAGAAAAAAGGAACTGCTCAGGGATGTTTACAGCGATATGTGGCGTATGACCTCTAAATCGCTATTAAACCATCTACGCAAACAATTCCCAATCAATTCCCAATCCTGCAACTGACACCTACAGACTGATAATACAAACCAGCAAACACAAAGGTCAAGTTACATTAAGTGCAACTTTATAATTTTGAGCATTCCCCATGCCCCTTTTGCATCACAATACATTTAGAATATACGCAATCCGTTTCACCTATGCTACTGTGAATGGAACTGCCTCAGGGGCTGCCGCCCCCCTTCCCCCAACACTCTATACTTTGAGTGAGCGTTTACCAACCATCCCACCTCCCACGATTCTGACAACATATTTATGACTGGTGACAGCAGCTGACTTATGAAAAGTGGCTTATCTTTAATAAAAACTAGCAAACATGTAATGGATGTCGCACACATTGGTCAGTTAAGAAAACAATGCTATTGAGAGACTTAACTGAAAACATTCTGTCTAGAAAACTGCCAAGCCTTTATAATATTATATTTATATTGTTTTACTTTTATACATTTGTTATGGCTTATTGTATTATCGCATGCATGTTCTCTAACGTACAGGAACATACAGAACAGCTCATAAACCTCATTCAAAACCAAAGGCTATTGACACATTTGAATCGGCTCTTGCTAGTGGTGAGGGAAAAGACAAATCCGAGGTTGAAGTCTATCCTGAAAAAGATTTATGGGCCAGACTGGAAGAACTTGAGAGGCAAGAAGAACTACAGAATGAACTAGAAAGGTATGTTTTCTTTAAACGTACTATTGTATGAATTTAGTTTGCACAAAATTTTCTTTAAGATGGCGCAACTCATTTCCTCTCCATATTGAGTAGGGCTCTTGAACAGTTATTGATCAAAGGGGAGTGAAAGCATGCAATTGGAGGGATTGCAAGACCACGTACTGTAGAACGGGTGTTTATATGTTTGAATTAAACATTATTAAAATTTCAGTAACGGGGACCTGGAGATTTGGCATGATTCACCCACCTTTTTGTTCAACTGCAAAAGCTAACATTAGAACCCACATACTCAGAGTCCAAAGTGAGCTGTTAACCAACAGACAAAATATCTTCTCAAGGTTTGGAGTACTCTGCAGTAACTCTTATTGGATGGCTTGCCATTTCATGTTCAAAATATCAGCTGGATGGAGTTTCTTTATACTATTTCTTTCTACTTTTCATTGACATGCTGTCTCAGTAGTCTCACTCATATGCAGGATCATGAAGCACTTTTGTTTGTAGACTATATAGAATTTTTTTATTTGCTCCTCAGCATGAAACTGTAGTTAGATTATACTGCCTGGAGCTTTTTATAAAATAAAGTTGAAGACAAGGGAAATGGCGCTTACCATGCAGCAGTCTTTCAGAGCTCGAATTTGACAAGGGACAGTAATCGCCTACAGAATCCTGTTTTACTTGTACTGGCAGTTGCTTCAGTTTTTTCCCAGTTTCTGTGAAAGAATCCCTGAGCACTTGACTTCTTCATTTTGACGGTTTTTCTGATGGAGATTTTCTTTCTTCTCTCCCCTGGGGAATCTTCATGTATAATCCTAAGCAGTGAATTGCCCTGACTGCACCCAGGATCCCAGAATGCCTTTTATAAATAAAACACATTGAACTTCCCTTTTTGAAAAGCCAACTTTTCAGTGTTTTTCACTAAGTTTTTGAAGATCTTTATCGGAGTATTGTGGTCACTATTCATTTGTTTTCTGAGGGGGAGGGCAAAAATGGATAATGTCACTATTAAAGCTGTTTAACAAACCTTGTTTATAATAAAACTGAGCGAAAAAAGTTGCTTTATAGCCAAATGACCTACAAAAGATGAAAACGTATTGCTGCTCATTTGAGAGCGTACCACACTACTACCATATAAAGTACACTCACTGCCAGTGAAAGTTAGAACTCTTTGTTTATTCTCAGCTCCTGCTGAAAGGATCCTGGATCCCTCAGCATGGCCTTTTTAGTCTCTTTATTGCTTAGAACATACTTCTAAACCTAATCAAATGCCATGACTCACTGCCATTTCTTACGGAGTACAGTTTTTCCGTTTCCTGACCGAATTTTTTTTTGGGGAGAATGCCTTAACGCTTCGCAAAGTGCCCTACTTTTACTTAAAAAAGGGCACAAACTGATAGTAGCAGTGTCTGCTTTGTTTTAATGCTAAGTTCCCGCTAGCCTGAAGAATGTTCTATTGGTATGAAAATTTCAGATGGATAATATCTGCTGATCGCTCACCTATGGATTCCTTAATTTGCCAAGCCTGGATTGGGAACCTTTTCAGCAATTTCTACAGTGTACTAGTAGGAGGTGTCATCTGATTCTGCAGCAGCTTTCTGCCACTACCGGATGTGACAAAATGGAGCTGGATGTAGACTCCACCCCTGTGCACTGACATCAGTTACTTTCTTTCAGCGCACTTTGATGTGGATCTGGAGCTCCGCACACGTTCTGACAGTGTTCTATCCTTATAAAACATTATTTTCAAACTAGTTTGGTTGAAAAATGTTCTTCTTGAAAATCACAGGCTTTATACCTTTCTGGAGCTGTAGAAAGCAATTGTAGAGTCACCTGAAAGCGGACAGTGGTGTCTAAGGTCCAACAATGGCCTGAAGTCCTGCAAATAATGCTTTCTGATTCCCCCAAAGTTCATCGGGGAGCGCAATGCAAAACTGCACATTGCCAGACACAGGCTTCCTGTTCCTGAAATAATCCAAGCCTCCGTCCTCTGGTAAGTTAAAGTTGAAAAACTAGTCTAATTGTAAACACAAGAAGTAAAAACAGGATTCTTCTCCTTCATATTGCTCCCACTCCTGGAAGAAGCTGTGTAGGCGACACTAAGGAGCCGATTCTGCCTCACTTACCCTGTCTTGAGCCCATCCCAAGTCTGGTCCCAACATACCCTGAATTTCCCAGGCAGTCATAGACCCTGCAGCAGGTAGAGGCCTTTTATGGGAGGCCATCCTTCACATCTGACTATTCAGAGTACCCCTAGAGTGTCTTAGGGCCCATGGGCCTGTTAGGAACACTTTAATTTTCCAACCACTCTCAAACCTAGGAGTGTAAATCCTAACCTCCACTTAAACTATCTGTTCTGTGAGAGATCCTGACACATGTAAGTTGCCTACCTGGAAGTAACCTTTTTATAATTTAACTATCAATTTAAACGTACTTTTTATGACAACAATATTTACATTTTAGTTCTGTATATGAAATGTAATGATAAAGTAAGTTAATCATTTTGAAGTATGGAACCTTAATATTGTTTTAACAAGACTTATGGGTCCACTTTTTGAACCTTTACATAACTGCCCCCTCCAATTTCTCTCTTGAAAGGTTGCTTTCTTAATTGCGGTCACCTCACTAATATGTATAAGTGAGCTTCAGGCACAAACCTTGGAAGAACCATTCTTTCAGATTCATAGAGATTGTGTGATTCTTTGTATCAAACAAATTCTTTCCAAAGATGGTGTCAGATTTTCATATTAATCAATCGGTTTCTTCCCTCAACCAGAATCTATAATAGAGAGAGTTCTTCATACAATAGATGTCAAAAGAGCATTATATTGACAGAACAAAAGATTTTTGCAAAACAAATTTGTATTGCTTTTTCTCCCCCTTATAAAGGGAAGCCTATTTGAAAATCTGGCATTTCTAGTTGAATTGTTAAATGTATCGAAACATGCTGTATTAAAGCCAAAAGGACTGTCTGTACCTCCTTTGGGGAAACATTACTGATAATTAGTTTGTAACGCACACCCTTGATCACTCTTTTGTTGTTTGAAAGTAATTAGTCGGGGTTGAAGAGTAATTCTTTACCCTTACTCTCTTGTTGTTTAAGCGTGTACCTCCAAGAGCCCATTCTACTCGTAAAATAGGAGCATCTATGGCTTTTTTTTAAGGTAACATTCCTATAGCTGACGTTTGTAAAGTCGCTACTTGATCTACACCACACACATTTACCAAACATTGATGTGTTAGCACGACAACCAGCCAACGTGCAAAATTGGGCACCAGAGGCAGCAGCAAGAGCTGAGGAAGCACCGGGGAGGGGGGAGCGACCGGTAGTGAACTCAATCTGACAGGATGAGATCTAGAAAGAAGACTTTGTATTGGAGTACTTCTAATCTTCTCTCTATAACTTATCCCTTCAGATCTAATCCCCAAGGTTTTCTTTCCATCCACCTATCCCGTTTCCCCATACTATCTGATCAAGCAATCTGAATATGGAGTTAATTGGTGGAGTTTCTAGGGTGATGGACAAGGAGTCAGTGAGCTGTACATTTGGCGACCAGCTTCATCTAAGAGTTCTATTTTTGCAACAGGTGATGGTCTTAATGAATGGTGCCAATGACAAATGCAATACAGAGTGGACAATGAGTTTTGATACAGCTTTGATGGTGTAATTGAGGTTGTATTAACCCATTCCATGCTGAGGACGGCCCCCGGCGACGGTGGGCGTGTGCGGGGGACGTCCCCCGGACGTCCAAACCCTGCCCACTGATTAAAATGCCTGCACCGCGGCGGTATTCGCTCCGCGGTCAACGGGTTAAGTTTGGGTGAGATTGAATGGTCATTGGGCCCAATCAGACAGATCGGAAAGTGGTTACTCTAAGCCCTGAAGAAACGGAAGGTTAACCTCGAAACACGTGTTGGCTCTTGCACATCTGGCTTTTGCATGACTGGCTTCTTGGGAAAGAATTGCCTCCAGGATCAGCTTATGCAGGACTGTTTCTTTTTGGAAATGTGTTTTAAGACCGAACTGGATTAGAGGCATGGTCTAAGGATTTGCAACTGGAGAATTAATTTAGTTTTGGACATTTTGTTAATTTGATGTTTGGTATGGATTTTAAATTTGATACATTGTTTAATACTGTAAGGATTTTGGACTCCAATATTGTAATGATTCTAAATCTAGTACATCTTCATTAGGGTGAATTTAATTTTTCTCTGTATATTTGTGTTTCATTAACACCCCACATCCAGATAGCATACTGTTTACATTTTATAACAGAGGGATACCAGGTAGTGTTGGTTGAGTATGCAGGTCAATTTAGCTCCATGTATCCCTACACAAATTGTCAATCTGGTCTGTCTTGTGGTAAGGGATATATCTTCTCTCATTGGTGATGGACTCCTTAGGGGCTTTCATGCAGGGCATGGTCAGCAGGAAGGCAGTCAAGCAGTGCTTCAGAAGAGCCACAGGCTCAGTCCTAACCATACAAAGTGGGCAGCAAGCTGGCTCCAAACTCTGAATTGTACCTTAAGCACAGGGGTCCACATAGGTTTTAAGTCCACACAATGTGATGTTAGCTGCAGGGTGTTTTTCCAAAGTTGTGCAGTCAAATGCTGCCAGCTAGACCTAGTCCAGAACATCTTTGCAATTTCGTAAGTCTGGTCAATCAGACTGGGTCATATTTTCTTTCCCCAGGAACTGTCTGGAACAGAAACAGTTGCTACCTGAGTGCAGATGCTCAGTTGCCCCTTCTAACTTCTAATCTGGCATGAAACCAAAAGGCCTTTACCCCACACAGGTTAAAACAAAGGGGGAGTAGGAAAAAGTGGGATTTCCCTATGTAGGCTGAGCTCATCCTCTACCTACTAAATCGGTTGTGGCTAGGTAAACTCTAATAACAAGGGCACTGATGATGTTAGCACAGTTTTCTACTTTACCTAACTCTTACTAATATCCGAAAAGGGTTATTATGTCAGTAATATTGCACATAATTGTCACCAATACTACATTTATTTAAAGGAGAAAAAATGAAGGGTTGCCAGTTGGCCAAGCAACTCTACTTAACTTTTCCTTGGGCGGCAAGTAGACTATTTCCGTCAGTGCTCATAGTTACCAAAAATGTCAAAACCTTTACCCCAGGCAGAGCTGGGAGGGACGGAGGGTGTAGAGACCAATAAAGGTCTCTGTTTTAAGGACTAACCAAAGGGAGGACATTCAGGATGATCAATCTTCAATTTGGAGGAGTCTCTAGGAGTGCCTCAAACTGCTCTGCTGCCAAAAGGTAAATATAATTGGAGTAATTTTGGGGAAACATGGGGATTGATATTCAAGCTGCACTTTCGTCTGTACCATTTGCATTTGTTACATCACTAAAACTTATTCCCAGAAGGATACGCAAAAGTGTTAATGCTGCTGGATTTGTAATTATACCCCTCCGAGTTGGCTCATTTGATACACTTCCATCCACCACTTCACCATCAGAAAGCTATGGCTGCTGCCTAGTTTCTGGCGATATTTATTAGTGAGATGTAGACTTTCCACGCCCATGGTAGCTTTGTTGGAGATGTTCTATGGCTTAACATGAATGGCTTAAATTTACATGCCCACCTCTTTTCATAAATTATAAATGAGAGCTGCTGGTATGGGCAGATAGTGATAGCTTGCTCTCTGCCAACACATTGAACTCTCTGCTCCTTACCAAAGTATATTCACTCCACTTCATGCCTCGAGATTCTTATCATGTCCTTTAAATAACAGATCTGTCAGAGGAGTTTGAAACATCATTTCACAGGCAGTTCCTTAAAGCATTCTTGAAATGCTGTATTCTGTAATCTCTGCAGACTATTTAGAACACCAGATTTCTGTCTCAAGCAAGATCAAATACCTCGATTGGGTTTTGTTGTTTGACATGCTCTTCTTAAACACCTGTTGACTTCTACCCTGTATCTACTTCAGGTCTGGTGGTTGCCTCTTGCTAGCTAGTTCACCTCACCCCCTACAGGTAAAATTTTCTGAAGAGCCCCTGTCTTCTAATGTCTCCATCTATTTTCTAATTAGTATTGGACAACATGTTGGGTCATACCTAAAACACTTTTCGCTTATATAGATGGCTTACATTAATTTAACTGAGCCATTGGGCTTCATTTTGATCTAGATACCTGGTCTGTTTTCTTTTCATGGACCATGTCTCATACCAGTGTAGCAGCATCAACATCTACGTCACGTGACAACAGGGCGGCTGGCAGGGAAAAGGGGGTGAAGGTGGGAGGCACAAAATATTTTAAAAAAACACTTACCTCCTCGTGTGGCGGCCGCCTACGTCCCTTCTCCTTTCTGAAGAGTCCGAAAGCACACAGGCTCCCCTCAGCGTTGTGGTTGGTCTGAGCTTCGTAGTTTCGCGCTTAGACAGAGACTTGGCGCCTGGGCAATTCCTCCACCCATGCATGCAGCCTGGGTGGGGAACATGCAAAGTGTGCATGACTGCTTGGCCGGCCCAAGACGACTGGCCAAAATATTTCAAAAAGGGGGGTGGTGATGGCCAGAGTATCTGAGTTAATCAGAACACTCCTACCCAGTCAACAGATCAGGGCTTGATCCATCACCGTTTTTTAGCTCACTGCACCATCCCAGTTCAGAACCTGGCTATATGCAAATTAGTCTGTCCCTGGCCCAGTGCATCATGGGAACAGGGCAGACCAAACTACCAAGCCAATTCTTCACTGGAAAGGAAACAAGCTTCCGGGGACCGGTTTCTGGCATTACAGCCGTCTTCGGCCCGGCTTGCTTGAATCCTGATGGTGCAGTGAGCAAGGGACTCATGTCTGAGCATACCCTTCCACACTTGTGGTGGCCAAAATATTTCAAAAAGGGGGGTGGTGATGGACAGAGTATCTGAGTTAATCAGAACACTCCTACCCAGTCAACAGATCAGGGCTTGATCCATCACCGTTTTTTAGCTCACTGCACCATCCCAGTTCAGAACCTGGCTATATGCAAATTAGTCTGCCCTGGCCCAGTGCATCATGGGAACAGGGCAGACCAAACTACCAAGCCAATTCTTCACTGGAAAGGAAACAAGCTTCCGGGGACCGGTTTCTGGCATTACAGCCGTCTTCGGCCCGGCTTGCTTGAATCCTGATGGTGCAGTGAGCAAGGGACTCATGTCTGAGCATACCCTTCCACACTTGTGGTGGCCAAAATATTTCAAAAAGGGGGGTGGTGATGGACAGAGTATCTGAGTTAATCAGAACACTCCTACCCAGTCAACAGATCAGGGTTTGATCCATCACCGTTTTTTAGCTCACTGCACCATCCCAGTTCAGAACCTGGCTATATGCAAATTAGTCTGTCCCTGGCCCAGTGCATCATGGGAACAGGGCAGACCAAACTAGCCAAACTGGCCAAGCAGTCGTGTGCACTTAGTGTGCACAGTCCACTCCTCCTCCCGGAACCACTGGCCACGCCCCACCCTAACCCAGCCCAGCAGAAAATAAAAATAAAATTATACTAACTTTGTTATTATCATTTTATTTATCCCATTACGACTGCTCTGGGAGCAGTGGGGCGACACTCTTCCGCCTTAGCGGAGGAGCAACTCCTGCGTGACTAGCAGGCCAACTTTTTGGGAGGCACGTCGAGCTCCAGTCTTGCTCCACATCTAGAGAACCGCTTCCTGGGACCGCCGCCTGGTGTCCCGTGCTCTACTGCACTCTGCGCTGCTCAGTTGAAGGTGCTCGCCTGGTGGGGATGTCTGTTGCGGCGGCGAACAGATTCATCCCGTCAGCAGCTGCGTGGACATGAGCGGGCCTCTATTAGGTGGGCTTTTGGATAGGCGTATTGAGGGAAAAAAGCCGCTTCCTGAGAAGCACGGTACAGGCTCAGTGCTGAAGTGAGAGGGGCATCCCGCTATGAAACAGCAACGTAAAGTGCGAGGGCCAGCAACCTTCGAGGAGCGTATTAGGTGCTTCCTGGGAGTAGTAAAGGTCCGGGTGGATATGGAGGTGGCCCTCCCAGGTGGAGCTACGGCTTGCTGCTGCATGGCCCTACACATTTGTATGCCAGCATTGATTATACCCAGTTCCCTGGGGAATAGTGGGTTGCCATGTTGTTATATTAAACATTGATTGCCAACATTATCCCTTACGAAAACTGCTGGGGATTCAGCTGATGTAGAGTGCTGCTACAGTTGGGAATTTGCCCAAGGGCGCAGTAAAAACTTGAGCAGATCCTCAATCATTTAAAGGCATAGAATTGTTCCCCCCCGGTGGTGCAAAGGAAGAGGGAAGAAAGGAATTACATCTTTTGTTAGTATGCAAGGAGCCTGTAATTGGATATACCAGTGACCCCTCGGTCCCAATCTTGATAAAGCAGCATTCAGTCCAAGAGATAACGGAGAGAACCTGTAACCCGGCCAAAGCTTTAAAAACAAAAAAGCTTGCCGAGCTTTGCCCTAATCAACCAGGGGGCACGCAGAACTATGCTCAGCAAGCCATAATTGCCATCATGAACACCATTAGTATTTAATGGAGATTACTCCAAGCCTCAGGCTGGAGATACTGCTGACCCGCTTGATGTGAGTATTCTTTCTCTCCCACCCAGAGCTTGACGAGCTAAGGGGATGGATTCTCCTGTAGAAATCAATTCTTGGTCACGCCAGGGTGAGCTGTTCAAGTGTAAGTTGGCTCTTCAACAGGTTTTACGTGGCAGTGAGAAACCTCCATACCCTTTATTTGGACTGAAAGGTGTAAAATATTTGGTAGAGGTGTGCAAGAGTATGGTAACTGAGGGGAAACCGCAGGGATTGATTATCCCAGCTCATATTGCCACTCATGAACTGCAGTCGGCCCAGGTTCTTGAGCCCCCGGAACAGGTTGAAAAGTCAGCCCTCGCTGGTGGTAAGGAGCCCCCAGAAACATACTCTAACATGGTACAGCTAGGAGAAATGCTCCAAATAGTCTTTGCAGAAATCAGGGAGTTGAAGGGCACTCAAGAAATTGGCCACAGGGAAGTCCATTCTTAGCTGGGAAAATTAATGGCAACCTACTTCATCTGAGCACGAGACTGTCAAAAGCTGAGCAACCCATATAGAATCTTGAAGACTCTCAGTAGATCTCTGAATCGCAGCAAGTTAAGCTTCAGCAGGAGATCTCGGAAATGCAGCTGAAGCTTGAAGAGTTTGAAAATAGTTCCAGACACTAAAATCGTCACTCTACTGGTATTCCAGAAGGTCAGGAGTCTGGCCAAGATCCCATAAAATTAATCTCTGATCGGATTCAAAGCTATGTTTTCCCTGAGAGTACGCCTACGGTGGAATGCTTTTTAATCATGTGGGCTCATCGGGTGCCATCTTTCCAATCCACAAAGGCTAAATATCCCCTTCCATTTTTAGGATCATCTTCCGAAAGAGTCAATTCTATCCGAATCTATCAAGAAAAAGAGATTCCAGACTCCAGATAAGTTCTGCTTTAATATCTTCTCGGACATGTCTGCAACGGCAGCTTGGCGTCACCGAGAATTTAAACCCATGCTTGAACTTTTTTAAGGAATAAGGTGTACAAGCTGCCTTGGTGCAGCAGTCAAAATTGGAGGTGCTAGTCAAAGAACAATGTCAGACAATGGGGATATTTACTGCGGCCCTTAACCACTACCATGGAGGTGAACTTACAGTGTTAGTAATGTAAACATAACTAAATGTTTATTCTTTTGTGTGATTTTGATCCATGTAGAAGTTTTAATAGATCAATTTTTGTGTACTTGGCTTACATTATATATGTAGGTTGGGCGTGATTCAAGTATGTTGAAGGGTATTTGTCCTTGCACAAGTGTTGTTTTTTTTTTCTTTCAAGGGAATTCATTGCAAGGTCATCAGGTGGCGGTGGTCACCGCTGGAATGTAGGCTCTTAGTGCAATACCAAGGCACTGTCTACATGTGACGGGTGATCCACCCTCCCCCCACTGGTAAAGGAGTACACGGGGTCAAAGGGATTCCTGAGGGTGGGTGTCAAGGAGGGGGAGGGAGCACAATCGGGGAATAAAAGAACAGCAATAGAATGGGCAGGAAGGAGTGTTTTTTAGGAAAATCAAGACTGGTTGGCATCGTCAAATTCTTTATTGGCAGGGTGTCAATGTCATATTTTCTGGAAAAGCAGTTTGAAAGTAGGATGTCCGGCAATGATCAATCCTAATATGATTAGTAGAGAGGGCATTGTGATTCCTCTTCTCAGAGATGCAGGTGGTTAGGATTTTTTCTTGTAATTTCAGTGACGTTATAAATAAGTGCAAATATGGGGGTTTAATGATATGGCATACGTATTTTTACCTGAAGTAATCTTTTTTTCAAGAGACTCATCTTTAGAGTAAAACTATGAAGACTTTTGTTCCCAACAAATATTCTCTGGCATTTTTTGCCTCATCTCAAGTTGCGGAAAGAATGTAGCAATTTACTTGGGTTGGGGCATTGCCTGGGTTGTTCAGCAAGTGATTTAAGATCCTTGAGGTAGATGGTTATGGGTAAAAGTCTCTGTTAATGGGCTCCTCTTAAATTTGATTAACTGTTATGGCCCTGTTAGTGATGATTTTGTCGCTGTAGCTCAGATCCATAATGTTGCAATGTGGGCCGAGGGCTCTTTGATTTTGTAGGGCGATTATAACTACATTTAGGATCTCGCATTGGACACATTAAATAAAGCAAAGAAACAGCATAAAACCAAGAAGGTTATTCATATCTTGAAGTTCAATTTTATACTTGTAGATAGATCCTTTGCACGTACACCACCCCGGATTTGCACAATACACCTGTTTTCACATCGTTTTAAAACCGCAACTTGCCTCGTTTTTTTTTGTTTCCCCAGGTTGGGTCAGATATTTGGACAAATGTCTTCTCCGATCACTCACTTTGTGGTTTCTATTGTGGTGAATCTGGGCACTGTTCACAGAGAGGTTGAGGTGGCAGTTCAACAGATGTCTTTTATCAAACTCACAGTGGGTGGCTGGGATGAGAGGGCTCATTTTAGGCTATTTTCTTAATGTTAGAAATACTGTCTTTCTTGGCGGTTTGGGGGTCTTTAAGGCCACAGTTAGAGGGAGCATTATCTCCTTCAAAGCAAACCAAGCCAAAGAGCGCACCTGGCAGATAGCTGGACTACAATTCGCAATAGATAATGGTATAATGCCAGTGAGTGGGTAGCTGGGATGGAGGTTTACGAGGATCGAGTTGGCAGGGTGAAGCGAAATTCCAGATTTTTTACACTTAAGGAAATATAAATCTCCAATGCTGACAAGCAACAACTTTATGAAGAAAACCAGCATGTAGGCAAGTTTTTAGCCTGGTCTTGTCGAATTAAGAATGAGAGATCCCCAATCCATCACATTACAAACCCGGTTGCCACTAAAATGGTAACGGAGTAGGATGAAGTTGCTCAGGTGTTTTTTGCAGCATTAGAGGCATATATCTCACACAGTACTCTGTTTCACTGGCCCGCATAGAACAATATTATGCCTCAGTTCAACTACCCCAACCAACGAATTCTTTGACTCAGGCAATTTTAGGGAAAATAACCACTGAGGTCCACAAAGCATTTCAAAAGATGCCTAATGCTAAGGCGTGTGGAAATGACAGATTTCCTTCAAAGTTTCAGAATATTTTTGCTAAAAAGCTTTGCTAAAAAGCTTCTTCCATTTTTAACAGATTTCTATAATTATAGAAAAGAGGGTGTGGAGGTCCCTTCTACTTTCAAGGAATCTACTATAGTAAGCTATCTCAGGAAAGATAAAATCCGAGAAATGTGAATTCTTATTGGTATATTAGCCTCCTCAACACTGATTTATGAAATTTTGATGAGTTTGCGCTACTTGGATTATGCTTGCAGCCTAGCTTTTAAACATAAGGATGAGAGTAGGCTTGTTGCGAATCGTATTATGACAACAAATACCTAGTTGATCAGGAATCTTTATTTTTAAGCATGCATAAATATGGAATTCCCCCACAATTTACCTCGATGAATGTGAATTTATATCTTGGCGTGCAGGCCAAAGTCATTGTCAACTGTATGATGACTGGCACGGTATCAATTGACTGAGGCACACGCAAGGGGTGCCCTCTCTCCCCAGTGCTATTTACTTTCTTTTTAGAGAGCCCCGGGTAGAAAAGCTATGCAGTGGTAACATTAGGGCACCAGTTAAAGGGATGGCCAGGCTTAGGTTATTTGCAGACGATATTATTCTGTATCTGCAACCAGATGAAGAGAAGATACAGGGGGCTCTACGGCGAATTGAGGAATTCCCAGGTATTGGTGGCTATAGGATAAATCGAAGTAAAACTGAAGTTCGCTCTTCAATAAATCGGCTGCAAATCTTCCAATTTCACTACAACCACAAGCAAGATCGCAAAATCCCATACGGTATCTAGGGATATATGTCTCCAATTATTTTACTGAGCTCTTTCAGTTGAATTATGAGAAAATGCTCAGGAAAATTAATGCGTAAGTTGAAAGATGGTCTCTTCTCCCTCTGACAATAATTAGGTGGGTTGCTCTTATAAAAATATCAAATCAAATCAAAGATGCTTTATTCAAGTTTTTCTCATAAAAGCGCATGCAATCACAAATATAAAAACATCATTAAGAAAGCACTTCAATTGTAAATGACAATCAGATTTAAAACGTATAGAAAGTTTACAAAACATTAATTCACAGGTAAAAGTTACGAATAAAATATTCAAATAAGATAAAATACAGACGAACCTTGGATACAATAAAAGACAATCGGCTGCCTAAAACCCTCTGTCGGATAGTCCATGCCCATCCAAGATATTTGGCTGTAGCTATAACTAGAGGCAATAAAGTGCTAGTACATATAATTCTTAGAGCTACAGTGCTACTGGTGGTACCTAGGTTTTTACACGCTGGTGTTAACCAAAAGCGCCTGGGTTCTGCATAGGTCTTACAAGCAAATAAGAAGTGACCAATTGTTTCCTTGTGGTCTCCACAGGCTGGACAATTGCTATCAGATGAAGCCCCCCACCTTCCTGTTAAAGACCTGAGGGGGAGGGCACCTGCTCTAATTTGAAAAAAGAGCTTCCTGTCCCTAGGCGTGGTTATAGTATCCCAATAGAGTTCTAAGCTGGGATACAGTTTAGCTTCTAAGAAACCTCCAGCCATAGAACCAGCATTAGTATCTCCCCAATTCCGAGTAGCCACATTTTCCCAATAGATTTCCGTTGGGGCTTTTTTACTTGGGAATGAGGCTCCTGTCGGGTTATCCCAGAGCATTTGGAGACCAAGATCACCCAGCACTGTTCTAAGAACATTCAGCCAGCCTATTTTATGGAACACATCCGCTTTGATTATGGCTAGAAACCCCTCAGCGTAATGGTAAAGCTCGGGTGTAGTCCAGAACCTCCTCCAATATAAAATAGGACGGAGCCTCGCCAGGTCTACTACAGCCTTCCTGCCCAGATCGTACCTGAGTGGGAGCAATGGAGTACTTTTAGGAAGACCAGTGATTGCCCTGAAAAACTTATTTTCCGATGTTTGTAGTGACTGGAGCTTCTCAAAGCCCCACAACTCTGCACCATATAGTGCAGAGCCGAGGGCCTTGGCCTCGTAGACCTGCAATGCCGGTTTAATTGGTTTAGTCCTAGATTTTCCATGCTCTGAACCAAGAACACCAGCCAATTGTCTATGCCTTAGAGCTGCAATATCTATATGCTGGGACCATCTAAGATAGTTTGTTACATGGATACCCAAATACATGAAGCTTTAACTATCTCTAGGGGGCGATCATTCATGATCAGCTTGGATCTAAAACTTCGATGGGGGTTAAAAGCCATAAGCTTAGTTTTATCCGTATTGACTTCTAAGCCATGCTCCCCACAGAAATGGTCAAAAATAAGTAATGCTCGCTGTAGGCCGCTCGGAGTCTTTGATAAAATCAAGGTATCGTCTGCGAACATTAAAATCGGTATCTTAGTACAAGCCAGAGAAGGAGCGACCACATTAGCAGATAGCATGCGAGCCACGACTCCGTTAATAAACAAGGAAAAGAGCGTGGGGGCCAACGAACATCCTTGCCGAACTACCCGCTCTACCGGGAAATCTACGGTGACCGCTCCCTGACCCCCCCACTGAATCTTGGCAAAATTCGCTTCGTGCAGCCGCATTATCATCGACAGTAGTTCTTCTGGTAGACCCAGGTTCCTCAGTACCAACCACAGCTTAGACCTAGGAACCAGGTCGAAGGCAGCCCGCAAATCGTCAAAAGCCGCGTACAGGCTGCCCTCGCCCAGTAACACAGTTCCCCACTGCAATAAGGTAAATCGGAAAACCTGGTCCACCGTGTACTGGTGGATTTCTGAAACCCAGCTTGGAATGGGGACAGGGCATTATTCTCCTCAACCCAGTCCAGGAGCTTGTTGACAACCATTCTCCCCACCACCTTTTGGATGGTGTCAATTAAGCTTATAGGTCTATAGTTATATCTGTCTTACCACTACTCCTATTTCATTTCTCAAATTTTCCAATAAAAGTCAGCAATAGCTATTTCCAGGAGCTGGATTGGTCTACAGGGAGCTTAATTTGGAATAAAAGGGCTCCTAGGGTGAAATTGGGTGTTCTGCAATAGAGAAAGTTCAGGGTGGTTTGGCACTCCCCCCATATGCAGATTTATATTCAGACAGCTTTAATTGATATTTTAGCAACATTATTAGAAGGCAGCGGTGTATTTGGAAGATTGTTTCTTTAATAAAATGATGTAGCCGTCTACAATTAGTTTACCAGCATTTATTAAAACAACAAAATTACCCAAAAAGACCAGGTACAAGTCTCTCTAGGTTTTAGAGGGGGGTTGATTCCCCTCTGTAAATCAGTTCTAAATTGATTATTCATTTTTGCAGCTCCAGGAGGGACAGTTTGTAGGATTGTCAATGTCCGGTGTGGAAACGAAGTTCTGGAATTCTTTAGGTTTAAGGAGTTCGATTTTTTTCTAAAGAGGTAAATGTATTACATGGGAGGAACTCATTTTCAGATGCGGTGATCAGTGTAAGTACTTTTTTCTACGTTTACAATAGAAAACTCCTTTTTTGGCAGCCAATGTCCAAGCGGAGAGACCAGGAACTCGCCCTGTTTTTTGTACATTTGTAAAGAGCACATTGACGGAGATAGGAAACTGTTTTAGGCTGCTTTGTAGCCATTGTTCGAAAGGTCATATTAATGGTTTTCCAAGTAAAGTTTTTGAAAAAACACAATGTAGATTATTTGTTAGACTGGCTTGCTATTTCAGAGAGCGACATAAGTCTGAGAACGGCAGACTTTAAAAGAATGTCCTTCTTCGCACGCTGGATGGCATATTTTACCCCAGCAACACTCCATAAAATATATCCAACTGTCGCTGATCAATGAAAGGTGCAGGAATTTGACTTGTTACATTTTTCACTTGTTCGAGACTATCCAAATTCTTGGAAGTGCTATTTGCTTGTGTCAGCCAGGTTACTCCCGGAAGCAAGTTTAGTTTTGTTTGGGGCCTCTAAAGAAAGCCAGCGGTTTAATCAGGGAAGGCAGTTTTTCATTACAGTCTCACTCACAATTGTTTGTTCTTTCATTCTTAAAAATGGGGTACCCAACCGGGTTCCACCTATCGAGGGCTTGAAGGAAAAAATGATACCCACCAAGAAATTTGAAGTGGCATATGCAAAGCGTGTTGGAGGGAGGGATTTTAGGTGGTTTGTTGCCATATGGCACCATTTCGAGGCTATTGAAGCTTAACTGGAGCCATAGATTTTTAATTAAGAGTTCGTTTCCATCCATGTAACATTTAGGGACTTGTTATGGTGGGGTAACTCCAGGTATTCGCTTTATTTAGAATTCCAAAGATGGGTAAAATTGTGATAACTGTGAATGTTGCTGGACGGCTATGGTTTGAAGTCCTTTGCATTTTGCACTTTTCATGCACATTATGCACGTTTTACTAACCTCACGTTAAGTCAATGTAAAATGTGAGTAGTATTTTTTAGAAAACGAACGTGAAAGCTCCTATTCAGTTTTTTTTTTGGTTACATTCTGCTAAAGTTGCCTTATTTGTTTTTGCTATTATATATTTAGGCTCAATAAAAAATTTAAAAAATCTACATTCCTCAGGGGAAGTCGGTAACTAGATTAAGTGCAACTCAATCGCACCCTTACAAGGCATCATCTATAGTTAATACAGCAAAGTGCGTACAACCACTTGCAGAGGGACCTCACATTTATTTACATTCATATTCACACGAGATTACTATGACATTGAGGGTACATAATGTTAACAAAGTGGTAGACATTGTTGGCCCGATTCACACACTGCCTTCTATAGTATGCAAAGTAGTACAAGAGTATTACTGCTTGCATATTAAAAATGCAATTCTCAAACTTATGGCTGTAGATCTCCGCCTCGTTGATTTTTTTTTTCTGTGCTCAGATCTACCATCAGGTGGCAGATTTCTCCTCACAAGTAGGTGTATGTTTTAGTAGTAAGTGTTGGAAGGACCTAGGGGAAGTGGTGGTGAAAAAGAGGAATTTTATTGAGGGTAGATCCTATCGGCACCATTTTAACCTAAAGGGTTCTGCTATACATATTTCGATTAGTGCAAGATGTCAGAGTCTCTTCTGTCTATCTGTGTGAGTGCATTAGGTGCAACAAAGACATTCTTAAAGGATGTTGATTAATTTGAAACCCCAGTGGAGCAAAATGAGCAACCATTTGATAATAATAGACAGACCAAAAGGAGAAGTAAAAACAACTGTGACATCTACATAGTATTGCAGAGTAGGTAATGAACAGATTAGATGTTGGTCTCTAAGAGCCATTGTTTAGAACTTCCAACTGTTTGTGACCTGTGCATTTAAGAGGTAAAATATTTTGTTTACTTTTACTTCAATGTTGTTTTACTTTTTTTACCTGCTTTTGTTACAATAGTATATCTGAAACTACCAGTGAAGATGCGATTGATTCTGAAGTGGAAATGAAAAAAACAACAAATCTGGATGTGACAAAGGAAATGGACAAATATCCAACTCAGGGCAACATTCAGATAAGTGAATGTGAATCCATGGTGTTTCATGGGCAAGTTAACGGCACACATCCTTACTTTAGTGGTGGTGGTGATGGTGATGATGAGAATGATGCTGATCACTTGATACCAACTATATATTTCTCTCATACTATGGAACCAAAAAGGGTATGTATTATTCATACTTCTTTTATTCTGTTTCTAGTTTTCATTAGATGGTTAAAAGTAATATTTTTTTATTCATTCTTGACATGACCAATACAGTAAATAACTTTGTTTACTTAATTACTTACTATGGTGTACTGTTTTTAAAAAAAATGTATTCTGTGGAGTATTATATAGCGTGAACTAGACCCGAGGAAATGGGTATCTGAGCGCATTACATGAGCACCAGTTTCAATACAGATGGACACATTCATTTTTGTTAGGCACAGGGAGATTACGTTATTTGCCCAGAATCACAGGATGTTGAGCTTTGTTGCCGAGACTCTAACCCGGTTCCCCAGCTTCAAGGTCGACTGCTGTAGCCCTAAGGCTACATCCTCTCCCCAACTTCATCCTCTCCTTTTGGTATTACATTTGTAATTTCATGAAGATGAACGCAGTTGTGGCATGAAGAATTTCTTGGTTATAGGTTTGTTTGGTAGTTCATAAGGTAGCATTAATACCCAGGCCAGAGACCAATTAAAATTGTAGTTCTCCTGCCCAATATAGCAGATGGGATGGGCGTTAAGGGTTGAAGCAAACCAGCAGGTAAAGGCTTACAGGCGTTAGAATCCAGTAGTCTCAATCTAGCTAGTTTAATTTGCGACCAAGATATAATCCAAGGCATTTATTGTTGTACCAACATCATATTAAGATCAGGACTGCAGCCATACAGCAGATGTTGAGGAGGTCTACTGTTTGCTTCTAAGGTTTGATGCAATATGCTAGGTGTGTAGCGTCTGGGGCAGAGTTGATTTGTGACAGGCACTCTCCGTATCTGCCAGTGGCCGGTATCCTCCAGTTCCTAATAAGGCAGTAAGGCCAGGAACACAGTGGCTGCTGAACACACTGTGCTTAAGTGGTCCTGCATTTCTGGTGTGTTGCAAATGTGTCTCTGAATGTTTAGGACAAGATGTCTGTCCTGGGAGCTGGGTTCAGAATCCTGCACTAGCTACCTAGATTGATAGCAGGAGATGGAAAGCTTGGCACAACAAACGGTTCTTGATCTTGCTTTATGCTCTACCCTCCTTTCAGCAGCTCATGGTGGGGGTGGGGGTGGGGGTGTATTGAGAACGACCTTGCCATACAACCTTTCGATATGGCCTGCATCCTCCTGATACCAGAGACAACTGTGCAAGTCTTGATCTGGACCTTTCTAAAAGGCCGCCTGAGGCCCCAGGAAGAGCCTGCCGAGCAGATGACGGATGGGTGCACACCCGGCGCAGCAACACTCTGGAGGCCAGCGAGATTTACATAAGGTTGCAACACTGGCATGTAGGGGTGGAAATTTGAGTTGTCCGTAGTCCCCAACCTCTGAGTCTATAAGGGATAGTTATAGTGCTAAGGCTAGGTATATTGTATTTCACCAAGAGGCTCTTGCCATTTGCCCTGCTCTCACCTTTACAAATCTTGCGTGTCATGCACAGTGTAATCAGATCAGTACTGGCATAGAATGATATATGGATTGTGGTGTTGCTTGTAGTAATATGAACTCAAAGATGTATGTATTTTATGTATTTTGTGTTTATATAGAGTGGACCAAGGCAAAGGGCAGCAGAGCTCTGTACATGGTCAAAGTACAGCATAAACTCAACGAGTGATGGGAGAGGTCGTTGGTTTGTGGACTGTTAATGCATTGTGATGTAATCATCTTTAAAGAGTTATACGTATATCACTTTCCTAAATTGGAACAGCCTTCTGGCCGATCTAATGGTTACAGGGTTGATGTTTCCGATCTTGGGTTAATAGATTAAACTGTCCTCTTGACCTTGACTGTGGGACTGTTTGTCCCTGATCTTGGTTCGCTCTAGGAGCTGCGTAGTCCATAGAGTGCATACCTCCTGATGAGGCTACTTACTGTCGGGAATTCTGGCAAACTGTAGCAGGCAGAAGGCAGCAGATTGGAGTAGTGCGCTTCCTTTCTCCCTCTACAGTCGCGTAGCTGGCTAATGCTCGTTAAACCCACATCTGCATTTAATGTCAAATACTTGCTGCTAATGCTTTTGCTACTGCCGGTCCGTTGTTTTTGTCTTTTCTCCTCTGATCTGTCAAATATGCAACCTGTCATCTTTGTTTATGGTGAGGTAGGATTTCAGCAATTATGTGAAAACATCAGCTAATTGAGAGAACAAGGTCAAATGGGAATTACAAATGAGTACAAGAAGGAAGATAAAGAGATGGAAAGAGTTTGAATGGGATTCCTTTTTGGGTCTTTGAATGGGATTCCTTACGGGCCTTCAACTGAGCCTACATCTGAGCATGCAGCTTAATCACTGATAGTGGAGGTGGCAGAGCCATGTACTTCAAAAAACTCAACCTAGGATGCTAACTTGGAGCCACTTTGCTGATCTCTAAGATCTCTAATAACCCAGGCCCCTCCTGTAACCAGACCCAGAGTCTGATCCTGATGTTCCTAAGGCATCAGTCATTGAAGCTAACAAAGGAGGCAAAGGAAACCACACCTGCCCAGTCTCCATCCCATATCCCAAGCCTCTTCACATGCATATATCTACTAAGGACCACTAACACAAGGCAGGGAAGGTGGCAAATCACAACTATTTTAGCCTACTCAACAACTTCAGCAAACCTGACCGAAACCCCGAACCCTGACAAAGTTGCTCTTCATAGAATGTGCACTTGGGCCACAGACTCCTATTAACCCCACAGATCTCCTGCCAAAGAGTGCAAAACCAAGAGCCGAACCTCATAGATGTGAACAAGCACAATTCATGAAAGACTGCAACTAATTAATTGGAACTTTTCAAAAACCACTCGGTGTTTGTTGGAGATATGATAAAATGGCAAATGCCACACAATGACTTGCTGGGTAAAGAACACACTATAGTTGTTGTTAAAAACAGTCATTACAGCCCACACTAAACACCATCACTTCCAACCGTGAATACGCCTTTATAGCTTTTGTAGAATAGTGCCAAAAGGAGAAAAGAAAGACTTGAAGCCAAATGACAGCAGGCAGTTAATGACAAACAGTGCAGACTGAACGTCCCAAGGGAGCTTTTGCTAATAAATCAACTAAGCTCAGTCACTTTCCCCTTGAGAAAATTTCACGCCAGCTCTGAAAACTAGAAACTTGACAAAGGCTACAACTGGGAAACACAGACACCACCAGGTAAAATATCTTTCTTTTCCAGCAAGTTTTAAAGCTCAACATACCTCGTTGTCAATACAAGAAATTAAGTCTGGTCATGGCTAGTGGTCAAGGCTCACAAACACACCCAGGAGGACAACACACCGGGTCCAGTCTCCAGTAGGCAACTTCAGAAAGATCGTCGAAATTGTTGCAAAAAAATAAGGCAAACAATGTGCAAGCTGGAATTAGTTCAAACTATAATTCTCACGCAGCAAATTGATAAAACTGAAGAAAAATGGGTCCTTTTGATGGATACTTCTACCTGCAGATTCCTCATATATTCAGCATCCTCTGAGACAGGACCTGGAATTTTTTTCCTATAGTTCTCCCACTCCAATGCACCTATGGAAGCTCACTTTTTTTTTTTTACATGACCTCCGAGTGCAAATTCTCAAAAAATCTACCTGTGTGTAGTGCTTCAGAGATGTCACCTCCCAAGTGCTCAAGATTTAACTCCTTGCATGCTGATGACGAGCTCAGCTCGTCATGCAGCACGGTGGGCATGTGCTGGTGAAGAGCTGAGCTCGTCATGGCCTCCGCAGAACGCCCACGCGGGGATAATTACCCCGCTGTGCTGGGCGTTCCATTGAGCGGGTGTGGCCATGACGAGCTCAGCTCGTCATCAGCACACAGCCACCGTGCTGCATGAGGAGCCAAGCTCGTCATCAGCACCGCGGCGCCGCGCGGCCCCCCTCTCCCCCGCGCCGCGTGGTAATTAGCCCCGCGGCGATGGGGTTAAGCCCTGTCACAATTGTGATGGACAGATGCCCATAACTGCGATGCCTGGATTTACAGCATGATTCAAGATTATGCGACCAATACCCGGGTATGAACCGTAAGGACATCTGAGAACAGGAGGACCAAATCTTTATGGCCCATACCTGGGATGACTGTCAGACTCTACGTCATTCACTGTCTTGATCAGAAATAGGGTCTCCCTCTGTTCATCATCTTACTCCAAGTTCTCCAGGGAAAAACTACAAAAACGTAAGACAATGAGGCATGTAGGTGAGCACCCTCAGTGTTTGAGGTCCAAGAACACATCCCCTCAAGCTCTTCAACCTCCGGGTTAATTGTCCTCTGAGCTGAAGCTCTGTGATGCAACTCCACCTGAGGGACTGCCTCAGTTTGCCCTGCTGGTGCCAGCTCTGGGGATTTTGACTGGTTCCGTAGCTGCTGATGCATCCTGTGGCCCCAACTCGAGGCTTTCAGACATTCCCAACACTAGGGGCCCAGCAAGCCTTCTTCCTCCATGCAACGATGGAGATGTACCATTGTTCAGCAGAAGTCTCTGGTGTGTCTCAGAGCCCCATGGGACCTTTTAGATCTTCGCTTGGCATTCTACAGATAGGCAATCATCCTTTGGCACTGAGCTCCGTTTCGTTCCTCTAAGAACACCTCAGGTGCTGGCTGTATTCCTCAGTATGCCCTTCGCTTGCACCACTGCCAACTTTATCCTCCAGCACTGGTGCAGATTTCAAAGCTACCAGCTCCTAGGTTTTCCAAGGAACCATCAGGTTCTGCTTATGTCCTTCTGTGGTCTAGAAGAAAGGCCCATGGATCCTGGAGGAACAAAAACTGTGAGAAGATAATGCTTCATCCTTTCAGCACTACTGACAGACCATTAACTACTTGAAAGTTTCCTGTGCTTCAGACATCCAACGCCTCAAACACTGCACATCAGCCAGACCGGAATATCCAGCGCCTACATGAAGTGCAGCCCAACCAAGACTGAATTCCTGTTATTTGCCAAGAACAGTTCAACTCTGGCTCAATGACATGATCCTTTGTCTTCGAACCCCACTGTTCACACATTGCCAAGTCACTTGGATTCACACTGGACACCAACCTCACCCTCAAGGAACACATTGCCAAAAAACAAAGGCTGCCTGGTACCAGCTGTCTCTTCTAAAGAAAGTCAGCCTGTTTCTTCCAGAAACCGACTTCACAACTGTTATTCAAGACTTTGAACTCTTGCATCTGGATGGTGATAATGCCCTACTGAATGGCCTCATAACCTCCACACGAGCACAACTTACAGGCACCCCACATACTGCAGCATGTTTAATCTAGGGCTTTAAGAAAAATTAGCACATCAACCTCAACTCGATGGAACTACATTGGCTCCTCTTTCTGACCTTCACCATCTTCAAAACCAGTTGCATTATTTACAAAGTCATCATGATCAGTACCCCTCTTATCTTGCATACAAGCTCCTCATTTGTCGTTGTCGGCACAACTGCAGTTAGGACACCATCAGACTGGGAAGCATGGGAGAAGCCCACATATTAACCACAACATTAAATGGTTTTGTAGTCCGGCGCTAGAGACTATCCCCATCTGATCCACATTTCCTGATCATTTAACCCTTGTCAGAAACTATGGGGTGTGCAGGTCTCTCTGTGCACAAGAAAATCCAGGAGCTTTTCTTGCTCGCCCTCCTGACCGAGCATCAGAAATACTAGAAACTATTGGGAAGAAGATATATTCTTGTCAGGTGGCCAAGCCCTTTATTCCTTTAGTACCTCATAGGATGACATAAACTCCACCTCGATGGAACTCCATTGGCTTCTCTTTCTGGCCTTTCAAAACCAGCGGCATCATTTACAAAGTCATCGTGATAAGTGCTTACCCTGCATACAAGCTCCTCGTTTGTGGTGGTTGTCGGCACAACTGCAGCTAGGACATCATCAGATTGCTGACTGAAAACAGTAAAAAAGAGAAATAGGCAGCAGGTTTTTTAAGTCTTCTGTATCCAGGATCTGGAACAACATCTCTATATCCTTCATGGCCACCTCAATGATGTTACAATTTGGGAAAGAGTTAGACTCAGCTCTTTAAAGAATACTACATCAAAATGCATTAGTCATCCTCAATCCAACTTCCTCTTCTATCAGTTGTTGAGTTTGTGCTTGTCTTTGACCATGTACAGCGCTGCACTTCCTTTTGGCTAGGTTTGCACTATAGAAATGTTAGGTACATGCATACATGTGTACATTCGCTACTTATTTGGGTCGGAGTCTGATCTGATTTAGATGCCTGAGGGGTTGCCACATGACCTAGAGGACAACAGTGCGGCTGGGACTTTATTACCAGCCACTTTTTCAGATGCAGCAGCCTATCTAGCTTTCCAAAATACTATTAGACTAGACATTTCACCAGACATTAACATTAATCTTCACTCACCAGACCATTTACCGATTGCATATGGAACCAGTGAGGGAAGTGTGAGAGAAGCCCACATATTGATCCCAACAGCAAATGGTAGTGTGGTCCGGCGACACAGACTAGCTCCACGTTTTCCACAATTCCTGACCGTTATTCACTCACCAGAAACTATGGTTGTGAAGGTCTCCTTCTGTGCAAAACAAAATCCAGGAGTGTTTCTTGTTCCCCCCCCTTCTGACAAAGCATCAGAAATACTAGAAGCCATTGGAAGAAGATATTCTCGATGAGTGGCCAGGCCCTTTATTCCTTTAATGCCTCCTAGGCTGATATTTGCGTGATCTGTGGGATATGGCTGCAGTGGACGGTCCCAATTTATGAGGTCACCTGAAAGGTCATATTTCCAGGGTAGTTTTTGACGGAGAAGATGCATCAAGGAATATCATTAGGCTGGTATGGGTGAGAAACTCAGTGCGGCTGACTGCTCTTCAATTGCTTTACTCCAGCATTCCTCACTGATATCCACAGACTTCATGGGGGAGTCAAGCTGTGCTAATTGGCCTGCCCTTAGAGGGAGCCTGTTTTTTTAAAGGCAAAGCAGAGATAGTCCGAGATCGATTTGTAGTGGGGATATCTACAACCCGATCTTTGGTACTTCAGCCTGGCACAGGGACCACAGATCAGTCTGCCGGTTTCGAGGGTTCTTAAAATGCTTCACCTTTCAATAAATAACTTCCCTTCCAGCAACATATCTGCTCCTCCAACAGTACAGTGGTAGAGGAAAAAGCAGGAGCCATCAGACCTAACAACCCTCCTCCAAATTTTACACCATAGGGAAATCCGCATTAGCTTACCTTCAAAGAAGCATGTGCACCTATGGATAGATGGGTAACATCCTTTCTTCAGGCCTAGAATCTTGGACTAGAGGGTCCTTCAGATTGTAGAATGGGACACGCCCTACCTTTCCTGAAGCCTCTCACCTTGGTCTCACCATCCCAGTTCTTCACTTAGAAGACCATCTGTGGATTTTGTAGTATGAGGGGCCAGCCATGCTGCAGAAAGCTGTGGAGGAGATTGTTGCAGAGCAGGAAATAGGGCAGGGGCGCTAATCTCCATTGTTCCTGTTTTCCAAAAAGGATGGCCATTTGCATCTAATCCTAGTTGTTAGAACTGGGGTCTCTAGTTGGCAGTGGTTTGCACCCTGTCCAAGTAGGGACGCTCACTCTAGTCAGGGTAAGGTAACCCCTGCTCATCCCCTTGGTAACTTGGCACGAGCAGTCATGCTTATCCCGGAGGCAATATGTAAATTATTTGTACACATGCACACAGTAACACAGTGCAAACACTACAAAATGAGTCCACACCTGTTGGACCCGGGGTCACCGGTCCGACTAGGGTAGCTTGGCACAAGAGGGCAAGACTTAACTCCAAGGCTTTTGTGCTGTACTTGAGTCACACTCTATTCAGCACCCCAGCGTACCTCCACTCAAAAAGAATGACACTACACCTTATTTTAGAAAAAGAAATAGCGAAGCTTTATCTTTTCTTTCACATTAGCTTTCAATTTGCATCACATTTAATACTTTCAACTAGATTTCTCATCAAGTTATCTGACTTTATAACATTTTAACAGGTCAGGTATTCAATGGATTAACAACTCTACTTCTATCCTCTCAAAATCAGCAAAATTAACTTTAGCATTACATTACCGTTAAGGTTACATTCTTATTACAAATATGTGGATCTTTTCAACAATCGGTTTAATGCGATCTCAAACAGCTAAATTCCTAGGGGTAAAGAAAATAAGATATTTCATCCATCATATATACATTAGCTCTGTTTCTTTAGCTACCGACGATTAGCCAATCATCAAATGAAAGATCTTAGAGCTCTTGAACCGTTTACGTGTAGCATTCCTCTTAGGCTGGCACTGTTCCAAGGCCAATACGATTTACACAACTTTCCCCTGTTGGATTCGTCTGAATGCAGTGGTTGGCAAAGATCTGCTACCCCTGGGATAACGCTTTATGACCAGTACGATTCTCCAATGGGCAGGGCTAATAACTTGAGCCTTCTGTAGGCGAGGCCGTTTAACCAGTGTCAGTTACAGATACCCGTTATACCCTCCTTCTTATGGGCCCAAAGTGGACTGTCACGTTGTAACTCCCACGGACAATCTTCCCTCCCTCTGCATCCAGTGCCCTGCTTACTTTCCAGTCAGGCGGTCCTGCTTGACTGATAAGGCCTCGGAAAAGTCCCGACCTCCAACCGGCACTCTCTTCAGCGCAGCCAGGCCCCTATTCAGAGGCGAGCCGCTGACTGCCGTCGGAGGAGGTCCAACTCAGACGCTCCTCAGCTCTTCCGTGTTCCTCCTCATACGGGGCGTTGACGCAGGTGGAGCCACGACTGAACTCGGCGTCCCTCAGCTCCTCCCCTGCGCTTCCGACGCCTCCCTGCTGGCTTGACGAGCGGAGCACCGCCCGTTCTCCTCCTCACAGTTTTTCTCACCGCAACAATCCTGCAACCTTGACACTTCCGCGGCGGGGTCCCAGCACCAGAACCACCCGCAGGAAGAGGGAAGGAGTCGCGAGTCAGAGGCACCCGGCCCTCGGATCATCCCGGTCAGCTACGGTAGGCACAGTTCCCACAGTCTAGCGCTTGGATGCTTGAATCCCCACAGTCTAGCGCTTGGATGCTTGAATCCCCACAGTCTAGCGCTTGGATGCTTGAATCCCCACAGTCTAGCGCTTGGATGCTTGAATCCCCACAGTCTAGCGCTTGGATGCTTGAATCCCCACAGTCTAGCGCTTGGATGCTTCGGGTAATGTTAGGGATACAGTTGGATTGAGTAAAGGTAATAGTCCCCTATTCAGACACAGGCCTCCACCTTCCACACCCCCTATTTCCTAGATTCCTTAAAAAGAGCGCAAAAGATGGGGCAAAGGAGCTATCACTAAAACGTTGGCCGGAGGGTCAGGTCAGCAGGCAAGGGGTTGCATCAACAAAGCAGGGTGGCCAGCCCAAAGGTCAATTAAACCCTCCTCAGTGCACCAACCTCCCCACGCAGTTGCCTTAACTCCTCTCCCCTCAGTTCCTTCACAAAATGGCCGCCCAACATTCCACTTTATATAGCCTGAGCCTAGAATGTCCAGAGTGGACCAGAAAGTTCTGGAACTCCTCATATCATTCCTAGGCCTTCAGGCTGTGAGGTAATCTGTTGAGTTAGCAAGCCACCATTTTGTGACAGAACCCTTTTCCTCCATTTTAGAAGGCACCTACACTGTGTAACTAATTAGTAGTAACAGGGCGCCCAGACCTTGGGTCAACACCAAGAAAAATCACAGTGGACACATAGAGGCAAAAAGGGGAAAAAGAAAAGGGAAAAAACAGGAGGGACAACCCAAAGGGCTGACCGGTCTAACACACACCTGTTAAGAAAAATAAAAGGTTAAGCATGTTTAGTCCATAGAAATCCATAGATGTGTTCGTTTTAGCACAAAGTAGCTTATAAGTGTCAAAAGTCAAAAACGGTGGGAGGTGAGGCGCTGAAAAAAACAAAGCGCTGCCTCATTTCCTTACTATACATGGAAGGTGATGCTTCAGTTCCTTACTGGCAGGGTAGGTGATGCTTCGGGTGCTTACTGCTAGGCAGGGTGTGTTATGTGTCGGTCCTGTACACAGCCTTGATGGCTTACTGTGGTGCGGTGTTGATGAAGAATCGGCTCCCAGGGACCATGCGTTAAAAATCCAGAGACACGCCATAGATGCTGCAGTTGCAAAGCTGGTGTTGTCCATTTTCCAGGCGCTGAGTCTGAGCGGGGCAGCGATTGTTCTGACGTGCTGTTATGGCAAGCTGGGGCCTGTGGTGAAAGCTGTGGTTGATGCATCAAGCGAGAACCAAGCTTTGGGGCAGGCAGCCGCGATTCAGAGTCACATGCATGGATTTTCTCCTTAAGATCACCAGTTAAACACTTCCAAAGGCCAAGTTACTTTCTTTGGCACCACTTGGCAAGTCAGGACTCGCAGCAGAAGAGCCTAGGCACTGGCAGGCGTGGTATTTGATGGCCCTGAGACTACTTAACAGGAGGCAAGCTCTTGGAGATCCTTGGAAGCAGGATACAGAAAGCAAAGTCCAGTTCTTTTGCTCCCAGGACAGAAACTGCAAAGCAGCAGGCCAACACTGCAAAGTGGCAGTCCCTCCTGACCGATTCTCCAGTTTTTCGTCCTGGCAGAATGTCCCCAGTCCAGAAGTTTTTAGATTTTGGGGTGTCAGAGGTTCAATACTTATACCCTTTCTGCCTTTGAAGTAGGCCAACTTCAAAGGAAAGTATTTGCCGTTCACAAGACCCTGCCTTTCCCTGACCTGGCTCTAGACATACTACTGGGGTTTGGAGACCGCTTTGTGTGGGGATAGGCACAGCTCTAGTCAGATGTCAGTGACAATTCCTCATTAGCTCAGTAAGGCCAATCAGCCTGGTGATGGGCCATCAGGATATGCAAGGCACACCTCAGCTTCCTTTGTGTGACTGTCTAGAGTGAATGAACGAGAGCCCAAATGTCAGCCAACCCAGGCGTGTGTTATACAGAGAGGCAGAGGCACAGAATGGGTAAGCAAGAAAATGCCCACTTTCTAAACGTGGCATTTTCAAACACGCAATTCCAAAAACAACTACCACAAAAGATGTATTTTTAAATTGTTAGTTCAGAGATACCAAACTCCAAATCTCCATCTGCTCCCAATGGACAATTACATTTAAAAGATATTTCAAGACAATCCCCATGTTACCCTTTGGGAGAGATGGTCATTGTAATAGTGAAAAATAAAATAAGCAGTATTTCGCTATTTGGTCATTTAAAACACACAAGCACATGTCCTACCTTTTAAATACACTGCACCCTGCCCTTGAGACCGCCTTGGGCCTTCTTTATGGCTGACTTACATATAGTAAATAGAAGGTTTGGGCCTGGCAAGTGGGTTGCACTTGCCTGGTCGAAATGACAGTTTAAACCTGCACTCACAGACAGTGCAGTAGCAGGTCCATGACTTGTTTGCAGTGCTCCTCTTGTGAATTACACAATCAGTGCTGTAGGCCTACTAGTAGCGTTTGATTTACAGGCCCTGAGCACACCTGGTGCACTATAATAGGGACTTATTGGTAAATAAAATATGGCAGTCATGGATAAACCAATCACCAATACATTTTACACAGGGAATACATGCACTTTAGCACTGGTCAGCAGTGGTAAAGTGCCCAAAGTCCTAAAATCAGCAAAAACGAAATGCAGCACACAGTCAGAAATCTCGCCAAAAGAGGCCAGGTCCAACACGTGCCTTCCCCTCTGCCCCCCCCAACCCTACACAGCTAAAAGTGGGGAGAACTACCCAACCTCATAGAAGTTCTCTTCACTATGGCCGAAGACCCTGTACAGACCTTCAGCAGTGGCATGTTCTATTCCAGGGCGGTGTTTCACTGTGAAGTCCTTTCCCTATAGGGAGACTGACCTCCTCAACAGTTTTGGGTTCTCACTCTTGCTCTACATTAACTATCTGAGGGGTCTATGACCTGTCTGAACCCATATGTGAGCCCCAAACAAGAAGAGCACACTTAAGCTTCTTCACAGACAAAGTATTCCTCCTAACTGAAGCGACTTTCCTTTTCAAAGTGATGACCGCTCTCTACTTCAGTTAATCCATTACGCTTAGTACCTTCTGCCCTCCAGCTCAACCCACCACGGAGGAAGAGAAATTACACGTACTGGACTGCAGAAGGCCAGGCATTTTTTTTATATTGATAGTACTAAGGCACTAACTCTGACTACTTACTGTTAGTGTGATACTCGGATAGCAGTGGGACAAGGCAACAGATTATCTTTTCTCATTGGATAATACTGTGCATCAGAATGTGCAATGTTGTTGCACAGAAAGAGCCACCAGAGAGAATCTAAGCCAATTTCTCCAGGACAAAAACTTCAACTTAGCGCTATCCAGGGGTGTACCCAAGACTAAGATCTGTCGAGGAGTAACATGGGTTTGCCTTCACATCTTTGCCAAACACTACTGTTTGGCGAAGATGTGAGAATGGAATTTCATATTGCTTGCATGGTATTGCAGGAATACCTAGTCTGACTAGTCCTTAAGACCTACCAACAGGGAGTGTACTACTTTGGAATCTAGTCAACAGGTTTGGAATTTGCAGGTAAATCGAATATCTACCAGAAATATAGTTACTGAAGGTATGTAACCTGTTTCTTCTATGCCAATTGCAATACCATTGCTAGGAACCATCTCTGTGGAAGGTACAAGTGAGAGGGTAAAGAAACAAGGCACACCTAAAAGGGAACCCAGCTCATCTGGGCAACAGCGTTTGAATAGGATGTTTATCGCAAGAGACAGGCAATAGCAGGAAAAATTGAGCTAGATCTATCAAATCCTTCAATGCAAGGGGATATCATGGCCTTACAGCTTGGTGCAGTAGACAATCGTACAAAGCAGCCAGTGGTCATGCCTTAACAGACCTTTTAAAGTCTACCATACTCATGAGTAATGGGGTTGTATGCAAGCTGGGAAAAACATGCGCCCAGTCCTTTAGGATGAAACAAATGTTGGGAACTCTCCTGAAACCCCCTTCTGGATTGAGCAGCCATTGAGAGCCTAGCAATCGAAAGCAAAATGCCAATCCAGCAAAGAATTATCTAATATGGAAGACCGCAAACCACGAAAATTGAACTCTTCATCAATAAAGAATAAAAAACTTAAATTCAGCCAATGCCTGTTAGCCTCAGAATCAAGATCTTGTAGTGACAAGTTAACAAGAACCCTGTAAGCTATCTCAGGAGGAGTGAAGCCTGGGAGTGGGGGACAGGGGAGTTACAATGGGCAGGCATCAGAGGGGGGAAGGGCAGGCAACTTCACTGGGAAAACAATGCAGGAGGGATGGGGGAGCAAGCAGCGGGGCCGTGTAATTAACAAGTGAGTAGAGAAAATGAGGAGCAGAGAGTGCTGAAGTGTGTTGAAAAAAGCAAGGGCAGAGAACCCAGGCAAGTGGAGCAAATGAGGCGCAGTGAATACTGACCGGTGAAGAAAAAGATGAGCAGACAATTGTTGGACCAAAAAATCAGGAACGTAGCACATCAGAGTGAATATTGAAAAGTAGGTTTTAGTCTGGGGGTAAACAGAGGAGAGAACAGTGAATTCAAAGATGAATAGAAGAAAAAAAAGCCCTCTGAGTGCATTTTTCATTAAATCCCACACTGACAAACTCCCAGCACCATATACTCTTAATAGCATTACTGCACTTATTGTCGAAGAATTGGTCTAGACACTGTAGGGGTACAATGCTCATGCACCTATACCCTCATCACTGGTATAGTGCACCCAGCTAGGGGGGTGGCTGACCTATGCCAGGGCAGTGGGTTGCAGGCATGGCACACAGGGATATGTGCCATGTCGACTCTTCACTTTGTTCTGCACCAAAACACGCAGCCTGCAATGGGGAAGGGGGGGTGTAAGTGTGTGTGTGTGTGTGTGTGTAAGTGTGTAAGTGTGTGTGTGAAAGTGTGTGTGTGTGAAAGTGTGTGTGTGTGAAAGTGTAAAGGTACAGGGCGTCTAAGGGTAGACCAATAAGTGCTGCAGCCCTTAGAGCCTTCCCTGGTCAAAGTGCCCATGGTACCTTTTACAAGGGACTGACATGTGGCCAAGAGGTGCCAATTGGGACTACAAGGTACAGTTTTGGGAAATAACACAGACCCTGGGAACCTGATTGGCAGGGACCCAGGGCACAGCAAGTCAAAGTGCAACAGTAGTCTGGCAAAAAGTGGAGGGGTTACTGCAACAGAAGCTCAGGTTCCTATATTTCCCCAGTAGGTTACATCACTCTGTTTCAGTACATTTTTCTCTTTTGGGCAATTAACCTTTTGGTGTATTCTGAGGGACAAAGAGGTCTTAAGAAGTTGTCTGTTATTGTTAGGGTAACACCGGAAACCATAAGCTTTACCAGCATTCGATGTCCGTACTCCTGCAGCAGCTCAGTAATTGCTAGACACACTCTGATAGATGCATCTAGCCGCAGATTCTTTAACTTTTGAATTCTCACCAGGCATCAGACTGGATCTGGAAACCTTTCAGCAGTCCCTCTGCGCACCATGGGGCGGTTCCTTATTGCTCCGTGATGACATCGACTCTGGTTGTGACATCAGTGGAGTCATATAAGACCCCTCTGGCGCCTGGATGTCAGTTTCTTCTTTTCCTCACTGCAGCAGGGATCTGGAGAAGCGGTTGTTCAGGCTATTTTTGTTTTTGTCAGTTGGGAACAGTGGGCCTTTTTCTATGTCGTCAGGCTTTAAGCCTTGTGGGTCCTGCTCTCGACAAATGTTGGCTACAGACCCGCATTCCGTTGGTATGTGGTGTTTGGGAGAACGCCACGACTTCAAGGATTTCGGCTTCTGCAGAAGACTGAAGCCAGAGGCGCTCAGGTAAAACCATATGAAGTCACTGGCGGCACGTCTGTCACAGTCTTCAGAGACTTCACGGCCTCGGTGGTTGTCTTCTCATACGAATGGCCATTCACGGGGCCATCCCAGGAGCCAGGGCCAAACTGGGGCAGAGACGTTGCATGGAGACTGTGTCTCCCACAGCTTCTCCCGCTTGAGGGGGCCGTTCACAGCTCCCTCCGCTTCTCCCCGTCTTACCCAGAGCCGGGGCATCGATGGCCCAGATGAGGGAGTATTATAACTCTTTACATCTCATCTTTGGGCCCCCATCTTCCTCTGGAGTGCCGCTGATCTTTGAGGAGGTGAGTGGAGCTAAGCCAGCAGGTTCTTCCTCTGTGTTGGTTGGACCATCCAAATCATTGGGTTTGTGCCAATCAGCCGCCTCTGCTTCGGCACCAGTGCACAAGTCCTTTGGAGGACTCCACCTTCTGCATCCGTTCTTGATCAGTCTAATCCGGCATTAAAGTCAGTGGCACTGTTCAAAGTCACTTCTCCTTTTCCTATCGACGTATAAGCTGTGTCTTCTCGGCGTCGGATGCAGAGTTGATAGAGCAAACTGAGGCAAGTGTGGCATTTTCACTTCCTTCTCATGATGAGACTTATGGGAGTCGCCTTGTGGCAGGTATTCCGTAGCAAGTGGAGGAGAGTTGGATATCTGCACTTGGTGAGGCTGGTGGGCTGGAGTTTTCCCCACCACCGGGGTTACTTTCTCCTCCTAGTTTCGCTACTTAAGCAAGTTCCTCCTTCGCAGATGTATTGAGGAGAGTGGCTGCGGTTTTGGACTTGTCACTGCCTACGGTGGAGAAGTCCACTGACCTTCTGATTGATTTCCCTTATTCCTTTATCAAGAGCAGTGGGGGGAAGAGCCAGTTCTTCCATACAGTGTGGCCTTGTTTGACATATGTTGGGTACTTGGGCCAAGCTTGATACAGCGTTCTCGGTGGACCTTGCTATATCTCACAGGCACCAGCATGCGCCTGGAGACCCAGTTTGTCTCCTCAAATATCCTACTACTCGTAGCCTGTTAGTTCAGGCTGCTACAGCCTCACAGGATATGGATTCTTCATCTAAGAGTCTAGAAATCACCCTACACTTCCTAAATGTTAATTATGTTGGATGATGCATGTGGTAAAATCTCCCCTCCGGCTGAACTACCAAACCAGTCCATTCATCAAGAACTCCCAAAATACCAAATTACTGATGTTTACAAAAGGGCTAAGGTCTACCATCCCAGAACTATGTTCAATCCGAGATGATTGACAGTGCCCCGGTCACTAAGTAAGAGACCAAAATTGTATGCACCCTTTATTTCATTCCTGGATCCTGGGCCTACGTTGCCTGTTCATGAACCCTTTGTGAGCCGTCTGAACCTGGCCATGGGCTGTCTACGGCAAGTTATTACCCATTGTTACGGACAACTTAGTTGATTCCAGCTCATGGTGATGACTGTGGTGAAGCTGGCCTATTGTCCTCCCAGAAACCCAGATTCGGAGTGTGCTTGCTGCTCCGGTTCAGCTTCTCGCCACCAGATCTGGATTGCCTGCAATGTTACTTTTTCTAATGTTTCTGTGCATGCATCTGAGACGATGCATCTGGTCTCCATTTTTAGTCTTGTTGGATTTATCCCCCCCCCCCCCCCCCCCCCCCCCCCAGGGTCATTGTTTGACTTGGTTCCTCTTGATTGTGTTTGAAAGAAATGTTGAGTCACCTCTTTAGAAACTCCAAAGAGAAAGTGAAGGTTCCATGGACCTCATTCTTAAGTATCAGTCACTGTCTTAAAGGGCTGAACACAGAGGGGGCCTTAATGGGTGGCTAAAAACATACTTACTATTTCTGGAGGTCTACTCCTTGTGACGGATATTCGCATTGGCCTGTTCAGATAATCCCAGGGGCCTGTTCGTATAGCTGATGGCTACTCTTACAAACTACAGATATTACCAATCTCATTAAGGACTTGATGAGGGAAGTTTCTACCAAACAGTCTGCTGATATATTTAATTACTGTGCTTTAGTCTGAATATGCTGGTCTTCTCATATGACGGTTTTGATGGAAGGTGTTCAGAGTAGAACACATTTAAATTCTTTTCTACCTCTGATTAGGTCGTTTTTGATCTATATTATTCATTTTGAAAGTAGCCTTGGTAATAGAATTTATATACACTATGGGCTTCATTCCATTAATATTCCCCCTTTCGAGATCTTCAATCTTGATATGTTAATTATTTGTGTTTTTCAGTATTTTCTCAGACTTGGACATCTCTAGCCTCTTTGAGATCTGCTATGTTCTGTAGACTAGGTTGATCCCTTTAGCCACAATACTGAAGTGCTTCAGCTTGGCTTTCTGTCGAAGAAAGTTGTAAAATTGGCTATATGTTTTCTTTTCATAATACTGTCTTGAAATGCATGGTATTAACGCATTCATTCAAGTGTGAAACAAAACCAGCCTCACAGTCTAGGCAACAGTGATAATCCAGGCTGATAAACTGTATTCATGCATTTAAAAATATGTATGAATGAAAAAGCAGGGTTTCAATGTACTGTCTGGTAATGTCTTCATTTGTGTTCCTTTTGCATTTTACATTTTAGGTAAGAATAAACACAGGAAAAAATACTACTTTAAAATTCAGCGAAAAAAAGGAGGAGGCAAAACGGAAAAGGAAGAACAGCAATGGTAATGGACACACAGAACTGCCACATATTAAAACTCCTGCAGATATTTACAGGTAGAAAACACAGTTCATTGTCTGTCACCTGTTAGACATTTAGTTATGTAAAAGACAGCAGTCTGCCTAGTTTATAATCTTTAGAGTTTATTGGTCTTTGGAAAGGGTGATGAAATTCAAACTTTTGCAGAAATGGTCGGGATGGTTTTCTTGAAATTTTGCCTATGACATTGCAGAACACCCTATACCCTTACTACGCCAAAGTGTCCTAAACGATTAGTGTTGCCTTAGACTGCGCTCTTCATCGTTTTATAATAGATCTCCAAGAAATCTGCACTTGTGAGCATGGTTGACTAATCTGAATGCAATACCAGATTGCTGCGGTCAAATAAGATCTCTCTGATGCTTAATGAAGACTTACAAAGATTTCTAGATTCTTATTGACCAAATGCTCACTGTGAAATTGAGATTCTGAGGCTGTTTGTTTGACAAGCGTACTGTGGTTGCTTTTATTTGTAGGGATTTCATTAGATCATATGTTTAAGTAGGCCTTGACTAAACAAATTACATATTTCGATCCAAACTGACAAAATGAAAAAAATTAAAATGGCATATATACAAGTGCGGTTTTGTGGGAACCAACATTGATTGTGATGTTTTGAAAAACTAAAACTCCATGCACTCTTGAATTTGTCATATACGCCCCATGTGCTGTACACTATCACTTAAGAGTAACTGAAAATTTGAATTTTCTGATGGCTACATCTAACCCGGGATTCCTCACCTTGTGAGTACACCAGGCTCGACTAGATCCTTGTGATTTTCTCAACATTTCCTTCTCAAGCCAGAAGGTGGCGTAGTGTGGCTCTGTGTCGGAACCGTCCCACTCCAGAAGTGATGTGTGTGGCACAATATAACCGCTACCTCCGATTGTTGAAGTCAGTTCCTTTCTTTCCACTCCTCTCAATTCTGATCTGGAGCTCCCTCCCTCACTTCTGTCACTTGACTGAACTTTTTGCCCAAAATGTTCCAGTGTGCATGGCACATGTCTCCCCTTATGACTACAGGGTTTAATACCCTGCAAGGATTGCTGTGAACAGGTGTCAGTGACTGATCTCCACAAGGTTTCTCTCTGGTGTCTGGACTGTTTCCATGATTTGAAATCGTGAGACTCCAACTCTCAGATGAATCAAAAGGCCATCTGGGACCGCAAGGCCAAAAAGCATTGCAGATCATTGTAGAAAAGCATGCAAGGCCCTTTCCCTGTTAAGGACGCGGATGCTTTGGCAGTCCTGAGTCCGATACCAAGAGAGGTAGTTATCACATTTGAAATAGTAAGGCAAGTCCAAATCCAAAAGGAGACCCATATCAAAATGTGACTCACCCTCTTCTCGCCATTCTTATCAGGAGAAGTCAGGCTTACCTTATGTTTTTTGATTGTCCCATTCCACCCCCTTGCCCTGGAACTTGGTTCCTGAGCTGGTCTCCTTAGGCACCCTGAAATTCCGGGTCCATCGGCGACACACCAGCAGATCCACGATTTCACAGAATCCATTATGCACATTTTTGGAACCCTGCTGTATCCTGCTGGTGCGCCGCCGGGTCCAAGGAGGCCTCCAGTAAGTTTTCTGCAGGCGGATCCGCCCCCAGCACTGATTGTACCTCCTGACCCCTTTATGTGATCCGCCTGACTCCAGGGCTGAAACTTACTCTGAGTTCTTACACAGCACCATGACACAAACTTGTCACTTGTGCGTTGATGCCACTGGCGCCAGAGGAAAAGCCGATGGTTCTGTCAGATTTGGAAGCTAATCCACAGCGACCTCTAACAAAGTAACACCCTCCTCAACCTCAGCTGCAGTCAGGTTTGGATGAAACACTATACAGCAATATTTTTCGGTAGTCTGATCCGCACAACAACTGTGACTAGGATTATGAATTTGAAATGTATGATTACGAAAAACTCTATCTCCGCCTGGTTCCTCAATGGAGGAATCTGCTACTCTTGCCATGTTGATCTAGAGGGTTGCAGAAGTCCATGACACACAGCTACCCTCTGTGAGGTGAAAACAAACGTCCTTACCGAAATTCTGCAGCCAGGGCAGACGTCTGCAGAGCCACTCCTACCCTTCAATGAGGCAGTCATGGACAGTCTCATGGCACCTAAGCGAAGCAAAGATCTGGCACTCTTGTCAGCCACCAAATAGTCGGGAGACAGAGACCAGTTCTGGCGGGCCCACCTTTCTTCCAACAATATCACACACAAGAGTTGCGTAGTCCGTACTGCCAGACACAGTAAAAAAGCATAGAGACATTCAGAAAACACATGTTCGTATTTGCCAGCCTTGCACTCGGGTCCGTCAGTTTAAGTTGTGTCCTAGGGTGTTATTCTCATGTGGTGTGTGACACGGTGGTTGATATCTTGCCATCTGTCGCAGATGGCCTTTGTGCCAGTCTTCAACTAATTATTCAGAGTAGCAAAGAGGAATGGAAATACTTAATTAGGTTGGACCTGGACACTACAGACTGTCTACATAAGGTAGTTGGTACAAGCATGGTGCTTCGGCGCTATGCCTGGATACTTTCCACTGGATTCCTCAGTGATATCCTATAATCGCCTATGGATATGCCCTTCGATGACACCGGCCACTTCAGAGACAAGGCAGACTCAGCATTGGAGTTTATGTAAGAGTAAAGTAACCGCGCGCTCCCCCGGCTGTGCAACGCATACATAGCAGTTTCCCTAGTAGTATCACCCCTTTGGAGGTTTTGGAAGACGATAGCCGAAGAGTGCTTGGCAGACCTTACCTCCGCAACAATAGACCTCGCAAGCCATTAGAGTCTGAGGCCTGTGATCCAGCAAACAGAGTCCAGACCCCAGGGGCAACAAACGACCCAATTCCATGTTCCCCCATCCGCCACCGCCTGAAAACCCCTTTAGTTATCCCTCGGAGCGCCCGGTCATCTGGTTGGAAGCCTTCTACAGAAGGCAAAGCATCAGACAGCTGGGCGCTACAAATTGTACAGTATGGCTTTGCCTTACCCTTCTGTTTCACCCTTCCACACACACACACACACACGCATTCTATTGCAAGACGTTCATGGTCTCTTGAAGGAGGTTTCTATAGAGAAGGTGTGGACATTAGAAATCGGGACTACTTCTGTTGCTTCCTGGTTCCATGCCACAGAAGAAAGGAGCATTTAGTCCTGTTCTAGACTCCCGACCTCTGAACATGCTCCTCAAGAAAGACTAGTTCAAGGAGCTTACTTTTGCCCAAGATCTGTCTCCCCTGGATCCAGGTTACTTGGATGCATTAGATGTGCAGGATACCTATTTTATGCTATCTGCCTTCCCACGTAGGCCTCAAGCAGCACTATCAGTTCTCGGTGCCCTCTTTTCTGCTTTTCCAGCACTCTCGAGTGTTTAAGAAAGTGATATTGGTGGTAGAGCCCATTTTCAGATGCTTCCTGTACCACCACGACTGGTTGCTGAAGGTGAGGTTGCCTCAACCAGGTGGTGAACCACCTCCAGACAACTGCCAGCCTGTTGACATCGCTGGGATTCTCCATAAATGTGCCGAAGTCACACCTGTCTCCTCAATAGAGGCTCCTTTTCATTGGAGCCTTCCTGGACACTGTGCTGTTTTAAGCCTTTTCTCCACCTCTCTGAGTCTAACATTTGGGCTATGATCCAGATGTTTCAACCTTTAACCTGAGTCTCAGTGGGACTGGCTCCAAGTCTTCTTGGCTTCTGCATCCTGCTAGTGAACCACGTGAGGTGGCACCTGCCGCTCTGCAGGGGGGCTGTGAAGTCTCAGTGCGATCAGCAGGAGGTGAAATCTCAGATTCCCTCCAGGTTTTGTGAGATCCTGCAAAATATCTGCAGTGATGACTGCTGGACTGCAGTTGTACTGGTGACAATTCCCTATCCCTGCCTCACAGAAAGCTAACTGTTATGACCTATGCATTGTTGCTGGGTTGGAAAGAACATCTGGGTGAGGGAAAGAACATCTGGGTGAGGGGGAGAACAGAGGTCTCCGGTGTCTTCCATAAATCTGCCTTCACATCAATCTGATGGAATTGCTGGCCATTCACTTGGCAAAAATCCTTCCTTCTGTCTATCAAGAGAGAATAGGTGCAGGATCTCACAGACAACACTACCTCCAGGTGATAGTGCAGCAAGCAAGGCAAAGTGGGGTCATGGTCCATGTGCCAGGAGGCTGTGCGCCTCTGGAACTGGCTGGATTGTCACACCATTTCCCTGATTATACAGCACCTGGGATGGTCTTAAAACACCAGTGTGGACTGACTTAAATTGTGTTGTCAGGTGGATCACAAATGGCAGGTACACCCAGAGGTCATACAGGGCATATTTCACCAATGGGAAGTGCCCTTGCGTAATATTTTCACCAGTGTCGAGTATTTGCATTGTCCAGAATTTTGTGCGCTTAAGTTCTCAAGGAACCTTCTCCCTCTAAAATGCCTTTTGATTAGACTGTAGCTCGGGACTCTTGTGCTTCTTCCCTCCCTTACCTCTCCTGCCAAAAGTTCTGAAGAATATCATAAATGGCCAGGCCCAAATCATTGTAGCGGCTCCCCTGTGGGCCAGGAGAGAGTGCTCCCCAGAACTTCTGGCCATGAGCATCAGTCCCTCGATTCTGCAGCCTCTTCTGGAAAACTTGTGGTTACAACAGCAGGGAGGGTCTTTACCCCAAGTCTGCACAACAGGCTTTGAGATTGAGCAGTGACAGTTAGTGGCCTTGGACCTCCCTTCCGAAATGGTGAATGTGATTTTGGCAGCCAGGCGTCCCTCTACGAAGACCATCTATGTGGGAGAAGTTTGTTGCTTGGTGTTCATCCCAGTATATCGAACCCTTACAGACCCAGTTGTCCGATGTTCTCCTTTTCTCCCTGCCCTTAGCCTAGCAAGGTCTTGCTGTGGGAACAGTAAAAGGTTTTTTGTCATTCTTATCAGCTTTTCGATGATTGCCTGATCTGCCAACTCTGCTTAAATCACCTGTTCTGATGGCTTTTTTGCAAGGACTGATCCCTATGTTCCCCATCAAACCTTTTTTGATGCCCCAGTGGGACCTTAATCTGGTTCTCACTTTTTTGATGTGCACCCCATTCGATCCATGACACGGTTTTCCTCTCAGGTGCTCATCTTAAAAACGGTTTTCCTCATTGCAATCACATCTGCGTGTCACGAGTGAGCTGCAAGTACTTCCTGTTCAGAAACCACACCCCAAGGAGCGTTCCTCCCAAAAGTTGTAATGCCTTCCACATTAGGCAGTCTATCTTTCTGCATATGTTCTTTGCTCTTTCCCCATTCACCCAATGAGGAAGAGAGACTCCTTCGCCTTAACCTGAAGAGAGCGCTCTGAGCTTCCTCATCGATCGTACCGAGCATCACCAGGTGGATGATCAGCACTTATGTTTTTTTTTTTTGATGTGAAGAAAGGAAGAACAGTGCAGAAAGGGCTATTTGCAGATGGATTATTTTTGTATGAAGCTCTTCTGTGGACTGGCCAGCAAACAGCCATCGGAAGGTCTGCAGGCCTAATCCACCAGAGCCAAACATGCTACCACCAAGTTAGCACACAAGTGCTTGTTTTGGATTGCTGCCAGGCTGCAACGTGAGGGCCTGTTCACACGTTCATGAAATACTACTTCCTGGATAGCCAGGTCCAGTGGGAGGGGCATTTTAACCTTTTAGTTCTGCAGAACTTTCTGGTGTAAGCCTTTGCATAGACACACCCCCTGGAGAGGTACTGCTTTGGTATCTGTTCTCAAGGTGAGGAATCTTCCTTTAGAAGTATCCATTAAAAGAACAAGTAACCTACCTTCTGTAACACACTTCACTCTAATTGCAGATTCCTCACCAACCCATCTTTCTCCCATTTCTGTGGACTGGGCTCCTTCGACCCATACTAAAAAGATTTCAGTTCGAGGTCTGCACACTGGCGCAGTCTGATTACTAAAGACCACATGTCTGATGACGTGGACAGATTTTAACAGGAAACAGACGATGCATGGTTGAGGCAGTTATATTATGGTTGTTATGTCCCTTCCGGGGAGGGACTGATCCGAAGCCAACTACCGTAGCATGGGAAAAACAGAAAAAATCTCCTGGTCTAGTCTGGTCCCTGGGGGTATTCACAAGGTGAGGAAACTGACGTTGGATAGAGTATCCACCACAAAGAGCGATATGTTAATAGGACAGATTGGACTGATATGCCAAAAGAGACTTGAGTAAAATTAAGAGGCAGTGATCGAACTTTCACCTGTCTCCTAACCCTGGTACGCAATATAACCCTGGGTATTGCCTAAGAGTGTTACTTGGAGACCACTGCACTGTCTAGTTGTTGGATGGGAATAGCTGGATAGACTCTGTCGGTGTCAACACAGTTATGGTTAATGGCACAAAGGAAAAGCTAGCTTGTGGCATTATTGGAACCATCCTAGCTTGGTCTTCTGCACCCCAGATATCTCCTTTGATTTCATATATCCTATAGACCCCATTAAAGTCAAAATAACTTGTGCAGTGTCCACATTTGTAAAATTGCAGCCATTAACAGAGCAGCTCATAAGCAATGTCCACATCAGGTAGACGCTCTAATAGTGTAAGCATGTATTGATCAATGTACCTTCTCATGTCTTTTGGACAAACTAGCTTGGATTGCCTAATGGAAGTGTCTGTCGAGTGACAATATAAGAAGCAAATCCAGATACTCGCTAGCATTGCCCACCATCTATAAAGGGCCTTCTGGGGAATGTCACAATAGCTCTTCAAACCCCAGCTGACCTCATTTAATTGCAACGCTTAGGTCTTGCATTTATACAAGTCTGAGCTATTGGCAATTTAAATGACAATACCTTTTATTTATGTTTTGGTTTTTAAAGCATAAATGAAAGGCATTGTCATTTAAAATGCCAATAGCTTAAATTCTCGCAAATGCGAGACCTATTGCATTATAAATGCTTGAAGGCATCGCTAAGTTGCCCCTTTCTGTCTCCCATGGCCCCTAAAGAGCTCCTTGTTTACTATAAGTTAAATAAGCAAGCCGGTGGTCACAACTGCGCTTAGTAGACCCTCAAGCACTCTTGCAGTAAGGGAAACTCATTAAATAAAATGGTGCTTACAGACCAAATTTGATGTATCATCTAACAACCGAAGTAAAAGGGACTGTCCTCATGGAAGGTTACAAATAAAGACACGGCTGCACTAAGGAGGGACTAACAGGCCTTATACCGAATCAAAAACCAGCATGTTTGAGGCATGTGAGCTGTAGATCACATGCTTTGCATACTCCTGCCATCTAGTGTTGGGTCCGGACGTTTGCAAGTTGTTTTTCTTTGGAGAAGTCTTTCCGGTCATGAGGTAGGCGACTCCTCCTTTCGGTGATATTGCGCATGGGCATCGGCTCCGTTGTTAGATTGTTTTTATCCGCCATCGGGTTCGGGCGCGAATTGCTGCGCTCCGGTTCGACACAGTTTCTCGGGTTACCCTCGGTGCGCAATCCACCCTCGAAGGTATTGTTATTCAATCGCATTTCTCATATTCTGTGTATCTTATCTGTTCAGAAAAGACTCTTTCAATCGGAAACTTCGTGGAAGTCCGTTGGGCCTTGCCGCGTCAAGCAACCTTGCAGTCGATGGTACATACTCCATTTATATTCTGTCCGCTGTGCCATGCCAAGTACCCACTTGCACAAAGTCTACAACTTGTACCTCTCAATGGATCACAACGAACTGGACTGCGGCGTGTGAAATCCTTCAGAGCTAAGAAAGCGCTCCTTGATTGTCGGGCTCGACACCACAAAATGCAACAACACAGCGACTCCATTCCATATCCCTTCGGAGGAGACTCCAAACCAGACGCCTATGACGTGCAAGGAGCAGTGGAAGAAGAGGAGCTTCCGCAGGGTCAGCGTTCCATGAGTACTGACCCTCCCCTGTCCCAAACTCCACCTCTGCCCAAGAAAAAGGCTCTGGTCCCTCCTCTACCTTTGGGCCAAGGTCGGCACCGAGAAACTGTTTTGAACGCCTCGCCTTCGGGCCCAGCACCAAAACATATATCTAAGCCTTCCCGCTTGGAATAGAGTCGGGCACATTTTGGCACTGAGCCAAAACAATCTGCTTTGAAATTGAAACCCGTTAAAGAACTAACTCCTTCGGTACCGAAACAATCTTCGGATATGAAGACTTCGACGCCGAAAACCTTGGCTCCAGAAATATTGGCACAGCATTATTGAGAAAAATAAAACTGCTCCTAATCCATCAAAGGAACCTCGTTTCGATGGCCCGCCTTTCAACCCAGACACAAAATAGAAAGAACTGGTTATCAGTCCCAAAACTGGACATATCCATGCCAAATTGCCATCAAAACGCAAACCAGAAACGGAGGACATTTACCACATTCCATTTAAGAGGAAAAACGTCCGCACTCACTCGTCTCCTCCTCGATTATCTCCTTCCCCTCTATTATCTCCTTCCCCACCAAACCCCAATTTGTTAATAACCCCCACAAATTCACCACCACAAACACCTGACAACCAGATGATGGGGACAGAGTAGATGATGATGGTTCTGATCCACGGACTGATTATAATATGAATCCAAACACTGATAATGATCCAGACCTTAACCTACATAGCCGTCTCCACCTGATGATAATGCAGAGTACATAGAACTGATAAATAGGGCTGCCGAATATGATGGAGTTCAGCTGCATAAAGTCACTTGAGGAGGATTTTCTCTTTGAAAGACTGCACTCTTCCCAAAGAACCACTCACGCATTGCCTATGATTGAGGGTATTCTTACACACGCGGACAACATCTTTAAAGATCCAGTTCACGCACAAATCCTTACACCACGGGTAGATAAAAAGTATAAAACTGCACCATCGGATCCAGTTTACATCAAATGTCAATTACCTTTTGATTCCTTAGTGGTTTTAATTCCCGTAAACGGGCAAATTCACAAACATTGGGGGATGCCCCTCCTCCAGACAAGGAATCTAAACTAATAGATGCCTCAGGGAAAAGAGTAGCTGCGCAGGCAGCCAATCACTGGTGAATTTCCAATACCGCTCTCTTAGCCAGATACGACAGAGCGCACTACAACGAATTGGAAAAATTGCTCCAATTTCTACCTGATGAACATAAGTCTACGGCACACGACCTTATTCAGGAAGGAAAGCTAATTTCCAACACATCTACTAGATGCGCTTTAGATGCAGCTGACACTGCGGTTTGTGCAATCAACACGAGTGTCTTGCTAAAAAGACATGCCTGGCTTAGAATTTCAGGATTTAAACCTGAAGTACATGCTTCTATTTTAAACACACCCTTTGATAAGGAGCATCTCTTTGGTTCTGTTGTAGACACTTCCTTAGAAAAGGTGAATAAGGACACAGACGTGGCAAAATCTTTGGGAGCCCTGCTGTCCCCATCTAATAGGGGTTCTTTTGTCACTCCTTCTACAAGAACATATCCACAGACAACAACTCTACATCATATAAAGGCAACACTCAGTCATCCTGTTCAAGAGGTTACTTTCGAGGCGGATTTAGAGGCAATAATGGCAAGGAAAGAGGTAAGGGTTCCACACTCCGCACCTCCTCCTCCTCAACAAACAGTGACTTGCCTCCCCTTCCCCCAATCATTCCACACCTGTCGGGGAACATCTCTCTCAATTCCTCCCCGTCTGGCGTACAATAACTTCAGACAGATGTGTCCTAGGAATTATCCAATCTGGTTATTGCCTGAAGCTTACAGACTATCCCCCAAACATCCCTCCACGTTCACCAGAGCGTCTATACCTCCTGAAATAAGAGGTTCAGTCTTTTTTGCAGAAGAGAGCTATAGAGCCCTTACCATTACAATATCTATACTTTCCCTATACTTTCTCATACTCAAAAACACAGCTCTCTCAGGCCTATATTAGACCTCAGAGAACTCAGTCAGTATGTTCACACAGATCAATTTCATATGGTCACTCTTCAACAAGTACTATCCTATAGCAAGGCGACTTTGTCTACTCTAGACTTAAAGGCCGCATACTTCCATATTCCAATACATCCCGCTCATTGCAAATATCTCAGGTTTGTGTTAGCGGGACAACACTACCAGTTCAAAGTGCTTCCATTAGGGATCACCACTGCTCCCCGAGTATTCACCAAATGCCTAGCAGTAGTCGCTGCGAACACAGCATATTCATGTCTTCCCGTACTTGGGCGACTGGCTCATAAAAGCCAGTTCTTACCCAAGGTGTCTCCAGGACACTCAAATAACACTGCAATTGCTGCAAAAGCTCTGGTTCTCAGTGAATGTGTCAAAGTCCCATCTCCAACCCTCCAACATAGAAACATATTTGGGAGCCACTCTGGATACTCAAAAAGCTCTAGCCTGTCCCAATGCAGCCAGGGTCTGCAATATTCAGGCTCTAATATCCCAGTTTCAACCCAACCAGTAACTACCAGCTCGGGTGTACATGCAGCTGCTAGGAATTATGACGTTTCTGCATCAACATAGTTCCCCATGCAAGACTTCATATGTGTCCCCTTCAAGGATGCTTAGCACGTCCGTGGAATCAGTCTTCGGGTCAATTAACAGATCTAGTGTTGGTAGACGGCCGCACCCAGCACTCTCTGTAGTGGTGGAATCCACAAAACGTATCCAAAAGTCGGCCCTTCATCGACCCAGTTCCACAGACCATGCTAACAGCAGACACATCGCTCACTGGTTGGGGAGCTCATCTCCAAACTCACAGTTCAAGGTTTGTGGACTCGGAAGCAAAATCAACTTCACATAAATCATCTAGAGCTGCTAGCAGTATTTTTAGCTCTCAAAGCCTTCCAGACTCGTCTTGCAGGCAAAGCTGTCCTAGTCCGCACCGACAACATGACAACCATGTATTACATACAAAAACAGGGAGGAGACACTCTCCCCAACTGTCACACCTTGCTCAAGTCATTTAGAAGTGGGCCATACGTGAGCACCTTCCAGGAGTAAACAAATCAACTTGCAGACCTTCTCAGCAGGCAGAGACAACAGATTCACGAATGGGAACTACACACTCCAGTTCTCCTCTCATTCTTTCCGATCGGGTTTTTTTCCACAGATAGATCCGTTTGCCCCACACGAAAATGCAAACTGCTCAAACTTCGCCTCCAGGTATCTGCACATATTGTCCAAAGGCAATACACTATGGATGAATTGGTCAGGTATATTTGCCTATGCTTTTCCGCCTCTCCCACTCACTCCACTAGTGGTGCAGAAGTTCAGACGAGCATCCCTCACACTGATCTTAGTAGCTTCCACGTGGGCCTGTCAACCTTGGTTCACTACCCTGTTAGAGCTCTTAATAGTGGCTCATCAAAAACTACATCTCACACCCAGTATCCTCGCACAGAGCCAAGGAGACATAAGACACCCGGATCGCAAAGAACTCAACCTAGCGACCTGGCTCCTGAAATCATAGTTTGGTTATCTGAACCTTCCACCAGACTGTATGAACATCATTAAAGAGGTCAGAAAGCCTACTACAAGGGCTTGCTACGCAGCTAAATGGAAGCGGTTTGTTATATATTGTAAGAACAACCATATCAACCTGTTTGATGCTTCCGTTAAAAATATCATTTGTTATTTCCTACACTTGCAGCAGTCAGGATTGGCTTATACATCCATTTGTTTACATCTCGCTGCAATAGCTGCATACCTTCAAAATAAATAGCATCTGTCCCTTTTTAGAATACCTGTTATCAAAGCTTTTATAGAAGGACTCAAAAGAGGTAGGCCACCAAGACTTCCACCTGCTCCTGTGTGGAATCTTAACATTGTCCTTACCAGACTAATGGGTCCACCTTTCAAACCATTGCATAGATGTGAACTGCAATTTCTCACTTGGAAAGTTGCTTTCCTCATTGCTATTACATCACTGAGGAGAGTCGGTGAGCTTCAGGCACTAACCATAGAGGAACCATTTTTCCAACTCAACAAAGTGGTTCTATGCACTAACCCGAAGTTCCTACCTATAGTAGTATCTGCTTTTCACATCAATCAATCAGTTGAATTACCTGACTTTTTTTCCTTAACCAGATTCAGTAAAGGAACAAGCTCTACACACTTTAGATATTAGAAGAGCGTTATTATATTACATAGAAAGAACAAAACCATTTCGTAATAACTCTGTCTCTTTTGCTCCACCACACAAAGGCAAGCGTATATCTAAATTGGGTATTGCTCAGTGGATTGTCAAATGTATTCAGACATGTTATGCTAAAATGAAAATAACTTTACCAATATCCCCTAGAGCACATTCTACCCGCAAACTAGGGGCTACTATGACTTTCTTAGGAAGCATCCCCATAGCTGAAATCTGTAGAGCTGCAACATTGTCTATACCGCACACATTCACCAAGCACTATTGTGTAGATGTGTTAGCGAGACAAAAAGCTAACGTAGGCCGGGCAGTACTTAGAACACACTTTCAGATAACAGCAACAGCTTAGCCACCGCTTTGGAAGAATACTGCAAGATAGTCTATGCAAAGCATGTGATCTACAGCTCACATGCCTCAAACGGAAAATGTTACTTATCCAGTAAACATCTGTTCTTGGCATGTAGAGCTGTAGATTCATAGGCACCCACCTGCCTCCCTGGGAACCTATACCTGTTGCAGTTTCTCTCTTACTTTATATACATAAGCAAGGACATCTATGTTCTACTCTTACTAACTTCATTCTCACCCTCTGCAGGAAAAAGATCTCAATGGAGCCGATGCCCATGCGCACGGTCACCGAAAGGAGGAGTCACTTACCTCGTGACTGGAAAGACTTCTTCGAAGAAAACAACTTGCAAACATCCGGACCCAACTAGATGGCAGGAGTATGCAAAGCATGTGAATCTACAGCTCTACATGCCAAGAACAGATGCTTACTGGGTAAGTAACATTTTCCTTACAAAGGACAATGACACAAGCCAATAACAAATGAGGGTGGAGAGTGTGTGGGGCTTCAGGTACATACTCCAATACAGCATGCCTCGCAGAGCAGCGCGTGCGCTTCCCAGGCTCGACCTAGCAAGCCTTCGAGAAAGCCTGTTGAAGATGCATTTTAGAGATGTCGGACTAGGCAAAGATAACTATATTTTTCCCCCACCCTAAATAGTCCCTTTAAATCTGACAACCCGGAATTGGTTGTCCGGGGGGGGGGGGTTGGCGCGGGTTGAGGCACCAACATTATTGAGATGGCGGTCCCTGTTGAATCCAGACCTCCTTGATAATGAGTTATGCCTTCACTATTTTCCATTATGGTACCTACAGTATTGTTCGTAAACGCGGAATATCTCCTTCATCCAGTTTGAACTCACCACATGTCTAGAATGCAGCACAGTAACCACTTGTCTCTCATTCCATTTTGTCAATCTACTGAAAGACAGTCTAAAAACCTTCCTTCAGCTACTACTATTCTAGGACTTTATGGGAAAAGGGGTTGATATTTCTGAATCTATTGAAGATATCTGTAGAAAAAGTTATTTTCCTCGCACACCATTTCTGCGCCGTGGGTGTCAATACTCCAGATAAAGAATCAAACTCGTAGATGCATCAGGGAAAAGAGTGGCTGCTCAATCAGCCAACTATTGGCATAAAGCTAACACACAGGGTCTGTTGTCCAGATACAATAGAGCTCACTGGGATGAAATGTAAGAATTATCAAAATATTTCCCAGAAGAACACAAAAAGGAGGGGCAACAAATAGTACAAGAAGGGAAACGTATCTCAAATTCCTCTTTCAGGTGTGCATTAGATACTGCAGCTAGAGGAATCAACACTAGCAGTATGTTCAGGAAACATGCATGGCTCAGAATTTCTGGTTTCAAACCAGAAGTGCAATAAACCATTCTTAATGCACTCTTTGATAAGGAACACCTTATTTGGGCCTCAAATCGATCAGTCCCTTGAAAAAAATTAAAAAAGATACTGACGTAGCAATGTCTATGGGAGCACTTCAATCTCCTTCTACATGAGGTTATTGTTGTCGCTCCTTTTACAGAGGAGGCTCCAAAACTAACACTAACACCTCAGATGCGGCTGCATCTTCATATTAGACTCAAACTCTACCATCCCCCTCTAGAGGATTCTACAGGGGTAACTGTAGATCAAAACCATTTTAAAGGAAGAGGGAGAGGTACTCCAACCTGTACCTTCCAGTCCTCTAACAAGCAGTGACTTGATACCCCCCCCCCCCCCCACCCCCGACCATTCATCACCTGTCTGGGGAAGATTATAATAACAGTTTCTTCCCACTTGACAATCCATCACAAGAGACCAATGGGTTTTGGGGTATTGTCCAACATGGTTATTGCCTGGAGCTTACCAGTAATCCTAATATTCTACCTCTCATTCACAAACTCTCGCTACAGCACCAACAGCTTCTCAAGAGGAACAAGCTCTCACGCAAGACTGCACATTCTTCCTCTACAGGAATGTTTATCACGTCAGTGGACTCAATCACATGGTCAATTAACGGATCTAGTGTTGGTAGACAGCTGCACTCATCGCTCTCTGCACTGGTGGAACACACAAAATCTATCTAAAGGACAGACGTTCATCAACCCCATTCCACAAGTCATACTAACAGCTACCGCATCTCTCACAGGTTGGGGCTCCCATCTCCAGCATATGACAATTCAAGGTTTATTGGGCACCAAACACAGAAGTCTCCACATCAGTTACTTGGAGCTTCTAGCAGTTCAACTAACTAAAACCTTTCCAACCTCACCTAATAAAGAAAGTTGTCCTAGTCGGGATGGACAATATGACAGCCATGTACTATGTACAAAAACGGGGGCACACACTCTACAGCTGTCACACCATCAGACCATTTGGCGTTGGGCAATACATCACAGAATTAATCTTCTGGCAGAACACCTTCCAGGAATAAACAACCAATTTGCCGACCGCCTCAGCAGGATGCGGCAACAAATACATGAATGGGAAATTCATTCACAGGTTCTCCTCCTATACTTCCAGAAATGGGGATTCTCACAAATGGACCTCTTTGCTACAGCAGAGAAATCAAAATGCCCAAACTTCGCCTCCACATTCCCACACGATCTATCCAAAGGCAGTGCCCTATGGATGAGCTGGTCAGGAATATTTGCTTACGCTTTTCCACCTCTCCCTCTCCTTCCATGTCTGGCAGACATCACTCACACTGATTCTAGTAGCTCCTACGTGGGCTCATCAATCGTGGTTCACCACACTGCTAGAGCTGTCCGTAGCTCCCCACCAAAAACTGCACCTCACTTACAACCTTCTCACACAGAACCATTGAGAAATCAGACATCTAAACCCCAAGGAGCTCAACCTAGCGATCTGGCTCCCGAAGTCTTGGGTTTCCTTGCTTCTTTAAGGATTGTCGTACAATCTGGTGGTAGATTTAGGTATCCAAACTCTACCACTAGAGCATGTTATGCAGCAAAGCGGAAAAGGTTTGTTATATATTGCAATAATAACACAATTGATCCGCTAGATTCATCTATACAAAATATTATTTATTATCTTTTGCATCTACAGCGAGTAGGCTTATCCTACACATCCATTCGACTACACCTTGCGGCAGTAGCTGGATATCTGCAAAACAGACAACATTTATCCTTATTCAAAGCTCCAGTTATTAAAGCTTTTATGGAAAGATTTATAAGAATAATACCACCCAGGGCACTACCTGCATCTGTCTGGAACCTCAATATTGTTCTCACACAGCTTATGGGCCATTTTTAGGTAGCATTCCCTTAGCTGACATATGTAAGGAAGCGACATGGTCCACACCACACACATTTACCAAACATCATTGTGTGGATATATTAGCACCTCAACAAGCTAATGTAGGAGAAGCGGTGCTAAAAACTCTTTTTCAAACAACTGCAGCACCCACTGGTTAGTCACCGCTTTTGGAGGGTACTGCTTTAAAATCTATGCAAAGCATGTGTATCTACAGCACACATGCCTCAAACAGATTATTTTACTTACCCTTTAAGATCTGTTCTTGGCATGTAGAGCTGTAGATTCACGTGCACCCTCCCTCCTCCTTGGACACCTGTATTTGTTGCAGTTCTTATTATTCACACTACATACTCATGGACATCTCTATACTACACTTACTTACTCCATTCTCACCCTCTTGCGATAAAACAATATAACAATGGAGTCCATGCGCAGTATCACCGAAAGGAGGAGTCACCTTACCTTGTGACTGGAAAAGGCTTCTTTGGAGAAAATCAACTTGCAAACATACGTACCCAACACTAGATGGCAGGAGTGTGCACAGCATGTGAATCTACAGCTCTGCATGCCAAGAACAGATGCTTACAGGGTAAGTATTATTATTATTATTATTATTAAAATGTTATATAGCGCACAGCTACCCTGAGGCATCCCGGCGCTTTGAACAGTGCGTCAACAGTAAAACCATGAGATAGTTGGGTCAACTCACGCAGGGAACAGATGTGTTTTCAGGCCCTTTCGAAAGCGCAAGATGCAGGTCTCAGCACGAAGTTTTAGGGGCAGAGAGTTCCAAAGCGTTGCTGTATGCACAGCAAAACGTCTCCCGCCCGTGCGCGATCTTTTTACTCTCGGGACCTGGAGCAAGCATTTCTGATCGGACCTCAGCGCTCTATTCGCTTTGTAAGGCACTGCCAAATTTTTCAGGATAGATGGTCCGTTGCCCTGAAGAATTTTGTGGGCAATGCAGAGTGCCTTGAACTTCACTCTCTCCCGCACCGGTAACCAGTGCAGAGCCTTAAGGGCGGGTCTAGCAGATTCTGTTCTAGGGATGCCCATGAGTAGTCTAGCCGCCGCGTTTTGCACCTGCTGAAGTTTGTTAAAAGTAGATTCAGGGGCGCCCAGAAAAAGACCATTACTATAGTCAAGGCGAGATGTTATCAAACCCTGAATCAACAGCTTCCTCGATGGAAGAGGAAGGAGCGAGAAGATTTTACGAGCGGCCCGCAGCAGGGCAAAACACACTCGCGCAGTTTTTTTGGCGTGAGTTCTGAAAGAGAGATCTTGCTCCAGCCAGACTCCCAGGCTCTTAATCTCCTCTTTCATGGTGGGGAGATCACCCATACAGCTTGGCCAGCATGTTAAAGGCAATGGGGGAGCTTTATTTCCAAGCAGCATAATCTCTGTTTTAGAGCCGTTCAGCTTCAGAGCTGAGCTGCTCATCCAGGTGTAGACGTCCGCCAGGCATGAGTGCAACAAGTCAGGGTTCTCCACCAGTTGAGGAAGGGCGACCACCAGCTGAGTATCATCAGCGTAGCTGATGATCTTGATGTTATAAGGGGCCACCACATCCTCCAGGGGGGCCATGTAGACATTAAATAATGTCGGGCTCAAGGAAGAGCCCTGCGGCACCCCCCACTGGAGAGAGATGGATGCAGTCTTGTTGCTGCCTTCCCAGACCTGGTAAGACCGGTCTTCGAGAAATGAGCAAAGCCATTTCAAAGCGGCCCCTGCCACACCCGCCTCTGACAGTCGTTGGGTCAACACCCGATGGTTCACGGTGTCGAACGCAGCACTCAGATCCAGGAGGATCACTGCCACTGATCCTCCCGAATCCAAGATGCGTCTGGATTCTTTAACGACTGCCAGGAGGGCCGTGTCAGTACCTTGACCGGGACGAAAACCGGTCTGCGAGTCTCGGAGCAGACCATTCGACTCTAAAAAATTGGACAGTCGATGATTTGCAAGCTTCTCAGCAATTTTGCTGAGGCCTGGCAACAGAGAGATAGGCCTATAGTTGGCCAGCTCCGCCGTGTCAAGGTTAGATTTTTTTAACAATGCCTTAACCACAGCTGTTTTCCAGCTGGGTGGCACCAGACCCTGGGAAAAAGAGGCATTTATCAGGTCCGTAATAGGCCCTACCACAGCGGTTACTGCTTGCTTTAAAATTTTAAAAGGAACTGGGTCCATAGGGGAGCCACTTTTTATGGAGGCTATGGCTTTTAGAGTTTCAGCTTCTGAAACCGGGCCAAACGTATCCAGGGAAACGAGACGCTCCTTCCCCTGAGTTGGGGAGAACTCTTCTTGGGTCCCATAAGGGTTAGTAACCTGGGGTAGGGAGTTGAGTATTTTCACAATTTTGATGTGGAAAAAATCGGCCAGCTCCTTGCACTTCTGAAGGTCATGGGTGACTGCTGGTTCGGGGACTTTAAGGAGTTCTTGCACCACCTTAAAAGTTTCCCTGGATGAATTTGAGGCAAGTTGTATTCGTTCCTCAAAAAATTGAGCTTTTGCCAAGCGGAGGGCTGCTTTGTAGCCTCTCATCGCTATCCAGTAGTCCTTACGCTTAGCAGCATCAAATTTCTTCCTCCAAGCCCTTTCAAGTTTCTTGCATCCTTTTTTAAGCAGGCGGAGCTCAGCCGTAAACCAAGGAGCAGAACCAATTCTTTTCTCCCTCTTCTGTATAGTTTTCATAGGAATGAGGGCATCGAGCGAGGCATTCAGCCATCTGTTAAGGTCAGCATCTCCTTTGATCGGGTCTGACTCAGATGGAGGTTGTGACTTTGCCAGGTTGTGGGTCCAGTCACTGATCGATAGTCTGGACCATACACGGTCCACCACAACCGCTTGATGTGTCGATGTTGAGGGCAGTTTGACTTGCCATTCCACCGAAACTAAAGAATGGTCTGACCATGGGAGAGGGAGGGCTGGTCTGGCCTTGAGCCGGGGGATGTTGGAAAAGACTGGGTCCAATAGGTGACCCTTCGCATGGGTGGCTCCTGTATTGATTAACTGGAGCTCACATGCAGTCAAATCGCCTTTGAGATCTGTAGCAGTTGTATCTGCGGTGTCATTAAAATGCAAATTCAAATCCCCTAAGACAATAAAAGTAGAAGTGGATGTGGCCAGCGATGTTACTGTTTCCATCACAGAACTTACAAAGTTGCCCACACTGCCATGGGGCCGGTAAATCAGCAGACCTGCCAGTGTCACAGTAGGAGATATCTGTAGTGAAAAGTGGCAGCTCTCGCAGTCAGCAACAAGTCCCTTCCAAGCCCTACATATAAAGTTTTCTCGATAAAGGATAGCAAGACCACCTCCTCGCCCCTCAGGTCTATCCAAATGAAATATAAGAAAGCCTGGTGGGAGGGCTAGTACGATGTCAGCGTCAGAACTGGAAGTAATCCAAGTTTCTGACAGAAACAGGATATCCAGTTCCTGGTCTTGAATGAGGGAGTTAAGTTCCACTGCGTGACGCGGAAGTGATCTGCAATTGAGCAGGCCCCAAAGTAAGGTGCTTTTACCTGATTGAGGAGGAGCTGATGCGTCCAGTCCTCGTGGAGGTGATGATAGAAAACCATTGTTGATGACAGAGGGGTTTTCAATGGGCAGGATGCGTAATGCGAGTAGCTCCTCCCGGGAATAGGTGCGACGCAGTGGTAGTATATTTGGCATAGTGCCAGGCCCCAGGCCCGTCTGAGCCCGGACGAGCCCAGACGGGCAGGACTCTGGCTGGACTCCGGCGTGAGTCCGGCGACTCCACTGCGCGTCTCCGCTGCGCGTCGTCATGGCAAGGTTTAAATAGGGGCGTGAAGTCCTGTCTACAAGGCTAGTGCGCTGGCCGAAATGGCGCCGCAATGAATCCCTCCTCACCCAAGATGGCGGTGACAATCCCCGAGTGTGTTTGAGGGTCTAAGTGTGTTCCGCTCCCAACAGCGGTGCCTGTAGCCTTTTAAATGCGGTAAGCACTATGTATAAGGGACAAAAATTAAATTTAAACAATTAAAATAGATACAGTTTTAAAAAGCGCAAAAAGCGCTGCAAAATGTCCTGAAAGCGCGCCTGTGATCTCCGTGCTGCGTGGTTCAAGTGCCTTAGTTCAAGGCCGGGCGTGCCAGAATACTCGCCTTAAATAGGGGCGTGAAGTCCTGTCTACAAGGCTAGTGCGCTGGCCGAAATGGCGCCGCAATGAATCCCTCCTCACCCAAGATGGCGGTGACAATCCCCGAGTGTGTTTGAGGGTCTAAGTGTGTTCCGCTCCCAACAGCGGTGCCTGTAGCCTTTTAAATGCGGTAAGCACTATGTATAAGGGACAAAAATTAAATTTAAACAATTAAAATAGATACAGTTTTAAAAAGCGCGAAAAGCGCTGCAAAATGTCCTGAAAGCGCGCCTGTGATCTCCGTGCTGCGTGGTTCAAGTGCCTTAGTTCAAGGCCGGGCGTGCCAGAATACTCGCCTTAAATAGGGGCGTGAAGTCCTGTCTACAAGGCTAGTGCGCTGGCCGAAATGGCGCCGCAATGAATCCCTCCTCACCCAAGATGGCGGTGACAATCCCCGAGTGTGTTTGAGGGTCTAAGTGTGTTCCGCTCCCAACAGCGGTGCCTGTAGCCTTTTAAATGCGGTAAGCACTATGTATAAGGGACAAAAATTAAATTTAAACAATTAAAATAGATACAGTTTTAAAAAGCGCGAAAAGCGCTGCAAAATGTCCTGAAAGCGCGCCTGTGATTTCCGTGCTGCGTGGTTCAAGTAAAAGGAAAATATTCCCATGGCATCCTTGCATACAGGGAAAAACTGTACTGTGTGTGTAAGGCTGTCCACTGACTTCCACACGCCTAGCTTACAGTACATGGACAGCCACTTTATCTTGCTTCATCTGGACAGTCTTCTGAAGGACATATGATCAGGTATCCCCATGTCTGCTTCCGCTCCACTAAGGAGGAAGGAGTGTTATTTATTAATTTAATGGAGGTATCCAGTATAGGACATTGGTGTTAAAGTTAAGTATATTTTCCTTCTTTATATTGGCATCTTCATTTATCTTTGGAAAAACTGAACAGAAAGGCAATGGTAAAGCTGTAAGGAATGTATTCGATCAACATACATAGCAGCCAACAAGAAAATGAGTGTAACCACGTCTTGGAATTATGCTCCAAATGATCTTTTTTAAATTGCAGTTACGTAAAAACACCCCCTTTTTTTTGTAGGGGAAATCATGTAAATTTCGTTGCTTAGCCTTTGTGAAAATGCAGTAGTGAGCTTCTGAATTAGTATGTTAAATGCCTATTAAGTAATGGAACTCTCTATAGAAAGAGAATGGCAGCTACTTTGCCAAGTAGCAGCTAGCTTTATGGGAAACTCTTAGTTTTTCATTAAAAACATCAATCAATGTAACAGGTTTCCCTTCCTCATAACTTGGACACTACGAATATATTTGTGTTGGACGATGCAGATTTTTGAAGTGACTTCAGTTGTAGCTTAATGTATTGAAAGAGATAGAGAGATACGTAGTCAACCTGATTCAAAACTAGAAAAATATTGGCATAGGTGCACTTGTGAAATAATTGTCAGTCTGTAAATAACTGCTAGTAATATAGGAAGTGAAGCAGGGATGATACTTTGCTAGAATACAGTGCTATAATGTGCACACACACATATATATGTATATATAATATTGGTTTGCTAATACCATTGGTGCCGTTTTGACAAATCTTCACTAAACATTCCCCCAAAAAAGTCCCATCCCCCCTCAGCTCCTTCCTGGAAAGTTTTAGGGTGATCGGTCAAATGGGGGACAATAACAAGGAGGGTCCACGTTTTCCCCATGCAGTTTCTCATAGTAACTGTAGACATGATTACAGCCAAAATGGCTGGGCAGAATTACACCAAATCTGGCAGAAATTGTGGGAGCCCCTTCTGATGGCAAAAACATGTATATTATTTTTAAAGTTTCTTTGGTAAAATTTAAAAAAATTGTAACCGGCTCTGGTTCTATTTTTAATGAAAAGTCCCCTCCCTCTAAACCCCCCATCCGTGGAGGGCCAATGCCATAGTGGTCGGTGCATTCTTTATTTTTTATTTGGAGTCTGCGGACCACCGCTCCATGCCACTAGAAAGTCATAGGGACCTGAAGTATATATAATATGAACTTGACTCTTCCCCTTCACATGATCTCATGGCAGGCCTTGAAGCTTTTCAATTGAAACAAGTTGTGACGGGCCCTACCCATAAATTAGGCCATTTGCTTGATCCTTTTTTTACTAATCTTGACAATATTATTTTGGATGAGACCATCTTAGTACCCGGGTCGGACCATTCCTTGTTATCTTTTGTTTGGACCCCCCCAAGATTTGCTACAACCCTCTATAAGGACTAAAAAATTGGGTCGTACTTGGTCAAAACTTTCAGTGGAGAGATGGGCAATCAATCTTAATAACTCTACCCCTGCATTTTGCTCTAATCCTACTAAGGCGAATGATTATTTCAATAGTTGGCTGGAGTCTTCTTTGGACCTTACCCTCCCTAAAGAAAATATTTTGCCATCGAGTTGGCTCTAATAAAAAAGCTTGGTATTCCCTCAAACTCAGACTACTTAAACATCATGTAAGAAGTCCGAACGGAAATGGAGGAAGGATTTTTCTGAATCCAGTAAGTCCAATTATAAAGCAGCACTTAGGCTCTATAAAAGTAAAATAAAAGCTGCTCAAGCCAGCTATTATCAGGAAAAGATTGTCTCTGCTTCCAATTCCCCTAGGGAAATTTTACATTTTTTAAAATCCCTAATCACTCCCCCCGGCCCTCTTACTGAACCGATGAACCCCCAAAAACGTTGTGACGAAATAGCAAATTTTTTTGCCTCAAAGGTTTTCAACATCTACTCCCTCTACCCTCTCAACAAGCTAGGTTGGAGGAATTTGCTCCTCTTTCTCTATCCAACTTGCAGCGACTCTTGGGGAATCTTAAGTCTGGATCCCCGGCTGATGTTGCGCCTCCTTCCATTCTTTAATTGGTCTTAGAGATTGTTTCCCCAGTTATTCGGGATGTAATTAACGCCTCCCTTGCGACCGGAGTGGTTCCGCCGTTATGGAAACAAGCAAGAATTAAAGCCCTCCTAAAAAATCTACTTTAGACCCTGAGGATTGGGCTAATTATCGCCCCATTTCTTTATTGCCAGGTATTAGCAAACTGGCTGAAAAGCATGTTAACTCCATATTAGCTGCTTTTGTGAAGAACAACAAAGGCCTGCACCCCACTCAGACTGGCTTTAGAAGCAAGCAGGGTACGGAGACGGCCCTTCTTGCTGTGGTTGAAGAAGCCACAAGAATCGTGGATACCGGAGGCTGTGCTGCCATTATTTTGTTAGATCTCAGCGCAGCCTTCGACACGGTAAATCATCGTATCATGATTCAAAGACTGAGGGAGGTGGGTGTAGCAGGGACTGCCCTTAAGTGGTTGCAGTCCTTTCTCTCCTATAGATCTTTCGTGGTATTTGAAGAGGATGTTCTTTCACAACAGACTCCTCTGCAGTATGGTGTCCCCCAGGGATCTTCTTTAAGCCCCACCATTTTCAACATCTACATGGTCCCTTGCGGACATTGTGCGTCCCTGGGGGGGGGGGTCCAGCTGGTCACCTACGCTGATGACACCCAGTTGGTGGTGTCCCTCAGCCGACATGATACTAGTGATAAGAACCTGACCTCTTGCCTTGTCAAAGTATCTGAGTGGATGGATCTGTCTTTTCTCAGACTCAATGGTTGCAAGACGGAAATCATGAAGCTAGTACACACGCGGCCCCCCTGAATTCAGATCCCTGGTGGCCTAGCTGTCTTGGTCCTCCCCCTTTACCAAATAAACAAATTAAGAGTCTGTGTGTATGGTTGGACCCTAATCTTAGTTTCTCAGTACAATCGCGCAAAGTTGCTGCTACCTGTTATGGTCTGATTAGATTGATGAGGAAGATTCTGCCTCTCCTTCGTTTTGAAGCTAGACGTTTGCTGGTTCAAGCCCTTATTTTATCGCGGCTGGACTACGCCAATGTGGTTTACCTGGGCGCACCGCAGGGAACTATTAAGATTATACAGATTATCCAGAACTGTGCCGCTCGACTCCTAATGAATGTGCCAAAGCGCAATTCTGCTAAGTCAGCACTTTGTCAGTTGCATTGGCTCCCAGTGCAGCAAAGAATCTGGTTTAAGGCCATGTGCACCGTTCATAAGTCCATTACCGGCAACAGGCCCCCTTCGATTCAGCCTATGCTGCAATTATATCAGGCTTCCCGGACACTCAAATCTAACAATAAAATACTTCTGACAGTCCTAGGATTAAACGGGCACGTATGGGTGGCTGACGTTTTTACACGTCACGCGGCAAAATTCTGGAACCACCTTCCCGACACTGTTCGTCTTGAACCTAACTATCTCCATTTCAGGAAACGGCTGAAAACCTTTCTTTTTCCATGATTAGCGAAGAATGACTAGGTGTCACAAATGCGCTGGGATGCCTTAGGGTAGCCATGCGCTATATAAATGCGTATTCGTTCATGTATTATACTGTTCCAGGAACACCATCCCCCGGGACACTGTAGACTGGAGCAGTAAGAAAAGCTGCCCCAATCCAGGCAGGAGTAAACCACTGGATTGCTCTTGTCAGTTTGGAGCAAAATATAAGCTGCTCTCAGGCAAATGGGCGCAAACTAGTTAAGCAGATTTCCACTGGCATCCTGGATAGGGGAGCCGGCGGTACTGCGAGATGATGGGCCTCGGCCCTTAGGGCAGTAAAGATTGTAGGTCCCACGGGTGGAACTGGGCACCCACTTAAAAAAGAAAATTGATGGCTATTGACACTCTGAATGGATGTTGTTAGGATAGCCGGCAGGGGACCATGTGCCTTCACCTGCAGCCCTCGACATTGCATCCAGTTTTTGGGTACCCTGGGTGGGACCTGGGAACCAAACCAAAAAAAAAAGACTAAAAAACAGGGATGAATATGAATTTAACAACGTTGTCTCTCATTGCATATTCACTGTGCCTGTCAGGAGCACCAAATAATTCCCTGCATGGGCTTTTTGCCCAAGAATTGCTAGGGGCACCACCAAGCATTTTCTTCCAATGTGGGGGTGCTTCCGGGAGTGCAACAGCCCATTTTGTAACAATTATTAAAACTGTCAGTAAGTCTCCTGAGTCATTGAATATATGACCCCAGGAGACCTTACTAATAAAGCACTCTGAGCTGGAGCTGTATGCTCTTCAGCTGGGCTAAGGGGACCTGTTGTGGTTAGTTTAATAGCATGCTTTTGTTGCCTGAAGAGTGTGGAAAAAGACTGCACATGTTTATGGTTGCTTTGAACAAGAATGCTTTAATTAAAATATTTTATGAAAGTAATTATTATTACTAGCCATGTACATGGAAAGTCATATAGTAATTGATAATAACTATATAATGTGATGTATTGACAAACTCAATAGGTCTGATTTATATATATATATATATATATATATCTACTGGCAGTCGCCAGTAGATAGTTATATTTAGGACCTAGTTTCCCTAGGATTTATTTTTTTCATTTCTCAATAACTTTGGCGCCTGTTGACGAATCTTTGTGAAATTTTCAAAACTCTTGGCCCGCTCCGGTCGGCTCCTATCTTGAAAGTTTCAGGATGATTCGGCAAGCGGGCTGAGAAAAAGGGGTGTCCCAAAACGTGTTTTCTCCAGGTTATTTTCCATAGGAAACGTTAGACACGGCTACAGCCCGAACTGATGAACGGAATAACACCAAATATGGCAAAAGGGTAGCCTTTGTTTCAGAAAAAACTTTTTGTTAAATGGTGTAAATCCATTCAGTAGTTGCTTAGAAAAAATAAAACTTTCAATATTTAGTGGCGCGGTGGATCCGCGGACCCTCCCGACCACCAGCTTTATTCTAATTGGCTGTCAACACTCCAAACCAGGAAGTGTTGTCAGCCTCTTGTGACTCGATAGAACCGAGTCACAAGAAAAGAGAAAAACAATTGCAAAAAACAAGAAAAGGGGGCAGGGTAGAAACACCCTGACACACTAGGCCTGCTCAGGGTGTTCCACAAGAACCCCCAGGGCCCAAAAAAGCCTTTTTTTCTGCTTAAATCAGCCGAATTTGCGCTGGGTGCGCGAATCCGGCCGAGAAAATAGACGAAGCGCGGGCTCCCACGCTTCGTTGTATTGCAGCCCCCGGGTGGACCAGATCCCAGGGCAGTGAAAAAATCCCCCCCACACTGCCCCAGGGACCGCCACCTCCCAGGGGCAAGATTGTCCAGGCCACGCCCCTTTTTACACCTCTCTGCAACGCAGCTCTGTGGCGCTTACTGGAGGTACCTGGTGGGCTAGTTGGACCCCATGAACCCTCTGTATTCAAGGGTACTTTATCCCCCAACTTAAAACACGCCACGGGGCGCTTTTGCACAGTGGTGATGGGGGGGGGGGGGGACCTGAGGTGACATGTGTGCAAACAGGCCCTGTGGCGCATTTTAATTCCCATTCAATCCTGTGGGCCCCTGGGGGCCAACTAGACCACCTTGTACCTCCAGTAAGCGCCACTGCACCGCGTTGCAGAGAGGTGGTCCCAGCCACGTCCCTTTTTACATCTCTCTGCAATGCAGCTCTGTGGTGCTTACTGGAGGTACCTTGTGGGCTAGTTGGACCCAAGGGACCCTCAAGATTCAAGGGGACTTAATCCCCCAACTTACAACGTGCCAGGGGGCGCGTTTGCAGAGTGGTGGAGAAAGGGGGCATGGCCTTTGTCTACCTCTCACCAATCTCACTGCGTGGGGCTTACTGAAGGTAAAAGTTAGGCTAGTTGGCCCCTAAAGGACCCCCAGCAGTGAAGGGGATTTCAATCGCCTTCCAAGAGCGCACCAGGGAGCACGTTTGTAGAGTGGTGGGCATAGTGGATGTAGTCTGGTACGGGTACTTACCAGTGCTGCTGTGTGGGACTGACTGGAGGTAATAGTTTGGGAAGTTGGCCCCCAAGGATGTCCTTGGGGGCAAACTACCCCTCTTTTTACCTCCAATAAGTCCCACACAGTGGAATTGCTAAGACGTCTTCCGTGGACATGGCCCCCTTTCTCTACCACTCTGAAAACATGCCTTGTGGCAGACTACGGGTGGGGGATGGTCCAATTTAGTCCTGAGGGAGTTTGGGGGCCAAGAATCCCTCCTGGTACCTCCTGTAAGTCCTATGCAGCAGAATTCCTAAGCGTTGGTTGAACGCCCAGCACCACTCTGCAAACGCAACTACTAGTTAACGTAGCATATTTCTGCACCTCTGACTTAGAGGTAGTTTTAATACCCCTGCCCTATTATGTATTAGGGCCTTACAGTGGAGGTCATGCTAATCACAGGGGTACCCCAACGCATAGTGTTCCTTAGTGTGTGTAGGTGTTTTCACTGTAATCTAACTGTCTTTTAGCATTGCACTGGCTCCAGGCCTGGTTAGTCAGTCAGTTACCAACAGTACCCGTCTGAAAAAGCTGTGGACACAGGATGATTTTGCAACAAGGCCTCTTTCTGCTCCTCTGTTGGTTCTTTCTCCACACGTCTTTCCTCTTCCTGCACTTTTCTTCGTGTTTGTGGACTTCGGTTGCTTTTTCTGCATTTCCTTTGCTTCTTTCGGTGCATTTTTTCTTCTTTCTTCACATGTCCTACCTCTGTAGGCATAGTTCAAAACTAGCATTTAAAAAAACCTTTGAAATTCACTTTAAAACCATAGGTTTCAGGCATGTTATAGTTAGAAATTAGCATTTTAAAAACCTTTAAAATTCACTGAAAAAAACAATAGGTTTTAGGGAAAGGTGTAGTTAGTTGGACATTTCACTCGTACAAAACCAGAGAAATACCCCTGTTATAGTTAGTTTAGCTAACTATAACTCGCGCCCCCGCAATGCACTGCTGATGACATCACATATTACATCACTCATGACATGGTCAGTGACATCACTCATGACATTATCCATGTGATAATTTGATGCATCTTCTCGCATCCTAATATAACCTTTGATACACCCACTCTAAAAAACAGACTGCCATTCTCAAAACCATAGACACTCCAACACCAATAACTACATACCCACTCACTGATTCTTAGGTTTACACACACATCCACTCACTCACCCGTACAGTTACTCATACTTGTGGTCACTCAGTACAGGACTATCATATGCACTCATACACCTATATAGACACTCACACACCGCCACTCATCCATAGAGGTACTCACACACCTAGTCAGTCATGCAAATAATCAATCACACTGCCATTTACTCACCTATACAGTTATACACACACCAGCTCACTTACTCATACAAATACTAGCACATTCTTACTCTCTTATACAATCACTGATACAAGCACACTCATATCCATACAGCCACTCTCACAATCACACACACTTATAGCCATTTATATACTCAAACACACATATATACTGCCTTTCACATATGTAGTTACTCACAAATGTACCACTGAAATATACATGCACTCACTAACCCACCCATACACACTCACCCACCCATACTGTCCATCACAGATGCACTCTTGAAACCATGCACCCAGTAAATCACCCACTCACACATCTATTCACAGTCACACACACCCCACCCACACAAACACTCAGGCACCCATACAGATACTCAAACAACCAAACAATAACCCATATAGACACTCATGTAGCTATTCACAAACCCATGCAGCCGCTTACACACCAACAGACAGACGGTTACAGACATTCACACAGTTTAGTCACTAACCCATGCATTCAGTAAAATAAGTTTAATCACTCGCTTATAGTCAGTAACACACCTACTAAATCATCCATTCAGACACTTATACACCCACTCATTTTTCAATACGCCTTTCCCTACATTTATTAAACATATTTAAACTTTACAGAAAGTCACTGGATGATGTCATCAGTGATGTCACTGGCCATGCCATGAGTGATGTAATATGTGACATCAGCATTGCATTGCGGTGGCGCGAGTTCTAGTTAGCTGAACTAACTATAACGGTGTTTTGTACGAGTGAAAAGTTCAACTAACTATAACTTTCCCTAAAACCTATGGTTTTTTCAGTGAATATATATATATATATATATATATATATATATATATATATATATATATATATATTCCTCCAAAGTGACCCACTGCTCACAGGGCGCTCAGCAGCCGGTGCTCTGCATGGGGACCGGGTCCAGGTCCATGCAACAAAGGATGCGGTACACCAAAGGTCGTTTTGCTTATTTTATTGATAAGCTCTACCCCCACCAACGCGTTTCAGCCACCAAGGCTTTGCTCACGGTCAGTAAGTCCTTCCTTCATTTCTACTTCTATACCCATATCTACCTTTAAGTGGTATTCTGGGATATGTAGTTTAACACACATTTTTCAAAACTTTACACAAAAAAACAGAAAGACAGTGGCGCTGTTGTGAATTAGTTTTGTGCAATATTAACCCTTGGATTCTTACAGTACTCGGGGTTAGTACCCATTGTTGTACTTATTAATTGCAACATTAGTAACTTTGTAATGGTATAGTACCCATTTTCATGATCTAATGAGTTCAAGGATAAAGTTTTTTGGAGAACACAGTTATTCAAGGTGAACATAAAGTTCCTCATCATTATTAATACCCCCCGGCTGTTTTGTCCGGAATTTTATGATGAGTCTCGATTCAGCTTGACGTAATTTACGGACACGATCACCTCCTCGATTGTCTTCGGATATCATTTTGATTCCGTAGAAGCATATATATATATATATATATATATATATATATATATATATATATATATATATATATATATATATATATGCCAACACACACGGTCCACATTCGCAGGTCCGTTCCACAATGAAGGGCACACTCAGCAATTACTCCGTCGTTTTAATGCCAAAGTTTATTATTTTTGGCGCTGCATAAACAAATCAACAAACGCGTTTCGGCGATCCCGCCTTCGTCAGTGTCGATCAGTGAGCGTTTTGAAACAGTTTAAATAAAGTTACATTGTAACACAATCACGTGATTAAAATAAACATAAAAGAAGGCACAGTGATTATTATCCATTACTGTGCGGCGGAACCTAAGTAAAACGGATTGGACACTAATCAAGGGTCTGAAAGATGATCAAAATATTGTGATAAAGCCAAGTGACAAGGGTGGTAACGTGGTCATCCTCAATAAACAACAATATGATGATGAGGCACTATTGCAATTAAAGAATTTAGAACATTATTCCCCAGTGAAAAGAGAAAGATTCAATGAAAGCATCTTAAACTTTCATACTCTGATTACTAAATGGAAAGAGAAAGGGATAATGGACAGCAAAGACTGGACAAATTTGAAATGTGAATATCCGCAATTGGCAACCTTTTACCACCTGCCTAAGGTTCACAAGAGCAGAATCTGGCCACCTGGCCGCCCGATTGTATCGGCCAAGGAAAGCCTTCTGGAAAAGACCTCGACGTACATCGACAATTTCCTGGCCCCATTGGTACGAGACTTGAGCTCGTACCTTAGAGACACAAAAGATTTTTTGAGACTTATTCAGGACATAGCCTGGGAAGCAGACTTTGTACTAATAACATTGGACATAACAAGCCTATATACCTCAATTAAGCATGAGGATGGATTGAAAGCGATGAAATACTTCCTCGATAGGAGGGCACTGAAGTACAGGTCACATAACTGTATGCTAATTGAACTTGCAGAATATTGTTTGAAAAATAACATTTTCCTGTTTCTAGGACAGCTATACCTGCAACAACAGGGGACCGCGATGGGAACGTGCTTCGCCCCCAGCTACGCGAATCTTTTCGTGGGCTGGTGGGAGGAGCACGTGGCCTGGGCGGATGACAACAAAGAATGGGTGGAAAAAATAGTTTTATGGACACGTTACATTGATGACTTGTTCATAGTATGGCGTGGAACTGAAACTGAGGCAGAACGGTACATCGAGACTCTCAATGACAATGAACTTAATCTGAAATTCACCAGCAATATAAGCAAGCAAGAGGTGCATTATTTAGATTTAAAAGTGTATGTCCAGGGAGATAAGATTGAGACATCCCTGTATAGAAAACCGACAGCAGGGAATTCCATCCTGCATGCCGGAAGCTACCACCCAAGAAGTGTAGTCAATAATATTCCCCTGGGAGAATTTTTGCGTATAAAGCGAAACTGCTCCACTGAGGAGGAATTTGCCTGAGCCAGAACAGAATCAGGGCAGAGGTTCCTTAAAAGGGGCTATTGTAAAGGTGTGCTGAAAGAAGCAGAACTGAGAAGTAATACTGTAACCAGGAATGAACTACTAATAGACAGGGCGAAATCGAAAGATACAAAGGTGAGACTGATAACCAACTTTACTGAAAAGTCACCAGAAGTATTTCAGATCCTAAAACGGAACTGGAATATATTACAGTCCGATATCACAGTGGGTAAATTAATATCAAGCTACCCTCTAGTTACATATAGGAAAGGACATTCCCTGAAAGATCTATTAGTGAGCAGCCACCATGACCCCAAACAGAAAAGGAAGACCCCGATTATGGGGTTCTACCCCTGTATGAAGTGCAAGGCCTGTAAAAACTCAAGGAAGGTGAAGGAATACGAGGTACCAGGGAAACCAAATAAGATCATCCCCAAACTCTTGAACTGTCATTCAGAGTTCACAGTTTACTGCCTTGTGTGCCCATGTGGCAGGAAATATGTGGGCAGCACAATTAAACAGACGAAGTTAAGAGTGCTGGAACACATGAGGGCGATCACCACCAAGGATCAGAGCTATCCAGTAGCTCGCCACTATGAGCAGATGCATCACAGTAATAGTAATCTGCTCTCCTATTTCATCCTTGACCAACTAACCAAGTCAGAGCGTGGGGGGGACTGGGTGAGGAAACTCAGGATCCTAGAATCCAAATACATTATCATGCTACAGACCAAGGCCCCGGTAGGTCTGAATAATGAGGAGGAAATGTGGATTCACATAGGCTGAGAGACAATGCTATATGACTGAACCTGTTTTGACACCTCTCTCGCTAAAAGAACAACTTAGATCTCAAAATTTCGCCCATTCAGGGCTTAATATGATTAAGAAATATGAGATTAGCTGGCACAAATATGGGCCACTTGAAGTGAAAAATAGCGCTTTCAAAAAAATCTTGTGATTTAACAAGTAAAGCCACCATATCACGTAATCTATAACTGATGCAATAGATTTGTAATTGCAATTTATATATGTATATAATACCTATAAAGTATAGGAACTATAATCTGTTCCTTTATGTTTTTGAATAGATGTTTGTGATCGTAGCAAGCATTTCTTGGACACTCCAAGATGGCCCCCACAGTAATGGATAATAATCACTGTGCCTTCTTTTATGTTTATTTTAATCACGTGATTGTGTTACAATGTAACTTTATTTAAACTGTTTCAAAACGCTCACTGATCGACACTGACGAAGGCGGGATCGCCGAAACGCGTTTGTTGATTTGTTTATGCAGCGCCAAAAATAATAAACTTTGGCATTAAAACGACGGAGTAATTGCTGAGTGTGCCCTTCATTGTGGAACGGACCTGCGAATGTGGACCGTGTGTGTTGGCATATATCACCCATCTCACCGTGCGTGAAGGAGGCACCCAAGGCTAAGAGGAGCGACGGATGGTGAAAAGGCGTGTTAGGACATATATATATATATATATATATATATATATATATATATATATATATATATATATATAGCTATATATATATATCACCCCTCCGATAGAAAAAGGAAAGAGGCCACACGGGAAACCTTCTGGAGCCGTTTATTGGAGACAGCAAAGCATGATGCATTTCGGCATTAGTAGCCTTCCTCCGATGCTGCTGTTACCGCGACCTGCATTGCCCTCATTGGAAGGTAAGTTCCGACCCCAAGTCACTTGATCTTTTCACCAAAAGTAGTCCAAAATAGCACTTCATATCCCAGAAAGCACTGTTCCCTGGTGGATGTTGCATGGAAAAGGGATCACTGTTCAGGGAAAAGGCGAGGCAATTGAAATGGAGTGTCCCGGTAAAATGAAGACCTCAGGCTCCCTTTGGTCCCCTTGACGTTCCAGCCTCCAGTATAGGCGTCCGCTGGGCCATGAGTCAACAATATAGTGATTGCGGCTCCTCATGCAGTCACGAGCTGCGCCTGGCAGTAGTCCCTATCTTCAGCAACACTCGAGGCGGGCAGGAGTAATTCGATACCTCGAAGGAAAGAAAAGCTGAAACAGCTGGTGATAGAGATATATATATATATATATATATATATATATATATATTTATATATATATATATTGACGTACTGACCACCTGATCATGCCTTTTCTATTTTGTACTTATGACCCCCTTTGAGGAAGTATTTAAAACAGCCTTTATATTGATACTTTACATGAAGAAAAAAAATCACTAAAATAAAACCAAGGTTAAAGTGACGTTATCGTTAGAATATGGTAATAACATCCTACTTTACAGAAAAGAGTCCTGAGAAATGTACAGATAAAACAAAAGGACTGTCACATGATTTTGAAGTTTTAAAGCGCGCACATATGCACTATGCAAAATATTGTCTCCACCTGTGACCAAGGAAGTAAGACGCCGAAACGCGTAAGGGAACGGAGATGCCTTTGCGCTGCTAAAACCTGTGATTAAAAAGCTCCTATTCCGGTATTGGGCCTCTTGTGTTTTCTTGATGGATGCCAAAAGGACGGGCTTTTACGTGCCCGTTGTTCTGAGGCCGCCCTGTAGGGTCAAGGGCTCCCATGCTCGGAGGCTGTTTTTGGATAGATATATATATATATATATATATATATATATATATATATCACCTGATCAAGCCAATAGGCCTACCTTTTCTATTTTGTACTCATGACCCCCTTTGAGGACGTATTTAAAACAGCCTTTATATTGATACTTTACATGAAAAAAAAAACCTAAGAAATTCCAAAACCAAGGTTAAAGTGACGTTATCGTTAGAATATGGTAATAACATCCTACTTTACTGAAAAGAGTCCTGAGAAATGTACAGATAAAACAAAAGGATAAAGAAACTTTTTATAGTTGAATGAAAATGTCAACAAAAATCTAAACTAACAAAACCACCAAAATTCACTGGTTATAGCTATGTCAAGTAACTAGAACTTGTGCCCTAAACTAACTAACTTGCGACGCTCTGCTTTGAAGTTCACATGTTACATCACTCATGACATGTTCAGTGATTGCCTTGTTAACATCGCTAATTACATCTGAAATGACATTATTGTGGTAATGTTGTTGATAGTAGTTGGATGTCGGTTCAGATCACTTGATTGTCCTGAGCTTTTAACTGCAGCTAGCTTCTTCACCTGCACAATAAGCTCATAACAGTCTCTAGTGCTATGTTTTTGGACTTGATCAGTGTGAATCTGTAACTGAACAAAATGAGTTCATTCAATGAGCTGTAATTCTGAATCCAAAATAAGCAGTCATTCAACCCTGTTGTACCGCCTTCTATTCCTCATTCCATTAAGAGAGGTTTGTTGCTGCTTTCTCTTACATTTGTTTCATTGAAAGGTACTTGGCAGTTGAGGGCTTAGACCTCTTGGAGCAGTGTCCTACATACAGGGAAGATCAAAACATTTCGACTGCTGAAAACATTTCATAACATACAATCAATCAATTAATATGTCTCAGCCTGGGAAATTATACAGTTATGCTTGCAATTGTGAAGTATTTTGTAGTATTATCTAACATGAACGAGATTGGAATTATTGAAGTTTAAACTTGCACTAAAATACTTCTGTTGATTTTCTTGTTAGGGTCTTTGTCGATGTTAAAAATGGGGAGTATGTTCCTCGAAAATCGATTTTAAAGTCCCGAAGCAGAGATGATAGTATCTGCAGTGATACAAGTGAGAGCAGTGCTGCTGAGTTTGAAGACAGGCGTGGAATAATGAGAAGCCTTAGTTGTGACGATGCCATCTTCTTTGATTCCAGTGAGGGAGTTCTTCCTGAAGACTATCATTCTCCCAACAAACATCCTATGTCCGGACCACTGGAGGTATAACACGACTTGTAGTATTTAAACCCTACTATGTGTATATCTTCTGATAAGACAAAGTTTGTGTTTTGTTACTTTACAGTCCAGTGAAAAAAAGCAGTTTTTAATAAAATAGTATCTTGCTCTGTATGCATACCTCTTAGATGGAAAATCAACCATTGGGGAGTGCTATAGTCAAGACTGCTACTGCATTATTATGCTTCATATCTCTTGCGTGTTAATTCAATGGAGGTTTCCATGGCACAACGAGGGACACAACCAGCAACTTTGTTTAGAAAGGAGATGGGATTTCGAGGATGTAAAACTGAAAATTTTTAAATGGGTTGAATGAACATTGGAAGGGGTTTCCAAACTGTTAAAGCAAGAGCTGGAGTGCAGCAATCACCTATGTCGTATTCATAGTCTATCAACATTTAGGCAAGGAGCATATCTATCTGAAGAATACATCATGGAAGATGAGGAGTTATCCTTCACTTGATGAATGCTGGTGAAGGTATAACCATAGACCCCTGACAATGCACATGATTTTAAACACATTGCGCTCATTAGTAGGCACAAGCGAAGAGATGTCATATTGGAAGTATTGCAGATGAATTGAGGACAATTGGTGATCATGCAGACACTTGATCACCAGTTAATATTTGATAGATGACATTTACATAGCCAAGCCTGGTTCCAGATGTAGCAGCCATGGCTGATCTCCTAGTGTTGTGATTAAGGAAGGAAAGATTTGCCTTAAGGTGGTGGAGATGAAAGCTGCAATTATAGGTACAGCTGAGGTTTGAAATGAAAGCATGTGATAGGCATTTTGTTTTCTACATCATGACACAATAGAAAAAAAGTGAAAGGCAACAGCTGCAATAAGAAAATGTGAGAAAGTAAAAGAACACAAGCGGAACTATTCTACCAATGCAAAATTATAAATTCAGACTAAATGAGAAAATATAGAAAGTACATGAAAACGATGCAGGTATCACATTTTTCTCATATGTGCATGCATTAAAGATCCTTGCATAATGTTTGTAATTTTGATTCAAATGTACCAGAAAACCCTAAGAATGGCTACTGTTGACCAAAATATGTGTGTTTGTAGCATATGTATTGTGGATACATGTTCTGCATACTTCGGCCATCTAGTATTGGGCTCAGACATTACAGCTTGTTTTTCTTAGAAGAAGCTTCAAGTCACAGGACGTGCAGTTACTTCTGCCAGTGTCCACTATGCGCATGGACACCCACTACAACTTGGATTTTCTTTCCCCCACTATCTGGTTCAGACGTGTTAAACAACTGTTCCGAGATCTCCAGATTTTTTAAGGGCCTTTTTGGGCCTCAATGATCCACTTTTCAAAACCAATGACACTGGTAACGATCACTGCACTGCCCAGTATTTTTCAATGATTCTTCTGACATAGACACTGCTCCCCTTACATCAATCGCTTCGATTGACTCCCTGACAGCTGACGCTTTGGTCTTTGACTCAGTCAAGTCTTCTTTAGTCTCCCCAGAATTTGTCCAGGAGAATGCAAACATGAAGGCAGTGATAGAATGCTCATAATTCAAGTTTTGTCAAAGGCGCACTGCAAAGTATCTGTGAGTGGACAATCGTGGCCTTTGTAACCTGTGCCTTTCCTGCGCTCAGAGAAAGCAAAAGCAAAGCACCATTTTTCCCATGGTGCTTTGCTTTTGCTTTCTCTGTTGCAGAGGTTCTTCCAAAGAGGATTCCCAGGTTTGGGACGTACCTTACCCTATGGCGGGGTAGTGGTAGCTGTTATATAGCCCTGCTCTGCTGGGGAGTGCTGGTTGCCTTCGGGTGCCCATTCTTCATGGCGTTTCTGTATGTTGCTATTGCTTCTTGAGGTTGTGTGCACGGTCCTTGTAGTGATAGATCTGGTCCTTACTCTCCTTCCTGCTGGGGAGAGGATATGGTCTGACTGCTAGATTGAAGTCTTTGGAGCTGGGAAACCAAACTTCGAGCCTCAGGGTCGTGTCCAAACCCTGTGGTTAAGGGCAAGGAACTTAATCTCCCCGTGCCTACCAAAAACGAGCATTTGCAATGCAATAAGTATCGGCTGAGAGCTGGGATGCCTCATTGTCCTTCTGCTTCTGGTGGCTTATGGTTATAGCTGCCGTTCTGACTGGCCTGTTGCCTTCCCTTTGAGTGGGCTCGCCTCTTCCTTGGTTTCCTCGGGCCCTCTGGGTTTCTTCTTGTTCCTCTGCCTGTCCTGGTGTTGGGGGAAGCTCAGTTGCCCTGAGGGAGGAGTGGAGTGTTTCGGCCTTGTTTTCGGTTCCTCTGTTGTAAGTGTATGGGCCTCCACTCTTCCTCTTACATCCCTCTGGGGCTGCTGGCGTTTGACTTGTGGGGGTCCTCTTGCCTGGTAGGGACAGAGTTGCCTCCCTGGTCTACGGGGCTGGTCCCCTGTGGGCCTACTGTCCTGTCCAGACTGGTGGGGTCCTTTCGCAGACCCTCCTTCCCCATGGGTGTTGCTAGGGTATCTATTCTACGTGAAGCAATCTGCGGCTAGTAGTCTCTATCAGATGTACAAGTTGCTTACCTTCGGTAACAATGTATCTGGTAGAGAAAATTCTAGCTGCAGATTCCTTCATGGCCCGCCCTTCCACCCCGTTCTGGGAGGACCCCTGGGCTGGTCCTTGGCACTCGCCTCCCGTGGAGCAGTGTCCTCTGTGAGTGCCCTCTTTTGTTCTTCACTGTGGCTCTTTCTGGTTGCTGTTCTTCCCTCCTCTCTGGTTCTAGGCAGATGTGGCTTCTGGTGTTCCTATGCCCCGCTGCTATGGCTGCTCCAGGTCGGGAAGGTTTTGTTCCATCCATCCATCCTTCCTTCCTTCCTTCCTCTTGCTATTAGGGGCCTGGCCACTCTACCCCCTCTACCCCCTCTGGGCTGGGACTCTCTGGTCCCGCCTTACCCTTGTTCTTGGGGGGTGGATTCCCTCTAGGCTGGGGTGGGTGGAGTTTGATCGTTCCTGCCTGTTGGGACTGTCTCTCCTACCTTTTTTCAGGGGGTGGTTGTTGGCCTGCTAGGTGTGACATGACTTTTACGCAGGTTCCTGGTCTCCGGGGAGTAGTGGGGGATGGCTGTCTAGGTGTTGGTTGGGTGGCTTCTCGGGGCTCTGCTCTGTTCTTCCCCTCTTCTTGACCTTGGACACTGCGGTGTTGCAATGTTTGTATGGGGTTTAATTTTTGTATGCTCTTTCGCACACTGTTCCCATGCTCCCACAGTTTTTTATTGGTGGTTCCACGTTGTGATGCGGAAAAGTTCTCCGAAGAAAGCTGAGGTAGACGCGCCAGGGCGGGGCTTATGTGACCTCGCTGACGTCACGTGCGCCGACGATGCCTGGGCAGAGTCGCTTGATGTAGCCCCGCTCCCGGCGCACAGGGATGCTGTGGCAAAAAGTTTCCGGATTTAGTCTCAAGCCTGGGGATAATTCTACGTGAAGGAATCTGCGGCTATAATCGTCTCTACCAGATACATCGTTACCGAAGGTAAGTAACTCCTACATTTCCATTGCAAACATCTGCTGCTCCCTCAACAATGTGTATACTACCTCCCAGCATAAACACTAGTATCCCGCTCTACAGCCATGCATGGTTTCTGATGGATACATCTGCCTGTGGATTTCTCACCTTTTGTATTACCCTCAACATTCTACAGGAACCTTTCTCGGAAGACGTCGTCAGCGTGCTGACATCAGTTCCCTTTTTTTCTGTGCCTTTGATGCGCAAAGCTTTTTTCTAGGGCTCTCCATTTCTGGGAGTTTCTTTGTTGTAAGTCTTCGGATCTTTGTAGCAGCGACCATAGCTACCCAGAGGAAGTCTGGATTCAGGCCATTCAAGAAGTGTGGGGGTCAGATGTTGATTACTGACCCCCATAAAGATTGTTGGTGGTGTCTCCCGTCTGACCATGACGTCAGGGAGTGTTACGCGGTACAAAAGGGGGTGGTGATGGACGGAGCATCTGAATCAATCAAACACTCACACCCAGTCAAAAGATCTGGGTTTAATCCATCACCGTTCTTTAGCCCACTCTGCCACCCCAGTTCATACATGGATGTAAGCAAATCAGTCTGACCCTGTGCCTCATGAAAAACAGTCCAGCCCGAACTGCCAAGCCATGCCATGCCTTCCCTGGACCGGAAACAAGCTTCCGAGGACCGGTTTGTGGCATTCCAGCCGTCTTCAGCCCGGCTTGCTTGAATCCAGTGGCAAAGTGAGCAAGGGACTCACGTCTGAGCATACCCTGCCACACTTGTGGCGGCCAAAAGCGGTACAAAAGGGGAGTGTTACACTTGTAGGTGCATGAACCCCAAGTCTTTAAAGGACAGGGAGGCAAAGCCGTTTATGGCTAAAGTCAAAAAGCAGAAAAGAGGTCGAAGGAAGTCGAGGTCCCGGTCCAAGTCACCGACTCCATATAAAAAGTAGTGGTGCCATGAATCTAGATGTCGTTCAGTGAGTTGTATTCCAGGCCAAAAGAGAAGATTGTCAATGTTTCGACCCGTCTTCCGCGATGAGGGTAATTTCTACCTATGCATGCGGGTCTTCATCAGGACATAAATCCAACCGTGGTTGTATCCTAGATAATAAATATTGATTATGTTGTCCGAATTGTAAGGATCCAATCCTATTCGCAAAACATTTAGAGTGGTCCCTAAGGAAAGGTAATGGGGCCCCCCTAAAGTGCTTCCAAAAGTAATTCCAATATTCCGAAATAGCAGGAGAATTCCAACGTGTCATTTTGTGGGTACCTGCCAGAGAAATCTTAATGCGAGCTCATAGTAGGCGGGCCTATATCTTTATTATTGTAGGGAGGGAATTGATCCTCACCGAGGGGGCACAATGCCCATTGGAGCCCCCAGAAGCTTCCCAGTAAATGAAAGCCAGAGATCCTGTTTGAACGGAAAAGGGCGAAGATCGCTTGTAACACTATTAACCTCTTAGGTTTGGAGAACAATCCCTTGACGTCCATCAAACTAACTTCATGTGTGATTCATATTCATCACTTATATACAAATAATATAAGTAATTAAAACAAGCATTTGCAATGCAATAGGTCCTGCTTTTGTGAAAGTTTAAGCTATTAGCATTGTAAATGACAATGCCTTTTATTTATGTTTTAAAAACCCAAACAAATAAAAGGCATTGTCATTTACAATGCCAATAGCTCAAACTCGCGTAAATGCGAGACCTATTGTATTGCAAATGCTTGTTCACCTTGCATTGGAGGACCCTCTGGTGGAGTAAGGTGAAAGACTTGGGCCCTTGCTCTTGTGATAACTTTTCTATCAAGGATACTTTTCACTTTATAATGTTTTGCAACCACTGTCATATTCGTAAACTTTTTCTACTGCCTATACTGAAAGATAAAGGCTTTATGCGGGTAAGGCCTGCATTAGAATACCTACAGATGCTGAATAACCTGTGGGAATGCTTTAACATTGCTAATTTTTTAGTTGTGGTGGTTAGGGAAAGAAAAAAAGCTTCTCTGATGTGGTATATATCTGATTTTTATACAGTAATGAAATGAAAGATTTTATCTTGATGTTTGTGGTGCACAAGATCGAGTTTTAAATGAATTTGTACATATTGACGATTTACACCTTAATGTTGGGAATGATTTTATCCTGATGTTTTTTGGTACATAAGATCATGTCTTAAAAAAAAATGTATGTTATTATTTGATTTTTTTGTAGTGTACTTTTATGGTTTTAATTAACCAAATCAAGTGATTTTGATTGACTGACATGATTCGAAGCTGGAAATGTGTTCTCTTATTTTTTTTGTTGTTGAGATATTAAGACAATATTGCTGTTGAATATGAGTCATTAGCAATGTCCTTGTGACATCATTTCTGAATTTTAATCATTGTGCCTTGGCTTCGGGTTAATTGGAAGCTGGTTGAGCATGCATTGTATTATTGTTATAAAACACTTTTTTATACTTTTATCATTCAATATCACAATCTTTAATAAGACTATTTATTGTGAAGTACTAACCCTCTGAGCCCAGATACACACATTAGCATTTTGATTTTGCGGTCTTTCTTCTTTAGGCTTTCTCTGGCACTGTGATAGAAAAAGAACATTTTTCTGCACCTATTCCGCTCTTAAGCATTGCTCACAGTACTCTACCTACGATTCCGGAGCGGAAAACTGAAGAAGCTGTTCCTGAAGTAACAGAAGAAACAACAAGGCGCATTTCGAAATTCAAAGCTTCAAGAATGCAGCAGAGAACATAGCTTTTGCCGAAAAAATAAAATGTCTTTAATATCCAATTCTAGGAATATGGTCGGCTAGGAACATTGCATCAGTGTAATAATTAAGCATACTGTATTTGGTTGATGAGGTGTAACTTTTGGCCTCTGATTGTAATTTGATGGAGCACATTTACATGGCTGTTCTATAATATGCAAATTTGTTACTTTAATTATCCTTAGTACGTGCAGCCCCTTTCTATGTTTGCTTCTTCAGCTCCACAGGCAGCTGTTTACTCTTTTTTTTCCTACTGTGCATTCAGAATTTTAAGTTTGGGTTCAAGTCTACTAATTGTAAGTATTTTTGAACCTACTATAAAAATGATATCTGTACAGTTCCTGACCATTTTAAAGAAACTTTCTACCTTTATACTCATAATAATAATATGCTTTGAAATAGTCCTATTGCTGACTTCTAGATTACTGGTGGTTGGCTGTTGTGTAAGCCTTTAATCCTTTGTTTACTATCCTCAAACTCTGTGCATTTCACTGTACAAATATTTCATGGAATACTGTGGTTTTGCAGGAAAGTTTCTTAGGTGATAAATGGTATTTTGCAAACTACGTTTTTTGGAAATAAAGTCCTACTGAAATAGTGCCTCTTATTTCATATAAACCATTGTTCTACTTCAGACTTCAGTATGTTTTAAAAGTGTATCTGTTGAACTTGTTACTTAAGCTACACCTCCATGACTAATTCTGTTTCATTTTTCGCCAAATAACTTTATAGCCTAATATTGATTGGTTTAACTACTGAACATTCGAATGAACAGTTTCAGTACAGTTTTCGTTAGAGAGAGAAGTCGAATCATCAATCCCTATTTCCCCAGACACACTCTTTAGAGCGCACTTCCCATTAAGAATTGCTTTACACAAAACCACACCTCTCTTACCAATTTTCCTATGCCCCTAGCGTTTCCTTCTCACTTTTTTTAAGAAATAAGTACTCTTCCACTTTCGGTCCTCTTCTCCTCTAATACAGATTATCTCCAGGAAACCTCAGCATAATGTCTTCCTTGCATTAAATCCGCATTTTACAGTAACACCACTGTCCATTGTTCTGCATGTAAAAGTTACCTGTAATCCTTGTACTTCTCCAGAGAAATCCTTATCAAAGTCATAAGCAGTGAATTACCCCACCCAACTGGGAGATCGCAGAGCACTTAAAAATAATTACATGTACATTATAAATGTCATTCGTTTTCATTTCATGGACCGGAACCAAGCATCCTTGGACCGCCCTGGTTTGGCAGTTTGGGCTGGACTGTTCCCATCAAGAACAGGGTCAAGACTGATTTGCTTATGGCTGGGTCGGAACTGGGGTGGCGAAGTGAGCTAAATAACAATGGATTCAACCCAGATGTGTGACTGGGGGTGAGTGTCTCCTTGTGTTTGCTTTGTTCGCCCTACTTTGGCAGGGTATGCCCAACCATCATGTGGGAGAGGTGTGGCGCCGCGGCCAGGGCGACTGAAGCTGGAATCTGGGGATCAGGGTTCGATCCCCGGCTCCGGCGGCAGGTTAGCCCAGCACCATGCGACTCTGGGCAATAGCTTGCTTAATCTTCCCGACGGCCCCCTAGCGCCTAGAGACCCTAACGGGTGATTGTGCGCTATACAAATGTGGATTATTATTATTATTATAATCATGGGTCCCTTACTCACTTTGCCACTGGATTCAAGCTAGCCTGGCTGATGAGGGGGTATTACCCCGAAACCGGTCCCAGGATGCTTGTTTCTGGTCCAGGGAAGACTTGGCTTGGCAGTTCTAGCTGGGCTGTTCCCATGAGGAACAGGGTCAAGACTGATTTGCATATGGCTGGGTCGGAACTGGGGTGGCAAAGTGAGCTAAAGAACAATGATGGATTCAAACCAGATGGGATTCAACCCAGATGTGTGACTGGGGGTAAGTGTCTGAAAGCTTTCAGTGCTCCGTCCATCATCTCCTTGTGTCTGCTTAGCCATTGAAAGATTGCCAACTCAGTGAGTCTACTCCCGCTATAACGGAGCAACCGGAGATGAGATGCAGGAACTGATGCAACATCTCCCAGATGATTATAAAAAGTGAGAAGACGACTTAGTAAATGAGGCAGGCAAATATCTAATGCTGTAATCAAATGTGGACTAGGCTGAGCAGACACTGCTGAGAGGGGCATAGATAGCGCCAGCATCCTGTGTAGACGGACATGGTTACGCATTTCAGGCTTCAAACCAAAAGTGCAGCAACATATTCTGAACGTCCCCTTTGATGGGGAAAACAGTTTCTGCCCGCTGTGGTTACACAGCTTGAAAAAAATGTAAAAACCCAACAATACTGCAAAATCAATGGGTGCCTTACAATCAACACCTGAGAAGCAGCAGCCCTTTCGATGTTGCCAAGGTAGGGGGGCCCGCAAAGCCTTCTTCCAGCGACAACACCTCATATCAATGCTGGCAACAACAGTACCACCAGCAAAACCTTGGCTACTATAGAGGCGGATACATAAACTGAGCCAGAGGCACACCCAATAAGGTGGGCCTCTGCATCTAAACAGTGACTTGCCCACACTTCCACCTAATCACAAAACACCAGTCGGAGGAAGGCTGGAACAATTCCACCAGTTGTGGCCAGACATAACAGACCAATGGGTACTACAAATAATCAGGTGGGGATATTGCCTAGAACTAACTCAACAGCCACCAAATATCCAGCCAAAAAGACATACTAAATCCATAGCATCTACATCTGCTGAAGGAAGGAGTAAAGGCATTCTTTCTAAAAGGGGCCACAGAACCTGTCCCAAGAAAAAATCTCAACAAGGGAGTCTACTCCCTTTGTTTCCTCATACTAAAAAGGATGGCTCACTATGACCCATTCGAGACCTATCTCAACTCAATCCATATATACAGTCAGAATACTTGGACATTGCAGGACGTGATGCTGCTACTACAAAAGGGTGGTTTTATGACAGTTAGATCTGAACGACACAGACTTACACATTACAAGTGCCTACGGTTTGTGGTAAGTGGTCGTCACTGTCAATTCAAAGTGCTATCATTCAGGGTGATAACTGCCCAAAGGGTGTTCACAAAATGCCTAGCTGTAGTAGCAGCAAAATTAAGAAGGGAAACATACATGTATTTCCATATCTAGATGATTGGATGGTCATGAAGCCAACCAAAGCCAAATGTCTAACAGACACTCCAAGCACAATCAACTTATTACACAAATTTGGCTTCACAATCAATGCAACAAAATCCCATCCCAACCTCTCCAAACACAACCCTATCTTGGGGCGATACTCAGTTGAGTATCGGAGACAGCATACCCCAATCCTCAAAGGGTTTTCAATCTCCAGAACCAGGTGGAACTTTTTCAGCCACATTGTCACCTGGCAGTGAAAATAGTGATGCACCTTCTAGGGATAATGGCTTCATGAATATCAATAGTACCTCATGCAAGACTACACATGAGACCCCTGTAAGAGTGCTGAGCATCCCAATGGTCACAAGCGGGGGGCAACATGGATGATTTAGTGTTGATTTCACCCAAGGTCCATCAGCCAGTACAATAGTGGAACACCTCAAACAAACTGAAAGGAAGAGCCTTCAAGGACCCAATCCCACAAGTTAACATCGCAACCGATGCATCACTCGTGGGTTGGTGTGCTCATATGAAGGACATTGTGGTTCAGGGACACTGGACCCCACAACAACAGCCTTTTATAACTATTAGCCATTTTTGTGACTCTCAAAACATTCCTACAAAATATAACAGGACAAATGTCCTTCTACAAACAGACAATATGATACCCATGTATTACATTCAGAAACAGGGAAGGACCCATTCCATTCGGCTGTCACACCTAGCACAGACCATATGGAAATGTGCAAACAGTCACAACGTCCACCTCCTAGCACAATAGATACCAGAACAGGACAACTCTTTTCTGAACCTGCTAAGCAGGACACAGGGAAAAGTCCACAAGTGAAAATACACCTTACATTACTGCAATAATACAGTGGGGAACACAAACAATAGATCTGTTTGTCACCTTTCAAAAACTTAAAATTCTAAAGCATCGCATCCAAACACCCAAACGCTCAATCCAAGGGGATCGCACTATGGATGAAGTGGTCAGGGATATTCACATACGCTTTCCTTCCTCTCCCATTTATTCCATACATGGTCAGGAAACTCCGAAAACTACTTTATCCTAGATACTCTATATGGGCTCGACAGCCATGATACACAACACTACTTGAGCTATTCCTAGTATCTCACAAGAAGCTACCCAACTTGGGAGAACATGGCGGCTGGCGAGTAGCGGGTTGCGGAGGCTCCCACAGGTCAGGAGCTTAATCACTTTAAAAAACACCAGAGGATTAAAGATTCTGTAAATTACACCCCAGAATGGAAACTCAGCTGGGGGCTGCGGCACCCTCTGGTTGTCGGCTTGCATGCCTGCTTACGGGCCTGCTGTTCGGCATCTGTGTGGTGAGGGCCGCTGGGGGTCTCTGCGCGGGTCGGCAGAGCTGGAGGCGGCATGTGTCGGTGTCCCAGGACAGTTGACAGAGGTTTTTTTTCTGAGGAAGCCAGCGGGTTCCCAGGCAGGTTGGGAACCGCTCTGGGTCTGCGTGGCTTGTGAACTGGGTCGGGGAAGGAGGGCTGTGGCTGTGCTCCCCTTCCAGGGCTGGAGAGGCAGGGGCAGCACAGTTACGGCACCGAAAAAACAGCAACCTCAGTGCCTGAGCCGGGACCAGAGGCAGCGGCTGCAGAAGGTGAGCGCCACGGAGGGGGGGGGGGGCCAGGAGCAGAAAATCTGTGTAGAGTCCCTAGAGTCCCTCGAGTGAAAAGGGGATGAAAGCTAGAGCAGCGAAGGGATACAGAAGAAGAACTAGGCTGCATGTCAACAATTCAAGGGTGGGTGCGATCCACATATTCTCTAAGGAACACAAAACTGAGTACACATATGGTGGACTCTCAAGGCGAATATATACAAAATCTTGAAGCACAGAAACCCAGAATTAGCAAAAAACTTCCATTACAGAATAAATCAATTAAGAAAGAGTTAGGGGGAGCCAAACTCAAGGCTTCCTGTAAAAAGAAGAGTATTCATTTGACTAAACAGACCCTTAAATTAACACCTTTAATAAGTTTCTTTAAAGTAACTCCCAGTACGCTAACATTAAAACCAATAAATGAGACTTCCCTATACGACCCTAGCGAGTCTCTGAAAATCTCCCCACTTCTAATAGGTTTCATCCACTAATGGATGAGGGAGAACAACTGGTTGAGGGTAGCTTGCAGGGTTTACAAGATTCAGCAATGGTTAACAAAGCAGATAACACCATGGTGGCAGTGGAGGTGGGGCAGAGCACTATGGGCAATCCCATAAAAGCAACTGTAACACAGGCTTCCCTAGATAAAATTCAAGTCGGATCAGCGGGAGACAGCTTGGAAGAGTCTGAGGCAGCACAAGCACGGATTGGTGAAATTGCGAACTGTGATACTCTGAACTATAGTCAGTCAAAATCCATGTGTGATTTACTGCAGGCTCTTGCGAAAGAAGTGAGGGATAGATTCTCGACATCAGAAAATAACCAAGTGGACATTAAACGTTCATGTGAGAAACTAGAATTCAAGTTAGATTTACTTGCTGCCAGGACTACGGTCCTGGAACTCACTGTAACCGAGTTAGCAACCCAGATGGAAGACAATACAAAGAATATAGCAGCACTAAAAGAAAAAGAGCTGGAAATACAAGACAAATTCGAGACATTAGAGAACTCTCAAAGGAGAAACAACATCCGCTTGCTTAAGGTGCCAGGAGGAGCAGAGGGGAGCAAAATAAAAGGGTTTGTAGCAAAGCTAATAAAACAAGCGACACATATTGATTGCTCGGAGGAGGCTCTTACGGCAGACATACAAATAGTACATACAGATACTTTCAGGCTCAATCCCAAGAAAACGAGACCAAGGAAAATCTTAGTGCACTTTCTAACATATAGGTTAAAAGAGGAAATTCTCAATAAAACTCTGAAATTAAATTCTTTAGTTGCAGAGGATATAACATTTCAAATAAGATCAGATGTCTCGGCAATCACGGCCTCTAGGCAATGGGAGTTGGGGAAATTATTGGATCCCTTAAAAAAATGGGCGCAACAGCACAATTAAAATTTCCAGCATCATTGAAAGTAATGTATAACCATAAAATGCGGATATTCAGACGAGTGGAAGATGCTGAAAGTCTCTTACAGTCCATATCAGGGGGTGCAGAGGGAATAGGAATAGAAAAGTAGTAACCCCGGGGGAACAAAAGTTTGTAATTTAAGTATAAGATCCTGACCTAAGATTGGGGCTACACAGGCCTAGGTCGAGGCCATGGAAGAGTAATGGGGGGGGGTTCTGCAGGGAAGGGTTCACTGGAGGGGGGGAGCACAGGGTAGGAAGCGGGGGGAAGCACAGGGTAGGGAGCAGTGGGAAAACACAAAGGAAAAATGTCCTATTCGCCAGAATAGAATGTTTCAACCAGAAAAGAGAACAGGGAAATGGCTTGTTCATTGGATAATCTGAATTTTGGGTTAAAGGTGCTTTCCTAGAACCTGAATGGTTTGAGGACATAATATAGGATGGAGAACATTTTTCAGTATTTGAGGAATACTTCAGAACAGATCCTTATATTACATGAGACACATTTGTTAGAAAGTGAGCTAAAATCTGTGCAAATCTAGAAAGTGGATTCAGGATGTAATTTGTACCACACAACAACTCTCAACTAAGGGAGTTGTAATAATTATTTTAAAAATCCAGCCATCTCTCTTGAGTCCAGCATGGTGGACAAGATGGTGAGATGGGTTATAGCTAAAGTTAAATGACATACACTTAAGTTCACAGGGGCAGGATATTACGGCCCAAATTCAGATGACCTGGCTCCATTCAAAAATTTACTGTCTGAATTGTTAAATTACATAGATCTATTAATGTTGGCTAGAGATTTTAGTGTGGTCTTAGACCATGTACTAGATAAACCACAGAGGAGTAGAGCTATTTAAAACTATAAAATGGTTGCAGTGATTAAAAATGCGATTAAACAGCTTTCCTGGCATGATGAGTGGAGGAGTAAAATGGGCAAGAAAAGAGGTTACACCTTAAACAATAAAAAAAATACGGCCACAAGTCTAGATTAGACTACTTGAATCTAGGTACTGCCCCTATACAAATGGTTTGGGATGTGTATAAAGCCATTTTAAGGCGCTTAATAACCTCTGTATAATTTGGTAGATATAAAAAGTATAAAGCAGAAGTAGAGGGTATAGAAAAAGAAATACAAGAAATAGAGTATTACCTCATTACACACCAGAGTAACCCCTCGGGTGTGAACATGTCAGAAAGGCTCCAATCTCTTAAATCAGACTTGGCGGCTGTCCTTGACTCAAGGCTAAAAAAGAAGTGGCAAGCCAGTAACCTAGCCCATTTTGAGTATGGGGAGAGCTGCGGAAAGCTTCTGGCATGGAAGACCAGGCAAGACCTGGCTAGAGGCACTACTAACGAGCTGAACTCTGCTGTCCCGGGGGGTATACTCAACCCAGATGAAATTGAAAAGGCCATTCAGTTGTACTTTGAGGAAGTCTATCAGAAAGACTTGAATGTCCAAGAAGGGGAAATAAGAAAGCGGCTGGGTCAGACCCCCCTAAATAGGATTGCCGAAGACAAATCTCGCAATATGGACATGCAGATTTCAAGTTTTGAGATCAGGAAAGCTATCGACTTGGGTAATTTCGGAAAAGCCGCATGCCCAGATGCTTTACGTGCAGAACTATACAAAGTCTTAAAGGATGTTCTTTTCCTGGTTATGATGACATTATTTTCCCACATCTTTGAAGAGGGTGGGGATATACCATCCTCTTGGAATGAAGCAACGGTTGCTTTAATCCTCAAACCTTCCAAATCACCAAGATCATGTGACTCATATCGGCCTATCTCTCTGCTCAATATTGATTATAAGATCTTTGGAAAAATATTGGTAGAGAGGACGAATTGAGTAATAGAGAGTCTTCTCCATAGGGACCAGAAGGGATTTGTTAAAGGGAGAGGAATAAGAGATCTTACTTAGAACCTGATTGGGGTGGTTGATATAGCAACTTTACACAAAACCCTGCTAGCTATAATAACTATAGACCCTACGAAGGCTTTCGATAGAGTAAACTGGGCCTACTTAAAATATATATTAAAGGAGAGTAACATAGGAAAAAAACATCTGTAGGTCAGTTTCTTTGATATATCAAGCCCACATAGCTAGAATTCTAGTAAATGGTAACCTATCTGCTCCAGTCAAAATTCAGAGGCGCACCAGGCAGGGTTGCCCACTATCCCCAATGCTTTTATAACTTCTACATTGAGCCTTTGGCTGAAAAAATTAGACAACACCCAGGTATACACCCCTTTAAATTCAAGGATTGGGAAAAGAAGGTGGTATTATACGCTGATGACTTAATGATTTATACATCAGACTTGAATGTCACAATCGCCATTAATATATAAAGAAGCATAGAATTTTGGGAGTGTTTAGGGATATGAAATAAATGCTTCCAAAACTGAATGTATGGCATGGAATTTGGGTGCCTGTGCTTATCCAACAAATAAAATGATTAAGTATTTGGGAATATTGATCACCCAAGATATTGATAAGATTGCAGAAACGAACCTTCAAAAAATCACGAAAGAAATACACAATTCCTTAACGGGATGGGCCTACTTACCTCTGACTCTAATTGGTAGAGTGAATCTAATTAAAATGATGCTGCTGGCCAAATTAATCTTCATACTACAGAACATCCCACTGGTATTCAATGAAAAAAGTTTGTGGACTCTTCAATTGAAACTAAATACCTTTATCTGGGCCTCAAAAGGGAATAGAATATCGTGGAAGAAGTTGTGCAGTAAAAAAAACAAGTGGGGGGCGGGTTATACCTACCTGATCTAGTTCTGTATGCAAGGATATCTCTTTGAGGGCAGGTAAAAGGCTCATGGACGTACCAGATGGCTCAGATGTAGGTGTGATGTTTAAGGATGTCGAGAGAGGGAGTCAGGGTTTCCTATACAAGTCTGGAGATTCAAGATTTTTTAAGAAAGTTCGCCTAAAATGACTAAGCCCTTGAAGATCAGTTACTTCAGTGATCTTGCTCCCATCTGGAATTCTCCTTGGTCACCAGGGTGGACCAGAGATTCCTTGTCAATTCCTTTAATAGAGGCAGGTATCTTGCACTGGGAACAGTTAATACCGGAGGGGTCTCTGATATCCTGGGACGAGATGCACTTACAGACAACGGGCACTCTAAATTTAAGTACTGGCAAATAAAAAGTTGGTATCAAACCGTTGAGACTGATGTGGGCTTGGCCAATGAACTGGAAAAGGCACTATGGAGAAAAACTGCAAAAAAGGAGGTGGCGACTCTTTATTGGTTATTCCTGGACCTGGAAGAGGGAGAGTTTAAACTACCGACGGAGCTGTGGGGAGAGAGCTTGCCTGGCAGTCATCTTGAAGATTTATGGCAAGTATCTCATGACATTTTGTAAACTACAGTTCATATCTTTTGTATTCACATGGTGTACTGGTCTCCTCTTAAGCTCTCTAAATTCTCGAAAGGTCCAGCGCCAAAGTGCCCAAAGTGTCTCCAGGTCAATGCGGATGATGTCCATATGTTTTTAACTTGTCCAAAGCTACGTCAATTCTGGGCGGAGGTATATAGAGGTATGGAAGATATTTTTGGTGTAAGCATTCAGGTAAGCACAGCTTTAGTTTTCTTTGAGCTGTCTCCAGATTATAAGTTTATGTCCAGGTGGGAAAAAAAGTTATGTTTAAACCTGATTTTACTTGCACAAAGAGAAATTTGCAAAAGGTGGACAAAGGATACATCCGCAACTCTATTAGATTGGGTGATCTCCATTAAATACACAATGAAGCTGGTTATAGTTAAATTACAAATAATAAAGATAATAGAAAAGATTTTTGGGGTTCATGTGAGGAATGGTTGGGCACTCTTGAGCAATAGGATAAAATCAGTCCATTGATTAAGCCTTTACACTAATTTACTTTATCTCTCTGGTTTCTGTGAGGTGCCCCGAGTGATACAGAACAAGCATGTAGGGAGGCCCTGTGTAAAGCAAATTCATCCAGATACAGAGCTCTCCAGTTGGTTCTATTTGAGAGGGGGCCACAGGAGTAACGGCTCTGAACTATCTGATGGCGAATGAGGACAAAAACTAAAAAGCTACCCAACTATCCAAACCTTCTCACTCCCAGTGGAGGCAGGGTAAGACATACTAACACTACACAGCTCAATCTTGGAATCTGGCTCCTAAAGTCATAACATTTGGATACTTAACTCTATCTCCAGAATGCATGGATATTTTTTAAGAGTCCAGAAGACCAACCACAAGGGCATGCTATGCGGCAAAATGGGAATGTTTTGTTCACTATTGTACGTCACAAAACAGGAATCCATCCTCTCCAACAGAACAACTAATGTATTACTTGTCATGATTTTATTATCTTTGATGATAAAAGTCTTTCTATTTGTATTTGAAATTAGATATGTAAATGAATGTTATTGAGTTTTATCTTCTGATACTATATATGTTTTATTAAGACAAATCTGGCTTTTAATGTTTGTATATGCGTCTTTTATGATTGTTTATAATTGAATAAAAACAAACTGAACTGTATTACTTGTTACAATTGTAAAAAGTGCAGTTAGCATATACCTCTATGTGCCTACATTTAGCAGCCATTGCACCATATCCACAAAACAGGAAGCATCAATCCCTTTTACGCATACCCGTCTACCTTCATGGTTGGATTAAATAGTCATTCCACCTCGTACACCCCCTGTACCTACATGGAACTTAAACAGTGTATTAACAAAAGTTAAGGGGCCACCATGTGAACCTCTTCATAAATGTCAAATATAATTCTTTAATGGAAGGTAGCTTTCCTAGTAGTGACAGCCTCCCTATGAAGGGTTAGCGAAATACATGCGGTCACTATTGAAGAACCATATTTTCAAGTGTTCACAGATAAAGTGCATTTACGCACAAGCCCAAAGTTCTTATCAAAAGTTATATCATCTTTCCATTTAAGTCAAACTTTGGAGTTACCAGTTATCTTCCCAAAACCAGAAACAGTATTAGAACATGCCTTACATTCATTGGATATTGAACATGCATGTCTGCACTACTTGGAACGCACAAAGCTATTCAGGAAAATACAACTGTTTGTATCTTGCTCAAATCCACAGCATCTCAAAATCAGGAATAGCACAATGGATAGTCAAATGTATACAAATGTGCTATGCCAAAGCTAAATGAGCACAATCAACCATGCCAAGGGTTCATTCAACAAGGAAACGGGAGCAACAATGGCTTTTCTGGGGAATATCACTCTCATTGATGTTTGTAAAGCAGCAACATGGATAAACCCACACACTTTTACAAAACACTATTGTGTGGATATACAAGCCAGACGACAAGCTCTATTGGGACAAAACAGTTCTTAAAAGGCACCATCTCATGCCTAAAGCCATGGAGAGAAGGGTACTGCTTTAAAGTCTTTGAATAGCATGTGTATCTGCTGTCAACATATTCTACGAATGCAGTATGTTACTTGGCCTTAATGCATTTATTAATAGCGTGTGGTGTTGCTGATTCACCTGCACCCTCGCACCTACCAGGCAGGTGGCAGATGATGGAAAATAGACACACAAATACAGCATGCTCAACAGGAAAACTAATTTAGCAGACTAAATATCCTCATTCCCTATATGGCAGGGGAAAAAAATTACCAAAGGAGCAGTTGAACTTGCGCAATAACTAAAGGGGGAGGAGAGACAATGCACAACACCGATCGTAAACTTCCTTGAAAAATGGCTTGCAGAGTCCTGGTCAACATCTGACTATGCATACCTTGTGAATCTTCAGCACCACGCACTACGAATAGATGCTTCCAGGGTAAGTAACATACTTCTTACTTTGATCTGTGTGGGGGAGCCGGGAGGGTTGCTTATGACTGAGGATTCTCTTAGAGAAGAACTATGATTACATGTAAGTAACCTTTCTGTTATATCTTGCTTAGGTATTCATACCTCTAACCTGATACTTTGGTTCCTAGCTGCCCAGCCAGTGTGAGCATTCTGAGTGGAATGTTGGTGTGATGGAGATGAATGGAATCTTTGGGTGCCTGTGTGGTGAGGTGCAACAGTTGGAGTATGGGCTGGGCAGCAGGCAGGCTGCTCCTGGTGGGCCTGCTGTACTTCGATCCTATCATGCCACTAAGACTAGTGAATAATCTACAAAGATACTCCTGGGCTACTAGTCCTTCATCACAACACATTCCTTCTACTCAGCGGTATTTTAATCAGTGGTCGGAGAACAGAATAGCTAGCCCATTAAACATGGAAAAGGTGGAGGAAAGAATGGAAGAGCACCACATGATTACTCAGTAAGGTTCCTCAACAAAGCTCAACTTGTCTGGGCATCTGCCTTGGAGTCAGAATCAGGACAATAGTGCTTTGTAAATCTATAGACAGACCCTCAAGTGGGGGCTTTATAGATCTCGGAGATGGGTACATTTCTCCAAAGAGTCGATGTAGCAGCTTTATGCCTTGTAAGTGGGCTTTAGACTAGATAGACCTAGGTTTGTTTGCCAGTTTGTAGCTCAGTAAAATACACGAAACTATAGGTAACAGCTTTGCACTGAACAGACACTAATGGCTCTAAAATTTCCAAATATTTCCAGATTGCCTAAAAGCCTTAGTTTTGTGCAAATGGAATCTCAACACTTTTAATCCAGAGTGTTAGGGGCCCTTTCAGCTGAGGATGATGGACTTGGAAAGTAAATTGGCAAATTAAAGGTCTGGTTTATCTGGAAGGCTGAAACGGCCTTAAACTGAGTTCTCATTACCATTGTGTTGTTATGGAGCATGGTGTATAGTTCCTGGCTGCATAAGTTCTGCATCATGCTAACTCTGTGGTGAAGCTATAGGTACCAATAAAGCAGCATGTTCTAAGTCCGCTGTTGTAGAGATGCCTTTTGGGTAGGCTCAGAGGGTGGAACCTTGAGTTTAGAAAATACAATAGGCTCTCAAAGAGGAGATGAAGACCTAACAGGAGGATACACTTGCTTATGCCCTCCTAAATTGTTCACAACTGGTATCCCAAAGAAACATTTTTCTTCCCTGTAGGCATTCATTGTTGCAGGGTGTACCTTAATTGAAGAAAAGTACAGCCTAGATCTCAAATGCATAAGGTATGGTTGTGCCACTACTTCTTGGCATGTGGAAGCCTCATAGTTTGGAATGTACCAGGTGCCAAACCTCTTCCATTAAAAAGTGTATGATCTGGTGTACAGATGGTTAGCCTCTTACAGAATGTCTATACGGTCCAGTGTTAAGTCAAATGCTTTCTTGTATGAGTTGAGAAGAGAGGCAACCAAATTCTGTAATGGAAGGTTGACATGCAGGCTCTGGCCCCAGAATGTGTGCAGGAGTTTGGTATGCATGGCAGCCACTTGCGTGGTGCTCCAAAAGATGTAAACTATATATCCCCCTTAGCATGACTACTCCGAAGCTGTGAGGGTCATCCTCTCTTTTCAGTGGGACAGTTTTATAAATGCTTTTGGGGTAATCTGGCTAAATTGCCACTACATAGCATAATGAAACACTAGTGGTATGCTATACCTGAAGGAAGCAGCAAGCTCTAGTAATGAGTCTTTAAAAAAAAAAAACTGTTTGTTCGAGGCATATGAGCTGCAGTTTACACACTGTTGCATAGATCGCCATCTAGTGTTGGGCCCGGATGTTTGCACTTGTTTTTGTCCTGAAAAGTTCTTTGGAGGTTATGAGATAGGCGACTCCTCCTTTGGATCACATTGCGTATGGGCATCGGCTCCATCCTCAGATTGTTTTTTTCCGCCATCGGGCTCGGATGTGTTTCCTGCGCTCAGGTTTCGAACCGAGTATTCGTTCGGCGCGCAATCCCTCACCCGTTTCCGACGGTATTGTCTACAACGAGTCTCCCTCTCGACTCTCGACAACTGCAAGGTCTTCGATTCCAGTCGTCGACGAAGGCTTTCGGGCCTACCTAGGCCTTATTTTCTGGCTCATGGAAAGGATGCCATTCAAGAAGTGTCCTCAATGTGGGTTGAAGTTCCCCCACACCAATATCCATGAGGTGTGCAACATTTGCCTTTCACCAGAGCACGAGGCCAAGGACTGTTCGGCTTGTACCTCCTTCTGCTCCAAAAAGACAATTCGGGACCAACGAGCTCGAAGGACCATGCCACGCTTGTCAGCTTCTATTCCCGACGACATCTTTGAAGAGGGCGTTGACATGCCAGAACACTAGCGGGCCAAAGAAGGCGTCAGCTACTCCGACGCCGAGGACTCCGACGTTGAGGACATCACTCCGGCACAGCGGGTCGTAAGTACACACGTCAGCCCCGATCCTTCCTTAATACCCGCCAGAAAGGCTTTGGTCTATTTCCTATCCTAGGATGGTCTCTGCCCCTCAATGCGAAATACTTACCGGTTGGACATGTATCCATCATAGGTCATAGGTTGTACATCCCACACCTTTGGAGTTTAACGAACCCCCCTTACCTACCACACATATATGGCCAAAGTTTGTGCTCCTATGAAGGAGTCTGGGTGCAAAAACGCTATATACACAGTGGTTTATAGGGCGACCACAATGACCATATGTCCTTGTGGCCATAATATCCTTTTCACAGAATGATTGACAACATTTAAAAGACACCCTGTGCGGCGCGCTACTAGACGACTCGCATGCGCGAGCCACTGCTCTATGCACATTCGCATCCCAAAACGAATCGGCCGTATCATATGCACTAAATTTTCCCATTTCGCTTTCAGAAAAAGAAAAACTACCAATCAAACATGAAGGTTGGGCAGAGTTAAAAAAGACAGTGGGCCCCTTTTTCGAGACATACAACTACGCGCATGCGCGACCACAAACACTTTTGCAATAATTCTACGCGCAGTCGCGTTGTGTTTCAGACTCTGCAGCAGCTTTCATTGCGCAAGGGTCGACAGACACTATCACTACTCGGAGCAAACGCTTTGTCTGTCCAGAACCGGAAATACCTTTTAAGGCTTGGCTTTTTCCTTGTTTTACCAATTAACATCAATTGATGGGTGTATTTAACGATGTACAGCCACACTCCACTCACTATCCACGGAGCCGTGGCTGGGTTAGTCAAGCACTGGGAATCTCCTGCTTCTGTAAGTACGGCACAGCCGAGATAGATCACAGAGTTGCAGTGAACTTTGGCCAAGTAAGTAATGCAAGGGTCGGCTGGACCATGACTATTGTTTGATCTACCCCACATGTTTTTTAGGCTGCTATTAAGCACGACAACCCCACCATTATGAAGGCTCCTGATGCTAACCACTTGAATGACAGTAAGTATGCATTGTTTGACTTTTTACTTCCCTGATATATTTAAAATCCCAGACTTCAAAACCATCTAATGGATATCGAAATAGAGCGTGTGGTTTATGTTATGTGTATGTGTGTCTTGTACTTGTTCCTTTTTTTCCTTTACAGGGCACTTCACAGAAATAGGATGACATATTGTCTAGATAGTGCCGCCATCACTTTTTTTCCAGGTCACTGAACCATCATGTTTGATATTTATCTACTAAATACCACATTCTTTTTTTCTTGTGTTCTTCTGTTCCCCATTTTTTCCAGGTACTCATTGCAGATGCTGGTGTATAGGAGAGACCTCTGACCCTGTCACCAGGCAGGTCGCTCCCCCCCAACCGCCACGCACCCTTCTGTGTGATTGGACCCGCTGCCCGCTGCCTACACCTGTGTCAGCCGCCTGCATCCCGGCTGTGTGCGGTGTTGCCTGTCACCTCCGTTTTGCGTTTTTTTTGCCTATTCAACTGTATTTATTCCCTTTTTACTTCTGTACCCCTGTGCTCTTACCCTTCTTTGTGCCCTTTTTCTTGTTATCCCCCCTCCCTCCGTGACCCTTGCCGCTTCTCCCGCCGTCTTTTCCCGACGCTTTTCTCCTGCCGCTGAGCCCCGTGGCCCACCCCCTTCACTCCCATTGGCCGCCCCGCTCCCACCTCCCAGCTGCTCCTCCCTCCCTCTGCCCCTCATATGGAGGCCGCGCAGCGGGCGCGCCAAAGACAAGCCTGTCTGCGCCTGGACCGCGCCCAGCGCCAGAACCCCTGGCCGCAGCCGATGCCAGGGCACCCGACTGAGGTACGACACCGCCACCCTCACCGCACTCAACACCGGACGACCTGCGACCGGCCACCTGCCACGAGCCACCCCGAGGCGCACCCACGGACCCTTCACCTGCCAAGCCTGCAAATTCACCTGCCTCCAAACCTGCACCCCGCCCACCGAACACAGCAACGACAACAACCACCTCAAATGCATCCTGCTCAACACCCGCTCCGTCTACAAACACGCCGTAGAACACTGGGAACTCCTTGATACCACAGCACCAGACGTTGCCTTCCTCACGGAAACCTGGATGAACGTCTCCTCGGCCCCCGACATCGCCATAGTCATCCCAGACTGCTACAAGATCACCCGGAAGGACCGCGTCAACCAAACTGGAGGCGGAATCGCCATCATCTACAGGAACACCATCAGTGTCACGACCAACGCCGAAGACACACTCACCGCCGCCGAACACCTGCACTTCCAGATCCACACCGACCCCCAGACCACCCTCCGAGGAACACTCATCTACAGACCCCCGGGCCCACGGACACAATTCAGCGAAACCATCGCTGACTTCATCAGCCCGCACGCCCTAGCCTCACCAGAGTACATCCTCCTAGGGGACCTGAACTTCCACCTGGAGAAAAACAACGACAACACCACCACCACCCTGCTCGACAACCTCGGACTCAAGCAACTGGTGGACACGCTCACCCACCTCGCCAGCCACACGCTCGACCCCATCTTTTCCGCCAGCAACCACGTCTCCTTCAGCCAATCCACCGGACTACACTGGACCAACAACAGCTGCATCCACTTCACCTTCAAGAAGACCACCTCCCACCACCAGATGCTACAGATCCCCCGCAGATGCGGGAGCAAAGTCACCGCAGACCAACTGACTACATCACTGAGTCAGAACCTACCTATCGACACCCCCGACGCCAACGACGCAGCACACAATCTTGCACAGTGGATCACCAACTGCGCCGATGACCTCGCTCCTTTGAAGAAACCCCCAGGCAAGACTAGCAACAGAAAAACCGTATGGTTCACAGACGCCCTCAAAATCGCAAAGAAATCATGCCGAACCCTCGAAAAGCCTGGCGCAACAAACGGACAGCAGAAAACAGGACGGCCCTCGAGCGCCCCCCGCGAATACCACCAGATGATCCGCACCACCAAAACGACATCGTTCAAAGAGCGTCTGGACAACAACGCCCACAACAGCAAGGAACTCTTCTGCATCGTCAAAGAGCTCTCCTACCCCAGTGCCAGCAACAACGACATCACACCGTCGCAAGACCTCTGCAACTCCCTCGCCACATTCTTCCACCGCAAGATCGCAGATATACACGACAGCTTCGGACCCCAGACTCCGCCACCAAACCAACGACCCCCATCAGCACTGAAGACACCACCCGTGTCATGAGCACCATCCACTCCGGCTCCCCCTCCGACCCATGCCCTTATCATATCTTCAACAAAGCCAACACCATCATCGCACCCCACCTCCGGAACGTCCTTAACAGCTCCTACACGTCAGCCACCTTCCCGGGAAGCTGGAAACACGCAGAAATCAACGCCCTTCTGAAGAAACCATCAGCGGACCCCAAAGACCTCAAGAACTTCCGCCCCATCTCTCTTCTCCCCTTCCCGGCTAAAGTCATCGAGAAGACAGTCAATAAACAGCTGACTGCATTCCTCGAAGAAAACAACTCGCTTGACCCATCCCAGTCCGGATTTCGAGCCAACCACAGCACTGAGACCGCCCTCATCGCAGCCACCGATGACATCAGGACCCTGATGGACAGCGGAGAGACAGCCGCTCTCATCCTCCTAGACCTCTCGGCAGCTTTTGACACCGTCTGCCACCACACCCTAATAAGCCTCCTCTACAACACTGGGATCCAAGGAAAGGCCCTGGACTGGATCACATTGTTCCTCTCCGACAGAACCCAGAGAGTCCGCCTCCCTCCCTTCCGCTCCCAGGCCACCAAGATCATCTGCGGCGTACCCCAGGGCTCCTCACTCAGCCCAACTCTCTTCAATATCTACATGAGCCCCCTCGCCACCATCACGCAAACATATCAACACCATCTCCTACGCCGACACCCAACTGATACTCTCCCTCACCAAAGACCCTCTCACCGCCAAAGCCAACCTCCAGGACGGAATGAAAGATGTCTCAGAATGGATGAAGCACAGCCGTCTGAAGCTCAACTCGGACAAGACTGTGGTCCTCATCCTAGGACAATCCCCATCTGCCTGGGACGACTCCTGGTGGCCCACAACGCTGGGCACCGCACCGACACCCACAGACCACGCACAAAACCTGGGATTCATCCTGGAATCCTCCCTCACGATGACCAAGCAAGTCAACACAGTCTCATCCTCATGTTTCAACACCCTGCGCATGCTCCAAAAGATCTTCCGGTGGATCCCCACCAAAAACAGAAAGACGGTCACCCAGGCCCTCGTCACCAGCCGACTGGACTACGGAAACACCCTGTACGCAGGAACCACAGCCAAACTTCAGAAACGCCTTCAACGCATACAGAACGCCTCCGCACGACTCATCCTCAACATCCCTCGCCACAGCCACATATCCGCCCACCTGAGAAACCTGCACTGGCTCCCCGTCAACAAGAGGATCATGTTCAGGCTGCTCACCCACGCACACAAAGCGCTCCACAACATGGGCCCCGAATACCTCAACAGCCGCCTCTCGTTCTACACTCCCACCCGAGAGCTCTGCTCCACCAGCCTCGCCCTCGCCAGGGTCCCACGGATTCACAGAACCACCACCGGAGGAAGATCGTTCTCTACCTAGCAGCCAAGACATGGAACTCCCTCCACGCACACCTAATACTGACCCAAGACCATCTCACCTTACAGGAAAAACCTCAAGACCTGGCTATTTGAGCAATAGTAGGCACCTCCCCTCCCCTTCCCTTCAGCGCCTTCAGACCCTCACGGGTGAGTAGCGCGCTTTACAAATGTATTGATTGATTGATTGATTGATTGAAAATAAGTAGGCACATATTAGTCCTCTTAGCTAGATTAAACAGTTTGTTTATGAGTTACGCCTAGTGACACCCTGATGTGAGTAAGGTGGGCCTCTGTGCACCCCGTCCTGAAGAAGCCTTGCTTCGAAACATGTTGAGGTATTGTACATTAACATACAAAATACCTCCACCACACCCCTTCTAACAATACCAGCATGGAGGCCCATTAAATTTATTAAACCTCACATGCCAGATATTTTTTCACTTTTGACCCCACCACTCACTCAACATCCAATACCTCCACACCGCACATAGTCTATAATCCAGTGCTCCCACGTAATCGTTGGTCAGCAGCACGCCGCATTCCGTAGATGGATGCGAAGACCCCAATGATGAGGCATGACACCAAGGGCCCTTTTGGTGTGTGAGGGGTATTTAAAGAACACTGTGTGCTCCCCACCATTGTAGGGACCATAACATTCTTATGTGGATTCTCTTTGTTTAAGTAATTGTGTCAGGGGAGACCTCAGGCTCTCAGATTTGCTACCACACGTCGTGTGAAGGGAGTCTCCCTGAGCTCTGCTCAGTACTTCTCTTTTTTCCTTCAAGAATCTGGATTTGAAGATGTCTTCATCTAAGAAATCTTCATTCAGGCCTTGTGACCTTGTGGTAAGCTCCGGCTTTTCAAAGAAGATCCCCACAAGAAGTGCATTTACTGCCTGTATCCTAACCATCAGTTGAAGGACTGCAAGATATGTAGGACCTTCCCTCAGAAGACCCTCAGGGACAGAGAGGGTCGCTTGCTTTTGTAGCTACAAAAGCTCAAGGATCAAGATAATCCTGTTTCTGAGGTAGGCAATATTGCCTCTCGGTCTACTGCAGCTTCTAGGAAGAGAGCTGCTGAAGAGGTGTTATCTTCTCTTTGGGCCAAGATTGTAAAGAAGCAACAATGTTCTAAGGGGTCTGAGAGGCCTTCCACTTCTAAGGCTAATCCCCCTCTAAGAACAAACTTGTGCCATCCACACCCCCGAGAAAAACAACCAAAAATGTACCTCAAAAAACAACTTCTGAGAAGACTTTACCTCAGAAGAGGACCCTGTCGTCGACGACGACGGATTCCCGTCGACGCAACATCTACATCTACGGTAACTTTATCTTTGCCTGATAATGTCGACAGCGTCTTCTCCGTCGACGATGGTCTGTCTCTGTCAGGCCTATCTCGTCGACGAGAGAATCTTCATCTGCCATTGGCAGCGCCAAGCTGAAGAAGATTCCGTCGACGATAGCTTTGTCGACGCCACCATATAGACATGGAGACTACATAACAGGAATGTTTCCTCTATGATTTCAAGGACCAGCCAAGGAAGCAGACTAAGTCAATACCTATCATTGATTTCATCTGGAAAGAGGGAATTAAAGTGATGTCCACTCCTGCAGCTATCCCTCCAGTACTGCAGAGGATAGATAAAAAATATAAGGCTCCTGAAAAGTCACCAGCTTGTCTTATAGGACACCCAAAATTGGATTCAGTGATCATACAGGCTGCACAGAAGCGATCTAGGAATCCTTCCTCTCCAATCGCAGCCCCACCGGATAGAGACGGCAGGCGTCTAGATGCTATTGGGAAGCGTGTGTCTACAATGGCAGCAACTACAGTCCGGGCTGCCAACTCAGCCATTCTGGGCAGATATGACCGGCAAATGTGGTCTGACATCTCGCCATATATCAACATGCTTCCAGAGCCCTCCAAGACAGAAGCTCTGAAAATACTGCAGGAAGGTGAGAGAATCTCGGCTGAGATGATTGACTCTGCAGTTGATGTGGCTTTGACTGGATTCAGGCAGTTAGCAGGACCTGCTGTCTTGCGCAGGCAAGGCTGGCTAAGAGCGACTTCATTCCGCCATGAGGTACAAGCTAAGGTATTAGACATGCCTTACGACGGGGAATTTTTGTTTGGCCCGCAAGTAGAGGAAGCCCTGCAGACAATCAAAAAGGACACGGAGACAGCCAAGTCCCTTGGCACCTTACAATTTCGGAAGCCGCCCTATCGAGGTGCGAGAGGACGTGGATTGTCCACTACTAGAGGAGGTTATAATCAACGTTACCAGACCCAACGTTCCCAATCTTACGGCCAGCGCAATACTAATTATTCCCAAAACAAAAGAAAGACTGCCTACCGCGGAAAGGATAAAAGACAATGAGTTTCATCACTTGCCACCGCTACTGCCGCAATCTCACATAAAATTGGAGGAAAGATCTCAAAATGGTCCTCAATAACGTCAGACTGGTGGGTCTTGGACATTGTGGCCAAGGGCCATGCCCTCGAATTCGAAAAGTTTCCTCCAAATATTCCCCCATGGGGCCCACCTCCAGCTCATCTCAAAGAGTTGTTTTCCCAGATCGATTTGATGTTAAAAAAAGGAGCCATCGAAAAAGTCCCTCAAGTTCAGAGAGGAACAGGATTTTACTCAAGATTCTTTTTAATAAAGAAAAAGTCTGGGGAATGGCGTCCAATTCTGGATCTTCGTGCCCTCAACAAGTACTTTAGAAAGCTAAAGTTTCGGATGCTATCACTCCAAGAAATACTGTATCTTCTTTCGGCGGGAGAATACATGGCCACCTTAGACCTCCAAGATGCGTATTTTCACATCCCCATTTTACCTCGTCACAGGAAGTTCCTGCGTTTCAGGGTGGGAGGAATTTTCAGTTCAAGGTCCTTCCCTTCGAGCTGCGTTCGGCGCTCTGGGTGTTCACGAAGGTCCTGGCTCCAGTAGCAGCTCACCTCCGGCTTGAGGGAATACAAATATTTCCCTACTTAGACGATTGCCTTATCAAGGTGAGTTCTTATGCAAACACAGACGACCATATCCAAAGGTGTCTGTCTCTCTTCCAATCACTGGGTCTCTCCGTCAATTTCAGCAAGTCACAGCTAGAACTGTCCCAAAGACAAGCTTTCTTGGGAGCAACCTTGGACACACAACTGGTCCGAGCTTTCGTATCGGACGAGAGACCAAGAATACAGGACATGGCTCGGATTTTACTCTTAAAAAAAAAGTCAGTTTCAGTCCGACAGTTCAAGTCTTTTCTGGGGATGATTTCTTCTTGCATTCCTTTGATACCGAATTGCCGTCTCAGGGTGAGGCTTCTTCAAGAAGAACTCAACCTACATTGGCTGCAGGCCTCCGGCTCATTCAAAGATCTCATCCGAATTACGCCTCGCATCCGAGGTGCTCTTCTCTGGTGGATTCAAAAGAGAAATTTACAACAGGGTTGCGCGTTCCTCCAAGACGCACCAAACTTCACAATCACCACGGACGATTCCCTTGAAGGTTGGGGAGCACATCTTCAAGGGCTTCTTCAAGGGCTAACGGTCAGCGGGAGATGGAGCCCTCAACAGAAGGTCTGGCACATCAATCCATTGGAGCTAAGAGCCATCTTCCTAGCCCTCCAGTCCTTTCGCGCAATCCTTCAGAGGGCCACAGTATTGGTTCGCACAGACAATACTACAAGCATGCATTTTTTGAACAAACAGGGAGGAACTCGGTCGGTTTGTCTATCTCAAGAAGCCCAGGAGATATGGGCATGGGCGATACGACACAGAATCAATCTTTTGGCTGTTCATGTACCGGGAACTGCAAACGTTCTTGCGGACACCCTCAGCAGATCAACGGTGTCCACTCATGAATGGGAACTTCCATCAACCAACGGTGGATCGGATTTTCCAGCAGTTTGGTCATCCCGATCTAGACCTCTTTGCGACCAGGAAGAACAGCAAATGCCTGTTCTTTGCAAGCACGCATCCCCACAAAGACTCTCAGGGGAATGCGTTTTCGATCAACTGATCTCAAATATATGCCTACGCCTTTCCTCCGATACCGTTGGTTCCCAGAGTCCTCCGGAAGATGAAGAAAGAGCCGTGTTGCCTGATTCTCATCGCCCCCAGATGGCCTCGCCAATACTGGTTCACCGAGCTTCTTCTCCTATCGGAGTGCTAACCAATTCAGTTTCAACCAATACCGGATCTCCTCTCCATCCAGGATGGTCAGATTTACCATCCGGACCCGGCTTCTCTGAAATTAGCGGCTTGGCGCCTGAGTACCTTGAATTCGCCCATCTAAATATCTCTGCAGATTGCAAGGAGGTACTAGCCAAAGCAAGAGCACCTGCTACTATAAAAACATACAGACATAAATGGAAGAGATTCTGTATCTGGTGTCACTCGGCTGGGATTCATCCTTTTCAAGCAAGGCCAGATCAGGTATTGCCTTTATTTTTTGCATCTGGCAAAATCGGGATTATCTCACGCAACTCCAAAGGTTTTCCTAGCAGTCAATTCAAGGTATCGTCAGGATGGGTCCACTTCACTTTACTCTTCAAGAATAATACAGCAATTCTTTAAAGGGCTTTTCAGAATGTTTCCTCTGGTAAGTCAGAGTCAGAGTCAAATACACTTTATTCGATTATTTTAAAATCATAAAAGTATGCTATACATCGATTTTTGATCATACAAACACAGGTGATTAGAGAAACAATTTTAAGAGTTATGTTAAAAAAAAATTTTTTTTAAAAAAGGAAAAGACAGGAATTCAATGTACACATCTTCAAAGCAGATCAAAGTTAAAAGCAACCATAGTAAAATGTGTAAATCTTACCAAATTTAGTAGATTGTAGGATTATTACAGTTCTATATACAAAGTGCTTAGTGTCAGGCAGAAATGTGCAAACTTTACGTAGTTCATATTTAGTTTTTACTAATGGTTAAAATGTTACCAGAAAGAAAAAGGATTTTCAACCAAAGAAATGTTCAATGAATCATAGTACCACATGGTTCAGGGTCAGAGTTGTCCGCAATCTATTTTGTCTGGATCGGATGGACGTAATCAGGAAATTAGCTACCCCGTACATAACAAATGGGGATTCCATAAGCTGCAGGAACAATAAGCCTGGTTTAACCTGCATAAACCTTTGGTCTTTCAGTATTGGCTTGGTAGGTCATCCACCGCCATCGTGGCATCTCAATATAGTGTTAGTGCAGCTCATGCGCCACCCTTTTGAACCAATTCACAGAGTGGATTTAAAATTTCTCACATGGAAAGTATCGCTTTTGTTGGCTTTGACTACATCTAGAAAAGTCAGTGATGTCCAGGCTTTCACGGTCCATCCACCTTTCTTGCAGTTCACGTCTAATTCAGTAGTGCTCTGCACGAACCCAAAATTCATGCCTAAGGTGCCTTCGGACTTTCACCTGAACGAGCCATCATCTTAAGTACATTTTTTCCAAACCCACAATCCCCTGCGGAAAGGGCATTGCATACACTAGACATCAAGAGGTGCTTAAAGTTCTATTTGCAAAGGACCTCTACAATACGCAAATCCGATCAATTGTTTGTCGCTTATGGAAAAATTCGACAAGGGCATGCAGTGTCTAAACAGACAATAGCAAGATGGATCTCTGCAGCTATTGACTTTTGCCATATACAAGCAGGAAGACCGTTGCAGGCAGCTCCAAGGGCTCACTCTACGAGAGCCATGTCTTCCTCAACTTCTCTTTTCGCTGGGGTTCCTCTTCAGCACATCTACAGAGCAGCAACCTGGACCAGCAGGCATACTTTCACCAAGCACTATTGTTTGGATGTAGCCAGCGAGACTGATGTTTCAGTGGGTCAAGCAGTTCTGCGTAATCTTTTCAGATAAGGTGAGCCTCTGTTTTCCCTCCTCCTCTTACTGCTTTTCAGACGCTTATTTATGCTGATTATTATGTGCATTCTCATGTAACTGCAAATTTTCAGGCTTCGAAATTAGACATTTATTACATGATTATGTGTTTTTCATATGTACAAACCGATGCTACAAATAGCCTCTTCGAAGCATGGATGTTTACTGCTATCTACTCTGATTCAGGCATGTGAATCTACGAAAGACACCCCAATACTGGAGAAGAACAATAGATACTTACCTGTAATCTGTGGTTCTCCAGTATTGGTGTCTTTCATAGATTCACATGCAACCCGCCCACCTCCCCTCAGAGGCTCATAGGCTAGATTGGTTTACCATCACTCCTGTGCGAGAAAATCTGAGAGCCTAAGCCTCTGGGAAGAACTTTCTGGTGGGTGCTGTCGCCTGATTGGCTGCATTTTGGGCTATAGAAAATGACTAGGATAGTCATGTGTGGACGTTTTTTCTCCTGTAGCTTGGGCTACTTTACTTCCTGGTTGGTTATGACCTGTTTTTTTCTAAGGTATTATGGCATATTATTGCTTTTTTATGTACCGTGGGACTCCCACGACGGGGAATTCTTCAGGCATGTGAATCTATGAAAGACACCAATACTGGAGAACCACAGATTACAGGTAAGTAACTATTGTTCTTCCTTATTTATCATCATTAGCAAACCCTGTTGTGAGGCAGGAACTCTTTAACTTTTGAAATGGGATCTCCCCCTATGTATGGGGGTGAGATGGCCAAGAGATTAAAAGTAAATGGAGGTTCATGCAAATGTTGGTTGCAGATGAAATCCAAAAATGAGCACGTTATTAGTTTTTGTTTTGGTTATTTTTGGAGGGAGCGGAGGACAATTTTTAAACCAGTTTTAAGGAAATATGGAAAATCTACCCATTGGAATTTTTATTTCATATGCAATTTTTAGAGCAATAGATGGGTTCTTATTAGCTAGAAGAAAATGTGCGAGAACCTTTAGCGAGGCATAGATGTACATGGCTCCTGGAAATATTGTGGTCTGAATCAATTGGGAAATGAATACAACAAAAGGGGAGAGGAGAGATGAAGTGGATTCGGTCTACCCGGACACAATTACTTAAACAAAGAGAATCCACATAAGAATGTTATGGTCCCTACAATGGTGGGGACCACACAGTGTTGTTTAAATACCCCTCACACACCAAAAGGGCCCTTGGTGTCATGCTTCATCATTGGAGTCTTCGCATCCCTCCACGGAATGCGGCGTGCTGCTGACCGATTACGTGGGAGCACTGGATTATAGACTATGTGTGGTGTGTGGAGGTATTGGATGTTGAGCGAGTGGTGGGGTCAAAAGTGAAAAAATGTGAATATTTAAAATACCTTTCATGTGAGGTCTAATAAATGTAATGGGCCTCCATGCTGGTATTGTTAAAAGGGGTGTGGTCGAGGTATTTTGTATGTTAATGTACAATACCTCATGTGTGCGTCGACATGTTTCGAAGCAAGGCTACTTCTTCAGAACGGGGTGCACAGATCCCCACCTTACTCACGTCAGGGTGTCACTAGGCGTAACTCATAAACAAACTCTGTTTAATCTAGCTAAGAGGAATAATATGTGCCTACTTATTTTCTCTTATTCACCAGTATCTGCAATGAGTACCTGGAAAAAATGGGGAACAGAAGAACACAAGAAAAAAAGGACGTGGTATTTAGTAGATAAATATCCAACATGATGGTTTGGTGACCTAGAAAAAAGTGATGGCGGCACTATGCAGACAAAATATGTTATTCTATTTCTGTGAAGTGCCCTGTAAAGGAAAAAAAAGGAACAAGTACAAGACACACATACACATAACATAAACCACACGCTCCATTTGAAATTCCATTAGATTGTGTTGTAGTCTGGGATTTTAAATGTATCAGGGAGGTAAAAAGTCAAACAATGCATACTTGCTGCCATTCAAGTGGTTACCATCACGAGCCTTCAAATCGGGGTTATTGTGGTTAATAGAATCCTAAAAAACATGTGGGGTGGATCAAACAATAGTCATGGTCCAGCCGGCCCTTGCCTTACTTACATGGCCAAAGTTCACTGCAACTCTGTGATCTATCTCGGCTGTGCCATACTTACAGAAGCAGGAGATTCCCAGTGCTTGACTAACCCCAGCCGCGGCTCCGTGGATAGTGAGTGGAGCGCGGCTGTACTTCGTGAAATACACCCATCAATTGATGTTAATTGGTAAAACAAGGAAAAAGCCAAGCCTTAAAGGGTATTTCCCGTTCTGGACAATCAAAGCGGTTGCTCTGTGTAGTGATAGTGTCTGTCGACCCTTGCGCAATGAAAGCTGCTGCAGAGTCTGAAACACAACGCGACTGCGTGTAGATTTATTGCCAAAGTGTTTATAGTCGCGCATGCGCAAATAGCAGCGGCTCGTGCATGCGCGTAGTTGTATGTCTCGAAAAAGGGGCCCATTGTCTTTTTTAAATTTTTTTTAGCTCTGCCCAACCTTCAATTTGATTGGTATTTTTTTTTCCCGAAAGCGAAATGGGAAAATTCAGTGCATATGATACTGCTTGTTGAAATCTCGCAGATTCGTTTTGGGATGCGCATGTGCAAAGAGCAGTGTCTCGCGCATGCGTGTCGTCTAGTAGCGCGCTGCACAGGGTGTCTTTTCAATTTTGTCAATTATTCTGTGAAAAGGATATTATGGCAACAAGGACATATGGTCATCGTGTTCGCCCTATAAACCACTGTATAGATAGCGTTTTTGCACCCAGACGATAGTTTACAATAGCAGGGTGGTTACATAATCATCATATGAGCACAAACTTTGGCCGTATATGTATGGTAGGTAAGGGGGGTTAGTTAAACTCCCAAGGTGTGGGATGTACACCCTATGATGGATACATGTCCCACCGGTAAGTATTTCGCATTGCGGTGCAGAGACCATCCTAGGATAGGAAATTGACATTGTATAGCGAGACATTGTCCAAAAGAAGAGACTAGTTTAGCTGATCCCATGGGATGTCATCGTTGAGCCCATCTATATGGGTCCCTAACCGGAAAAAGAGTAGACATCTATTTTTCAGGAATGGTAGCAACTGGGAACAAAGAAAATTCACCAATTGCAACAGTAGAAATGTCATATATATGATCACTTGCTCGTGCGGTCTTGAATACATCGGTATGACATCGAGACCAGCAAAGATCAGAATTGGCAAGCACAAGAGCAATGTGAGGTACAAAAAGAGTACGACCAAAATGGCTTCCCACTTTCTGACTGAGACGCACTCTGTGAATGACCTCAATTGGACCATAATTGAGCAGCTGCCATCAGAAAAAGGCCTTTTTGAGAAGGAACAACGCTGGGTTTTCTATTTAGGTATCCATATAGATGGGCTCAACGATGACATCCCATGGGGTCAGTTAAACTATTCTCTTCTTTTGGACAATGTCTCGCTATACAATGTCAATTTCCTATCCTAGGATGGTCTCTGCCCCGCAATGCGAAATACTTACCGGTGGGGCATGTATCCATCATATGGCCATAGGGTGTACATCCCACACTTTTGGAGTTTAAATAACCCCCCTTACCTACCACACATATACGGCCAAATTTGTGCTCATATGAAGGTAATGTAACCACCCTGCTATTGTAAACTATTGTCTGGGTGCAAAAACGCTATATACACAGTGGTTTATAGGGCAACCACGATGACCATATATCCTTGTGGCCATAATATCCTTTTCACAGAATGATTGACAACATTTAAAAGACACCCTGTGCGGCGTGCTACTAGACGACACGCATGCACAAGCCACTGCTCTTTGCACATTCACATCCCAAATCGAATCGGCGAGATTTCAATGCGCAGTATCATATGCACTGAATTTTCCCATTTCGCTTTCAGAAAAAGAAAAAATACCAATCAAATTGAAGGTTGGGCAGAGTTAAAAAATTAAAAAAAGACAGTGGGCCCCTTTTTCGAGACATACAACTACGCGCATGCGCGAGCCACTGCTATTTGCGCATGCGCGACCATAAACACTTTGGCAATAATTCTACGCGCAGTTGCGTTGTGTTTCAGACTGCAGCAGCTTTCATTGCGCAAGGGTCGACAGACACTATCACTACTCGGAGCAAACGCTTTGTCTGTCCAGAACCGGAAATACCTTTTAAGGCTTGGCTTTTTCCTTGTTTTAGCAATTAACATCAATTGATGGGTGTATTTAACGATGTACAGCCACACTCCACTCACTATCCACGGAGCCGTGGCTGGGTTAGTCAAGCACTGGGAATCTCCTGCTTCTGTAAGTACGGCACAGCCGAGATAGATCACAGAGTTGCAGTGAACTTTGGCCAAGTAAGTAATGCAAGGGTCGGCTGGACCATGACTATTGTTTGATCTACCCCACATGTTTTTTAGGCTGCTATTAAGCACGACAACCCCACCATTATGAAGGCTCCTGATGCTAACCACTTGAATGACAGCAAGTATGCATTGTTTGACTTTTTACTTCCCTGATATATTTAAAATCCCAGACTTCAAAACCATCTAATGGATATCGAAATAGAGCGTGTGGTTTATGTTATGTGTATGTGTGTCTTGTACTTGTTCCTTTTTTTCCTTTACAGGGCACTTCACAGAAATAGGATGACATATTGTCTAGATAGTGCCGCCATCACTTTTTTTCCAGGTCACTGAACCATCATGTTTGATATTTATCTACTAAATACCACATTCTTTTTTTCTTGTGTTCTTCTGTTCCCCATTTTTTCCAGGTACTCATTGCAGATGCTGGTGTATAGGAGAGACCTCTGACCCTGTCACCAGGCAGGTCGCTCCCCCCCAACCGCCACGCACCCTTCTGTGTGATTGGACCCGCTGCCCGCTGCCTACACCTGTGTCAGCCGCCTGCATCCCGGCTGTGTGCGGTGTTGCCTGTCACCTCCGTTTTGCGGTTTTTTTGCCTATTCAACTGTATTTATTCCCTTTTTACTTCTGTACCCCTGTGCTCTTACCCTTCTTTGTGCCCTTTTTCTTGTTATCCCCCCTCCCTCCGTGACCCTTGCCGCTTCTCCCGCCGTCTTTTCCCGACGCTTTTCTCCTGCCGCTGAGCCCCGTGGCCCACCCCCTTCACTCCCATTGGCCGCCCCGCTCCCACCTCCCAGCTGCTCCTCCCTCCCTCTGCCCCTCATATGGAGGCCGCGCAGCGGGCGCGCCAAAGACAAGCCTGTCTGCGCCTGGACCGCGCCCAGCGCCAGAACCCCTGGCCGCAGCCGATGCCAGGGCACCCGACTGAGGTACGACACCGCCACCCTCACCGCACTCAACACCGGACGACCTGCGACCGGCCGCCTGCCACGAGCCACCCCGAGGCGCACCCACGGACCCTTCACCTGCCAAGCCTGCAAATTCACCTGCCTCCAAACCTGCACCCCGCCCACCGAACACAGCAACGACAACAACCACCTCAAATGCATCCTGCTCAACACCCGCTCCGTCTACAAACACGCCGTCGAACACTGGGAACTCCTTGATACCACAGCACCAGACGTTGCCTTCCTCACGGAAACCTGGATGAACGTCTCCTCGGCCCCCGACATCGCCATAGTCATCCCAGACTGCTACAAGATCACCCGGAAGGACCGCGACAACCAAACTGGAGGCTGAATCGCCATCATCTACAGGAACACCATCAGTGTCACGACCAACGCCGAAGACACACTCACCGCCGCCGAACACCTGCACTTCCAGATCCACACCGACCCCCAGACCACCCTCCGAGGAACACTCATCTACAGACCCCCGGGCCCACGGACACAATTCAGCGAAACCATCGCCGACTTCATCAGCCCGCACGCCCTAGCCTCACCAGAGTACATCCTCCTAGGGGACCTGAACTTCCACCTGGAGAAAAACAACGACAACAACACCACCACCACCCTGCTCGACAACCTCGGACTCAAGCAACTGGTGGACACGCTCACCCACCTCGCCAGCCACACGCTCGACCCCATCTTTTCCGCCAGCAACCACGTCTCCTTCAGCCAATCCACCGGACTACACTGGACCAACAACAGCTGCATCCACTTCACCTTCAAGAAGACCACCTCCCACCACCAGATGCTACAGATCCCCCGCAGATGCGGGAGCAAAGTCACCGCAGACCAACTGACCACATCACTGAGTCAGAACCTACCTATCGACACCCCCGACGCCAACGACGCAGCACACAATCTTGCACAGTGGATCACCAACTGCGCCGATGACCTCGCTCCTTTGAAGAAACCCCCAGGCAAGACTAGCAACAGAAAAACCGTATGGTTCACAGACGCCCTCAAAATCGCAAAGAAATCATGCCGAACCCTCGAAAAGCCTGGCGCAACAAACGGACAGCAGAAAACAGGACGGCCCTCGAGCGCCCCCCGCGAATACCACCAGATGATCCGCACCACCAAAACGACATCGTTCAAAGAGCGTCTGGACAACAACGCCCACAACAGCAAGGAACTCTTCTGCATCGTCAAAGAGCTCTCCTACCCCAGTGCCAGCAACAACGACATCACACCGTCGCAAGACCTCTGCAACTCCCTCGCCACATTCTTCCACCGCAAGATCGCAGATATACACGACAGCTTCGGACCCCAGACTCCGCCACCAAACCAACGAACCCCATCAGCACTGAAGACACCACCCGTGTCATGAGCACCATCCACTCCGGCTCCCCCTCCGACCCATGCCCTTATCATATCTTCAACAAAGCCAACACCATCATCGCACCCCACCTCCGGAACGTCCTTAACAGCTCCTACACGTCAGCCACCTTCCCGGGAAGCTGGAAACACGCAGAAATCAACGCCCTTCTGAAGAAACCATCAGCGGACCCCAAAGACCTCAAGAACTTCCGCCCCATCTCTCTTCTCCCCTTCCCGGCTAAAGTCATCGAGAAGACAGTCAATAAACAGCTGACTGCATTCCTCGAAGAAAACAACTCGCTTGACCCATCCCAGTCCGGATTTCGAGCCAACCACAGCACTGAGACCGCCCTCATCGCAGCCACCGATGACATCAGGACCCTGATGGACAGCGGAGAGACAGCCGCTCTCATCCTCCTAGACCTCTCGGCAGCTTTTGACACCGTCTGCCACCACACCCTAATAAGCCTCCTCTACAACACTGGGATCCAAGGAAAGGCCCTGGACTGGATCACATCGTTCCTCTCCGACAGAACCCAGAGAGTCCGCCTCCCTCCCTTCCGCTCCCAGGCCACCAAGATCATCTGCGGCGTACCCCAGGGCTCCTCACTCAGCCCAACTCTCTTCAATATCTACATGAGCCCCCTCGCCACCATCACGCAAACATATCAACATCATCTCCTACGCCGACACCCAACTGATACTCTCCCTCACCAAAGACCCTCTCACCGCCAAAGCCAACCTCCAGGACGGAATGAAAGATGTCTCAGAATGGATGAAGCACAGCCGTCTGAAGCTCAACTCGGACAAGACTGTGGTCCTCATCCTAGGACAATCCCCATCTGCCTGGGACGACTCCTGGTGGCCCACAACGCTGGGCACCGCACCGACACCCACAGACCACGCACAAAACCTGGGATTCATCCTGGAATCCTCCCTCACGATGACCAAGCAAGTCAACACAGTCTCATCCTCATGTTTCAACACCCTGCGCATGCTCCAAAAGATCTTCCGGTGGATCCCCACCAAAAACAGAAAGACGGTCACCCAGGCCCTCGTCACCAGCCGACTGGACTACGGAAACACCCTGTACGCAGGAACCACAGCCAAACTTCAGAAACGCCTTCAACGCATACAGAACGCCTCCGCACGACTCATCCTCAACATCCCTCGCCACAGCCACATATCCGCCCACCTGAGAAACCTGCACTGGCTCCCCGTCAACAAGAGGATCATGTTGAGGCTGCTCACCCACGCACACAAAGCGCTCCACAACATGGGCCCCGAATACCTCAACAGCCGCCTCTCGTTCTACACTCCCACCCGAGAGCTCTGCTCCACCAGCCTCGCCCTCGCCAGCGTCCCACGGATTCACAGAACCACCACCGGAGGAAGATCGTTCTCTACCTAGCAGCCAAGACATGGAACTCCCTCCACGCACACCTAATACTGACCCAAGACCATCTCACCTTACAGGAAAAACCTCAAGACCTGGCTATTTGAGCAATAGTAGGCACCTCCCCTCCCCTTCCCTTCAGCGCCTTCAGACCCTCACGGGTGAGTAGCGCGCTTTACAAATGTATTGATTGATTGATTGATTGATTGAAAATAAGTAGGCACATATTAGTCCTCTTAGCTAGATTAAACAGAGTTTGTTTATGAGTTACGCCTAGTGACACCCTGATGTGAGTAAGGTGGGCCTCTGTGCACCCCGTCCTGAAGAAGCCTTGCTTCGAAACATGTTGAGGTATTGTACATTAACATACAAAATACCTTCACCACACCCCTTCTAACAATACCAGCATGGAGGCCCATTAAATTTATTAAACCTCACATGGCAGATATTTTTTCACTTTTGACCCCACCACTCACTCAACATCCAATACCTCCACACCGCACATAGTCTATAATCCAGTGCTCCCACGTAATCGTTGGTCAGCAGCACGCCGCATTCCGTAGATGGATGCGAAGACCCCAATGATGAGGCATGACACCAAGGGCCCTTTTGGTGTGTGAGGGGTATTTAAAGAACACTGTGTGCTCCCCACCATTGTAGGGACCATAACATTCTTATGTGGATTCTCTTTGTTTAAGTAATTGTGTCCGGGGAGACCTCAGGCTCTCAGATTTGCTACCACACGTCGTGTGAAGGGAGTCTCCCTGAGCTCTGCTCAGTACTTCTCTTTTTTCCTTCAAGAATCTGGATTTGAAGATGTCTTCATCTAAGAAATCTTCATTCAGGCCTTGTGACCTTGTGGTAAGCTCCGGCTTTTCAAAGAAGATCCCCACAAGAAGTGCATTTACTGCCTGTATCCTAACCATCAGTTGAAGGACTGCAAGATATGTAGGACCTTCCCTCAGAAGACCCTCAGGGACAGAGAGGGTCGCTTGCTTTTGTAGCTACAAAAGCTCAAGGATCAAGATAATCCTGTTTCTGAGGTAGGCAATATTGCCTCTCGGTCTACTGCAGCTTCTAGGAAGAGAGCTGCTGAAGAGGTGTTATCTTCTCTTTGGGCCAAGATTGTAAAGAAGCAACAATGTTCTAAGGGGTCTGAGAGGCCTTCCACTTCTAAGGCTAATCCCCCTCTAAGAACAAACTTGTGCCATCCACACCCCCGAGAAGAACAACCAAAAATGTACCTCAAAAAACAACTTCTGAGAAGACTTTACCTCAGAAGAGGACCCTGTCGTAGACGACGACGGATTCCCGTCGACGCAACATCTACATCTACGGTAACTTTATCTTTGCCTGATAATGTCGACAGCGTCTTCTCCGTCGACGATGGTCTGTCTCTGTCAGGCCTATCTCGTCGACGAGAGAATCTTCATCTGCCATTGGCAGCGCCAAGCTGAAGAAGATTCCGTCGACGATAGCTTTGTCGACGCCACCATATAGACATGGAGACTACATAACAGGAATGTTTCCTCTATGATTTCAAGGACCAGCCAAGGAAGCAGACTAAGCCAATACCTATCATTGATTTCATCTGGAAAGAGGGAATTAAAGTGATGTCCACTCCTGCAGCTATCCCTCCAGTACTGCAGAGGATAGATAAAAAATATAAGGCTCCTGAAAAGTCACCAGCTTGTCTTATAGGACACCCAAAATTGGATTCAGTGATCATACAGGCTGCACAGAAGCGATCTAGGAATCCTTCCTCTCCAATCGCAGCCCCACCGGATAGAGACGGCAGGCGTCTAGATGCTATTGGGAAGCGTGTGTCTACAATGGCAGCAACTACAGTCCGGGCTGCCAACTCAGCCATTCTGGGCAGATATGACCGGCAAATGTGGTCTGACATCTCGCCATATATCAACATGCTTCCAGAGCCCTCCAAGACAGAAGCTCTGAAAATACTGCAGGAAGGTGAGAGAATCTCGGCTGAGATGATTGACTCTGCAGTTGATGTGGCTTTGACTGGATTCAGGCAGTTAGCAGGACCTGCTGTCTTGCGCAGGCAAGGCTGGCTAAGAGCGACTTCATTCCGCCATGAGGTACAAGCTAAGGTATTAGACATGCCTTACGACGGGGAATTTTTGTTTGGCCCGCAAGTAGAGGAAGCCCTGCAGACAATCAAAAAGGACACGGAGACAGCCAAGTCCCTTGGCACCTTACAATTTCGGAAGCCGCCCTATCGAGGTGCGAGAGGACGTGGATTGTCCACTACTAGAGGAGGTTATAATCAACGTTACCAGACCCAACGTTCCCAATCTTACGGCCAGTGCAATACTAATTATTCCCAAAACAAAAGAAAGACTGCCTAACGCGGAAAGGATAAAAGACAATGAGTTTCATCACTTGCCACCGCTACTGCCGCAATCTCACATAAAAATTGGAGGAAAGATCTCAAAATTCTACTCAAAATGGTCCTCAATAACGTCAGACTGGTGGGTCTTGGACATTGTGGCCAATGGCCATGCCCTCGAATTCGAAAAGTTTCCTCCAAATATTCCCCCATGGGGCCCACCTCCAGCTCATCTCAAAGAGTTGTTTTCCCAGATCGATTTGATGTTAAAAAAAGGAGCCATCGAAAAAGTCCCTCAAGTTCAGAGAGGAACAGGATTTTACTCAAGATTCTTTTTAATAAAGAAAAAGTCTGGGGAATGGCGTCCAATTCTGGATCTTCGTGCCCTCAACAAGTACTTTAGAAAGCTAAAGTTTCGGATGCTATCACTCCAAGAAATACTGTATCTTCTTTCGGCGGGAGAATACATGGCCACCTTAGACCTCCAAGATGCGTATTTTCACATCCCCATTTTACCTCGTCACAGGAAGTTCCTGCGTTTCAGGGTGGGAGGAATTTTCAGTTCAAGGTCCTTCCCTTCGAGCTGCGTTCGGCGCTCTGGGTGTTCACGAAGGTCCTGGCTCCAGTAGCAGCTCACCTCCGGCTTGAGGGAATACAAATATTTCCCTACTTAGACGATTGCCTTATCAAGGTGAGTTCTTATGCAAACACAGACGACCATATCCAAAGGTGTCTGTCTCTCTTCCAATCACTGGGTCTCTCCGTCAATTTCAGCAAGTCACAGCTAGAACTGTCCCAAAGACAAGCTTTCTTGGGAGCAACCTTGGACACACAACTTGTCCGAGCTTTCGTATCGGACGAGAGACCAAGAATACAGGACATGGCTCGGATTTTACTCTAAAAAAAAGTCAGTTTCAGTCCGACAGTTCAAGTCTTTTCTGGGGATGATTTCTTCTTGCATTCCTTTGATACCGAATTGCCGTCTCAGGGTGAGGCTTCTTCAAGAAGAACTCAACCTACATTGGCTGCAGGCCTCCGGCTCATGCAAAGATCTCATCCGAATTACGCCTCGCATCCGAGGTGCTCTTCTCTGGTGGATTCAAAAGAGAAATTTACAACAGGGTTGCGCGTTCCTCCAAGACGCACCAAACTTCACAATCACCACGGACGATTCCCTTGAAGGTTGGGGAGCACATCTTCAAGGGCTTCTTCAAGGGCTAACGGTCAGCGGGAGATGGAGCCCTCAACAGAAGGTCTGGCACATCAATCCATTGGAGCTAAGAGCCATCTTCCTAGCCCTCCAGTCCTTTCGCGCAATCCTTCAGAGGGCCACAGTATTGGTTCGCACAGACAATACTACAAGCATGCATTTTTTGAACAAACAGGGAGGAACTCGGTCGGTTTGTCTATCTCAAGAAGCCCAGGAGATATGGGCATGGGCGATACGACACAGAATCAATCTTTTGGCTGTTCATGTACCGGGAACTGCAAACGTTCTTGCGGACACCCTCAGCAGATCAACGGTGTCCACTCATGAATGGGAACTTCATCAACCAACGGTGGATCGGATTTTCCAGCAGTTTGGTCATCCCGATCTAGACCTCTTTGCGACCAGGAAGAACAGCAAATGCCTGTTCTTTGCAAGCACGCATCCCCACAAAGACTCTCAGGGGAATGCGTTTTCGATCAACTGATCTCAAATATATGCCTACGCCTTTCCTCCGATACCGTTGGTTCCCAGAGTCCTCCGGAAGATGAAGAAAGAGCCGTGTTGCCTGATTCTCATCGCCCCCAGATGGCCTCGCCAATACTGGTTCACCGAGCTTCTTCTCCTATCGGAGTGCTAACCAATTCAGTTTCAACCAATACCGGATCTCCTCTCCATCCAGGATGGTCAGATTTACCATCCGGACCCGGCTTCTCTGAAATTAGCGGCTTGGCGCCTGAGTACCTTGAATTCGCCCATCTAAATATCTCTGCAGATTGCAAAGAGGTACTAGCCAAAGCAAGAGCACCTGCTACTATAAAAACATACAGACATAAATGGAAGAGATTCTGTATCTGGTGTCACTCGGCTGGGATTCATCCTTTTCAAGCAAGGCCAGATCAGATATTGCCTTTTTTTTTTGCATCTGGCAAAATCGGGATTATCTCACGCAACTCCAAAGGTTTTCCTAGCAGTCAATTCAAGGTATCGTCAGGATGGGTCCACTTCACTTTACTCTTCAAGAATAATACAGCAATTCTTTAAAGGGCTTTTCAGAATGTTTCCTCTGGTAAGTCAGAGTCAGAGTCAAATACACTTTATTCGATTATTTTAAAATCATAAAAGTATGCTATACATCGATTTTTGATCATACAAACACAGGTGATTAGAGAAACAATTTTAAGAGTTATGTTTAAAAAAAATTTTTTAAAAAAAAGGAAAAGACAGGAATTCAATGTACACATCTTCAAAGCAGATCAAAGTTAAAAGCAAACATTTTTACAACCATAGTAAAATGTGTAAATCTTACCAAATTTAGTAGATTGTAGGATTATTACAGTTCTATATACAAAGTGCTTAGTGTCAGGCAGAAATGTGCAAACTTTACGTAGTTCATATTTAGTTTTTACTAATGGTTAAAATGTTACCAGAAAGAAAAAGGATTTTCAACCAAAGAAATGTTCAATGAATCATAGTACCACATGGTTCAGGGTCAGAGTTGTCCGCAATCTATTTTGTCTGGATCGGATGGACGTAATCAGGAAATTAGCTACCCCGTACATAACAAATGGGAATTCCATAAGCTGCAGGAACAATAAGCCTGGTTTAACCTGCATAAACCTTTGGTCTTTTAGTATTGGCTTGGTAGGTCATCCACCGCCATCGTGGCATCTCAATATAGTGTTAGTGCAGCTCATGCGCCACCCTTTTGAACCAATTCACAGAGTGGATTTAAAATTTCTCACATGGAAAGTATCGCTTTTGTTGGCTTTGACTACATCTAGAAAAGTCAGTGATGTCCAGGCTTTCACGGTCCATCCACCTTTCTTGCAGTTCACGTCTAATTCAGTAGTGCTCTGCACGAACCCAAAATTCATGCCTAAGGTGCCTTCGGACTTTCACCTGAACGAGCCATCATCTTAAGTACATTTTTTCCAAACCCACAATCCCCTGCGGAAAGGGCATTGCATACACTAGACATCAAGAGGTGCTTAAAGTTCTATTTGCAAAGGACCTCTACAATACGCAAATCCGATCAATTGTTTGTCGCTTATGGAAAAATTCGACAAGGGCATGCAGTGTCTAAACAGACAATAGCAAGATGGATCTCTGCAGCTATTGACTTTTGCCATATACAAGCAGGAAGGCCGTTGCAGGCAGCTCCAAGGGCTCACTCTACGAGAGCCATGTCTTCCTCAACTTCTCTTTTCGCTGGGGTTCCTCTTCAGCACATCTACAGAGCAGCAACCTGGACCAGCAGGCATACTTTCACCAAGCACTATTGTTTGGATGTAGCCAGCGAGACTGATGTTTCAGTGGGTCAAGCAGTTCTGCGTAATCTTTTCAGATAAGGTGAGCCTCTGTTTTCCCTCCTCCTCTTACTGCTTTTCAGACGCTATTTATGCTGATTATTATGTGCATTCTCATGTAACTGCAAATTTTCAGGCTTCGAAATTAGACATTTATTACATGATTATGTGTTTTTCATATGTACAAACCGATGCTACAAATAGCCTCTTCAAAGCATGGATGTTTACTGCTATCTACTCTGATTCAGGCATGTGAATCTACGAAAGACACCCCAATACTGGAGAAGAACAATAGATACTTACCTGTAATCTGTGGTTCTCCAGTATTGGTGTCTTTCATAGATTCACATGCAACCCGCCCACCTCCCCTCAGAGGCTCATAGGCTAGATTGGTTTACCATCACTCCTGTGCGAGAAAATCTGAGAGCCTAAGCCTCTGGGAAGAACTTTCTGGTGGGTGCTGTCGCCTGATTGGCTGCATTTTGGGCTATAGAAAATGACTAGGATAGTCATGTGTGGACGTTTTTTCTCCTGTAGCTTGGGCTACTTTACTTCCTGGTTGGTTATGACCTGTTTTTTTCTAAGGTATTATGGCATATTATTGCTTTTTTATGTACCGTGGGACTCCCACGACGGGGAATTCTTCAGGCATGTGAATCTATGAAAGACACCAATACTGGAGAACCACAGATTACAGGTAAGTAACTATTGTTCTTCCTTATTTATCATCATTAGCAAACCCTGTTGTGAGGCAGGAACTCTTTAACTTTTGAAATGGGATCTCCCCCTATGTATGGGGGTGAGATGGCCAAGAGATTAAAAGTAAATGGAGGTTCATGCAAATGTTGGTTGCAGATGAAATCCAAAAATGAGCACGTTATTAGTTTTTGTTTTGGTTATTTTTGGAGGGAGCGGAGGACAATTTTTAAACCAGTTTTAAGGAAATATGGAAAATCTACCCATTGGAATTTTTATTTCATATGCAATTTTTAGAGCAATAGATGGGTTCTTATTAGCTAGAAGAAAATGTGCGAGAACCTTTAGCGAGGCATAGATGTACATGGCTCCTGGAAATATTGTGGTCTGAATCAATTGGGAAATGAATACAACAAAAGGGGAGAGGAGAGATGAAGTGGATTCGGTCTACCCGGACACAATTACTTAAACAAAGAGAATCCACATAAGAATGTTATGGTCCCTACAATGGTGGGGACCACACAGTGTTGTTTAAATACCCCTCACACACCAAAAGGGCCCTTGGTGTCATGCTTCATCATTGGAGTCTTCGCATCCCTCCACGGAATGCGGCGTGCTGCTGACCGATTACGTGGGAGCACTGGATTATAGTTAGTCAAAGGGGAAATCCCTGGAGTCGAATAGTCTACTTATCACAAAAGGCCTTTCTTGTTGTACAAAGAGAGGTCACAGTATGCCATAGGTATTCGGACAAACATAGGAATGGGTTTCCACAAAGAAATAGTCTTGTTTACAATCTAGATTTATTCAAGTTGCATATAAAAAAACAATAAAGACAAGATAAAATCATACAATTCTTCCAAAACAATTAAAATCCAAGATTAAGTATCTTGGAGGGATAAAAATACTTATTCAACAGTGTTACATAAACATAATATTACGGTACACAATAAATGGAAAAGCAATCAAAATATATTCACAATAAACAACAGACTAAACATAGTCACAACAAACCCCTCACGTGTAAGTGGCCCACTTGATATCTCTGCCACTATATTTCACTAGATCCAATGGCCATAGACAATTTGGTTACTCTAAAGCTTTAGTGGAAAGATTTGATACCCATCTAAAGCTTTATCTGGCCCTAATTGGATTCTTTTGGACCAAACAGTGCGTCGACGCGTTTCGGTGCTTAACACTTGATATCGTGGCACCTTCCTCAGGACTTCTTGTTTCTGGGGTTTCAGGGAACGGATGGATGTACCGTATCTGTAAATATATTAGGAAAAATGTGCACTGTCAGATATCGTGTATTGAAACCTTTTGTCTCATTTATTCTAAGGGCTCAATTTTTCTGATTAACACATACCCACTCTAACTTCACACTATTAGTTCTAATTGCCGTTGTTCTTTTGACCATATATAGTTCCTGGCACAAGTACGCTTACTTATCTAGTACAGATCATTGCACAGTGATATTTACATTGGTTCCATTGCCTGTGATTTACCTTCTACTTTTTTCTCTACCCATTGGTACGCCTTTGATTCACATATAATATATGGGCCCTCCAAGTCTTTTTCATTGTGGAAGACCAATTGGTATGAGAGGGACTAATGAACCCAGGGGCCCAGGAGAATAGATAAGTATAGATTCTCACCCTCGGGACCGTGTAGGAAACGTTCCAGGCTGGGATCTACTTGAAGTTTCACTTATTGGTACTTCTGTTGATTAAAAGAAAACTTTTTTTAGGTGTTAGATAGAAGCTCCCCTCGTTTGCACATTGGGGGGTGATCTTTTATTCTTCTATTTACCTCTCTCCTGTAAAAGGAGCTCCTTCTGATGGGGTTCCTTGGTTTTTTGTTTGTCAGGCAATTGCCCACTTGTCGTGTATCTGTGGTAGTAAAATATATAGCACTTTTTCACTCTACTGTTTCATAGATACTATTTCTACCGTCACATGATTTTTTTAAAAGTAGTGTCTTACCTCAAATATTTTTAAAACGTACTCAGAACGGGCATATATAGTCGTTGGTCTGCTCCTGAACTGGATATGTTCTGTTGAGTAAAGACAGGTATGACACCATCATATCTCTGTTCTGTACTATACGATGTTACGCTCTTAGCTCTATTAACGAGTATATAATGTGCCTAGCACTTTGCTATTTTTAATTTAAGTGCCTGCTCTTAGTGTTACTAATGTCTCCTGCTCAATGCCCGCAGTGCCCACAATATAAGTTTGGTACCCATAATGTCCAGTTTCCTGTTTGTTAACTCTAGGTTCTACTCTTTAGGTACAACAAATTCATATATAGGTGATTGGTCTTACCACCTCCCGCCCCGGTTAAGTTCTCTCACTCCAAATATGAAGTATGGACTTTGTAATGCTAAATGTATCCCCTGTTTGAGTTAACTCCAGGGCCTGCTGTACTATCCTCAAAAGGTATACAGATAAATGGTTCCCCTGCTACCTGGAGAGCAAAAAGGGGGGGGAGAGAAAGGGCCTGAGGGTTAGGTCTCCACTTACCGGTTTAGAGCTGTTTGTTGGCTTCTGCCTCGTTCCTGCACTCGATCTAGAGTGTGTCAGTTTGGTGGGCGTTTTTATAGCTCCCCGTAATTGATTAATTATCTACACCTGTCAAGTGAGGAGCGCTGTATGCGCGCTGCCAATACCGCCGTCAACGTGGGCGCCATCTTTGAATGGTGTGATGTACTCGCTAGTGTATCAGAGGATCTGCCCGTCTGATGTCTAACTGCATTCGCGCTTAGCTCGACATGTCTCTCCTTGTGTTTCCCTTTTATTAAGGCGGTGCACAGCAATAGCATTGGGAATGTTGCCCTTGCGCACTAAGTCGGCATAGAGAAGCCTTTTTTGCCGATTTGCTTAGAGTACTCTAAGCAAATCGGCAAAAAGGCTATTGCTGTGCACCGCCTTAATAAAAGGGAAACACAAGGAGAGACATGTCGAGCTAAGCGCGAATGCAGTTAGACATCAGACGGGCAGATCCTCTGATACACTAGCGAGTACATCACACCATTCAAAGATGGCGCCCACGTTGACGGCGGTATTGGCAGCGCGCATACAGCGCTCCTCACTTGACAGGTGTAGATAATTAATCAATTACGGGGAGCTATAAAAACGCCCACCAAACTGACACACTCTAGATCGAGTGCAGGAACGAGGCAGAAGCCAACAAACAGCTCTAAACCGGTAAGTGGAGACCTAACCCTCAGGCCCTTTCTCTCCCCCCCCTTTTTGCTCTCCAGGTAGCAGGGGAACCATTTATCTGTATACCTTTTGAGGATAGTACAGCAGGCCCTGGAGTTAACTCAAACAGGGGATACATTTAGCATTACAAAGTCCATACTTCATATTTGGAGTGAGAGAACTTAACCGGGGCGGGAGGTGGTAAGACCAATCACCTATATATGAATTTGTTGTACCTAAAGAGTAGAACCTAGAGTTAACAAACAGGAAACTGGACATTATGGGTACCAAACTTATATTGTGGGCACTGCGGGCATTGAGCAGGAGACATTAGTAACACTAAGAGCAGGCACTTAAATTAAAAATAGCAAAGTGCTAGGCACATTATATACTCGTTAATAGAGCTAAGAGCGTAACATCGTATAGTACAGAACAGAGATATGATGGTGTCATACCTGTCTTTACTCAACAGAACATATCCAGTTCAGGAGCAGACCAACGACTATATATGCCCGTTCTGAGTACGTTTTAAAAATATTTGAGGTAAGACACTACTTTTAAAAAAATCATGTGACGGTAGAAATAGTATCTATGAAACAGTAGAGTGAAAAAGTGCTATATATTTTACTACCACAGATACACGACAAGTGGGCAATTGCCTGACAAACAAAAAACCAAGGAACCCCATCAGAAGGAGCTCCTTTTACAGGAGAGAGGTAAATAGAAGAATAAAAGATCACCCCCCAATGTGCAAACGAGGGGAGCTTCTATCTAACACCTAAAAAAAGTTTTCTTTTAATCAACAGAAGTACCAATAAGTGAAACTTCAAGTAGATCCCAGCCTGGAACGTTTCCTACACGGTCCCGAGGGTGAGAATCTATACTTATCTATTCTCCTGGGCCCCTGGGTTCATTAGTCCCTCTCATACCAATTGGTCTTCCACAATGAAAAAGACTTGGAGGGCCCATATATTATATGTGAATCAAAGCCGTACTAATGGGTAGAGAAAAAAGTAGAAGGTAAATCACAGGCAATGGAACCAATGTAAATATCACTGTGCAATGATCTGTACTAGATAAGTAAGCGTACTTGTGCCAGGAACTATATATGGTCAAAAGAACAACGGCAATTAGAACTAATAGTGTGAAGTTAGAGTGGGTATGTGTTAATCAGAAAAATTGAGCCCTTAGAATAAATGAGACAAAAGGTTTCAATACACGATATCTGACAGTGCACATTTTTCCTAATATATTTACAGATACGGTACATCCATCCGTTCCCTGAAACCCCAGAAACAAGAAGTCCTGAGGAAGGTGCCACGATATCAAGTGTTAAGCACCGAAACGCGTCGACGCACTGTTTGGTCCAAAAGAATCCAATTAGGGCCAGATAAAGCTTTAGATGGGTATCAAATCTTTCCACTAAAGCTTTAGAGTAACCAAATTGTCTATGGCCATTGGATCTAGTGAAATATAGTGGCAGAGATATCAAGTGGGCCACTTACACGTGAGGGGTTTGTTGTGACTATGTTTAGTCTGTTGTTTATTGTGAATATATTTTGATTGCTTTTCCATTTATTGTGTACCGTAATATTATGTTTATGTAACACTGTTGAATAAGTATTTTTATCCCTCCAAGATACTTAATCTTGGATTTTAATTGTTTTGGAAGAATTGTATGATTTTATCTTGTCTTTATTGTTTTTTTATATGCAACTTGAATAAATCTAGATTGTAAACAAGACTATTTCTTTGTGGAAACCCATTCCTATGTTTGTCCGAATACCTATGGCATACTGTGACCTCTCTTTGTACAACAAGAAAGGCCTTTTGTGATAAGTAGACTATTCGACTCCAGGGATTTCCCCTTTGACTAACTGTCTTCCTACCCTGTTCCCTGGTGAAAGTGGGGTACCCTCTCTTTTTTGAAACCAGCACTGGATTATAGACTATGTGTGGTGTGTGGAGGTATTGGATGTTGAGCGAGTGGTGGGGTCAAAAGTGAAAAAATGTGAATATTTAAAATACCTTTCATGTGAGGTCTAATAAATGTAATGGGCCTCCATGCTGGTATTGTTAAAAGGGGTGTGGTCGAGGTATTTTGTATGTTAATGTACAATACCTCATGTGTGCGTCGACATGTTTCGAAGCAAGGCTACTTCTTCAGAACGGGGTGCACAGATCCCCACCTTACTCACGTCAGGGTGTCACTAGGCGTAACTCATAAACAAACTCTGTTTAATCTAGCTAAGAGGAATAATATGTGCCTACTTATTTTCTCTTATTCACCAGTATCTGCAATGAGTACCTGGAAAAAAGGGGGAACAGAAGAACACAAGAAAAAAAGGATGTGGTATTTAGTAGATAAATATCCAACATGATGGTTTGGTGACCTAGAAAAAAGTGATGGCGGCACTATGCAGACAAAATATGTTATTCTATTTCTGTGAAGTACCCTGTAAAGGAAAAAAAGGAACAAGTACAAGACACACATACACATAACATAAACCACACGCTCCATTTGAATATCCATTAGATTGTGTTGTAGTCTGGGATTTTAAATGTATCAGGGAGGTAAAAAGTCAAACAATGCATACTTGCTGCCATTCAAGTGGTTAGCATCACGAGCCTTCAAATCGGGGTTATTGTGGTTAATAGAATCCTAAAAAACATGTGGGGTGGATCAAACAATAGTCATGGTCCAGCCGGCCCTTGCCTTACTTACATGGCCAAAGTTCACTGCAACTCTGTGATCTATCTCGGCTGTGCCATACTTACAGAAGCAGGAGATTCCCAGTGCTTGACTAACCCCAGCCACGGCTCCGTGGATAGTGAGTGGAGCGCGGCTGTACTTCGTGAAATACACCCATCAATTGATGTTAATTGGTAAAACAAGGAAAAAGCCAAGCCTTAAAGGGTATTTCCCGTTCTGGACAGTCAAAGCGGTTGCTCTGTGTAGTGATAGTGTCTGTCGACCCTTGCGCAATGAAAGCTGCTGCAGAGTCTGAAACACAACGCGACTGCGTGTAGATTTATTGCCAAAGTGTTTATAGTCGCGCATGCGCAAATAGCAGCGGCTCGTGCATGCGCGTAGTTGTATGTCTCGAAAAAGGGGCCCATTGTCTTTTTTAATTTTTTTTAGCTCTGCCCAACCTTCAATTTGATTGGTATTTTTTTTTCCCGAAAGCGAAATGGGAAAATTCAGTGCATATGATACTGCTCGTTGAAATCTCGCCGATTCGTTTTGGGATGCGCATGTGCAAAGAGCAGTGTCTCGCGCATGCGTGTCGTCTAGTAGCGCGCTGCACAGGGTGTCTTTTCAATTTTGTCAATTATTCTGTGAAAAGGATATTATGGCAACAAGGACATATGGTCATCGTGTTCGCCCTATAAACCACTGTATAGATAGCGTTTTTGCACCCAGACGATAGTTTACAATAGCAGGGTGGTTACATAATCATCATATGAGCACAAACTTTGGCCGTATATGTATGGTAGGTAAGGGGGGTTAGTTAAACTCCCAAGGTGTGGGATGTACACCCTATGATGGATACATGTCCCACCGGTAAGTATTTCGCATTGCGGTGCAGAGACCATCCTAGGATAGGAAATTGACATTGTATAGCGAGACATTGTCCAAAAGAAGAGACTAGTTTAGCTGATCCCATGGGATGTCATCGTTGAGCCCATCTATATGGGTCCCTAACCGGAAAAAGAGTAGACATCTATTTTTCAGGAATGGTAGCAACTGGGAACAAAGAAAATTCACCAATTGCAACAGTAGAAATGTCATATATATGATCACTTGCTCGTGCGGTCTTGAATACATCGGTATGACATCGAGACCAGCAAAGATCAGAATTGGCAAGCACAAGAGCAATGTGAGGTACAAAAAGAGTACGACCAAAATGGCTTCCCACTTTCTGACTGAGAGGCACTCTGTGAATGACCTCAATTGGACCATAATTGAGCAGCTGCCATCAGAAAAAGGCCTTTTTGAGAAGGAACAACGCTGGGTTTTCTATTTAGGTATCCATATAGATGGGCTCAACGATGACATCCCATGGGGTCAGTTAAACTATTCTCTTCTTTTGGACAATGTCTCGCTATACAATGTCAATTTCCTATCCTAGGATGGTCTCTGCCCCGCAATGCGAAATACTTACCGGTGGGGCATGCATCCATCATATGGCCATAGGGTGTACATCCCACACTTTTGGAGTTTAAATAACCCCCCTTACCTACCACACATATACGGCCAAATTTGTGCTCATATGAAGGTAATGTAACCACCCTGCTATTGTAAACTATTGTCTGGGTGCAAAAACGCTATATACACAGTGGTTTATAGGGCAACCACGATGACCATATGTCCTTGTGGCCATAATATCCTTTTCACAGAATGATTGACAACATTTAAAAGACACCCTGTGCGGCGTGCTACTAGACGACACGCATGCACAAGCCACTGCTCTTTGCACATTCACATCCCAAATCGAATCGGCGAGATTTCAATGCGCAGTATCATATGCACTGAATTTTCCCATTTCGCTTTCAGAAAAAGAAAAAATACCAATCAAATTGAAGGTTGGGCAGAGTTAAAAAATTAAAAAAAGACAGTGGGCCCCTTTTTCGAGACATACAACTACGCGCATGCGCGAGCCACTGCTATTTGCGCATGCGCGACCATAAACACTTTGGCAATAATTCTACGCGCAGTTGCGTTGTGTTTCAGACTGCAGCAGCTTTCATTGCGCAAGGGTCGACAGATACTATCACTACACGGAGCAAACGCTTTGTCTGTCCAGAACCGGAAATACCTTTTAAGGCTTGGCTTTTTCACCAATTAACATCAATTGATGGGTGTATTTAACGATGTACAGGCGCGCTCCACTCACTATCCACGGAGCCGCAGCTGGGTTAGTCAAGCACTGGAAATCTCCTGCTTCTGTAAGTACGGCACAGCCGGGATAGATCACAGAGTTGCAGTGAACTTTGGCCAAGTAAGTAATGCAAGGGTCGGCTGGACCATGACTATTGTTTGATCTACCTCACATGTTTTTTAGGATGCTATTAAGCACAACAACCCCACCATTATGAAGGCTCATGATGCTAGCCATTTGAATGTATGCAAGTATGCATTGTTTGACTTTTTACCTCCCTGATATATTTAAAATCCCAGACTACAACACCATCTAATGGATATCCAAATAGAGCGTGTGGTTTATGTTATGTGTGTCTTGTCTTGTTCCTTTTTTTCCTTTACAGGGCACTTCAAAGAAATAGGATGACATATTTTGTCTAGATAGTGCTGCCATCACTTTTTTTCTAGGTCACTGAACCATCATGTTGGATATTTATCTACTAAATACCACGTTCTTTTTTTTCTTGTGTTCTTGTGTTCCCCATTTTTTCCAGTTACTCTTTGCAGATGCTGGTGAATAGGAGAAAATAAGTAGGCACATATTAGTTCTCTTAGCTAGATTAAACAGAGTTTTTTTTATGAGTTACGCCTAGTGACACCCTGACGTGAGTAAGGTGGGGATCTGTGCACCCCGTCCTGAAGAAGAAGCCTTGCTTCGAAACATGTCGAGGTATTGTACATTAACATACAAAATACCTCCACCACACCCCTTCTAACAATACCAGCATTGAGGCCTATTAAATTTATTAGACCTCACATGCCAGGTATTTTTTAATACTTAAATTTTTTCACTTTTGACCCCACCACTCACTCAACATCCAATACCTCCACACATAGTCTATAATTCAGTGCTCCCACGTAATCGTCGGTCAGCAGCACGCCGCGTTCCGTAGTGGGATGCGAAGATCCCAATGATGAAGCATGAGATCAAGGACCCATTTGGTGTGTGAGGGGTATTTAAAGGACCATTGTAGGGACCACACCATAACATTCTTATGTGGATTCTCTGAATCAATTGGGGTCACGAGTAAGCAGATCAACTGTTGCTGCATTTTAATCTGTTATGCATTTTAATAACTAATGGCATATCTAATGCCATGTTATCAATGAGTATGAAATATTAAGTTATAAATTGCCACAGTTTATCTGTATTGTTTTTATAGATTGGTTATTTTGTATGGGCTGTGTTTTATGGACTAAGGTCTAAAATAAACCTATTTATGACTTGAAAGCAATCTAGAAAGGAGGAAAGGGAAGGTGCTTGAAGATTTAAATTGTGTAGAAACTGAACTACAAGTAACTATTAATTTCTTCTGCATCGCAGAATCTTCACTGGACGACCTAAACATTAGAATAGAGTAGCAAACAATTCCCTGCATCTTTCAGTTATGCACTATTCAGAGTATTATGGTTGACATACGGGGATGCGCAACAGTCCGTTCAAAGTGCATAGGCATGGTGGATGCTCATTTGTGCCGGGCCAACACCTGTATCTGTATAACCATACCTATACTAATTATTAGTGAGCGCAATATACATGCTAATAACAATATCATCAATCCAATAAAGCCTGGAAATTTCATTTCACGACTGGAGTCTACCATTATGCATAACCTCTTTTAATGCCACTATCTGCAGCACAATTAAAGAACATCCAACAATAAACAATCTAGAGTTAAAACACTACATCACATAAGTAACACCATCTCAGAACACTCTTCCTCTTTTATATGCTGCTCTACAACAAATAAATACCTTTATTGTTACATCAGTTGTTTGTTTGAATAGAAATGATTTTGTATTTAATGAGTTGAAGCATGTATTTTATTGGCATATTCATATATCACATATGTAGGAAAGTAGGATCTGCTTTCATGGTTACCCTTATATTTTGGTTAGTGTCAGTATGTTTTTGAGTAGTCTGACTGGGAACATCCTAATTAGGACCTCAGTAACTGTTTTACTCTCTCTATTGACCATGGAAACTACTTCTGTACATCCACAATTGGCTACTGGTGTACTTTTGTAAGGCCCTAGTATTTGGTACTAAGGTACCCAGGGCCTAGGTACACCAGGGGTCTCACATGGGCTACAGTACACATAGGAGTCCACTTAAACTGTGACTACATGCCTGCCGTTGCAGGCTGTGTGAGTTGATGATTGCACCTCTCAACAGATATAATTTCCTTATATCACAGGTCACTGCACTTAAAACCAATAAGTCATCCCTATGGCAGGCTCTTCATTCCTGAGGTCAGGGTGATTGGTTATAAATGTAAGGGTGCCCCTGCATGAGCAGGACACCCCTACAAACTTGAGTCGATTGCCCAGGCTGTGTACGTTCGGTCAGCCATTTGACAAAATATATACTGGGCATCCTTTAATACGAGATGCCTAACTATATAGTGGCTGCACTGAAACCAGTCAGATTTGGTATTAAACAGGTTGACATCCCCCAATATGGATTCCAGTGGTGGACGTATGATGCCATGTAATGGGGGCTTCCTAGGGGTACCACTCTGTACTCCCGGTAACAGAATTTTAGGGTCTGCAGCTAGTGCTGCTGCCAACCACAAACACGATTCTGGCCTCCTGCTGCTGAGCCAAGCTTGAGCAGGGAAAGGTAGAACAATAGGGTTCCTGTCGCAAGAAGGTGTGACCACTTTCCAGACAGGACTTGGTGTTTTGGGGTGGGGGCACTTTGCGGCTCTTCTTGTATACTTCAGTTCAACAAGCGGACCTGTAGGCACAATAGGGAGCGAGAAACCACGGGAATACATCCAGAGAAACCAGCAAAGCCTCTAAATGCCTCCTTCAAGTTGATATTAGGTGCAACTCCAAAATTTCATGAATACAATACAATCCGTTAAAGAGGCAGCAACCAGAAACATAGTACAAAAGAAAGTATTCTCATTTGTTTTTATTCTCACAAATGTACACAAATGCATTTTTTTTTCTTTTTATCAAATAAGTCTTTTTTGTAAAATATACAGAAGAATGTATTCGTCAAAAAAGACCCTCACCTACCCGTCAAGACCATAGTTAACACACGATAACTGCAGGCATATGACCCACGTGCTCTCTCATACACCACATACATTTGAAAACAAAATGAACTAGCAGTAATAATTGAAATTTTCCTATCTGCTTGTTGGTATAATGTCGTTTTTTCTAACCTATATTGTATAGATATATCAGAAGAATTTTGTATAGTCAATCATAGTCAAAACGAAAATAAACATTTCATAATGTACATGTCCTGCAATAGAAATGGTGATTTAATTTGATCAACAGTATGGCTGGTAAAAGTCATAATTTCTTTTGATGCGAAGACAACACACCAAAATTAAATTTGATTTGAAGATAATGCGTCTTGGTCAAAAGACAGTGCGTGGACGCACATTTCATTGAAGCACCAGCATATAGGTAACCCTTTCCTCAGGGCAGTAAAAAGATTAATAAAACACATAAGAACAATGATGGGGGAGGGATGTGGATACTCCGATAACAGGCTCTGGAAAAAAAAAAAAAGGAGTCATATTAGACCATTACATGTGAATACAGCAAAAATGTGAATTAAAAACACCTGTGATGTGTTCTAAAGAGATCAAAAGAGCGAAGAAAATCACACAGACCAAGTTTACAATCCCCTAACTGTAGAAATCACAGGTTGAAGCCATAAAATTCCCAAATATGGAATCGTAGAAAAGAGGAAATGCAAAAAACAAAATATACTTGACTTGGGATGCAAATGGGCACAAAGGATTAGAAGTAACATGAGCGTCAGTTCACCCAAACAGAGGGAGAAGAAAACCCAATTTTTCAAGATGCACACACAAGGGATGGGGCTAAAAAGAGCGAATCAATGGGGAAATAAAAGGTTGTTTTTGTCTTAAATAACGATAAGTTTAAAGTAAAATAAACCAACATCACCTGGCCCTCACTGCTGCAGTGAATAGGGCACAGTCATCACTCCTGTGTCTTCTGTCATCGGTTGGCATTGCTCTTCAATGCCTCCTTGTCACCTCCGAGTGGCATAGACACCCCTGTATTCGCAGGTTCTTCACTTCAAGAGTCCACCCTTGGATTCCACCAGATTCCAGCCCAGTCTTCGCCACCAGCTTCTTTTCTAAAGTCCTTTTGTCATATAGATACGCTTTGCCTATATGCTGTGTTGAGTTAGCATGAGCTTATTAGAAGTTTAAACGCCATTTTACCTTTCTGCTGCTTTTTGCACACGACACATAACTGTTGTTTTAGCTTTGAGCCTAGTAGAGCGCTTTGATTCACACGAGAATAATATGTTATTACTCTGATATCAGTTTTGCTTAGTGAGCTGTGTCTGTACAGTGAGTGCTGAAGCCTTCAAGGATAACTCGACACAGTGGTTGTTGTGAGGTTTGATCTTCGCACCTTCCTAGACATAACATACATGCAGCGGCAGCCAAATTCTGGCTTTAGGCACGTTTTATATTGCTTCACACAGAGCACCCACACACACTTGATGGTGCTTCGCATGCAGAGAGCTGGTAGAAGATGATGTGATCCCTTACCACTAGGATCTTGAGGTATGGGGCCGCCCTGCTAAAACCCAAAGAAATCTTCTTAGATATAATATAAATATACTAGTTAGGGAGGGTGAGAATTAGGTGTTGTTAAACCCTATTCATTTCAGAATTTTAGCATGTTGTCACCTTTTGCATTCTATGGACTAGTAACTATGCTGATTACTTTGCTTCTTATAATATGTTTGCTTGTATTATCTAAGATACTGCACTTGAGAAACTGCATTAGTAAATAAACATTTCATATATGCTTGCGTCCTCATTTACTCCTTGTTTTGAATTGAAATGATTGTATAACGAAAGAGTGTTCATGCGTTCCACGTTACCTGAGGTATTCTAAGTCCATGTTCTGGTTTGTCTAAGTATTGGGAGTTTGTAATGACCAATGAGACACTGTAGCTAGTCAGGTAGGGGATTTTGGGTACTAAGGTGAGTTTTGGTACACCCTAACTCACTGAGGTTCCAAGTCTCTATGCACAGTTCTGTAGGAGAACAGGATCCCTGCGACATGGCGCCCAACCTTTTGGTGGTCTTATTGCATGACGCTTGAGTAGTACGTCATTCGATCCTTAACCCATTCACTATCGTTTCTGGAAAACGGTGGCGTCGGAAAAACCTACCTATTTTTGTAATAGGTCTTTTCAAGCTTGAATCTTCCTAAACGGTTTCCTTGAATTACAACCCAGTTGTGCTACAAAGTTTGCTTTGTGACTTTTTCTTTCTGTGTTGTAATGGCCGCTGTGAACATTCTGCAACATAGGTGTGTTGCGGTGCGCAATCATTTGCAACAATTTAATGTTCCCTTGGATGGCATGGCCGTGATTATGGTGGTGAGTGCAGAGGTGGCTTACCCATACGAGATCTTTTACTCGTGGGTGACCTTCCCAGCTGCGAACGCAGTGACTCCTGTGTTCGACACTTACACTGCCACGGCTGTGCCAGTGGAATATACTCCGTATAGGGCACAGGAAGTTCCTATTGATGCTTTACAGCACCGCGTTTGGTTTGATGGCGCCCTCCCCCACTCTTTGACAGCTCCGAGGTTAGGTCCTTTGTCCATTCCAGGCGCAAATTGGCCTGTTTAGGCTGGATTTACTCCTCATCCTTAACATGGCGCGTGTACCGTAGTTGAGTTAAGACGACTACATGTGGTCGCAATTAGCGTGATTCGGTCATTAGTACAATACATAACCCGTAATCTCCCGGGCGGGGCCCCGGGTGGTGCGGCGCTTCCTGCGGGACAGGGCGGCATGAAGCTTAGTCCTGTGATGGTCAATGCAGTGATGGGCAAGCGTCCCCAGGATAAGGATGATTTTCCTTTCTGGCTTGCCGAGAAATTTGACCAGCTGTAAGCAGTGTTTCCTAACACGACTCCTGGTGAAAAACACAGGATTCTGACAATTAGCATGCCGAAAGACTTGACCCCTGAAATCGGTGACTGAGACCTGGGGTAGAACATTTGCGGCAGTCTATGCGAGGTGTTACGGCACTCCGTCTATGACTGTCCTGCCTACGGTCCTTAAGCGTGTTCAGGATGAGCACGGACCTGAGGCTGCGGTTGAATTGGGCATGCGCCTATGTGGCACCTTTGATGTGGTTTGCAATCTCATTCTTGCTAATGCCAAGGGAGATGCAGTGAACTTTCAGGTAGCGAATGCTTTGCAGGCGCTTCCCGATGCCGAGAAACCCCGTCAGTTAGCGAGGATTTTTGTGGCGGCTTATAAAACCGTGGGCCGCAATAGTAGGGGTCTCAAGCCTTTTTCTACTAAAGAGAAAAACCAACCCCAAGGGCAGAAATCAGAGACTGACGTCCAGCCCAAGACCAAAAACCAAAATTGGCCTAAAAGACAAAAACAGGGAAAGCAACAGAAACAGGAGTCTCGTCCGGCGTCTCCATTGCCTGTCCCCACAGAACATGTTTATGACTTGCGCGATTGCGCGAAGATAAAATCATCTGATCGATTTCAGGTTTCTGATCAACGCTCTCCTCTTTCTTTTCAGGATTCATCGCCCTCGGCAACTGGTGGTGGAAGAGGCGGCAGGGGCCGGGGTGGCCAGCAAGGACGCGACCAGCCCCGCCCGAAAGACAGTGCGGGCAAGCAGGACGAATCTACACCACAGAGGCCCCAGTATCAAAAGAAGAAAGTCGCCGCTTTAACAGCGAGATATGCCACAGATAGTGAGAACGCGGCTTCGGAATCTGACATGGGCTCTGACCTTGCTGGACAGCGTGGCGGAGATTACCATAGTGCAAGAGGCCCTGCGTCCACTACTGAAGGTGACAGCGACTGACCGTTATGTTGTAGTGGAAACAGCTGACACTAGAGTTGCTCCCCCTGACAGACTTTATGAAATAGTCCTTTTGATAGAAGGTGACATACAGCGTACCATAAAAGGTATATTTTGGGAAAATCTTATGACTACTTATGATATTTTGTTAGCGGAAGCTGACTGGCCCCCACCTTTTGTTCTCGCAGCTCTGCGAGGGGAGGAGGTAATCCTCCCCAGTTTCGCGCACATGGTCTCGAAGGAGCATGCGCTGAATTTTGCAGAAGAGTGGGCTAAGGCTCTAGCGCCCGCTCTGTACCGTACATACTGTGGTTGAGATACATTTTCCCCACACCACGAGATTCCTTTGCGGTCTCAGCCACAGCCACAACCTCAATATCCCATTAGACGTGAAGCTAAGGCTTCCATTGCGGAAATCCTTGATCAATTGGAATATCAAGGAGTGATTGAAACTTGTGTGTCACCAATGAATAACCCTCTTTTTACTGTGACAAAGCCTGATGGATCATATCGTTTGGTATTGGATTACCGGCATTTAAACTCGCATTGCCGTTCCTGTGCAGTACAGAATACTCACAGCTCTGCCTTAGTGGGTGGTCTTGTGCGTAAGCGGTTTAAGACCACGCTTGACATTTCCAACGGTTTTTATGCCCACCATTTGGATGGTCTGAGTTCCCAATGGACCTCCTTTACATGCGGCGGTGTGCCAAAACAATTTCGACGTTTGCCTATGGGATATAAAAATAGTCCTGGGGTATTTGCTGCCCGCATTGTCTCTCTCTTGGAGAGAATCAACCCTGATGCAAGCTCGTATGTGGATGACATTTATCTCACGGATGACGAACTTTGGGAGCATCTGTGTGGGGTTGACCGCTTAATTTGTAGCTTTGCGGACTTCGGTTACAAATTCAACTTTGCAAAGTTGCACATTGCAGAGTATACAGTGTTGTTCCTGGGCTACGAGCTCAACAATGAAGGCCGAGGATTAGCACCTCACTTCTTGGAGAAATGTGCACAGCTGCGCGCTCCGACAACTCTGAAAAAATTACAGTCTTTGCTGGGTTTTTTAAATTTCGGAAGGACATACATCCCAGAATATGCCCAGCGTATCAAGCCTTTGTATGCTTTGATATAACCTACTTTTACCAAATCATGCTGGCTGCCTGAGCACTCAGCTATCCTGCAGTCTTTGCAGGCTGATCTGCTCGCTTCTAAATTCTTACAGACTCGTGACAACCACACCAACCTGGTGATAAGAATCATCCCTGGGACGGTGGGTTTCACTTACCTGACTTTTAACGAAGGAGACAGTACCTATTGCTTACAAGTCACACCTGTACACTTCGGCTGAAATGCGATTTTCCAATGTGGAGAAAGTTTTGGCGGCTGTACAGATGGGGATTCTTTGGAGGCAGTTACGAAAGCCAGTGCACCTAATTCAAAAGCTTTGCACCCTCGGGGGATACAATGGGCTGCTTCATTGACGTCCCCGGATGTCACGTTTATTTTTGATGCCTCCTTATGGTCGCAGGAGTTTTTACAGTGTGAATTCGTTCATCCTGCTCCTTTAGCTCTGCGGCCTTTTGAGGATTTCCATTGCATCATATAGACTGATGGCTCGGCGCAGGTTGCGCATGGCTCTAAACACGCCTACATTTCCGCTTGCGCCATTGTGGTCGGTGCCATGGTGAACGATGAGTTCAAGTCCAGAGTCGTGCACACGCAGACTCTAGGGGACTGCACCGCACAATTGGCAGAGCTTCGTGCTCTGATGCTTGCATTGGAGTACGCAGATCCTAGTGTGACAACTCTTATTGTGAGTGATTCTTTTTTTTTTTTGATTAAAGACTTTTATTGGTCAAAGTACAAGAACACAGCCATAGGCCTACAACCCAGACGCGGGCTGGCCGCAAAGGACATCTGTCTTTCAACACCTGTAAAAGATATCATCTCCGCACACAGTAAGTATACAAATAATAGCAGGTGACAATACAGAAGCTGAATCTTGTAAGGATTTGAACTCAATTAGCAAGCAGTCTCGTTTCATAAGCAACCCAACAGTACTTAACCATAGAACATCCCCCCATCTAACATCCCAGGTTTCAGATCTGACTCCATCAAATGTCGTATTCAAGTGTGCATCCAGTGCGGTACATAGAACGACACAAAGGGCGTGTCCCAATATCACAACGTGAAGACGGCAGAGCTATGACCCGTCCGTTTTACTCCATCAACAGTCCCTGCAAAGGTGAACCACTCTCTTGTCGCACTCATTCATCTGAGGCCATCCTCCACACCAGTCCTGATCTAGGGGCTCCCCTCCACCTCCGTCCTGGACAACATGTACATCATATACGGACCCCACACATCCCTAGGCCTTGAGGCTTCCGGCAATTCCTCATAGTAGCAGGTCAGTTGATCACGACAATACGCCATGTCTTGCAACCACAGCTGGACAGCAGGTGCTCGTCTCCCGCCCCACGTCACAGCCACTCTGCGCTTGGCTACCTGCAATGCCAACACTATCAGACGCCGAGCTCCAACTGGCAATCCAGAAGCAATACCCAACAAGCACAACCGCGGTTCAGCAGTCACCTCAACGGAAGTCATCTCAGTCAGTGCCTTTGTCACCGCAATCCAGAACTCGCATACCTTAGCACAGCCCCACGCCAAGTGTATGAAGTCAGCATTTTCTGCACCACATCTCACACATCTGGAGTGGTCCCGCAGTCCATATCTCAACAGTTGTGCTGGTGTGTAATACTATTGCTGTAAATATTTATAGTGAATGAGACGGAAATTCCCATTGGCCGCAAACCCACCAGTCCCAGAACAGCATTCAGTCCATTCCTCATCAGTCAGCGGGTCCGGCAAACATGCGTCCCATCTCGCTTTCGCCAATACCCCACCCCCGCCCTCATCCTCCTGTGAGGCACGACATAAGCGCGAAACCAGTTTCACACGATTCGTAGAGGAATACAGTAACTGTAAGGCACCTAACACTGGGGGTTCGTCCGGGAAGGAGGGATACAAGTCCCGCAGTGCAGCGCGTAGCCTAACATAAAGGAACGTGGCCATAGTGGGATTAATCGTGTTATCCAACAAAGTCTGCTGTTGAAAGAACTTGGCATTAGGAAACACATGCCCCATGTTATGTATGCCAGCCCCTTGGAGAAGCTGGAGCGCTCCCACTTCTCTGGTGACCGAGATCTCGGCGTGATATAACAGCGGCATATCCGGGGCATACAACGGCAATCTATCTGACCTTTTGCCCAATTCTTGCCAAGCACAATGTGTGCTACGTACCGTGTCCACCTCCCCTTTCTCAAACACAGAGTATCGATTTACTAACATGGCCTTCAGTGGTCGCGGAGTGACTGCACTAGCTTCAAGCGCTACATGTGGTGTATATGGTGGTGCCAACATCCAATAAGAAGCAAAGTGAGCCTGCGCACAGAGATAGTACAGTTTCATATCCAGTACTGCAAACCCCCCAAGTTTGTACGGCTTCGTTAGTACATCCCATCTCACCCGCGCCTTCTTACCGGCCCAGGCCAGCGTGTTGAGCAACGATTGCAGTTGTGCAAAAAAGTGGGACGTCAGGATGATGGGCACATTGACAAAATAGTACAGAAATGTTGGTAGCACCACCATTTTGATGATGGATACCCTATCCGCAAATGATAGCGGCAGCCTAACCCATACCTGCACTTGGTCTTCCAATTTCGAGATCGCCACTCCGTAATTGGTTCGTAGGACTTCAGTACAATCCCTGTGCACCCAGATTCCCAGATAGCGCACCGGTTCTACTGCCCATTCCAATGGAAATTCTAACGGAAAGGGCATAGTGGCGTCAGTAAGGGGCAGCAATATGGATTTATTCCAATTTATCGAGAGACCAGAAAAAAGCTCAAACCGTATGAACTCCCTCAATACTCTCTCTAGATGCTGAGCCGGTTCTCTGATATACAGCACCATGTCATCCGCGTACATGGATACTGCAAATGACCTCAGCGGGAACCTTAATGCTGCAGCAGCGTACCTCTGCCGCAAAATGCAAGCCAGTGGTTCCAGCATAAGGGCAAAAAGCAGGGGCGAAAGAGGACACCCCTGCCGAGTACCCCTCTGGATACCGAACGTCGCCGAAACGTGGCCGTTAATCCTCACCCGCGCCATTGGTTTTGTGTACAACAAAGTTATTAAGGATGTGAAAAAGTACGGCACACCCATCCGGTGCAGCACCGCCAGCATATGTCTCCAAGCCACAGAGTCGAATGCCTTGGCTGCATCCAGTAGTACCGCCACCGCGGGAAGTTCCGGTTTGAGAAGGTGCAGAATCGCAAACAGAGCTCTCAGGTTGTGAGCAGTGGAGCGAAGGGGAACAAAACCAGACTGGTCAGGCAGGACCATCACCGGTAGAATAAGTCTCAAACGTGTCGCCAGCACTTTAGCTATGATCTTGACATCTGTGTTGATTAGCGACAATGGTCTATATGATTCGCATAGGTTAGGCGGCTTGCCTGGCTTCGGCAGCGCCACCAATAGTGCCTCCCTCATTGTGGCCGGTAGCTGTCCCCGTTCCAATGAGTCCTCCAGGACCGCTGCCAGTCGCGGTAACAACAAATCAGCATATTCCTTATAAAATTCTGACGGTAAACCGTCTGTGCCAGCCGCTTTGCCATTAGGCAGAGCAGAAAGCGCATCCCGAAACTCCTCTTCCGTGATATGATGCATTAAAAAATCTTGCTGCCCCTTGGACAGCCAAACTAGAGCGACATCGTCCAGGTATTGTGCCAATTCCTCCTCATCAGTTGTGTTCCTGAAACTATACATCTGCTCATAATACTGCGCAAAACAATCCAGGATACCCGAAGCATTGGTGACAGTGTCACCCTCATGTACTATTTCTTGAACTCCGCAGTGCCTCGCCCACGGTTCTCTAATTCTATCGGCTAGCCCCCGTCCCGCGCGCCCCCCTTCACTGTAGTACCGCGCCTTGAAACGCTTGGACAAAAAGTTAATCTCTTGGTCAGCTAGGTCGTTATAAGCAGTGACTTTCTCTAGAATCTCTGCTAGCCGAGCAGCTGTAGAGAATTGCTCCTGCTGTCGTTCCAACGTCAATAGTTCTTTCTCCAGTTTACACATAGCGTTTCTCAACGATTTAAGCACCCCAGATTGCATACCAATACACGCACCTCTAATCGTTACTTTGAACGCCTCCCAAACTGTGCCCATACTCTCCACAGATCCCACATTCCTGTCAAAAAATTCTTCAATACAGGTTCTTAAGTCCTCCCGCAGTACCAGATCGTGCAGCATCCCCGGATTGAAGTGCCATGAAAATGGTGCCGGGGTGTGCGACGGCCAGTCCACCTCCATTAGCACTGGAGCATGATCTGACAAGGTCCTGGGTAAATGGTCGCTACACTTGACCCATCCACTGATATCTCGGGTAACCTGCCAATAATCCAATCTCGACCAAGTGTCATGGGCAGATGTATAGCAAGTGCCCTCTCGCACTCCCGGATGTCCCAACCGCCACACATCCACCAATCCAAAGTCACGCATCCCATCACACACCGCATCCGCCGCTTTCCTATGTACAGTCGGCCTCTCATCCTTTTCATCCAGCAGCTTGTCTAATGTCACATTCCAATCACCCCCGCATACAATAGCCGACGGCGGCAGGGCATACACCTTGTTCCACAGATCAACATAGAAATCTGGATCGTCCACATTCGGACCATAGATATTCACCAACGTTATCAGCATGCCGTATAGTTTCCCCTGCAGTATAATGTATCTGCCCTCAATATCGACATCTTTATACATCAAATCAAACTGCACATTTTTCTTGATTAAAATCATGACCCCTCGTGCGTAGGATGAGTAGTCCGTTGCCACTCGCACTCCCGCCCATTGCTTAGCCACGGTTTCAATTGCTTTCCCCCGGAGGTGTGTCTCCTGAAGAAAGACCACCTGCGCCCCACGTTTAGAAAGAAAGGACAGCATTTGTCTAGATTTCTGCGGTCCGTTCAAACCCCGCAAATTCCACGTTATTATTATTATTAAAGGGGCTTATAAAGCGCCTGGTGACGCCTCCCGGCGTGTCCCCGCGCTGTGGAGAGAGAGTCTTAGAGGGCCGAGAACAAGAAAACTCGCAGTTTAGAGGGTAAAAAGATACGTTTTCAGCAGTTTCCTAAAAGAGGCCTCATTTTTTTCAAGTCTGATGGGCGTAGGGAGGGTGTTCCATTTCCTAGCAGCAAGGGTGCGAAAGGACTTACCACCCATCCTAGCTTTTTTAGGGAGCGATGTTTTAAGCAGCCCCATTCCCTTGGAATGGAGGGATCTATTAGGCTCGTACGTTATAGCTAAGTCGGACATATATGAGGGGGCTTTTTGATGGATAATCCTATGGCACCAGAGGAGTGCTTTGAATAGTATCCTCTTCCCGATAGGCAACCAGTGGAGAGAGGCCAAGGAAGGTTTGGAAGGAGCTCTACGGGGGAGTCTTAGCACAAGGCGTGCGGCTGAATTTTGCAGAACTTGTAATTTTCTGATGTTTTTGTCCGATGTGCCCAGCAGCAGCACATTGCCATAATCTATTCGGGAGGTAATAAGTGCCTGAGTCATGGTGCGCCTGGAGTTCAGAGGGAGCAAGTCCAGGGTGCGATTAAGAGTTTTCATGACTCCAAAGCACTTACCTACTGTTTTTTTGACATGGCTGTCGTAAGAAAGCTTGTTGTCTATCCAGACACCCAAGTTCTTGGCATCCTGACTAGGTGTTAGGTAAAGGTCCTAGACAGGTAGGCCACCAGTCTTTCGTCCACATAGTGTCTTTTCCTACTATTATGAGTACCTCAGTTTTTGTGCCATTTAATTTGAGGCAGTTTTTGTTCATCCAAGCTGCAAGCTTACTCATGCAGGCTTTAAAGTTATCGGCCTCAGAGGAGGGAGCTTGAGATAGAGAAATCAAAAGTTGAGTATCGTCGGCGTAAGAGACTAGCTCTACGCCGAACGATTGGACAACCTCTGCCAGTGGAGCCATGTACAAGTTGAACAGGGTGGGACTCAGGGCAGAGCCCTGAGGTACCTCCTGTCCCAGTGTCATGCTGTCTGAGAGGAAGGTCCCTCTTTGGACCTGAAAGCTTCTGTTGGTCAAGAAGGCTTTCAGCCACCCCAGAGCCTCTTTGGTGACCCCAGCCCGGTTTAGACACTGTAGCAAGGTGGAATGTGCTACAGTGTCAAACGCGGCGCTGAGGTCTAGCATGATAAGGGCCATGGTCTTGCCCTCATCAGCTCCTTCCCGCAGGGTTTCAGTAGCCCTCAGGAGTGCTGTTTCTGTGGAGAAGCTTGATCTGAAGCCTGACTGTGATGTGTGAAAGGCATTTTGGGCTTCAAGATGGGCCATAAGTTGGACATTAACTATTTTCTCTGCCAATTTTGCTAAATAAGGTAGCAGGGAAATAGGACGTAGATTCTCCAATATATCCTGACTCATGTTGGTTTTTTTTTTGATGGGGAGCACTATGGCTTTCTTCCATTCTGCAGGTAGACAAGCAGTGGAAAAGGGTAATTGAAGTATATGTCTGAAGTGGGGCTCTAAGACCGAGAGACTGGCTGCTAGGATTTTAGGAGGCGCAGGATCTCGTGGAGAACCGGATTTAATACTTTTGCAGGTAGACACTAGTATATCAGCGGAAGGAACGAAAAAAGCACATAGATGGAATTGTGTGCGTATGTGGTCTTTACTCTCAGCAAAATCAGTACCAGGTATTATGTTGCTAGAAAAACTGGCATATATATTCGTGATTTTGCCAGAGAAATATTTAGCAATTTTATTGCAAATTTCCACTGAATCATTATGGGAGGTAGGACTGGAATCAATTATTAATATTTCCTTGAATATCTGGAAGAGCTCCTTCGAGGAGTTCTCAGCTTCCAGGATCCGGTCATTATAGTGAGAAGCTTTGGACGCGCGTATCTTTTTATATATTCTTTTTGTGCTGCTTTGTACCGGGCTTTGATTTCAGGGCAGAAATTATGACGCCATTCTCTTTCAAGCTTTTTACAAGCAGTTTTGGCACCCTGAAGCTCCTGACTAAACCAAGGGGCAGTTTTATTTTTCCTCGTGGCATTGGTTACAGTGCGTTTGGGGGCAGTGATGTCCAGAGCTTTCGTGATGCATACTTGTAATTGTTCATATGCTGTCTCACATTCCAGTCCTTTCGGAGGCCCAGCATCTTGGAGGATTTTTATGAAAGAGTCTATGGAAAAGTTTTTCCATTTCCTACGTTTGTAGTGCTGTGAACTTTGTTTATGATGCTCAGTTCCATCCATTTGGAGTAGTATAGGGATAACAAAGTGATCAGACCAGGGTACTGGCTGGGGAGGTAGGGTCTGAACTCCCTTCCAGTTCCCAAATACAGGGTCTAATAAATGTCCTTGTTGGTGTGACGGTTCGGTGTTTTTTAACTCTAGTTGTAGGGAGAGTAGCTCAGCTATGATGTCTACCGCCTCCTTATCTAGGGGGTCCTCAAAATGGACATTGAGATCGCCTAATACTAATAGACGAGTTTTCCTAAGTGCAAGATGGGTTAAGGCTTCCATAAGAGTAGGAGTAAAATCATAGAGCCTTCCAGGGGGACGGTACATGAGAATACCGGAAAGAGAGTGGTTAGGTCCGGTGGTTATGGTGAAAGAGCCAGCTTCACTATGGTCAACCAGAATAGGAGAGAGGGTGCATTCTATAGGGGCTTTAGTAGCAATGGCAATGCCACCGCCTCTGCCATCCTTTCTATCCAGTCTAGAGAGGGAATAGCCAGGTGGTAGGGCCTGAATGATGTCAGGATCTGAATATTCATCCAGCCATGTTTCCGTAAGAAACAAAATATTGATGTTATCATCTTCAAGTAGATGAAAAATTTCTGTACGGTGTTTTCGCATAGATCTGCAATTAAGCAGAGCTGCTTTTACTGTGTTTATCGCATTGTTAGGTATCACATTATTATCTGGAGCAAATGTGCATACACTACAGTTCTTTATCGATCGAGCATTCATGGAGTGGTTACAGCATAAGGGAGTGTGGGGCTGAAGATCTAACAATTCCTGTCTGCTATACCTTATGGTAATGGGTGTAGGAGAGCCAGGGGTTATGGCCCCGCGTCCCGTCCGGCCGCAGACGGGCTGGACTTTGGCTCGACTTCGGCGCGCTTCCGGCGCGCCCGCTGCACGCGTCCGCTGCGCGGTCGCTGACCCAAACACATTTATGAGGGACGTAGGGGTCGCTAGAGCGCTGACCTGTGAGCCCTGAGCCCGGAAGTGCTCGGCTCCTCCTCACCCTCCGCTCAAACGCCCATGATTGGACGCGGCGGAACGGGGCGGGAGTGGGCGGACTACGTGGTTCCCCCAGCTCTAACTCAGCCTGGAGGTGAGGTACAGTATTCAATTTTAAAATATCAACACACAAGAAAACTTTTTAAAAATGAGCCTTAGTCGCATCAATTAAAAAAACAGTGCGCTAGAAGTGCAGCGCTAACAGTGTAGCTGATAACATACAAGCGCTAAGTAGATAGAGCCTGCCACTTATCCAACAGATCTTCCCACTCTTAGCCATAAAGTCCGTACATGTCATATTCCATCAGCTTGCACATATAGCCCACCTCCCAACAGTAAATGACAACCCAGGAGCAACCCAGCATACAGTAAAGTATATTCATCATCCATAGAGCGTCACGTAGCATCAACCCTTGTTACGAAATCACAGCCCTCCCCGTCGCACATACCCAAACATAGCAACATATCCATCTGAAACCTTTGAACTTCCCCCATCCACCCCCCACCCACTTCAGCTCCCCCAACCTGCCAAAGCCTTCCCCGACCCCCAACCTCCCAACCAAAACCCCTATTCGAAGCATATTGTGGGGAACTCCCATAAGCGGGGGCGTAGAGGTGCCCAACTTCCACTAACAAGTGTAGTAGAAGGGGATCAGATAGACAGTCAACCCTCCGCCCCAGTGGACCAAGCCCCACGACCCATAATACAAAAAGGAAGACATCAGCTGTAAATCCGGTAACAGTCCCTGGTGTTATTCACAGCCACCCAGCAGTGATCATAACTACGCAATGTCAGACAGTGACCTTGCCCATGTTCCATCCCTCCGACACAGGAGCCATAGTGACGCACACCCATTCTGAATCCAGCGGGTGAACATCATGAAGCACCATAAGCAAATACAATGACAGGTCACTCAAACGTCATATCCCTTTAACCAGTGTACAAAGAGCCATCCCAGTACGTTCTTCCAGTCCAGGCTTCTCCTGTAAATAGTAATCACGCAGATCTCAACATCCAAACTCGAGAATAGTGGTCATCTATGTGATCATCTCTGCCGCAGCACACCATCCAACAGGCAATGTCTGTGCAGTCCAGAGACATCCAATCACTCAGTCTCTTCCAGAATTTCCTCTTTCCTGCTCTGCGCCGCATTTGCGTCTCTTTTCCTTTTCTTTTGCTTTTTCGCATAATCCATAGCTGCCTTGGATGAGGTGAAGATTTTATTATCGGACGGCGGACCAATCCGAAGTCTGGCGGGGTAGAGCATTGCGTACGGGACGTCCTCGGCCCTGAGAAGTTGTTTCACAGCCTGAAATTCTTTTCTTGCCGTTTGCACCGCCACAGTAAAATCGGGATAGAATTCTAGTTTACTGCCTTGCCAGTCTATGGTGCCTTTCTCACGCGCCAGCCGAAGGATCACGTCCCTGTCCTTATAATTCAATATTCGGGCAATAACTGGTCGCGGTGCCGCCCCAGACACCGGTCTCTTAGCAAGAGAACGGTGCGCTCGTTCCACTATGAACACATGAGACAGTTGGTCAGCTCCAAAAATGTCAGTGATCAGCAGTTCCATGAAGTCTTCCATGCGACCCACATTTGTGGACTCGGGCAGGCCTGTGACACGAATGTTGTTGCGTCTGGACCTCCCTTCCAACTCCTCGTTCTTGGCCTGTATCACTGCCAGGACGCGCTCCATGTTAAACACTTTCGTTGAGACTGTGGTCAAGCCGTCCTCCGTAGCAGACACCCTCTGTTCCACCTCCCCCATCCGCTCATTTTGCCTATCAAATTGTGTGGCCATGTGGTCCAGTCTGTGATTAACTGCCTCCATGGTGCCTTCAATGGACTGCAGAGTCTTCTGCATAGCGACAAGGACTCCCTCCAAATTTGGCGTGCCGCCCGTTGCTCCAGCAGCCTCAGAGACCGGTGGATCCTGCGCAGTAGACATGGGGGCCTTTTTCGCCTCAAACACCAACTTTGGCTGATTTCTTTCAGTTCTACCCATGTCTCGGCCCACACAGCAGTGTCCCCTACAGTAGCAGCACAATTTTACACGGCACCCCAGAGTCCAAAGTAGAGAGCGTACTTATAGTTGACTCGACCGTGAGCCCCTCTGCAAACGGCAAACACCTCAGGCCCAGACCTTTCCTCTAGGGCGCCAACCGTGTAACTCCAGGCCGCTGTGCCCTTAGCCACTGGTCTCACCGATTTCCACAGCAGGCTCTAGTCACACCAGTCACAGCTATCATAAAACACGGCCCACTCAGTCTCAGCTCGATCCCTTATGGCCGCTTGTAAATAGCAGTGATCGTTATGTGCACCACAGCCCCACAGCCCGCTTCCAGTATTGCAGAAGCGATTACCAAATAATGTTTTCTAGATAATATTCTGCCAGGGCAGCCGCAATCATTTCGGTATTTAGCGCTTCCCTCGCCGGCCCTCTCTGACCCGCCCCGCCCCCACCAGCCACAGTTGCACGGCGTGGCCTAGCACGGCCCAGCGCCACCTCCGCAGCCGCGGGCTATCCCAGGCCGCCACCCACTCACCACAACCGGCGGAAGACAGACCGAGTCCTGCCTGCACGCTATCTCCACCGCCAACCGACCGCTCTTCTCCGGCAGTTCCAACCACCTAGGCAACGTCCGAGCAGCAGGAAGTCACCGCAGTCTCAGTATCCAAGGTCCCGCTCCACCACAGTCCTCTGAAACAGCCTCCGTTCTCAGACTTCACAATGGCGGATTTCCAGCCGGCAGCTCGCTCGCCGCTTTCAGCCCCAGGGACAGTCCGGTCAGCCAAATCACCGGCGCCGATCAAGCACCAAGCAGTACTCCGCTATTTGCCACAGCTCTGGTCTCCTCACCGAGGCGAATTTACAGGATAATTGTAGGATGTCGATCTGATCCGGCGGAGCCTCACATATGTGCGGCCATCTTGCCTGGCGCCCTCTAGCGCCCCCATTGTGAGTGATTCTTACTACTGTGTCCAGTCTTAAAATGAGAACTTGTTCTTTTGGATTCAGAATGACTTTCGTGATTCCAAGGGTAGCACAATAAAACATAAAATGATCTGGGTCCGAGTGGCTGAGCTTAAAGAGCAGTTACCACTTGTGTTTGTAATTCATACTCTGGGTCATCAGCACGTTGGAGTACACGCTATTGGCAACTCGCTTGCTGATGAGGCAGCGAAATCTGCAGTATCGACATATTTAGTTGCAGCAGTTACACGGTCCAAAAGTAAGATTGATGATGATATCTTGGCGGCTGTTGCTGCCACTGAGAAGGGAGGTATATATCCTACGGGGTTCCCTTCGAAGTACTCATAACACTTAAGTCCCGATAAGGTTCCTTATGTGAAAATTATTGACGTTGGGGAAAGATTGATTCCCAACTCGGATCGCAGAACTGCATTGATCACAGCAGCACATGAAGGTGTTGCGTCTGCACATGCGGGCGTTTCGGCCACTGTGTCTCAATTACAACAGCGTTTCTGGTGGCGGGGACTATACAAACAGACACGTGATTATGTCCTTCAATGCGACATTTGCCAGCAGATTAAGCCTTCAACTGCTGCGCGTCAGCCACAGACACAGTTGTACATCTCTAATAAACCACTAGGTTGTGTTTATTTAGATCACTGCGGTCCTTTTTCTTCAGATACTGCATATAAGTACATCTTAGTCGCAGTTGATTCATGCACACGCTTTGTTTGGGTCTGGCCCCACCGCAGTGCTGATTCACGGACTGTCATAAGAGATTTGCGTATCTTTGTAGGGATTTTTGCCAGTGGTACCTTCCATTCGGATCAGGGTCCGGCTTTCGCCTCTAAGGCGTATAAGGATGCCATGATTTCGATGGGGGTCCAAGTCAAGTTTTCGTCTGCATACAGACCTGAGGGTAATAGTGTAGTGGAACGAATGAACCGTGACTTAAAGCAATCACTGACAGCACGAGTTATAGACACTGGCAGGAACTGGCTGGCCCATCTCAATGGCATGCAGCGTACTCTTAATAATCTCCCTAGAAGGTCTCTGGGTGGGCGGACCCCATACGAAATGCTCTTTGGTATCAAGATGTATGTACCGGACCTTGACGGTCTAGACTCGGTGGCTGGCGCTACCTCCTTTGACGTAGATGAACATTGCAATGTTTTACAGACTCTACAAAAGACAAGAGACAGTCTTGCAAAGGAACATTTGCCCTCCACTTCGGATGATGTGTTGCAGATCCCGATAGTTGTCTGGCTACCCCAAGTTGGAGAACTGGTTCAGGGGAAAATCGAGAACAAGAAAGAATTTGGTCCCTCTTACTGAGCTCCGGTTCCTGTGCTTGGTGTGAAGGGCACAAGAACAGTCATTTTACCACCACTTCCAGGTCGTAAGGAAAACAGGTATATCTCAATTGACAATGTCAAGATACACAGAGTGGCTGATTCTTCCAAGTATGACACCGGCAGTCTCCTGTCCATCGATTTTGAGGAATTCTGTTTTGGCCACTACTTCGAATGCTGATACGGAGGTGCCCTCGAGATGCCTGCAATTTCTAGTCCTTTATTGAGTACATTGCCTGGTGCTCAACTTGATGAAAAAGACTACACTTACCCAACTGACTTATCAATGCCTGATTTGCAAACCTGTTTGGCCACAGAGTCCAGATTCTCATTTGACACTGTCTCACACACGTCAGGAAAGCCCTCACGGACTGCGGTCTATGCAAGTTTATTTAAAAAACATTTTTTGATTCCTCCTTGGACATATATTTGGCTGTTTTCCATATACCTTTTTATGTCAATTGGTTTTGTGTTTTATTTTTTCCGAATCGTCAATGGACACTATGTCGAAGAGAGAACATGCATTCAACATCTAAATGGAACATTGGCACCCCTTTCCTCCTCACATTCTGCCCACAGACTGAGGAGAGACTTGGCATTTGTTAATATCACTGCTTGGCCTGTCCTAGATGGGATTGTATGGGATGCTGTTAAATTTCAAATCCATGGCCCAACTGAGGTTATTAATGTCCCTAATGTTCTTAGAGTAAACATGGGGGATGTGGTGAAACAAAACATACGTTCTGATGATTGGGATGTTCAGGCCTTGGAGGCATTGTTTTCTGATTTGAAATATTATGCTGCTTTTGATGCTGAAGATTTGTATTTAGACTCTGCTAATTATGGTGATTTATTTTGCTTCCAACATTTTGGCAACCACTACTTACACAAAACTAGTTCCAGGAGGAGTACTGTATATTATACACAGTGGGAGCATTGCCCAGCTTCTTTACAAGGCAGTTCAAGTACGTTTTTGAAAAAGTACACTTATTTTACCGACTTTAATCAGTCCAATCCCTCTTCATTTTATTTTAAGATGACAGAAAAGTCCATGTCCAAAGTTAGACTTACCGATACTAAGTTATTGTATTCGAAGTCCTTCCTAGACCAGCTAGCTTTTGGAGGCTACGAGTTGTGGAAGGAAACAGTTGACCTTAAATCAGTTTGGGGTTCTAAAAGTTGGCAGGTACAAGGCACTGAGGCTTTGCACCGTGCATGTCTCATCCCAAATCATATGTTATTTTTGAACTCTACCATATCTCAAACAACACGCTTTGGATTGGCTACTTCTAAAAATTTAAATACTCCTTCCGTCTCTGATTTAGAAGAATATTCAGGTTGGAGTAATATTAAAAAAAATTCCATTAGGGAATTGCAAACTCTATTGCAAAATTCGTCCTTTAACATATCCAGTTTGGATCCTAAAGGTTGGCTGATGTGGCACAGAGGTGCTGATTCGTGCCAACATCGTTTTCTGGGTTTAGCTGATGGCTTCAAACAAGTCAGGACCGATCCCCGTTTTGAGACTGACCATTCTGTCACCACTTATTCAGTGGGCAAATTATGTCAGAATTGGCTCAAACATTCTACCTTGGCATCAGTTAAACTGCTTCTATCTAAGCTGACTGATGAAGTTGATTTGAATGATTTCATTAAAGGCCCGGTTAGCGGTAGATCTAAAAGATGGATATATGCAGTGTATAATGAAATCTGGAAAACATCACAGATTGAGGCGGCTACCCGCCTTAGAGCTATTGATCAAGCTAACTTAGAAAAAGTGCTTGCAGTTGTAGATAACAGCATTAACACGCTTTCTTCTCGCATTTACACATTGGATAATATTGTGTCATCTGTTGTTGAAATTGTGCAGGATGAAGTGTCTCTATTGTACCATGGTCAAAATCAATTGCGTTCCATTATGCAGTTTGCATGGACCCTGCAGACACTTAAGGCTGGGAAAGTGCCTTGGAATTACATGAATGTCTCCTCTCTCTTTGCCCCTTTTAATTTGACTGACAAGCAGCGTTTGGTTTCAATGAGGGGTGCATCTTTTTCCATGTTACACATTGAAAGATTGGAGTCTTTGCCATTCTCTGTGGCGGAGGACACGGCTGCGACGTGGCTTATCCACGGGTTAATTACGTTACCATTTGCTTTATTTAAATTTACAAATTGTATGAAATATTTTCCCACTGGGTAGTTCATACCTCCATGAAGCCTGGTCGCTTCCTTTTACATACAGATACCTTAGAGAAGGAAGGGAAGTTTATCTCAAAGTTGAGGAGTGCACAGAAATGCCAGATCACTCATTAATGTGTAGACATATCCAATTGCACGGCTCTTGCAACCAGGAATAGCCTAATTTAGCCTGTGTTTTGAAAGGTACTCCCGTTCCCGCAATCGTCCCCACATTCACATTACTGGCAAACGGCAGCTATTTACTTTTAAATAATGAAGATTGTTGTGGGTTAATAAAGGGCATCGCTTATGTGGTTACAGTCAGTGAACGTGTGGTTTGCTGTAAAAATGTTTTGTATCCACCCCCGCATGGGAACTCGGATGTTTCCATCTGGTCGAGAATTCCAACCTTGAAGGCAGAGTTTAATGGAATGAGTAGAATAAGAGCTCTAGTGTCACAAAAAGAAGTTGCCCTTACTTCGGCTCGTGAAACATTTGTCCTTCACATAGCCAACACCCGCACAGAGGTGCAAGCTTTATTAAATACTGACCTACATTGCATTTCAGTGAACTGATTCATACAATCTTTAACGCGTCCTCCACATCGGGCCTCGCACAGTTTTTTTTAAAATGGTTAGCAGCGGTCTTGTGACTTCATTTGAAAAGATATTTGGAGTCATTCCTGCTTTCTTCCATTCAATCTTTTCCAGCCTGTTTGGTGGATTTCCCGTTTTACTGGCGTTAGCTGCAGGCATTCTGGTGATATTTTGTTTTGTTAAAAATGGATGCCCGTCCTGTGTTTCAAGACGCGCAGTCCCGACTGGCACTGTTTCGCAACAGGATGCTTGAATACTATGGCACGCTGCCGCTCGCCACCTTAAGTGCAGCGTATGGATTATCGTTTCAATTTTCCTATTTTACATGTGTCCAGCCTGTCTTTCATTGCCTGAGCTGCGATTTCGATTGGGCCCTGGATTTGTGTCTCTGCAAGATGGTTTCTCCTGACGTGGATTTTATTCATCTCATGAGACCCTTAGTTGCTCATGAGTTGCTTTGTTCCGACGAAAGGATTATGGCATTGGCAGCAATGCATGGAGTACTGGGTCATTTGAATATATTTGCAGCGGCGCAAGATTTCTTGGCACACAGCTTCATTGAGAACCCACCGAGTTGTCCTCTGATGGTGCTAGAGGCTCCGGTAATTGAAGAGCATGAATGTTCTTTCCCGCTATTGAATTGGATGGCTGACTTGTTTTCGGATGATAACAGTGACTTCCTTTTGGAAGCAGTTGCTGCTTATTTTGCATATTCAGTCATGGGCTGAGACCAATCAAGGCCTCTGTTGACATTTAACTTTTTCGATATTTTTTGGGGGAATTATGACTAAATTTTCATGTCCCAGACCTATTGACTTTGCTCAAATTGAACGCTAAATTATCAAGATAGTGACATTTTGTTTTTTTGAGTGACGAAAATATTTTTTCTCGCTTCCTCAAATTTGAACTGACTAACGTTCTTGAACTCTGCATTTCAAAAATGAGCCCCTTATCTTATCTTGTCTTATCCGTGCTCGGATCATGGGGGATCTCATATAGATACGCTTTGCCTATATGCTGTGTTGAGTTAGCATGAGCTTATTAGAAGTTTAAACGCCATTTTACCTTTCTGCTGCTTTTGCACACGACACATAACTGTTGTTTTAGCTTTGAGCCTAGTAGAGCGCTTTGATTCACACGAGAATAAAATGTTATTACTCTGATATCCGCTTTGCTTAGTGAGCTGTGTCTGTACAGTGAGTGCTGAAGCCTTTAAGGATAACTCGACACAGTGGTTGTTGTGAGGTCTGATCTTCGCACCTTCCTAGACATAACATACATGCAGCGGCAGCCAAATTCTGGCTTTAGGCACTTTTTATATTGCTTCCCACAGAGCACCCACACACACTTGATGGTACTTCGCATGCAGAGAGCTGGTGGAAGATGATGTGATCCCTTACCACTAGGATCTTGAGGTATGGGGCCGCCCTGCTAAAACCCAAAGAGACCTTCTTAGCTATAATATAAATATACTAGTTAGGGAGGGTGAGAATTAGGTGTTGTTAAACCCTATTCATTTCAGCATTTTAGCGTGTTGTCAACTTTTGCATTCTATGGATTAGTAACTATGCTGATTACTTTGCTTCTTATAATATGTTTGCTTGTATTATCTAAGATACTACGCTTGAGAACCCTGCATTAGTAAATAAACATTTCAAATATGCTTGCGTCCTCATTTACTCCTTGTTTTGAATTGAAATGATTGTATAACGAAAGAGTGTTCATGCGTTCCACGTTACCTGAGGTATTCTAAGTCCAAGTTCTGGTTTGTCTAAGTATTGGGAGATTGTATTGACCAATGAGACACTGTAGCTAGTCAGGTCGGGGATTTTGGGTACTAAGGTGAGTTTTGGTACACCCTAACTCACTGAGGTTCCAAGTCTCTATGCACAGTTCTGTAGGAGAACAGGATCCCTGCGACACTTTATTGTGGTCTACAGTGCTTTCCGATGTCACTTTGCATCTATGCACCCGACTTCCCTGTTGGAGGTATCCTGGTTCCTGGAGTATCCACAGGTAGGTTGACTCTCCAACCTTCTGTCTTCCACAGGGTCCATTAGGAAGGGTCCTTCTTCTAAACTGCAGCTGCAACTTTCCCGTTAACTTCTGTAGCGTAGGCGGCTGTGTTTCCACTCAGCACACAGCCTACTTGGGGTTCCTGGTTACTTACCTTTTGTGGTTCCTTGTGTCCCCAGGTCTTCTGAGTCTCTTGGTCCAAGTCCCGACTTCGGTCGCAGTTCGTATTCCATTTTTTAAGTATAGGGTTTGGTCTCCCCCTGTGTATTGGGCTTACTTACCTGTTTGCAATTTAAGTATTGTGTATTTGTGATGATACCTCCAGGTAGGAGATATACCAATGTGCAAGTGACTGTTGTGTAATAAATAGAAGATTTTTATATATACACTGTGTGGTTCATTTTCATTTAACTTGCACTGCATGATTAGATCTGGTAAAACAAGCTGCTTACACTCCTTCTGGATAAGTCTGAAGGCTGCTCTCCCCAGCTACCACTTAGAGACCTTTCTTTGGTTGTCTAAGACCACTAAAATCACTATAAGGGTTGTCTGTTTTCGTGTAAGGTGCTTCACTTAAATAAGTGTGCGCATATTCTAAGCCAGCCTCCTACACCATGTCTATGTTCCACAGAAAAGTCCATTCCCTGTAGGGAAATTGACCACCTCAAAAGTTTGGTATTCTCACCCTTCATTTGTTTAAGCCGTAAGAGGGGCTTACGGTCTGTCTGAACAATGAAGCAAGTATGGCCTCAACTACTTCAAGGCCCAGACCACAGTAAAGGCCTCCCTCTCAATAGCTGACCAACGCTTCTCCCTTGAGGTCACCCTTCAGCTTCTAAAAGGTACTGGTTGATCCTGGGCATCTGCATTAAGTTGTGAAAATACTCCACCTACCCCTATCTCAGAAGCATCTGTATGGACAATAAAGGTTTTGGAGTAATCAAGACTTTGCACAATTGGAGCAGAGCACATGGCTTGCTTCAGGTCATCAAATGTCTTCTGACAGCTATCTGTCCACTGAACTTTATTAGGCACTGTTTTGAAGGTGAGAATATTAAGGGGTGTCACTATGGATCCATAGCCCTTAAAAAACCTCCTGTAGTACCCAGATAGGCCCAAGAATGCTCTGACCTGAGTCTGGCTAGTGGAAACAATCCAGCCTATGATGGTCTAAATGTTGTTCTCCAATGGTTGAACTTGGCCTCCACGCACAAGGTGGCCCAAAAGCACAACACCACTCTCCCTTGTCTGGCACTATGTAGCCTTGATAGTGAGGACTGCCTTTTGCAGGGCCTCCAGTACATTTCTGAGGTTGAGCAGGTGATCTTCCCAGGTGGAGCTAAAGACCGCAATATCATCTAGAAATGCTGCATTGTAGGCTTCCAGACCAGTCAAGACTTTGTTCACCAGCCTCTGAAATGTGGCAGGGTCATTCTTCAAACCAAAAGGCATTACAATACATTGATAATGCCCACTGTGGGTTGAAAATGTGGTCTTTTGCTTGGCATCCTCGGAGAGTTTGATTTGCCAGTAACCAGCAGTCTGGTCAAATGTACTGAGATACTTGGCAGAGGCCAGAGTATCAATCAGCTCATCTGCTGTTGGGATTGGATGGTCATCCGTCCTCGTGACTGCATTGAGTCCCCTGTAATCCACACAAAACCTCATTTCTCTTACCATGCTGGATGTGAGGTTTAGGGATAACTACTATAGGACTAGCCCAGAGGCTATCTGAAGGCTCAATGACCCCCAAATCCAGCATATTTTGGACCTCCCTGTTGGTGCAATCCTCGACATAGTTGGGCTGTCTGTAAATTTTGCTTTTCACTGGCAGGCTGTCACCGGTGTCCACCTCATGGGTACACTGGGTTGTCTGACTGGGTGTCAGAGAAAAGAGACCATAAAACTGACTGAGAACGTGTGGAAGATTTGGCTTTTTCAGCAGGTTTATCCCCAGACTTTTTGACCTCCTGTTTTTTACCTTGTTTTGTTGGCTTTAGGACTCTGGGCACATTACCACTGCTAATCAGTGCTAAAGTGCATATGCTCTCCATGTAAATTGTGTTTATGGATTGGAGTTTCCATGTTTGGCTTGATTTACTAGTAAGACCCTAGTAAAGTGCAAAAGGTGTACCAGGGCCTGTAAATCAAATGCTACTAGTGGGCCTGCAGCACTGGTTGTGACACCCCAGAAGTAGCCATGTAAAGGTATCTCAAACCTGCCACTGCAGTGTCTGCGCGCAGTATGTGACTGCCATGTCCAACTGGCAAGTGCACCCACTCTCCATGCCCCTAACCTTCCCTTTTCTTACATGTAAGGCACCCCTCTGGTAGGCCCAGAGTACCCCATGGGCAGGGTGCACTGTATGTGAAAGGTAGGACATGTACTGTTGTGTATGATATGTCCTGATAGTGAAATACAGTGTAATTTGTTTTCCACTATCAAAAGGCTTTCTGTCCCATTGGATAGAATGGGAGATACTTTGTAACATTTTACAAGTATAACTTTCCATTGGGACAAAATAGGGTAATTGAGTTGAGTTTAGTATGCCTGAATTCAGAATTTTAAGGCATTGTCTTGCTTAACCAGCCTGTGTGCCTCTGTTCTGGATTGACTGACTTTGGAGTGACAAGGCCTGAGGATGTGCATTCACTGTAGACAGCCACTGGGGGGTGTTGAGTTGTGTCCTGCCTTTCCTGGTTGAGCTAGGGCTGGGCAGAATAGACCTGGGGTGCATTTAGAGTAGTGGAAGGAGATGTCCTTGCACCTGAATAGGCCTGATCTCCCTTACACAATACTATATCCACCTCCTGCCAAAAAGCTGGACCAGAGAGGACAGAACTGATTTGCACTAAGCACAGAGACCCTCTGCCACAAGAGAAAAAAGACACATGGTATAAATAATGATGCCCAGACCCAAGAATTTTAGAACTCTTTTGGACCAAGGAACCTGCCATCACCGAGCCGCTGCTGGCATCGCTACCTGTGGGCACGGCACTTCGCACCACCTCACTACATGCCGCCAACCCTGGTGTCCCTGACAAAGGTGCTCCATGCCGACATCGATGCCACTGTTTGCACCGTGGTTCGAGGGCACTGCTTGTAAGTAACACGATTCACTGCCCTCATCCCGCTCCGCAACCTTGGTTCGTTAGCTGATGAGAGCGACCGCTGGAACGCATGCCTTCCAATGCTTGTTCTTTGGAGCCCCCCCAATCCCGCGGTCAGGCAGAACTGTTTAGATTTGTTGTTCACCACGCCGTGATAGCCCCAGACGGAGCTATCAACTTCAAGGAACTGGATTTGAAGTCCATTTTTGGTTATTGATATTTCTGAGAACTGTATGGTGGATTTTTTTATCGTTGGTCTGGTTTGCACAGATAAAATATTGGATATTTTTTTTAAACTGGTGTGGTGTCCTTTTGCAGTGTTTTCACTATATTACTGTTGGTTATGTGCAAATGCTTTACACACTGCCGCTGAGATGAGCCTGACTGCTCGTGCCAAGCTACCAAGGGAGTTAGCAGGTGTAATTTTAGAAGTGTATCCCACTTATCTTGACGAGGAAGAAGGGTCCTTACTTGGACAGGGTAACAACCTGCAAACTAGAGAACCCATTTCTCACAACCTGTCTACAGTCCGCTTTCTGTTGACCAGTGAGGCTGGCTGCCAAGACTACTCCTTCTACTGATTCATCAACAGGGTCTTGTGAGAGGACATTAGGGAGAGAGTCACTCTCTTCCTCCTCTCCCTCATCAGTGGCCATGAGCAAGCGCATGTCAGCCCTGTCAATAAAAGGCTTTAGGTGATTCACATGAAGCACCCTGTGGGGATTTCTTGGAGTGGCTAGGTCAACTAAGTAGGTGACCACCTTTCTTCTCAAGTATGCTGTGAGGCCACTCCACTTGTCCTGGAGAGCTGCTGGAGCAACATGCTACAACACCCACACTTTCTGTCCTGGCAGTACAGCCAATTCGTCATGCTCCGCTTTCTGAAGCTCCTGGCTTCTCTTAAGGTTTTTGCTGGCCTTCATATACTCCGCCCTTGAAGAACGCAGTCCAAAAGCATAGTCAACTGTGTCCTGTTTAGGAGGTTTGAAAAGCTGCTCCTGTCCCTCCTTACCTAGACACATTAAACCCCTAACTGGATGCCCAAACAGAAGTTCAAGTGGGCTGTATCCCACCCTCTTCTGAGGAACCTCTCTGTAGGCAAAGAGAAGGCTGGGTATTAAGACATCCCATTTTTGCCTCAGCTTTTCTGGAAGTTCCATGGTCATACCCTTTAGGGTCTTGTTGAACCTTTCAACAAACCATTGCCCTGTGGATGATAGGGTGTGGTAAACATGTAATTTACATCACACTCCTTCCACATACCAGTGATGTAGCTAGACATGAAGCTAGTACCTCTGTCTAACAGGACCTCCTTAGGAAGCCTAACTCTGAAAAAGATTCCCAGGAGAACCCTAGTCACTACAGGATCTGTAGTGGTCATAAGAGGAATACTTCTGAATACCTAGTGGCATGGTCCACCACCACTAGTATGTAACTATGTCCAGATGCTGTTGGAGGGTTGAAGGGACCTAGAATGTCTATCCCTACCCTCTCAAAGGGAACCCCAACTATTGGAAGTGGATTTAAGGGACCTTTTTGGTGCCACCTGACTTACCACTGGCTTGACAGGTGACACCGGAGCGACAAAACTCCTTGGTATCTTCAGACGTGGGGCCATTGAAAGTGAAGGACAGACCGCTGAGCCTGTCACCAGGCGAGGTCACCCCCACACACCCCTGCTACTGCCTCCTTCAGCTGTGACCTTGGTGCCCTTTGCTTCCTCGTTCCTCTCGCTCGTTCTCTGTCCTCTCTGCCCTTTGCTGCCATCATTTTTCTCACTCGCTTTCTTGCTCTCTCTGCGCTTTGCTGCCTTCGTTTTGTTACTCGTTTTTTTCTCTCTTCCCCTCTGCTGCCTTCATTCTATTTCTCTCGTTTTTTATTCCCTAGCGTTTTCTTCCACAGGCCGACCCAGCCGCCGCTGAGCCGCCCCCTGCCCTCCTTCCCGCCGCTGCCTCCCTGCGGCCCCGCCCCCCCCCTGCCCATTCGCCGCCCCGCTCCCACAACCCAGCTGCTCCTCCCTCCCGGCTCCTTCTTATGCCGCCCATGCACACGCGCAGCGTTGACGCGCAGCGGGTGCGCCGATTGTGCGTCAAAGGCACGCCAAAGGCAAGCCCGTCTGCGCCTGGACCGCACCCAGCGCCAGGACCCCTGGCCCCCACCGATGCAAGACGACCCGACGGACCTACGAGTCCGCCGCCCTCAACGCACTCAATGCCGGCCGGAACCCAGCCTGCTGCCGAGCCACCCCGAGACGCACCCACGGACCCTTCACCTGCAAAGCCTGCAAATTCACCTGCCTCCGAACCAGCACCGCACCCGCCAAGCCAAGCACCAGCAGCAACCACCTCAAGTGCATCCTGCTCAACACCCGCTCCGTCCACAGACACGCAGTGGAACTCTGGAACCTCCTCGACTCAACATCACCAGACGTCGCCTTCCTCACGGAAACCTGGATGAACTCCTCCTCAGCCCCCGACATCGCCATCGCCATCGCCATCCCGGACGGGTACAAGATCATCAGGAGAGACCGCGTCAACCAGACCGGAGGAGGCATCGCCATCGTCCACAGGAACACCATCCGCATTACGACCGACTCCAACGACACCTTCGCCGCAGCCAAGCATCTCCACTTCCAGATTCACACCGACCCAAAGACGACCCTCAGAGGCACCCTCGTCTACAGACCCCCGGGACTACGCACACAATTCAGCGAAGACATCACAGACTTCATCAGCCCGCACGCCCTCCCCTCCGCTGACTACATCCTCCTCGGAGACCTCAACTTCCACCTGGAGAACAACAAGGACTGCAACACCGCCGCCCTGCTGGACAACCTCGCCAACCTCGGACTCAAGCAACTGGTCAACACCCCCACCCACTACGCCGGCCACACGCTTGACCCCGTCTTCTCATCCAGCAAGCACATCACCTTCAGCCACTCCACCGGACTCCACTGGACCGACCACAGCTGCGTCCACTTCAGCTTCAGAAGAACCACGACCCACCACCACCCGCCACAGGTTCCCCACAGAAGCTGGAGTAAGATCACCACCGATCAGCTCACCACCTCCCTCAGCCAGAACCCACCCGCCAGCGCAACGGACCCCAACGAAGCAGCCCGCAACTTCACGCAGTGGCTGACCACCTGCGCCGACGACCTCGCACCACTGAAGAACCCTCCCAGCAGACCCAGAAGCAAGAAGGCATCCTGGTTCACCGACGAACTCAAGGACTCCAGAAGACCTGCCGCACCCTCGAGAAAGCCTGGCTCCTCGACCAGACCACCGACAACATGACCGCCCTCAAACACGCCACCCGCAAGCACCACCAGCTTATCCGCACCACCAAGAAGAAATCTCTGAAGGAACGACTGGACAACAATGCCCACGACAGCAAGGAACTCTTCAGCATCGTCAAGGAGTTCTCCAACCCCAGCACCGGCAACAACGACATCACTCCGTCACAAGACCTCTGCGACTCCCTCGCCTCGTTCTTCCACCGCAAGATCACCGACATCCACAACAGCTTCAGCGCACCATCCACGCACCCCACCGTCGAACCAACGCCCCCCACCACCACCCTCCGCACCTGCACCACGGTGACCACCGAGGACACAGCCCGCATGATGAACACCATCCATTCCGGATCACCGACCGACCCCTGCCCACACCACGTCTTCAACAAGGCCGACTCCACCATCGCACCCCAACTCCGGAACATCATCAACACCTCCTTCAACACCGCCACCTTCCCGGAGAGCTGGAAGCACGCCGAGCTCAGCGCCCTACTGAAGAAACCAACAGCGGACCCCACCGACCTCAAAAACCTCCGCCCAATCTCGCTCCTCCCTTTTCCTGCTAAAGTCATCGAGAAGATCGTCAGCAGACAGCTTGCCGCCTTCCTCGAGACGAACGGATCCCTCGACCCCTCGCAGTACGGTTTCAGAGCCAACCACAGCACCGAGACCGCCCTTATCGCAGCCACCGACGACATCCGAGCCCTGCTCGACAACGGGGAAACAGCGGCACTCATCCTCCTGGACCTCTCTGCAGCGTTCAACACTGTCTGCCACCGCACCCTAGTTCAACGCCTCAGCAACATCGGCATCCAAGAGAAGGCACTGGACTGGATCATCTCGTTCCTCGCTGGAAGAACACCGAGAGTCCGCCTCCCCCCGTTTCGATCCGAGGCCACCGAAGTCATCTGCGGCGTTCCGCAAGGATCTTCACTCAGCCCCACCCTCTTCAACGTCTACATGAGACCTCTCGCAGCCATCGCACGCCAACACAACCTCAACATCATCTCTTACGCCGACGACACCCAGCTGATCCTATCCCTCACCAGAGACCCCGACACCGCCAGAACCTGCCTACACGAAGGGATGAAAGACGTCGCCGAGTGGATGAAGAACAGCCGCCTGAAACTGAACTCAGACAAGACGGAAGTCCTCATCCTGGGGCCATCACCCTCCGCCTGGGATGACTCCTGGTGGCCCCCCGCCCTGGGCACCGCACCCAAGCCAACCGACCACACACGCAACCTGGGCTTCATCCTGGACTCTTCCCTCTCAATGACCAGACAAGTCAACGCCGTCTCCTCATCGTGCTTCAACACCCTGCGTATGCTCCGAAAGATCTTCCGATGGATCCTGACCGAAACCAGGAAGACGGTCACCCAAGCACTCGTCACCAGCCGACTAGACTACGGAAACACCCTCTACGCCGGAACCACAGCCAAGCTACAGAAAAAACTCCAACGCATCCACAACGCCTCCGCCCGACTCATCCTGGACATCCCCCGACGCAGCCACATCTCCGGCCACCTGAAAGACCTGCACTGGCTCCCCGTCAACAAGAGGATCACGTTCCGGCTCCTCACCCACGCACACAAGTCTCTCCACGACCTGGGCCCCAAGTACCTCAACGACCGCCTGACCTTCTACACGCCCACCCGCCAGCTACGTTCTACAAGCCTCGCCCTCGCCACCGTACCACGCATCCGAAGAGCCACCGCCGGAGGAAGATCCTTCTCCTACCTGGCAGCCAAGACATGGAACTCCCTCCCCATCCACCTTCGGCTGACCCAGGACCATCTCGCCTTCAGGAGACAACTCAAGACCTGGCTGTTCGAGCAGTAGCTAACCCCCTTCCCCCAAGCGCCTTGAGACCCTCCCGAGTGAGTAGTACGCTATACAAGTGTTATGATTGATTGATTGATTGACTTGTCCCAAGTCTTGATTTGTCCAACATGTCTTGCAAGGGGAAAGCCATGTGCTAGGGTCAATAGAAAACCCCTAAATTCCTGAGGTATGACCAACCTCGTGGTGGCACCATGTTTGGGGTCTCTTCGCTCAGAAAACAGGAGCCCATCTTCCCAATAAGTCCTATAGGACCCACTGACATTCCCTGCCTCCTCAGCAGCAGCTTGCTGTCTGAGCTGTTCAAGAGAGAGGCAGGTTTTCTGCTCCAGACTCAAGTCTGCCCAGAAAGGGCCTCCTGCCACCAAGAACTCTGCAGTGTCAGGCCCAAGTTCCACTGGGACCGTTCCTTCACAGAGGCTGAGGTCCTCTTCCTCAGGAGGCTGATCTTCTCTTGGAGTTTTTGAGGAGGATAAAGCCTTACCCTTCCTGCTCCTTCTCTTAGGAGACACCTAGTTCATTTTTGCAGGATCCTGGGCCTTGTTATGGCTGAGCTGTTTGGCCTGAGCCCTGGTGACAGTAAACACACTGGCAGAGATTCCCATCATCTCTGCATGAGTCCTGTACTCTACTTCAGGCTGAAGTTTCTAGATCATTGCTCAACAGATAATCTACAGGTAGGTCTGGAGACACCACAACCTTTTTAGGTCCAGTTACCTCTCCCCAGCTGAGTTTCATAACTGCCAAGGAATGGTCAGTCCTAACATTGCTAGCGTTGGTGAATTGGTACATTTGTCCAAGTATAATCTAATCAGGGGACACACGTTTCTGTGTCACCATAGGGACACTGACCCCGGTGTCCCCGTAAGCCATTGATTATTTTTCATTTATCAAAGGCTGTTGTCTGTACTTGTCCAAGTTAGTGGGACTTACCAGTAAGGTGGCAAGGTCAATGCCACAGACTAGAATAGCCTGAGCTGGAGTTCTAACTAAGTCAGAACCCAAGGTTAACCCCACTAATCACTTGGCAGCTGTACTACCACTTGAACTTGTGCTAGGGGGCCCAGGTGGCTTAGAGGTAGTGGTAGTAGGGATTTCCTTGGCCTTTGGACACTCAGCATCCCTTGTCTAATGGGTCTTCCCTTACAAATATAGCACCAAGGTTTCATTTAGCCTATCTTGCAGTTTTGGGAGCCACCCCCAGATGCAGGTTTTTGGGGCCTTTTTGAAGACTTTTTTATCTTTACTCTTGTCTCCACTCTTATCCTGGGATTTAGAAGAATCTTGCTTCTTCTGGTCACCTCCATTGCCCTGGTTTTTCTGCTTAACCCTGGTGCGGACCCATTTGTCTGCCTTCTTTCCAAATTCCTCTGGGACCGTTCCTTCACAGGGGCTGAGATCATCTCCATCAGGAGACTGATCCTCACTGGAAGTCTGGGAGGAGGATAAATCCTTACCCTTCCTGCTCCTTCTCTTGGGAGCTGGCTGATCTATTCCTACAGGATCCAGGGCTCACTCTGTGCATATTCTCTTAGCCTGAGCCCTAGTGACTGCAAAGGCACTGGCTGAAATACCGATCATCTCTGCATGTGTCCTGTACTCCACTTCAGACCAGGCTGAAGTTTCCAACTTAGTGCTGAGCAGACAGCTCACCGGTAGGTCTGGGGAAACCACAATTATTTCAGGGCCAGCTACCCCTCCCCAGCTGTGATTAATAACTGCCAATGAATTATCTTTCCTGACATTGATCGCAATGTGCACATGGTAAATCTAACTAAGTAGAATCTGTTCAGGAGAAACAAGTGTCTCTGTCACCATGGTGACACTGGCCCCTGTGTCACTAAGTCACAGCTTCCTGGCCATTGATGAGAGGCTGTTGTATGTAAATGCCCAAGTTAGTGGAATTTACAAGTAAAGTGGTAAGTGCAATGCCACTGTCACAGACTAGAACAGGCTGAGTGGGTGTTCTACCTAGGCCAGAGCCCACTTCAGCACCCAAGGTTAACCCTACTAATCTCTTAGGTGCACTACTACCACTTGTGCTAGCTGCTTTAGGAGTAGTAGTATTATCCTTGGTGCCAGATTTAGAGCAATTGGCATTTCTTACTCTAATGCCCTTTTCCTTTCCCAGGTAACACCAAGGTTTCTTGTTGGAGGAGGTTTTGGACCCACACCTAGAGGAAGACTTTTGGGGAACTTGTGAAGACTCTTTTTTTGTCTTTAACTTTCTTCCCCCCCTTCTCCTGGGCCTTAGAAGACTCGTGCTTTTTCTGGTCACCACCACCATGAGATTTCTGCTTCACCCTGGTGCGGACCCACTTGTCTGCCTTTTATCCCAGTTCTTAGGGAGAGCTCAAATCTTAGTCCACCAGGCACTGGTGCAGCTGTTGATTCTGACAGTTAATAAGGATGTGCTCCTTCATCAATAAATAACCTGTATTCCCTCATAGTCATGTACATTACTTCCATGAAGCCACCCTTCCAGAACTTTAATAGCAGTCTACAAAATCCACCCAGTCTTGTGTGTGTGCCTTTTGTGTGTCCCTAAACTTAACCATGTATTTCTCAGTTGTTAAACCAAACCCATCTATGAGTGAAATCTTCCTCCCTAACAGTGAGATGGTTGTGTCTACCATTGTTTGTGAAGGAGAGCCACAGGATAGCTGCCCACTGCCCCTGTGGGGCCTTCTTTACCGTACCTCTCTAAAGCAGTGATCCATTTATGGATGTCACCACCTTCCTGGTAAGGAGGGACTATCCTGCTCATGTTCCTAGTATCAAAGGAGTGTTACCTGACCCTAGGATCGCTAGTGCTGTCACCATGGGATCTTAATCCCACATTCTTCCTAGCTCTCTCACCTTTTAGGGTCTCCTTATCTAGCGCCAACTGTTCTTGAGCAGATGTTATTCCCTTTCTAAGGAGTCCTTCCTCTGGCTAGAGATGGAAGTCCCTATGGAATGGTTAGAGAAGGTTGAATTGACAGAAGAGGACCTAGACTCCCCTGGACTCTACACCCTCCCAGGAGGAATAAGGGGGTACATCCCTCTAGGGCCTTCCTCTGTGGCTTCTGTACTATTCCCTGCTGGATTAGAGTTTACCAGTGAGGGTTCTTCAGTCCTGACCAGGCTCAGAATTGAGGTCACTGGGGTGTGACCCCCTGACTCTTCTTTTGGAGCCATACCATGCATACCCACATTGTCCTGACCTGAGCTATCAGAATTCTTGAGGAGCTGGTTTGTGTTAGGGTTGCTACCTGTCTTTATTAGTCTGGATGCAGCCAGGGTCCTAAGTTCCTGGAACTTATGACCACTGTATCTAGAGGGTGGGGCCTCACTGGACTCACCAACTAAAGACATGGTACTAGATGTAGTGTGGTGTTGCACCTATATACCCTAGTGAAAACTAAACTTCCAGAAATTGCAGAAAGGGTTGTGCTAAGCCCCTTGCTACCAATCCAAAACGTTCTGTAGAACTTAATTACAAAAGTATTTGTGCCTAGCTAGTGATAGTTTTTCATGTAATCTTCATTCACATTAAATGCTAAAATAGTGCAGGCTTAAATCCCATCCGCTGCACACCAATGTAGGAGGCTGACTTAGTATATGGTGCATACTTATTCAAGTGGTGAACCTTGCACTAATCAAGGCACCCCTTATGTGGTTTTGGTGGTCTTTGATGAACATAGAAAGCTCTCAAAGTGGTAGCTGTTTAGAGCAGTCTTCAGGCTTGAAGGAGTGTTAAGCAGCTTGTTTTACTGGTTTAATCGGTGGTGTATATTAGATGGAAAGAAACCACACACTGTTTAGCAAAACTATGTCTATTTATTACAGCACAATATCCCCATCACATTGGTATATCTCCTACCTGGAGATATCAACACAATACAGAAGAATACTTCAAAGGCAATCAAATAAGCAGCACAAAATACAGTGGTCTCCAGGGGGAGATCAAACCATATAATAAAACTGTGGAATGCGATCTGCAAAGGAGGATGGGACTCGAACCAGAAGACCCAGAGGAGCTGGGACACCCAAGGTAAGTACCCAGGAACCCCACGGAGGCTGTGTGCAGAGTGGAAACACAGCTGCATGCATGCCCAAGGGAAGTCAAAGGAGAAGTCACGGTTGCAGTTTGGAAGAAAAAGGACCCTTCCCGGAGGACCCCAAAGAATTCCCTTGGAGGATGGAAGGTTGGAGAGCCGCCCACCTGTGGATGCCATGAGAACTAGGTTACCTACACAAGGGAAGTCAGGTGCATAGGAGCGAAGAGACTTCGGAACCTGCCGAAGACAATACAAGACTTAGAAGAAAGTGTCTCTGGAGAACTTCAGGAAAGAGTCTGGGTAAATCCAATGGTGGAAACTGGAAGAGAAGAACCTGAAAGCAGAGGGGAAGGAGTCTGCGCCACTCAGAGGTGACCAGGACGCACGAAGACACAATGCCCACCAATGCCAGGAGGGTCTGAAAAGTAGACAGTGACCTTTTCACTGCAGCTATGAAGACCAGGCAATGCCGAGGAAGACTAGGACCTGTACACGAGCTGTTCCACATCGGATATCAGCGACTAGGATATCAGTGTCTGGTGGGAGCACCAACAAGCCTTGGTAGCCACAACTGTTGTGGAAGACGAAGAAGGATCAATGTTCTGCCCTTGCTCCCTGCACAATCCCAAAAACTCCTAATTCATGGTCTTGTGTTGTCACGCTTGGACTACGGCAATGCCCTCTATCTGGGGGCCCCTAAAAAAGTACTGTCAAAACTCCAGACAGTGCAAAATGCCGCCGCCCGCCTCCTCACAGGAACCCATCGCCGCTGCTCAGCCAAACCTGCTCTGAATACCTTGCACTGGCTACCTGTGCAGGAGAGAATACAATTCAAGGCACTCTGCACAACTTATAAAGTCCTACATGGCAAGGCCCCTCCTATCCTACAAAATCTCATTTCACCTCATACCACCAAAAGAACGCTCCGATCTTCTAACTCCAACCTAGCCTCTGTCCCTAGAATCAAGAAAGCCCGCTCGGGCGGTCGACTGTTCTCATACAACGCCTCAAAACTATGGAACACTCTACCCCCAGATATCAGAGCCCAACCCACCCTACTCTCATTCCGCAGAGCACTTAAGACCTGGCTGTTTCCATAAGTCTCCCCGCACACCTGGTTCTTGTCAATTAGCGCTGGGACGCTCACGGGCAGCCATGCGCTCTACAAATCTGTAAAATAAAATAAATAAATAAAATAAAATAAATGTTTGGACCAGCTAGGTCCTAGGGACTCACCCAACAGCTGGAGAGTCAGAGCTTGCCATGAGCTAGCAGGGGAATCCACTGAAGCAGTAGAAGACCTATAGGCCAAAGGCACAAGAGTTACAAGACGACCTCGAGCAGCTCACCAAAGATGAAGGCCCAACGTGCGGAGGATGCAGTGAGGATGCTGATCTTGGCAGGAAGAGATGCTGGAGGCTGGACTTCATGTAGCCCGAACATTTCTGGACTGCAGAGCCAACAAACCTTGGCAACAGCAAGTCAACACTGTGCACAGGGGTTTGTTCCCAGGGGTTCCGATGAGGGATATTGGTTCCCAAATTGCAGAGAGGACAGGTCTGGCCTAATGGAAGTTGGAGAACCACCACCTGTGTTGCTGAGACTCTTGAAGACTGTGGTACATCAGGAGCAGCAGATTGGTTAGCTTCATTGCGGTGCCTGCAGGTGAAGGGGAGTAACTCCTTCACTCAAAGGAAGAATACTTCGGATGTCTTTGATGCCCACAGGTCTGTTGCAGATCCTGGAAGAAACACTGACACAGATGACGAAAAAGACTTGCAGAACAGCGAGACCAGGAGCAGCAGGAGTCTTCCTTGATGCAGTTTCGACTCTAGGCAAAGTCCAAGTGTCCAGACAGTCGAAGAGTGACGAGGTTTCAGGCTTCAGCTTCTCCCACGACATATCTGAGGACCCACCCATAGGTAAGCAATTTTATACCCTAAGAAAGGGATCAGGACGATTTTGGGGTCCCTCCCAGAGGAGGGGGTGGACACAGGGGAGGATACTTCCACGTCCTTTGTCCAGTTTTGCACCAGAGTGGGAGCCAAGGGCTCCCTGAACTGGCTAAAACTGGAGTATGCAAGAAGGGCACCAAATGTGCCCTTCAAAGCAGTCTTGTGGCACTGGCAAGCTCTCTAACCTAGACCAATACACGTAGTCCTGTCTGTGGGGGTGGTCACATCTCCCTGTGAATGGAAACATTTTGTTCTACCTTCCCCTCCTCGAGTTTAGCTGAGCAGCAGGAAGGCAGAATCATGTTATTGGTTGGCAGCAGCCTTGCTTGCTGGCAGATCCTGAAAGGCTGTTACCAGAAGTACAGGGGGTACCCAAGGGATCCCCCCAGTACATGAGATCATAGAGTCCAACGCTGAAATAAGTTTTGGGGGGATAATTCCAACATGTTTGATACCAAACATGACTGGGTTCAGTGCAACCACTATATAGTTGGACATCTCGTGATGACTGATGTCCACTATATGTATTAAAATGGCTGACCTCACTTACTCTTACAAAGCCCGGAAAATCATCTCTAGGGTTTGTAGAGGTGTCCTACTCATGCAGAGGCACCTTCATACTTATGAACAAAAACCCTGCCCCCAGGACTAAAGATCCTGCCATAGGGGTGACTTATAGGTTTTAAATGCAGTGACCTCCGATGTAAGGTAACGTATATCTGTTGTGAGAGATGCAAGCACAAACTCACACAGGCTGCAATGGCAAGCCTGTAGTCACAGTTTAAGTGGGCTCCCATGGGTGGCACAATACATGATGCAGCCCATGGTAGACCCCTGGTGTACCTATGCCCTGGGTACCTTAGTACTATATACTAGGGACTTATAAGGGTACACCAGTAGCCAATTGTGGAGGTACCAAAGTATGTACCATTGTCATTTAGGGGAGGAAACACAGTTACTGGGTTTCTGATTAGCAGGATCCCACCAGTCTAGGTCAAAACACACTGGCACAAAGCAAAAAGTGGGGGTAACCATAAAAGCAGATTCTACTTTGCAACAATATTCTGATCATGAAATAATGATAAACCATATTCACGTCCCACAATGCATTACATTGTGCCCTTCGCAGTCTCCTCAACCTCATACTTTTCATAGTTCTACATACCAGCACATTCCTACCAATTGACCTACCATCCACCTGAGCACGTCTTGCCAAAATTGCTGATCTGGAACATTTTGTGGTCCTGTAACTTAAACCTTTTTCGTACTGTTCCACAAAAAAAATTAATCACTTTCAAAGCAGGAGCCTCCATAGGGTCCAAATTCCTTTCCAAGCACCAACAATCCCATATTTTACAAATCCCTTTATATTGCCTTCTGCTCCCGCGAGCCCAAGACTCCGCCAATAGCTCTGCAGCTCTGCTCAAAAGTTCCTGCAGACAACCCAATCTCCTGGCGCCCTCCAAACAAGACCGTTCAACACTGCATCCTGAACCAACAGATGCTTCTCTCCATTGCCATTTCTCAAAAGACCTTCTCATACAGGTATCAAACAAGATACTACGTATGTCAACTTAATCACAGTCGGAAACCAGAAAAGTGTCACCAAAACTATCTGACATCTTTCCTCTCACAACTTCAACAGCACTCTCTCTATCATGGAGAAAGAAGGCAATCCATAAGCTCTTTTCCCTTTCCGTACCTGTTGAAATGCATCCACTGCACTCGCATCTGGACCTGGCATCAAACTGTAATAAGTTCTCAACTGACAAGTCAACTTACAAACAAATTCACCTCCTACGGTCCCCAAATCTGGTTTATTCTGAAAAAACATCTGTGATCCAATTGCCAATTGCTGTAATCCCTCAAATGTTTTTAATTCCAATCCGATGTCATATTCATTTCTCCAGGTAAATACTTTGTTCTTACCATAAGCTTGTATCTGATAGAGACATCTAGCTGCAGATTCCTTAACATGTGAATTCTCCCCAGGCTTCAGACTGAATTCAGTACCTCTGCATGCCAGGGATCGGCATCAAATGGCTCTGATTCCACTTATGATGTCAATGAAGTCATATAAGTCACTTTCGGCGTGAGGACATAAGTTTCTTCTTTTCCGCGCTGTAACCTCGATCCGGAGAAGCTCATCTCTGGCCATTTTTTGGCCTGCTGTGACAGTTTTTCAGCGGAAACAGTGTGCCAGTTCTCTATGCCTTCTGGGTTTAAATCCTGTGGATCTTGTGCTCGACAGATGTCTGGTGCGGATACGCATTCTGTATGCATGCGCCTGGGCTAGCACGACCATGTCAAAAAGTGCGACGCCTCCCTGTGACTGAAACCAAAGGCATTGTGGGAGTGAAGAATGAAGCTCCTGATGGTACGGTTGTCCAGAAATTCCAGTTCTCCTAAACGTCGGTTTATTTTGGTCAACAACGGAGCCGCTCTGGAGGCCGATCTCATGGGTGTCTCTCTCCATCCAGTGAACGGCTTAAGCAGTCCAGGTCCCTGTCCACATCCCATGGTCAGCAACGTCTTAAACGATTAAAGTCTCGCCCTACAACTCACGACGTAGTTTCAAGCGGTTCCTTCCGAATTTCTGCAAAAGACTCTGCACAAGAGTCGCTCCTCTGCTTCCCAGCCTTTCTTGAAGCCGGCGCAACTCTGGCCCAGATGCAAGAGTATTATGATGCTCTTCAACTCATATTTGGGTTCTCGCCTTCCCCAGGAGCACCTCGGGCCCCAAGGAGATGATGGGCACAATGACTGCGTCCACGGTGATAGGTTCATCCTTGCCTGCAGTTAGGCTTTTAGACAGTGACACCGGTGCACAGCCCTTCTGGGTTCACACCTGTGGCACTGACTGACTCTGGAGCGACGTTGGATGTTCCTCCGGGATATGTTTCGATGGTGCCAGAAGATTCCTAACCAGAGTCGGTGCATGACCCCTCAGAGTCCTGAGTTGTTGACATCCCCCGGACGTTGCTCTTGGTACCATCTGACGCCCTTCCTCTTTCTCATCACAAGGTCGATACGGCGCAGTGTTGCATCGATCAACGTCATTTACGGAGATAATAATTCATGGTTCTATGGGGGCTTCAAAGGAACAGTTTGTGGAAGGACATGAAGAAGGGGCTCTTTTATGCATCCCTTGCCTACATATCCTCCGATGATGGATAGCTAGATTTTTGAGTTTGGCAAAGCAAGTGGGTTAGAATTAACCCTGGGCAAAGCACTACGCTATGCTCGCGTAGATTGCGAAGTTTGGGCAACTTCGCTGTACGCCAGTTTCTCGTAGTACAGTGCAAAAATGCGTAGCGTAGCGCAGCAGTCATTTTTTGCTTGCTAGCGGTCCTCAACGTCAAGTTGGCGACTGCGAGCAAGCAAAACGACAACCTGACCAGACTTTTTCCTCATTCGCGATCAGCAACATCAAGTTGCCGATCGCGAGCGTGGAAAATAAACCTTTCGGCGAGATTCTCAACGCGGGGAGGTCAGGTTTCTCATTGCGAGCGGTCACGTATGCTCACGACCGCTCGCGATGAGAAACTACTAGTCCGCTTTGAGAAAGCTGCTGCTCGAGTAAAAATCTACTCGAGCGGCAGAAAACGACACCTTGCACTATGCAAGATACCATTTTCAATGATTGCACAGTGCGGACAAGCATCCGGCACTGTGCAATCATCGCGAACAGCGCACTACGTAGTTCGCGTGGTGCTACGCAGCTCACGTAGTGCGAAGTGCACTTCTCGTAGCTTTACTTCACGAACTACGCCCAGGGTTAGTTAAAAAGGGAGGGGGGAGAGAAGAGAGCCTCGGGGGACACGTTGTGTGAGCAGCCTGTTCCTGGAACTGCACACTTTTATACATTGAAACCGGTTCTCTAGGTAAGAGGTGAACTATTTGAGCACAGTCTCATTCAGATTTCAATGATATTCAAAGGAGAGAGGTGGTTGGCCGTGTCAAATGCAGAGGAGTTGAGAAGGGTGAGGAATGATTCTTCTTTGTCTAAAGTCAGGAGAGAATCGTCAACAATGTCTAAAATAGCTATTTTTGTAGTGCAACCTGTTCTGACACTATATTGGGCATGGTCGAGTAGGTCACTGTGGTAGAAGGTCAAGTAGGTCATTGTCGTAGATGGTCGAGTAGATTGTCATAGATGGTCAAGTAGGTCATTGTCATAGATGGTCGAGAAGGTCATAGATAGTCGAGTAGGTCATTGTCATAGATGGTCAAGCAGGACATCGTCATAGATGGTCGAGTAGGTCATTGTCGTAGATGGTCGAGTCAGTCATTATCATACATGGTCGAGTAGCACGTTGTCACAGATGGTCGAGTAGGTCATTGTCATAGAAGGTCAAGTAGGTCATTGTCGCAGATGGTTGAGAAGGTCATTGTCGTAGATGGTCGAGTAGCTCGTTTTCGCAGATGGTCGAGTAGGTCATTGTCATAGAAGGTCAAGTAGGTCATTGTCGCAGATGTTTGAGAAGGTCATTGTCGTAGATGGTCAAGTAGGTCATTGTCATAGATGGTTGAGTAGGTCATTTTCATAGATGGTCAAGTAGGTCATTGTCATAGATAGTTGAGTAGGTCATTGTCATAGATGGTCAATCAGGTCATTGTCATAAATTGTTGAGTAGGTCGTTATCACAGATGGTCGAGTAGCTCGTTGTCGCAGACGTCAAGTCGGTCACCCCCGCACGACGACAACTCCTGAGGCCCATCACCGCCAAGCTGAGAGATGAATACATCTGCTTTCGCTGGTCGTTCCCCTTCGGCTTGGCCTTTGAATACAAGAGTAAAATGACCAAAGAGGCAGCAATGGAGCTAAGGTGAATGAGGGGTGGTAGTGACCACTACCTAATCAACACACAATGACAATCTCTGAGCATACTCCTGATCCCCATCCTGACAGTGGAGTCCGAGCACTATGTCTGACGCCCGGTGGAGCTGCTCTGTTCAGCTATTGAGGAGATCGGCCTTGGTTCATCCCCTCACTGTCACCTACCCAACTGGACTTTCGGCACAGTTTTTCTCCCCATCTCCCTGTCTTGACCACCCTCCCATCGTATTTCTGTGACTCTGCTTTTTCCTTGTCTCCTATCTATCTGTTCCTATACAGCATTCTTTTGTTCTTTGTCTACTTCCTTGCTCCTATCCCCTCTCACCTGAATCTTTCCCCTTGCCCGCTTCACAGCCTAGACCCCTGTCCTTTTGTGCCCTTTGACTAAGCACTCCTTCTCCCCTTTTTGGGGAAAGATCCAAGATATATACGCTGGAGTCTCAGCATACCCGCTGAGAGAGTCAACAGCGTCAAGGAAGCCACTCACAATTGAGGTATTGTATGGCACCCCTTGCTAAAGCACTCCCTCTCCCCTTTTTGGGGAACGATCCAGTAAAGTATTCCTTGGAGTCTCAGAGAGACAGAGACCCCTCTGAGAGAGTCCACTGTGCTTAGGGAGCCTCTCGCAATAGAGATGGGCAAGTGATACCACTCCCCCTAGGTTCACAGCTTACTGGACTTGGGCGCAGCTTGAACTCGCCTACCGGTTTGTGTCCCCATCACCCTCCCCCTCCTCTTGCCTTGCCTCTAATCCGCCTCTCCTCTTTCCCTCCTCCACTCTGTCTACTTCCCCTGCTCCTACCCCCTCACTCCCTGGAATATCTCCCCCTGCCTGCTTTCACCACCTAGCCCCCTGTCCTTTTGTGCCCTTTGACTAAGCACTCCTTCTCCCCTTTTTGGGGAAAGATCCAAGTTATATACGCTGGAGTCTCAGCATACCCGCTGAGAGAGTCAACAGCGCCAAGGGAGCCACTCACAATTGAGGTATGTTATGGCACCCCTTGCCAAAGCACTCCCTCTCCCCTTTTTGGGGAAGGATCCAGTAAATAGGCCTTGGAGTCTCAGAGACCCCTCTGAGAGAGTCCACTGCACTTAGGGAGCCACTCGCAACAGAGATAGGGAAATGATACCACTCCCTCTGGGATCACAGCTTCTGGACTTTGGGCGCAGCTTTGACTCGTCTACAGGTTTGTGTCCCTGTCACCCTCACCCTCCTCTTGCCATGCCGTGTCTCTAACCCTCCCCTCCTCTTTTCCTCCTTCACTCTCGGTCTACTTCCCCTGCTCCTATCCCCCACTCCCCGGAATATCTCCCCTTGCCAGCTTTTACCCAAACCTATATGTTCCTTTTTGTTTGTCTCAACCTTACTTGTAACTAAAATTGCCATGCTCTAATAACTGTGTAACCTTTGTAAAGTTGTAACCTGCAATTTATTGTCTGAAACCCATGTAAAGCGCTCTGGTACCTCCGGGTCTAGCCAGCGCTATATAAAACCTTTTTAAATTAAGAAAAAATTATTGTAGATGGTCGAGTAGCTCATTTTCGCAGATGGCCGAGTAGGTCATTGTCGTAGATGGTCAAGTAGGTCATTGTCGTAGATGGTCCAGCAGCTAGTTGTCGCAAAGGGTCGAGTAGCTCGTTGTCGTAGATGTATTGTTTTAGCTGTGGTTCCATGCAGCTTTCAAGGGCGTTTGTTAGACAGGGAGATTTTGAGACCAGGTGGTGGTAGTTTTGGTTTTCTGAGTCTGATCTTTTTTTCAGTATAGAAGTAACTTGACCGATTTTTAGATCATTTTGTAATGTGCCTTGCAATAGTGATGCTTTTGTAAGTTTTGTCCAGGATGGTTCAGAAGTTGTGCTCAAATCTTAAATGATGGGACTGAGGATGAGATAAGGGAAGTGCGAGGAGCTTCTCAGTTTGGACATGCTTTTCTGTATTTCATTTTCTGTGCTTTCTTTGAATTCGGACCAGGTGCATTGGATATTTGGGTGAGATCAAAACTGGGGAGTGATTACAGGGAGCTGATAATGGACATCTCAATTCCTTTACTTTTGTTTTTGAAAAAGGCTGCAACATTACCATTGATTTCATCAGGGTTATCTTTTGGTTGGATGATTGGTAAGGGCTTTGTAGATTGTCTAACTATTTCACATTTTTGTTTTGAATGAGTTTTTGCGAGGTTGAAATCTTGTTGTGTGCACAGGAGCTTTTGATTCAAATGCACTTTTCCTGTATTTCTTTCTTTCTCTTTGGGGGTTCCCTGGGTTGCTCACAGCAGGGTATTGTTTCCATCTCCTTTCTGCTAGTCTAACAATCTTTCGATTAAGATCTAGGGACAGAAGAATGACTATTAGATTTTGTGACTCCCAAATTGCGAGTCCAAAATCCAATGTACAACAGTCTCTCAGACACTGTTTGCGTTCCCAATGGTGTAGCAAATTACATGCCTTATGAATATTAATGAGGTTGTCACAATTTGCGACCCCATTGGGCTTGGCTAGCAATCCCAGGGATGGTGGCCTGCTGGGGTCAGCAGGCCTACATGCCTGGGACTGCTTTGTCAATATAGCATTTTTTTTTAATGCAGCCCATTTTTCTTAAAGGACAATGGGATCCATTTAAAAATAAAATCAAAACATTTCAGTTTCATTTTTAGGGGCAGGCAGTGGTCCCTGCTTACCACTGCCTGCTCTTAAAAAATATTTGTGCATCAATTCCCAAAGGGGAAGGGGTCCCCTGGGTATCCCTTCCCATTTGCGAGTGCTTTACCACTCTTCTGAGAAGGGTGGTAAACTGAGTGTTCTGCAATTGCAGTCACAAAACATTCATATACAGGTTATAGACTCGCTATTAGGAAGGGACGCCCTTGGTCCTTGGAATTTTACCGGAGGCGAGTGGGTTGACTCAATTCCTATTGAAAGGCATTGAAAAGTGTCGACTCTGGTTGTTGTTATTCAGTTGATGGAGATTTTGTGAATAATTGCCACTCTTCCTTCAATTTCCTTTATCTTTTCCAGACAAATGATAGATCGAGGGGGGGAATGAGGATGTCTAGAGCTGGTAGTGAGGCTTAATTGAGCCAGGTTTGTGTGAGGAAAAAGAGATCACCGTTTCTCTTTGTGAATGAAGTCCAATATTTCCATTCAATGTTTTGCCGCTGATCTGCAGTTGTGGAGGAGGCAAATGAGTGATGTTTTTGTATAAGGAGTGGAAGAGGGTGCCACACTCATTTTGATAAGGTGTTGCTTTGTTTGCATCTCTGTTCTATAGTTGGTTGTCTGTCTCTTCTTCGACTGGGTAAGGTACGTATATGGGCACTATGATAGTCACCTTGTATATGTTTGGTTTTGTATTTTGTTGTGAGAAATCTTATGTCTTTTTGCAAAATGTCTTGTGTTGCTCTATTGGGTATTAGGTTCCTTGTTGTTCCTGGGGATGGTTTTGAGGTGAGATTGGGAGGAAAGGTAGGGATGCGAAGATGTGGTTAGGTGTGTGGATGGGAGGGATCTGAGGATTTCTTTCCCTTCTGATGACAGGAGACTCATGTCCTCAGTGTAGCATTCATCTGGAGAGCAGTGAGTTCCTGTTGTTGGGATAGGGAGCGTTGTCGCTGGAGTGGTATGGTGATTGAATGATGTGGGCTGCAGAATGTGTTGCGGAGGTTGAGTAAAGTTGTTTACTAGTGTAGTTGTGAAAGAGACTATCTAGTGTTAGGAATTGTGTTTAGGTGTTTTGTTGGAGTGCAAGATTGTCTGATGTAGGTAGGTTGTGGGAGGAGGGCTGAGAGAATTGTGGTCTAGCCTGGTCAGGTAGTTCCTGGAGGATCTGGGAGATGTTTCTGAAGAGTGGAGTGTAATTCAGTGTTGGGCTTATGAGGAGAGAGGTTAATCCATCGGACATCATGTTATCTGAGTTATTTTGGAAGTCGGTGTATTGTTGTGGTGTGGTCCTTTAAATGGTTGGTGCGAAGTCATTTGTGTAGTCCTGGGCTGATGGTGTTCTTGTGAGTATTTATGTGGAATTGGGGTCATTGTGGGGCCCCATCTTTGGGTATTCTCTCCCTAGAGAGTGGTTTGGAAAGGGTGACCATATTGTTTCTGGTTGAGAAGGTGAGGGCTGGGTTGTCAGTTTACTTGCTGTATGTGTGGTAGGCGGGTGTGGTTGAGTACTTGCATGTATGGTATGGTGAACGTTATTGGGTTTGAAGGCAAAGGGGGTATGAAGTTGATAGTCAGGGTGTTGGGGTTGGAACATTCTCACTAATTAATGACCACACCAATCAGGCTTTATTATTGACTTTAATAGCACAGAAATCCCGGGTTGCAAATAGCATAAATGTCTTTTATTGAACCACAGAGTGGGAAGTAGCGCGTCACAATGTGTCCATGTCTGCGGCAGCTTCTAGTGGGGTCTGGCTTCCCCACCCGCACATCCTATACGCAAGCATTGGAAGTGACAATGCCACTCCCCCCCTCACCTGAACCTCTAAAACTCCATGGGTTGGAGGTTGGGACATCCCTTTGATGGGTCTCTCAGGGTTAACAGTGGGACTGGGAAAGAAGGCACAGGATTCTGACACAGTGGGAAGAGGGTGTCAGAAGACATTTGTGGGGCCATTGGGCACCAACCGTGGCGGGTGAGGTCTTGTGGTCCAGCCTACTATGGCAGTGCAAATTGTGTCAAGTACAACCCTTCCTGCACTTGACGCTTGGGGTAGTAAGAGCGAGCAATCCAAGGCGTGTAAGAGGAGGAGTGTAGGTGAGGAGGTGAAAGAGCTCAGATCTCACCAGTGACTCAGCAGTGACAGTCATGGAATGCTCAGCCCAGGACCTTTAATCTGACAGCAGAGCTGAGTGCTACACATTCCAATGAATACATCATACAGCTGATACAGGGAAGTCATAAGTTGCGTTGTAGCCATGAGGTGCTACATTCACACTTCCTTCCCCCCATCCCCGCAGCTCCTGTACCCTCGCTTGTACCCGTTGAACCCTTCCCTGTCTGAGCTCCTAATACGAGTGTCGTCACTGGTGGGGATAACTGTTGCACCTGGGTGGAACTCCCTTGTAGGGCCCATACATTAGATGCCGCTGCCACCTCAACATCCACATTGTTCGCCGTGACGGCCCCAATGTTCGAGCTAGCCCCGGCGAGACCAGCTCTGACCTCTGCCATGAAGCTCTTTAAAGTGTCAGTGAGCTTACCCAAGTCCTCATTAGTTGCGAAGGTCACTTGCGGTGTGTTGCCGGACGGGGGAGGTTGGTCCTTGTGTCTTTCCCCACCCTTGACCGTTCACCCAGAGGGTTTCCCCCCCAACCTGAGAGGCAAGTAGGCCCTGTGACCCCGCCTCTACGACTGCTGCATGGACACAAATGCCGTGTGCGATGGAACTGTTCCCCTCCGCCTCCCCAACTGGCCCTGTTACCCTCCCGCAAGTACCTAGCTGTTTGCTGTCGGCGAGGGGGAGGGGGGATGGGGTAAACCGGCAAACCGAGAGTCAACTCTGGTCCTGACCTGCTTGGGGAGAAAACACGTATGAGTGGACAAACTGCTCTCCCCCAGTAGATGGCGTGACCGGCTGTGTCACCTTATGCATACGTCTGATTCCAGAGGTACAACCCTCCGTGCCCTAGCTTACCACGCTGTTCTACTGAGAATGCGGAAGTCGTGCCACCTGCAGACCTGTTGGCAGGTGTAAGTTCTCTGAAGTATTCTGTAAACCAAAACATATGTGAGACATACACGGACCCCAAATACTCGGCTAACTGTTGAAATGGGCTAGGGGGGGATTAGCTAGTTGCTAATCCTGCTGTAGTCTTAATTACAATAAAACATTTCGAGCTATCCCATATGTGATACTGATCAAATACTCGGTAAGAATGGTCATCCTCCTGCCAGGTGTCATGTCCTCATGCCTGGAGACATACCCAGAATACGAGCAAAATAAGAAATCTGGGCCAAAATGGCACCAGCAGTTGCGACCATGCTCCCACAAGTGCCCTCCCCGGAGACCAGCGTGAAACCCCACCAAGCAAAAGGGACTGAAATGGTCGTCGACACGGGACCTACTATTACTAAAGGAATATATTTGCTCTAGCTACATACCAAAAGTCACTATAGCCTGTGATGAAACATTTGTTTTAGTAACATGCAGGGAATAAAAGTTCTAACATGTATCCCTACTGTTCCTGTAATTGACGGACCCTGACCACCCGGGGATAGTCTGTGCACATATCAAACACGTAAGATGCAAAGGTAACACATAATACCCTCCTCCAATCCTTCATGTGCCCTGTCAACAGCTTCTGACAGGCAGTATGGGGGAAGCAAAAAAGCATGGCTTGTTAAAATAACACATTACTAAATGCAAACAGTAATACTTTGCTGCACTCCTACATGCAACATAATGGCTGGGCGGGGGGGGGCATTACAGAGTATGTGTAAGGTCCTTGCCCCCCACCTGGTGTCCCACATTCCTGTGCACGGGTTGCAGAGGAGGCAAGCCCAACCCCAGCATGCCAGGACCTTCGCAGCGGCTCATGGCCAGCGTCATTCGGCAGAACGAATTGTGAGCAGTGAGCGTGGTTGGGGAACAGGTACCTGGTCAGAAAGTAATTAACGTGCGTGTGCACGAGCGAGGCACCGCGGGGCACGGAAACCTGCTACTCCCTGCTGGGAGAAGCTGCAGAGGATGCAGGCCCAATTCCAATTCGCGCATTGATCGTCCCCCGACTCCCGGGATGAGGACTGCGCTGGCGCTAGCACACGGGGAAAACTGCACACCCCGTGCCGCCAGCCATGCAGGAAGCTCACTGAGGCTCGTGGCCGGCCGCACACAAGGGACGAGTTCTCGAAATTGAACGCGCTAGAGAGCGACATTGACGGCCATGCTACGGACTTGTGGCTGGGGGGGAGGAGCTGGGTTCACCAAGCTGAAAGCGACGCTGGTAACCCTCCCCCCCCGGGACCCGCTGGTGTGGCCGAAAGAGCCAGCACACCGGAGCGAGGGTAGCCGGTCATCGGGGCAGGGTGGCCATAAGCCTGCCTAGTGAAAACGAGGCCCATTGAAGGGGGGGGGGTCGGTAAACAAAAGTCCGGGCGGCGCCATTTTGCTACACCCTCCCCATCCAGGCTCATCTGCCACCCTGGAGCAGCGATGCTATCCCCATCAAAAGTCTCCCGGAAACCCGGGACCCTCAATGGCAGTTTGCCCATCAGTCCGGCCTGAAAAAACGGGCCGGCACATCGGAGGGGGGGTTCGAAAACAACTATGGGCACCATATTGTAACCCCCCCCAGTCCAGGCTCCCTCCCGCGACACGTGGCCCCCCGCTCCCAGGCTCATGGAACATGCTGAAGACGACGCATCGGCCTCCAGGAGGCAGCGGGATGCAGTCACCAAGGGTATCTGCTTAGGGCCGGCAGCGCGAGCACCGACAAGGTGGTACCCCGCTTCTCCCTTCACCCCCGCCCAGTGTACTCAGCCGCCCCCCCCCCCCCGAGTGCAGGCAGCATCACGGGGGCGATCTTCGTGGAGTTCCACCAGGGCCACGAGAATAGAGGGTGGTGAAATGCAAGTTGTGGAGGTGACGGGGCATCTCACCTGAAAGTTTATTCAGCACTCGTGGCACGTCCACACAGCGCGACGGGCAGCGGTCAAGAGACTGCCAAGAGGGCGGGGGACAGGTTTTGTACCCCTGACCCCTGCCCCCGACCGGAAGTGATGCGGCTGACAGACCCTTGTGGTCTATCGCCCAGGGCGCCTGGGCCGCCAACCTCTGTGCCTTCCTGTGGAACTAAGGCGGCTGCCCTGTTGGAGGGTGGAGGGTCCCCTTCGGGGCCCCCCGGGCAGCCTTGGGATTCACACTTCCTTCCCCGGTCACTGCTTTCCCTCCTGCTGTAGTAGAGGTGCCGCTTCCACAGTCACCGCTATAAAATGGTGTTTGCAAGGACAGCCCATAAAAACGTTCTCACGAGTTAAGTTTGCAGCTCAGTTTATTTCTGTGTCTCAAGCGAGAGCGGCAGACTTGTCCATGAAGCTCAGCCCCTCTCATCCCAGGACCACCCGAGCCCCGAAGGTACCAGCCAGGGGCCGCCCGGGCTGCGTGGGGGCGGCATTTCCTCTCTCACACGGGGGACTCCTGTTTTGTACATCATGCCAGCAGCTGTGGTGAGCAGGACAATCGTCACAGGACCGGCTCCTGGGACAGGCTCATGCAGCCGCAGCAGTCTCCAGCAGCAGCGCCCCCCCTGAGCTGGACTGCAGATCGGCACGCCCGTCTGCAGCCTCCAGGTTGAGCCTTCTTCATCGTGTTTGGGGCAGTTGTGGCCTCCAGGCCGGTTTGGGACTTCCGGCATCCGTGATGATTCAATGTCCTTCTCATTATTGCCCCCTCACCCCCCCCCCCCCTTCCCTTTAAAACGAGGTATACACTCATTGAAAAGCAATTGGAAATGGTCTGGGGCTTAAAACATTTGGGGTCAGGAATATGAACAACTGATGAGTTTATGTGAGTGTGTGATGAAGAGCTTGCCCCACACGCAACAACTGGACTTCGGCACTAGGGATGATTGGGAAGTGCGGCAAGAGCTTTCACTGGAGGACGGTAAATTACTCAGAGGGTAAAGGGTTATTCTTGTACGTTTGGGGTAAACGATTTTGGAATTGTGTCACGAAGGACACCTGGGTGTAGTAAAGAGTAAAAGAAGATGAAATGAAGGGGGGGGGCAGATAACTCACAAGTCACTTTGAAACCGCCTCATTATCCAGTGGAGTGTCTATATGGCATGTGACGCTGTGGGTATAGATATAATGGGCCCCGCTGCGGAGGTCAATGGAGGAAGGATACTTTTACTGATACTTATGGATTATTTCTTGAAATAGCCTAAATTGAAATTTGTGGGGTCTGCTGATACTTCTGCATTCATGAAAGGCTTGGATGAGTTATTCCACAGTGAAGGTCTTTCTAGGAGGCTAATTTCAGATAGCGGATCACAATTGAATGACATTTAATTTAAACAGTTTCTGGAGAGTAAAGGTATTACTCACAAGGTGTCTTCGGTATATCATCCTGATGGTAATAGTAAAATTGAGAGATTCAATAAAGATATAAAAGAAACCTTGCAAGTAAGAAAGGAGGTGTCATTTTAATTTGAAAAAGGATGGAGAAAATGATTTGGGAGTATCACATCAGCCCTACATTGGCAGGAAAAAAACTAACCCTGGGCAAAGCACTACGCTACGCTTGCGTAGTTTGCGCTACTTCGCACTACGCGAACTGCACGTAGCACAGAGCAAACACTCGTAGCGGTCATTTTTTGCTTGCTCGCGGTCCTCAACGTCAAGATGGCGACTGCGAGCAAGCAAAATGACATCCCGGCGAGACTTTTTCCTCATTCACGATCAGCAACATCAAGTTGCCGATCACGAGCGTGAAAAATAAACATCCCGGCGAGATTCTCAGCGCGGGGAGGTCTGGTTTCTCATTGCGTGTGGTCGCGTATGCTCGCGACTGCTCGCAATGAGAAACTACCAGTCTGCGTTGAGAAAGCTGCTGCTCGAGTAAAAATCTACTCTAGCGGCAGAAAACTACAGCTCGCACTGTGCAAGATTCCGTTTTCAATGATTGCACAGTGCCGGATGCTTGTCCGCACTGTGCAATTATTGAAAACAGCATCTTGCACAGTGGGAACAGGGTACTACCCAGTTTGCGTAGTGTTACGCGTAGCTTGCATAGTGTGAAGTGCACTTCGCTTAGCTATGCGTAGCACTACTTCGCGAACTACGTCCGACCCTAGTTAGAATCTTCCCCGGCTCTGGGCTTCTAACTCCTCCTGGCCTTGCCTTGGAAGCCAGCTCTTCCTTTGCGGTTGTGATAAAAAGGGTAGCTGATGTTCTACATTTGACTCTGCCTTTGGTCGAGAAATCTACAGGCCCCCTCCTTGAGGTTTTTCATCCTGGTCAGTCAGGGATTGAGCCAGTGCTGCACTTTTGTGAGGCATTGTATGATATTTTACTGGGGGCATGGGCTAGACCTGATATTGGTGCGCCTGTGGACTGGACTGTTGCCCACAAGCACCACCCTACCCCTGATAATCGGAGTGGATACCGGAGTTGGGCGGAAGAGGTCAGCGGTGTGCTCCCAACTCCGGTATCCACTTTTTCTTGGCTCCCGGTAGCCATGTAAGCTGACGAGCTTGTTGGAGATGCACCTGCGCGCCAGAGGGGCAACGAGGCCCGTGACGGATGTTTGGCGACCTGTTCTGCAACCCCGAATATATCTCTACTGATGAGGGAATCAATCCCGAAACACAAGCTAGGCTCGTGTCTAGAGATTTCCACAATACAAGTACTTGCTTGCACCGATTGGGGTGAAATACTTTGAAATTTGAACTTTGAACTGTTCTTGAAATTACTTGAACTGCACAGACCACGATGCAGTGGGGCGATACGGCGGAAGAGGTCAGCGGTGTGCTCCCAACTCCGGTATCCACTTTTGATATCTATGACAGATTGTTTTTCTAGGAGGCTCTACATAGTTTTTTTCCTACCCGTAGATAGGTTTCTTGGTTATCTCTGCTGAGGATATTCTCACTCACGAGGTTTGGATCCATGTTTTTTTTGTCATGTGAAATTGATTACCTGTGTTACCTGCTTGTAGAAGCTTTTACAGTAGGCTTATTGGCTTTCCTTTTCACTAAGTGTGGATCTCTGGTTCAGGGCCTGACCTTTTAGTTCATTGGAACTTCTGTGTCTTGGACCACAATTTTCTTTTGATAACTTCTTGCCTTATTCAGCAAGTTGTAACCCTTAAATGTGATGGTACACAGGTTTTAGTTCCCTCCTTTTGGTGTTTTTTTCATTTGCTTGGTTTGGGGGTGCATTCTTCCATCATACAGATTGTGATGTATTTATTTTTGATACCTTACAGTATATAACATCAAGGTGTTTTTATTCCAGCAGGTTTACCATCCCACCCTGTTAGGATAAAGGATGAATCCATCTACATGGATTCTTGGTGTCTCTTACACCTAAGTTGTTTGTGTTTCATTTGGATGGTTTTCTTTGACAAGAAACATCTTTTCAAGTGTTCTCCCTTTGAGGGCACATTACCCTCAACACTCTTAAGTTTAAAAGGTTAGGCTGGTAAGTGATGCAAATTACATGTTTTTGAGGTGGCAGGTTTTTTCCCTTTCTTTTTGGAGTGTTCCTCATCTGATTTGCTGATGGGTTAAGGCTATTAATCAACTGAAGAAATAACTCTTTTTAGTTCCTCCCTTCAGTGTTCTGTGATTATGTCCTGTTGTGAAGCCCCTACTCCTTTCTATTCAGAGTGCATAGTCCACAATGGAGGACCTCAGTGAAGATGCCACTGGAGAAGACTGTACAAGAGTCCAGTGGGATCTCAGGTTGGGTTCTTGAAGAGAAGAACCTGCTCGCCGAGGGGACCGAGTCTATGCCACTCGGAGGTGACCAGGAGGCATGGAAGAGCAATACCCACCGATGGCAGATGATGCAGGAATGATGACGGTGACATTGTTGCTGCAGCTGTGAGGACAAGGCGATGCTGAAGAAGACCAAGAGCCTTGCACGAGCTGTCACATGTCAGAAGTAGAGACTCAGCTGGTCGATGTCCAGCTGGAGCACAAACAAGCCTTGGCAGCTGCAATAGGCATGGAAAGCTAAGAAGGGCAATGTTGGGACCAGCAAGGTCCAATGGACTTTCCACATACAGGAGAGTCATAGCAGACCCCAAACAAGCAGAGGAGCCCACTGAAGCAGGAAAATACCCTTGAGAGGACCCACAGGGCAAATGTACAGGAGTCGCAAGAGGACCTCGAGCAGCTCACCAAAGATGATGGCCTACGGTGCAGAGGATGCAGGGAGGATGAGGATCTACGCAGGAAGAGATCTCTGGAGTGCAGAGCCAACAAACCTTGGCATTGGCAAGTCAAAGCAGTGCACAGGTGTTCGGTCCCAGTGGTTCTGACGAGGGATACTGGCCTCCAAATTGTATAGAGGACAGGTCAAGCCTTAATGGAGTTGCAGAACCACCATCCAGGTTGCTGAGCCTTTCGAAGTCAGTGGTACGTCAGGAGCAGCAGACCAATCAGCTTTGTTGCGTGTCTGCAGATGTACAGGAATGACTCTTTCACTCCAAGGGAGATTATTTAAGGTGTCCTTGATGCCCACAGGTCTGTTGAAGATCCTGGAAGAAGCACAAACACAGAAAAAGGCTGCAGAACAGCGAGACCAGGAGCAGCAGCAGTCTTCCTTGATGCAGTCTTGGTTCCAGGCGAAGTGCAGCGAAGTCCAAGTGTCCAGACGGTCGAAGAGTGACATGGTTTCAGGCTTGAGCTTCTCCCGCGACGTATCTGAGGACCCACCCAAAGGTAAGCCCTTTTATACCCTAAGAAAGGGGTTTGGCCGATTCAGGGATCCCTCCCACAGGAGGGGCTGGACAGAGGGGAGGATACTCCCATGTCCTTTGTCCAGTTTTGTGCCAGAGTGGGAGCCAAGGGCCCCCAGAACTGGTTCCAACTGGAGTATGCAAGGAGGGCACCAAATGTGCTCTTCAAAGCAGTCTGGTGGCACTGGCAAGCCCCCCACCCCACCCCAATACACTAAGGCCTGTCTGGGAGGTGGTCACACCTCCCTCTGACAGGAAACCTATTGTTCTACCTTCCCCTGCTCGAGCTCAGCAGCAGGAGAACAGAATCATGTCTGGTGTCGGCAGCAGCACTAGCTTAATGGCAGACCCAGGAAGGCTGTTACTTTGGTCTTCCCAGAGGAGCCCCCCCAGTACATTGAATCATACCTCCAACACCAGGAACGGTGCTGGAGTATGTTTACAGCAGGTTTGATACCAAACATGCCCAGGTTCGGCACAGCCACTATATAGTTAGCAATTCTATATGTATCAAAATAGCTGTCCGCACTTACAAAGCCTGGAGAATCGACTCCGGGGTTTGTAGGGGTGTCCTGCTAATGCAGAGGAATCCTCACACTTATAACACAGCAACCTGCTTGCAGGATTGAAAGGCCTGCCATAGGGGTGACTAATAGGTTTTAAGTGTAGTGACAGCAAATATAATAAAACGTATATCTGTCGTAAGTGGTGCTAGCACCAGGTATACAGGCTTTCTGACAGGCCTGTAGTCACAGTTTTGGTCGTCTCTCATGGGGGACTCCTGGTGTACCTATGCTTTGGGTACCTCAGTACCATATACTAGGAACTTATAGGGGTACACCAGTACCCAATTGTGGAGATACATGCCATGTCGAATTTAGGGAGGAAGCGCAGTGACGGGGGTCCTGATTAGCAGGATCCGAGTCAGACTAGTCAAAAAAATCATACGGACACCAGCAAAAAGTGGGGGTAACCATGTAAGCAGATCCTACTTTCCTACACAACCCCTCCCCCGCCAAAATGAAAGGTGATTAGACTAACCTTGTCCAGTTGAGACTTCATTTTCTAAGTGGAAATATCTGGAGAGCCCATCTGCATCCGCATGGTTACTCCCAGGTCTATGTCCCACATAAAAGTCCATCCCCTGTAGGGAAATGGACCACCTCACAATTTTGGGATTTTCACCCTTCATTTGTTTTAGCTATAAGATGGGCTTATGGTCTGTCTGAACAATGAAGTAAATACTAAACAGTTATGGCCTCAACTTCTTCAAGGCCCAGACCACAGCAAATGCCACCCTCTCAATAGCTGACTAACGCTTCTCCCTGGGGAATCAACCTTCAAAAGCTACTGGTTGGTCCTGGATATCTGAATTAAGTTGTGATAGAACGGCACCTATCTGGACAATGAAGGTTTTGGAGCAATCAGAGCTTTGCAGAATGGTAGCAGTTCACATGCCTGTTTTAGGTCATCAAATGCCTTCTGACAGCTAACTGTCTGCTGAACTTTCTTAGGTATTCTTTTGGAGCTGAGATCATCAAGGAGTGTCACTATGGATCCATAGCCCTTAACAAACCTCCTGTAGTACCCATTCAGGCCCAAGAAAGCACTGACCTGAGTCTGGGTAGTGGGAACAACCCAGTCTATTATGGTCTGGATTTTGCTCTCCAATGGCTGAACCTGGCCTCCACCTACACAGTGACCCAATTATGCAGCCTTGCTCTGTCCTATCTGGCACTTTGTGGCCTTGATAGTAAGGCCTGCCTTCTGCATGGCCTCTAGAACATTCCTAAGGTGGACCAGATTATCCTACCAGGTAGAACTGAAGACCACAATATCACCTAGATATTCAGCACTATAGGCTTCAAGACCTGTGAGAACTTTGTTCACCAACCTCTGAAATGTGGCAGATGCATTCTTCAAGGCAAAATGCATTACAATGAATTAATAATTCCCAGTAGGGTTTGAAAAGTCTGATTTGCCAGTAGCCAGCAGCCGGGTCACATGTACTGAGATACTTGGCTGAGGCCAGCGAATCAATCGGCTCATCTGTCCTGGAAATTGGATGGTCATCAGAACTAGTGACTGCACTGAGACCTCTATAATCTAGACAGAACCTCAGTAAAAGTTTGGGAATTGATTGAGGACTTGCCTACATTCAGCTTGCTGCTGGTTAGTGAGGCTGCCTGTGAAGACTACTCCATCAACTGACCCATCAACAGGGTCCGGAGGGAGGAGATCAGGGAGAGGGTCACTCTCTACTTCCAGTCCCTTATCAGTGGCCGTGAGCAAGCTTATGTCAGCCCTGTCAATAAAAGGCTTTAGGCTGTTCACATGAAGAACTTCTTGAGGACTTATGGGATTGCCTAGGTCCACCAAGTAGGTGACCTCACCTTTTTTCTCAAGATTGGTTAGGGGGCCCCCTCCACTGGGTCTACAAGCTCCAACACCCACACGTTCTGTCCTGCCTGGTAAACAGTCACCACAGACTTTTGGTTATGCCAAGCTATCTGAATCTTCTGGCTGGCCTCAAGGTGTTTGCTGGCCTTCTTCATGTACTCAGCCATATGTGAACGCAGGCCAAGGACATAGTACACAATATCCTGTTTAGGAGGTTTGAGAGGCTGCTCCCATCCCTCCATAACTAGATGCAATGGACCCGTAACTGGATGTTCAAACAGAAGGTCAAGTGGGCTGTAGCCCACCCCCTTCTGTGTAACCTCTATGTAGGCAAAGAGAAGGCAGAGTAGTAAGACATTCCATTTTTACCTGATCTTTTCTGGGAGTCCCATGATCACACTTATTAGGGTCTTGTTGAACCTTTCAACAAGCCCATTGCACTGTGGATGGTAGGATGTGGTGAACTTGTAGTTTATACCACACTCTTTCCACATTGCAGTTCTGTAGCTTGACATGAAGTTTGTACCTCTATCTTACAAGACCTCCTTAGGAAACCCCAATCTGGAAAAGACTCACAGTAGGGCTCCAGCCACCACAGGAGCTGTAGTAGTCCTACGTGGAAAAGCTTCTGGATACATAGTGGCATTGTCTACCGACACTAGGATGTAACTGTGTCCAGATGATGTCGGAGGGTTTAAGTGACCAACAATGTCTATCCCTATCCTCTCAAAGGGAACCCCAAACACTGGAAGTGAAATTAAGAGGCCTTTATAGTGCCACCTGACTTACCACAGGCTTGGCAAGTGACACAGGAGCGACAAAACTCCTTGGTATCTTCAGACATGCAGGCTGTGAAAATGAGGGGCAAGCCTGTCCCTAGTCTTCCTTTGCCCAAGATGCGCTGCAAGGGGAATGTCATGTGCCATCTAAAGAAGAAAACCCCTGAATTTATGAGGTATAACCAATCTCCTGGTGAGACCAGGCTTGGGCTCTCTACACTTAGAAAACAGAAGCCCGTCTTCCAAAGAGATCCTATGGGCCCCACTGACATTCCCTGTCTCCTCATCAGAAGCTTGTTGTCTGAGCTGTTCAAGAGATGGACTGGATTTCTGCTACAGACTCAAATCTGCCCTGGAAGGGCCCCCTGCCCTCAAGAACACTGCAATGTAGGGCCCAAGTTCTCTAGTACAGTTCCTTCACAGGGGCTAGGATCATCTCCCTGAGGCTACTGAGCCTCACTAGGAATCTTGGAGGAGGATAATTCCTTGGCCTTCCTGCTCCTTCTCCTAGGAGCTTGCTGCTCAATTTTTCCAGGAACCTGAGGTCCCTCAATGCCTAACTGTTTGGCATGAGCCCTAGTAACAGCAAATGCACTGACAGATTCCCATCCTTTCTGCATATTTCCTGAACTCCACTTTAGACAAGGCTGAAGTGTCTGAGTCATTGCCCATCAAACAGACCACTGGTAGGTCTGGGGAAACCACAACTCTTTTAGGGCCAGTTACCTGTCCCCAGCTGAGATTTATAACTGCGAAGGAATGATCAGTCTTGACATTGCTTGCATTGGTCACTTTGTAAAGTGACCGCGTATGATTTGGTCAGGAGACACAAGTTTCTGTGTCATCATGGTAACACTGGCCCCTGTGTACCTGTCTGCCTCAGCTTTCTGTCCATTAATTAGAGGCTGTTGTGTGCACCTGCTCAAGTTAGTGGGACTTATAAGTAAAGTAGCAAGTTCCATGTCGCTGCCACAGACAAGGACAGCCTGAGTGGAAGTTCTGACTATGCCAGAACCCACTTCAGAACCCAAGGTTAACCCTACTCCCTTGGGGTCACTACTACTACTACCAATCCTAGGGACGCTAGTTGCCTTTGGGGCAGTAGTAGTAGGTTCATTTGCGTTAGCTTTAGAGCAATTTGCCTCTCTTGCTCTGTGGCCTTTTTCATTACATACGTAACACTAAGGTCTCTTGCCAGAGGAAGAGTTTAGGGACCCACCCCAGAGGAAATTTTCTGGGGACCTTGTGAAGACTCCTTTTTGTCTTTACCTTTCTCCCCACCTTCTCTTGGGCCTTAGAAGAATCTTGCTTTTACTGGACACCACCACCACCACCATTGTTTTTCTGCTTCACCGTGGTACAGACCCATTTGTTTGCCTTTTCCCCCCAATTCTTGGGGAGAGGTCAGATCAGAGCCCACCAGGTACTGGTGCAGCTGCTGATTTTGACAGTTATTAAGGATATGCTCCCTGATCAATAAATAGTACAATCCCTCGTAGTCATGTACATTACTTCCACAAAGTCAGCCTTCCAGAGCCCTAATAGCACTATCTACATAGTCAATCCAGTCTTGGGTCTGTGCCTTCTGTGTGTCCTTGAATTTAACTCTATATTGCTCAGTTGTTAAACAAAATCCATCTATGAGGGCACTCTTCAAGACTGGATAGTTGTCAGCATCTTTCTCTTTGACAGTGAGACGTTTGTCTCAGCCTTTGCTAGCAAATGAGAGCCAATGGATAGCTGCCCACTGCCCTTAAGGGATCTTCTGTACTTAATAGGAGCTCTCCAAGGCAGTGGTCCATTTATGCATCTCATCCTACTCCTGGTAAGGAGGGACTGTCCTGCTGAGGTTCCTAACATGAAAAGATAGCTCCCTGGCCCTATGGGGACTAATGCTGCCACCATGGGACTCTAGTCCCAAATTCTTTATAGCCGTCAGTACTTCCAAGGTTTCCTTATGAAGGGCCAGCCGCTCTTGCTTGATTCTTAGCTTGTCTCCCTCAAGCTTAAGCAGGTGGCCTTCCTTCTCTTAGTCCTCCCTCTGACTAGAGATGGAGATCCCTATGGAATTATTAGAGGCATTGGAATTAACAGAGGAGGATCTAGACCTCCCCTGCATTTTCTGCACGCTCCCAGGAGGGATAAAGGGGAACCTACCTCTAAGGACCCCCTCTGTACTATTTGTACTATTTCCTGGGGGATCAGAGTTCACCAGTGTGGAGTCATCAGACTCCTCCTGGTCATGCTCAGAATTAGTGTCACTGGGGTGAACCACCCCTGACCCATCTTCTAGATCTACCCCATCCACACTGTTACACCATTCTGACCTCTCAGCTTTCTGAAGGTTATCCTGCAGCATCAGCTCTAAGAGTTGTTGAGTGTTCGGGTTGCTACTACCCGTCTTTAACTTCCTTGATACAGCCAAGGTCCTAAGTTCCTGGAACTTAAGACCACTGTATCTAGAAGATTGGGACAAACTGGCTTCCCCAACTAAAGACCTGGTTAACTAGGTGTAGTGTGGGGTTGCACCTACCTACCCTAGTGAAAACTAAACTTCTATAGGATTGTAGAAAGGGTTGTGCTAGACCCTCCACTAACAATCCAAAAAGTTCAGTAGAACTTACCAGTTTATAAAAAGTATTTTTACATGTCCCTAATGCTAGTGATAGTTTTTCATCTAACCACACCTGCATTAGCTAGTAAAACCAGTACAGGCTTTAAATCCCAACCACTGAACACCAATGTAGGAAGCTAGCTTATTATATGGTGGACACCTATTTCAGTAAAGCACCTTGCACTAATCTACACAACCCTTATGGTGGTTTTAGTGGTCTTAGACATCCTTAGAAAGCTCTATAAGTGGTAGCTGTAGAGAGCAGCCTTCAGGCTTAGTCCAGAACGAGTGTTAAACTGCTCGTTTTTAGCAGATATAATCATGTAGTGTAGGTTAAATGTAAAAGAACCAGACCGTGTTTAGATAAAAATGTCTATTTATTACACAACACTCACTAACACATTGGTATATCTTGTACCCAGAGATATAAATGCAATTATACCTAATACTTCAATTGCAAATAGGTAAGTAAGTACAATACACAGTGGTCTCCAGGGGGAAACTAAACAATATACTAAAATAGTGGAATGCGAACTGTGGGCGAAGTTGGGACTTGGACCAGGAGACTCAGAAGAGCTGGGGATGTAAGGAACCGCCCAAGGTACATACCTAGGAATCTCACAAAGGCTGTTTGCAGAGTGAAAATTCAGCCACATACTCAATAGAAGTCAAGGGGAAAGTCGCAGTTGCTGTTTTCGAGAAGATATGAGGTTGGGACTCACCTCACCTGTGAATACCCCAGGAACCAGGATACCGACAGCAGGGAAGCTGGGTGCATAGGTGCGACGTGACGTCGGAAAGTACCGTAGACCACAATAGAGGACTTCAAAAAAGATACAGCTGGTAACAACTGTGCATGAGTCTGGTGGATTCTTGAAAAGTAGAACCTGCACACTGAGGAAAACAGAGTCTATGCCACATGGAGGTGACCAGGAAGCACGGAAGAGCAATGCCCACCGGTGTCACATGATGCAGAAGTATTGACGGTGACCTTTTAGCTGCAGTTGTGAGGACCAGGCGATGCTGAGGAAGACCAGGAGCTGTGCGTGAGTTGTCCCACATCGGAAGTCGAGAACCAGGGGTTGGTGTCCGGCAGGAGCACCAACAAGCCTTGGCAGCTGCAACAGGCGTGGAGAGTGCAGAAGGAGCAACGTTGGGCCCAGTAAGGTCTAAGGGACTCCCCATGTGCTGGAGATTCAGAGCAGGCCCCAAGCAAGCATCGGAGCCCACTGAAGCAGGAGAAGACCCTCAAGACTTTACATTAGATTGCCATATATTTTAACTTTGGTCTTCCTAATGCATCGTTTTACATCATCCTTTGGGTCATATACTTGCTGGTATGACTGATTCTTGTGTTTGGATGAAGGTGAATCTCCTTCTCTGGAGTCATATATTGCTGTGCCTACTGGAGTTTTCACTTTAGTTTCCTGTGGTCCTTGCCATGGTTCATATAAATAGTCTTTCCAACATGTGTCTAGTCTCTTTTTAGTTTAGACCGGCTGGTCCTCTCTTAGTCCTTTTGTAGCATGTAGTATCTACTGGCAGGATTATTTTTTTCTGTGCTTGTGGTGTTTATTATTTACATTGTCTGTGGTCATTGACACAATTTTTATAAAGAGTGATGATCTTTTTCATCTAATTCCTCTATATGTCTGGTCTGTGACTAATTTATACCCGCTAGTTCTCTTTCGGAGATTTTGTAGGATTGGTTTGCAGGCCCGCCTCCTTGTTGCGTATAGCTATGGTATTTAATTCACAAGCTAAGGAATCTGCAGCTAGATGTCTCTATCATATGGAAAAGTTACTATCAGTAACAATGTATCTGGTAGAGACATAGGATAGCTGCAGATTCCTAAATGCCCTTTCCATCCTCACTCTCTGCAAACAACATATAATGTAGGGGTTATCCGCCTTTTCAATACTTTTTTTATTTTCCAGTGATCACTGTTTCATGTGGTGGTGGGACTCAACAAACCACATAGTTTTGCCTCATGGGTCTTGTTCTAGTATTACCATACCATTATTTTCCCTTTGTGAGTGACTGGTAGAGTGAGAGGTGTTTTCTTTTGCAAAGCTGCTTTATAAATCAGTGCTCAGGGTTCACGTAGCTTGTGCTTCGTTGACTCATTAGGTCTTTTGCTGTAAGTCCTTGGCTGGTATGGACATACCATTTACTACTACTTTCTACTTCTTGTTTCAAAGATTTTCGATCACTATTTCACATTCAACAGATAACTTGGCCTTACTTCTTAAATCTTGACTTGGTATTGCCGTACTTTTTATTTATATTTGCTTCGTCACAACATGAGGTCTTTTCTTATGGGCCTTGTATGGGTATTATCATACCATTTATTTCTATTTTATGATTATATTTTAAAGATACATTAATCTTTTTTGGCACACTGTTTCTACAGCCAGTTTCTATAGTGTGTCTGCGTTCTAGTGCAGACGTTTTCACCAAAGAAACTGATGTCCTCGCAACGGAGGGGACTTATATGGCTCCACTGATGTCATAGCCAAATCGACATCATCATGGAGCTACATGATACAGAGGGCCGCTACGCACTCCTACATGGGCTGTTGGATGGTCAACAGGTAATGCTGGGTATTATTTTCTCTTCAGCTATAATAATAAGGAGACGTTTATGAAGATAGAGACCCCAATTTACGAGGTTTTCGTAATTTTAGGGTGAGTTACGAGGTGTGTTTATAATTGACATGAGCTAGGCATTGTAGAAAGAGACATATATTTGATATATTTACTTTTCAGCAACATATTGGGAATACGGATCGCAAGTTAGAGATCTTTCAATACAGGACCGCGGGATGTAAGGGTGAGTGCATTTTTAATTTGTGACTATATTAGTCGCTAATAATGTATATAGCTTTTATACTCCCCTTATATCAAAGGGCCTCTTACCAGAAATTTTTTGCGATTTAACTATGTATACATGGCAGCAGAAAAGAATACGGTATCTGGGAGATCTATTTAGCAATGACCACATTTTTTCATTTCAGGATTTAATGAACAATTTTTCTGTGGGACGAAATGACTTTTTTAAATTTCTTCAACTTCGAAGCTTCCTACAGAATCATCCTTCAATTCTCCCAGCCAAAATTCCATTGTTAGAACTTTTGCAAAAAATGCCCCGTATAGGAATTATTTACTCAAGTTTAATTCAGGAATATGGGGATGACCTAGGACAATGTCAGCTGAAATGGGCTAACAGCCTAGGTATACCTGATGTCGATATTTTACTATCGATTAAAATGGCTTCCGATTGTTTAATAACAGGGATGATGAAATCCCAACATTTTATGTGTATTCATAATCTTTATTATACCCCAAGTAAAGTTGCTAAGTGGAGTACGACGACAGGCACGAACTGCAGTCGCTGTGGGCTATTTGCAGCTGATGAATTGCATATGTTTTTTTTTGTCCTAAACTTTCTACGTTGTTTCAACATATTGAATTTTTTTTATCTTTGATTGTCAAATGTGAGATTAAGATAACTGCGGAACTGCTGTTGTTGGGCATTGAACACACTGCTATTAGGCCAAGACCAATTTCGTATTTTTTATTTCTTTGTATGGCCGCAGCTAGATCTTGTATTACTTAAGGAATGGATTAGTTCGGATCCGCCTTCATTCTTTATGTGGCGTGAAAAATTATTGTTTATGTATAATATCGAATCTGCTATATACAAACTAAAGGGGGTTAAAAAAAGAGTTTTGGGGGAGAAAATTTGGGCACCAATTGCCGAATGGATTTAATTTACTATACTGCTCAATTTATATTTGTGCTGTAATTTGTTAAGTACTCTTTGAAGACATTGTGTTACTTTGTTAATTATGTTCTGCTGTATTTCCTTGCAATAAAACAATAAAACTTAAAAAAAAAAAGCATGAACATAAACAAAATACTACCATGTTTATTTCCAAGCTGCACACTATTGTAAAACAATTGCTTACACACTTGGGGTGATTCTGGAATGCCAACAAAAATAATTAAATTCTTTTAGAAATTTAAATCCTATCAAAGGTGAATATGTTGTAGTATTTAATTCATGTTTATGCTTTTAATTTTAATACTCTTCACAAGATAACGCTTTTCAGGTGATCAAGGCTGCTCCACAGCCGAAACGCGTCCTGTTTGTCCAGAGTGGTACGATGAAATAAAAGGGATGTAAAAAAAAATATATATATATATATATGTATATAGCAGAGTGTGATATTTTGCTATCTGCTTTCAGTCACAACGACATTGAAGATAATTATTTGGGAATAGAGGAGGTGACGTATGGGAGATTACTGACAAGTCCCCTGATAGAAACTTGGAGGTAACGCACAGGAATAATATGTGCGTATTGTCGATAATAATGTATGCAGTAGACTGAGACACACTGCTATCTGCTTTCAGTTACTACAATATCGAAGACTACTATTTGGGAATAGAAGAGGTGACGAATGGGAGATTACTGACCATTTCCCCTACAGAAACGTGGAGGTAACACACAGGAATGATATGTGTGTATATTGATGTGGAACAGCAATCAAATTTTGAGTATGGGGACAGTAATGCTGGGGGGTGGAGAATATCTCAGCGAAGAATCCTAGCTAGCAAGCACGAGTAGATATAGAGAGTGATGGAATGATCTCTGGAGATTGTGCCAGAGCTGAGGCAAGGAGAGAATGGATTTAATTTGGTGATTTTGTTTTAGGCTTGGAGAACGGATTGAGCTTGATGAGCCCGTTGTGATAGAGTGAACCATGGATTTATAGGTGACTATCTTTGTGTGTTGCATGGAACTAGGCATGCTACTTTTCTTGCTCTTTCAAATTCTCTCTAGCATGAGGTTATACCTTATTCACAACTTGAGGGTGTAATGCGAACTTGGAGTGGTACAACTATCTTTCCATATTCTTCTGCACTAAGACTTACAACTATGCGGACTATAATACACGTTCTTTTGGGTGTGTTTTACTTTTACACTACTAATCATAAGCCATACGTGGGTCGTGAAGACTCTTGGGAATTGTTTATTTGGTTACAGCCCTGAGGAAGTCAAAGTGTTGTAATACTGCACGACGAAACGCGTGTTGACTGATGTATCGAGTGCCCATGGTTTTTTTGAAGAACATGAAAATAAATACAGAAGAACCTTAATCTGGAGAAGATTTGGATTTCTTTACATACAAATAAGGACAGTGACATTTGCCAATTGATTTGTGTTATAACTAATATTGGACTGATATTTAGAGTGCTCAGAGGGTATTGGTTAAATTTGGTTCTGCTTATGCAGTTCTTTGTGGGTGTTGGATACGCATCCACCTTCCTTGGAGCACCACAGGTGATAAACTGATAGCATACATACCCTGATATTATATTGTTGTGCGCCCGATAGTCTGTTAGTATCCATTTTTGTGATAATGCTGGATAGCGTTTACGCACCAAATACAGTACAGGGAACATTTTGGGACGCTCTCTTGCGCCGCTTAAGTGCATACACCCCGGCCCCAGACTACAACTGCGTGCAAAATACCTTCCTTGACAGATCTTACCCACCACGCCCGACATCCCCCATAACAGCACACGCCAAGCGGTTTGCTACCTGGCTAACACATTGGGCTCTGACTGATGCATGGTGCTCCAAATATCCGGCGCACCAACTCTATTTATTCCACTTCATCCCACATGATCTTAGGGTTCGCCTGGACTGCTTCCTCTGCTTCCCCCCTCATCATTTTGCCTAAGATACAGGAAACTGAATATCTAGACAGGGTCCTATCCGACCATGACGTGCACACGATCACCTTACTTTGGCGCCCGCCCAGGCCCCTGCTCCCTACTCGGCGCCTACCAACAGACTGCCTAGAAGTCTCAATATTTAGGCAGGCACAAGCAGCAAATAAACAAGCTTACTTCAACGAGAATGCACATACAGCGTCTACTCGCGCAATGGAGTGGAATGCGTTCAAAGTGGTGATCAGAGGCACATGCATACTGCACATCTCAGGGGTGCACAGAACTCTAGAGCGCAGCAAAGCGGAGAGAATCGCGAACTAGCCACATTAACGCAAGCAGCGGATAGAGGGGAGGCAACCCCAGCCCAGGTAGCGGATGTTAAATCCACTTATGCTGAGGCACTGGTGGACCTTGGTCGGTACAAATTTAGAGCGCACAGCACGATGCATAAGGAAGGGGCAGATGCACTACTGGCCTGGCTGGAGGGCCGCGGCACGATCCGTAACGCAGCTTGTGCCCTGGTACACTCACAGGCTTCAATCCTAGAAGTCTTCCAGCAATATTACACACAACTATACGTGCCCCCCGCTACAGTAAACTCTGAAGCACTTTCCAGATTTTTAAGCACAATCCCCCTGCCCCGCATACCGCAAGTGGACCGATGCGAATTGAACAAGAAAATCACAGCGTCGGATGTTACTCGGGCATTGCACGCACTAGCTACCTGCAAAGCGCCCTGACTGGACGGCCTCCCGCTGGAGTTTTTCCGCAACTTCTCTACCCAATTCGTACCGCAGCTGGTAAAGCTTCATCAGGCTGCGTTAGATGAGGGAGACCTTCCACAATCCATGTGCGAATCGGTAATAGTTTCCTTTCCCAAGCCGGACAGGGATCCCCAGCTTGTAGGATCCTACCAACCTATAGCCTTGTTGCCAACAGACTACAAGATAATCAGGAAGATACTGACGTAGAGATACTCTACAATCCTCCTCACCCTGATACACTCGGACCAGTGTGGGTTTGTGCTGGGAAGAAACACCTCCAATAACATTAGGTGCCTTTTTCATGTCCAGGACTGGACTCCCAATCATTTCCCGTGCACGGCATGGCTGGTATTGGACCTTGAGAAGGCCTTTGATACCCTGAGCTGGCTTTATCTCATTCGATTCCTGCGGCAGATGAGTGGGACCTTGCCTGCTCACATATACTAAGCTCATATACACCAGGCCGACGTCAAGAGTACATTTGGGGCCCTATCTCTCCTCATCATTCCCAATTCTCAGAGGCTCAATGCAGGGTTTCCCGCTCTCTCCCCTACTTTTCCAGATGGCGATGGAGCCGCTTGCAGTCCACCTCCGCAGGGAGGAAAAAAAATGGGGCATACCGATTGCGGGCACTGTCCATGCGGTGTCATTATACGCCGACTATGTCCTCCTCTATATTCGGGACATCAGGTCAGACCTCACCCCTATACTTGACCCCCTGCAAGACTTTGAAAAGGTGGTAGGACTGAGAGCCAACTTGGCCAATTCCATGGTGTACCCACTCTCGGGTGACCTCCCACCCCAGCAGCTGCTAATAGGTGGGCAACACATATCATGGAGTGCCCAAGCGGTTCGATACTAGGGCATACAGATATACCATGCACCGCAGGACATGTACGAGGGAAACCACAATAGGACCCTAGCAGGGGTTCGGGCCTCAGTGAATTTCTGGAAACATCACCCATTAGTTCTCGTAGAGAAGATTGCAGTGGCCAAGATGATACTGGTCCCACGGCTGCTGTATTTTTCACCAATCTCCAAATGTCCCCCCGTCCCTTCTTCCATGAGCTGGATGCCCTATTAGTTTCCCTCATCTGGGGAGCAGGCCGAAGATGAATAGCTCTTGCTAAACTGCAGTTGCCTATGGATCAGGGAGGACTGGGTGCTCTCTCCTTTGAGGCGTACTTTTTAGCAGCTCAGTTGCAATGGGTGTTGCATTTGACCGCAGGTCGCGCATTGATGGAAACACATACTATGGCAGGACCAGTCACAACCCCAGTTATACACTGTATGCTGCTACCAGATGTTGAACCTGTACCAGATTGTCCACTCCAGATAGCAGTAGCACAAGCATGTTTGAAGCGCATACACAAAATGAGCCACTCAGCCCCTTCCTACGCTCCCATATAGCCACTGGTGGGCTTTCCCAGAGGCCGAACTCATTACACAGAACGCGCACTGCACATCTGGACCGAACACATGATAACAGAAGCGGCACCTCATTTACAAACGGGCAGCTGCAGACATTTGCCAACCTCGCCGCCAACATGGACCTTCCAAATGGGCAATTCCTCACGCATAGGCAACTGTTGACACAATGCCGCAGTATTGGTGCACAATCGACAAGGAACCACCCACACACCCAGTACTGCATGCGAACCTACAGATGGGCGCAGGGCAACACTTAGTGATATGATTGTATAAAGTAGTGCGGATGCTTGTCGCAGTCACTTTAATCCCTCTCCGAGAAAAAGGGGAAGCAGAGTTCCAAAGACCCCTCCATGATAAAAATGGGAACGCACCCTTGAGTTCCCAAAAAAGGTGTCTTGCAACTATCTTTTCAAAAACATACAATACCACAGGCTACATTGTACATGTCTGACCCCAGAAATGCTTCAGCACTATTATACTAACACACATTTCACCTGCTCTAGATGCCTGGCACTGCCTTCTTCCATATGTTCTGGGTTTGTCCGGCACTTCATGCATACTGGACCACGATACACACCACTCTGCTCGAAATAACAGGGCTCACGGGTCTCAACACATGGGAGGTCTGCATGTTGGGCATAGCCAAATGCCGAAAACACCATAAAGTGGAGTCACGCTTTGTCTCTCTTGTGATCCTCTTAGCGAAGAGATGCATAGCCATGCATTGGAGGGCGCCGGGGGGGCCACAGATCGAGGCGTGGCGGGGAGCAGTTAGTAAGTGGGGGGCCTCGAAGGAGGAGTAGCTCAGATCGAAGTGATCCAGGGTACCCGCAAACACCACATTTCCATGCAATGGGCCTTACTACTTCATGCCTTCAAACAGGTAGCAGCAGATGAGCCACTCACGCAAGCCACTACACCCCCTGCAGAGGAGACATGCTGGGAGGGTGCACAGCATGCCCCCCAGAAAATGGTTGCCCAGAGAGATGCGACCCCCAACCTGCACACAAAAAGCAGCCGGCTCCCCCTACATAGCCTTGCACATCGCTGTGCTACAGAGACTAGCAACTAACGCCGTCCTTGTGACCTACTAGCCCTCAATAATATATGCATGCTCCTATACAGTGAATCCCAGTTCAAACTACCCATGTTGAAGAGTTTTGTTCCATATTAAAAGAAAACACAATAGTTGGTGTTATCCAACACCAACACAGTAGGTCAACATAAGAGTAACAGTACGCCCTACAAGGATCACATGGGCGGCATTAGTATGCCGCCCCTAGATGCAGAGATGATTGATGTGCTAAAACTCATGTTTCCACCCAATGTAACTGCACCCAGGAACTAACAGGCTTGTAGAACCGTACTGAACACCTGTAATGATGTGGTCATGTTATATAGACCTTGCTTAATAACAAAATGTCAATAAACAGATTTTACCCCCCCAAAAAAACACAGTCACATGACGCCCCCTAGTGCGCAGAGGTACTGCTGAAAATGTTCCAGATCCAGTCTGATACCTGGGGAGAATTCCCAAGTTAAGGAATCTGCCGTTAGACTGTGTCTCTACCAGATACACCATTATCAAAGGTAAGTAACTTTTCTGTTCCAGGCAGAAATCCTTTGGTGATTCTGACAACCCTTGAGATCCGCTCTCTCCTAATCTGTTGATATAAACATCTGATGACACCTTGTCCATCCTCATCAACACAGTCTGCCCCTTCAAGTCTTCCTTTAAACTTTTCAATGCATAAAGCCCTGCCGTTAACTATAGGAAGTGTATATGCCTTATTCGTTCCTTCGGTGTCCAAACTCCTCTTGTCTCCTGAGCTCCCAACTGAGTGCCCCATCCTCTCAGGCTCGCATCTGTTTCTAACACTAAACTTGGGGCACATCCAAAAATGTCCAACCATTCCAAGCTTGCATATTGTTTCACCACTTTACTAACTCTTCCTTTGCTTCTGAACTGAAAGTGATCTTGTCTCCATACCAAAGCCCGTTCCTTAAAGCATCTCCTTTCAACCTCTACAAAGAATAATAATGTAGAAGTCCTGGAAAAATTGCATGAATTGATGAAGATAAGAATCTTATCATCCATGCCAAGTCTCTTATTGTTAAATACTCCCTCTTTAACATCTGCAAAATCTCCTTCCTTACCAACCTGACCTTAATTTCTGGAAGCTGTAAAATTCCTACCTTTGTATCCACTAGGAAAACTAAAAACTCAAACTTCTCTCATAGGGGATTTCCCTTTATAGTCATATGCAGTGAATAGTCCTACCCACATGCAGGATCCTGGAGCACTTTTTCACATTTTGTCGTAGCAAGTGTAGATGTTTGCCTTTCTTCAGGAAAGCCTGGTCAAGACCATTTGATTATATTGCACAGTTGGTTTGGCCAGTTCCACACACAATCCCGAATCCAGTTGGTTTAAACACTCTGATTTTAGTGCTTTCCTCAAAATGTTTGACAGAGATTCAGGTTGATCATAAAAATCTCGGCGACCAATGTCTGACATAAAGCTCTTAATAAATTTTAACCGAGGAATTTTTAGGGCCAGTTCTGAGACATAACAGTCCTTAACTATGGCACGGTTCAGCTCAATATAGTCCGAGGTTCATATTTTTTGCCCAATCAGGACTGGCTGAATCTTGATCAGGTCTATTAAATAATTAGCTCCCAATTCAGAGTGACATACATGATTTGAACAAACGGAAGGGAGTGCTAAAAGATTTTTAAAAAAGGCATTTTCCACTGCCTGTAATGATTCAACATTCACATGTCCCCATATTTCGGAATCAGACATTGCAATAGTTCTACATTTTGCATAGTTTATGGTTAACATTTCTTTCGGTTGAATATTCCCCAGTTTCCCAGCAAAATTGCGGAGCGCCATGATAGATCTTATAAATTGCAATCTTCTCGAGTTAATAGCACATTTCCAAGTCCCTTCACAATCAAATGAAATTCCCAGATAGGAAAAAGTAGGGATTTGAGGTAAAATATATTTTCCTATACAAATGTTATGACCGTTGCATTAGGGCCCACTTTCATAACAAATGTCTTGCTTATTTTAATACGTAACCCCAGATTATCCATAAATAGGACAAATTCTAAAGGGGCGAGTGCACTCGCCTTTTATACAAAAACGTATTCTTGCGTAGCTATTTGAGTATAGGTGTCTTAAGAAATTAATAATGATACAGTCAATACCCATTGAACTCATCACTGACCACAGCTTATCGCAGATTACTCAGTCAAAAGCTGGCGATAAGTCACCAAATTCCGTATACAGGTTGCCACTTTTGATATGTGCATATTTGCCCAGTAGCAAATTCAAATTGATAGCTTGGTCTGTGGTGCCAATTCCCTGATGGAACCCATATTGTAGGTCAGAGATCTTATTATTGTAATCCGCCCAATTTTGTAATCTAACTAGGAGAATGCGGCTAACCACCTTGACCAATTAATCTAGTATAGAAATTGGTCTGTAGGGCAATGGGCAATTTCAATCACCTTTTTTAAATCTATCTATCTATCTATCTTGGCATTTGTATAGCGCGCTACTCACCCGGAAGGGTCTCAAGGCGTGGGGGAGAGGGGTACGCTTACTGCTCGAAAAGCCAGGTCTTGAGTTGCTTCCTGAAGGAGAGATGGTCCTGGGTTAGTCGAAGGTGGATGGGGAGGGAGTTCCATGTCTTGGCAGCCAGGTAGGAGAAGGATCTTCCTCCGGCGGTGGTTCTGCGGATGCGTGGAACGGCGGCGAGGGCTTGGCTGGTCGATCGTAGCTGGTGGGTGGGCGTGTAGAAGGTCAGGCGGTTGTTGAGGTACTTGGGGCCCAGGTCGTGGAGAGCCTTGTGTGCGTGGGTGAGGAGTCTGAACGTGATCCTCTTGCTGACGGGGAGCCAGTGCAGGTTTCTCAGGTGGCCGGAGATGTGGCTGTGTCGGGGGATGTCCAGGATGAGTCGTGCGGAGGCATTCTGGATGCGTTGGAGTCTTTTCTGAAGTTTGGCTGTGGTCCCGGCATAGAGGGTGTTTCCAAAGTCCAGTCGGCTGGTGACGAGTGCCTGGGTGATCGTTTTCCTGGTTTCGGTGGGGATACATCGGAAGATCTTTCGGAGCATGCGCAGGGTGTTGAAGCACGATGATGAGACGGCGTTGACTTGTCTGGTCATCGAGAGGGAGGAGTCCAGGATGAAGCCCAGGTTGTGTGCGTGTTCCATTGGCTTGGGAGTGGTGCCCAGGGCAGGGGGCCACCAAGAGTCGTCCCAGGCAGAGGGCGATGATCCCAGGATGAGGACTTCCGTCTTGTCTGAGTTCAGTTTCAGGCGGCTGTTCTTCATCCACTCGGCGACATCTTTCATCCCTTCGTGTAGGCTGGTTCTGGCGGTGGCGGGGTCGTTGGTGAGGGAGAGGATCAGCTGGGTGTCGTCGGCGTAGGAGATGATGTTGAGGTTGTGTTGGCGTGCGATGGCTGCGAAGGGGCTCATGTAGACGTTGAAGAGGGTGGGGCTGAGTGATGATCCTTGTGGTACGCCGCAGATGACTTCGGTGGCCTCGGATCTGAACGGGGGGAGGCGGACTCTCTGGGTTCTTCCGGCGAGGAACGAGATGATCCACTCCAGTGCCTTCTCATGGATTCCGATGTTGCTGAGTCGCTGCACTAGGGTGCGGTGGCAGACAGTGTCGAACGCTGCGGAGAGGTCCAGGAGGATGAGGGCCGCTGTTTCCCCGTTGTCGAGCAGGGATCTGATGTCGTCAGTAGCTGCGATGAGGGCGGTCTCGGTGCTGTGGTTGGCTCAGAAACCGGACTGCGAGTGGTCGAGGGATCCGTTCGTCTCGAGGAAGGCGGCAAGCTGTCTGTTGACAGTCTTTTCGATGACTTTGGCAGGAAAAGGGAGGAACGAGATGGGGCGGAAGTTCTTGAGGTCGGTGGGGTCTGCTGTTGGCTTCTTCAGGAGGGCGCTGAGCTCACCGTGCTTCCAGCTCTCCGGGAAGGTGGCGGTGTTGAACGAGGTGTTAATCATGTCCCGGAGTTGGGGTGCGATGATGGAGTCGGCCTTGTTGAAGACGTGGTGGGGGCAGGGGTCGGTTGGGGATCCGGAGTGGATGGTGTTCATCGTGCGGGTGGTGTCTTCAGTGCTGACCGGGGTCCAGGCGCAGAGGGTGGTGGTGGGGGGCGTTGGTTCAGTAGTTGGGTGCGTGGTTGGTGCGCCGAAGCTGTTGTGAATATCGGCGATCTTGCGGTGGAAGAACGAGGCGAGTGAGTCGCAGAGGTCTTGCGAGGGAGTGATGTCGTTGTTTCCGGCGCTGGGGTTGGAGAGCTCTTTGACGATACTGAAGAGTTCCTTGCTGTTGTGGGCGTTGTTGTCCAGTCGTTCTTTGAATGCTGTCTTCTTGGTGGTGCGGATCAGCTGGTGGTGTTTACGGGTGGCGTGCTTGAGGGCAGTCATGTTGTCTGTGGTCTGGTCGGTGCGCCAGGCTTTCTCGAGGGTGCGGCAGTTCTTCTTGGAGTTCTTAAGTTCGTCGGTGAACCAGGAGGCTTTCTTGCTGCCGGGTCTGCTGGGAGGGGTCTTCAGTGGTGCGAGGTCGTCTGCGCAGTTGGTGATCCACTGTGTGAGGTTGCGGGCTGCTTCGTTGGGGTCTGTTGTGCTGGCGGGAGGGTTCTAGCTGAGGGAGGTGGTGAGCTGGTCGGCGAGGAACCTGTTGTGGGTGGTGGAAGGTCGTGGTTCTTCCGAAGCTGAAGTGGACGCAGCTGTGGTCGGTCCAATGAAGTCCGGTGGAGTGGCTGAAGGAGACGTACTTGCTGGAGGAGAAGACTGGGTCAAGCGTGTGCCCGGCGTAGTGGGTGGGGGTGTTCACCAGTTGCTTGAGTCCAAGGTTGGCGAGATTGTCCAGCAGGGTGGTGGCGTTGCTGTCCTTGTTGTTCCCCAGGTGGAAGTTGAGGTCCTCTAGGAGGATGTAGTCAGCAGAGGGGAAGGCGTGCGGGCTGATGAAGTCTGCGATGTCTTCGCTGAATTGTGTGCGTGGTCCCGGGGGTCTGTAGATGAGGGTGCCTCTGAGTGTGGTCTTGGGGTCGGTGTGTATCTGGAAGTGGAGGTATTCGGCGGCGGTGAAGGTGTCGTCGGAGTTGGTCGTGAGATGCGGATGGTGTTCTTGTGTACGATGGCGATGCCTCCTCCAGTCTGGTTGACGCGGTCCCTCCGGGTGATCTTGTATCCGTCCGGGATGGCGATGGCGATGTCGGGCGCTGAGGAGGCGTTCATCTAGGTTTCGTGAGGAAGGCGACGTCTGGTGATGTTGTGTCGAGCAGGTTCCAGAGTTCGATGGCGTGTCTTTGGACGGAGCGGGTGTTGAGCAGGATGCACTTGAGGTGGTTGTTGCTGGTGCTTGGCTTGGCGGGTTCGGTGCAGGTCCGGAGGCAGGTGAGTTTGCAGGCTTGGCAGGTGAAGGGTCTGTGGGTGCGTTTCGGGGTGGCTCGGTAGCAAGCTGGGTTCCGGTCGGGTTTGAGTGCCTCGAGGGTGGTGTCGTCGTAGGTTTCATCGTGTGGGTTGGCGACGACGGACGCCAGGGGTTATGGCGCTGGGCGCGGTCCAGGCGCGGACGGGCGCAGACAGGCTTGCCTTTGGCGCGCCTTCGGCGAGCACGCTGTGGGAGCGGGGCGGCCTATGGGGTTGCAGCGGAGAAAGGGGGCAGGGCCTCGAGGGAGAGGCGGCGGGAGCGGTGGGGCACACCAGGGGAAATGCAGACGGGCACAGCCTAAGTAATCTAAACAGAGGGAGAGTACGATAGGAATCACAAATGAGGGCAGACAAACCGGAGAAGAGCAGAGGTCAGGAAGGGCAGCAGAGGGAAAGGGCGAGCAGCAACGAGGGCACCGAGCCTAGAGGGACAGGAGTCACAAATGATGGCAGACACACAGGAGAACAGCAGAAATCAGGAAGGGTGGCAGGGGGAAGAGCGAGCAGCAGCGAGGGCACCGGGCTAGAGGCGAGGCGAGACGTGCTACAGCTAGCGAGCCGTGCGGCGTGGGGGGTGTCCTGGGACAGGTCACACTCACCTACGCCGTGCGGGCTCCATATGAGGCCAAGTGGGAGGGAGGGGCAGCTGGGAGGCGGGAGCGGGGCGGCCTATGGGGTTGCAGCGGAGAAAGGGGGCGGGGCCTCGAGGGAGCCGTGGCGGGAGCGGTGGGGGGGTTAGAGGCGAGGGGAGACACGCTACAGCTAGCGAGCCGTGCGGCGTGGGGGGGGGGTACAATCTGCCACTCTGCGCAAGACAAAGGGAACACCATACTCTAATAGGATCTAAAAACATGGGTAAGTAGGGGGCCCCAAAAGTCGATATTTGCTTTAAACAATTCAATCGGGACCCCATCCGGACCGGTGATTTATTTCCCTTGCTTAAACTGATTGCAAGGGGAACCTCTTCCTGGGTGAATTTAGGGCAGAACAATCCAGTGCAGGAGTGAGTGCCGGGGGAGCTACTGCAAGGGGTAAAACTGGATGGTGAATGACACACTCTGTAGTAGCCTAATATAAGGTGGAAAATGTGTTACCCAGTCCTCTTCAGTCACCACTGCCTCTATATTTGGTTGATCACCTTCACTAAAAAAAGGGGAATTGTAACACGCCAAAATGCAGTGGTGTCAATACTACGGCTAGCCTCATACAATTTCTCCCACGTCTCCTCTTTTAGTGCTTATTTACGATTCTTTAAGGTAAGTCTATATTCCCACCTCCATTGTTCCTGGGATTGTTTTTCAGAGCTCCTATAAGTTTTCTGTGGGTCTCACTGCTTGCATGGTCTAACCATTCCTTCCTCTTTGCCGTTCCTGACTTCTGCTTGTTTGTTAAACCCACTTTAACCCCACTTTAATAGCACTGGTAATTTGTCCGAAAGACTCCACAATAGCAGAGGCCTACTCTGTAGTATCCAAACCAACATCAAAGGCACTCTTTTGCTGCTGGATAAATTTCTCTGAGAAGTCAATCGGGTCAATCATGGACCAATGTAGGGTGTAACCATTGATTCGAGAGAGCTCTAAATTCTCCACTTCTAGAATATGGTGATGGGCCGTCTGGTCTTTTACTAACCCAGAATTTAGTGCTAAGCCCTGAGGATAATGATCACTTTTTGCACAGTCATGTAATGTAAAATTGGCGATAAGTGCTGAGTACCGATTAGGGAAGAGTAGAAAATCTATAACACTTTTCCCATTATGCCATCAAAGGTACAAGATACATCAGTTGGGCTGGTACTAAACTTGTTACTGAAACCTAGATCATATTTAAAAATAAGCTCATTGAGCTTCTTACCATAATCTGAGTGTGAGAAATGGGTGGAGTCTTCATTTAATGGTGTAATCTTACCACAAATACTTTTTAAGGGCAATTTACAAAGGTGAATGTTAAAATTCCCCACCCAAATTAAAATGTTATCCCCATTACCCTTTGAAAGAAAGGATTCCAAATAAATGTTGAGTAAGGTCAGTATGACCAATATGTCCGAATCACCAGCATTGTTGTAGAAGTTCGCCAGAATCAGTTTGAAAGATACAGAGAAATCAATACTAACAGTTTGATAGAAAGTGCTAGGTGTCTTAAGATTTACGATAGAGGAGGGTAGTTTGTTTGACACATAAGTGCAAAGACCACCCCTATTTCTACCATTTCATAGATGAAATAGCCAGAGAAGTAAAAGTTTTAAAACCATTGAGATGACAAGATTCAACCACCCAAGGTTCTTGTAAACAAACAATAGTAAAGTTAGCTATAAAGTTAAGCCACTCGGGAGAGTTGAGCTTACTACGCAGACCCGCTATGTTCCAGGATAGGGCTGTGATGTTATTTGGATCTAGGGGCATAGAATCCACAATTAACTCATTGTCTGGTGGCGGTTGTGTCAAGATCGTTAGAACTTCAGAACTCATTTCTGGATGTATATTATTAACAGAGGTCGAAATTACAGGACCAAGATTTTTCATTGCGGTAGCCACCAAAGGTTTATCTTTTAGTCAATCTACCCCAGCAAGGTTAGAGTATCAAACCTGTTAAAGGTTGCAATTGAGTATAGGGGGTATATGTATAGTTTACAATTGTGGGTAATTGTTGCAGTGTACGTTGAGTTGGGGGAAATTGTTGTGGCAAAGCATTTGGCTGACTGAGCAGTTGCCTGGGGGGGGGCTTATAAAAGAAACCAAGTGGGAGGACTATAATTTGGTTTTGGTTTGAGCACATTGACTTGGCCCGACCCAGTAGGTCTTTAACCAGCCCTGGGGATTTAAAATAGAGGACCACACAATCACCCAGAAACACTTTAGTATCTCTACCGACCCGCCTGGCCATCTTAAAATCTGCAAAGAGTGTTTCCCCCCAAACCCACTTTAGAATGTATCCATTTGAGAGATTTATTTCTCCAGGAGTCCCATGTTTCATGGTGTGTAGACTCTATGGGCAGAACATTTGCCAAGATTACCACATATGGTGTAACATCAGGCGGTAGGTCTAGTCGATCCCTGGCAGATGGGGGATATTTATGAGCTGTATGCACCGCAAAAGTATTAGGCTTGGGGGTTGGTGATGTCGCTCTATTATGAGCCCTTGTCACGTCCGTAGCAGGAACGTGTTGTGTCTGGGTCACTGTAGTTGACACTCCATAAAGGGATTGGGGTGGTTGAAAATCCTCCCAACAAGTCCCTGTAGAAGATTGCTGTGCTGGGAGGGTTGTAAGTGTAATAGGAACTGCACCAGCAGTTTTGCCTTAATCAGTTCGCTCTTCCCTCCCATTCCCAGTATACATATTCGCTGAACCCAATCTCTCTGCACATGTTAATACCGCACATTCAAGGCTACATACAGAAGTTTTAATAAGATCTATCAAAGCTTGCACCGAAGTCGCTAATGAGGAACAGTCCAAAGAGACAGACGATACGGAAGGCAGGATTTTGCGATGGGCCCGATTTTAAAGGAGTTGCCTTTTTTGTTATTGCATTAATTTTCCCATCACACTGTGTCATATTGGCCTTAGCAGAGGTTTTGGAGATTTTGGGTCATTTAGACGGGGAAATGGGACTCGGAGTGCCCAGTGAAGCAGCAGTCAAACTTTGGACAACCTCATTCGTTTTCACAGTATCTGTACTGGTGGGTTGCAATTCAGGCATTTGGACCAATCTGCGGAAGAAATACATTTATTTGACAGTTCAGTGCCACGCTCAGTGCATGTAGTTAATGTTTCCTCCACACTTAAAATTTGCTTCTCAGTGCCTCTCATTGCCCCTGTATGAAGTTCATGATAGACTGCCGTGATTTTAAAGGTGATTTCGCTGAGGCAGAACTCAGTTGTTTCTTTTTCCCCATGACCACAATAGAAATACATCACTGTATAGAATCCAAACTATGCACATTAACAATAGAGTAACAGCGAAAGTAGAACAGTCAACATTTTACAGTACCATTGCAGGAGAGTGTAGTAAATATCCTCTTCACTGTTCTTCTCTGGCTAGACTGTACCATGATGTATATGACATCATAGAATGCCAGAGTGTCCCTCTAGCTCACTGTGCCTTTCTATTACTGACTGTGGCAGTTGGTCATCTGAGGCTGAGCTGCCAACAGCGCGCTCCTGGTGGGGTTTACTTACTATCTTAACCTATCTATATAACCTAGAAGGAACTAGCAATAAAGGATATTAACCTAACAAGTGGACTCTGCAACATTCATTTACCACAGCTTGGCGACGAATTCTAGAGGATGAACCTGCGTCTGCACTAAAGAAACTACTTCAAGAAAAGGAACTAAATAAAGGAACTAAGGACTTTGTGATAATCACAAGTAAGACAAAAGGTAACGCCCAGCTGACCCCACCAGTGTCCTGTTCCACCTGGACAGCCTGCACCCTGGGCACATGTCTTTACCTTAATGTTTGTTTGAGTCTAGTCAACCTGCAGCCTACAACCTGAGCGTTTGTTACTGTTATGCCTGCTGTCACCTTGCTTCTGTCTGCTGAAAGTATTCCAGCATTACTCTTCCCTGAGGCCTGCGGTATGTTTTATTGAGTCTAGCCTTCGTACAGTGTGGGAAGCGTCAAGCGTTGGCAGAAACTGGCAATTTATGTAAAGTGCTCAATTGACTGCATCAGAGACAAATACTGTGAACGTATCTAATTACCTTTAAGCATCGGAAGTTTTTCACTAGCGCACAGATACAACGCCACTTCAACTTGAACCTTCGTATCTCCCACCGCCCAGACATCTACACCTTTAAGGAAAGTGTCTAATTTCGTGAACAGTGCGACATATACACAAGTCTGAGGACAGAGTCTGTTCGTTGTGCTGTGAATGTGTGTAAAGCCTGGACGGCCTCAGCGTCAGTCTCCCAAGTTTTGCCTTGCCTTGCTCCTTCACTCACCGTCCTGTATCCTGATGTCCGTTGGTTGACGGTTGGTCTGCTGCAATCTTCTCTCCTTTCTGTCTACCGTCCATTTGATGACGTCCCTGGAATGCATCGAGGAGTTGGTGAAGCGAAGTTCTCTTCCTATCCTGTGACGTCTGTGATGCCGTTCTTTGGAGACACATCCCTCACGCTCCTTACGCCACTACGACCGACGTGGCAGCCATCTTGTGTTTGTTAGTGTCGCTATAGTAACAGCTGCCACTCGTAGTGTTCATAGTCTACACGCGAGTCTTGGAGCGTTTGTTTTCTTTCGGTGATATACACACAAGTGTATATTTAAAATCGCTACATTCTCTTCACCATGATGTTTCTTTTGAAAGGAGTGTGGAGCAACGGAGATGTAAACATTTTACTCATGGACTTGATCACACACTACTTGACTGTGGGAACTGCAGGGAGCTCAGCAGCGTCAACAGAGAGCAGTATACACAGAACCCGGGTGAGAGGTCGCTCACCGGAGCTGACATTATTTAATGTTTTGTTATGAAGTACTTTACTTCGTAGCCTTTGTGATGATTGTATACTGTTTTAAGCATATTCGTTTGCTTTGATGCTTTAATCATTTGGTAGTCTTTTCTGTGTTTGCCCTATCCTGTGTATGTAGGGTCAGGTTGGCATCTGTTAACTCAGCGGTGTATCCTTCTTTTAGGAGTATTCTGACTCAAGTTTTGTCAATGTCAATTTACTTGAGTTATGATGTATCTCGAGGTGTATCTTACTTAAAGCTTGAGGTTGTTTCGTTTTTAGTAAAGTGGTGTCATTCTGAGTAGTCCATATCCATACCAGTTCACAGGGTGTGTTTTGCCACTTGTCCTTGTAATTTATCTTCCCAAGGTTATTGTCCTTACCTTGCGGTGTACCCTTTTTAGGGGAGGTTGGGTATTTGAGGGTTGTCTATGCCCCATGTTTTTTTCCCAGGATTACTTTCCTGCGTTGTACTCTTCATAATTGAGTGTTTGTGGGTAGTCCAAGCCCCATTGTTTGTCCCAGGGTTATTGTCTTTATTCTGCGGTGTACCCTCTCTGGGGGTGTAGGTATTTATGAGTAGTCCATGCCCATCTCTTGTCCCAGGGTTATTGTCTTTATCCTGCGGTGTACCCTCTTCTGGGGATGTTGCTGTGTGTGGGTAGTCCATGCCCATAGTTGTACAGTTTCTAGGGATGTTAATATGTGTGGGTAGTCCATGCCCATAGTATGTCCCAGGATCTTTATCATTATCCTGCGGTTTACTCTTTTCAGGGCAAGTTGGATTCTTGCGGGTAGTCCATTCCCCATGTCTATTTCCAACTTTATTGTCCTGCGTTGTACCCTTTGAGGTTAAGTTTTAATGGGTAGTCCATGTCCCATTTCCCACAGATATTTTGCTTACTCTGCGGTGTACCCTAATCAGGGGAGGTTATGCGTTTTTTTGGGTAGTCAAGGCCCATGCTGCTCAGCAGTGTACCCTTTTCAAGGAAGGTTCAGTGTCTGGGAGTAGTCCATTCTCCTAGTGATGCGCTGTTCCCTGTTTTAGTGGAGAATGTTTGTACTCTATATTTTTGTCTGAGTCTACCTTCTTGTAACTACTGGCCAGGGATTCATTTAGGTAAGATTTAAGTTGTCCTTTTAAAAAAAAAATCTTTTTTTTTTGAGTCGGCATATCTTCATCAAACGTAGTTCAAAAAGATTTACTCTCTAGTGTTACCTTAAGAGAGTTCTAACCCATTCTGTCTCTCCCAGTCTACTTATGAGTGTCAGCAAATAACTTAACTATCAGTCTTAGTTTTGTTACTCTTTCATTAAGGGAGGGGGATGTGACATATAATGTCATAATGTTAATTCTATGTTCTTTTCTCAGCTAATGATACCCCATGCTAAAGTCATCACTTGTTGTGCACTACTACTTTTGGTTCTTCCTATTTGTGTACTTCCCTGCTGATTGGGGCATTTAAGATATTGTAGCTGATTATTCCTTTGTTCTGCTGTTACTCCATAAAGAGAGAGGATGTGTAGTAAATATCCTCTTCACTGTTCTTCTCTGGCTAGACTGTACCATGATGTATATGACATCATAGAATGCCAGAGTGTCCCTCTAGCTCACTGTGCCTTTCTATTACTGACTGTGGCAGTTGGTCATCTGAGGCTGAGCTGCCAACAGCGAGCTCCTGGTGGGGTTTACTTACTATCTTAACCTATCTATATAACCTAGAAGGAACTAGCAATAAAGGATCTTAACCTAACAAGTGGACTCTGCAACATTCATTTACCACAGAGAGCTCATCGCAGACTCAGAAGACAGAAAATAAAAGGCACTGCCGGGACACACAGCAAAGAGGCGGGGCCCTGCCCTGCCTCCTCCTGCTTCTGCGCTGCTGGAGCTCCTCTGTGCTTATATGCGCCTCCAGGCGCTGGCTGGTGACGTTGCGGGAAACAGAGGAGCCTGGTGGTTGGAGTCCTATGGACCCGCTGCTGCTGGCTCTCGCCCCCGATGCAGGAGAGGAGCATCCCACGCTGCGCGAGCTCCCCTGTGCTCAAATGAGCCTCAGGGTGCTGGCTGGTGACATTGCGGGAAACAGAGGAGCCTGGTGGTTGGAGTCCACTGGACCCGCTGCTCTTGGCTCTCGCCCCAGATGCAGGAGAGAGGAGCTTCCCCAATGTGAAAAAGATGCACACTTTACAGCAGTCACCTAAAAACGGGTTCAGGTTCCTGTCCAAAAATGGGTAATAGAGTGGGGTATATTATGAGTGCCCCACATTCATGTTTTTGTTAAAGATGTGATGGTACAAACATTAAGGGTAGGGGTGGGTGGTGGAGGCAAACTCCGCCACGTGGCAGAATCAGAGTTTTTGGATGAACTCCGCACTCCCAGCGGAGTGCGGATTTGGCTAAACTCCGCTGGCGGAGCGGAGTTCACCGCCCACTGCTAGTCATTATATGAGTTAAAATAGATGCTGTGCCTTTAAGAATCCAGGGACCACCAATTTACCATCATGGTGAGCAGGTAGCAGTTGCCTCAGTTCTTTTTTCCGGTTCCTGCTGACAGGACCCTAGAGCATTGAGCTTGGCTAAATTTTGGCTTTTCTCCTCAAAATTCTCAATTGGATTTTGGTGACAACCTTTTCATTAAGAACAAAAATGACATCTCTTTTTGACAAATTCCCAGCCTATGGGAGAAAAAAAGACCAAGACAGAACCTCATTAGGTGAGTCTTGCCGTCACAGCTGGTACTTTTCAAGATGCACCCTGAGAGACCAAGAGACGATTTGCCTTCATGGTACCAAGGAGCAAAGGAAACAACATACGCAGTCTGAAGGTTGAACCTTAGGGCAAGGTGAGGGTCAGACCTCTACCAGGGCTCTGTCATCTGTCTCTGAAGGGTGTGCCAGGGCGATAACAGCACAAAAATGCCATTAGTCCTGGTCGACATTGAGAGGATCAACATTGAGGAGAGTTGCGGTGCCCATCAAGGAAGCAGAGCAGATCAGCATCAAGGCAAGGAGTATTGATGTCGATAACTGCACCGTTAACCCGCAGACCATGTTCAGTGTCAATGAGCTGATTGACTAAGAGGCCATCAAGAGGGTCAACGTTGAAGATTCAGATTGACGTTAAGACACCATTGAAGGTTGATGCTGAGGCACACTCTGGTGTCAACCGTAAGGTCAAGGTTGGTTGAGAACTCTTTCGACATCATCTAGGATACAGTAGGCAAGAAAGAGGAGAAGATGCATCTACTCCTCCCCAGATTCTGAATACTATAGAACATATTCCCATTCTTCAGGGGTCCAGCCATGTTCTCTGCCATCAGAACCGTCTCCTCTTCCACAGCCTCCTCCACCATGGCCTCCTACTCCACCGGCATCAGTCCCTCCAGACCCAGATCTCGTTCCAGATCACACCATCATTCTAAGCCCCATCAACACAGCCCAAGACACACTTCTACCCAGGTGCTCTCACCATCATCATTCACCACGAAGATCTCAGTCAAGACATCACACGGACACTAACTCCTCTTCTACTGGATGATAGTTCCCAATGCTTTTGGGCTCTCCACACATATCACCGATGGATGATATCATGACATTTCAAGAGGTTATTGTGGGTGGAGTGGCAAAACTTAACATTACAATGTCGACACCAGCGACATCAGTCTTTTTTGAGACCATACAACACAGGTCAGCATCAAGATCGTTGCTGCCTCCAGTACCAGGTCTCCATGAACCTGCTATGGATCTCTTACCAACCCCAGCCTTTGTTAAGCCAGCACCATTCAGGCTTCAAAAGAAATATTACCCTTCGGAACAAGATCCTGCTTTCCTCCAAACAGATCCTACACCAGACTCAGTGATTGATGTAGCTGCAAAGAAGTAGCATGCCACTACTCCCACTTCTACAGTGCCTCCTATCTGATAAAGACATCTAGCCGCAGATTCCTTAACTATGAAGGTGTCAGACTGGATCTGGAATTTTTTTATGCAAAGCCTCTGCGCGCTGGGGCACGGCACCGTATGGCTCCGTCACGACTTCGACTCCGGTCATGACATCAGTGGAGCCATGTAAGTGTCTTCTGGAACGCGGCATCAGTTTCTTCTTTTCCATGCTGCAGCGCGGATACAGAGAAGCGGTTCCTCGGACATTTTTGGCCTACTGCTACATGATTTTATTGTTGGAAGCAGTGTGCCCCTTTTTCTCTATGGCTTCAAGCTTCACGTTTTGTGGGCCTTGTAGTTGGCAGGGGCTGGTTACAGACCCGCTTACGATTTGCATGTGGTGTTTGGGCGATCACTATGATGCAGAGGATTGCAGCTACTGCCAAAATCTGAATCTGAAGACGCTTAAAGGGGTCATATGAAGTTTCTGGCAGCTTGTGTGTTGCAATCTTCGTAGACTTCCCGTCCTTGGTCTTTGTTGTCCCAGAAGGAGGTCTGTTTCTGGGTCGTTCTAGAAGCCGGACCCTGTCCAAAGGACATATGTTTTCTCGAGACGTAGAAAGGTAAGAAGCGGTTGAAGTCGTGGCAATCCCGGTTTCACCATGGGGAGGCTCAGTCTCCCACAGCTCTGTCTCCCATGACTCCTCCCGCTTAACAGTTGAGGAGGCCTTACGCCGCTCCGCACCACAGCTCCCTGTCTTTCCAAATGCTGGGGTGTTGATGTCCCAGATGAGCGGGTATTATAACTCCTTACACCTCATTTTTACAATTCCATCTCCTTCTGGAGCGCCTATGGGCCCCAAGGAAGCGCGTGGGGTGCTGTTGGAGGATTCAACCTTCGCGACTGTAGGGCCATCGGAGTCGGGTTGGCGCTGATCACGTCAACCGGCTCTGCTTCAGTGCATGTATACAATCCCTCTGGATCTCCGCCTACGACACCTGTTTTTTACCTGCCAACCCTGGCACAGATGCTGGCGGCGTTGGTCACAATCATCTCTTCTCTAGCTATCGAAGTTGAGGTGTCGCCTTCTCTGTGTTGTTCGGCATCGAATGTGGAGTCGATAGTACAGCCTGAGGGGAATGTGATGTTGTTGAGTCCTTCTCAGGAAGAGAGTTCTGAAATTCACCTTGTGTCAGCTGAGACAGGGCCTTTTCAGCCCATTTTGGATACTATTATATCTCAGGTAGAGAGGCTGGACTAGAATCTTCACCAGCTTCAGGGTTGCTTTCTCCCCCTAGTTTCTCTACTGAGGAGAGTTCTACCTTCACAGATATGTTGAGGAGAGTGGTCACAGTTCGGAATTGTCGCTACCTACGGTGCAGAGGTCTACCGACCCTCTGATTGAGGTCCTTTACCAAGGACATACAGGGAAAGAAGAGACTACCGATCCAAACATACAAAGACAGCAGAGTAAGGGTAGAAGATCGTGAGCTAAGAGCAATGCAACTCCAACCTCACTGAATTGAGATAAGTCCCATCAGCCCACTATTCTGGCGGAGCCTCATCATCTGGGAATAATAGCACGAACTTAGTGCAATCCACCCCTTACCAGGGAGAACCTGACTGCACTTGATTCATAACTGGTAGGTAGTCCGCCCAAAATGGGATCTCAATCAGTGTGCTGATAGTTTACAGTGCAAAAGAAAAGTGAAGATTAAAAATGACTACGAGGACACACAAACATACTTTAATTAGGGCTATCCTAGTGTCAAGATTAAAAAACATGCTGATAGTTTGACAAAATAACTATCTTATAGCAATAGGAACAAAGGTTGACATGTTTCAGCCGTCTAGGTAACAATAACCCGGCTTTCGTCAGGAACAAGATTGATATGCGCTAATGCAAAAATGGAAAAATGTGAAGAACGAAAATATAAAGGATCATAGTCCAACGGCACCCTATCAGGACCTGATTAGCACGAATGTGCAAAGGTTTCCATTCTGTGGGGGTGCAATTTCTTTCCTGAAATATCCAATATATACACAAAAAGTATATTGGTGCAATGCTCTGGTACACTACAACTATCCAAAACTGTGTCTTATGTTGCTCTCATAAATATATGCAAAACAGTGTTGAAAACTCAAAAAATGGCTGCACTTATCTTGTGTTACTCAAAGAATCATGAATTTGTGGAGTAAATTTTAGAATACATTTTGGAAAATAATTTTTAGAAAAGTACTCACCCAGCTTTCTGTGGGAGAAAGCCTCACCTCACCTGGCAACTGCTCGGTAAATGAGGCCCCGCTCTGTAATTGGGTACAAGAGAACACGCAAGATATAGATCTGTAAGTGTCTCTCTCCCTGCAACATTAACTAAAAACCTTGTTGTTGAAAATACTGAAAACAGACCATGAACCTGTACTGCAGACTCAACCTAACTATTGGAGGACTCAAAGAAAGGTGAAACCATGTAGAGTGGTTAATAGATGGAGATAAAGAGAGCCCACAATTCTTCAATACTGGAAATTGTCACTTAATGTATCTCTAAGAGCAATGTCTATTCAAAATTAGGTGAAGAAAATAATGGCCATGTTGCTAAAGTGTATAACCTGAAAGCAATCAAGTATGTGGCCCCAATGGTTATAAAGACCAGCAGAGTAACTGGTAGTTTATCAAGGGGCAAAAATACACACATCATGGCAAGAAGATGCAGAGCCACACTCACCTGTCCGTCGGTACCTCGGGTGTAGACCAAGCCGAAGGGGAGGTACCGAACCGGCAGAGTGAGTCTTCTTTTATAGGCCCCCTAATTAGATACCACTCGTATCACCTGACGCGACGATTGTCCATTCCAAGAGTTGAACAGCGCGTCTGCGCATGCGCACTGTAGGAGACACTAGGCTCCAAACTTGTGCACGCGCGTATTAGCCCCGCCGACGAATGTCTTGCAATGCACATGTGCCCGGACCCGCTTCGCCTGATCTGCTATTCCCTGATGAAAGGCAATGCGTCCGCGCATGCGCGCTGGTTGTGAAGCTATGTTCAACTATCGCGCAGGCACATGTCTTCCGTAGTTGATGTCTTACGCAGCCGAACAACACGCTGTAAAATAGTACACATGCGCTTGAACGTGGGATTCGACCTGTCGATCCTCATTCTCTGCACATGCCCAAAAAGCAATGTACTGTCTTTATTAAAAAGGAAACCTTCAGAAACTAGGTAAAATAAATACCGGCCTTGGATGTGAGAGCTTTCAAACACTCAGGATATTGATTTTTGGGAGACACAAAATTGTCTATTGCGTGGAGAGTGCTGTTGATTTTCAAAACGATTAAGCAACAATCGTGTATGCTAGAGTTGTCGTCCCTCTACCAGAAAAATAAGTGTAGGGCCATTCTTGAATTACCCAAAACGTTAACCATCGATGTCCCTACCACAGCCCCCATACTACCAGGATTTACAAGCAGGTGATCAAGTGGGGGCCTCACTATTGTTCAAAAGACCTTAAAGATGGTTAAAGCGTTCAAACATATAACCCACAAAGTATGGTCTATGTTATGAATACCTCTGTGAGAATATATAGTAGTAAAATAACACCGTATTTGATGTCAAGGAAGGGGCTAGTCAACTGCATGGTTGATGAAAGCAGTGATTTATGCAAATGTCCTGATCTCAAGTTGCATTACCCAAACCTCACTTCACATATTGGAGTTATATGCACATTCAAAATAAAAAAGGGGGGAATCCTCGTGATATACGGGGTGTCCGTGGTAATGATGGAACTACAAGGCCACCTGAATGCCTGTATATGCATCTAATGCCGGATTCCTAATGAATAACTCTCTTCTTTGGAAATACAAGGCCGCTCATAGGGAGACCCATGGGATCTCCTCGTAGAGACCCTGACTGTCGCATTTGAGTCTATAAATCCATTTCTGTTCCTTGATAAAGCGAAATCTCGAAATATCGCTTGTATGTGAAGGAATGAACGGACGCTCAAGCACTAGGCATTGCATGTCTTCTGCCTTGTGTTTCAGAGTGAGGAAATGGTTGGTAAGGCGTGTCGACTGTTTGTTGCACCTGATGGTGCTCTTGTGTTCACCGATTCGCAACTTGGCCTTGCGAGTGGTATGACCAATGTACATGAGCGAGCAAGGGCAGGTAATCATATAAATAACTCTATCCGAAAGAAACAGGTTAGTATTAGATTCCTTACCTTAGAATATCCCCAGACGTCAGACTGGATCCGGAAACTTTTGTGTAGCAGTACCCTTATGCGTCGGTAGTCGTCGTCTGCGGTTCCACGTCCGTCAACGCCGTCATTGGCGCCGGGATGACGTCGCCCGAGTACTAAGACGCTGCCCCCGTGCGCTGACGTCAGTTCCTATTTTTTCCGCGCCAGCAAGCGCCGATCAGGAAAAAGTGGTACCCTTAGTCAATTTTTGACTAAACTTTTTCGATCATTTTTGATCTTTCTTCGAAGTCGAATGACTCAGACGGTGCCGGTAGGGATGCCCGGGTTCAAACCCTGGGTCGACTGCAACCGAATGATGTCGGTTACCGCCCCTCATCGCCAGTGTCTTCATTGCCTGGGGCCCGACCACGATGACAAGTCGTGCCCCGACTGTCAGGCCTTGACGTCGAAGGCTAGGCAGGAGAGGTCCCGCAAGCGCCTTGAGCTCCGGCAGTCGGCCTGCGCCGTTCGAGGTCCCGGTCCGGAAGGAGGTCAGGGGACCGGTCGCGGGGCCGGAGTCATCACGGCTTGGAGGATCGTCACCACTCCTCGAGCTCCAAGTCCTCAGGTAAGAGGCACAAGAAGTCGAAGAAGTGGCCTAGCTCTTTCTACTCCCCCCTACGCTCGCGTGATGCGGCTGGGGGTTCGAAGCCATCGGCGTCACCGCGGGCATTGCGGCCTGCTCCATACCCGCCGGTCCCTGGGCAGAACGCGACGCCGGAGGAGATCGACGCCTTCCTCATGGCCATGAGGTCGCTCACTCCTCCGTCGGGTTCCGCGGCGCCTTTGGGCCAAGCGGCCCCGACTGGGAGCCCAAGCGGGCCGGGTGCTTCGGCCCCGGCGCCGTCAGGTGCTTCGGCCCCGGCACCATTGGCGACTTCGGTACTGGCACCACAGGGCCCCGCTGGATCCCGTTCCGGATCCGGGTCGTTGCTGGTCGACCTTACGACTTTGCAGGCAGCAGCCCCTAGGGTGTCGCCTCTGGTGCCGTCCACAGACGATGTCGTCCCCGATCCCCCCCCTCGACCCGGTTCCAACGGCGGAGTGGCGTCGCTCGACGCCGCATTCGGCGCCGATGGGAGATTTTTTTCTTCTATGATCCGGCCCCATCATTTGATCCTGAGTACCAGGAGATGGGTGGCGAGGCGGATTGGGAGAGGTCTGAGGACCCTCTGGCACGTGAGTGCCAGTCTTATCAGGACTGGGCAGGTGAGCTAGGGGATGCCAGTGGTTTGGACACTTCACCAGACACTGGTTTTGTCTCCCCTCCTATCGTGGCTCCGGAGGAGGGGGCTGCCTATAGTGTGGTGTTGATGCGGGCGGCCAAGGCCATATCCCTTGAACTCCATGTCGTGGCCGTGTGGACTAACCTTCTCACTGAGGTCCTTAAACCGCAAGCAAGCTCTTCGGAGCCTCTGTTGCTATTTTTTGAGGCCTTGTCTGACGTTCTTCTGGGCACCTGGTCCAGGCCCGCTACAGGTCCCCCTGTAGATAGGAACGTGGCCAGACGCCACCCCCCGGCTCCGGGCGACTCTTGCTTCCTGTCCACCCACCCCACTCCCAAGAGCCTGGTCATACAGGCCTCTAACTCCCAGATCGCATTCCCGATGGCTCCCCCCGATCGGAAATCCAAGAGGAACGAACAGTATGGTAAGAATATGTTCTCCTCACTGAGTTTGGGGTTTGGGTCAGTTAACACCACGTGCCTCTTGGGCTGTTATACCCACTCTCTGTGGGACACGGTCGCGGACGTGTTGCCACAATGTCCGGAGGAGGCCCGGACTAAACTCGCCCAAGCCCTTGCGGAGGGTCGAGATGCGGCACGGTATTCCATCCGATGTGGGCTGGATACAACGGACTCGCTGGGCAGAGCGATGGCAATGACGGTGGCGATTCGTCACCATGCCTGGCTGAGGTCCACCAACTTTTCGGCTGATGTCCAAAACACCCTTATGGCGACAAGGTAGACAGCGCGCTTGAGCGCTTTAAGGACTCCAGGGCTACGGCCAAGTCTTTTGGCCTGTCAGCCCCGCGCCAGCAAACTGCTGCCTTTCGCTCCTTTTGTGGCCAAGGAAGGCGCGCCCCCACACATCCTGCCAGCCACGGGCCGCAGACTAACATCCAGCGTGGTGGCAGACGTGGTAACTGCCGTGGCGGTGCCGGGGGACAACGGCGAGGCCAGTCCGCATCCACCCCCGCAGCATCTGCCTCAAAGCCCTCCTAGTCCGAGCTTTCAGGCCCACCTGACGCCAGTGGGGGCAGGGTTCACCATCACCTCCTCCACTGGCGCGACATCACATCGGACAGGTGGGTGCTGCAAATCGTCCGAAGGGGCTACTCCCTTCCCTTCGAGGCGACCCCTCCAGCCATCCCACCGTAGTACCACTGCGTGTCGGGGGATCACTTGAATCTTCTGCGAGAGGAAGTTACGGCCCTCTTGGCCAAGGGGGCCATCGAGCGCATTCCTGGGCCAGAAGTAGGGTGTGGTTGTTACTCCCACTACTTTCTGGTTCCCAAGAAGGGCAATGGGGTTCTACACCCTATCTTGGACCTGCGGAACGTCAACGGCTTCCTCCGGAAGGAGTGGTACAAGATGCTGACACTGGCTCAGGTCTTAGCTGCCCTGGACCTGGGAGACTGGATGGTAGCGTTGGACTTGCAGGAAGCTTTTTTCCACATCCCCCGTCCTGCCGGCCCACCGGCACTACCTGCGGTTCACGGTAGGCCACGAGCACTTTCAGTTTACCGTGCTCCCCTTCGGCCTTACCAGCGCCCCACGGGCGTTCACGAAATTGATGGCGGTGGTCGCAGCTCATCTGTGCAAGTTAGGGGTTTCAGTCTTCCCCTACCTCGACGACTGGTTGCTAAAGGCGGGCTCGCCCCAGACAGTCGTCAGCCACCTCCAGACTACGGCCGACCTCCTGCACCTGCTGGGGTTCTCCATCAATGTGCCGAAGTCACACCTGTGTCCCTCTCAGAAGCTCCTCTTCATCGGAACGGTTCTAGACTCGGCGCAGTTTCAGGTTTATCCTCCCGAACAGTGGGTTCGGGATATTCAGGCTCTGATTCCGATCTTTCAGCCATTATCCTGAGTCTCAGTCAGGTTGACGCTGCGGCTTCTGGGGCTGATGGCCTCCTGCATCCTTCTGGTGCATCACGTCAGGTGGCGGATGCAGGCTCTGAAGTGGGACCTGAAGTTTCAGTGGCCCCAGCATCATGGCAACTTGTCCGACCATGTCTTGATCTCGGAGTGCACTGCAAGACTGTTGCAGTGGTGGCTCACGGACCGCGATTGGGTCAGCGGCAGACTCCTCTCCCAACCCCAACCGGAGCATGTGGTTGTGACGTACGCGTCCCTCCAGGGCTGGGGGGGACACATGGGAGAGGCGGAGATCAGAGGCCTCTGGTCTCCGGCGGAGTCCCGGCTCCACGTCAACCTTCTGGAGCTGTGGGCGATCTGGCTTGCACTGAAGGCATTCCTCACCTCTGTATTTTGAATTTGAATTTAAAAACATTTGTACAGCGCACGCATACCCAACGGTTTCATGGCGCTAGTGAAAGATCAGTGGATGGCAGCGGCGACGGATTTAGGGGAAGGCTTGGGTGAACAGAAAAGTTTTAAGATTTTTACGGAACAGGGAGTACGAGAGGGAGGTGCGTAGAGCGATTGGGAGGGAGTTCCAAAACGTTGGGGCCAGGACAGCGAATCTCACTCCGCCCGACCTCTGCTTTTTAAAGCGAGGGATGGTAAGAAGGGCCAAGTGAGCCGAGCGGAGTTCTCTGCCTGGACAGTAAGGTTTGATAAGAGAGCAGATGAATTTAGGAGCAGTGCCCGCTCTGGCTTGATAGGTAAGACAGCCGAGCTTAAACAGGGCGCGCTCTCTTATCGGGAGCCAGTGCAGGGTCTTGAGTAAAAGGGTGACCCGATGATATCTGGGAAGGCCATGGATCAGACGGGCCGCCTGGTTCTGCACCAGTTGCAGACGGTGGATCATATATGCAGGGGCTCCGTTATAGACTATGTTGCCATAGTCTATCCGAGATAACACCATGGCCATCATGATGATTTTTAGAGCAGGGGGGGAAAAGAAGCGGGAAACCTTCCTAATCACTCTAAGGGAAAAGAAGGATGAGGAGACCACAGAGTTAACTTGTGGGAGAACCGAAAGCTGGGGATTAAGAAAGATACCCAAAGTCTTCACTTTAGGAACCGGGAGTGGAGGGACACCAAGGGAAGGGGGCCAAAAGGAGGGAGACCAGGGACTGCAGCCACCTCCGGTCAAGACCAGTTCAGTCTTGTCCGGATTGAGTTTGAGGTGGCTGCAGTTCATCCAATCTTGAATAAGGGTCATGGTGGTTTGAACATTCAGAGCGGATGAAGATGAATGGGATAGATTGAAGATTAACTGGAGATCATCCGCGTAATTAAATACGGTGACCTCCAGTTGCTGTAACATAAAAATGAGAGGGAAGATATAAAGGTTAAACAAAAGAGGGGAAAGTGATGAGCCTTGGGGGACCCCGCACTCTACCTTGCGGGTGGCTGCTGCAAAATCAGCCAGATGGACACTCTGTGTTCTCTCAAGGGGAGTGTAGTGCAGGTGTTCACGGACGACACCACCGCCATGTGGTACTGCAACAAACAGGGCGGGGTGGGGTTGTGGACCCTATGCCAGGAGGCTCTGCGCCTATGGCAGTGGCTGGAACATCAGGGCGTGACCCTGGTGGTTCAACACTTGCCAGGTTCCCTGAACGCCAGGGCGGATGAACTCAGCCGTCGGTGCATGATGGATCACGAATGGCGTCTGAACTCGGACGTGGCCCAAGGCCTCTTTCGGCAGTGGGAAGAGCCTTGGTTAGATCTATTCGCCACAGAAGAGAACGTGCAATGTCATCAGTCCTACGCGTTGGAATTTCCAAGGCGGCACTCGCTCGGAGACGCTGTTCGTCGTGAGTGGAGTTGCGGTCTGTTGTACGCCTTTCCGCCTATACCACTTCTGCCCAGAGTGCTGAAGAAGATTAGGCGTGAACAGGCCCAAATCATCCTTGTGGCTCCGGACTGGGCATGAAGATTCTGGTATCCCGAGCTACTCAGCATGTCTGTCGATCCCCCAAATCATCTGCCCCTTCAGGAGGACCTTCTGTCACAGCAGCAGGGGACGGTCCTCCACCCGAACCTGTCCAGTCTCCACTTACATGCGTGGAGATTGAGCGGCGGCAGTTGAGGCCATTTGACTTGCCTCCTGTAATGTGATTCTGGCAGCCAGGCATCCCTCCACAAAATCGTTATACGCCTGCAGGTGGAACAAGTTTGTGGCATGGTGCACAGCAAAGGCTGTGGATCCACTTTCTGCCCCCCTTTCAGAGGTTTTCCTCTTCCTTCTTTCTCTTGCCCAGCAGGGCTCTGCTCTAGGCACTCTAAAGGTCTACCTCTCTGCCATTTCCGCCTTCTTAAGGCTCCCTGATCAGCCCTCTTTGTTCAAGTCCCCAGTTGTAAATAGGTTTTTGAAGGGCATCACTCATATGTTCCCTCCTGTTCCTTTCGTGATGCCTCAGTGGGACTTGAACCTTGTTCTGACCTATCTGATGTGCGCTCCCTTCGAGCCACTTCATAACTTCATCTCCTTACTCTTAAGACTTCCTTCCTGGTTACCATCCCCTCTGCCAGGAGAGTGAGTGAGCTCCAGGCCCTTTCTTCTAAACCTCCTTTTCTTTCTGTCCATCCGGACAAAGTTGTGTTGCGGACGCAACCCTCTTTCCTGCCCAAGGTAGTCACAGCCTTCCACATTGGGCAGTCCATCACCTTGTCCATCTTCTTTCTGCCTCCGCATCCCTGGAAAGAGGAAGAGAGGCTCCACCGTCTGGACCCAAAACGTGCGCTCTCATATTATCTGGATTGCACACGCCAGTTCCGGGTGGATGACCAACTCTTTGTTGGTTACGTGGGCGCTAAGAAGGGACGGGTGGTGCACAAACAAACCATTTCTCGATGGGTCGTCATGTGCATCAAGGCTTGTTACTCTCTGGCTCAAAAGGAGCCTCCTGTGGGGCTTCGTGCCCATTCCACACGGGCCACGGCGGCTACTACTGCCCTGGGCCGGGGAGTCCCCTTGCAGGACATCTGTCAGGCAGCTACGTGGGCCTCTCTGCACACGTTCGCAAGACATTACTGTACCATCTAGTAGTCTGTTTAAAAAAAGCAAAAGTGTTTAGCCAAGTATTTTTATGAGTATTTGAAATTATTTTAATTTTGTATTTGTTGACCTCAGATGAGGTCTGGATCAAATAAAGTTTTACTTTACTTACATTACTGCCTGGACAGCCAAGTCCGGAGAGATGGCTTCTTCGGCCGTTCTGTTCTCCAGGACTTTCTGGTGTGATCATTGGTTCGCAGACGCACCACCGGGGTTGGTATTGCTGGGGTATCTATTCTAAGGTAAGGAATCTAATAATAACCTGTTTCTTTCAGATGCACAAGTTACTTACCTTCGGTAACGATATATCTGGAGGGTTAAGGTCATCCCCTTTCAGGGCCCTAGTTTTCATGGCACCAGTGTTGGTTTTTATCATGGCTCTGCGTTTCTGGCATGGAAAAGCTGTGTATAAGAACTGACGTTAGCGCGTGAGGGCGGCGTCTAAGTACTCCGGTGATGTCAACCCGGCGCCAATGTCGCCTACGACGGACGCGGACCCGCAGACGACGCCTACCGACGCGCAAGGGTACTGCTACGCAAAAGTTTCCAGATCCAGTCTGATGCCTGGGGATATTCTAAGGTAAGTAATCTAATACTAACTACTGTTTCTTACAGATATATCGTTACCGAAGGTAAGTAACTTGTGCGTCAGAGTTACAGTTGGTGTGTGTCTTCAACATCCAAGGATTACGCGTACCAATGTCCACATATTCTGTTTTACGAGTTTGTGGACAGGCATGGCAGGACCCACATGGATAATGGCCATGCACTCCAAGAAGATTCCACAATGTGTTGGTCACTTCGTGGACCTTGGTCAAGGGCCTGGTGTGCACCAAACTGTCTCGTAGACTAGGGCCCTTCTTAAAAGAGAATAACGGAGGCGGGATACTCACAGTAGCCACATTGAGGATCCTTCAATGTCTCCGTATCGTCTTCTGTACCTGATTGGAGAGTGTACTGAAGGTGTTCACAAAGGTGAGTCTATTTAAAGGTTCTTTAGCAACTCGAACATCCAGGAGGGCGTCTCAATTGTTATTGGCAGCCCGTTTCCATGCTTGACGTATCAGATGTTTGGGATAATCACGATCTTTCAGTTGCTCAGACAGTGTCTTGGCATGTCTCTCAAAAAGTGACCTCTCAGAGCAGTTCCTATGAATACATAGGAACTGTCCCACGGGCAGGTTCTCTCGTAAGGCTTTGGGATGATAGCTTTCGAATGTTAACAGCGAGTTCCTAGCCATTGGTTTTTTATATAACTCACATCCTAATTTGCCTCCCGAGGGGAAGATGAGGATGCCCAAGAATGGTAATTGAGTATGACTAAACTCGATTGTAAAATTAAGAAACCTGTTCTTACTACTAATAAGCCATATGTGGAATTCTTGGATCTCTGTTGGGGTACCGCACCAAACCACCAAAATATCATCTATCTATCTCTTCCACAGCAACACCTGATGATGAAAAGGGTTGCTGTGGGCGAGAACATGCTCCTGTTCATCAAACAGATGAACATACAAGTTGGCTAGGCTAGGCGCAAAGACGCTGCCCATTGATGTCCCGGAGATCTGGAGAAATATCTGCTCCTCAAATCTGAAAAAATTCTCCATCATGGCCAGTCTAGCGCACTCCATGATGAAGTTCACTGGAGTGATGCTGTTAAGATCAAGTGTGTCCAGGAGACCTCTGATGGATTCTAAAGTCTCCTCCTGGGGGATACAGGTGTACAATGACTTGACGTCAAAACTGGCAAGTAGGTCAGTAGTGACATCAAAATCAATCTCAGGAAGTAGTCTGAGGACATCAGTGGTGTCTTGACTTGAAGATAGGTGGTCATTTCCTTCACTAGGGGCCTGGAGGTGGTCGCTGAGTTTTGTGGATCTTGGGCAGACAGTAAAAATATGGCATGACTGGATGGCTAATGACCAAAAAGCTGGTTCTGATAGCTCCGTTGGCGGAGGTCACACAGGGCCATGACATCATGGCCCTGTGTGACCTCCGCCAATGGAGCTATCAGAATCTATCAACTAGAGATAGAGCTGCTTTGGAAACATTAGCTAAGGATAGCTCTATTATAGGTAAACCCGCTGACAAAGGGGGAGCAACAGAATGGGTGTATCAACGTTTATATGAGAGCATCAGTATGTGCATCAGATTGTCACGTGGATGATGTCATGAGTGATGTCATTTGTGATGTCATCAGTGATGTCACAGACCATGTCATGATTTATGTAATATGTGACATGATCAGCAGTGCAATGCGGGCGCATGAGTTATAGTTAGATGAACTAACTATAACAGGCGAATTTCTCTGCTTTTATATGAGTCAAATGTTCAACTAACTTTAATGTCCCTGAAACCTATGTTTTTTTAGTTAATTTCTAAGGTTTTTAAAATGCTAATTCCTAACTATAACGGGCTTGAACCCTATGGTTTTTTCAGTGAATTTCTAAGTTTTTTAAATGTTAATTTCATATTTAAATGTTTCTAAAACCTATATTTTTTTAAATATATTTTTTATATTTTGAAACATTATTATACTTCTTTTTTTAACTTAAAAAATTATGTAATGTTTTATATCTTCCCCCAAAAATATGTATATTTTTTTTGTGGGGGGGGAGAAAATTGCACTCCCATACCGGTAGCATACCAAGCTCCATCACCACGCGAATGCTATCCGCGTATTGCTAAACTCGTAGATGATGCGCATTTCGTATCCGACGACTTCGTCGCATCGCGTCCCACGTAACATCATATATGCATGAAGGCACCCCAGCTGCTACTTTGGTATCCGGGTACGCAATACCAAGCCTCGCGTTACGTCATGTACGTATGGGGTCGCGCCCACTGCGCATTGCGTATGCAACAAGTACATGCTGTCAGGCCCTGTGTTACATCACAGACATATGTGTTGCGCCAGGAGCGCCATTCCCTTATTTTTGTCTCAAACGTATATCTAAATAAATTTAAACAGTATATGAGAGCAAGCAATAATCTAAAATATTTTAAACATTTATATATTTCTAACTGTAATAAACACATATTATGATACATATATTTTGTCAAAATCATGTTGGGTGCTGCCTCCTTGTGCTCTCGGTAGGAGATTGCCATATGACCTTAAATAAAAGCATTTGATTGCTTCATATCATTTCCCATTGTAACAGTTGGATAACCCCACCCATTTTACTCATTCTCTCTACAGCGTTTGATGAGAGAGACCTCTTCTGCTTAGAAAGCTTTTTTGAAAATGTTTTCCTGTATACACATAGCTTATACTACACACAACATGCAATGATCATCTTGATCAATATTCATGGTCTGTACATTAGCCTTCCACGTGTGATTGCCATGCATCTCAAACGTTCCATCAAAAAACAAATGTGTGTTACACAATGTCCCTGGTGTGTGTGTGCACATTTTTGTGCTCCCTTTCGGTCTGGGTATTCGTGGTTCTAAGAAGTATCAGGAGCCACGAGCAGAGTGAACATCCTAGATCACATGTGACAAACAGTAAACAGCAATGTGTAGATTTCTTTTGCTGTACACTCTGTTGTCAGGCTTTCCCAATATAGTAGTGTGTTATATGTGAGACTTTCAGATTAACATTTGACATGCATTGCTTGACTGTAATCAGTGTTATCACTCTGTATGACGTAGCCTCACTGCCTTGCCTCCTTCCATCCGCACATTCACATGTGTACGATTTGCGATAGCAACACTTTTAATAATATTGCACACCAGTGACATGCGTCTCTGCGCATATCCACAACCTTGACAACAACATGTGATGTTCGCCATTCAATGTTTGCTGTTCTATCTTTTCAAACACCATCTCATTAGCGATAGTTGCTGCCCTCCCGACACATGCTACACTAATGTAAATTGCACACTCTGCGACGTCAAAACTACAAAAGAAACACACATAAGTACACTTCCTGGCTAGGCAGGAACTGAACAACGCCCAGGTCCCCAGAATAATTATTCACACCCCTACGCTGGCCTGGCATACACAAGCCCAGCCCACTTTGCGTACGTATCAATAGGATAAGCACGACGCCACATGTCCCTCTTCTTCCACACTGCCTCAGGTGATATGGCCGCATCCACCTCACATATCACAATGCGCAATTTAAAAAAAAGGGATCCATGTGGTGCGAACAAGCGATGTTGCTGTGCGTATTGATGTGAAATCTGACCTCATTCAGTCACATATCTGTCTCATTTTAAGGTCCTGCTGGACCATACTGTAGGCCTGAGCCAGCGGGCAGCGCTGCCCTGCAGACACATGGCGTTGGCCTTTAGGGCACTGTAGTGAGCACATTACTAAGTGTACATGCACGCAACCTTCCGCCACTGCATTACATGCGCACATTATGCTTCTACCATGCGCTCTGTTCCTTTCTATGTGAACCTTCGTATAACGTATTATTATTTAACCTTGTGAATTCTCGTGCACTCCAACTCCTCTTTGAACCACAATTACCACTAACAGTTGGTAGATTGTACTTTAAAAACGAAAGATGCACTCAACTTCTGTTTTCTATCAAGCTTGAAATAAACCTTCATTTACCTCCAGACATTTCCACCATTAAATTATTTCTCCCTTTTCAGACACTGAATTGATTGGCTCAAGATGGGCGGATTGGGAGCACACCCGCGATGATGCCCTGGGCATTCTGACGCTTACCATCGTGGTATCAATACACTGTCCCCGACCGGAGACCTGCTCTCCCACCATACAAACAAACCCCGGACTTACAGCTTGCACCAACACGTAGTGGGACACACCGGTGGTGGCAGGTGAGTAGTGAAACCTCGGTGTGCCGGACCTACAATTGAGCACAGTGCGGGGAAAGGGGCTGGGGTGCAGCACCCTGGGTGTACAGGTGCATGCAAGTGATTTTTCCGTAGCTAATAATGTAGGACTATATAATCAAAGAACGCCAATAACATTATTGCCACTTCAGCGGCAGGAAACTGCAGCTAAAACAGTGATAATGGGCTTGATAATATGCCCTTGTGAATTCCTATAGAAGCCCAGGTTCACACCAGAACCTGGGCTTCTATGGGAATTCACAAGGGTATATTATCAAGCCCCTTATCGCCACTTTAGCAGCAGTTTCCTGCCGCTAAAGCGGCGATAATGGTAATGCCGTTCCTTGATAATAATCTCTGGCCTCTGATGTTTCATTTTAAGGAATTGCTGGACCACACTCTTTCTCGCGGACACCAGGGTTCAAGACAAACGGGTGATGGGAGGGTAAACACTAAGGGCTGGGTGCAGGAGGCCAATGCTCTGTCTCCTCCTCCCTCTCTTCTTTTGACTCTCCCTCCCCTTCTCCCATCCACCCACTCTCCCTCCCTCCCATTCTCACTATTGTCCTTTCATTCATACTACCTTTCTTTACCTCTTCCACATAGCACACATACTTATGTTTCATTTTTGTCTTGCAGGTTTTCTGCGCTGCTGCCACTGGAGTCCATCCCACGTTTTTTATATTATACTGTTTGTTCTATTAAACTTATGTTTCTATTTATTTGTGTTTTAATAAAGGTTACTTTTTTTTCAAATAAATAACTGCGTTTATAGGTCTTCTTTTTCTGGCAACACTTGTCTATAGTTTATTGTGAAAATCATCTGTTTATAGGAGATTATGAAGGCAAACCTTTGTAATATTACAGTGCACCTACCAAACATAATATAACTGACTATTACACAAATGAAGACTGGGTAATTCTACAACTGCAAGAGTTCCATGAGTGTATCACTTTATAACACCATGAGTACTGCCCGTGTGATTACAGAACCAATAAGGCACTGCCTACGACCACCGAGGCTTCAGGAACTGCAGTGGCCCACCCTGCATATTTAAGTAAAGCCCCGGAGTGTGGTGATCCCCAGACTTCAGTTGGCCTTGAACCCCCGAACAATTAGTAAACAATACCCGGGTAGGTGGCGGTCCCCTAGGCTGCGAAACATCTCTGTGCCCTTCAGTGCCTACTTTACATGTGACATTAAGATCCTCATTCCTACAGAGACCCTGCAATATAATAATTGGATTGGCCACGGAACATTACCCACCAGGGGCCTCATTTAAATGAACGGGTGTGACACCGCTATTTTTTGTTGCTTTTTTTCTCTCTCCATTTTTACCATCCGCATCCCCTCTATTAAACCGATACGTGGTTTTTCTCTTTTCACTTCAAGTAGTCAAACAAGGATTTGCTATCACAGGATGGAAGCCATGCACCAGCCCTCTAATAGCAAACGCAACTGTCCCGCGAATGTACTCCCCGGGACATTGTATGAGCTGCGCCTGAGAGGTCCCCCTCCCTAGGACCATGATACATTTGTTAGTATAAACGCATACTAACACTACTTACACACGTGTAGTACAGCGACTAGAATGTAGTGAAGAAGCAGAGGAAGCGCATAATCAAAAAATATAAATCCTACCAGAAGTCGGATGATATAGTTCATTGAGCCGACGACCCTGGCATGAGTAGAAACAGCTACACGAAGAAAACGGGTCTTCAGCATAACGCAAGCAATTTTGAAATATTGGTGAGTGCTGCTTTCTTTTTACCTTCTCCCGCTTGTCACCAAATGTATGTAGTGAAGAGGCAGACATCAGTGGATCCAATAAGTAGATTTATTACAGGAAAATAAGACACCTGAAGCAGCCACCAACAGGAGCAGACAGCAAGGCTACCGTCTTCTCGTGCACCGTGTACAAACTCCGCAGGGTTCCCCTTATGACAGCCCTAACATTACATACTTAAATTCTAGTAGAATTACATACTAACATTCTACTATGACTTACATTGGAACACTACACAGAGCACATGACTTTACAGTAATGAGCTCATGGTTCAATCCACAAGTCTTGAGACCGCTAGGGGTGAGTAGTTCGCTTCCCACTCCCAGTATTGTATGAACGCAAACTAACACTACTTCCACAGGTATGCAACGGCGCCCAGAGCACATCACTTTACAGCAATGAGCTCACAATTTAGGCTCACGGTTTAATCCCTAAGTCTTCACACCAGTTGGGGTGAGTAGTACGCTTCCCACTTCCTACATACTATAAACGCATGTCTAACACTACTTACACACTCAAACTACAGTGGCTGGTATCCTACATCGCCTAGAGCCCATCAATTTACACCAATCAGTTCGGTTTGATCCTTGACTAACACCGATAGGCATGACTTCTTCGCTTCCCACTTCCGGAATAGTATAAACGCACGGTAGAGGTCTGTAATTCGCTTCCCGCTCCCTGTATGGTATAAACGCCTACTAACACTACTTGCACATTCATGAATGTCGGTTGGTCGATCAACACGAGCAACGTGCTAGTGTTAGGTTGGCTTTTCAGTCTTCAGGATTTCTGACGTTTGCAGATTTATATGTATAGTCTGTGCCATTCAGAACCATTGGAGTATGTGGCTCAACGTTTTAGTCGGGTGCACGGACTTTTAATCGAGATCAGGGTTCAAGACTCCTAATGAACTTGAAGAAATTAGATAAACTTTGTTATGCTTTTAAATTTAGTAATTTGTGTTAATACAAAAGAATAGGAGAACCAATTTGTTTTCTACGCGTATATTGCACAATTAGTAGATCTTTCGGTGTAGATATACTTGCTCTGGACTATCGGCATGGGGGAGTAGTGTAGCTCGTAATAAGTCAGCGCTCTAGTCGCCCAAACAACATAATCCCCGCAGCTGAACCATATTGAACAATTAACTTGCACTATTTAAATCGCGACGCGAATCCCACTGATTTCACTTGAAATCGGGTCGAGGTACGCGCCGGATCATAGAAGACAACGAGGTAAGAATTCTTAGAGTTCATGGTGACTAGTACTCCCATTTTGTTTTGGAGGAAGTGCTGTACTAGTTGGAAAGAACTAGCCTTTTTTTGCTGAGCTTGTATGGGGAAGTTTGTAATTTCCCTTAATATATAACGAAGGATAATTTGAATTGGCATGTGCCCTGGGGTATTTGTGTTTATTGGCCCCCCAGTAATGCCGTAATCTGCACAAAATGACCTATAGTGAAGGACAATTCGAAATGATATATGTTCTGGGGTGTTAGTATGTAGTGGCCCTCCAGTAATGATGTGATCTGCAGGAAGGAACTTTGGTTTTAAATATAATATAAAGAATAACAACAAAAATGCCTCAATAAAATAGAAATTAGGAAGGATAAAACATATGTGGGGCGACAAACAGAAGAATCACTAGGTGTAGTTATTAGTAATAAATCTATGGCGCCTTTAGAAATTGCCATATAATTTGTATATATATATTTTTTTTTTTTCAGGGTACTCCCAGTGTTTCATTCAGCACATCTAACAATGACTCCTGCCTCATAAAGATTTGATGAAAGAAGCTTACATGTATACAAATACATCTTATTAGGTAAGATAGGACGCTATGAACCATGAGAAACAATCAATGATATATATGAATGAGAGTTACAGTAATGCTTTCTTTTTATTATTTCATTTGTAGAAATATGTACTCAATTTTGCCAAACACCTTACTGTTCTAAAAAGCTTATTGGGTGACACTCTACACGCAGGAGGAATTTGTCCTGTAGGACCTAATTGCTATGGATATATTCGCATTGCGAAAATAAAAGGTACATATCGAAGCAAATATTTTTAAAATAAGATATATTCTTTGTCTCTACCTGTCATTTTGTTTGTCATTAGAAGGCATCATAGCTTAATGAGCTAGTAGTCCCCTATTTCGGATTATGACTAGTGTTTTTATCACTGATACTAATTCTTCCTCTGGTGCATAAATTCCGTTGCTTTTTTCAGTCTGAAATGATCAATGAAAATATAGTGATCTATTATTCTTGAGAAATTAGAGTGGTCTCTTACTACCTCATTCTTCCAAAATATACATATAGAAGTCAGAACTTACCTATGCGGGACAAATATGTAGAAATGTAAAAATGTAAAAAAATCACTTTTTTCCTCTCTTCTTTCTCTCTTTTTTCTTCTCCTCTTTCAATCTCTTTGTGGTCCATTTTTTTTAGAGAAATTAGAATTATATACAGGTTGCTTTGTAATGTTTAAACAAAATGTCTTGTTGTGTATATGTGTGTAAAAAGTTTTAAAATATGTATTAGTTGTACAAAGTTGTGATATATGTTTGTATTGTGTACATTGTGCGCCCTGAAGAAGCCCGTGTTGGGCGAAATGCGTTGGCTGTGGATACACTGAAATGAATAAAAATATTTACCTTCAATGAACTTCCATCACTCCTGTCGTCTCTATTCTTAAAGTTGTGGGGCATTTTAGCCAAGAATTGAAAATATAACATTGCCTCTCCAAATGTGTGTTAGAAAAATGTTCTATACATTAGCCTTCCACGTGGGATTGCCATGCATCTCAAACGTTCCATCAACAAACAAATGTGTGTTACACAATGTCCCTGGTGTGTATGTGCGCACATTATTGTGCTCCCTTTCGTTCTGGGTATTCGTGGTTATAAGAAGTATCAGGAGCCACGAGCAGAGTGAACATCCTAGATCACATGTGACAAACAGTAAACAGCAATGTGTAGATTTCTTTTGCTGTACACTCTGTTGTCAGGCTTTACCAATATAGTAGTGTGTTATATGTGAGACTTTCAGTTTCACATTTGACATGGATTGCTTGACTGTAATCAGTGTTATTACTGTGTATGACGTAGCCTCACTGCCGAGCCTCCTTCCATCCGCACATTCACATGTGTACGATTTGCGATAGCAACACTTTCAATAATATTGCACACCATTGACATGCGTCTCTGCGCATATCCACAACCTTGACAACAACATGTGATGTTCGCCATTCAATGTTCGCTGTTCTATCTTTTCAAACACCATCTCATTAGCGATAGTTGCTGCCCTCCCGACACATGCTACACTAATGTAAATTACACACTCTGCGACGTCAAAACTACAAAAGAAACACACATAAGTACACTTCCTGGCTAGGCAGGAACTGAACAACGCCCAGGTCCCCAGAATAATTATTCACACCCCTACGCTGGCCTGGCATACCCAAGCCCAGCCCACTTTGCGTACGTATAAATAGGATAGGCACGACGCCACATGTCCCTCTTCTTCCACACTGCCTCAGGTGATATGGCCGCAGCCACCTCGCATATCACAATGCGCAATTAAAAAAAAGGGATCCATGTGGTGCGAACAAGCGATGTTGCTCTGCGTAATGATGTGAAAACTGACCTCATTCAGTCACATATCTGTCTCATATTAAGGTCCTGCTGGACCATACTGTAGGCCTGAGCCAGCGGCAGCGCTGCCCTGCAGACACGTGGCGTTGGCCTTTAGGGCACTGTAGTGAGCACATTACTAAGTGTACATGCACGCAACCTTCCGCCACTGCATTACATGCGCACATTATGCTTCTACCATGCGCTCTGTTCCTTTCTATGTGAACCTTCGTATAACGTATTATTATTTAACCTTGTGAATTCTCGTGCACTCCAACTCCTCTTTGAACCACGATTACCACTAACAGGTGGTAGATCGTACTTTAGAAACGAAAGATGCACTCAACTCCTGTTTTCTATCAAGCTTGAAATAAACCTTCATTTACCTCCAGACATTTCCACCATTAAATTATTTCTCCCTTTTCAGACACTGAATTGATTGGCTCAAGATGGGCGGAGTGGGAGCACACCCGCGATGATGACCTGGGCATTCTGACGCTTACCATCGTGGTATCAATACACTGTCCCCGACCGAAGACCTGCTCTCCCACCAAACAAACAAACCCCGGATTCACAGCTTGCACCAACATGTAGTGGGACACACCGGTGGTGGCAGGTGAGTAGTGAAACCTCGGTGTGCCGGTCCTACAATTGAGCACAGTGCGGGGGAAGGGGCTGGGGTGCAGCACCCTGGGTGCACAGGTGCATGCAAGTGATTTTTCCGTAGCTAATAATGTAGGACTATATTATCAAAGAACGCCGATAAGATTATTGCCACTTTAGCGGCAGGAAACTGCAGCTAAAACAGTGATAATGGGCTTGATAATATGCCCTTGTGAATTCCTATAGAAGCCCAGGTTCACACCAGAACCTGGGCTTCTATGGGAATTCACAAGGATATATTATCAAGCCCCTTATCGCCGCTTTAGCAGCAGTTTCCTGCCGCTAAATCGCCGATAATGGTATTGCCGTTCCTTGATAATAATCTCTGGCCTCTGGTGTTTCATTATAAGGACTTGCCGGACCACACTCTTTCTCGGGGACCCCAGGGTCCTAGACAAACGGGTGATGGGAGGATAAACACTAAGAGCTGGGTGCAGGAGGCCAATGGTCTGTCTCCTCCTCCCTCTCTTCTTTTGACTCTCCCTCCCCTTCTTCCTTCGACCAACTCTCCCTCCCTCCCATTCTCACTATCGTCCTTTCATTCATACTACCTTTCTTTACCTCTTCCACATAGCACACACACTTATGTTTCATTTTTGTCTTGCAGGTTTTCTACGCTGCTTCCACTGGAGTCCATCCCACATTTTTTATATTATACTGTTTGTTCTATTAAACTTATGTTTCTATTTATTTGTGTTTTAATAAAGGTCACTTTTATTTCAAATAAATAACTGCGTGTATAGGTCTTCTTTTTCTGGCAACACTTGTCTATAGTTTATTGTGAAAATCATCTGTTTATAGGAGATTATGAAGGCAAACCTTTGTAATATTACAGTGCACCTACCAAACATAATCTAACTGACTATTACACAAATGAAGCCTGGGTAATTCTACAACTGCAAGAGTTCTATGAGTACTTTATAACACCATGAGTACTGCCCGTGTGATTACAGAACCAATAAGGCACTGCCTAGGACCACCGAGGCTTCAGGAACTGCAGTGGCCCACCCTGCATATTTAAGTAAAGCCCCGGAGTGTGGCGATCCCCAGACTTCAGTTGGCCTTGAACCCCCGAACAATTAGCAAACAATACCCGGGAAGGTGGCGGTCCCCTAGGCTGCGAAACGTCTCTGTGCCCTTCCGTGCCTAATTTACATGTGACACTAAGATCCTCATTCCTACAGAGGCCCTGCAATATAATAATTGGATTGGCCACGGAACATTACCCACCAGGGGCCTCATTTAAATGAACGGGTGTGACACCGCTATTTTTTGTTGCTTTTTTTTCTCTCTCCATTTTTACCATCCGCATCCCCTCTATTAAACCGATACGAGGTTTTCCTCTTTTCACTTCAAGTAGTCAAACAAGGATTTGCTATCACAGGGTGGAAGCCATAAAGGCAAACACAACTGTCCCACGAATGCACTCCCCGGGACATTTTATGAGCTGCGCCTGAGAGGTCCCCCTCCCTAGGACCATGATACATTTGTTAGTATAAACGCATACTAACACTACTTACACACGTGTAGTACAGCGACCAGAATGTAGTGAAGAAGCAGAGGAAGCGCAAAATCAAAAAATATAAATCCTACCAGAAGTCGGATGACATAGTTCAATGAGCCGACGATCCTGGCATGAGTAGAAACAGCTACACGAAGAAAACGGGTCTTCAGCATAACGCAAGCAATTTTGAAATATTGGGGAGTGCTGCTTTCTTTTTACCTTCTCCCGCTCGTCACCAAATGTATGTAGTGAAGAGGCAGTCATCAGTGGATCCAATAAGTAGATTTATTACAGGAAAACAAGACACCTGAAGCAGCCACCAACAGGAGCAGACAGCAAGGCTACCGTCTTCTCCTGTACCGTGTACAAACTCCGCAGGGTTCCCCTCATGACAGCCCTTAAATTCTAACATTACATACTTAGATTCTAGTAGAATTACATACTAACATTCTACTATGACTTACATTGGAACACTACACAGAGCACATGACTTTACAGCAATGAGCTCATGGTTTAATCCACAAGTCGTGACACCGCTAGGGGTGAGTAGTTCGCTTCCTACTCCCAGTATTGTATGAATGCAAACTAACTCTACTTCCACAGGTATGTTACGGCGCCCAGAGCTCATCACTTTACAGCAATGAGCTCACAATTTAGGCTCACGGTTTAATCCCTAAGTCTTCACACCAGTTGGGGTGAGTAGTACGCTTCCCACTTCCTATATACTATAAACGCATATCTAACACTACTTACACACTCAAACTACAGTAGCTGGTATCCTACATCGCCTAGAGCCCATCAATTTACACCAATCAGTTCGGTTTGATCCCTGACTCACACCGAATAGACATTAGTTCTTCGCTTCCCACTTCCGGAATAGTATAAACGCACGGTAGAGGTCAGTAGTTCGCTTCCCGTTCCCTGTATGGTATAAACGCCTACGAACACTACTTGCACACGTATGCTACAAAGAACAGACCACATCACTTTACAGCAATGACCTCACGGTTTAGGCTCTCCGTTTCATACCCGAGTGTAGCACCGTATCATATGAGCACCATGTCACTCTGAGCAACACCCCACTTTCAGACCAGTAACAGTGACTACTTCATTTCGCACTCCCCCACAGAGGTTACAGTGCTTCTACCCTCCTTTCCAACTTTTTTCGCTCTTTTTTCCCCTTACTCTCTTTAACGGAATCACAAAATAGCGGCCGACACTTCCTAGTTGCAACCGCTTGCAGCGCTCTCAGCCAATAAGCAGCAAGCTGTTCCTCATAACTCCTCAGCCAATCAGATGGCAGAATTCCCAAATATCGATATCTGTAAATTTCAATATTTCTCAAAAACTACCGAACGGATTTACACCAAATAAACAAATGCGTGCTTTCTAGACCAAACCCCTTCTCCCTGCTAAATAGGGGGTAATTATGTTCACCCGTTCGACTTGTAGCCTTGTCTAAAGTTTCCAATGGAAAGTAACATGGAGAAAACACGTTTTGGGACCCTCCAGTTTTCTCGGCCCCCCCCTTGACAAATCACCCCCAAACTTTCAACATAGGAGCTGATTTGAACAAATAATTAGTTTTGACAATTTCATGAAGATTCATCGAACAACCCCAAAGTTATAAGCAAAACAAGAAATGTTTTTCCTATGGAAACTCGGTCCTAACTATACCTACCTACTGGCAACCACCAGTAGGTAATAAAGAACAAATTAGAATAGTTCCTTGATTCTTTTAGGTTTCAAAACTTCTCTCTATTACTGTCTTTCTAATGTTCCATATAAACAGTTTTTTTATAATTCAAGTACACATAGAAGTCAGAAATGCAACATATTCTATCAACACACTTTTTAGTATATTCTACAACACGTGGAGGTTAAAAGTTCATCAATTTTTTTAAACCTAACAATATTTTTTTGCAGCATCACTGGGTGTTCATTTTTTAGGAATTTATACTCGTCCATAGAGATCAAGCCCATACTTCTCCAAGCCATCAAACTGCTATACAGTAAATTCCATGCCACCTTGGCCTCTGTCATTGTAGATCTTTTGTAGCAGTTTCTGTCATTCAATTGACACTATGCCTCCTCCATATACATTTCTCTAGGCCACATAACAACGTTTCCACCTTTGTCAGACTGACGCACGACCACATTTGTGTTCTTTGGAATTTCATGATCAATTGATGATGTGCAAAATGGATCACTGACTAAATATCGAGGGACAAAATATAGACTACCCAAAATATAGATTCCAAAATATCGACAGACAAAATATCGAATTCCTATCTCCAAACAGGTAAGTACCAAAATATCGACCCCAAAATATCGTTTATATATATATATGTTATAAAAATATTGAATTTCTTAAAATTAATGTAAAATTAAAAAAATATTAAAAATAAATAGCCAAAATATACTTAAAAATGATTAAATTACCTTAAAATTATTAAATAACTAATTTAACTTTATAAAAAAAATACAATCATATCTGTTAAAACATATATATATATATATATATATATTAACATAATATTAATAAAAAATACACAATATTATTACAGTAGGATAGCGGAGGTGTAAAAATTACTATTCCCACTCCTGGAAGTGCAACAGTAGGGAAAGCGTTGGATAGCGTAGGGGTGAAAATTACTATTCCCACTCCAAAAAGTGCAACAGTAGGGTAAGCGTTGGGTAGCGTAGGGGTAAAAATTACTATTCCCACTCCAGAGAGTGCAACATTAGGGAAAGCGTTGGCTAGCGTAGGGGTAAAAATTACAATCCCCACTCCAGAGAGTGCAACAGTAGGGAAAGCGTTGGATAGCGTAGGGGTAAAAATTACTATTCCCACTCCAGAGAGTGCAACAGTAGGTAAAGCGTTGGATAGCGTAGGGGTAAAAATTACTATTCCCACTCCAGAGAGTGCAACAGTAGGGAAAGCGTTGGATAGCGCAGGGGTAAAAATGACTATTCCCACTCCAGAGAGTGCAACAGTAGGGAAAGCGTTGGATAGCGTAGGGGTAAAAATTACTATTCCCACTCCAGAGAGTGCAACAGTAGGGAAAGCGTTGGATAGCGCAGGGGTAAAAATTACTATTCCCACTCCAGAGAGTGCAACAGTAGGGAAAGCGTTGGATAGCGCAGGGGTAAAAATTACTATTCCCACTCCAGAGAGTGCAACAGTAGGGAAAACGTTGGATAGTGTAGGGGTTAAAATTACTATTCCTACTCCACACAGTGCAACAGTGGGGAAAGCGTTGGATAGCGTAGGAGTAAAAATTACTATTCCCACTCCAGAGAGTGCAACAGTAGGGAAAGCGTTGGATAGCGTAGGGGTAAAAATTACTATTCCCACTCCAGAGAGTGCAACAGTAGGGAAAGCGTTGGATAGCGTAGGAGGAAAAATTACTATTCCTACTCCAGAGAGTGCAACAGTAGGGAAAATGTTGGATAGCGTAGGGGTAAAAATTACTATTCCCACTCCAGAGAGTGCAACAGTAGGAAAGTGTTGGATAGCGTTATTCCCACTCCAGAGAGTGCAACAGTAGGGAAAGCGTTGTATAGCGCAGGGGTAAAAATTACTATTACCACTCCAGAGAGTGCAACAGTAGGGAAAGCGTTGGATAGCGTAGGGGTAAAAATTACGATTCCCACTCCAGAGAGTGCAACAGTAGGGAAAACGTTGGATAGCGTAGGGGTTAAAATTACTATTCCTACTCCACACAGTGCAACAGTGGGGAAAGCGTTGGATAGCGTAGGATTAAAAATTACTATTCCCACTCCAGAGAGTGCAACAGTAGGGAAAGCGTTGGATAGCGTAGGGGTAAAATTTACTATTCCCACTCCGGAGAGTGCAACAGTAGAGAAAGCGTTGGATAGCGTAGGGGTAAAAATTACTATTCCTACTCTAGAAAGTGCAACAATAGGGAAAGCGTTGGATAGCATAGGGGTAAATTTTACTATTCCCACTCTAGTGAAAATAAATGAATATAATTCACATAATCATCAATTAATCAATTAATAAAAATTAATTATCAATTAAGAATTAATTAATTACCAATTAAAAATGAATTAACAATGTATTCAAAATAAATACCAATTAATTAATTAACATATTTAATTAATCATTATTAAATTACTTCCCACCCTATTCCCCTATAAACCCACAATCCGCTACAGAAAATAATTTAATTTACATAATTATCAATTAATCAATTAATATTTTTTTTATCAATTAAGAATTAATTAATTACCAATTAAAAGTTAATTAACAATTTATTCTAATTAAATACCAATTAATTAATTAATCAACATATTTAATTAATTATAATTAAATTACTTCCCACCCTATTCCCCTATAAACCCACAACCCGCTACAGAAAAAAAAAATACTTTAATTCACATAATTATCAATTAATCAATTAATAAAAAATATTTATCAATTAAGAATTAATTAAATACCAATTAAAAATTAATTAACAATTTATTCTAAATAAATACCAATTAATTAATTAATTAACATATTTAATTAATTATAATTAAATTACTTCCCACCCTATTCCCCTATAAACCCACAACCCGCTACAGAATTAAATTATACAATAATTAAATAACATAAAATTAATTACTTAAAATAAATTACAAAAATATATACACTTTCCACACATATACCAACATAAAAAACACTTAAAAAATTGCGATATTATTAAAAATTCGATATTTTTAATAAACTATATTATGTACTTCGGTATTTTGACTGTCTATATTTTTAAAATCGATATTACATTACTTACCTTCAAAACGATATTTTTGATGCCTATATTCTGTCCATTCGATATTTTGTCCATTCTATATTTTGGACTCGATATTTGGGTTTGTCTATATTTTGGATTCGATATTTTGACCATTTACCATGCAAAATCATGATGTTGATGTGTTTTGTTGTCCTTGACCCCCTTCAAGTGTAGTTGTCTTAAATCACATGCAACTTTCTCATGAAATCATCAAAGGACAAAACGTGGATTTATGTTTAAAATTCGTGGATACTGTCCCCACCACGTTTCCTTGATTTGAGCCTGTTAGTACCTGCGTGCTCCCGGACTGAATTTGCCATAAATCATTAAAAAGTTCTGCATCACCAGCTGTCAGTTGCGGAGGGCTTTGACTCAGAGGTACAGAAGATACTTTGGGGTCAGACCTGTGCAGTGTGTGATATTTACGTAAATTCAACTTTCGAACATATTTGTATATATCAACACGAGTCCCCGCATAATCAAAGTTGCTTTTAGCACTATATGACAGACCTAGGGCCAGCATATCGTTTTCTTTTTGTGACAACGTTATATTAGTGAGATTAATAACTGTTTGTGAGTCATTTGACAATGTTTCACTTACTTGCGCTTCCATTGTTTGCGCTGTTTTTTTGTAAGTTGGCCTTGTGCTCTTGTTGTCGTTGTTTATGGCACCTCCACCTTGCGATCTGTTTCCTGTTTGCCCTTTGCTTGTATTGGCATTTTTGACACCAGAGCGGAGAATCTGCCTTCGATCCTGGCGCATGCAATCCAGTTCCTGCTGCAGGGTATGTAGAGAGCCACCCGGCATCACCTATACAATGTATCTACTGATACACGCATTCACACACCCTCGGGGCGGGCTCGTGCCGAGGTATAAAATAAACAGGCGGAAGACCGCTCGGGGTCTTTCCGGCACACCAACTAACCTACAGTGTCTGTGTCCTTTTGTCCGTCCGGAACCACCACGTGCGAGGCCCTGACCTCGCACTTCACATTGGCGACGAGGCCGGTACTGTCCTCGCACGTGCTCCGCTGCCTGCAGCTGTGCCCACGTCGCTGCTAGTCTCCCACCTCGCCCAGCTCTGGACGCAGAGCCCACCGACGTCGACCGTCCCTCCGCCAGCGACCCTGCTGAGGCATGCCGCTGCCCGCGCGCTGGCTCGAGACCCGCCCACGCTCCTCCTCCTCAGGAGCATGTTCAGCTGGCGGGGCTCGGCGCGCGTTTGAACCGGGTGAGTGCGCCTTATATTCATGCCTGCGCGGTGCACCCACGGCCTCGCTAGGCCCCCCCTTTGGCTACGCGCGCTCCGGGCCCGCATCGTCACACGCGGTCCTGGGTCAAGCTAGTCAAGCGCGCTGCTCGACGCGCGCTGCCCCGGTGGGGGAGGGGCGAAGAGGAGCGACGGTGCACGTCTGCTGCAGGCCTCTCTCTACTGCCCAGCCTGCTCCAGCCTGCGAGGGACCCCGCGTCACAGCTCCTGCACTGCCTCTACCTCGAAACATCGAAACAGGCTTCTTTCCCCTGCTGCCAACAAGCATTGGCTCCTGCAAGAGACTACTTTGCTCAGTACCACGCAAGCTCATAGTGACCCTGAAGTGTCTGCCCACCCGCCACAGCGCCCACATCTGACCCTTGCCAGTCATCTGTCCAGTCCGCTGTCCCGGACCCAACGTCGTGGAGGGGGAGAAAGAAGGGATTAACCGCCGGGCGCCAGAGTGGGTGCCCAGACCTCTTCCCGCCCATTTCGGCTAGAAACACACGTGCTCGCCTGAAACGCGATGACTGACGCGTCGCAAGGGGCCACGGCGACTGCGCCAGCAACAGGCCCTGCCCTACCTGGCCCCGCAGGGCCACCCCAGCACCTTGTCACTGGCCCACAAGTGACCAGCCATGCACACACTGGAGTTGCTCCCATTCCGCCTTTCAGCGAATCAGCTGACCCGGCGACCGCGGCACCACGATGGAAAGCGTGGCTGGGTCGCCTCAACCTCTACTTCAAGGGGACCCGAGAAACGGATGGCACAGTCATGAGGTCCCTCCTCATCCTCTATGGAGGCCCCGAAATATATGACTTGTTTGAGACCCTCCCGAACACGGGCGCAGAAGATGATTATGATGCGGCGGTCAACGCCCTCAACGCACACTTTGACCCCCAACTGAACTTGGACTTCGAGAAGTTCAAATTCAAGAGAGCTTGGCAAACGGAGGCTGAATCGATGGACATGTACTACGCCAGACTGCGCCGTCTGGCCGCCAGCTGCCCATTCACCTGCCAGAGGGAGGAGATACGGGATCAAATCATCGTGGGTTGTCGGTCAAAGCTGCTCAGAAAACTTATTCTCCGACAGCCAGGAATCACTCTAGACGAGATACTTGTCCTCGCCCGATCCCACGAACTCTCAGACGCAAGGGCGGAAGAAATGGAGACGGCGCTGCGCTCCCCAATGGTGCGTCCGGACTCCCCCAAGATGGCGCCAATCAAAGAAGAAAGGGTGGACGCACTGCAGAGAAGACCGCAAAACAATCGCCCGCGTCAGTGGCAGTCGCGAGACACCCAATGCGCATACTGCGGGGAGGACCATCCGACGAACGCGACATGCAGTGCGAAAGGCAAAACCTGCCTGAAATGTGGGCGTATGAATCATTTCGCAGTGGTATGTCAAGGCGGAAGATATAGGCCCAACGCCCCGAGGTCCCGAGGAGGATATGGTCGAAGATCCGTAACGTAAAGGGTGAGACAGATATCGCTGGAACCCGAACGTCCGCCCCAGACAGTCAAGCTCAGGAAAGGAGGCCATACTACGAAGATGAAGAGGATGACGAAGTGTACGTAATATCCTATGTCAGCAGGGTATCCACAAGGAGAAGGCCCCCACCCATGTGCACCGTGTCAGTAGAGGGGACTGAAATGCGTGCGCTCATAGATACAGGCGCATCGGTGAACGTGATGGACTCTGAACAATATGAGAAAATGTCACCTAAACCACCACTCGCACCGTCGAGCGCACGCATATACACCTACGGGGGCACCGACCCACTACCGCTGAGAGGAGTCATCAACACCGTCATCGTCAACGGCGAATACTCGACAGAAGCTCGATTCCACATCACTGAAGGAAAGAAAGGAATGCTCCTCAGCTGTCACACTGCTGAAGACCTGGGGCTAGTGTTCTTCGCCAACCAGGTTCACCAATCACACGCGGACGGCATACTACAAGAATTCCCATCGCTCTTCAGCGGCCTGGGGAAGTTGAAAGGGAAAAAGGTACGACTACACATTGACACATCGGTGCGTCCAGTCGCTCTAAGGCACCGGAGGGTGCCGTTCAACCTCCGACCACAGGTAGAAGCTGAACTCAAGAGATTAGAAGACCTCGGAGTAATTGAAAAGGTTTCTGGACCGACTCCCTTGGTGTCGCCTCTCATCGTAGCACCTAAACCCAAGCAGCCTGGCGCCATCAGACTATGTGTCGACATGAGGCTTCCCAACGCTGCTGTGAAGCGTGAGCGTCATATCACGCCGACAATGGATGACATCATCGCTGATCTGAACGGAGCAAAGTGGTTCACCAAGTTAGACCTCAACGCGGGATACCACCAACTGGAGCTCGAACCTGAGAGTCGATACATAACAACCTTTTCGACTCACGTCGGGCTCCGGAGATATAAAAGGCTGAGCTTTGGTGTTTCCTCCGCCGCGGAAGTGTTTCAAAACGCAATCAGAGAGGTACTGTCGGGGTTGAGTGGGGTGATCAACCTGAGCGACGACATACTCATATACTCGAGCACACTAGAAGAACACCACGCCCACCTGAGAGCCACGCTGCAGCGGCTGGCGGATCAAGGACTGACCCTGCATAAGGAAAAGTGCGCCTTCTACCAGGAAGCGGTCGACTTCTTCATATACACGTTCACCCGGGAGGGTCTAAAAGTGGACCCGAAGAAGGCAGAGGCCATACAGAACGCGAGCACCCCACGAAATCCATCCGAGGTGCGGAGTTTTCTCGGCATGGCCACCTACTGTGGCCGGTTCATCCCCAACTTGGCGACCCTGGCAGAACCATTGAGGGCGCTCACGCGCCAGGATCAGGAATGGGAATGGACCTGCCTGGCAAATCAAGCCTTCCAAGACATCAAGGCGAACCTTCTGGACAAGGCCGTGATGGCATATTTTCAACCACGACGGAAGACAGAGCTCATCGTGGACGCCAGCCCAGTCGGACTGGGGGCCGTGCTGCTGCAAGAATATGGCAAAGACGAATGGAAACCTGTGGCCTACGCCAGCAAGGCGCTGACAGACACCGAGACCCGATACGCTCAGATCGAGCGAGAGGCCCTTGCCATAAAGTGGGCGTGCCAACACTTTCATCTATACTTGTGCGGGCAAGAGTTCACTGTGGTAACTGATCACAAGCCACTGTTGCCACATTTCACAGGATCTTCCAGACTCGCGCCCCCGCGCATTGAGAGATGGGCCGTCCAACTCCAAGGCTAAAACTTTACTCTGGTGTTCCACCCTGGGGCCCACAACCCAGCTGACTATCTGTCCCGACACCCAGACGTGACAAAGAAGGCGCTCCCGCTCGCCGATGGACAAGGAGTAGAGGAATTCGTACACATGGTTACCCAAGCGGCGTGCCCAGACTCACTCACACTACAGGAGATAGGAGAGGCCACCGCCGAGGATGAAACACTATCTCGAGTGAAACGAGCCCTAATAGATAACAGCTGGGCAAGGTTCCTAGACGGAGTTCAGGGCCTACGACCAGAAGTGAGCCATGCCCGGCAACAGATGTGGCAGATCCGCAACAAATTCAGCGTAGGAGACGAAGAGGTCGTGCTTCGAGGACGTCTCTTTGTTGTGCCCGAGAGCCTCCAGAAGCACGTGTTGACCATAGCGCACGTAGGTCACCAGGGTATGGCCAAGACAAAAGCAAGGCTACGACACAAAGTCTGGTTCCCTGCCATGGACAACATGGTAGATGAGATGGTGCGATCATGCCACGCCTGCATCATCACAGGGGGAGATCACGCACCTGCCCCTGTCATCACAGAGGACGCACCCCAAAACCCCTGGACTCACCTGAGCATCGATTTTGGAAGCTTCCCCGATGGTCGACACACTCTGGTAGTGGTGGATTCGTTCTCGAAATTCCCCATGGTAGAGATCATCCCGTCGGTAGCATTTCCCCAAGTCAGGAAAGCATTGGATCGAATCTTCGCAACAATGGGACTCCCTGAAGAGATAAAATCGGACAATGGACCACCGTTTCAAGGTCGAGAATTCCAAGCCTACTTAGACAACCTCCGAATAAGACACCAAAAGATAACACCACTATGGCCTCAAGCGAACGGGGAAGTCGAAAGACTCATGAGGACCCTTAACAGAGCACCCCGAATCGCAACAGACAGTGGGACCGACCCTGAGGCTGCCCTGGACCAGTTTCTGAGTGCTTACCGACAGACCCCGCATAGCACCACCAAATGCGCCCCGGCCCACGTGCTATTCAAGAGGGCGCCCAGAGGCAATATACCGGCTGCGTCCACCTGGACGCCCCGAAGAAAGAGACAGTGAAGCCATTCAGCAACGAAGAATCGTTACCAACCAGAAAGCGAGCGTGACACGACATGCTGTGCAGCCAAGCATAAGAGAAGGAGATTGCGTGGTGGTCCAAGACCGTCATCCAGGGTGGAAATTCCGGACTCCTTATGAACCAGAGAGGTGGAGAGTGGAAAAAGTTCAAGGGACCATGGTGACGGCGTGCCGAGGCCGCCAGACAGTCACCCGGAATGTATCCTGCTTCAAGAAAGTGAGAGAGCCGGCTGGCCATCCCGAAAACATCATTGAAGCATCACACGCTGAGATGGACATCCAAGAAGAGGAAGGACCGGGGGCGGGGCTCCCGCCCCTCCGCTGAGTCCGAGAGGACCGGACAAAAGGGCCAATCAACACGCCTCAAGGCCCTGCCGCCAGCCCTCCATCTCCAGCGAGGAGCGTCAACGCAACACCGGCTGGGGTTGCTGGCTCCCCAGTGGGCCGCAGCAACCGATACCATCTGAGGTCCAATCCAAGACCAAGCCAAAGACTAAGAGACTTCGCCTGGACCTCACCCTAGCTGGCGATTGATCGATACAACTGACTAAATTGAAGGAGAGATGTAGAGAGCCACCCGGCCTCACCTATACAATGTATCTACTGATACACGCATTCACACACCCTCGGGGCGGGCTCGTCCCGAGGTATAAAATAAACAGGCGGAAGACCGCTCGGGGTCTTTCCGGCACACCAACTAACCTACAGTGTCTGTGTCCTTTTGTCCGTCCGGAACCACCACGTGCGAGGCCCTGACCTCGCACTTCACAGGGTAAACTTGCAAAACCCCGAGCGTAGCGCCCTCTGTTGGTCATTATCTGATTCGCTGTCGACGTTGGAACTCAAGTCCGATAGAGATAATACCTCTATTGGGGCTCCTGCACCCATTTGCTCTACAGTCGGTATCGCTGGTGTAATTTTAGTTTTGGCCTTTACACTGTCATACTTTTTAGCAAATGTAAAAATGTGTCCATGCTCATAGTCCAACCTATCTCGTTGAAATATATATATATATATATATAGGTGTTTTCCTAAAAAAAAAGGAGGAAAGATTTTATTGTGGGATGCAATAGCTTCCCTTTTCACCGTTAATTTCGGTTTGTGATACCTGATACATATATCTTTACATATGTACATTTTTGTGTGTTTGGGTACGTGATATTATTATGGCTCTTCAAGGTTACATGAAGTGTATACAAAACCTTGTGCATACAGCACATTCATAAACTTCCCTTCCTCCCTCGCCCCCCAAATCTTCAACTGGGTCTCAACATGACTAACGTTTCTGTGCCTCAACTTAAAATTGTGTACCAAAACCGCCGCCAGAAAAACACTGCATTTTTCTGTCCCCCCTGCTGAACTTACATACCCACCAGTAGATGTAGCAATCCTGCCAAAACATTCCTGACCTGCATCAGATAAAGCTCAAGGCCGAAGATGGACAGATGCATCCTATCAGGAAAGACAAATTCCACTGCATCATACCTGATATCAGAATGCTCCAAAAACACCATGTCTTTGAGTTTGCAAAATTTTCTCAATTCCCCGATGCCTTTCCACCGGGTCCTGTCAATCGCCCTGAGTTTCACGGCACCCCTCCAAACCCTTCTTGGCATCAATTCAGTCAAAATTACCACTGTGCCAGCCCACCACCCTTTTATCTGCAACAAATTCAATTTCATACTTTTTACAAGCAGCAGGCCCTTAAGTCTCAGAAAGCCATTTTCTCCTAGGTGCACAATTAAAACATGGGGCACCCCTCCACCAGAGAATTTAATTTAGGTAACAGTTTGTTCCACCTCCTGCCTCCTTTGCCAAACCATTTAATTTAAACCACCTTATCAGGCAGTCCCAACTGATGACCTCCTTTTCTGATATTAGCATGTCTCACTGCCCAATTCACGAAGGATTGGCCTCATACCACACCACAATGTGCCCTCTGCCACGGCCTGCCATGCAACCTAGGAGAAGAGAAGCATGGGCTGGTACCAATTTGACTGCCACCGTCCCACTTGCTTGATAGCTGCGACATTCCAACCCCTCCGTTCCGCTGCCGTCTCCATCCTAGTCCTAAAAGAGTGGGTGCCAAAATCCTGAGCCCCATTAAACAGCCTCTCGGGGTTTTCCTCAAAACCCCTTGCACCTGCAGGGCCAAAAAAATTCCCCCATCCGTATGACAAAGAATATCCCCATGCCCCTACCCTTGTCCTGTCAAAACCCCCCATCATTCTCGAGGACAAGCCCACGTGACGGATACACTCTCATGGTGACACATGTGCCCCCGCTCGATTGATCGGCTTTGACTTTGGAATCCATGCTTGCACTACTCCCAACATCATTGAGACATCTTACCAGCGAATCCCCTCCTGCACCGTCGTTATAACCACCTGCGGAACACGGAACACCCCAAAACCTAGCCAGATCATGATCACCGAAAAGCGTGAAGTCTCCCTAACATTCGTGCACACTTGCGGCAGAATGTCAATCAGCTGCTTCAAAATATCCAGTGTAGTGGATGCCGCACGCAGACCCCTGTGCCCCTCTCCCTGGCCAAACCTTGCAAAATCTGCTTACTCATTTACCCCATGGACGGTTCGTAGTCCCAAAAAAACCCACCTCAGCCAACTTACCAGCTATTGTAACTGCTGAGAAACCTTCACCAATCAGAGACAAAATAAAAAGCACCAAGTCATTTTGATGAGCTCAGCCTCCATCCGTGAAACTATGTCGAAAATCCCCTGGCTGCACAAACTCCTCCCAGACCAACCCGTACACCTGACGAGTAGAATCCAAAACAGTACTGAGGATAAGCGGCATCATGCTCTCTCTCATAGCCCACAAGTGGTTTGGCATCGCCTTCTTCTTTTCGTCATCCCAAGTCTACAGAATCTCATCCTCTGAAAATGAAAACGGGTATCAGCAATCTCATTGACGCACTTTGTAGATGACTTTTGTTCAAAAACACTCCAAAGCAAAACCTCATAGCAACTGCCATACCTTTGGATCCTGAGCAGATTGGCGATTATCAAAGGTGACCACTGACATGTTGCCCACATTAAATCATAGTCTTATTTGCTAATTCACGCCCACACAGGCGCACAACAACCAACAACGTACAAAATTCCTAGAGGGTGATACTTCGACCCCCTCTCTTACATGCTTCTGGCCATTCCTCAGCACACCACGGCATTGCCAAAAGATGTCAAAATCATGGCCACATGCTGCGTCTTGAAACAGCTCGACTGACCATTGATTTCGTTCCCCATCCCAGCCATGGGAACATGCATTCTCATAGCAATGTCTTTCACAAAAGCAAATCTTTGTTCATCCTCACTTTGAGGCACACCCTGTGGTGTAGAAGGAGTGTGCTTGCTAGAGCCCAACCAAGTTGCTTGCAAAAGGTCCTTCCTGCCCTCACAGCCCTACATGTACATTTAATGTGGCCTAGCAGGACCTGGATGATGTTCTCCTGGACCTTCAATTTTCCTACAGTCCTCTCCAGCAACTCAAGACAAGTACTCTTCTTATTCTCAGGCAGTCTGATTTCCAGGGAAAAAAACCTGTATATGCTTTGCATAATAACATAATACAGGTATGAATTCCGAAGCCAGTGGATAAAATGAGCAGATACGTACATTATAGTGGTTGTAGCCCCAGCCTATCCGTAAACACCCCCATCCGAAATGTAACCCAGATGCCCAATCATTCAATCCCCTTCCCCTTCAGAGCTCTTGTGGTTACTCCCTTCAGAAGCGCTCTGGGAACCTGCCTGGAGGTCATCGGCCAGCAGGCCATGGCAGAGCTCCCAGAGTCTTTTGACTGGGTGTGAGTGTTTGATTGGTTCAGATGCTCCGTCCATCATCACCCCCTTTTGTACCTCTTTGGCCACCATAAGTGTGGCAGGGTATGCTCAGATGTGAGTCCCTTGCTCACTTTGCCACTGGATTCAAGCAAGCCGGGCTGAAGAGGGCTGGAATGCCAGACACCAGTCCTCGGAAGCTTGTTTCCGGTCCAGGGAAGGCATGGCTTGGCAGTTCGGGCTGGACTGTTCCCATGAGGCACAGGGTCAGACTGATTTGCATATAGCCATGTCTGAACTGGGGTGGCAGAGTGGGCTAAAGAACGGTGATGGATCAAACCCAGATCTTTTGACTGGGTGTGAGTGTTTGATTGGTTCAGATGCTCCGTCCATCACCACCCCCTTTTGTACCGCTTTGGCCGCCATAAGTGTGGCAGGGTATGCTCAGACGTGAGTCCCTTGCTCACTTTGCCACTGGATTCAAGCAAGCCGGGCTGAAGACGGCTGGAATGCCAGAAACCGGTCCTCGGAAGCTTGTTTCCGATCCAGGGAAGGCATGGCTTGGCAGTTCGGGCTGGACTGTTCCCATGAGGCACAGGGTCAGACTGATTTGCATCTAGCCATGTCTGAACTGGGGTGGCAGAGTGGGCTAAAGAACGGTGATGGATCAAACCCAGATCTTTTGACTGGGTGTGAGTGTTTGATTGGTTCAGATGCTCTGTCCATCATCACCCCCTTTTGTACCGCTTTCGCCGCCATAAGTGTGGCAGGGTATGCTCAGAAGTGAGTCCCTTGCTCACTTTGCCACTGGATTCAAGCAAGCCGGGCTGAAGACGGCTGGAATGCCAGAAACCGGTCCTCGGAAGCTTGTTTCCGGTCCAGGGAAGGCATGGCTTGGCAGTTCGGGCTGGACTGTTCCCATGAGGCACAGGGTCAGACTGATTTGCATATAGCCATGTCTGAACTGGGGTGGCAGAGTGGGCTAAAGAACGGTGATGGATCAAACCCAGATCTTTTGACTGGGTGTGAGTGTTTGATTGGTTCAGATGCTCCGTCCATTATCACCCCCTTTTGTACCGCTTTGGCCACCATAAGTGTGGCAGGGTATGCTCAGACGTGAGTCCCTTGCTCACTTTGCCACTGGTTTCAAGCAAGCCGGGCTGAAGACGGCTGGAAGGCCAGAAACCGGTCCTCGGAAGCTTGTTTCCAGTCCAGGGAAGGCATGGCTTGGCAGTTCGGGCTGGACTGTTCCCATGAGGCACAGGTTCAGACTGATTTGCATATAGCCATGTCTGAACTGGGGTGGCAGAGTGGGCTAAAGAACGGTGATAGATCAAACCCAGATCTTTTGACTGGGTGTGAGTGTTTGATTGGTTCAGATGCTCCGTCCATCATCACCCCCTTTTGTACCGCTTTGGCCGCCATAATTGTGGCAGGGTATGCTCAGACGTGAGTCCCTTGCTCACTTTGCCACTGGATTCAAGCAAGCCGGGCTGAAAACGGCTGGAATGCCAGAAACCGGCCCTCGGAAGCTTGTTTCCGGTCCAGGGAAGGCATGGCTTGGCAGTTCGGGCTGGACTGTTCCCATGAGGCACAGGGTCAGACTGATTTGCATATAGCCATGTCTGAACTGGGGTGGCAGAGTGGGCTAAAGAATGGTGATGGATCAAACCCAGATCTTTTGCCTTGGTGTGAGTGTTTGATTGGTTCAGATGCTCCGTCCATCATCACCCCCTTTTGTACCGCTTTGGCCGCCATAAGTGTGGCAGGGTATGCTCAGACGTGAGTCCCTTGCTCACTTTGCCACTGGATTCAAGCAAGCCGGGCTGAGACCGGCTGGAATGCCAGAAACCGGTCCTCGGAAGCTTGTTTACGGTCCAGGGAAGGTATGGCTTGGCAGTTCGGGCTGGACTGTTCCCATGAGGCACAGGGTCAGACTGATTTGCATATAGCCATGTCTGAACTGGGGTGGCAGAGTGGGCTAAAGAACGGTGATGGATCAAACCCAGATCTTTTGACTGGATGTGAGTGTTTGAATGGTTCAGATGCTCCGTCCATCATCACCCCCTTTTGTAGAGCTCCCTCCAAACCCTTATGACATCCTTTAATTCCCATTTTAACTAAATCAAGCTCAGTGTCCAAAAATTATAGACTCGCGTCAGACCCACTGTCTTCTCCTGCACCCAATGAACACCCAGATTGCCCATTAATGCCTGAAGCAAACTCCAAATTTCCAGACAATCCTGAGAATGTAAATCACTGACCATGAAAAAATCATCAACGTAGTGGGTTATGACCTCCCTACTTGCCACATAGGCAAAACGTTTTTGTAGAAAAGTGCTGAAAGCTTCAAACAAAGAACAGGACACCAAACACCCATCAGCAAAGCCTTTTCCACAAAAAACTGTCCCCCAACCTGGATGCCCAACAACTCGTGCTCCTCAGGGTGAACGGACAACAACAGAAAAGTAAACTTCAAGTCTCATTTTGCCATCAAAGCCCCCTGGCCTGCTGTGATCAGCAACTGAACCGCTGCATCCACCAAGGTGTAATGTACCCTTTTATAATGTTCCAAAATGAAGTCATTGATTGCCAATCCCTCCGGCCAGGACAGATGGTGAATTAGACAAAACTCTTGGGGTCCTACTTGGGGACAACACCAGTCGGTGACACCCGCAAACGCTCCAACAGCCAATGTGAAAAGGGGCCGTCCATCCTTTCTTCCTGTACCTCCTTTATCAGCTTGCTCCATACTAGTTCCTCATGCCCTGCCACCAAACGTAAGTTGTCCACCCATTGCCTCACACTGGAGCCACCATAGCACAAATGAAACCCAAACAAAAAACAGGTAACAACAAATCCTTCACTTGCTCCAAGTCAGTAGCTCAACCCTTCCTCCTTAAATGGCATATGCACTTTTTCCCCTAGGATTCGCCCACCCCACCTTCCAAATATGCTCCTTAGTCGCTGTCATCAAATGTGCGTCCAGGGCTTAGTAATCCCTTTTTAAGGCAATTTATTGCACTTCACTTGCTTACTTTCTTTGTTCTCCTCGGCTTCCTTGTTACCCTCCCCAGTGAACTACCCTGAAGTTTGTGTTTTCTCACCCCCATCAGTACCCTTGCCTTGATCCTGCCATACCTACCTTTTACTAAACGAGTCCCACCTTCCTCTTGCGCCTGCACCGCTGTCCCTACAGCCTGCACCCCACCTCCACACTTTTTGTCATAGCGGCCATGGCTTACCTGGCCTCAAGATCGTGGCCCGCACTGTAGCAATCCGTCCTTACACCGAACTTGGCTCCTTCTGTCTGACCACTAACTTTGCTGCTTTATCTGCTCCAGACTACAAAACACTAATGCTAGCCTTTCTGTTAGCCTCGCCCCATCACACTTCTTAAAACACCTGCCACAATGCACTCTCACCTTCATCCTCTTCCACAATCTCCCGTTCCTCAATCCTTACCATAATCAAACTCCCATTCAGGTTCTTCATTCAAAATCCCAAATTCTGCACTGGTCCCAGGCACGTCCCCATTACCGACACCTCCATCACCAACTGCACATTAAATAACTCTTGAGAAAAATCGAAGTTCTGCAAAGTGAGCATACAGCCCAATCCTAGATGCTCCCCTGTTTGGTCCACCTCTGTCCCAGAGCTGGCTGCACTGACACACGCTCTGCCTTTGGGCCTGGGTGGACAGGCCACACCAGACCTTACCGGCTTCTCCAATGCTGCTTCCACTGGAAAACCTACCTGCAACCCCTGGCTGATGCTACACTGGCCCTGTTCTGCTTGAACCCTACCACTCAGCTGCCCATCATAGCACCACACCTATCGGCCAGGGCCCTATCCTGACAAGCCTTAGGCCCCAGCCAGGTCACAGACCTCATAACCAGGCCAGGCGCTGCCCCAGACACCACCTCACCATGAGATGAAGCAACCAACCCCTCTGAGATGGTCACACGAGAAACTCATGTCTCCAGGACCACAAACTGGCTGCCCTTGGTCCCTCTCCTCTGCCCTTCTGATTACCCAGACCCTTGGCCTCAAAACTGGGTGCAAGGTAACATTGTGCACCACTTCTACAAAATCCCTGGCTCTCACCCCCCCCCCCTTTCTACTGCCTCCTGTATCACAACATTCTCCATTGGCAACAACCCCTGCCTAAACTACAGATTGGGCGAGCCTGCACTGGCTAAACAAATCAAGCGGCAGGCCCTGCATTTCACTGGTCCTGCCCCTTCCACGTCACTGAGTGGGATTTAAGGCACTCGTCGTCGCCTGCACCAGAGAGGCCCTCTGTCGACCCCTAGCACTCAGGCTCATTATGAATAATAAGGGCTGCCAGTTGGGCGTGTGCCTCTATGCAACGCGTGCCCTCTCTGCCAACATATAGCTGCAGCTGGGGCGGCAGCAGTGGCCCCTTCTCCATGGCTCAGACTACCCTTCTAGCCCCCGGCCAATCAGCACTCCTCCCCGCCACCGAGGCACCACGCACCCCATGGGGTGCCTGCTGAACACTGGCATGCAGCAGCACAGCTCGGCATGGCATCCAACGACTGGCCTGCCAAGCTGGCTGATGTGCAACAAAATTGGGGGTTTTTACCTATGCCTCTGTTACGAATATCACAACAAATGTTGAATTTGGGTAAACCAAAATTTATTAGTTTATCCAGACAATTTTGTCTATTAAGTTCATTAAACTTGAGTTTTTTCGTTATTATAGTAAAGGCAGAACAAAGAACATCATCAACTTCAGGTGCTACCATATATCACCACATTGCAGAAGGTTCAAAAACAAATCATGAAACTTATTCAAAAGCAATACATTATTACACAAATAACATATATACACAATAACATTATCAAAAGTGCTCTTAATTACAGTGAAGCATGGAACTGTTACTCAATAATACAGTCACAATCCTAAATGTCAAACCGTCTATTAAACAGAAGAAATGTAAAGATTATTTCACCCAATACAAAGTGCATCTACTTTTTATGCAAATCAAAAGACGTTTCAGCATCAATCATTAGCATTAAATGCCTGAAAGTCAAGGAATGCCGACGCGTTTCGAGTCCTATGTATAAATCAAAAGACTCTCATCAGGGCTGTCAGAGTCTGGTCCATGGAAACTGCATGGTAAAAAACAAAACACAATACACTTAATCTATCTCGTCCTCAATCCATTATGTATTTACAACAGTATTTCTCTAATAGACAAAGTGTAGCATACCTGGTGAGTTCAAGTTCCAGGGCTGCACTTAAAATGAACTGTGGTCTAGGCCGTGGGTACTCGCTGTAACAAAGTGGTATAATTTTAATTGGAGTCTTTGTCCTAAGGGAAACTGAGACTATGGCCAGAAATGGCAGTATTTTACCTTAGGTATTTGCACGGGCGGCACCTCTTGATTTCCCCTACCAATGGACTGATCTGGCTGATGTGGCATTTTTTTTTTTTTGAAGATTTATATAGCGCGAACTCGACCTAAAGGAATTGGAGCGCTTTACATGAGCACCAGTTCAGTTACAGGACACATTAATTATTTGGTAGGCGCGGAGAGATGAAGTGATTTGCCCAGAATCACAGGATGCTGAGGCTTGAACTCAGTTCCCCAGCTCCAACGTCGGCAGTTTTAGACCTAAGGCTACGTCATCTCACCCCAAGGCATTACTCACCCCATCCCTGATCACTTGTCGGGGTAGAGTATAACGCCATTATGGCCCCTGCCACACTGCCCTCCGACTGTCTCTTCAGCCTTTCGCCACGGGTCACCTGCTTGTAGCAGTGCCCAGATCTAGCCTGCCTGCGCTCCTCAGGAGGGACTGTTATGTTGGGCCGTTGCACCAGGAGCACTGTTGCGCTAGGTATGCAAGGGGCTGCGCTATTGGAGTTGAGAGGACAACGTGGTTTAGGCCGCAATAAAGACAGGACACTCTGGGGCAGATTTATGAGGCCTTGCGCCGCCGGTGCGTCATTTTTAACATGGGAAAAAGTGACGCACCGGCGGCGCAAGGCCTTCATAAATCTGCCCCTCTGAGCGTGTAGTCTGTGAGAGTGCGGTGCGGCTCTGACCTTGTTCGTACAGATTTTTATTTATGCGGCTGTACTACGTGAGCCAAACCAATTAACATACACGTTGCCGGGGGAAGATTGCAATACACACCCGGCACCAATGAGTCGGCCTGAAACTAAAGTATCGCATCGCGATACAACATTTCTCCCCAAAAATGAACTTCAAACAAAACTTTAATAACCCTTACTTTAGAAAGCTGATCTGCAGCACGGGGGCATCAGCTCCATGTCCAATGCCACACTACCTCCCTCTGACTTAAGTCTGTAGAGGTGAGGATCTAGCAGTGAAAGTCCTGAAGCCTGCTGGAAGGCTCTGGGGGTTCTCCTCAAACGGTACTGGGTGCGATTTTCCCAACACTCACTGTCATTATCAGGAGTCAGGAGAGGGTCAGCTGTGTTCTGAGTCACTTCCTGATCTCACGGAGTCTGGTCCAGACCACTAGCTCATCTGTATTGCATCCTGCTTTGCACTCTTCCTCCCAGCCCTGATCACTGGAGGTTCCACTCGATTGACTTAAACCAGCATCCGGACACCCGTGGAATTTCTTGAAGGCTGACACGTTCTTGGTGACCAGCTCCAGACCTCTTTTTGCCATCATTTGGGTACCATGGATGTGGGTGATGCGCCAGGGATCTTTTTCGAACCGTAGCCTTAACTTGCTGCCAGGGTGCCGGTCTTGGACGAGAACCAGATCTCCAACCTGGAGCCGGGAGGTTTCCGCTTGACGATACCTGCTGACCTGGTCATTTTCTCTTTGTCTTCGCTGATTTACAGCGTGCTCATTTATTTCCTCTGGGACCCACTGAGGGTGTAGAGTCCCGCACAGATCGCCCCATCGATAGGTGCCCAGGACCCCTTCCCGTGGTGGCATGGGGAGTTTGACGGTAATCCCTGAGAAAGGCATATATTGATTGTTCTACAGATTCCCCATTGGCTACAGCAATACTGATCTCTTTGTTCAAAGTTCTCATGAAGCGTTCCACCTCACCATTGGCCTGTGGCCATTTAGGGGTTATCTTTCGGGTTATCTTTCGTAGTTCTTTGATGAATCCATGAGGAGCCACCACTTTTTGCCAGTTTTGGGATTACATCTCCTGCACGCAGAGATGAGAGCACTTCCACTTCAGAATATTTTGAGTAGTCATCGATTACTACCATGGAATGTCTTCCATCTGGGAGACTTCCAAAATCCATGCTGGTACTCATCCATGGACCTTCAGGCCGCCATTCTGTCGCTATCAGTGCAGAAGGATTTGCGTTCCCAGTGGCTTGGCACCACTGACATGATCTCACCATCTCTTCAACCTTGTCGCCCATAAGGGGAAACCAGACCTTGGCCCTCAGCTGAATCTTGGTTTTTTCCATGCCCTGATGCCCGGCATGTGCAAGTCCAACCACCCGGTCCATTAGAGTTGCGTGTATGACCAGTCTGTGGCCTCGTAGTAAACATCCGTTGGGATCAGCACTCAGTTCATGCTATACCTGGTACATGCTCTCAAGTATTCTTCAGACTTCATGAGTGAAGATCGCCGCGTGGCTTCAGAGTTGTTACCATTACTCGTTCTCACAGCCTCCAGCGTCTTCTGAAGGTACTCATCCTGGGCTGTTGCTTGGTATTGTTCTCCCAGGGAGATGGGTAGCAGATGTGATCTGTCCGCTACGAACTAGACATATTCTCCATCTTCTCAACATCCTCCATCTCACTGATTGTTGCTTTCCAGGGATGGCAAGATAGATAGTCCACGGTATTGCTCGTTCCTGGTTGGTATTCAATCTTGCAGTTGTATTCCTGCAATTGTAGCATCCATTTCTCGATGCGAGTCGAAGGTTTCTACGCTGTTCCAGTGAATACTGGGATTAGGGGCTAACAAGTGGTAACAAGTCAGTGGTAACAAGAAGTCGTTTTCCATGTACATATAAGTGGAAGTGTCTGCACCCCCAATGCGCAGAAATCGCCTCCTTTTCTGTCTGAGAGTATCTTTCCTCCGTGGCGGTCAATGATCCGCTTGCGAACGCCACTGGTGCCTACTCGTCCTCTTCTTTTTGTTTTTGCAAGAGTACCACCCCAAGCCCTTGGGGGCCAGCAACTGGGGTATGTTGTCATAGATCAAAGTATCTCAGCGTGGTGATGCTGGAGAGCGCGTTCTTGGTAGCCTAGAAGGCAGCTTCGTGTTCTGGGCCCCATGACCACAGAGTGGATGCTTTGGTAAGTTCCCTCAGAGTGGTGGTTAGCGAGGAGAGGTCATTGATGAACCTACCGCAGTAGTTTACCATCCCCAGGAAACTGCACCTTTTAGTTACATTAGTGGGAGCTGGGGCTTGTTTGATGTCTCTTACTTTTTCCGGATCCGGAGCAACTCCTTCTGCCGAAAATATATATCCAAAAAACTGTAGTTTCCTTTGGAGGAATTCGCATTTGTCTTTGTGCAACGTCAGTCCTGAATCTTGTATTCTCTGGAGTACTTATTTGAGTCGGGTGTTGTGCTCTGATATGGACCTAGCATGGACCCGAATATCGTCGCTTACATTCACGACCCCTGGGAGGCCAGCAAGAAGCTCTAGGATAGTAATCTGGAAGACTTCCGCTGCGCTCGATTTTTCAAAACTCAAACAATTGTAGTGCCTCAGTCCAACATGTGTGGAAAATGTCATTATGTACCGGGTCTGTTGGTCGAGGACAAGTTGATGATACCTAGGCCGAAGATCGAGTTTTGAGAACCAGCTGGCTCTACTTAGTTACCAGATCAGGTCGGCAATGGTGGGCGTCAAATGCCGTTCCCTCTTGATGGCAGTATTTGGGATTCTCATGTCCACACAGATTCTGACTTCCTCCGGGTTGCTTGGGGTTTCTTGCTACCACGATGTGAAACACCCAGGGTGTTGGACCTTTTACTTTTTCTATAATTTCTGCCTATTCCAGCTTACATAGTTCTTTTTCTACTAGTGGCCTTAGATGAAATTCAACTCTCCTGTGCCTGAGAGCAACTGGTTGTACAGACGGATCAATGTGCAGATGTATCTGTTTGTCACGTAAACACCCAATGCCATTAAAAACTTTTGGGAATTCTTTGGCTCTCTCCCTCTTGATGTATTCCAAAAGCAAATGTGACTATGCCTAGGGCTTTGACTGACTTGCACCCCAGCAACATGCCATGCCCCTCCACTGTCACATACACCAGAGCGTCCATTTTGTGTTTGTCATAGGAATTTTCCTTTTATGGCCAGTGGTTTGGTTTGGCCATACGCATACACTTTTATCTTGGATGGCTTTCTCGCCGGAGGAGGTGTAATCTCTTTGTAGGCTTCACAGGACATAATGTTTTTGGTGGCTCCCAAGTCAATTATTACTGTTGATGGATGCCCTGCCACCAGAATCTGGCATTGTGGCAGTTGGCTCTGCGTTTGAGACGCTGATCCAACGGTAAACACTGAGTGCACTGTGTGTTCCTCTCGGCTTTTGCTGCTCTGTTCCTGAGACTCTGGAATCATGTTACTTGGGACCTTCTTTCTCACAGTCTGCTGGATCGGCACACTTTCATGAAATGATTGATCTTTCCGCAGGCCGTACATTTTTTTTCCCCTTGCCAGGCACTCTGATGGCCGATGTGAAGGTCCTCCAAAAGATCTGCACAATCTGATCCATGGGCCTGGTGTGCGAGTCATCGATTCTGTGGCAGTGGGAGTGACTGCGTTGACCTTCACCGTCTTGATGGGAGTTTGAAGAGCAACCTCCATGTGTGCTGCCTGGGCCTTTGAAAGTTCCTTCGTTCTTCCCAGGGTAAGTATGTCTGCTAACAACTTCCCCGACTCTTCCAGGATCCGCTCCCTCAACTTCGCCGAGGCACACCCCTGAATAATCTGTCTCCTTGTCTCCTCTGTTTCATCTTGAAACCCACAAGTGCCCGCTAGCTCCTTTAAAAGCGCGTGGAATACATCTAGAGACTCTTCAGGCTGTTGTCTTGCTTGTCTAAACACAAAATGTTCGAAATTTTGATTGGCTAATGACTCGAAGTGAGCATTAAGGGCAGAAATGAATGTGAGGTAAGTATGTTGTGTTGCCTCTGCCACTGTCTTGGTTATTTTATATACGTCTTTCCCTCCCAAATGTAAGAGCATGGCATGCTTCTGTGTATTTTCAACTTTTGTAGCCTCGAAGAAAATGAGCAAGCGCTCCACCCACTCCTTCCACCTCGGGGCCTGCGCAGATGGGGCCCCTTCCACCACAAATGGTTCTTTTGCAGGAATATGGGCCATGATGCGCGCACCAGCATTGCCTTGGGGTCAAACTGGGAGTGTACTGCATGTGGTCACGCTACGACACAGCTAGATGTATGGCTTGGTGCCGTGCCGATGCAACTCACAGTTCGTTGTGCCCACTGAGAGCACCGGGACCAGAGACTGCACCCGGGATCATCCGGTAGTGCCTGGGGCGTTTTCCAGCATTCAGTACGAGCGATTCTGCCTCCGTGTCCACTGTGTTCACCAGTGCGAGGCTGATCGCGGCTCCGAGCGGCAGTACGATCACCACACAAGAAGGCTCACCTGCGCGTCCACTGCCAAAATGTCACGTGGGTCTTTTGCACCCTCGTTGCCAATGTTATGTCGGGCCGTTGCACCAGGAGCATCCCCACTGTTGCGCTAGGTATGCGAGGGGCTGCGCTATTGGAGTTGAGAGGGCCATGTGGTGTAGGCCGCAATAAAGACAGGACACAGAGTGAGCGTGTAGCCTGTGACAGCGTGGTGCGGCTCTGATGTGTTTGAGCACAGATATTTATTTACACGCCCGTGCTACGCGGGCTAATCCAATTAACATACACGTTGCCGGGGGAGATTGCAATACACACCGGGCACCACTTCAGCCAATGAATCCGCCTGACACTAAAGTATCGCATCGCGATACAACAGGGACCTCCAGCACTGCATCGCAATCCCAAAAACCTTCAAAACACTACCACTACCCACATTATAAACTTTTATATGGGATTCCTGGCAGTCGGGCGTGCCTACAAATTAAAATGGCACCATTGACCTACACTACATGCCCTAAGACCCTTGGGAAAACCACGCCGCTACAGACCAACCCTCTCGTCCCCTGCTCCTGGGCCCTACCACCCGCATGAAAATTGGGGGGGGGAGGGGGGTGAGGCATTCTGCCCACCCCACCAAAACCACACTGTGGTTCAGTCCTGGGGAGCTGGGCTGAGTATGCAGCAGGGTGGGGTTGTGGCTAGGGGAGACTTTGGCCGTGTCTGTGGAAGCAAGGACCAAGTAGCTTGAGCAGGGAGAAAGTTTGAGGTACTTTGCTTTCTGGACCCTGAAAACTTGGAGTCTTTGCCTCTCTTTTGGTGGCTGTTGTTGACTGCTGTGGCACTGTTGGGACTGTGGCTTGTCGACCTTCTAAGATTTTACAGAACTATCAGGTCCATCAAGAGCTTCAGCAATTCCTGAGTAGGTTGCACTCTGTGGGTGGTGGTGGCAGCCGTGGGTTTATATTTCCTTTTTGCCAGGGGAGGAGAGTGAAACATAAAAAAAAAAAAAAAAATAAAAAGAATTAACATATCTCTACGTTTATAAGTCGTTTAAAAGACCTTAAAAGATCCTACTACTGCTAATATTTTAAACATTTTATATTTCAACCTTTTCATTTATACTATCGCAGTATTTCATCTATTGCATTGCCCTAAATGACAAAAAACACACTACCCTATAACCAGTTTGGGATTCTTTTTTGTCGGAAAGCTAAGTTGATTAAGCGTAAACCTCAACTGACAGTGTCCTTCCATGGCTCTGTAATTCCACCTGTGTTTTCCGTGTGGTTCTCGTGGACATTGCCATCCACTGCTGCTAATTGTTTATTTGCCATTCAAAAACCTTAAGCTGGTAGTTACATGCTGAGTTGAGTATTCGCCCTTCAAATTTGCTGTTTTTCTTTTAGCTGTCCCACTGATTTGCTGTTTATAGGCCACTGATGGTAAGTAAGAAAATACTAGAAAAAATAAAAGAAATAGCCAGGAAATGAAGGAACTGAAGGTGTGCTTATCATTAGGGGTGGGCAGTGAACTCTGGTCTATCAGCGGAGTTTGTGGAGTTTTGCCCACTCCGCATAGAGGGCGTAGTTCCAAAAAACTCTGCGGAGCAGTGCAGAGCAGAGTTTTTCCTCTTGCGCAGCCCACCAACATTAAGTTGGCGAGCGAGGAAATCCATATGCTAGACCACCTCCCAGCGAGATTTCTCAATGCGGGCGGTCGCAGCAGGTCACTACCACTTGTTTTGAGAACCTTGCTGCTCACATTGTGGAAGCTGCCTCTCGAGTAGAACATCTACTGGAGCGGCAGAAAGATGCAGCACCTCCTTCACTGCACTGTGATGCCCTTTGCACTGATTTTACAGTGCAGGACAAACTCCTGGCACAAATAATCAGCACGAACAGTGCAAATTATGCACTGTGCTACTTGCGGAACTCCGCAGAGTGCGGTGGAGTTTTTTTGGCACTTCGCACAGTTCCACGTAGCAGAACTCTGCGAAACTCGCACAGGCCTACGTATCACAGGGAAGCGCAAAGCCACTGGAAGCCTCAGCAGTCGCACATTAGCCAAATTTAGTGTTTGTGCAGTGGATGTGCTCAATAAGTAAATTGAGCTAGCAGACAGGCGTCTTTCATTGGAAGCCCTGCTTTGAGTGTTTTGGTGGGTATGCCTACTACGCTTATTACTACCACTGCTAGCGACCCTCGGTCCAATACTGGGACTGTGCAGGGGATTGACAACCCTCTTATGGGGGCTTTAGGGGGAATCCCGACCCCCTATTGGTATGTCTAGAGAGCACCCCCTCAATCAGAAGATATCTCCCCCCTCACACCACCTACAGTGAAGCATAAACCGAGAGGACTGAAGTCACAGATAATACGAAAAGTTATTTCCTACTGTAGTGTAGGTACCAATAGAGAAGGGCGTCCCTGTAACACTTTACAGTCGGAATTAACTCTTGCTGGCATGCATTACAAATTGACGACACATAAAATAACTAATTACACCACATAACGGGATGGACAAAATCAGGTTACTTTCGTGTAAAAGGGAGGAAGCGTTTCAAGTGAGGGAGGAATGTTCAGTCACCCACTGCCGCCTTTTATTCGTAGCCGAGTGAAGGAGCATCATTGGGCAACAGACCCAGCGGTAACCAAACTGACCAACCTAGGCCATGCTGCAAGAGTCAATGGATATAAGGGGGTTGAATATCCCATGGTTGTCCCATATCAAAGGATGCTTAGCATCTTTATGCAGCACAGACATTGTACCCAGACCCTACGGTTTACTGGGTTACCCCGTTGTTATACAATGAGTAGCATCTTTATGCAGACCTTCCCTGGTCTGATAAGAGCTGGCTGAAGCATGCCTTTCTTGAAGACTGGCAATTGAAGAGGGACGTAGCCATATTCGAGAAGCACACTAACAGGCAGCTTATTAGGGGAAAAAAGCAGTGCTTGTATTGAGCCTTGCCTGCAGTTTGCAGTCAATCATTGGGAAAGGGCTCTGCTGTTTAGGTTCAGATTAGGCACCATCCGTAGCCTGATTACCCCCCCCCCCCCACAGGAAAGTATGATGGGCTTATTTCCCAGTGTGTCTGTGCGATGATGCTTTTTTGCCAATCATTACGTCATTTTATCTTATTTTGTAAATATTTTGTTATCTATACTAGATGGTTTTTATTACCTATATTGAAAACCCATAATTTCAGACCGTGGAGACCAGTGCTTGTTTTTCTTCAGACATTGCAAGTTCTGGCAATATGTGCCGCTGCGGGATCTATTTTTTAAAACGTGCTCGCCGTTGTCGAACCACTAGGCGCTTTTAATGGCAAATGCATTTTTTTGTATGTTCTAATTGTGCTCTTTTATGATTCATTATTTTTAATCGAATAAAGTATTGTTTGTTGATTCACAGTGGTGAATCCTTCAATGAATTCAATCTTCAACACTTACCTCAGGAGCAAGCATTTATTGGGCTTAGCAGCGTGGAAAGTGCGGTTTCCATTTGTATTGTCAACCTCCTAATTTCGAGGTGGGAGCATGCACCCAGTTATATCTCCTTAGCTCCAGGGAGACAATGCAAGGAAGAACAGGCAGGTGTCTCTTCCTCTTCTCAATGACTCATTAGTCTCATCCAGAGTTTTATGAGTCTGGCAGCCCTGCCAGGGAAACTCCTTATCTGTATCTGCAGGGCATTATATTTACATTGGTGAAGCCTCATCCAACCACCTGTAAGTAGTAGACATACACAGATGTTGCTATTTTACAATACGAGGCTATTTATTATGTCGAATCAGCACGTAAGCTTTATTTATCAGAATGATGGAAATTGTTATGTTAATGAGCAGTCATTATATAAAACAAGATAAACATGAGGAAAATAAATATGGCAGAACATGTGTGAGACTTAAGGGAATTTGAGACCCCATACAGACGGAAACAAGAATCAGTTGGTCACTGGAATAACCTCGGGTGTGAAATGATAGTTGTCTAAGTGCCCAGGCAGTGAGTGCTCAAGTTCGAATGCTAGCTGACTAAAGACTAAATACTGGTGTCCCCTGGTCCTCTCTCCTTTACACAACTGACATCTACCACAAGGGATGTTCGTCATATCAGTTCAATGGCTTAAATAATAATTGTATTCAAAAGGGAGGGTTACTAGGGCTTTTTCCACTCACAAGGGAGTGGGAGGTCCAGCATAAACAGGAGCTCCTGATAATGTATCAAAAAAGTGATGTTATGCTGTTTCTCTAGTGGTAGAGTTGCAGAGTCAGGTAGAGGCTGGGTCCAGCTAAGCCCAAAGAGGGTCTATATTTGGAAATCCATTTGTTGGATTTTAATGGCCCTTTTTAAGGTGAGCCTGTTGGGTATTGCACCGCCGACCCAACGAGGAGCAGCACATATGATGAAGCATGACACCTGAGAGGGTGTGTGAGGGCATTACAATCCAACACATGGATTTCCACCTATAGACCCTCTTTGGGCCTAGCTGGACCCAGCCTCTACCTGACTCTGCAACTCTACCACTAGAGGAACAGCATACTTTTTTGATATATTAAATATTAATTGACCTTGTTCTTCTATTTATCCTGTACGAACTTGAAAATGCTACACACCAGTGCTGAATATACAATGACATATGTCATTTGTTGTTTCATGGTAAACTGGTGCTGATGTGGGAGGCTTGACCTATGTCTCTCTTTAATTCCTTTCACAAAATGAGCTTGTTGCACTCCAGACCATTTATCAGGTAATCTATATACTTCACAAAAGGCAGCATTCACTGATATATTGCAACCAACAGGTCTTAGTCACAATACAGTAGTCATCCCCCTTTTTTCTCCTCTTAACGTTTTTGAAAAAATTCCATATTTCCCATAATCAGGCATTCTGGGTGCTGCAGTTCCCTACTCAATCTAAAACCATCTTATTATAACATATATACACTCTTCCTGATTTAAGAATCCACGCCCATTGTCAGGCAGCAACTCATTTTCGAGTGTACAGTCTGGGAATTGAATTCAATGTTACTATTTTTCAACATTTCACTTTCCATCATTATACTAGGGGAAAGCTGCAATATCGCTGTTGATCACACATGTGTATATATTTTCTCACCGTTGTTCAAACCAAAAGGCACCTTTATCACCAGCTTTATAATGCATTTTGATTCTAGTTGACCTAATTTGCGCACTCTCATCCCCTTTTTAAAGCTCCAAACGTGTCAATCCTATAGTATATCATTGTCAATTATTACCATGGTGTCTTAAGTAATGTTTATTTAGGGCATAAGTGTCATCTTGATTTTAAACAGCTTTTTTATGTTCTGGAATTGTTTTTCTGAGGGCAATAATAGTGCTGCCTACATGCACACTCTCGCAGCTGGTCCTGATGTGGGAGGCATGACCTATCTCTCTGGACAAAGGTGCCTTATGGTTTGAACAACAATGAGAAATATATACTCATTTTGTGATCAATAGTGATATTGAGGTACATTGAACTAGGATTATAACAGTACTGTCTAACTTTGACAGAATTGCGGCAGGAATATGTCATGTCAATATGCTTTATTCAGTATATATATATATAACCATGTAGCAACAAAATTACAAGACAGTAAAATGGCGGTAGGAATATCAATGCACACTGGGATATGTTTCCACAAATAAGTGGAAATGACAGAGTACTGAAAAATGTGTCAACAATGCTATGGTTACAAGAAACTAGTATGTGGTCTGATTAAGATTAACAAACCCCTTCGGCAAAAAGAAAGAAAGGATGGAAATCACAACATTGCAACACTGCTTATTTGAAATAATCTGTCAGCGAGCATATAGAACATATGGACTTTCACACTGAATTCGATTCACAGACTATATAATAAATAATTAGTTGTTGACTGGCAAAAGACAAATATGTGAAGTGAATGTATATAAGTTGATCTAAAAGGAGCTACTGCGACTAAGTCCTGTTTGTTGAAACGTGTAAATGAATGTCGTCTTTTGTGAAATAAATAGATTACCTGAGGATTTTTTGGAAGTGCGACTAGCTAGTTTTGTGAAAGGACATATATATTTTCATTTTCTGCCAATCTGTGTAACTATCCCCAAATGCCTCAGAAAGCTGTGATAACAGATAATAGTGTTCCTGCATGTTCTCTGAAGCATCTAGTTTTTGAGCATGCACTGCCCAAATTCCTAGCCCTCTTGATAACTTGCTCCCCAATTAATCTGTATGGAAAGAGGAGGGGGTGCTACAGTGCAGCTTTTCATACAGGGGCGGCTCCTCCATTAGGGCGGGGGAGCGATGCCCCACTGCTTTCTCACAGTGCGAGAAGCAGAAAGATAAAATTGTATTTTAAATACCATTTCATGTTTCTGTTTTTCGTGCTGCGAGAAATCAGAAGGGTATGCCTGGTTGGGGGGTTCGGGGAGGAGTGGCTTGCCCAATGCTGTGGGTCTTGACTGTTTGGTCGGCCCTCTGGGGCCGACCAAGCTGGTCATGTGCATTCTGGATTTTCTCTATGTAGGCTGCATGCAGCGGGCATAGAGAAAATGGCCTCCCCATAGGCACCCGGCTGGGCGCCTTCCTCACCAATCACAATGCTGCCATTGCAGCATTGTGATTGGCTTAGGGGAGGGGAGAAAGAGACTGCATTCTTCCTGTTCCTGCCAGAGGCAGGAGAGCAGGATAGCAGTAGGAAAACGTGTAACCAGGCCAGGAACGGAGGCGGCGAGGGACCTGGTAAGGTATGTTTTTTAATTGTATTTTTAAATCCTCACCTGCCCCCCCCCCCCCATCCGGGACTCATGCCGGCTGCGACTACTTTCATATCTGCACAGTAAAGCACAAACGAATGTCAGTTACTTTTTAAAAAAAACAGCAAATGTAACCAATTTTGCTTCCTCCTTCCTTCCAAACTTATCTCATGTGAGGACAGATAAAGAAGATTCCTTTCTACTGTGAGAACACGCAATATTTTGAGCTCATTGCTGTTATTTTGTTTGCAAGATCAATGTGAACCTCTTGTGTAAACAATATGGCGATTTTTTCCACTGTTAGCGAGCATCCCCATTTAAAACATACGTTTTCTAGACCCTCAGCCGTATGCATACACATTCTAAAGAGTTAGGGCCTCATTAGATAGCGGGCGGAAAACCACCCCGACCGCCATGGAGGTGGGAAACACCGCCCACCGGGGCCACGGATAAACCGGCGGCCAAATTAGGATCAACCGCCATCAAAGACCGACCTCGGCGGTAGCGGCCCAAGCAAAACCGTCCGACGCGGGCGGTGAAGGCAAAAAAACAACCGCGGCGGTCGGAAAAGCAGCGGAAAAGCACCAACCCGCCGCAAGGTAAGCGGACACACCGCACGGGAAATTAGGATATCCCCGAGGGTGTCGTGGTCGGAACCGCTGTTACCGACCGCCGCCGTCGCACACAGGAGTGAATGGGAGAAATAGCGGAACAGCTACAGCATAGCCACCGCAGCGGACGGGACATGAAAAACATGGCGGAAGATGGCAAAACACCGCAGTGATGCCAAACATTGCACAAATAAAATTAGCCATGCCCCCCAAATACATAACACACATACAAATAAAGGAAATAAATGCAAATAAAAAAAAAAGCACAGGACAACTCCCACAACACACCTGACACCCAAATTCCACTTGGACACACCCACACAGCTGAGTATAAAGCCACCCCCTTCACTGACCAAAATCCTTTGCAACACTCCAGAAGAGAAGGCCATACACCGCATCTGACAGGAGAGGCATAAGAGCACAGCACACACACACATCCACCACCACCATCACTACCACCATTACACCAGCACCAACAATCCCCAGCACACAACACACCTCACACACCAACACCACAACCGCCACCCACACACCTGCACCCACAAACACTTCACCCACCACACACCATGACATCACAGAAAATGCCCAAATTCACCGAGAGTGAGTTGACAGTCATGGTCAATGAGATAGTGAGAGTAGAGCCACAACTGTTTGGAAGCATGTTTCAACAGACACCATTAGCCACGAGGACACAAATGTGGGAAAGGATAGCCCAAAGGGTAAATGCAGTAGGGCCCACCCCAAGATCCAAGAAGGAGATCATGAAGCGGTGGCATGATCTCAAGAGGGTTGTCAAGGAGAGGAGGAGCAAGAACTGGACGCTGGCGAACATGACTGGCAGTGGCCCTCCCATCCCACCAAAAACATTCACACTATGGGAGGAGAAGGAGCTTGCCATACTGCTTCCTGAGAGTCTCTCAGGAGTAGCCGGGGGAGCAGAGGCTGGTAAGTACAAACAACTGCCAAACAACACACAGAGAAGTACTTCCTTGCACAACCCAAACACCATTACACTGTCCACCCTCACCCAACAGGTAGCTAGACATCTTGCTTAGGAGGCCTGTTTGGGGGTGGGAGGCCTGTATCACTACTCCCAGCATGCCCCCTGGCCCACAGCTGAGCAGGATAGAGGCCTCCCACACCCAGGAGCATGTGTCAGCCATTGCACTGTTCACCCTCACCTAACAGGTAGGTAGCCATCTTGTATTGGAGCACTGTTTGGGGGTGGGAGGCCTGTATCACTACTCCCAGCATGCCCCCTGGCCCACAGCTCAGCAGGATAGAGGCCTCCCCCACCCAGGAGCATGTGTCAGCCATTGCACTGTTCACCCTCACCTAACAGGTTGGTAGCCATCTTAACTCTTCATGATGTGTGTGTGGGAGACCTGCATCCCTAAACACAGCAACAATTGCATGCAATGCATTGACACCTGACATGTATGAGTAAATGATGTTCCTCTGCTATATGATATTACACACAGTGTTGCCATGAATTGTACTACTGGAGACTTATTAATTGTGTAGTGTACAGACAGTCAATGATACGCAGATGATACAATACTTGCACGCTGCCCAACACTGACCATTCCCCATCTACTTCACAGGTGATGAAGAACTCACTGCTGAGGACCACACCAACGACCAGCAGAACCAGTCTCCACCCCCGGCACATGGACTCTCAGATGTGGACTCCCAGGACAGTTTGGACGATGAGCTCCAGGCCGGCCCATCTGGTGTGCCACAGACCCAGAGGCCCCAGGCCCCCATGCTCCCCACCACCACGTCTGCTGCAACAACAGCGCAGCAGACCCCTGCTGTCACGGCCTCTGCCTCCACCGCAACCTCCACTACCGCCACCAGTACCACTAGTACCACCAGTACCACCAGTACCACCTGCAGCACCCTCCCTGTCCCAGGGGATGACCAGCCCACAGCAACAACTGTGGAGGGCAGGGAGAGTGTGCGTGGACCCACAGTGGTGAGGCAACAGGTCCGTGACAGCAGGGCAGGTGGGAGGGCCAGGGTCACCACCAGACCTCGGGAGGAGTGGACCCCATCCCTGGATCACTTCACCAGAGTTGTGGAGGCATACCAAGAGGTCCAGGGACAAAGTGGTCGGTCTGATGAACTATTAGGGGAGCTCATCCTGCTGATGAGGTCCATCAACAACCGCCTTGGACAGATGGTGGACCTCATGGGCCAGCAAGTGGCATTGCAGAGGGACAGGCCTGTGTCCCAACCACCACCTCCGTCCCCTCGTGTTGTGCGGCAGGATGACAGTGCACCATCCTCCCCGGTGCCAATAGAGAGGGGCGAGTCCTCTGACGCCGCTGGCCATTCAGCAGGCTCCCCACCACCAAAAAGATCTTGTGGGCGTCCAAAGAAGAGCCTGGGAGTCTCAGGAGGCAAAGCACCTGCCACACGCCAGTCACGGAACCAGCCTTGATGGCAACCCTCTTCCCTACTGCATTGACTGTTTGGACTGTCTTTCCCCACATTTCCTTGGCAATGGCACTTGTCTGTTGGACTGGGTCACCACATCCATGTGGTGTCTACTCTTGCATCTCATCGACCATGACTGTCAACCCACTGCTCATTCCCCACCTTCATGTAAATATTCCTGCACAAATCACATGTCCACTTTTCAAATAAAATACCTGTCACACCAGATTTTGTGCAGTATCGTTTTTAGTGCAATATTTACAGTGTTGAAGATGTCCATGATGTGTCCAAATGATGTACAGTATGTAGGGCAGGATTCTTCTGTAGCAACTAGGGAGACACAATAGAACAACAGTCACTGGTGTCATTGTGGCATCACAGACAGAACACTACACAAAACATACACAATTCACTACTGGCGTACAAGACATGGGCTGCAGGTGTGAACAAATAGGGTCCACCATACGTCCCCATATGGAATGTCAATGTCACATTTACCACACACAGGTGACTGAACGTGTGCATGTCTGTTACATCCGCGCATAGCCCTGCACAACAACAGCAAGCACACCAGACAATGTACACGTCGTACCTCATCACCCACCTTCAAGTGAAGTAGCGGTCGATGAGCTGCTGGCGCAGATCTACTCCTTCCTCCTCTCCACTGTCCTCATCACTGGACTCAGGTCCTTGAGCAGGTGGTGGCCTTGGTTCCTCACCATCGTCCAGGAGCAGGGGGATCCCCTTGTGGACGGCCAGGTTGTGCAGCATACAGCATGCCACAACGATCTTGCACACCTTCCCAGGTGAGTATGCTAGTGCACCTCCTGTCCTGTCAAGGCAGCGGAATCTTGACTTCAGCACGCCAAAAGTTTGTTCGATTACACGTCGGGTCCTACCATGGGCCTCTTGTACCGGATGTCAGCCGGGGTTCTGGGATTCCTTAGCGGGCTCAACAGCCATGGCCTACTGGGATATGCAGAGTCACCTGTGAATGACAAACACCCATTGCAATGTTGCACAGCCAGAGTGCAGCAGGTAACACACAGCACGCCATATCAGTAGGCACACTCACCCACAATCCAAGCACGCTCTGGATGCAGAATTTCCATCATCCGTGGCACCATGCTGTTCCTCATGATGTACGAATCATGTGCAGAGCCAGGATATCTCGCACACATATGGGAAATGGTCATGTCCGCAAGGCACACCACCTGCACATTTATAGAATGATAATGTTTACGGTTTCTATAAATGTGCTCTGTTGCCTGTGGTGGCACCAGACCTACATGGGTGCAATCGATGGCACCAACAACATGTGGGATGTGCCCAAGGGGATAGAAGTCACCCTTCACACCGGCCAATTCTGCTCCCCTAGGGAAATGAATGTAGCGATTTGTGGAAAAGTAAATTTTGCCATGTTCTGTGTCCCTACGCGTCATCCATCATATGTTATGTGTGCATGATTAATATGCATATGTTATTCCCCGTGTTCGATTAAAGACGCAATTACAGTTGTGTCCACCTCTAGTATGTCAGTTTCCAGTTCTCGTGAATAATACGAGTATTAGGCCTATGTAAAGTTATGTTGCCACGTTTCTCAGTGTGCACGTTATTTCATTGAAAGTCCCCGTTTCTAGGCCTCAAAAGGGCCCGGACACCAGATTCAGCTCCTGTCTCCTGAAGCCCTCGCTGAGGAGCGATGCAGCCCCCACCTGTATCCTCGACCCTTCACTTACTTCCTGCCTCGCAGTGCCCGGTGCAGCTTGGCTCTGCCTCTGAGTCTGCCAAGACTATGTTATGATTCCAGTTATCAGTTCAGCCCTCCTTCTCTGCATTCCTGAGCTACTGAATCGCATCAATAGTTTCCGTCATTGTCTAGCCTTTAGGGCTCCATGTTAAGAGAAATACTGCATTTAATGGTCATTTAATATTCTTCATCACGCACTACATGTAGAATAATGCATGCTCCAGTCTTAGTGTCTGTTAGCTTTTCCCCTCCTGACTTCTAGTTTATATCAACATGTTCCCTAAACATCAGATACTAGATAGGGTTTAGGTACATGTCGCTCCGACCCTCCAGACTTTAGTCTCTGCTCCTAGCACAGAGTTCATAGCCCCCAGCTTCTCCTAGTAATACGTCATTGCCAGTTTGCGCGCACCATTAGGTTAGAGGTCCCGGCTCCTTAGGTAGCCCCCTCCATGGTTTCCGCCCCATTCATGACATATTCTGTTACGTTTGCATCACATGTCTATGTATACGCCCAGTTACACCTTCTTTTCACCCTTATCTTTCGCGACTGCTACGCGTCACGCCTTTTGCTCCACCCACTGCTACGCCTATTGCAATGTAATGCTATGTGTTTGCGCTATGTATATATGCTCATGTATTGTTATTTAAAATTCATTCAGATTCCTTCCAGATTCCCTCCTTCCCTTGTCCAGACCCTGGCAGCGCTGCCAGGCTTGCCATCCTATTCCCGTGCAGGTCGTCCTGTTCCTGTCCTTATGCTGTATTAAACCTGCAAGAAACTCCTACTACCTCGAATCTTGACTCTTATTTTATTGAGCTATCTGTTATTCATTTATGCATTGAAAAATAGGGTATTATTTATTTATTTACCACATAATGGCGCCCGAATAGGGACTTGCCCTTTCCCCACGCGTCGGTGAAGCCACGCCGACCCCCTGACCCTCTGCAGTCGTGACGGAACTCTTCTGCGCAGTGGCAGATATTTCTGCTCAAGTATCCCTCAGGCCCACGGAGGAAACGGAGGAGGCGGTCCAGCATCCAGACGAGACGGTGGAGGAACGCGGCGAGTCCCGACCAGAGCCCAAGCCGAGAGTCCAAGGTCCGAGGTATCCGGAGGTCCACCCGTAACTGAAGTCCGAAGTCCGAAGTTCGTCGTCCGTCGTCGTAGCAGTCCAGTCTAGTCCGAGGCCTTCCGTTCTTGCTGCCCGGTGAGTACCGTTACTGGGGTGGTATCTAGACAGGGTCAATTTAATTGACTCTGGTCTGTGGGTTGGTGGTACACAGTCCCACAAACGAAGTGTCCACTTCGATGGATACGGGTCCTGACGTGTCTCTTTATGAGACCGGTAAGTTTCGTACTGTTTTAGCAGTGCATCTAGTTTCTGTTCTAGTCAGTTCTGTTCTCGAGAGAATTCATGTGTTCTGTTCTCAGTATTTCAGGTGGTATTCTGTTCGAACTGTTATTTTAAATGTTTTTTATGTATTTTAATGTCGTGGTATGAATGGGGAATAAGTATCGTGTTTATTGTGTATTGTATTGTGTCCAGATTATAGTTCAGTCATGCCGCTCTTTTCGAAATTACGTCAGTTAAAAACCAGAAAAGGTCTGCTGGAAGCAGCAGTTCCTGTCCCGCCTAGGGACAGTCCAGGTCACTTTATGTATCAGAAGCATGGCATAAGCGCCATATTGTATCTAGATTTATGGGTAGAGTATACCAAGCAGTTAGAAGAAAAGTATAGATGGCCTGTATCAGGTACGTGGGATGCCGAGTGCATCATGAGAGTAGAAGAGGTATTATGGAAAAAGAAAGCCAGACAATCACAGAAAGATGCCATCGAGTTATGGCGCAAAGAATCTCATAAAAGAACCGAAAAAGAAATCAGAAAGTCAGAATTAAGTAGAGAATCCCAAGAGCGAGCCCAAGAAAAAGAACTAATCGAGATAGGTGAACAAGTCAAAACCGAACAGAGAGACAGACAGAGGAATGCCCTTATTAAGGGTATGTACCCTCTTCTTGCCGAGGGCTTGCCAAAAACAACCCCGGAGGCATCCAGTAATTTCCCGCCACCATTAGTTCCGATCAAGCTACGCCACAAACCGACCGCAGCTGATATTTTTATTTCGTCCTACCTGGACGACACAGTCCCTGAATATGCAAATCCTGTTCGCGCTCCGCCAGTCCCAGTAAATCAGGCCCTTCCCGCTCCTCCAGATACCGAGGCACCCCTTGCAGTACCTGCTACGGTACCCCCGGTCCAGCCAACATTTCCCCCTCTGCCACGAAGAATATCAGTCGACGATTCTAGTTTAGGGGCCGCAGGAGGAGGTCCTCCTCAAACCCCGCCGCCACGCAAGCGTTTATCAGCACTCGAATTACATGCTCAAGCATCACAGCGTACTCCCAAGAGTAATAAGTCCGTTGCAGAAATCAGGCAAGCCCTTGGCGAATGTGTCTATGACCCAGTTCCAGGCGAGAATAATATGGTTTTATATTCAGTACGCGTAAGGAGGGTGACCGAGTATCTAGTCACCCTACCAAATATGAAAGAAGATCTAGACAGAATATATCGTTTCATCCGTACAGGGGATGATCCAGAAAGTATTAGTGATGCCATGTCTCAAAGGAAAGCTGAGATCCAGCGTATGATATTAAAGTTTTTAATTAACTGTCTAATAAGAGAACAAGATTACCCGTCCAAAGATCAGGCCGAAATGAAAATCCTGACAAAGTGGAGTGATAATATAGCCGAGGGTAAACATAATACCATCAGTGCTATGGAGAGTATGTACAAGAAAATCCGTAGAGAAATAATAAAGATACACGAACAACGTAAAGCAGCACAAATAAGCGAGAAAGAAAGTAATTCTGATCCTGAAGAAGAAGATGACGAGAATCCCGCCAGAATAGCGTATGTAGGAAAATCTAGATTTCCAGATCGCCATTTACGCCTAGAACACAAGTCAATTTCCCGTCATTCAGCACCAGAACAAGGTTCCCTAGAACAAGTATTTCAAGCTACCGATCACATTCTGCGATCACAAATCGGTTATAGTGAGTTAAGTACCATGCATGAACAAGAACTAGCCCGATCAGCAGTCCGATGGATTACTGATTCTACCACTTTTCCAGACGAAATAGTGGCACAAATGTTTCTGAAATTGCCCCCAGCCGAGCAGCGACTGGTGGGTATGTATATGATCCAGCACCTCATTACTCTGTATGAGGGTCAACACTCTGATCCAGGTCCGTTACATGATATCCTGAACGAGTTACTCCAGTATAGATGGAGAGGTCTAGGTACCGATCTAATTAGTGTCATTCTAGAACAGCGCCACAAATATAGAACGTTTCTGAACCCGCATTTTGTTCATGTCTCACCCCCAGAAAGTAAACCATTTTACATAGAAAGACAGAACCCGTTACGAGAAGTGCATCCAGTTAAGACCGAGGATGGTGAAATGCAACGAGTGTTTGTTTACACCCCGATTACAAAGATGGAACTCCTTGAAATGAAGAAATTAATTCCCTGTCATGACAAAGATCCAGCAGGGTTCCATAGAGAATTAAAAGACATGCTCCGTATGGGAGAATACACTTACCCAGATATCATTAAAATGTTAAAGGTCCTGTTGCCCGCAGGGGTGTATGAAAAGCTTAAGGAAAAAGAATGGGAGGTGGGAGAGAAAAAGATAGATTGGACAGTTTTAGAAGCTGAAGATAAGTCACGTGTACCAGGTACCGGTCTAGGAGAGAAATGTAAAGAATTACCAGAATTATTGATTCAGGTTTTACCCAGATTGTTAACAACGAAAAAGGAAGACTGGGATGCAATCTCAGCCTGTAAACAGAAACAAGAGGAAGATATTAGTGATTTCTATTCTAGGTTTGAAAAATGTTTTAGTATCAACAGTGGCCTCAAGACGAGTAGCGAGTCATACCCTCATCTCTTTGTTACTAAATTAGTCGAGAATTCAAGTCCACAAGTTAAAAATCGAGTTTTGAAAGTCGAAAGTACCTGGCAAGCTAATACCCCGTCCCAGATGCTCCAGATGCTCCAGTATCACCAGAATAGAATCAGGGAAGAGCAAGAACACGAGAGAAAACGTATGAAAGACACGAAAATGAAAGTACTAGTTGCACAATCCGTTCCACAAGACAGTCAGAAGAGGGGTCCGAATCAAGCCAGTCATCCTGCGGCTCCCGTTAAAGGGAACTGCAATTATTGTAAACAGCCAGGTCATTTTATAAACGAGTGTGCAGTTCTGAAACACAACATAGCTACCGGTAAGACTAAAGAAAGACCACGTCCGCCTAGACAAGAACAAGTTTCACAGACTCCTCAGACACAGAATGCACATCAGACAGTTCCAGCACCGCAGCCTATTGCTGCAACACAGCATGTTACGCAGCAGATGTACCAGTATGCACAGTCTGAGTATCCAGAGTATCAGCCATATTCATGAAACAGCCTAGAGAGGGAGGTAGGCTTGCCTCTCATCGAGATACCTGTAGATCAAGAGGGTCCCTATGTTCATAGTCAAGTACTAGGGAAAGACAGAAAGTTTTTGATTGATACAGGGGCAAGTAGGACCACAATTAGTCACGCCGAAGTTCCAGGGGCTCCGCTCTCAGGCTCTAGAAATGTTTCCCTTGGATTTTCAGGAAAACCCATTGTAAATGAAATCTCAAAGCCAGTCACTCTAGAAGTAGGTCCATTGTCCCGTACTACTGATCTGTTACTTACTAAGTCATGTCCAGAAAATCTATTAGGCATTAAAACACTGAAAGAGTTAGGTGCAGTTATATGTTGTTCCCCAGAGGGAATACGTCTGTTCCTACGTGACTTTAAGGGTCACTATGTTTTACGTGATTTTGATCCAAGATTGTTTAATGTTCCGCAGCATTTATGGGCGCAAGGTCCAACTGATGTAGGGTACATGCAAATCACACCCCATCGTGTGACTCTCAAACCAGGTGTAGTGTTACCACGAATCAGACAGTACAGATTGCCACCCGAGGCTGTAGCAGCCTTATCCAAAATTATTGACGAGCTCATCGCTCAAGGAGTAGTTGTAGAAACTGACTCCAACGTATGTAATTCTCCGATCATTCCAGTCATGAAACGTACTGATCCGAATGCACCCCCAGTATATCGATTAGTGATCGACCTACGAGAACTTAATAAATGTATTATCCCTCAGTACCCAGTTGTCCCAGACATCTCTTCCCTATTGACAGCCATTGATTCCGAAGCCACGTTCTTTACAGTAATTGACCTCAAGAACGCATTTTTTAGTGTTCCAATTCATCCAGACAGCCAGTTTCTTTTCGGATTCTGTTTAAATGGAAGGAGCTATATGTTCACACGCGCTCCTCAAGGTTTCACAGAAAGTCCTAGTATTTACAGTCAAGCACTTAAGAGACAACTTGATAATGTTCACATGCCAACTGACACTGCCCTGCTCCAGTATGTCGATGATCTACTGATCACAGCCCGTTCTGAACGTGACTGCGAGCGTGCGTCACTTACAGTTCTGTATTTCCTAGCCGAGATGGGGCACAAGGTGTCCCCTTCGAAGCTTCAATTCTGTGTCCAGCAAGTGGTATACTTAGGACACTTACTGTCCAAGAGGGGTAGGCAGTTGACACCAGACCGTATCCAGCTGATAGCGAGTCTTCCACAGCCCAAGACCCAGAAGGAGGTACGTGCCTTTATCGGCCTTACTTCTTATTGTAGACAATGGATTCCTCAGTATGCATTTCTAGCCAAGCCACTGATACAGTTAACGACACAGGAGGCACCGACTGTTCTCCCTTGGACATCTGAACATACACTTAGTTTCAACGAGTTAAAGAAAGCTTTATGCCAAGCTCCAGTTCTAGCAACACCGAACTACAGTAAGCCTTTTACACTTTTCGTCACAGAACGTGAAGGTACAGCATTATCTGTTCTCACACAAGATCAAGCAGGACAATACAAGCCATGTGCTTATTTTTCGAGCACATTAGATCCAGTCGCCCAGGCGTTGCCTGCGTGCCTCAAGTCAGTTGCAGCCACAGCACTAGCTATCAGGCAAAGTGATTCCATAGTTTTAGGACACTTCCTGACAGTACAAGTTCCACACTCCGTTGAAGTTCTTCTAAATCGAACACAAACTCAGCACTTGACAATTGCACGTTTAACAGGTTATGAATTGACACTGTTCCAGCCACACATAGAAATCAGACGCTGCAACATTCTGAACCCTGCTACACTGTTACCATCCGCTAATTCAAATCCTGACACACATGACTGTGTGGAAGTAGTTAACATTACGACAAAGCCAAGACAAGATCTGACAGATATTCCGTTACCAGACCCCGACCTGACACTTTATGTGGATGGTTCATGTATGGGAACCAGTACAGGAGATCTAGTCGCCGCGTATGCAGTGACTACTGACACTGAAGTTATTGAGACACACCGTATTGACACTCTGTCCGCTCAAGCAGCAGAGCTAGTTGCTCTGACACAAGCCTGCATACACGCCAAGAACCTGAAAGTTAATATTTACACAGATTCACGCTACGCATTTGGAGTCGTACACGACTTTGGAGTGCTCTGGCAGGAGAGAGGTTTCATGACTTCTCATGGAACCAAGATTCAGCATGGTCTCCTTATTCAAGCTCTGTTAGATGCAATACATTTACCGACATCCATTGCCATCATGAAGTGCAAGGCACATACGAAAGTCACTGACATTATTTCCCAGGGTAACGATCTAGCAGATCGCACAGCCAAGCTTACAGCCCAGACTCCAGACATTCCAGTTAACATGACACACACTCCAGATCCGACTAAATGTATGACAGTTAAGGACCCTACTCAAGATGTCATAGATATCCAGTTACATGCTACTCCCGATGAAATCAAGAAATGGTCCGAACAAGGAGGGGTCCAGACAGATCAAGGATGGTTAACGAAGGGTAGAGCCACATGGTTTCTCCCCGACTCTATGGTTCAAGTCATTATTAATACCGCACATAGTCCTGCACATTTAGGAGAAAAAGCAATGATAGACAGTATCCAGAACATATGGTTCAACAGGCATTTACGAGCTGCAGCCAAGCAGAAAGTCCGTACCTGTATGATATGTTGTCAGTTCAATCCAGGTAAAAGTGTCCCGGTGGAACAAGGTGGTTTCCAGCCCCCTGACCACCCTTTTGAAGTCCTCCAAATGGATTATATTCAGATGGAGCGATGTCGAGGTTTCAAGTATGTCCTTGTAGTTGTATGCGCTTTGTCCAGGTGGACAGAAGCATATCCAGTCCCAGATTACACAGCCGCGACCACTGCCAAGCAGTTGGTTCGTGAATTCTTCCCTCGTTATGGACTCCCTAGAGTCGTATATTCTGATAACGGCCAGCCATTCTCCTCAGAACTCATGAAGCATGTTTCCCTTTTGTTAGGGTACCAGTGGAAGTTCCATTGTGTACGCCATCCTGAAGCAGCTGGTCTCGTTGAGAGACATAATCAGACCCTGAAAATCCGCATCGCCAAAGTTTGTAAAGAAAAAGGTGTGGACTGGCTAGTAGCTCTGCCAGTCGCTCTGTTTTACATGCGTATGGTCGCACATTCCAGATCAGGTCTGTCCCCGTATGAGGTCGTATTCGGCCGCCCCCCTAATATGTGGGGTACACCTAGACCCCGAAGTATTACCGATGTTTCAAGTAATATGCTGACAGATTACCTAGCTTCCTTGATGTCTGCCCTCAACTCATGTCGTTCACAGGTTGCCGCCGCATTTCCAGACAATACCGAGGTGGCACCGCATGAAATCGTTCCAGGATCCATGGTAATGGTGAGGAATTTTGACAGATCAAGTCCGCTGGAGCCCCGCTGGAAGCAGCCCCGACTAGTCCTCCTCACCACCCGTACAGCCGTGAAGTTAGAAGGCCGAAAAGGATGGATACACCTTTCTCATGTCAAACTGTTTAAAGGACTGAAACCCGCCTTAAAGAACATTTCCCAGGATTTGAAGGATTGCCAAAGCATTGTTCTCAAGGACTGTCCCGCAAATGACATTGATTCAAACCCTCCCCTGTTAGAGAACACTCCGCAACAGGAGTATAAACAGAAACTCCGGTCTAGTAAAATAAGTCAGTCAGTTTGATTGTCTAAGTCCTCCCCTAGGTGAAACGGTTAGACTGTTTCTGACATGTATAAAATAGACCCCCATAGTGAGAGAGTCAGTCAAAACTCAATCCGATGTATCGTTTTTCTAAGTTTCATATTATTTCTCAGCATTATGATTTCCTGCACCAGTTATGCATTCTACCTGTATCTTCCAGTTCCTCATGTAAATATGTCTGCTAGTGCTACTATAGAGCACATGTTTAGTGATCTGCCTCCTCATGAACTTTCTTACCGCCTCGCTATGCGTAATAATACTTTTATCCGTATGTTACATTACTCACACCAGACCAGCAATGCCACTAATTGTTGGGTGTGTGGTCGACTCCCCCCTTTCCAGACACCGAAGGGAGTTCTGCCACTTTTTCCTTATCCCTTTTCACATAATGGTTCGTGTGGAGCATGGTTCACGTTAACGTCATCCTCAACAGATATGTCTTTTCTTAACAGTACATGTTTCCCAGACAAGCAAGGTCTCCCTCACCGAACAGGTTTAGATCTAGAAAATGAAGTGTATAATTTAGGTAATTATTCTTCGAATTTCATGGTCCTGAACGTTCAGTCTGATATTACTCCAGACTTACCTGCTATTTCAGTACTACCAGTCAAAGGCGAATTATGTGTCCGTAATTATGGTTCTGTACATGTAGGACATAGTGATTGTACTACTATTGTCAAGTATAGTGACAGTGGGAAATCTATTTTCAAAGCTTCACGTCATTCTTATTTTATTTGTGGTCAAACTGCATATGTCCGTCTGCCCCTCGATTGGGAGGGAACCTGTTACATTGCCTTCCTACTGCCACCTGTTTTCCTAGCCCCATCTGATTATCACAGAAACACACATCTAGTACACATTAGACATAGAAGGGAGTCCCCAATTGTCGATTATACTGAAACTACTCTAGAACAGTATACAGATTTCAATAAAGGTTTCTTCTTCTTTATAGGACCTGTCCAGAATAGTAAGTTAATCCGCAGATTAACCAGAACCCTTGAAGCTGTAGTAAATGAGACTGCCTCTGCTCTAGGTAACCTAACCGAAGAGCAATCTGCTATGAGATTTGTCGTTTTGCAAAATCGTCTCGTCCTTGACGTCATACTGGCCGATAGGGGCGGGGCCTGTAGAGTCATCGGATCTAGTTGCTGCATTTTCATTCCAAATAACGCGCCGTCTGTTTATTCAGCTATAACCAGACTTCATAAAATTGCCCATCTGTTACACCAAGATCCAGGCACCTGGACATGGTCCGGTTGGCTCTGGAGTATAATTTCCGCCTGGGGATGGAAAGTCTTGTCCTTTCTAGGTATAGCAGTAGCAATCATATTCAGCTGCTGCCTCTGTATACAATGTGGCCCTGCGATTTGCGGCATTTGTGCTACATCCTGTATTCCTAGTATAACTCCTAGTCCCAAGTCCCGTTCCAAATCCAGTTCCAAGAGAATTCGAGACGAGCAAATGATACTGTATGAAATGATAGATGGTATCATGAATATTGATGTTTCCTGATGGAAACGTAGTGACAAGGAGGGAATGTGGAAAAGTAAATTTTGCCATGTTCTGTGTCCCTACGCGTCATCCATCATATGTTATGTGTGCATGATTAATATGCATATGTTATTCCCCGTGTTCGATTAAAGACGCAATTACAGTTGTGTCCACCTCTAGTATGTCAGTTTCCAGTTCTCGTGAATAATACGAGTATTAGGCCTATGTAAAGTTATGTTGCCACGTTTCTCAGTGTGCACGTTATTTCATTGAAAGTCCCCGTTTCTAGGCCTCAAAAGGGCCCGGACACCAGATTCAGCTCCTGTCTCCTGAAGCCCTCGCTGAGGAGCGATGCAGCCCCCACCTGTATCCTCGACCCTTCACTTACTTCCTGCCTCGCAGTGCCCGGTGCAGCTTGGCTCTGCCTCTGAGTCTGCCAAGACTATGTTATGATTCCAGTTATCAGTTCAGCCCTCCTTCTCTGCATTCCTGAGCTACTGAATCGCATCAATAGTTTCCGTCATTGTCTAGCCTTTAGGGCTCCATGTTAAGAGAAATACTGCATTTAATGGTCATTTAATATTCTTCATCACGCACTACATGTAGAATAATGCATGCTCCAGTCTTAGTGTCTGTTAGCTTTTCCCCTCCTGACTTCTAGTTTATATCAACATGTTCCCTAAACATCAGATACTAGATAGGGTTTAGGTACATGTCGCTCCGACCCTCCAGACTTTAGTCTCTGCTCCTAGCACAGAGTTCATAGCCCCCAGCTTCTCCTAGTAATACGTCATTGCCAGTTTGCGCGCACCATTAGGTTAGAGGTCCCGGCTCCTTAGGTAGCCCCCTCCATGGTTTCCGCCCCATTCATGACATATTCTGTTACGTTTGCATCACATGTCTATGTATACGCCCAGTTACACCTTCTTTTCACCCTTATCTTTCGCGACTGCTACGCGTCACGCCTTTTGCTCCACCCACTGCTACGCCTATTGCAATGTAATGCTATGTGTTTGCGCTATGTATATATGCTCATGTATTGTTATTTAAAATTCATTCAGATTCCTTCCAGATTCCCTCCTTCCCTTGTCCAGACCCTGGCAGCGCTGCCAGGCTTGCCATCCTATTCCCGTGCAGGTCGTCCTGTTCCTGTCCTTATGCTGTATTAAACCTGCAAGAAACTCCTACTACCTCGAATCTTGACTCTTATTTTATTGAGCTATCTGTTATTCATTTATGCATTGAAAAATAGGGTATTATTTATTTATTTACCACAGATTCCTATATAGCATCATGGCTGCAAGAACATCCCTCAGCACCTGGCTGAACATGGGCTGCGACATCCCTCCAGCGCAGGCCACGGTCTCCTGGAAGGAACCTGTTGCAAAAAAGTGGAGTGCTGCCATCACCTTGTATGTGGGTGTGAATGCAGTCGGATAGTGACGGCGAGGCTGCAGGTGGGCCTCCAAAAGATCACACAGGATCTTCAGTGTTGGTCTTTCCAGGCGGAATTTCCGAATTATTGCAACATTCTCCATGTCCTCCAGCACTGTCAGGTGACGTAGGAGATTTGGCCTCCTCCTATTTGAGATGTAGATTTGAAAATGTCAGTGACAACCATCATGCGATGGCCACAGCATATACCATCAATGATGTCATGGAAAAACAAAGACTGCCTGAGAGATGCATGGCACAACAGGTTACATGGGTGGCCTTTTGATACACACAGGGGGCACACCTCTCCACTGACAATACACAAGTGCCACAAACACATCTGTGAATGTGAATGCACACATACTGAACCACACAATTCACATGTGTACGCAAGGTGCTGCAACATCTGCCAATGTGTTAGAAATTACCATGACTGTATCATACCCATCTGCTGTACCTGTCACACCTCAATGCATCATGTAAAGTCTGCGCACATCCATCAACACAATGATCACAGTAGCAGGAAAACTTTCAGTTGTGTGCATGAGCTGTTGTGAAAGCACCAGTCTGGTAAGATACCAAACAGTGACACAAGCCTTGTCAAGGTCAGCACTGGCCCACAACACATTGATTTCTTCAACATCATTAACACCAGCTCAAGAGTGTCAAGCATCATCAACCATCAAATGCATAACTAACATGGCAGGGACCACAGACTAAAGTGTGTCACACAGAACGTACGTCCACCTGTGGATGACATGGAAGAATGGCATTGTGTGTATAATGATGTGCCCTTCACCATGTTGCTGCTGGGTACTGATACAGTGTTCACGATTGCCATAGCCATTAAAGGATACGAAAATGGTGGTACCTACCGCCTGGCCCCGGCGGTGTGATACCAGCACCACCCCCTTCACAAGTGCGGTAGCCATTGGCATATGGACATGTGTAGATGGCGGTGGGCATGCTCCGCCGCATGAATCGTGGTGCCTCCCGCCTGGCCCCGGCGGTGTGACACCAGCACCACGCCCTTCACAAGTGCGGTAGCCATTGGCATATGGACTTGTGTAGATGGCGGTGGGCATGCTCCGCCGCTTGAATCGCGGTACCTACCGCCTGACCCCGGCGGTGTGACACCAGCACCACCCTCTTCACAAGTGCGGTAGCCGTTGCCACGGTCACTGGATACATTTGAATGATGCACCAATGCGGTAGCGCACCCCTGGCACCCGCGGTGCATCACCGCCATGGAGCATTGCCTACAGCCAATGGGAGCGATGATCGCGGTGGCATGATGCAGATTTGAAAATCGCGGAAGGTGTGCTCAACCACTGCGGAGACGGTCATTGGATAGTTTTGAAAGAGGCAGACCTGGACAACCAATTGTTGCTGCTTTGCAGCTTCCAGACGACCCCAGGGGGCTATAAATCTGTGGGAGTGAGCCCCACATTGCCACTGCTCACAGAGCCTGCTGCCTGGGACCCTCTCCTGCTGCTGCCTGAAGAGCCTGCTGCCTGGGACCCTCTCTTGCTGCTGCCTGAAGATCTTGCTACCTGGGACCCTCTCCTGCTGCTGCCTGAAGAGCCTGCTGCCTGGGACCCTCTCCTGCTGCTGGCTGGGACCCTCTCCTGCTGCTGCCAGAAGTGCCTGCTGCCTGGGACCCCTCACCACTCACTTCCACCACAGGTGTTCCATGTCCACAGGGATGGCAAGGACAGAGAAGATCTGTGCCAGTCCATTCACAAGTGAGGAGCTGGATGTCCTTGTGGACGAGGTGCTGGGACAGTACCCAAGGCTGTTTGGTGGTCCCAATGTAGTAGTAAGTCACCATGAAGGTAGCTGTAGGGCAGGGGGGTGTTAGACGTGTAGTTGTGCAGCTGCAGTATATGCCTGAGGGTGTGAGGTTGTGTGAAACACTGATAGGCAAGCTGTCGCCAGGGCAAGGGAGTGTGTGTGTCCCAATGTCACTCTTTTCCATGCCTGGACTTGTATGTGTGAGTGGTGTCTGTTACATTGTCAGACATACAGAGCCAACGGTTGATTGCCATGTAGGTGCCAGGACAGTATTTGCATGTGTGAATATTTCTGTGTGCACCTGAAGTATGAGTCAGTGTGACCCAGAGAGTAGGTTCAGTGCCTGCCCACCCAAAGGATTATACATCACCAGACTTACATGCTCCTTGCTCCAGCTCCTTCACACTGAATAGTAGATATGCCCCATCTGTGCCCTGCATTACTTCAGACTTACACACTTCTGTCGATGCATATTGTGTTGAGGCATCATGCATTTGTGAGAATATCATGGAGCCTATACGCCCCAATGTGTGCATGCAATCACATATGTTTCGGCCATGCAGAGTGCCCTTGTGAGGGGTCCCCCAGTTTTGGAGGGAGGGAGGTTATCCTGAGTCTGTGTCTTGCTACGGTACTGATAGATGTTGGTATCTGACATTGTGTAACTGGACATTTACCCTTCTTTTTTCTCATACCTGCAGCTCAAGGTACACCAGCATAAGGCCCTGTGGAGGGCCATTGCGGAAAAGGTGCGAGCCCTGGGGGTTTCCAACAGACGACGCACCCACTGTCACAAGAGGTGGGACGACATCAGCCGGCTGGCAAAGCAAGTGGCAGAGATGACCTTGGGTTCGCTACCACGCACAGGGCGTTTGGCACGGCACAGCATGACTCCACTGATGGGACGCATCTTGGCAGTGACTCATCCAGACCTGGATGCACGTCTGAGGGAGCATCGGCAGCAAGGCAGGGGTGGTGAGTATCTGGGGAGGGTGACTTTTGCTGGGAGTGGATGCATGTGTACAGGGCCTGTGGCACCGGTGACCCATGTGATGTGCGTGCGTTGCTGTGATGTGCTGTGTAATGTGAGTGGCTGCTGTGATGTGTGGTTGTATCAGGCATTGGCCCACCCTGGCCTTACTGAGCTGAAACTCCCTGCTGTACCTTCGCATTGCCAGATGGGTTAGGCTCCACATGGTCATTCTTCATTGGGATAGTGTGGGGAATCCATAATGGGGTGAACTGCAGTGTCAACTTTCTGATGGTGACTTCATGTATGCCTACTTTACATGCACCATGATCGTTGAGGCCCACACATCTGACAACAATGTGTCCCAGGTTACCACATGGTGCTTGCTATGGCCTAGTTGGCATTGTGGACTGAAATGACCTAAAAGGTGTTTGTGTTGTCCCCTACTGTTCCCTGAAGGTCTATCATTGGTAATAAGTGTTGTACCCACATCATGTGCCTAGGGCAGGGCAAGTGGGGGCAGGGCACTCCATCTACGGGCAGGGGGTAGTGCTGTGTGGCATCAACATGGCTCAATCATGGCATTTTTTCTGCGTTACAGGCACTGTTGTGGTCTATGTTGTGTATTGCTCCACAGTGATTGCAGGGTGTTGTGGTTACCATGTACATTTGGGCCTCTCCTGTACTGCATTGCTTGTAATTCGTGTGACCAGATGAAGACACTTACACAACCCTGTTTCTCTCTCTCATGCAGACCCGCAAGAGACCACAGAGGAACATGATCCAGAAACCAGTGATGGCGAGAGTGGCACTACAGCAGCACCGGAGGCCAGTGACACAGAGCCCACCAGTGCATCTGAGGGGGACAGAAGTATGCAGGAGGAATCCGTGGCTGAGACACAGAGTACCACATCATCTGATGCCAGCTGGGATACATCCATGTTGGCAGGCACAGGGGAAGGGGAGTCTGCATCATCATCTACCACCCAGCGGCCAGTGGCCAGCCTCCCATCCACTTCTTCTGGTGCTGCCCGTATCGGTGTTACTAAGAGGGGAAATGAATGAAACGAAATGAATAAGAACTTATATAGCGCAACTTAGCCCGTAGGCATCAAGGCGCCTATCAAGATCATAAAAGGCAAGAACTAAAGACTAAGGATAAGCTCTGGCAAAAAGCCATGTCTTCAGGGCCTTTCTGAAGGCTTGCATCGTTGGCAGGTTCCTAACTTCACAGGGTAAGATGTTCCACCATCTAGGAGCAAGGCTAGAGACGGCCCTGCCTCCCCACTTGGCTCTTCGGACTCGGGGAATTGCTAGAAGAAGCTTCTTGGAGGAACGGAGGTTTCTGGAGGGGGCATAAGGAACCAACAGATCTTTAATTCCTCCCATCTCTTTCCTAGTCAGGGCCCCGTAGACCAGACAGAGGACCTTAAAGGAAATCCTGGCTTCAATCGGAAGCCAGTGCAAGGATTTCCTAGCGACTGTCGCTGATTACCTCCTAGGCAAGTCCAGCACAAACTTAGCCACAGCATTCTGCACTGTTTGTAGTCGCAGTAGTAAGCCCTTATTCATTCCTGCATATAAGGCGTTGCAGTAATCAAGCAGAGAGGCTATTAGTGCAACCACAATTTGCTTCAGAGCTTGCAGGGACAAATAGTGCTTAATCTTCCGGAGAATCATAATGATACCCCAACAAGTGGAGATTGTCCTGTTCACTTGTTGACCCATCGCGAGGGCCGGGTCAATCATGACCCCCAGGTTACGGGCCAGGAGCGTGGGTACAGGGCAAATCCCCAGGGATGGGGGCCACCATTCCGCAGACCAGATGCGTCCTTCCCGCCGAACACCAAGATCTCTGTCTTCTCGCCATTCAGCCTCAATGAATTGTAAATCATCCATTGAGCAACTGCCTCCATACAGTGTCTAAAATTGGAGGCAGAGGAGCTGACAGAGTGGGCGAGAGACAGCAAGATCTGGGTGTCATCTGCGTAGGAGACTACCTCCATCCCGAAAGATCTAATAAGTCTGGCCAGTGGGGTCACATAGATGTTAAACAGGGTCGGGCTTAACGCCAACCCCTGTGGGACCCCCCACTGCACCAGCCTGGATGAAGATAGGAACTCCCCCAGCTTCACTCTCTGTTCCCTCTGGTCAAGGAAAGAGGCCAGCAAACTAAGGGCTGGCCCCTCCACCCCTATCTCCCTTAGCCGAGATATTAACACCAAGGGAGACAGGGTATCAAACGCAGCCGTAAGATCTAACAGGATGAGGAGGGTACTCGTGCCCTTATCTACAGTAGTGCGGATGGTATCAAGCACTATGGTAAGGGCGGATTCCGTACTATGACCCCCCCGAAATCCATGATGCGAATGATCTAGAAGACCAGAGGATTCCATGCAAGTTGCTGGTTAAGATGGGTTTCCAGCATCTTTGCAGGAGCTGGGAGCAGCGAAATGGGGCGAACATTTTTGAGAACCTCCGGATCAAGGGTAGGTTTTTTCAGCAGGGGATTGACCACCGCTCTCTTCCACTGCGAGGGAAAGATACCATCTCGCATTGCCCGGTTCATAATCTCCAATAGAGGGGGCAGGCGAGTCTCCTTATACTGTTTAAGGAGCTTAAGAGGGCAAGGATCAAGGGGAGACCCCGATGTAGTCTTAGTCACAAGGACGTCCAGTTCGTGAAGGGAAAGAGGGGGAAAACTAGACAGACAGACTGAAGATGAGGGTCCATCAGATACTGGGGTGGAATAAATTGAGAGGGGGAGGGAGCTATTGAAGCCCTTTGTAGCTCTAGGGCCGAAACAATGTCGACAATTTTTGTGTGAAAATAGAGGGCAATATCATCACAGAGCTGCTGGGTGCCGGTGACGAGGTCAGGGGTCTGCAGGGTAGTTAACGAGTCAAGGGAACAAGTCACATTCACACCTGGCACCGCTGCCCCTGTCCCCCCTGCTGCCCTCAGTGCAGAGTGTGTTGAGCTCCTGCGCCAGCTTTGTGTGGGCCAGACCGCCCTGCTCAATGCCTTCAGTGACCATGACAAGAAATTAGGCCAGGTGGTTGCATACATGGAGGGCATACACTCTGACGTGGGTGGGCTACACCGTACAGTCCGGGCGTTGTCATCCACAGTCACGTCAGCCCTTCAACAGGCACATGCTCCCATTGCAGCTCAGGTGCCTTTGTCCACCCCCAGTCAGTGGCCACATCAGATGACAGTGTGCATGGTTCGCCTGCGTCAACGAAAAGGTACAGCACAAGGAGCACACAAAAGACACAAGCCAAACACTCCCGCCCACAGACACCATCCCCACTGAAGAGCATGGCCACCCCAGAATGCACAGATAAGAGCCAGTCAGGGAAGAGCAAGGCCAGAAGAGCAATCAGGCAGACATCAGGCTCCCATGCCGCAGAGGCATCACCAGCAAAAGACTCTCCTGTCACTAAAACATCACACAAACCTACCCATGCAGTGTCTGTGCTCACTGAGGAGGTGTTGCATGTCAGGGGTACACCTAGGAAGAGCACAGGGACACATCCACTCAAAACATCTACCCCAAATCCACGTCCATTGAAGCAGGTGAAGGAGGGCATGGTAGAGACCACCCCTGGCAAGAAGGCAAAGGAGAGGACTGTAGAGACCACCCCTGGCAAGAAGGCAAAGGAGGGCACTGTAGAGACCACCCCTGGCAAGAAGGCAAAGGAGGGCACTGTAGAAACCACCGCTGGCAAGAAAGCAAAGGAGGGCACGGTAGGGGGTACACCTGGCAAAGAGGGGAAGGTGGTCCAGAGACGTAGCCAGACCAAGCATTCCGCGGGATCCAGCACATATCCAGAGGTTGTGCCAGTGTCTGCACCTGATGTGGGACAGTTGGGGTGTGTGCCTCTTGTGTCATCACCACTTCCCATCAACCCCAAGACAGGGAAGCCATTTCATATTCCCAAAAAGTGGAAGGGCACCCCTCCAACCTCTCCCACCCACACTGTGTCAGAGGTCTGCATGACCTCACCTCCACGTGCCACTATGCCACCTGGTCCACACAGCCCTCCAGCTTGCCAAGCCACTGTTAGCCCCACAGTGCCTGGGCCTCTGTCACCACAGTCAAGTGGGCCTGCTGTCCCCGACACACAGCCAGGTACAAGTCCGCATGACAGCCAGGAGTGAGTTGACATCACCCTCATATGCCTGTGCCTCATACAGGTGTGCTAGTCCTCAACATTGTTTCGAACATGGGTGTGTTGCTGGCCCTGTTGCTCTGCTGTGCTGTACTCTCCCCTGTGCAGCCTCTCGTCTACTTGCTGTGCACCTTGCCATGGACACTGGCCCTGTTGCTCTGCTGTGCTGTACTCCCCCCTCTGCCATGGACACTGGCCCTGTTGCTCTGCTGTGTTGGCCTCTCCCCTGTGCTATGGACACTGGCCCTGTTGCTCTGCTGTGCTGTACTCTCCCTTGTGCCATGGACACTGGCCCTGTTGCTCTGCTGTGTTGGCCTCTCCCCTGTGCTATGGACACTGGCCCTGTTGCTCTGCTGTGTTGGCCTCTCTCCTCGGCTATGGACACTGGCCATGTTGCTATGCTGTGCTGTACTCTCCCCTGTGCAGTCTCTTGTCTACTTGCTGTGCACCCTGCCATGGACACTGGCCCTGTTGCTCTGCTGTGTTGGCCTCTCCCCTGTGCTATGGACACTGGACCTGTTGCTCTGCTGTGCTGTACTCTCCCCTGTGCTATGGACACTGGCCTTCCTGTTTGTGTTTCACCTGTGCATGGTATCTGGCATTTGTACATCATTTTGTGCCTGGCTGTTGTCTACTATTGTTGTACCGCTACATCTGTGCAATATGTGAATAAATACAGTTACTTCTGTTGTGTGTTTTGTCAGTGTCCTTGCTGATTAAAGTTCTGTTTCTGTTCGCATTTGATTGCCTGTGCACCATGCTCTATGTATCACTTCAACATTGCAAGGCTCTTTGCAGGCATCAGATTTTTAGACAGGGGTGACAGGGTCTTCAGCCCATTCTGACCCTGCAAATAGTGTAATCTGAGATGGCTATTTTACCTGCCATGCAGTTATCTTGTTGGTGATTTGCTATTGTTGCCTACACTGTTCACATGTCAGGTTGGGAGACACTGCCAGCACAGGGTGTGATGCTGTGCAAATGTTTATAAGCTAGCTGGGATATGTCATATCCCAGCCTTGTATGTGTATGGTCATCTTGTGTCGGCCCTTGGTCCTGGTACCATGGCCTACATGAGATGCGTGGTCTTGTGTGTAGCAGAGGTGTGCAGTGTGAAGGGTGTCAGTTTGTAGTGGATGTATGTGTTCCCCTGTATTGTGAGGGACACACATGTGTCACCCAGGAGTTGTATTCCTGTTGTTTGTTTTGTCTTGCCATGTGTAGAGGATTGTATGCACTTGTGTGAGCTGTTTGTAGTGCACTGTGCTGTGTGTTGGTGTGTCCATGGTGGGTGTGACTCCTCCTTGTTGTGTTTGTAAGTTTGGAGTGTGCAAAGTGTGTGAGTTGCACATCAGTGTTGTGTTTGATTGATCCTCAATGTGTCTTGGGTGTTTTTGTTTAGACTGTGTGGCCCTGCTGCTCCACACTGGCATTGTGTTTGTGTTTGTTATGCAATGCAGGCACATGGTGCTTTTTCGACTCCTGTATGGAATGGTGTGTGTGGTTTTAGGCCATCCCCTATGTGTGCCACTTGTGCCTGGCCATAGTGGGTGTTCCGTTCCTCTATTTGTGTGTGGCACACCCCTTACATGTCTGCTACTGACATGCAGGCTGTTTCACTTTGATGTGAGCTGTCCCCTTGGTTTCCATGTGTGTGTGCCTCCACATCACTACATTTGTGGGCTTGTGCTTTGTGGTGCAGTTCTTTTTTTTTTCTTTTTATTCCTCATATACCAATATGGGCATTCTGGGTAGAGAATCCCAACTTCTCTCCTCTACTCTAGATGTTCCGGCTCCGTTGTTTGCAGCCCTAGGAGAGAGAGAAAGGGATAGCCCCTCCAGTAGCTACTGTTTTCTTAATCCACTCCATTCTCCTCTATCTGGATGACCATGTGGTAGTATGGAGGCAAAGAACCAACAGTGCCCAGGTGAAATCATTGTAATGTCCTCATCTGTTCTGCCATGCCCAGATCTTATCATAGCTTGTACTATCACAGGCCATGTCAGACTCGCTTGTGTAAATGATGTATTTCAGGCACTCTGATAAAGTGAGGGCATTCTCATCCTTCCAGGCCCTGCATATTTCTCGCCTTGCCAGTATGATAACATAAAAAGTACATTTGGACGCCATGTCACTAAGATGGTAATCTGTGGCTAACCCAAACAGAATCAACCCCGGGGTAACCACTAATTGTATACCCAATACATCAACCAGAAAATCTTGTATTTTGGACGAGGAATTTTTTAGCATTGGGCATTCTACAAACATGTGGAAAACATCCACGGCCAACAGTTTACATCTTGGGCCATAATGTTCTAGACTCGTGATTTTAACTAATTTTTTGGTGATATATACACTCTGTGCATTGTAAAAAGATGATTTCTTTTAAGGGGGGCTGGCTTGACCACTGCATTTAGCATAGTGAAAGAGTCCACCCAAGGGTCTTTCAGGTTATTAGGGCTTAGACCCATAACGCTGCCCCACAATCTTTGAAGTTCGGGTTCTGTCACTCCCTCTGCCTCAATCAAGGCCCAGTACCAGAAGGATAGCTCTTTTTTCCATCTGCCCTTTCTGCTTACTAAATCAAACTTTGGATTGGATGCGTTAAGATCCCATGACATAGTTGCCCACCAACCTGACAGCTGATATTACTTGAACCTAGTAAGAGTCCCGCCTGTCAGTCCAGATAGAGATTCCCAATCCAAAAAAGCAATGAATCCTTTTGCAAGTCACGCCAGAGTGTTATTCCTGCTAATTTAAGAGGGCATGATAGCTGGTCATTGAGACAATCTGGCGTCCCTGGAGAATCCCATATCGGGGCATGAGGCGCATAGTAGGGGATTCCCAGCCTTTTCCTAATAAATAACCAATTTTTCAGGGCCGCACCCAGGATATTTAACCTCACCTTCTTATAGAACCTTGGATCGCCATACTTAAGCAAAAAGTATTCATGGCCTTGTGGGATAACATGGAGTAGTGCCTGGAACAGTAGGCCTAAGGAGGATGCATCAGCCGTATCTGCCAAAAGTCTAAAGTTCTTGAAGTGAAAAGAGTGGCAATAGATAAGTAGGTCCGGCAAAGCTACCCCTCCAGTTTTTAGATTTCTCCTCAATTTTTTCCAAGAAATTCTTGGTGTCTTCGTGTTCCAAATGAAAGAACTAATTTTTCCCTGTACTTTGGTTATGTCAAGGGGACTAAACATTAGTGGTATTGCATTGAAAAGAAAGGTGATTTGGGGTAGAATGATCATTTTAATTAGATTCACTCTTCCAAAGATGTTCAGCCGGAGGCCTGACCAGCGTTGCAGAAGGCTGCAGACATCCTTAGATACTCTATTTAGATTTATTTTCGATATCTCTGAGATATCCTGAGCCAGATGTATTCCAAGGTATCTCATACTCGACTTTACACCCGGGGCCACCACCTCCTGGTTCCATTGCATAATCTCAGTTTTTTCTTTATTTAGTTTGTAGCCCGAAATTTCCCCAAAGAACTCCGCCTGATCAAATAACCTGGGGATGGCCACTTCGGGTTAGAGGTAAACATTAAGAGATCATCTGCGTATAGGGCAAATTTTAAAGCCAAATCTGCGATGTTAAAAGATTTAATTAAAGGGTCTGATCTTAGCTGACAGACAAAGGGTTCAATGTACAAGTTGAAGAACAAAAGCGGGGAAAGGGGGCACCCCTGCCTAGTTCCACGCGATATATGGACCCAGTCTGTAAGGAGTCTGTTTATAAGAATTTTTGCCCTCGGGCTGGAATAGAGTGATCTAATTGATGTTATAAAATTCTCCGGAATTCCAAAGCCAGATAATGCCGACCATAGGTATGGCCAATTTACTTGATCGAAGGCCTGAGCGGCATCGATAGCTACAATGGTCAAGGGAAGTTTTTTATCAGTAGCAAAATCTATGGCGGAAATAGCTTGGTATGTTAGTTCGTTCAGCTGTCTGCCCGGAATAAAGCCTCTCTGATCTTTATGAACTATAGATTTAATAACTTTAGCCAATCTCGCTACCAAAACCCCCGCAAAGATCTTGTAGTCGGTGTTTAGCAACTAAATTGGCCTGTAGGATTCAATAGTTAGGGGGTCTTTATTAGGTTTTAAGATCAGAGTGACTGTAGCTTCTGACCAGGTTTGTGGAATAGTCTCATATGTATCTTATTGAACAAGGTCGTAAGGGCAGGGACGACTTTATCAGAGCCTATTTTATAGATCTGTACCGGGAGCCCATCTAGGCCGGCTGCCTTTCCCTTGGCCATTTTTTTAAATCTGATTATGGACTTCACCCTCTTTGATGTTTGAACTCAGAAATGCTCTATCTGCCTCTGTTAACTGTGGAAGTTCAAGCTGATTTAGCCAGTCTTCTGCTCTTTGAGCTAGAGGGCCATTCTCTTCTGTATAGAGATTTTGCATGAACAGTTTAGCCTCCTCAGAGATCACAACATTGTTATGGGAGATAACCCCAGTGCTACGCACGATCAGACCCTTGATCTGGTTTCTGACCCTGTCAGACCTTGCCTTCCAGGCAAGATATCATCCACATTATTCCCCGTAGGAGAAATTTTGCAATTTACTTGCATCCCACCTATCTTTAATTATTTTATAAAGATTGGCCTGATATTCGGCCCGTAGGGAATCTAGCTCACTCTGTATAACAGATAGATTAGTCTGCTGGTCTAACGAGGCCCTCTGTAGCGGATGTATGACATTACAACGCATGCTTTTACATCGCATGCTTTTACATCGCGGTTTTTACAACGCATGCTGTTACAACGCATAGCGCTTTGGGGTGCTGAATAGTGAATAGTTTAATTTACTATTCCAACTCCAGTCCCCGTGGACACTAGGGAAGGTGTTGGATAGTAAATTAAATCTATTCCCTATCCTAGAGCGCCCAATGCGTTGTAATGGTTTGCGTTGTAAAAGTTGCGATGTAAAAGCACTGCGTGGTAAAAGTTGCATTGTAAAGGATGTTTCCCCTCTGTAGCTGCTGTTCTTTGTGTTTTATTTTAAAGAGAGAATCTTCCTCCGCTTTTTTCTGAATCTATTTCTCCTAATCATTAGAGTAGTTAGGAATCCTCTCGTACAGGCCTTAAAGCCTCCCATACAGTTCGATCAGCTGCGGTACCGCAATTTATCCTAAAGTACTCGGCTACCTGTATCTCTAGGTCAGCTCTCACCTCCTCTTTCAAAAGTATTGATCTGTCAGTTCAGTTCATTTAGTCTTTATTTCGAATAAAATTCATAAAAGACCACAGAATAAAAACATTTGCAAAGTATCAACATTTTTACATTTTACATTGGAACCCCAGCTATAAAAATAATTTACCCTTTAAGCAACATACAAACATTAAAAACAGGTTAATCAAAACAGGGTTACAAGTTCTTTGCGCGTATCAGCCACACCCACCCCAGAAATTTGGCAACACAGATCACAGATTTTTCAGTACGCATGTCACGTAATTTCAACAGGGCTGTACGATTACCCACACAATTTAAGGTTTTACAAATTGGTTTCAACCATTTTAGTCGGGGCAATCGATATGCTGGGCAAGCAAAAAACAGATGGCCAATACTTTCGACCTGGTCGGGGCAATAAGGGCATTTGGCAGTTGAGGTCTTAGCCCATTTTGCAGTAAAGGAATTGATCGGCAAAGTACCCACCCGAAACTGATGATACAGCTTACGGTCGAGGGTTTTGCAAATCAAATCCCAATAGGGCTCAAGGGATGGTGTTAACTTGTGTGTTAAAAACACTCCCGTTAAGCTATTTTCTGATGATAGTGAGACCAGTGCAGATTTCTTTGCAGCCCAAAATAACTCTTTAAATTCCACTTTGGAAGGGAACCTAGAACATTCGGGATGTGACCATAATTCGGAGAGGCCCATGGAGTGCAAAAGTTGTTTGACCTCCCGCAGCCAAGGGATTTTCTGGGCACCCCACAATGATCTAATCTCACACAATTCATGAGCAAAAAGACTAAGCTCTTGGGTCGTCCAAAGGCGTCGCCAAAGAGCAACAAGACGATACTGTGCCATCTCATCCAGGGGTCTGCAGCCTAAGTCCAAGAGCAATGGTTTTATGGGTGTCGATTGCGGGAGCCCAACTAAGTTCCGAAAGAACCTGTTCTGAGCTATGGTTAGCGCTGACAAGCCTTTGTAGCCCCATATGTCCGCGCCATACAGGGTAGCTGCATTAACCTTGGCCTCATAGATTTTTAACGCTGGTGTAATGCGTTTGGTCAAGGTCTTTTTTTGTTCCTTTAGCAAGCATCCTGTAAGGCGAACAAATTTCAAAATTAAAACCTCCAACTGGGGATTCCAAGTAAGTTGATGGTCAAGAGTCACGCCCAAATAGGTCATGACTTTGACCTGTGCAATTGGGACACCTCCTAATAAAAATGAACTTTTGATTTGTTTATTTTTATTAAAAACCATAAATTTAGTTTTTTCAGCATTGATCTGAAGGTCATTTTCTGTGCAAAATTCTGCAAATCTGTTTAAAGCTGCTTGTAGGCCACTCCGGGTCTTAGAAAGGAGCAGGGTATCATCGGCGAATATTAGCATGGGGTACTTTGACCCCCCCAGGGTGGGAGCGTCAGTTTGTGTTTCACTAAAGAAAGCAACCACCCGATTAATAAACAGGAGAAACAGGGTGGGTGCCAACACGCAACCCTGCCGGACCCCACGTTCGACAGGGAAGTTAGCGGTCACCTGGCCCTGTTTACCCCATCTTACACGGGCAAAGTTATCCTCATGTAAGCGCCTAACCAGCTCTAATAGTTCAGGTGGAAGGCCCATAAGTCTAAGGGCATCCCAAAGCTTAGCCCTGGGAACCAAGTCGAAAGCCGACCTGAGATCGACAAAGGCGGCGTAGATGACACCTCCGCCCAAAAGAACCACCTTCCAATACAACATGGTTAGGCGAAACACCTGATCTAGGGTGCTGGTACCTGATCTGAACCCTGCTTGCATGGGGGAGAGTATATTGTTCTGCTCCATCCACCCCTGTATTCTAGCTAGGGCCATTCTTGATACCACTTTCTGAATGGTATCAATTAAACTAATGGGGCGATAGTTTTTCGGTAAAGATCGATCCCCTTTCTTATAGACAGGAAATATTTCAGCCCCTTTCCAGGATTGTGGTACCCTTGCCCCTGCAGCAATAGAATTTGCCAGAGTTGGTATATAAGGGACCCATAGTTCTAAATTCAATTTAAAAAGGTCTGCTGGAACAGCATCTATACCTGGGGCTTTCCCAGACTGGATTAGGCCTAAGGCATGTTCAGTGTCCGAGGTACAAACGTTAAGCCTATCCCCATAAATTACTGGTATGTTCCCCACCACGGGCTCATCTGCCAGTTGAACAATATTAGGGTCTTTAAATTGAGAGGAAAAGAATTCCACCCAATCCACGGAGGAAACATAATTTTCCGGTGTAAGTGAGTCAGAACCCCTACCCCACCTGACTAACTCCCAAAATTTAATTTGGTTGGACGATTCACAGGCTTTGAGGAGTTCAAGCCAATATGAATCATCCCATTCCCTTTTGGCTTCCCAAATGATATGTTTGTAGGCCTGTCTCGCTGTCCTAATGTCTGGAGTATGTCTAGATTTAACAGCAGCAATTAAGATACTGTGGGCTTCTCTACAATTTTTATTATACCAACCTTTGGGTTGCTTCACTTTCTGTTTTCTACATGGCCTAGTGAGCAATTCTCTAATGGCCACAAAACATGCCTCATGAAGATCAACAATAATGGGCTTTGCCCTGTCATTAGATGATAATACACTCATCTTATCTCTGGTTTCAAGGACCAGTTCATCTATTTGGCGGACAAGCTCCTGATCAGCTATGACCCTCGGCCATTTAACCCGTCTTCTATTGTCGCTCAAAACTAGGTCTGATGTAATACAGGCTGTTTCTTCCAGGGGGAGCCCTAGACCCGGGACCTTAAATACAAGTGAGAGTGGGTTGTGGTCGCTCTCTGGCTTGTTTCAATTGACATATCCACTACAACATCCCAGGAGTCAATATTGACCAATATGTAGTCAATGCGACTCGCACTAGACCCATTGTTAAAAGTTGGTTTACCCTCCTTGTCTGATAGGCTACGCCCGTTTACCGCCCGGAACCCCCATTCCAGGCAGAGTCCGAGCCAATGGAGAGCAGCCTCCGTACCCCTGACTCCCTTAGTTATTGCCAGCGGGCGAATGTTCCAGACAATATCATCTTCCATCCCTATATCCTCAACAAAGTTCAGGATGGGTTCGAATGAGCAGTTCAGGTCACCGGCCACTAAAACGAGCTGGTCATTATTCTGCTCATTTAGGAGGACTTCCAAGTCATTGAGGATGGGTTGTTTTTTACCACCCTGGCAACCTCGGGCATAGATATTAATTAGAACAATATCCTTACAATTCTCCTTGCTTAGAAATAAACAAAGGAGATCGGGGTTCTTCACCAGGATTTCCCTCACGCTGAAACCAAGTGAGTTTTTTATCCATATGGTTAAACCACCCGATGCCCTACCCCTGGGGCCTTGCAATGCAGGTTTATAAAAATTTAGAAAACCTACTCTATACAGGGGGTCAACTGACCAAGTTTCCTGGAAAGCGATGATATCGTGAGTAGTGATGTAGTCAACCCAATCATCGTTAACCAGGCGGCCCCTTAATCCAGCTATGTTCCAAGATGCCATTTTAATTTCATTAACTGGATTACTAAAGCTAGGAGTCTCAGTGTGTCCTAGAACTCCTAACTCAGCCGAGATTCGATCACAAACAATGTCCGGTGTTAAACGTGGGCCTGAAGGCAACATGGGACATGTCGTACTAGGTGGTGCCTGGGTGGGCGGAATGAGATCTACAGGATGTTTTAAATCATCCACCCCCCCCTGTCAATCGACCTCATCAAAGCAGCCAAACATGTTTGATGTAGAAACACCTTGCCACCTGGTGCTCTGGGTGGGCCCACCATTTCCAAATCCTCTATGCCTGGGCTTTTGAATTGTCGTCCAAGACCCTCCCAAGCCAACCTGCCGTTGAGGAGGATAGAAAAAAGTGAGGGGTCTAACAACGACTGAAAGGTCGTCTTCACAAGGGGCCCATGAACAAAGATGCTGTGCTGTATGGGGGTCAGCAAATGACACCACTATACAGTCACCAGTAATGGATTTGTGAGTGCGTCCAACCCATGGTACTCTTCGCACCATTAAGACCTGACTTCTTAGGTGACTAGGTAGCTGTCTATTCTTGTTTAGCCAATGAATGACCTTATTTTTAAGGGACCAGAGGTTCTCTTTTGTTTGTAGGTCGAGAGTAGGTACACCAGCTAATACGACAACATATGAACTGGCCTCTGGTGGTAGATCGATGTAACCACCACGGAAATTCGGTCGGCTAGATTCTAAGAATGGCGGGTTCTTATTAGTCAATTGATTAGGCTGTTGTACAACAGATTGTGGCCTGGGTTTAAAACGTGTTACGTTCTGTTGTGAGCTGGTTTGAGCCCTAGCATTAGATGGTGTTATATTTTTGGCTGGGCAAGCTTGTTGTCTGGGTTTGGGTGGTATTGAGTCCTGGGGCAGGGGACAAACACTAAGGTTGGGAGAAGTAATAGCACTATCCCGAACTATTGTGCGAGGTTTTGGTACAGGTTTAGATCTTGGGGGTGGGGGGGCCGGGGGATCTGACTCTAATGGCTGGGAAATTGAACCCTCATCCTGTGAAAGCCTAGCTTCCATTTGCTTAAGACTAAAGCTAGCCAGTGTAACTATAGTCCTATCCATTTCTAGCAAACGGTTTTCCATACGGGAAAGTCTAAGTTCCAGGGGGGCGAGTAACTTTTTAAGTGTGTCCCAAACAGTTTGTAAGAATTCCTCGTCCCTCCTCCTGTCCCCCTCTACCCCGCTCAATCTACCCACATTTGGCCCTTCTTTATTCTTATCCTGGAAAATTTCTACTGAGGGAACAAACTCAACACCACTTGGAACAGGGCTGATGTCACAGCCTGGTAAAGCTGAGGTAGTTTTATCTTTTACTTCCCTGAGCCCAGATGTACCCAATGGTCGTCGACTATTAAAAAACTGGGAACGGGCAATCTTTGCCTTTTTACGAGCAAAGATAGACCTTGCCAGACTTTTTTTACGCTGTAGGGCAACCTTTCTAGCATTAGCAGCGCTCTTGGGCATGACAATTTTTACTGGTGATCTTTTCCCAGCCACATAAGTAGGCGGTGCGGGCTCCTCCAAAAGGGTTGGGATAGAGTCCTTAACTTCATTAGGTGGAGATATAGGTGGCGGGTGGTGTATATCAGCCACTGTAAGCAAGGGGCGAGGACCGGATGTGCGCTCGGGGGTTAGCGCTAAGGCCAGTTTTCCCAGGGATGATTTCTTGGAAGAAGCGATGTCTAGAGACAATTTACGTGTAGTTTGGTTTGCCCTGTTCCCATCATGCACTGGGACAGGAACAGACTAATTTGCATACAGCCAGGTTCTGAAACTGGGATGGTGCAATGAGCTAAAAAACGGTGTTGGATCTAGCCCTGATCTTTTGACTGGGTGAGAGTATTCTGCTTAATTCAGAGACTCTGTCCCTCACCACCCCTTGTTGTAAATATTTTTGTCCACCCTAAGCGTGGAAGGGTATACTCAGACATGAGTCCCTTGCTCATTGCACCATCAGGATTCAAGCAAGCCGGGCCGAAGACGGCTGTAATGCCAGAAATCGGTCCCCGGAAGCTTGTTTCCTTCCCAGTGTAAGAATTGGCTTTTGTAGTTTGGTTTGCCCTGTTCCCATCATGCACTGGGACAGGAACAGACTAATTTGCATACAGCCAGGTTCTGAAACTGGGATGGTGCAATGAGCTAAAAAACGGTGTTGGATCTAGTCCTGATCTTTTGACTGGGTGAGAGTATTCTGCTTAATTCAGAGACTCTGTCCCTCACCACCCCTTGTTGTAAATATTTTTGTCCACCCTAAGCGTGGAAGGGTATACTCAGACATGAGTCCCTTGCTCATTGCACCATCAGGATTCAAGCAAGCCGGGCCGAAGACGGCTGTAATGCCAGAAACCGGTCCCCGGAAGCTTGTTTCCTTCCCAGTGTAAGAATTGGCTTTTGTAGTTTGGTTTGCCCTATTCCCATCATGCACTGGGACAGGAACAGACTAATTTGCATACAGCCAGGTTCTGAAACTGGGATGGTGCAATGAGCTAAAAAACGGTGTTGGATCTAGCCCTGATCTTTTGACTGGGTGAGAGTATTCTGCTTAATTCAGAGACTCTGTCCCTCACCACCCCTTGTTGTAAATATTTTTGTCCACCCTAAGCGTGGAAGGGTATACTCAGACATGAGTCCCTTGCTCATTGCACCATCAGGATTCAAGCAAGCCGGGCCGAAGACGGCTGTAATGCCAGAAACCGGTCCCCGGAAGCTTGTTTCCTTCCCAGTGTAAGAATTGGCTTTTGTAGTTTGGTTTGCCCTGTTCCCATCATGCACTGGGACAGGAACAGACTAATTTGCATACAGCCAGGTTCTGAAACTGGGATGGTGCAATGAGCTAAAAAACGGTGTTGGATCTAGCCCTGATCTTTTGACTGGGTGAGAGTATTCTGCTTAATTCAGAGACTCTGTCCCTCACCACCCCTTGTTGTAAATATTTTTGTCCACCCTAAGCGTGGAAGGGTATACTCAGACATGAGTCCCTTGCTCATTGCACCATCAGGATTCAAGCAAGCCGGGTCGAAGACGGCTGTAATGCCAGAAACCGGTCCCCGGAAGCTTGTTTCCTTCCCAGTGTAAGAATTGGCTTTTGTAGTTTGGTTTGCCCTGTTCCCATCATGCACTGGGACAGGAACAGACTAATTTGCATACAGCCAGGTTCTGAAACTGGGATGGTGCAATGAGCTAAAAAACGGTGTTGGATCTAGCCCTGATCTTTTGACTGGGTGAGAGTATTCTGCTTAATTCAGAGACTCTGTCCCTCACCACCCCTTGTTGTAAATATTTTTGTCCACCCTAAGCGTGGAAGGGTATACTCAGACATGAGTCCCTTGCTCATTGCACCATCAGGATTCAAGCAAGCCGGGCCGAAGACGGCTGTAATGCCAGAAACCGGTCCCCGGAAGCTTGTTTCCTTCCCAGTGTAAGAATTGGCTTTTGTAGTTTGGTTTGCCCTGTTCCCATCATGCACTGGGACAGGAACAGACTAATTTGCATACAGCCAGGTTCTGAAACTGGGATGGTGCAATGAGCTAAAAAACGGTGTTGGATCTAGCCCTGATCTTTTGACTGGGTGAGAGTATTCTGCTTAATTCAGAGACTCTGTCCCTCACCACCCCTTGTTGTAAATATTTTTGTCCACCCTAAGCGTGGAAGGGTATACTCAGACATGAGTCCCTTGCTCATTGCACCATCAGGATTCAAGCAAGCCGGGCCGAAGACGGCTGTAATGCCAGAAACCGGTCCCCGGAAGCTTGTTTCCTTCCCAGTGTAAGAATTGGCTTTTGTAGTTTGGTTTGCCCTGTTCCCATCATGCACTGGGACAGGAACAGACTAATTTGCATACAGCCAGGTTCTGAAACTGGGATGGTGCAATGAGCTAAAAAACGGTGTTGGATCTAGCCCTGATCTTTTGACTGGGTGAGAGTATTCTGCTTAATTCAGAGACTCTGTCCCTCACCACCCCTTGTTGTAAATATTTTTGTCCACCCTAAGCGTGGAAGGGTATACTCAGACATGAGTCCCTTGCTCATTGCACCATCAGGATTCAAGCAAGCCGGGCCGAAGACGGCTGTAATGCCAGAAACCGGTCCCCGGAAGCTTGTTTCCTTCCCAGTGTAAGAATTGGCTTTTGTAGTTTGGTTTGCCCTGTTCCCATCATGCACTGGGACAGGAACAGACAAATTTGCATATAGCCAGGTTCTGAAACTGGGATGGTGCAATGAGCTAAAAAACGGTGTTGGATCTAGCCCTGATCTTTTGACTGGGTGAGAGTATTCTGCTTAATTCAGAGACTCTGTCCCTCACCACCCCTTGTTGTAAATATTTTTGTCCACCCTAAGCGTGGAAGGGTATACTCAGACATGAGTCCCTTGCTCATTGCACCATCAGGATTCAAGCAAGCCGGGCCGAAGACGGCTGTAATGCCAGAAACCGGTCCCCGGAAGCTTGTTTCCTTCCCAGTGTAAGAATTGGCTTTTGTAGTTTGGTTTGCCCTGTTCCCATCATGCACTGGGACAGGAACAGACTAATTTGCATACAGCCAGGTTCTGAAACTGGGATGGTGCAATGAGCTAAAAAACGGTGTTGGATCTAGCCCTGATCTTTTGACTGGGTGAGAGTATTCTGCTTAATTCAGAGACTCTGTCCCTCACCACCCCTTGTTGTAAATATTTTTGTCCACCCTAAGCGTGGAAGGGTATACTCAGACATGAGTCCCTTGCTCATTGCACCATCAGGATTCAAGCAAGCCGGGCCGAAGACGGCTGTAATGCCAGAAACCGGTCCCCGGAAGCTTGTTTCCTTCCCAGTGTAAGAATTGGCTTTTGTAGTTTGGTTTGCCCTGTTCCCATCATGCACTGGGACAGGAACAGACTAATTTGCATACAGCCAGGTTCTGAAACTGGGATGGTGCAATGAGCTAAAAAACGGTGTTGGATCTAGCCCTGATCTTTTGACTGGGTGAGAGTATTCTGCTTAATTCAGAGACTCTGTCCCTCACCACCCCTTGTTGTAAATATTTTTGTCCACCCTAAGCGTGGAAGGGTATACTCAGACATGAGTCCCTTGCTCATTGCACCATCAGGATTCAAGCAAGCCGGGCCGAAGACGGCTGTAATGCCAGAAACCGGTCCCCGGAAGCTTGTTTCCTTCCCAGTGTAAGAATTGGCTTTTGTAGTTTGGTTTGCCCTGTTCCCATCATGCACTGGGACAGGAACAGACTAATTTGCATACAGCCAGGTTCTGAAACTGGGATGGTGCAATGAGCTAAAAAACGGTGTTGGATCTAGCCCTGATCTTTTGACTGGGTGAGAGTATTCTGCTTAATTCAGAGACCCTGTCCCTCACCACCCCTTGTTGTAAATATTTTTGTCCACCCTAAGCGTGGAAGGGTATACTCAGACATGAGTCCCTTGCTCATTGCACCATCAGGATTCAAGCAAGCCGGGCCGAAGACGGCTGTAATGCCAGAAACCGGTCCCCGGAAGCTTGTTTCCTTCCCAGTGTAAGAATTGGCTTTTGTAGTTTGGTTTGCCCTGTTCCATCATGCACTGGGACAGGAACAGACTAATTTGCATACAGCCAGGTTCTGAAACTGGGATGGTGCAATGAGCTAAAAAACGGTGTTGGATCTAGCCCTGATCTTTTGACTGGGTGAGAGTATTCTGCTTAATTCAGAGACTCTGTCCCTCACCACCCCTTGTTGTAAATATTTTTGTCCACCCTAAGCGTGGAAGGGTATACTCAGACATGAGTCCCTTGCTCATTGCACCATCAGGATTCAAGCAAGCCGGGCCGAAGACGGCTGTAATGCCAGAAACCGGTCCCCGGAAGCTTGTTTCCTTCCCAGTGTAAGAATTGGCTTTTGTAGTTTGGTTTGCCCTGTTCCCATCATGCACTGGGACAGGAACAGACTAATTTGCATACAGCCAGGTTCTGAAACTGGGATGGTGCAATGAGCTAAAAAACGGTGTTGGATCTAGCCCTGATCTTTTGACTGGGTGAGAATATTCTGCTTAATTCAGAGACTCTGTCCCTCACCACCCCTTGTTGTAAATATTTTTGTCCACCCTAAGCGTGGAAGGGTATACTCAGACATGAGTCCCTTGCTCATTGCACCATCAGGATTCAAGCAAGCCGGGTCGAAGACGGCTGTAATGCCAGAAACCGGTCCCCGGAAGCTTGTTTCCTTCCCAGTGTAAGAATTGGCTTTTGTAGTTTGGTTTGCCCTGTTCCCATCATGCACTGGGACAGGAACAGACTAATTTGCATACAGCCAGGTTCTGAAACTGGGATGGTGCAATGAGCTAAAAAACGGTGTTGGATCTAGCCCTGATCTTTTGACTGGGTGAGAGTATTCTGCTTAATTCAGAGACTCTGTCCCTCACCACCCCTTGTTGTAAATATTTTTGTCCACCCTAAGCGTGGAAGGGTATACTCAGACATGAGTCCCTTGCTCATTGCACCATCAGGATTCAAGCAAGCCGGGCCGAAGACGGCTGTAATGCCAGAAACCGGTCCCCGGAAGCTTGTTTCCTTCCCAGTGTAAGAATTGGCTTTTGTAGTTTGGTTTGCCCTGTTCCCATCATGCACTGGGACAGGAACAGACTACTTTGCATACAGCCAGGTTCTGAAACTGGGATGGTGCAATGAGCTAAAAAACGGTGTTGGATCTAGCCCTGATCTTTTGACTGGGTGAGAGTATTCTGCTTAATTCAGAGACTCTGTCCCTCACCACCCCTTGTTGTAAATATTTTTGTCCACCCTAAGCGTGGAAGGGTATACTCAGACATGAGTCCCTTGCTCATTGCACCATCAGGATTCAAGCAAGCCGGGCCGAAGACGGCTGTAATGCCAGAAACCGGTCCCCGGAAGCTTGTTTCCTTCCCAGTGTAAGAATTGGCTTTTGTAGTTTGGTTTGCCCTGTTCCCATCATGCACTGGGACAGGAACAGACTAATTTGCATACAGCCAGGTTCTGAAACTGGGATGGTGCAATGAGCTAAAAAACGGTGTTGGATCTAGCCCTGATCTTTTGACTGGGTGAGAGTATTCTGCTTAATTCAGAGACTCTGTCCCTCACCACCCCTTGTTGTAAATATTTTTGTCCACCCTAAGCGTGGAAGGGTATACTCAGACATGAGTCCCTTGCTCATTGCACCATCAGGATTCAAGCAAGCCGGGCCGAAGACGGCTGTAATGCCAGAAACCGGTCCCCGGAAGCTTGTTTCCTTCCCAGTGTAAGAATTGGCTTTTGTAGTTTGGTTTGCCCTGTTCCCATCATGCACTGGGACAGGAACAGACTAATTTGCATACAGCCAGGTTCTGAAACTGGGATGGTGCAATGAGCTAAAAAACGGTGTTGGATCTAGCCCTGATCTTTTGACTGGGTGAGAATATTCTGCTTAATTCAGAGACTCTGTCCCTCACCACCCCTTGTTGTAAATATTTTTGTCCACCCTAAGCGTGGAAGGGTATACTCAGACATGAGTCCCTTGCTCATTGCACCATCAGGATTCAAGCAAGCCGGGTCGAAGACGGCTGTAATGCCAGAAACCGGTCCCCGGAAGCTTGTTTCCTTCCCAGTGTAAGAATTGGCTTTTGTAGTTTGGTTTGCCCTGTTCCCATCATGCACTGGGACAGGAACAGACTAATTTGCATACAGCCAGGTTCTGAAACTGGGATGGTGCAATGAGCTAAAAAACGGTGTTGGATCTAGCCCTGATCTTTTGACTGGGTGAGAGTATTCTGCTTAATTCAGAGACTCTGTCCCTCACCACCCCTTGTTGTAAATATTTTTGTCCACCCTAAGCGTGGAAGGGTATACTCAGACATGAGTCCCTTGCTCATTGCACCATCAGGATTCAAGCAAGCCGGGCCGAAGACGGCTGTAATGCCAGAAACCGGTCCCCGGAAGCTTGTTTCCTTCCCAGTGTAAGAATTGGCTTTTGTAGTTTGGTTTGCCCTGTTCCCATCATGCACTGGGACAGGAACAGACTAATTTGCATACAGCCAGGTTCTGAAACTGGGATGGTGCAATGAGCTAAAAAACGGTGTTGGATCTAGCCCTGATCTTTTGACTGGGTGAGAGTATTCTGCTTAATTCAGAGACTCTGTCCCTCACCACCCCTTGTTGTAAATATTTTTGTCCACCCTAAGCGTGGAAGGGTATACTCAGACATGAGTCCCTTGCTCATTGCACCATCAGGATTCAAGCAAGCCGGGCCGAAGACGGCTGTAATGCCAGAAACCGGTCCCCGGAAGCTTGTTTCCTTCCCAGTGTAAGAATTGGCTTTTGTAGTTTGGTTTGCCCTGTTCCCATCATGCACTGGGACAGGAACAGACTAATTTGCATACAGCCAGGTTCTGAAACTGGGATGGTGCAATGAGCTAAAAAACGGTGTTGGATCTAGCCCTGATCTTTTGACTGGGTGAGAGTATTCTGCTTAATTCAGAGACTCTGTCCCTCACCATCCCTTGTTGTAAATATTTTTGTCCACCCTAAGCGTGGAAGGGTATACTCAGACATGAGTCCCTTGCTCATTGCACCATCAGGATTCAAGCAAGCCGGGCCGAAGACGGCTGTAATGCCAGAAACCGGTCCCCGGAAGCTTGTTTCCTTCCCAGTGTAAGAATTGGCTTTTGTAGTTTGGTTTGCCCTGTTCCCATCATGCACTGGGACAGGAACAGACTAATTTGCATATAGCCAGGTTCTGAAACTGGGATGGTGCAATGAGCTAAAAAACGGTGTTGGATCTAGCCCTGATCTTTTGACTGGGTGAGAGTATTCTGCTTAATTCAGAGACTCTGTCCCTCACCACCCCTTGTTGTAAATATTTTTGTCCACCCTAAGCGTGGAAGGGTATACTCAGACATGAGTCCCTTGCTCATTGCACCATCAGGATTCAAGCAAGCCGGGCCGAAGACGGCTGTAATGCCAGAAACCGTTCCCCGGAAGCTTGTTTCCTTCCCAGTGTAAGAATTGGCTTTTGTAGTTTGGTTTGCCCTGTTCCCATCATGCACTGGGACAGGAACAGACTAATTTGCATACAGCCAGGTTCTGAAACTGGGATGGTGCAATGAGCTAAAAAACGGTGTTGGATCTAGCCCTGATCTTTTGACTGGGTGAGAGTATTCTGCTTAATTCAGAGACTCTGTCCCTCACCACCCCTTGTTGTAAATATTTTTGTCCACCCTAAGCGTGGAAGGGTATACTCAGACATGAGTCCCTTGCTCATTGCACCATCAGGATTCAAGCAAGCCGGGCCGAAGACGGCTGTAATGCCAGAAACCGGTCCCCGGAAGCTTGTTTCCTTCCCAGTGTAAGAATTGGCTTTTGTAGTTTGGTTTGCCCTGTTCCCATCATGCACTGGGACAGGAACAGACTAATTTGCATACAGCCAGGTTCTGAAACTGGGATGGTGCAATGAGCTAAAAAACGGTGTTGGATCTAGCCCTGATCTTTTGACTGGGTGAGAGTATTCTGCTTAATTCAGAGACTCTGTCCCTCACCACCCCTTGTTGTAAATATTTTTGTCCACCCTAAGCGTGGAAGGGTATACTCAGACATGAGTCCCTTGCTCATTGCACCATCAGGATTCAAGCAAGCCGGGCCGAAGACGGCTGTAATGCCAGAAACCGGTCCCCGGAAGCTTGTTTCCTTCCCAGTGTAAGAATTGGCTTTTGTAGTTTGGTTTGCCCTGTTCCCATCATGCACTGGGACAGGAACAGACTAATTTGCATACAGCCAGGTTCTGAAACTGGGATGGTGCAATGAGCTAAAAAACGGTGTTGGATCTAGCCCTGATCTTTTGACTGGGTGAGAGTATTCTGCTTAATTCAGAGACCCTGTCCCTCACCACCCCTTGTTGTAAATATTTTTGTCCACCCTAAGCGTGGAAGGGTATACTCAGACATGAGTCCCTTGCTCATTGCACCATCAGGATTCAAGCAAGCCGGGCCGAAGACGGCTGTAATGCCAGAAACCGGTCCCCGGAAGCTTGTTTCCTTCCCAGTGTAAGAATTGGCTTTTGTAGTTTGGTTTGCCCTGTTCCATCATGCACTGGGACAGGAACAGACTAATTTGCATACAGCCAGGTTCTGAAACTGGGATGGTGCAATGAGCTAAAAAACGGTGTTGGATCTAGCCCTGATCTTTTGACTGGGTGAGAGTATTCTGCTTAATTCAGAGACTCTGTCCCTCACCACCCCTTGTTGTAAATATTTTTGTCCACCCTAAGCGTGGAAGGGTATACTCAGACATGAGTCCCTTGCTCATTGCACCATCAGGATTCAAGCAAGCCGGGCCGAAGACGGCTGTAATGCCAGAAACCGGTCCCCGGAAGCTTGTTTCCTTCCCAGTGTAAGAATTGGCTTTTGTAGTTTGGTTTGCCCTGTTCCCATCATGCACTGGGACAGGAACAGACTAATTTGCATACAGCCAGGTTCTGAAACTAGGATGGTGCAATGAGCTAAAAAACGGTGTTGGATCTAGCCCTGATCTTTTGACTGGGTGAGAGTATTCTGCTTAATTCAGAGACTCTGTCCCTCACCACCCCTTGTTGTAAATATTTTTGTCCACCCTAAGCGTGGAAGGGTATACTCAGACATGAGTCCCTTGCTCATTGCACCATCAGGATTCAAGCAAGCCGGGCCGAAGACGGCTGTAATGCCAGAAACCGGTCCCCGGAAGCTTGTTTCCTTCCCAGTGTAAGAATTGGCTTTTGTAGTTTGGTTTGCCCTGTTCCCATCATGCACTGGGACAGGAACAGACTAATTTGCATACAGCCAGGTTCTGAAACTGGGATGGTGCAATGAGCTAAAAAACGGTGTTGGATCTAGCCCTGATCTTTTGACTGGGTGAGAGTATTCTGCTTAATTCAGAGACTCTGTCCCTCACCACCCCTTGTAAATATTTTTGTCTACCCTAAGCGTGGAAGGGTATACTCAGACATGAGTCCCTTGCTCATTGCACCATCAGGATTCAAGCAAGCCGGGCCGAAGACGGCTGTAATGCCAGAAACCGGTCCCCGGAAGCTTGTTTCCTTCCCAGTGTAAGAATTGGCTTTTGTAGTTTGGTTTGCCCTGTTCCCATCATGCACTGGGACAGGAACAGACTAATTTGCATACAGCCAGGTTCTGAAACTGGGATGGTGCAATGAGCTAAAAAACGGTGTTGGATCTAGCCCTGATCTTTTGACTGGGTGAGAGTATTCTGCTTAATTCAGAGACTCTGTCCCTCACCACCCCTTGTTGTAAATATTTTTGTCCACCCTAAGCGTGGAAGGGTATACTCAGACATGAGTCCCTTGCTCATTGCACCATCAGGATTCAAGCAAGCCGGGCCGAAGACGGCTGTAATGCCAGAAACCGGTCCCCGGAAGCTTGTTTCCTTCCCAGTGTAAGAATTGGCTTTTGTAGTTTGGTTTGCCCTGTTCCCATCATGCACTGGGACAGGAACAGACTAATTTGCATACAGCCAGGTTCTGAAACTGGGATGGTGCAATGAGCTAAAAAACGGTGTTGGATCTAGCCCTGATCTTTTGACTGGGTGAGAGTATTCTGCTTAATTCAGAGACTCTGTCCCTCACCACCCCTTGTTGTAAATATTTTTGTCCACCCTAAGCGTGGAAGGGTATACTCAGACATGAGTCCCTTGCTCATTGCACCATCAGGATTCAAGCAAGCCGGGCCGAAGACGGCTGTAATGCCAGAAACCGGTCCCCGGAAGCTTGTTTCCTTCCCAGTGTAAGAATTGGCTTTTGTAGTTTGGTTTGCCCTGTTCCCATCATGCACTGGGACAGGAACAGACTAATTTGCATACAGCCAGGTTCTGAAACTGGGATGGTGCAATGAGCTAAAAAACGGTGTTGGATCTAGCCCTGATCTTTTGACTGGGTGAGAGTATTCTGCTTAATTCAGAGACTCTGTCCCTCACCACCCCTTGTTGTAAATATTTTTGTCCACCCTAAGCGTGGAAGGGTATACTCAGACATGAGTCCCTTGCTCATTGCACCATCAGGATTCAAGCAAGCCGGGCCGAAGACGGCTGTAATGCCAGAAACCGGTCCCCGGAAGCTTGTTTCCTTCCCAGTGTAAGAATTGGCTTTTGTAGTTTGGTTTGCCCTGTTCCCATCATGCACTGGAACAGGAACAGACTAATTTGCATACAGCCAGGTTCTGAAACTGGGATGGTGCAATGAGCTAAAAAACGGTGTTGGATCTAGCCCTGATCTTTTGACTGGGTGAGAGTATTCTGCTTAATTCAGAGACTCTGTCCCTCACCACCCCTTGTTGTAAATATTTTTGTCCACCCTAAGCATGGAAGGGTATACTCAGACATGAGTCCCTTGCTCATTGCACCATCAGGATTCAAGCAAGCCGGGCCGAAGACGGCTGTAATGCCAGAAACCGGTCCCCGGAAGCTTGTTTCCTTCCCAGTGTAAGAATTGGCTTTTGTAGTTTGGTTTGCCCTGTTCCATCATGCACTGGGACAGGAACAGACTAATTTGCATACAGCCAGGTTCTGAAACTGGGATGGTGCAATGAGCTAAAAAACGGTGTTGGATCTAGCCCTGATCTTTTGACTGGGTGAGAGTATTCTGCTTAATTCAGAGACTCTGTCCCTCACCACCCCTTGTTGTAAATATTTTTGTCCACCCTAAGCGTGGAAGGGTATACTCAGACATGAGTCCCTTGCTCATTGCACCATCAGGATTCAAGCAAGCCGGGCCGAAGACGGCTGTAATGCCAGAAACCGGTCCCCGGAAGCTTGTTTCCTTCCCAGTGTAAGAATTGGCTTTTGTAGTTTGGTTTGCCCTGTTCCCATCATGCACTGGGACAGGAACAGACTAATTTGCATACAGCCAGGTTCTGAAACTGGGATGGTGCAATGAGCTAAAAAACGGTGTTAGATCTAGCCCTGATCTTTTGACTGGGTGAGAGTATTCTGCTTAATTCAGAGACTCTGTCCCTCACCACCCCTTGTAAATATTTTTGTCCACCCTAAGCGTGGAAGAGTATACTCAGACATGAGTCCCTTGCTCATTGCACCATCAGGATTCAAGCAAGCCGGGCCGAAGACGGCTGTAATGCCAGAAACCGGTCCCCGGAAGCTTGTTTCCTTCCCAGTGTAAGAATTGGCTTTTGTAGTTTGGTTTGCCCTGTTCCCATCATGCACTGGGACAGGAACAGACTAATTTGCATACAGCCAGGTTCTGAAACTGGGATGGTGCAATGAGCTAAAAAACGGTGTTGGATCTAGCCCTGATCTTTTGACTGGGTGAGAGTATTCTGCTTAATTCAGAGACTCTGTCCCTCACCACCCCTTGTAAATATTTTTGTCTACCCTAAGCGTGGAAGGGTATACTCAGACATGAGTCCCTTGCTCATTGCACCATCAGGATTCAAGCAAGCCGGGCCGAAGACGGCTGTAATGCCAGAAACCGGTCCCCGGAAGCTTGTTTCCTTCCCAGTGTAAGAATTGGCTTTTGTAGTTTGGTTTGCCCTGTTCCCATCATGCACTGGGACAGGAACAGACTAATTTGCATACAGCCAGGTTCTGAAACTGGGATGGTGCAATGAGCTAAAAAACGGTGTTGGATCTAGCCCTGATCTTTTGACTGGGTGAGAGTATTCTGCTTAATTCAGAGACTCTGTCCCTCACCACCCCTTGTTGTAAATATTTTTGTCCACCCTAAGCGTGGAAGGGTATACTCAGACATGAGTCCCTTGCTCATTGCACCATCAGGATTCAAGCAAGCCGGGCCGAAGACGGCTGTAATGCCAGAAACCGGTCCCCGGAAGCTTGTTTCCTTCCCAGTGTAAGAATTGGCTTTTGTAGTTTGGTTTGCCCTGTTCCCATCATGCACTGGGACAGGAACAGACTAATTTGCATACAGCCAGGTTCTGAAACTGGGATGGTGCAATGAGCTAAAAAACGGTGTTGGATCTAGCCCTGATCTTTTGACTGGGTGAGAGTATTCTGCTTAATTCAGAGACTCTGTCCCTCACCACCCCTTGTTGTAAATATTTTTGTCCACCCTAAGCGTGGAAGGGTATACTCAGACATGAGTCCCTTGCTCATTGCACCATCAGGATTCAAGCAAGCCGGGCCGAAGACGGCTGTAATGCCAGAAACCGGTCCCCGGAAGCTTGTTTCCTTCCCAGTGTAAGAATTGGCTTTTGTAGTTTGGTTTGCCCTGTTCCCATCATACACTGGGACAGGAACAGACTAATTTGCATACAGCCAGGTTCTGAAACTGGGATGGTGCAATGAGCTAAAAAACGGTGTTGGATCTAGCCCTGATCTTTTGACTGGGTGAGAGTATTCTGCTTAATTCAGAGACTCTGTCCCTCACCACCCCTTGTTGTAAATATTTTTGTCCACCCTAAGCGTGGAAGGGTATACTCAGACATGAGTCCCTTGCTCATTGCACCATCAGGATTCAAGCAAGCCGGGCCGAAGACGGCTGTAATGCCAGAAACCGGTCCCCGGAAGCTTGTTTCCTTCCCAGTGTAAGAATTGGCTTTTGTAGTTTGGTTTGCCCTGTTCCCATCATGCACTGGGACAGGAACAGACTAATTTGCATACAGCCAGGTTCTGAAACTGGGATGGTGCAATGAGCTAAAAAACGGTGTTGGATCTAGCCCTGATCTTTTGACTGGGTGAGAGTATTCTGCTTAATTCAGAGACTCTGTCCCTCACCACCCCTTGTTGTAAATATTTTTGTCCACCCTAAGCGTGGAAGGGTATACTCAGACATGAGTCCCTTGCTCATTGCACCATCAGGATTCAAGCAAGCCGGGCCGAAGACGGCTGTAATGCCAGAAACCGGTCCCCGGAAGCTTGTTTCCTTCCCAGTGTAAGAATTGGCTTTTGTAGTTTGGTTTGCCCTGTTCCCATCATGCACTGGAACAGGAACAGACTAATTTGCATACAGCCAGGTTCTGAAACTGGGATGGTGCAATGAGCTAAAAAACGGTGTTGGATCTAGCCCTGATCTTTTGACTGGGTGAGAGTATTCTGCTTAATTCAGAGACTCTGTCCCTCACCACCCCTTGTTGTAAATATTTTTGTCCACCCTAAGCATGGAAGGGTATACTCAGACATGAGTCCCTTGCTCATTGCACCATCAGGATTCAAGCAAGCCGGGCCGAAGACGGCTGTAATGCCAGAAACCGGTCCCCGGAAGCTTGTTTCCTTCCCAGTGTAAGAATTGGCTTTTGTAGTTTGGTTTGCCCTGTTCCATCATGCACTGGGACAGGAACAGACTAATTTGCATACAGCCAGGTTCTGAAACTGGGATGGTGCAATGAGCTAAAAATTGGTGTTGGATCTAGCCCTGATCTTTTGACTGGGTGAGAGTATTCTGCTTAATTCAGAGACTCTGTCCCTCACCACCCCTTGTTGTAAATATTTTTGTCCACCCTAAGCGTGGAAGGGTATACTCAGACATGAGTCCCTTGCTCATTGCACCATCAGGATTCAAGCAAGCCGGGCCGAAGACGGCTGTAATGCCAGAAACCGGTCCCCGGAAGCTTGTTTCCTTCCCAGTGTAAGAATTGGCTTTTGTAGTTTGGTTTGCCCTGTTCCCATCATGCACTGGGACAGGAACAGACTAATTTGCATACAGCCAGGTTCTGAAACTGGGATGGTGCAATGAGCTAAAAAACGGTGTTGGATCTAGCCCTGATCTTTTGACTGGGTGAGAGTATTCTGCTTAATTCAGAGACTCTGTCCCTCACCACCCCTTGTTGTAAATATTTTTGTCCACCCTAAGCGTGGAAGGGTATACTCAGACATGAGTCCCTTGCTCATTGCACCATCAGGATTCAAGCAAGCCGGGCCGAAGACGGCTGTAATGCCAGAAACCGGTCCCCGGAAGCTTGTTTCCTTCCCAGTGTAAGAATTGGCTTTTGTAGTTTGGTTTGCCCTGTTCCCATCATGCACTGGGACAGGAACAGACTAATTTGCATACAGCCAGGTTCTGAAACTGGGATGGTGCAATGAGCTAAAAAACGGTGTTAGATCTAGCCCTGATCTTTTGACTGGGTGAGAGTATTCTGCTTAATTCAGAGACTCTGTCCCTCACCACCCCTTGTAAATATTTTTGTCCACCCTAAGCGTGGAAGAGTATACTCAGACATGAGTCCCTTGCTCATTGCACCATCAGGATTCAAGCAAGCCGGGCCGAAGACGGCTGTAATGCCAGAAACCGGTCCCCGGAAGCTTGTTTCCTTCCCAGTGTAAGAATTGGCTTTTGTAGTTTGGTTTGCCCTGTTCCCATCATGCACTGGGACAGGAACAGACTAATTTGCATACAGCCAGGTTCTGAAACTGGGATGGTGCAATGAGCTAAAAAACGGTGTTGGATCTAGCCCTGATCTTTTGACTGGGTGAGAGTATTCTGCTTAATTCAGAGACTCTGTCCCTCACCACCCCTTGTTGTAAATATTTTTGTCCACCCTAAGCGTGGAAGGGTATACTCAGACATGAGTCCCTTGCTCATTGCACCATCAGGATTCAAGCAAGCCGGGCCGAAGACGGCTGTAATGCCAGAAACCGGTCCCCGGAAGCTTGTTTCCTTCCCAGTGTAAGAATTGGCTTTTGTAGTTTGGTTTGCCCTGTTCCCATCATGCACTGGGACAGGAACAGACTAATTTGCATACAGCCAGGTTCTGAAACTGGGATGGTGCAATGAGCTAAAAAACGGTGTTGGATCTAGCCCTGATCTTTTGACTGGGTGAGAGTATTCTGCTTAATTCAGAGACTCTGTCCCTCACCACCCCTTGTTGTAAATATTTTTGTCCACCCTAAGCGTGGAAGGGTATACTCAGACATGAGTCCCTTGCTCATTGCACCATCAGGATTCAAGCAAGCCGGGCCGAAGACGGCTGTAATGCCAGAAACCGGTCCCCGGAAGCTTGTTTCCTTCCCAGTGTAAGAATTGGCTTTTGTAGTTTGGTTTGCCCTGTTCCCATCATGCACTGGGACAGGAACAGACTAATTTGCATACAGCCAGGTTCTGAAACTGGGATGGTGCAATGAGCTAAAAAACGGTGTTGGATCTAGCCCTGATCTTTTGACTGGGTGAGAGTATTCTGCTTAATTCAGAGACTCTGTCCCTCACCACCCCTTGTTGTAAATATTTTTGTCCACCCTAAGCGTGGAAGGGTATACTCAGACATAAGTCCCTTGCTCATTGCACCATCAGGATTCAAGCAAGCCGGGCCGAAGACGGCTGTAATGCCAGAAACCGGTCCCCGGAAGCTTGTTTCCTTCCCAGTGTAAGAATTGGCTTTTGTAGTTTGGTTTGCCCTGTTCCCATCATGCACTGGGACAGGAACAGACTAATTTGCATACAGCCAGGTTCTGAAACTGGGATGGTGCAATGAGCTAAAAAACGGTGTTGGATCTAGCCCTGATCTTTTGACTGGGTGAGAGTATTCTGCTTAATTCAGAGACTCTGTCCCTCACCACCCCTTGTTGTAAATATTTTTGTCCACCCTAAGCGTGGAAGGGTATACTCAGACATGAGTCCCTTGCTCATTGCACCATCAGGATTCAAGCAAGCCGGGCCGAAGACGGCTGTAATGCCAGAAACCGGTCCCCGGAAGCTTGTTTCCTTCCCAGTGTAAGAATTGGCTTTTGTAGTTTGGTTTGCCCTGTTCCCATCATGCACTGGGACAGGAACAGACTAATTTGCATACAGCCAGGTTCTGAAACTGGGATGGTGCAATGAGCTAAAAAACGGTGTTGGATCTAGCCCTGATCTTTTGACTGGGTGAGAGTATTCTGCTTAATTCAGAGACTCTGTCCCTCACCACCCCTTGTTGTAAATAGAGACAATTTACGTGCAGCATCTAGTTCAAGGGAAACCCTGTGCTGCATTTTATTTATTTCCGCATCAATGGCCAAATTGGTCTTTGTGAGGAAGTCATCCAGGGTCCCACTAGGTTTTTTAAGACCCATGGCAGTTTTGCTACGACTGCCCCGTGAACACATCATGAAAACAACAGGGAACAAGGGCACAGGAAAAATTTAACACAAATAAAACAAAGCTGATAAGACCCAAGGGGGATGGCCCAGCCCAGACCTCTAAGACCTCGAACGGCCTCAAACGGCCCGCTCTTAGCCCGGTCTTCGCCCCGGGCTGCGTCCCGCGCTGCGGGAGACAAACACTGTTTATAGTAATTGGTAAAGGGCGGGGGGCGGAGCTACAGGGAGAGCGGACCGGAAGGTGGACTCGGTCTCGCAGGGACACCTGGGTCAGGTAGTCCCTGCACGCTCGCAGTCCTGTAGCCTTGCTGGTCCCTCTGTCCAATACAAAGTGCCCCCACAACAACAGGCAGAGTCGGTGCAAAACGAAGCGGCACCCGCGGAGCGGGTGCGGTGAGCTTCTCCTTCAAGGCGGCAGGTGAGCGCGAGTCCAACAGAGCGCTAGCAGTAAAACGGTGTCCCAAGGGTCAAGGGCTGCTCCAGGTGATTTTAACAGCGCACCGATGGGCGGGGGGCGGAGCTACAGGGAGAGCGGACCGGAAGGTGGACTCGGTCTCGCAGCGACACCTGGGTCAGGTAGTCCCTGCACGCTCGCAGCCCTGTAGCCTTGCTGGTCCCTCTGTCCAATACAAAGTGCCCCCACAACAACAGGCAGAGTCGGTGCAAAACGAAGCGGCACCCGCGGAGCGGGTGCGGCGTGCTTCTCCTTCAAGGCGGCAGGTGAGCGCGAGTCCAACAGAGCGCTAGCAGTAAAACGGTGTCCCAAGGGTCAAGGGCTGCTCCAGGTGATTTTAACAGCGCACCGATGGGCGGGGGGCGGAGCTACAGGGAGTGCGGACCGGAAGGTGGACTCGGTCTCGCAGGGACACCTGGGTCAGGTAGTCCCTGCACGCTCGCAGCCCTGTAGCCTTGCTGGTCCCTCTGTCCAATACAAAGTGCCCCCACAACAGCAGGCAGAGTCGGTGCAAAACGAAGCAGCACCCGCGGAGCGGGTGCGGCGAGCTTCTCCTTCAAGGCGGCAGGTGAGCGCGAGTCCAACAGAGCGCTAGCAGTAAAACGGTGTCCCAAGGGTCAAGGGCTGCTCCAGGTGATTTTAACAGCGCACCGATGGGCGGGGGGCGGAGCTACAGGGAGAGCGGACCGGAAGGTGGACTCGGTCTCGCAGGGACACCTGGGTCAGGTAGTCCCTGCACGCTCGCAGTCCTGTAGCCTTGCTGGTCCCTCAGTCCAATACAAAGTGCCCCCACAACAACAGGCAGAGTCGGTGCAAAACGAAGCGGCACCCGCGGAGCGGGTGCGGCGAGCTTTTACTTCAAGGCGGCAGGTGAGCGCGAGTCCAACAGAGCGCTAGCAGTAAAACGGTGTCCCAAGGGTCAAGGGCTGCTCCAGGTGATTTTAACAGCGCACCGATGGGCGGGGGGCGGAGCTACAGGGAGTGCGGACCGGAAGGTGGACTCGGTCTCGCAGGGACACCTGGGTCAGGTAGTCCCTGCACGCTCGCAGCCCTGTAGCCTTGCTGGTCCCTCTGTCCAATACAAAGTGCCCCCACAACAACAGGCAGAGTCGGTGCAAAACGAAGCGGCACCCGCGGAGCGGGTGCGGCGAGCTTCTCCTTCAAGGCGGCAGGTGAGCGCGAGTCCAACAGAGCGCTAGCAGTAAAACGGTGTCCCAAGGGTCAAGGGCTGCTCCAGGTGATTTTAACAGCGCACCGATGGGCGGGGGGCGGAGCTACAGGGAGAGCGGACCGGAAGGTGGACTCGGTCTCGCAGGGACACCTGGGTCAGGTAGTCCCTGCACGCTCGCAGCCCTGTAGCCTTGCTGGTCCCTCTGTCCAATACAAAGTGCCCCCACAACAACAGGCAGAGTCGGTGCAAAACGAAGCGGCACCCGCGGAGCGGGTGCGGCGAGCTTCTCCTTCAAGGCGGCAGGTGAGCGCGAGTCCAACAGAGCGCTAGCAGTAAAACGGTGTCCCAAGGGTCAAGGGCTGCTCCAGGTGATTTTAACAGCGCACCGATGGGTGGGGGGGCGGAGCTACAGGGAGAGCGGACCGGAAGGTGGACTCGGTCTCGCAGGGACACTTGGGTCAGGTAGTCCCTGCACGCTCGCAGCCCTGTAGCCTTGCTGGTCCCTCTGTCCAATACAAAGTGCCCCCACAACAACAGGCAGAGTCGGTGCAAAACGAAGCGGCACCCGCGGAGCGGGTGCGGCGAGCTTCTCCTTCAAGGCGGCAGGTGAGCGCGAGTCCAACAGAGCGCTAGCAGTAAAACGGTGATCTATCAAGAGTCCATCTTCTTAGTTGATCTCCCTGCTTAAGCTTGATCGTTAATTCCACCATAGAATGGTCCGATAACAGGGCTGGAATGTATGATACGGTGTCGACAGCAGGCAGTAATGCTTGATCTAGGAGAAAAAAGTCAATTCTTGAGTGTTGCCTGTATTTGCGACTATAAAAGGAATAATCTCTTCCATTGCCATTTTTAGCTGTCCAAATATCCAGTAAATTGAAATCTTTCATTATATTTTTAAGCTCAATTTGTGACTTGCGTGGAGGGGTAAACTTGGCCCTAGAAGTGCGATCCAAAGGTGCATCAAAGATCAGGTTGAAGTCTCCTCCCATAATAATGGGTATTTCCAAATCCAAGAGGCTGGTTTTTAGACTTAACAGGGCCCCTGGGGAATCGAGATTGGGCCCGTAATAGACTGCGCATGCCAACTGTGAACTATCCACAACTAGGGATGTAGTCAGCCATCTGCCTGAACAATCCGTCTCAAACTTCTCTACCCTGATCCTGCTATTTGCATGGATTATGAATGCCACTCCTCTAGTATTACCTCTCTGATTAGAACAGAGGATGTCCTGGATCCACCTTTGGTTCCTAAATGCTGCCGTGCACTTTTGTGGCTCTAGGTAGGTTTCTTCTTGAAGACAGATGTCAGCCTTTGATTTATTCAGAAATTCGCAGATTCTGGAGAGTTTCCTAGCTTCCCTTAACCCATTAACATTCTAGCTTACTATTTTGATTTTACTAATTGTACTTGTCATGGGTAGGGGAATCCTGAAGAGAACTCAAAACTATCCCGGATCTTTTTCCTATTGGGGAGTTGCGCCTTATTTTTCTTTGCCTTCATGGTTACATGAGGAATATTTTTCCCTTTATTGCTCCCACCCACCACCCTTGAGGAACCCCCCTTGTGAACATTGGCGATCTTGTCGCCAGTTGGGGACCCTTGGTTCCGGCCTGGGATCTGCCTCTGTATCAAACAGATATAGGGAAACCTATAGGTCTAACTGTGCCCCATATCCCCTACATGTGAAAAGAAAAGGAAACAATTAACACGAAGATTTTTCCATTTTGTTTTTCTTCCCCTTTCTCTTATTTAGTTGCTTAAATAAATGGACTACCATTTGTGTACTGTACCAATATTTAGACTATTATACCCCACTCCCAGTCCTTTTTTTTTTTTTTCCTTTCTCTTTCCCAGGGAGATAAGCAGTAAAGGACCAACAAGGGCCAGATGTAGGTAACTCATTTTTACCGATTCTAAAATACCGAATTTTACCGATTCGGTATTTTAGAAAAGGGAAATGAGATGTAGGAAAAAAATCGGTAGAAAAATACCGGTTCGGTAAAAATCGGAATCCCCGAGTCGGTATTTACCGAATCGGTATTTACCGAATCGGCAAATATTGATTCGGCAAATCCCATTCATTCCTATGGGCCTGGATGCCCATAGGAATTAATGGGATTTACCGAATCGGTATTTACCGAATCAGTAAATACCGATTCGGTAAATACCGACTCGGGGATACAAAAAAGCAAGCAGTTGAGCTACCAACCAATCACGTGCCTCCACCCCGTCCCTCAGCCAACCAACAGAGCCATCAACCAATCTAGTGCATCCACCCACCCCACAACCAGGAAGTGGCCACACCCATGCAGGTGCAGAGTAACTGATCACCCAGGAGAGCAGTTACACACTGACAGGCTGTTGTGAAGCTGAGCTGTGCAGGAGTCAAAAATGGATTCCCAAGACTCCCAGAGGGAAGGTGCAGAGAGGAAGAGGAAGATGAAGTTCAGCAGAGGTGAACTTCAGGTGCTGGTGGAGGAGGTGGTTAAGCACTACTCCAAGATTTTTGGAAAGCAGTCTCTGCAGGTAGCAGAGGCTGTGAAGAGGAACACCTGGCTGGGGATCCAGTCCAAAGTGAACGTAATTGGAGTGACAACCAGGGAAGTGGACGATCTGAAGAAGAGATGGTATGGTCTGAGGATCATTACCAAAAATTGATTGGCGGCAAGAAGGAAAGAGGCCAATGCTACAGGTGGAGGAAAGAACAGGGCACCTGCTCTCACAGATCTGGAAGAGCTCGTGGAGTCCACACTGGAGCCAGAGAGCGTTGTAGGAATTGATGATGCAGACAGCTCAGCCCGAGCTGCATCAAAGAAAGGTAAGGGACATGTCCATCATTCCTCACCCCTTGCCTGTCTCCCTCCCCCAATGTGGCTGTGTGTTGGGGATCTCCAGTACAGGCTTCTGTATCCACCTGCAATGCATTATGGGAGTGGTAGTCATAAGAATTCACATCAGAGCAGGCAACATGAAAGAATGTCAGGCATGCCACACAATACAATTAGAGACAGGGGAGGACCAGGAAATAGTGCAAATGATATGTGATTTATTATAGAAATACACGGTGAAAGCACCACTAAGCCACTGTCCATATCTGTCCACAGGAGAGACTTCGCGCAGGACAATGCAGGAGAGGGAGAAGAGGCCGCCCCAAAGGGAGAGGAGTGAGGTAGAAGCCAGGGATGCAGGGCCCAGCACTGCAACACCTCCAGCGCCCTGCACACAAGCAGCTGCCACACCAGAGGCAGCCACCATGCAACTGCCATCATCTCCTCTGCTCCTTGACTCACCACAACATGAGCCACAACAACTTGCCACACCAGCAGACTCAGAGGTGTCAGAAATCTCCAGGCCCAGGAGGCATGACGTTCCCCCGCTAAGAATCTTACAAACATCCTCTGATGAGGAAAGGGAGGGTGAGATCCCAATAGAGACAATGGCAGAAAATACAGCTGGTCTTCCGTCCAGTCCTGTCACTGTATCCAGAGGCACAAGACGCCGTAGGGTCCGGGAGGCAAGCTTGAGTGGGCATGATGACGGTGTCTTCCGTGGCCTCGAGACAACAATGGTCAAGGTGCAGCGCCTGCAGGCGAAAGCAATTAGTGCAGTGCACAGACAAATGCGCCATATGAACAAAAACTTTGACACCATGAACTGGGGGATCAAATCAATGGCGGACAGCATGAAGGACATGGCAGATGGGGTCAGGGACATGTCACAGTGTGTGATGTCACTTTGTGATGAACTCCATGAGGACCGTGCACAAAGGCGCAGGGAGAGGCAGTGCATGCAACAGCAGACAAGGGGCATGCACCGTCTTGCAACTGCGACTTCACTGCTGTGTCGCCGTTCTGTTGCAATGCAAGAGGGGCTGGTGCACTGCTGCACAGATCTCACAAGGGGGATGGGGAGAGTCACTACAGCAATGGAAGTGCTGCTGACTAACCAATCAGCCACCACAGAAGGTGAAGGTTTAGGGGACACAGATAACACCAGTAGCAGGAGCAGCACCCCTATCCTGGAAATTCGGAGGAGCAGCAGACGCCAGAGTACAGGCCCTGGCACAGCAGACAATGATCAAACCCAACCACAGGCATCACGCAGTGCAGTGCATAGGCGCAGGCAGTAAGGCTGCCAAATTCGAGTGGACATGTGAGGGTGAGGTAACTCCTGTCTGCCCAGTTGTGCTAGGCACACTTAGGATGTAACAAATGTGTCTTCAGACATTTACCATAGTGCCAATTGAACTACGTTTATTGCATTTAAACCCTTGCTGTGTCTCTCTACTTACTCAAAAGTAGTTGTGTGTGATCTCTGCCCGTCTCTGTCTGCCGTCTGTCGGTGTTGGTACTCCTACTGTGTTGGCTGCATGTAGTGCCTGGTCATCGTCATGGTCTTCATAGTCGCTCAATTCCACCTCGGTGCCCTTCTTAGTAGCGAGGTTGTGCAACATTGCACAAGTTGCAATGATCTTACAGCATATGACTGGTGAGTACTGCCGTGCCCCTCCACTTTTGTGGAGGCAGCGGGACCTGCTCTTCAGAAGGCCAAAGGTGCGCTCCACGATGTTCCGGGTTGATTTATGTGCCACATTGTATCGTCTCTGGCTGGGGGTCGTGGGGTTGAGGTAGGGTGTCAGGACGAAGGAACGGAGGGCATATGCACTATCCCCTAATGTGAAATGAGAACACATTACTCACAGGCACACATTAACATACGTCGGCATTATCTATCAAAGGAGTGTTACACAGTAATTTACCTAGCAGGTATCCTTCGCCAAATTCCCCCGCTGTCAGACGGGTGTAGATCCTACTGTTTTGGAAGATGTAGGAGTCATGGGTGCTTCCTGGGTACCTGGCCACTATGTCCGTGATCATGTACTTGGCATCACAGATTACTTGTACATTTATTGTGTGGGATGACTTCCTGTTCCTGTAAATGTACTCAGTGGCAGCAGGTGGGCATATTGGGATGTGGGTGCCATCAATGCAGCCAATCACGTGTGGGAAATGTGCCATTAGGTAAAAGTCAGTCTTGGTCCTGAGCAGGGCCGCATCAGTGTCCGGGAAGCGGATGTAATGCTCCATTCTTTGCATCATGGCATCCAGGAACTTCCTGAAGAAATGGGACAGGCATCTCTGGGACACCCCACCTACTGCAGCAACAACACTGTGGTAACTCCCAGATGCAAGCAGGCGTATGCTACAGAGCACCTGCACATGGGGTGGGATGGCGTGCGCCCTTGGTGTTGGGTGCTCCAGGAGTGGGTGCAGGTCCCTGATCAGGTCCAGGATGGTTTGGGGGTGCAGTCTGTACCTTTGCAGTATCTCTGGCTCAGTCAGTTGGAAGAGTGTGATCCTCTGCCTGTAGACCTGCTCCTCCCTTCTCCATTCCCTCTCTCCTGCTGCCTGTAGCCGTAGCCGCCTTGCTATGACGTAGAATGCCGCCATTCTGGTTACACTGTTGCATTTTGGGGCCCTATTTTATAGCCTGCACCTGGTTACCACCTGCTTTCAATCCATGCTAAATACCGACTCTAAAATACCGAATTTCAAGCAAATTCAGTATTTTAGGGGTCACCTACATCTCAAGAGTCTTATTTTTCCATTTCTTATTTTCCGATTCGGTAAATTTACCGATTCGGAAAATTTACCGATTCGGAATATTTACCGATTTGGTATATTTACCGATTCGGTAAATCTACCGAATCGGAAATTTTACAGATTCGGTAGTTTTTGGGAGCCCTACATCTCAATGTCCAAATACCGGTCGGCAACGGACGAAATTCGGTAATTTCGGCCGTTACCGACCGGTATTTGGCTACCTACATCTGGCCTCAAGTGGACTAGGTGCAAAAAATAAAATAAAAAAATATATATATATATTACCTACTGGCGATAGCCAGTAGGTATATATAGTTAGGATTGGCTACCATAGGAAATCCGCAACATTCTATTGGGAATAACTTTGGCGCTGGTTGAGGAATTTGCATGTAATTTTCCCAAATTTTGGCCAGCTCCGCTGCGCTCCTTCCCTGAAAGTTTCGGGGGGATTCGTGAAGTGGGGGCTGAGAAAAAAGGGGGGTCCCAAAACGTGTTTTCCCCATGTTAATTTCCATAGGACGTTCTGACAAGTCTACAGCCTGAACCGCTGAACGGAATTACACCAAACTTGGCAAAATTGTAGTGACTGGTACGCAGAAGCGCCTTTGCTATATTTAGTGAAAATTGCTCCAGTGGTTTTTATGAAAATTAACTTCAAAAACACATACATATCTGGGCGGAGCCTAACCACACATCTGATCTGATTGGCTGTCAGCACTTCATCCAAGAAGTGTTGGCAGCCATCTTGGGACCAATATACATGATAGCACCTCATTAAAAAGCATTGTAGTTAATAGAGGGTTTTAGGACGTTAGTTACATTATAAATCATTTGTTAATGGTACCATACTCATTTGAGGAATTGTGGTGTGTTCTAAGGTGATTTTACCATGTGAAAAAGCCTTCTGCTGGGATATCTTGAATCATGTTTGAAAGAAAACTATTATCTCATGCTTTTCCCACAGTGGTTTGGAAGGGGATCTATAAGCTAAACTGAAAGCACATTTTCTGTAAATTCACATTATCTTTCTCAGTCATGTGAGAATGAAGTCTGACATTCTCAGTAAAACATGTACATTCAACAAGGACAGGGACTGTCAGTTGATTCCTTTGTGTTCTACCGCAGCCTCCTAGAGTGTTCTAAAGAACAACTAGAGCGCTAACAGTCCTACTTATTACAAAGGTATGGCACACCTGAAGCCATCTTGATTGAAATAAAGTGGTAACTCTTAAAACATTTAATTTAAAAAGGAGCAAAATGAGGGGGTATATTTTGCCATAGAAAGTATGATTAGTGCTGCAGAAAGAAAAATTAGGGCACATTTTGAGTGACTTCTCAAATCCTCTTCTATTTCATTTAAAAATTCTGACATGCAGTCTCCCAAGATGGCCACCAGAGACAAAAGAGCCCAAATGTAGCCCAAATATCACCCAGATGTAGCCCAAGTATAGCCCAATGACCGAATGTCCCAGAGTGTTCTAAAGAACAACTAGAGCGCTAACAGTCCTACTTATTACAAAGGTATGGCACACCTGAAGCCATCTTGATTGGAATAAAGTGGTAACTCTTAAAACATTTAATTTAAAATGGAGCAAAATGAGGGGGTATATTTTGCCATAGAAAGTATGATTAGTGCTGCAGAAAGAAAAATTAGGGCACATTTTGAGTGACTTCTCAAATCCTCTTCAATTTCATAAAAAAATTCTGACATGCAGTCTCCCAAGATGGCCACCAGGGACAAAAGAGCCCAAATGTAGCCCAAATATCACCAGATGTAGCCCAAGTATAGCCCAATGACAGAATGTCCCAGAGTGTTCTAAAGAACAACTAGAGCGCTAACAGTCTTACTTATGACAAAAGTATGGCACACCAGAAGCCATCTTGATTGGAATGAAGTGGTAAGTCTGAAAACATTAATTTTAAAAAGGAACAAAATGAGGGGGTTCATTTTGCCATAGAAAGTATGATTAGTGCTTCAGAAAGAAAAATTAGGGCACATTTTGAGTGACTTCTCAAATCCTCTTCAATTTCATTAAAAAAATTCTGACATGCAGACTGAAACATGCACTTTGAATACCAGCAGCAGACTTCCCTGGTGAGCAGTAGCTTTACTACAGTGATCTAATGAGCAACTAGAGTGCTAACATTCAGAATTTATGGCAAATGTGTGACACATCTGAATGCCTTCTTGATGTAACCAAAGTAAACAAGCATTGAAAATGCAATAGATCTTCCCCTCGTTTAAGTTAAAGCCATTCTGTTTGTAATGAGGTGACTTTTTAGCTTTTGCTTTTATTAGTGTTTTTTAAACTTTCATGTAAATAACATGCATATGTATGCATATATGTATATGTATGCATGCATTTATATTTGTATATATATAGATATACAGATTATATATGTTTATATATGTATGTATATGAAGAATAAAAATCTTTGTCAAACCTGGAGTGCTTTTATCCTCTTTCCAGGACGGGAGGGAGTTTTAGGAGCTTCTATATGTATGTATACATATATATAAATGCATATGCATATATATGCATATATATATATGTGTATATGTTTGCGTGTAAAGAGAGGTAGAGAGGTAGAGGTGTAGAGGTGTAGAGGTAGAGGTAGAGAGGTAGAGGTAGAGAGGTAGAGACTAGTAGATAGAGAAGTAGAGAGAGGTAGAGAGGTAGAGAGTAGAGAGTGAGTAATAGAGAGTAGAGAGTGAGTAGTAGAGAGTAGTAGAGAGCAGTAGAGAGAGTAGCAGAGAGTGAGTAGTAGAGAGCAGTAGAGTGAGTAGTTGAGAGTAGTAGAGAGTGAGTAGTAGAGAGTGAGTAGTAGAGAGTAGTAGAGAGTAAGTAATAGAGTGAGTAGTAGAGAGCAGTAGAGAGTGAGTAGTAGAGAGTAGTAAAGAGTGAGTAGTAGAGAGTGAGTAGTAGAGAGTGAGTAGTAGAGAGTAGTAGAGAGTGAGTAGCAGAGAGAGAGAATAGTAGAGAGTAGTAGAGAGTGAGTAGTAGAGACTAGTAGAGAGAGAGTAGTAGAGAATGAGTAGTAGAGAGTAGTAGAGAGTGAGTAGTAGAGTGAGTAGTAGAGAGTGAGTAGTAGAGAGTAGTAGAGAGTGAGTAGTAGAGAGTAGTAGAGAGTGAGTAATAAAGAGTGAGTAGTAGAGACTAGTAGAGAGAGAGTAGTAGAGAATGAGTAGTAGAGAGTAGTAGAGAGTGAGTAGTAGAGTGAGTAGTAGAGAGTGAGTAGTAGAGAGTAGTAGAGAGTGAGTAATAAAGAGTGAGTAGTAGAGAGAGAGTAGTAGAGAGTGAGTAGTAGAGAGTAGAGAGTAGTAGAGAGTGAGTAGTAGAGAGTAGTAGATAGTGAGTAGTAGGGAGTGAGTAGTAGAGAGAGAGTAGTAGAGAGTAGTAGAGTAGTAGAGAATGAGTAGTAGAGAGTGAGTATTAGAGAGTAGTGGAGTAGGAGAGAGTAAGTAGTAGAGAGTAGTGGAGAATATTCCAAAGTTTGGCACAGCACCACTTGCACAATAAGTCCAATCAAATCATATCACTTAGAGTCCTTACTGAAGCGCTGAATCTTGGTGTATATTCAAATGCTTTTATTTTCCTTAAGTTTATGTACCACAGCCAGCCGACACGTTTTGTTCTGAACAACAGAACTTCTTCAGGGCGTTCTTATTTCCTTCAAGTTATGTCGGTATCCTGTTGTCATATAACTAGATATTTCTTCCAAATGTTAGACGAGACGTAAGTACATTCTTATTCAAAGTGACTAGGTATCAATTTTACCCACACAATTCGGGCAGACTTGAGTAATTTATAGCATCCTCAAAGTCAGTCTATCAAAACTTCCAAAGAATAGGACATGATAATCCAAATCCAAATGTTTCTCAAGAAAAGTCATTTTCAATCGTTCGGAATATCGGCGTTTGGGCAGATGTGACCCAGGGACCCCCAGTATGCAAGGGGAATTAGTCCCTCCTCTGCAAACACGCCAGTGGCCTGCGTTGCAGAGAGGTGTAAAAAGGGGCATAGCCTCATTACACCTCTGTGCAATGCAGCCCCCTGGCGCATACTGGAGGTTCCAGGTGGGCTAGTTGGCCCCCAGGGACCTCTAGTATGCAAGGGGAATTAGTTCCCCCTCTTCAAACATGCACGGGGGCTGCGTTGCAGAGAGGTGTAAAAAAGGGTGTGGCCTCATTACACCTCTCTGCAATGCAGCCCCCTGGCGCATACTGGAGGCTCCTGGTGGGCTAGTTGGCCCCCAGGGACCCCCAGTATGCAAGGGGAATTAGTTCCCCCTCTGCAAACGCGGCAGGGGGCTGCGTTGCAGAGAGGTGTAACAAGGGGCATAGCCTCATTACACCTCTGCAATGCAGCCCCCTGGCGCATACTGGAGTTTCGAGGTGGGCTAGTTGGCCCCCAGGGGCCCCCAGTATGCAAGGGGAATTAGTTCCCCCTCTTCAAACATGCACAGGGGCTGCGTTGCAGAGAGGTGTAAAAAGGGGCGTGGCTTCATTACACCTCTCTGCAATGCAGTCCCCTGGCGCATACTGGAGATTCCCGGTGGGCTTTCAGGTCTTATATAGTTAGGAATTAGCATTAAAAAAAACTTGCAAATTCACTGAAAAAACCATAGGTTTCAGGCCTTATATAGTTAGGAATTAGCATTTAAAAAACCTTTGAAATTCACTGAAAAAACCATAGGTTTCAGGCCTTATATAGTTTGGAATTTGCATTTAAAAAACCTTTAAAATTCACTCAAAACACTATAAGTTTTAGGGGTGTTATAGTTAGCTGGACATTTCACTCATACAAAACCATTGAAATTGCTCATATATAGTTAGTTGTACTAACTATATTTCGTGCACCCGCAATCCACTGCTGATGATGTCACATATTACATTATTCATGACATGGTCAGTGACATCACTGATGACATCTCAAATGACATCACTGATGACATGGAAGCGGGCAAGTTCTTGACGCATTTAGTAAGATTACTAACGAGATAAAAAAAGATTTGTCCAGACAATACAAAAGCCAGACTAAGAAACATAAGGGATGGTTTGATAAAAATTGTAGTAGGGCACATCGAAATTTGAAATCTGCCTTACAGGAAGACCCCAGATCAATTGAATGTGTAAGATTCCACAGGAGGGCCTACCGGGTAGCCATCGATAGAAGAAGAAAAGAGTTAAAAGTGACACTTTGGCAAAATCTCCATGACGCATGTTTAGCAAGAGACAACACTGCGTTCTGGAGAGCGGTGAACGCCCCGTTCTTAAAGGATAAAGAAAGGGATTATATTGATATGGCTATCTCTGGTGATGTGTGGGTTGAGCACTTTTCTAATCTATATAATAACCAACCTGGGTTAACTACTTCTAGTACTTACCCCTCGATTTCACAGATAGAGTCTGACCGAGCAGAAATTTTTCCCTTGAAGATTACTTTCGAACATGTAGAAGTTCTTATAGCAATTGAGGAAAGCCATGCAGGGAAAGCTCCGGGACCGGATGGGGTTCCAATTGATTTCTATAAATCTGTGCTACCTCTCTGGTCCCCGCTGATCACTAATGTCTTAAATCATGCAAATGGTGTTGGCTTTATTCCAACTTGGTCAGAGGCAGTGGTAATACCCATCTTCAAAAAGGGAGATAGAAATAATCCCGCTTGTTATCGTCCTATCTCCCTTTTGGATGCCCTCATGAAGGTAGCGGGAAGGATAATCCTTAACAGGCTTCATGAATGGGCTGTAGAAGGGGATATTATCATGGATTTGCAATATGGCTTCCGTTCTGGGATGGGCACAATCGAACAAGGCTTGAATTTAGCTCTCTTAACTGCAAAATATACTGAGGCTAAGAAGGAAAGCCTGTACATAACATTCGTGGACCTGAGTTCCGCGTTCGATTGTGTTGATCATGCGAAGATGTGGAGCATTCTATCTGACATGGGTGTGGATCAGCGTATTTTGTCATTTAGAAGGGAGTTGTACAGAGATGCAGGTGCCAGAGTACGCTATGGGGCGGGGGGTTTATGTTCACACAAATTTAACATCAAAAGAGGTGTGAGGCAAGGGTGCATCCTTGCACCCTTTTTATTTACACTATATATCAACTCGGTGGGCCTTCACCTTAGGAAGTTTCAGTTTGGCTACCCGGCTGTGGGGGGGAAAGCCATACCCATCCTACCCATCCTCCTCTATGCCGATGACGCTGCTTTAATATCTTGCACTGTAATCGGCTTACAGAGAGCAGTGACTGAATTTTCCGAATACATGGGTGCCCGCGGTCTAATAGTAAACGTTGCAAACACTTACTTCATGACCTGTAGTACTCGGAAGAAAACAAATAGAGCCATCTATCTGGGAACCAAAAGTATTGAAAATACTAACTGTTTCTCCTATTTAGGAGTTACATTTGATAGTAGAGGCTCTTGGAAAGAGGTTGTCTGTACTAGAAGATTGGCCATTAGTAGAGCAAACGGCGCCTTGATTAATTTTTCGAGAAAAATAGGCGGGAGACCAGTGAGGGAGCTTATACAGATTTATAAGGCTAAGTGTGTTCCCACGGGTACATATGGGGCTGGTGTATGGGGATTGGCCAAAACAGATCAGATTCAATATGCTGAAAACAAATTAATTCGCTATTTATTGGCGGCGCCAAGTTCAATGTCCACCTATTTTTGCCATGGGGAAGTGGGCTTAAATTACATAGAAGACGTTATTAAATCATCCCCACTTCTTCTGTGGCAAAAAATCTGGGTCACCACGGAAACATCGCTAAACAGAGATGTTGTGCGAGACTGTTTATCTTTGGACGGGGCAGCAAACATTAAATGGCTCAACTATATCAAGGATATGTCAGCCGAGTTGGGTCACAAAGAATATTTTGACAATCCATCCTGTTTAGAATTTTTTTTCGAAAAAGACCCTTAAAAGATCTAATAAGGATCACTTGGCTAAGAAAAGGTGGCATAAAGGAAAACATAAGCAATCAGTTATGGCCTATCAGCAGTTGACCACCCATGTTGGGATACAGCCGTATTTATTGTTGGAGCCTAGCCCATATTCGAGGATGCTGTTGACTAGGCTGCGAGTGGACACTTTCTTTCGTTTAGTGACATTTCCCAAATGCAATGATTGGTCTCCTCATCTAGCGAAATGCCCCTGTGATGTACTTTCATCCCAGACTAACATCCACTGTATCTTCTTCTGTAAACTGTATGTTATCCCCAGGAAAAACTTTTTGTTACCACTATTAAAGACCTGGGGTATTAGAGGGTGCACTGCTGCTTTCCCTAGACTGAAAACATTAGAATCACCTTTAGTGATGAAATCAGTCACCTCTTAGTTAAGGATTGTCATTGCTTTGAGGAAATCTTTGTGATCTGTTCCTTTTATGAATGTGGTTAAAACATGTTCTGGCTTTTTCCTTTGACCCTGTGTACCAAATCAATCCACCAATATATTCGAAACGGGGGAGAGATTCTGTTGTGGTGGTATATAATATGCTCTCCGAATATACGTTATGTAATATGAATGTGATGGAAATTTTTAATTGGTTTTAACATTGTTTATCCGAATGTTTTTTATATATGTGCTTTTATGATTTTAAAACAAAAATCGAATAAAGCTGATTTTGAACTTGAATTTTGACTTAAATATATGACACCATGTGATGAGGACTCAGATGACACTACGTGATGTGACTGGAGCTGTAAATCAATCCCATCACCATGCTGAAGTCAGTTTCCAACCATTTTTCAAACCATTTTTTACATCCCTTCAAGACAAAAATATGGAACTAACATCGAAATTGTCGGTATAGTTATCTATTCAAATAAAATCTTTTTAACACAGTCTCTACTCAATATATACACATATAGACTCCTTTTGTTATATACAGTAATGCAACAGTACAGAGGGTGGGTCAGTGAGGAATCCACAAGTAGATACGGTATTCACCAGAAAAAGCATTATCAAAGGTAAATAGCTTGTTTTTCTGATGGATATATCTACCTGCTTTTTCATCAACATCGGGAAATAGTTTACCCAAGCAGTCTCATACCCAGATGTGGGCGCATGTCACTTTTACAAATAAATCTTGTAAAACTGAACGAGCAAAGTGACCGTCCCTCGTCCCTTTGGAAGTCTGAGGAAGCAGATTTAGCTCTATCAGAGTGAGCACAAATACCTTCAGGAGGCTCCTTGTATGCCATGGTTTAGCAGATCCTGATGCAGAGGATAATCCATCTCGAAATAGTCCTCTTATGTACTGCCTTCCCTTACATTTTTCTATTGTACCGCACAAAGAGGTGGCCATCCAGTCTGAATTCATGTGTCATATTAACATAAAGACTAACAGCTCTTTTGGGGTACAAACCCAAAGGTCTTTTGTAGTGGACCTCCAATGAAATTGAAACTGAGAAACCCGTACTCCCACTGGTAAAGCAAGCTTGGAGATGGGAAAACTAGGGCTGCTTTCCTGTGTTGTTAGAAGGTGAGGATGAGGTGGAAGATGGAGGGAGGGAAATGGCCTGCTGTCTACCCCATCCATGCCCTGTGTAGCTCTTATAGCGTTAGTTAGATGACTGCTGCTGTTGCAACTGACCATACTGTTGGTGCCTACAAATTGAAAAGTCTCTGGAGAAGCCTCGAAATCTTTTGAACTGTCTATATTCCTTGGCTGAGACTGAAGGCCCAAGGAACAAGCTGAGGTTTTACTGTCTTTAAAAAGTCCCAAATCAGAATCTACTTTAGATCAAAATAGGTGAGAGCCATCAAAGAACACATCCATAAGGGTGTTCTGTACATCCTGCAAAAATCCAGAACCTCTCAGCCATGTACGTCTTCTGGAAGAACTCAACATTCCCATTGCCTTTGCCACAGAATCAGCCATATCTAGCCCCAAGTATATAACTTGACTGGCATTCTGTAAAGTGACTCTGTACATCCTCAGGCAATCTAGGAATAACAGCCTGCACTGAATTCAGATGTGTATGAATATTGGTATATTTAAGTGCCATGCTTTCATATGAGAAAAACGTGTCAGCTGGCTGCTTCATTTTCCTAGACTCCCTGTCTGCAGGCAAGGTGAGGAATGAACCCGAGCTCTACTTCAACAAGCAAGAGGCTTGGGCAACCAGACTCTGGTGTAGGCTGTGATGATAAAAAGAGACAATCACCTGGAGCCTGTTCTATATTGTCTGGCTATCGGCCTTGAAACAGCTGTGACTGTCATTGGTTTTTGACAAATATCTGAAATAGGATCAGTCAAAGCCTTATTGAAAGGGAGTAAAGCTTCGGAGGGTGTTGCAGAAGAATGGAGTATCACAGTCAGAATATTAAATTGTCTGGCCTCCATGGTCTGGCCTCCATATATGTATTACCTACTGGCGGTTGCCAGTATGTAGTGGTAGTTCGGACCCATTATCCATAGGAAAACCGCAACATTCTATTGCCAATAAGTTTGGCGTCGATTGATGGAAAGGGGTGGAGCCTGGAACAATGGCCCAGTAAGCTGCTATGAAGGGGCAGGCAGAGGGCATTGGAAACCAGACCCTGAATGTGCCTCCAGTGAGATGCACGAGGCCCCTGAAGTGGCCGCCCAGGAATCCACTGAGGAGGACATTGCTTCCCCTGTTGACCTGCCTGGGCTTGCTGGATGGCATGTGGAAGGAGAAGCCAGCAAGGAGGCGTTCTGTAGGGCATAAATGGAGTGCCCAACCCTTGTGAGCATGAGGCAAAAAGCAGCAGGTGATGCCTCTGGCAGTGACCACATTTACTGGGAGGACAACCTCTTTTACAGTGAGCCTGATGCTCCTGGGCATTGGACAGCACAGGCCATGGTGGTCCTCCAATGCTACAGGGCCTTTCTAATAGAGCTAGCTCACAAACATTTCCCCTCAGGACACCTGTGCCATGACAAGATCTTTGCAAGGCGTGTCCCCCACTTCTATTGACCTATGATTAAGAATTCCCCAGATTCTGTAGGAATTGTTTGACCTGCCAGGCCGGTGGGAAAACAGGGCATAGGCTTAAAGCCCCCCTTAACCAATTGCTGGTCATTTGCACACCCTTTGAGAGGATGGGCATTGACATTACAGGGTCTATGGATCCCTAAACTGCTTCAGGCAAAAGGTTTATCTGGGTTCTAGTGGATCATGCCACTAGGTATCCAGAGGCAATCCCTCTGAGAACTACGACTGCACCTGCAGTGGCAAAGGCCTCATCTCAAATGTGCAAAAAGGGAAATGCGAGCCCCGCTGCGCGGGCCACACCCAGGCGAAGGGTAGGCCTGTATGTGTCCGGAAAAGGGTGGGCTGGGAAACCCCCCCGAATCCTCGTGACTGAGGAAATTTGTTAGGTACTGTGCCCAGTACATTTTGTTGTGTATTGTAGTCACACTGGGCAACAGTGTCAGTCAATTAGTCATATTTGTTTCAGGCTGTGCCATTTTGGGGTGGGTGTATTTAAACCCCTCTGTCTACTGGGCAAGATACTTCAGTCACTGTAACTTGTACCTCCAGACATCTTCTGGAAATGTTGCTTAAAGTTCCTTAAAGCATGACTGCTCATAAGAAACGGGAAAAAGGAAGCAAACCATGGACCTGACTGAAGGGGAGAGCAATGCAACCACTTTGGATTAATTTTTAGTTAGGGCGGCAAATGTTTTGTTCAATGAAATTGCACTGACCAAAAAGAGACTCTCGTTGGCGATAACAAATTGTTCTCAGAGTGCATTTCCTCTTGGTGACCCTTTGCAAATGGTTGACCCTGTTGGGATGGAACCTATTATGATAACTGCTACCGATTTGCCAGATGGACCCGATGGTGACCGAGATGAAGGCACATTTCTGGCCAAACCCCCGGTCAAAAGGAAGAGAGGAGCAGGGAACATATCTGTGCGTTCACCCAAGAGGACTGTGGGCTCAGTTGTTCTAGATCAGGTGGACTTGAGTCAGAATGCACCTAATCTGTTACTCAAAATTGAAGATATGGTAAAATCACTCTTGGCACCCATCGATTTACGGCTGTCAAAGATAGAAGCTTTACTCTGTCAGTCTATTGTGACGCACTCTTGACATCTATCTGATAGGCTGGAAACAGTGATTGTAGAGTCAACGGGGGTGCAGGGCCCATGCAGCGGGGTGGACTGGCTCCCTGAGCCCTTTTAACAAGTGGCTGCCAGCTCCTAGATGGTAGAGGTAGCTTGCAGCCAGGGCATGTCGATAAAACCAACCACAAGAGGGTCCTTGATCTAATAGGACCCTGGGTATATCTCAAAATAAACAGGAAGGGGGGTGCAGACGTAGATCCAAGCAGGTTATTCACTGTCAAAAAGACTCATTCTCAAAACAACTTACGGCCCGATTTGCAGGGCCCAAATTCCTCCTATCTCCCACCAGAGATAGCAGAGAAAAATGATATCCTTGATCTGCCCCAAGAGTCAGGTTCCTTTGTGGCCGTCCTGACAGAAGTTCCCCCACTTAAATAGGGTACAAAGGAGTCAAGTATAGATCTGATACATAAAGTGATCCATTGGTTGGACAACTCGTTAGGAAACAGTTGTCACCTATCATCTCATATCATCATGGCCAGAAGAGTGGGATGGGTTGGAACCACTATAAGAAAAGACAGAGGAGGTGATTGCATGGTGGTGAACTTAACTACCCGACACATACAAAAGGCATGATTCATAGTTATTACAGACAAGAGACTGAAACTGGAATCAAGATTGTCCTGCTTCACTTTTTCTATCCCACAGGGGTACCACACCAAAGGCTCACAAGTATAAACCATGGTCTAGATAGTATTGAATGACAATCGGCTCAAATTGATGATGTGGAAAGTATAGAGGCCTGCATTACCTGAGGTGGTCACAAATACTCACTTAAGGCCTGTGCCCATCTAACATGGTCCATTGAATTTCAAAATAATGTCATGGAATATTGCGGGACTAAGGGCTAAAAAAGACGAGGTGCAGTGGCTGGCTACTATAAGGTCATGTCATAATATTACATTACAAGAAACATACAAGACAACTGATTACCTTTGTTTAGGATGGTTTTACTCTCTTTTATAAAGCTGCTTCTCCCTCCACTGTAGGTCATGCAAAGGGAGGTTTGCTCACCCTGATATCACTCAAATTAGCCTGTATGATAAGGAGGTTATTTTGCCCCTCCCCCCATGTGTTATCAGTAGAATTACCTTTCCCCAAGCATTTTACCTTGATGATAATTAATTTTTATAATTCCTTTTGCAGGGAAAATGATAGCGAGCATATTTACGCACTCAAGGGTTTTTTGGAACAACATGGAAAGGAGAATAGCTCCTTCTTTGAGGTTATTATAATGGGGGATTTTAATATACACCTTTGTCCCTCTAATTGTACTCCAGGTGGGGAATCCTTGGTAACCCTGGTTCCTCCAAGCCATTTTGAACACTCTGCCCAAGGTTGTAACTTAGAGCGCTTACTTGCTATAAACAATCTACAATGTCTTGAGCATACGGGGGAGACAGACTCGGTGCCATCTTTTAACAGTAGGGGCTGTTGCTCGACTATAGAGTTCATTATGGTATCAGCCCCTTTGCTGTCCGAAATATTAAAAGTAAACCCTATTTGGAGTTGTTACAGTGATCATAACCTGTTAATTTGACAAATGACAGGGGAGTTGGTCTTCCATGGGATGAGAGAAAGAGTCTATCATACATGGTCTTTACACCAACGGATCAGGTCTGCAAAATTAGGTGGGGGAAGATAATCCTGGATGCTTTTTTAAACAAGCTATACATGGAGGGTGAAGAAGATATTAAACTGTGTCTTGACAACCTTACAGAGGCCAGTGTAGTTATAGAGGCTTTTGGTAACCTTGCAAAGCGAATTGCAGATAATGTAATGGGGAGAGGGAGGTCAGGGTTACTCCAAAGGGAGAAATGGTTTGACGCAGACTGCTCTAAAACCCATAAGGCTCTTATGCTTGCTCTAAAACATAAACCCAAGAACATAGACATTATTAAGGTTTGTAGGAAAGCTTATGAATTAGCTCTAAATCAAAGGGACGATAAGATACGGGAACAGGCATGGCTGGATTTGAATCAGGTCAGCATTCTGTGTAACAGCCCAAATCTTGGAAAATTGTAAATAGTCCTTTCTTTTCAGACCAGCACTCGGCGAGAACAGATTGTGTTATCCCCGCTGATAGATGGGTTAGTCATTACGAGCAGATTTACAAAGCAGTGGACCCTGAGAAACATGTTATTCTCTGGGAATCCAGCATCACCTGCTTAGTTTTGGGGTAGCCAAAGCAGAGAGCGATCATGGCCACCGCAGGTCAAAAAGGCCCTGGGCCTGATGGCGTCCCTGTGGATCTTTATAAGGCAGATCCAGGGACATGGGCAAAGATTTTAACTAAGGTTTTTAACACAGCTACAACAGGTGGTTTCCCTCCATCATGGTCCAGAGTGGTTATTTTACTAATTTTATAAAAAGGGCGCTAGGGATAACCATGCCGATTTCATTGCTAGATTCAGCCGCCAAAATCATGGAGTATGGTTTTAGAAAAAGCATGGGGACTGTGGACCAATGTATTAATTTGCTCATGATGATCAGCAAATTTACACTTACCAAAAAGGGTCATATGTATATGGCATCATGGATTCAACGTCTGCTTTCGACCGAGTGAATAGGTCAAAATTTGGCCCTTAAAATTAGAAATTGAAATGAATGCCGATCTGGTGGCTTTCTTACACTGATCCCAACTAAATTTGACTGCCTCTGCCAGTTTCAATGAAAATGGTTCGCTTACAAAATCCTGGGATGTAAAGAGAGGGGTGAGACAGGGTTGTATGTTGGCCCCTGTCTTATTTACCTCATACATTAACAATCTAGGGGCCGTCCTAGCAACTGCTAGTAAGGACATCCCGAGAGCAGGTTCTAAACTTATACCAGCTCTTTTATACTCAGATGATGCTGTTTTACTAGCAAAGACACCAATGGGACTGAAACGCCTTGTAAATACCTTTATTGATTTTATGGTTTCACTTGACCTCTCCATTAATTGCTCTAAATCTCATATAATGTCCACAGCTAATTTAAAACGTGACAAGTGCACGCTTATATGTAAAGGTGGATAATTGAAAAATGCCGCTACATTTCCGTATTTGGGCATTTTGTTTGACGAAAAGGGGTCATGGGTGGTGCAACGAACACTTAAGGTAAACAGCCTGTCTAGAGCAGCAGGAGCAACCATGGACTTTGCTAGGAGATTGGGGAGCAAACCTTTGCATCCCCTTTTGAAGGTCTATAGTGAGAAATCTTTACCAATGGCCACATATGGCAGCGAAGTATGCGGCTATAAGGAGGCTGGCAATCTGCAAGTGGCCGAAAATATTTGTGAAACATTTTTGCTGTTCCCCCCAGCACCATCTTTTATGGGGAATGAAGAACTAGGGTAGGGTTACATTTCCGATCAGATATCAGTGGCCCCCTTAATTTGGTGGTTAAAAGTATGCTCTAGCCCCACCCCTAACCTGAATCAACTTGTTTTATAAGATTCAATGAGGCTGGATAGATCTGCTGATGTTCCTTGGTTAGGTTAAATTTCTCAGAAGCTAGCGAATATAGGGCGTCCTGACCTCTTTACACACCCAAGACAGATGTATTCTTGACAGCTGAAAGCCATTCAGAACCAATTTTTAGACAGGAAGAAGTTGGAAAGGGAAAATAGGGAATTAAAAAAAACTCACAATAAGACAATACATAATATTGAGACCCGGGTCCCTAGAAAAACCTTTTTTGGTCTTACATGAAAAATTTACACCACTTCTTTCTTCTAAGTAGATGTAGGTTTAATTGTATTCACTGGCATCTCACGGACCCCAATGGCTTTTCTAAGTCGGGGGCCTTAAAGCCTTGCACCTGTGACGATTTATCAGATCCAGACATTTACATTTTATCTTTTTTTGTGGATTTTATAACGACCTTAGGATCAAATATATTCTACCTCTTTTAAAACATTGTAATTTTGCACAAGTGAGGCCTGCTCTGATATATTTGCAAATGTTGTCTTCACCTTTGATATGTTTTGGGGTGGCGAGTTTTCTATCAGGGTCCTTACGGCGTAGGAAGGAATTCGCTCATGCATTGAACTGGTAGTAGAATAGCTATGTTTTAGCAGGCATTGTTCCTTAGTTATGTGACATACTGTATTGAATGCACTTTAACAAGGCTTATGAAACTGTAGTAGTTTATAATCGTCTAGGCTAGTCGTAGGCCCTGAACACCCATACAACGTTATTTTATATACATTTTTAGACCTGTCTTTTATCATGGACTGCATAGTTTTTATCTTTTTTACTCTTGGTCTGTGCAAATGTGCTTTTATGATCAAAATGTGGCACAATAAAGTTTATTTGACTTGACTTGACTGCACCTGCAAGAAGTTGTGTCTGATAGGGGCACAAACTTCATATCTGCTTATATGCAGTCAATGTGGAAGGAGTATGGGGTAACTTTTAAGTTCAATATAATAGAGGGTGAAACATGTACACCAAATATTCAAAAATAATTTTCAATAAATTGAAAAGTTCTGCGTGCATCTGGGGTATCGCTCACTGGTCCATGAGCATGTTAGTCAATCATGACAAGCGCCTCCCTAGGGAAGACGTCCCCTCAGTGCACAGCTTTTTATCTCCAGATGAGTGGAGTGATCCCATTCAAAACGCTTCAAACCATGTGTAATCAGTCAATTGAATTTATTCTTTCCTCATAAATTATTTACTGGACAAGTAAACTTCTTGTTAGTTCCATAAAACAAAATTGTTTTGCATAGTAAGCAAAAGGGTGCAGTTGTCGACGTTTCGGTCTATGTAGTGAAGACATCTGCTAGACCACCTTCAGGACGGTATTTTCATATGGTGAATGACCCTGCGAAAGCTACGCAGTTGACTATGTATGGTTGATTTGAGGGCTGTTAGATGTAGTCCAGTCCATTGAATATGTTTCAACGTTATGGAGATGGAGAGCACACGGTAATCAGCAGTGCTCGTTTTCGAACACTCAGTGAAGTGATTGGCCACATTGGAACTAATAACATCACTTTTATGTTGAAGGAGCGATTGCCCACGTGTCCTGTCCTTCTCCATATCATGGAAACATATTCAACGGACCAGACTACATCTAACAGCCCTCAAATCAACCATATATAGTCACCTCTGTAGCTTTCCAAGGGTCATTCAACGTATGAAAATACCGTCCTGAAGATGGTCTAGCAGATGCCTGCACTAAATAGACCAAAACATCGACAACTGCACCCATTTTCTTTGTGATTTTTCTCATTAGAGGAATTGTTTTCTGTATAATTAGTTACAATTTCTTTATGTATAAAGTATATGGAATGGGTGACCACATAAGTGTCAATGAGATAAGAGCAGCAACAAAAAGCCTTTAAATCTCGGTCGTAGTGTGTTTTTATGTGCAGTATTTTATGTACCTACTAATGTGTTTATTTTCTCAACATAAATTTGTGTATCAAGAAATATACACTCGTTTTGTGTTTTGTTCCTTCGCAGTCTTTCATATGTCTGTTTATATTAAAATAAAGAATACATTTTTCAAAATAACTCAATGTAAGCTACTGCTCAGAGCGTATTGCAGATGACTTCATAACACTTGAGAACGAGTAGAAGAAAGATTCCCTTGTAGGTACTCTTACCTGTTGATACACTAATTACCCAAGCCTCCAAGGGTCTATTGGATTCCCCACTCTGCCCTTTTACTACGTATAGAAAATGGACATGTCTCTGCACGTACCGCTCTTTGTGCCTAACAAGTTGTCTCCAATGCATGTCTGGGGTGGGTGACAGCTACACTTTGTGCATTCCCTCTAGACAGCCACAACATAAGGAGGATAGGTGTGTCTGATTTCCCGTCTACAAACATCTGGATTCTGTGGGCCTTTCCTGGCAAGGATGGAAGGGAGAGGCTAACACTTCACTTGAAGAGGCAGTGTCTTGTCGCCACACAAAGGACTGATTACCCCCACAGATAGCCTGCCAGACAGGCCTGGGTTGAAAGGGATACATGTGCACTTCAGAGAGTTTCTTTAAAGTCACTCCAACATCGAGGGCACATTTTGGGCATAAGTACTAGGTCTCTAACGACCTAAAACCAGACACTACTTGACTTGTAACTGAAGCCAGATGAACTGCTGTGCTGCTTAAAGGTATCAATCATCTGCTGATATGGAAGACCTACTGCCCTACTGCCTGCTTCTCTATGACTCTGCTGAAGGAGAACTGGACTCTGCCTTCACTCCAAGTGATCTCCAAGAGCATGTTTGATTGCCTTTTGTTGCTTGGGACTAAGGTATATCAAAGTCTCTATACTTGCAACACAGATTTCAACACATCTGCCTGCCTGCGTATAGCAGGACCAGCACATCGACCCAGTTTCCGGAGTAAACTCGGTACATTGCATCAAAACCAACGATTGCTCCTAAGATCAACACATCAGACAGCGTATTGGCGCTGCTGCAGCTTGGTGAGGTGTGAGAATCCCGTCAACTGTGTGGCAGAATCTCGTGCATCACTAGACGCATCTCGATTCTGGCACCCATCTTCAGAACTGAAGCATCGCCTTCACTGCATGGAGCAGATCGATGTAACCTGCGGGCCTCGATATGGACGCATCTCGCTGTTTGCGGCCTGGAAAGGTACTTTGTTCACCAGGCCTGCGTGGGTCCTGAAAGGCTGTTGCTCCTTCGCGGTTGGCCGGAACTTTGACTTTGCCCTGGTCCAGCGCCATCAAAAGTATCCTTTTTAGCGCTACTTGCCTCTGAGCGATGTACTTCATTTATTCCTTTAAAATTCAATATTGCAACTTCAATACATCGGATTTTGTAGTTTTGGTCTTGTTTTGTTCAGAATATAATAATCTATTTTTCTAAACCTATGTGGAGTCTTTTTGTGGTGTATTCATTGTGTTACTGTGTGTATGTGTTGCACAAATACTTTGCACATTGGGATTGGACCGTTCGCATAAGATCTCCTGGTTGACTGGTATCAAAGCCTTGCTTATTGATATGGGGATGAGAGACTTGTGGGACAGTCCAGAATCTGCAGACTTTCCTTCCAAAGAAATATATAGAGCTGCATATTGGAATCTTATTAGAACTAGGAGGTATTCCACTCTGACTAGTGCTTCACTGACTAGAGATTTTTGCGAGTTCAAAAATGAACCCTGTTTGGAAAGCTATTGGGATTTAATAACAAAACCCCGAGATCGTAAACTCTATCACCAGTTCAGAGTTGAGACACTCCCGCTTAGGAAGTTCACATGCAAATGGTTACCAGGAACTAGTGATAAATGCCCATTCTGCCCGGATTGTGTAGAAGATATCGACCATTTTCCATATATTTGTCCGGAGTACCAACAACCCAGAAGTAAGTTGCTTAAACCAACATGCAGAAATCTGGGGACGTGCTCTGCGCTGTCTGCCAAAAGGCTACTGAAAACCGGTTGTAATGACATCGCAATAATAGGGGTATCTAAGTTCTTGAGTTGGGCTTGGGCTTTGCGGGAGAGAAATGGGGGGTTGCAATAGCTATACATTAATTTCTCCAGGGTTCGGTATTTAGTAAAGTCTTGTGCGTGTGATATATTTAATCCTGTTTTAGCATATTGATTTTTAAAATTGTAAATAGGTATTTATATTCTTACCAAATTTGTCGGACAGTTTTTATGGTGTTTTAACGGTTGAATTTTGTTGTAACATGTAATTATTTAACTGTCCCGTCTTTTAAGATGAGAAATCGCAATAAAGACTTTTTGAATTGAATTGACTTTGCACTTTGCCTCTTTAGATATGACTGACCGCTCTGTGCCAAGCAACCAGAGGGTGAGCACAGCTTATCTTTTAGGTGTGTATCTAGCTTAGTCTGACCAGAGTGGTGATTCCTATCTGACCTGGGTGCATATCTCAACCAACCAGGAATCCCATTTCTAACATGGTTCAGGTCTCAAAGGAATCGCATGTTGTGTTGCTCCTTTATTCTAACCTGTCTGGTTTTTACAGAACACAGAAGCCAGGGGTAAAGCTGACTTTGTGATATACAGGTCCTTAAAAAGTTGGAGCACCCAGCCAATAGTGCTGAATCATTTTTAATATTGCCAAGAACTATCTCAGCTATTCTGTCTATTGCACGTAATCCCTAATTCTACTGCAGATGAACCTACATATACTTACTGTATCTGTTTCAGTACTTCTGGCAATACAGCAATGGATGGCATGCATGTGTAGTCATGTATAGGGGAGCAAATGCACCTAATCGTGACTGGTACCGTTGCACATTCAGTCCCATACCCATTGTAAAAAACATTTAATATTCATTGTTTATCATGCAGAGTAGAATGATGAAAAAACACTTCTAACTTATAGATCTTCGTTACTAATCAAAATGGTATTTCATTACATTTGGTCACTTATCTCCCCATTATAGCATTTATCATCTGTGGATTTATAGATGTAGATTGCCTAGGTGTGGGTGCTTGCACAACCCCTGCTATCACACTACCTCAATGTTGTAGTGTGTTATCAGTCTCTGTTGTCTATAGATGCTTAAAGGGCTGAAGTACTAGCCTATTTTGCAGTCACAAAAGCAAGCTGTAAATTACAAAATAGGTGTGTTTAAGACCACAAAGGTTTTTACTATTACTACTACTACTACTACTAAACCTTTACAAACTCTAAAATGGGATTATGAATGGATAATGATTCCCAATTTGCAAGGGACATGTGTGGATGCATTTTATTTCCAGGTTTTATTTTGTAACACGCAGTAGAAGAACCCTGCAGAATGTGTCAAATATGCTGGCTTGTTTGTTCTGCTTCTGTACTTTTCCAGAGCCTTGAGCTGCACATTTTACCATTGACTTATTACACCACACTTGTTTATGATGTTCTGTACTTTAGCTGTAACAGCAAGGCCTTGAGAAATCACAGAGTCACAAACGTACATGGCGGGCTGTTGCTATGCCCCGACTAGACAGCTGGTCATCCAAGCGATGATTATCTCCCGGTTGGACTACGCCAGCTCGCTCCTTCTTGGAGCAAACCAAGCTGAGATCCTTCGCCTACAACGGGTACAGAATGCGGCGGCGAGGGCGGTGGTCGGTTTGCCTCGGACCAGTCCTACTTCCAACACTACACGGTCCTTGCATTGGCTACCGATCAAAAGCAGAATTCATTTTAAAGCTTCTCAGCCTGGCTTTTAAAATTTTAAAGAAGTCGGCACCAGAGATACTTAACAATCTTGTATCTCCTTATGTCCCGACTCGCCCTCTCAGATCTCTTGGTCAATCCCTTGTGGTTGTCCCACGCTTCAGACTCAGTCGGATGGGCGGTCGTTCCTTTCGCGTGAGAGCTGCGATTCTTTGGAACGCCCTTCCCTTAGAAATCCGCCTGCTAGATGATTTATTAGCATTCCGTAGGGCCTTGAAAACTCTTTTGTTTTAAATTCCTGCCCCCTTCTCTTCTTCCTGTTTTAGTGTTGTGTTGTGTCCACCTTTCCCTGCGCCAGGACGCTCCTTTGCTGGAGCATCTGTGCGCAATAAAAATTACAATAACATAACATAACATACAAGTTTGCTTTAGCTTTATTCCCATTTATGGGTCCTAATTGCATATAGATTAATAGTTGGATAAATGTTTGGAAAGCACCTACTCTGAGGAGTTACTCATTAGCTGTGTATTATTTGTGCAGCATCTCTATAATCTATAAAAATCACTTGCAACTTCTGTATTTTGGAGTCTGGTCCACACTGGCACATGGCTCCTCGCAGCTGTTCAATAATAAGATATGTTAGAAATCTAACTGCCTCATATCTTTATTCATTTCACTCTCGACAGTTGTAGGTATCACTTTAGCATTACAAATCGGTATGAATTGTATCATTGTTTTGCTACTATACTCTGGTTGCAAACATTGACAAATTATTGACTCCCGCGTTGGAGTGGTAGCCCATTGACATAAGAGAAGAGGTACCATATGGACCCCTTCCGCTTTGTGAATGTAAAATAAAAAGTTGGTTGGGGATTGTGCATTGATCCAGGGCACAATTGTAAAAAATGTTGTGTTTTTATTTTAAACATAGCCCCATTTCCATTAAGGAAAATGGGCTGCATTTTAAGGAGAAACAACTTTATTTACATAACAGCAATCACATTGTAGTCTCCTGAACACAGCATACCACCATCCCTTTGAATGTGAGCATTTGTATTGGGTCACCAGTTGCGAACCGCCTTATGAATGTTTATTAAGCAGGGCGGCCTGCGAACAAGTACGTTTCATTATTTTGTAAATGAACTTTATTAGTACATAGGTCGGTTTACAAAATCAGATTCCATTTGCAAAAAGGCAATATGCAATTTACGTCCACTTTTTGTGACTGTAGTCTTTGTATATCTGGCTCTAATTCTCGCATGGAGCATCTCTTTAGTTTCTGCTTTACAAAGGTGGTCTCATACTAGATGTGGCGCGTATCTAGCAAAAGCTTGCCAAGTCTGTAATGGCATTGTAACTGGACCCAAATATACCTTTTGTACTACATGTGGGAGCTTTCCTTGAAGTAAAATAAAATGTTTACTGTAACTCAAAGCCACTTCAATATGCACAAATATATCTTATTGGGATAGAGGGTTTCTCTTGACATACTTTTTGAATAGCCCAGCTGCATCAGCAGTCTCCAGTTCAATCATGGACTAAAATACCTACGTAATATATAGTGAGTCTGCTCTGACTACTAGCCCTACTTTGTCCCACTTTATGGAAATCTCCTTGTCATCAAATGCCAGGAACATAACGTTTTAAACTAAAAAACACTGCAATTCACCAGTAATAGTTAACAGCAGTAACTATAATGTGTGTACTCGCCATTCACAGGGATGTAATTAATTGTTATTTCATATTTCATCAATAATATTATCAATAATTTCATGAAAAGTATATTGAGTGGTATAATGTGTGGTCATAAGTACTGCATGGTGATTGTGCAAGTTAAGTTACTTCAGTTAACTAAAACTGGAGAGCTTCAGAGGTTTTAAATGACATTGCCACCTAACTTTAACGTCACTGTCACCTTTGTTGTTTTTAGTGAGTTTCAGAGTTTTTTTTAATGTAATTTAAGATATTTTCATGAAACCTAACTATAACGTCACTTTAACTTTTATTTTTTTAGGGAATTTCAAGAGTTTTTCTTTCAACATAAAGTAATATGTTAGTACCATTCCCACCTACTCTGTGGGTGGCAGATACCTCACCATTGGATGTGCTCAACTTTGTGTTGGCTGCAGGGCCTGCATCTAACAGCTGCAGGTGTTAGGTTTGAAATTCCCATTCTTGCAATGCACTCCTTTTATGCTATATTAGGTTAGCAGTGCGTGGCTAAATAGATGCCATTTGTATTCACATACGCAACCCATTGAGTTATCTCCGTAATGTGCAGGCCTCAGTTAGCGAGTGTGACTCCATTTTGCATTTTGTAATCCCTAACAGGCTGCTTAGACTGTGCTTGAGTTAGGCCTCACTGCTCATATTGCTTGCTTCAGCATAACACTGTATTTCGTTATTATTTTCTCCTCTGTTCAAGGCTGTTTCTCGATTTGCTAATGAATAGGTTATTCTGCCCTCCCATACCATCTGAATGTGTAGTTTATGCTCCCACGTTAGGAGAAGCTGAGACCCAGCATTGTGGTCTTGGATTCCAGATAGTATGAACCCATCTGGCAGGTGTTAGCTCATCCTTCTGTGCCTTTTTATTCATGTTCGGCCCAGGCTGGTATTTTTCCATGGTGGACGTTGTTGGAGGCTTCTTGGGAGGAATCATTATCCACTGTAGGCTGTTGGGGGGCCAGTCCCTCAGCAGACATCTTAGGGTGCAGGTCATGATGGACTCCTCTACAGAGCATTGGTATTGCCCATGGCCCAGCACATATTCGTGCCAAAGGAATATGCAAGCTACTGGACCCAGTATGGCAGAACAATCATATTGCTGGGGTAGCCACACACCTAGTAAAGCATTGTATCATTTGTTTGAAGCATAACCCTGGGAAAGGTACTCCTACACCTGCTGGTAACTTTGCTCTGCCTTCCTTCCCTTTCGGGGTTCTCCAGATGGATTTCATTGAAATGCAATGTGTTAATATTCTGAAGTATGTGCTAGTAGTGATTTGTGCATTCAGTAAATGGATTGAAGTGAACCCTACTAAAGAGAACACAGCTATGGCGATGGCAAAGGCACTTTTAAAAGAGTTCTTCCCACGCTATGGATTGCTACACATGATTTTGAGTGACAACAGAAGTCACTTCAATTCAAAGGTCAGTGAATTGGTGGGCAACCGCTTGCATATTCAGCAGAAGTTTCATGCAGCAAATCACCCCCAGTCAGCATGTCTGGTTGAGAAGTACAATGGTACTCTCAAACTGAAACTAGCAAAGATTCAAGAAAGCACAGGACTGCGATGGCCAGATGTGTTACCCTTGGCCTTACTATCTACAAGAGCGACTGCGCATTCTAAGACAGGGTTGTCCCCGTATCAGCTGGTCTTCGGATGCCCTCCCAATGTTTGGGGCATCCCAAGACCCAAGCGATTTTCCAAGCTAGAGTACCCCCTTCTTGTAGACTATTTGTACGAGTTGTCTAAAGATCTTTGTTCACTTCATCAACAAATACACACCAAATTGCAGCCAGTAACAGAGAGTACCGGGCACCGAATTGAGCCCAGAGACTATGTGTTAATTAAAAATTTTAATCGAAGAAGTTTTTGGGAGCCCAGGTGGAAAGGGCCTCTCTTCGTTCTTCTCGTCACTTGTACAGCAGTCAAGGTAGATGGCAGAAAGCACTGGATTCATGCTTCACATGTGAAGCGGGTGCCTCTCCCGCCCCTGTACGATGGCATTGCTGATAGGGAATGAGAGGGTGCCACACTTTGTTCCCTTCTCTGATGCCTGATGGAGGTGGGCTCCAACGGATGAGGAGAGTGATGCAGCCCTGTTTGAGGCGATTCCCCCGGAGATAAGGGCTGCCTCGCATAACTCTGTTTCCAATACACTCAACTCTGAGTCTCGATGACTGCCTGACCCAGAGTTTCTGCCCCTTTTTGTTGATGAAACAGTACCAGGAGTGACAAAATATACAATCTGAGGCCCCGAAAGAAGGACAGTGCACCAGCCTAACAGTCCAGGAGTTAGGAAAGGACTTGAGCTTAGGGCTCAGGTGCCATGCCTAAGGTGCCTGTATTAGACTAGAATGAGCTCCACTGGTGCACTGCCCTGGACATTGGACAGAATAGTTGAGGGCACTTACCAAGGAGGGAGGGTGCCCTATCCTGAAAGAAGAGGATTTGTTTTCTGCAAGGGCTGTGATTGAGCAGCTCCCCTGTGAGAGTGCTTCATAGCACTGTCATTGATGAACAATAGGAGCCTACCGGGGAGGCTTTAAACGGACACTGGGTGATTTGTGCCCCCCTGGTGCTGTTGTTGCAATAGTGGCTCCAGCTTATGATTTCTTTCCTTGTGACACATATAAGTTGCTTTGAAGTTTTATAAATATATCCCTGAGGTCGCCTCATCCATGATGAGGAGCAGCCCTTTGTGGCTGCGCGTCCCACTTCAGCTGGGCATGTTTGGTCCTCTTGGTCCACTAAGAGTAAAATAGAGTTTGTGGTGACAATTTTGCTTTCCCTGCTATTCGTCTTTGGAGTGCTGTTCTTCTTAGAAGAGAAATATCATGTGCATGCTGGAATAAGTACTAGGCCAACACCTCCTGAACATACTTTTGGTACCTTAGCGCCTCACAAAGCAGGATACTGGAAGTCCTATAAGGACAATGTTTTTATTCAGACGTTGTACCATACACATGCTGTTTATAATACAATTAAATGTTGGGTGTGTGGGTTGTTACCTTCTGTCACGCATTGAAGTAAGAACTTGCTGACTATGCCCTTATCCAATATTAATAGTTGTGAGGGATGGTTTACCTTACTTAGTTTGATCCGCTCATTCTCTCAAGTTGACTCCTTAGAACACAAAGGTTTCCGTTTTTTGACAACGAATGTGTATTTCCAACATAGGTCTCCACCTGGTGTTTCCCCTGGAGATGGGCGGTTTGATCGAATGTTCTTGAATACTTGCCTCAGGCCGGCAGATCGAGGTAGAAAGACAAATTGAACAGAAATGGATGGAAATATGTTCTCGCAGTTTAATGTATCAGAATATTATCAATCCTTCCAAGCACGCAATGTCACCGAAGATAAGCCCATACCCATGGCGGTGGTAGATGTACCAGCTCCTTTTTTGTGTTCAAAGGGTGGGAGACATAGAGGTGGGTGACAGTAAATGCAACACCACTTCCATATTGAGGATGCCCAAAAGTCTCACATTGATCCCACTACCTAATGTTTATTTTATTTGTGGTGCTCGTAATTATATCTGGATTTCTGAGGGTTGGTCCCAGTGGTGCTACCTTTCTTACCTCCTTCCCCAGTCTATATAGCCCCTCCCAATTAAGACAAAACTCTTTGCCTACAGCGTAGGGGTGTCCTAGCCCCCCGAGTTAAGAGAGTAGTAAACACAGACGATATTGATCAAACAGACACTTCCCTGCAGCAATTTACTGACATAATGAAGGGCATTCTGCCGTTCTGAGGTCCCACGTTCAATAGCCGTAATATTCGGCGCCTGGGCAGAGTAGTTGAGGGAGTTATTAATACTACTGCAGGAATACTGACCGATATCACAGCTGTGCTTCAGGCTACGAGGCTTGTTGCTCCTCAAAATCGGATATTTTTCGACGTAATCCTGGTCGATAGGGGTGGAGCCTGTCGCGTCATCGGCAGCAGCTGATGCGTGTACATCCCTGATAGCGACCCTACTTTATAATCTGCAATACTGCAATTGCAGAGACTTGTTTCAGAAATCCACCAAGATAAGGGGTCATCTTCCCTCAGAGGGTGGCTCTGGGATCTATTGACATCATGGGGTTGGAAGATACTAATTTTCCTGATAGCTACTGCAGGTGTCATCTTCACATGTTGCTTATGTGTTAATTGCCTCCCCGCCTATTGCACTTATTGTGTGAGCAAGCTCACCCCTTCTCCTCAGTTCTCAGGACGTGATAATAAAGTCTCCACTATGATGATGCAGGATATTATGCTCATCGACGAGGGATTTTCAAATGTTAGTTGAATTTTCATATTAAGTGTTTTTCTTTCTTTTCCATTGTTACATGATTGTCACATGAGCATTTATGCATTCCCCCCCCCCTAGAATTGTAAAGACCCTACCGGATAGCTAAATAAAGCATTTAGCCACTTCTGCTAAAAGAAGGGTCTGTTAGGTTTGAAATTCCCACTCCTGCAATGCACTCATTATATGCTATATTAGGTTAGCAGTGCTTGGCTAAATAGATGCCATTTGTATTCATGTTATGCAACCCAATGAGTTATCCCCGTAATGTGCAGGCCTCAGTTAGTGAGTGTGACTCCATTTTGCATTTCGTAATCCCTAACAGGCTGCTTAGACTGTGTTTGAGTTAGGCCTCACTGCTCATATTGCTTGCCTCAGCAGAACACTGTATTTCGTTATTATTAACTCCTCTGTTCAAGGCTGTTTCTCGACTTGCTACTGAATAGGCTATTCTGCCCTCCCATACCTATCCGAATGTGTAGTTTATGCTCCCACGTTAGGAGAAGCTGAGACCCAGCACTGTGGCCTTGGATTCCTGATAGTATGTACCCATCTGGCAGGCGTTAGCTCATCCTACTGTGCCTCTTTGTCCATGTTCGGCCCAGGCTGGTAATTTTCCATGGTGGACGTGGTTGGAGGCTTCTCGGGAGGAATGATTATCCTTTGTAGACTGTTGGGGGGCCAGTCCCTTGGCAGACATCTTAGGGTGCAGGTCACGATGGACTCCTCTGCAGAGCATTGCTAATAAAGATGTAAGTTTGTATTCTCTACTGTCTGACCGACTCTTCATTCTTGGGAAGGCATAGCAGGTGGTTGTAAGTAACCTGGGTGGCCCCTAAGGGCCACTTCCTTCACAGGCAGTTGACCACCCCAGCTGTGCACATGTGTGTGTGAGGGGGGTATTGAATGTGTGGCTATAGTTGTGTGGGTGTGTAACTTAGGTGAGCTATCTGCAAGGTCAATAGACAACCCCACAGCTGCCCAGCCTGCAGTATTTTTATTTGCATCCACTGCACATGGGGGCCATGCTGAGCAATGCAGTACCACTGCGGCCATCTTATTCCTTAATATTTCTTTGATTTCTAGGACACAAGGATGGAGTCCCAGAGTCCTAAAAAGGCAGCCCCAAAATTCTTTTAAATTTGTGGCCAGTAAAGGAGATTCCCTCCTTTGAGCTAGTGCTAAAACAGTAGTGCAGTGCTGCTAGATATCTATAAAATGAAACCTTAATTACTCAAAAACAAGTGAACAAATTTACAAAAAACAGAAAGCACACTTTCTGGATCAAAATCTAGCTTTCTGCCAAATTAAGTGTAATTCTGTTAGGCTGTTTTGGCTGTAGCAGAGTCTACATTTCCTTTGGTAAATTGCCTGTGGAGAACATTTGAGACCCTCATACTCTCAGCTTCCACTCGTCGGATCACCCCAAGACTTTCCAGGAAGGGGCTGAGGTGGCCTAAACCCTTTTTCTTGGAAAGTTTCACAAAAATGTGTTAAATGGCACCAAAGTTATCAGTAAACTAAATAATCCATTGTTTTAACAATCTTCATGAAATGTTCCCATAAAAATTTCAAGGAGGGTTCTATTATTATGGAAAGTTGGGGGTGATCCATGCAGTGGGGACCAAGAATTTGGGGCACAAAATAAGGTTGCGTTTGTGATGTTAATTCCCATAGGAAGCTTTAGCCACACCTGCAGCCTGAACTGCTAAACGGACTTACACCAAATGTGGCATGGAGGTTGATGTTGGATCAAGGAAGTGCCTTTTGCTTATTTGGTGTAAATCCATTCAGTAGTTGTCGAGAAATGTAAGTTTAAAATGGCCGTGGATTTTTCCCGGTGGTTTCGCAATGAAGTGTGGCCCCCCATGTACCATCGCGGGACATCACGATTATCGATGTCGTCACGAATATTGGTGAACATTTTTTTTTAAACAGTGAATCATTAGTACGCATTGTTATGGAGATATTAAGATTTTGATAAATGTTTTTTATAGAGTTATTTATATAGTGAGTTATCGACTGTGATGGTTGAAATTAATTATATAGGTATATTTTTTATGTGGTGGTGGCTATTGAATTCCTGCTTTTGCTTTCTGCTTTCGTGACCTAACGATCACGATCTGCAGGCTCACCACCGCAAAAACGGAAAATAGGATTTAGAGATGGTTGTTCTAGAGATACACTAGAAAAAACATGAGTTTGACGTGTACAGTAATAAACCCCTAGTGTGTAAAATACCGTAATATGTGGGCATATATGTGTTTTCACTTTCTGGAAATGGTGTCATTGTCGCAGTTAATGTTGTCATCGCTATGTTCCGAAAAACTGCAAAAACAGAAAATAGGTCTTAAAGATGGTTTTTAAAGAAACTTAGTACAACAATATGAGTTTTAACATGATTTGAAAGAAGTATGTATGTAGTAATATGTGTACGGCAATGTTCAGAATGGATTTTTTATATATTATTTTTGGATGTGTTGGTGGTCATTGAATGTTTGCTTTTGTTTTCCGCTTTCATGATGTGTCCAGGGGATTGCGATTATCCAGGTCATCGCTCCCTCCGGAGTTACTGCGACAACATAAAATAGGTTTTAGAGATGGTTTTCATAGAAACTCTCTACAAAAACATTTGTTGGTGGTCATTGAATGTCTGCTTTTGTTTTCTGTTTTCAAGACATGTCTGTGGGGATCGCGATGTCGTCGCGAAGGTCCCTAAAAACTAAAGAAAAAAAATCCATAGGTAAAAACGTAACAATATTTCGGGTACTAGGGTGGCTCTGACAAGAGCCGTTGTGTTGGTTGTGTATATATGACTGATATACATTAGACCAGATGTAGAGTTTGAGGTTACTTAGAAACACCCTGTTGCCTGTATCTGTAAAGTGCACTCCTTCATTTCTATAAATTCCACACATGTCAAAATACAAATTGTTGTTATAGATACAGCCCATGCAAGGAATGCAGAAACAGTTTTTTAAACATGTTTCCTGGCTTTGTCAACCTGTGGACCGAATTGATTTGACCACTTCTATTTATTTCTTGGGCATATATTAGAGTACACCAAGACGGTGTGAGGGAAAAGCAACTTCAGTTCTGGAAAGATTTCTTTCATTAGGATTTCCAGCCCTACCCAATCAATGTGCTTAGGCCATTGCCACCACAGAGCACAATCATGAGGTGAGGAGCTTAGGAATCCATAATGGATTTAACCAAAGCCAGCAACTGATGAAACTTTAACCCTCTCTGGCCAAACCAAGTAATCTGCACATTTGGCAAACCCAAGTCCCTGTCAATACCTCTCTTTTTTGAAACCTCTTTACCCAATAAATATAGCTGTGGCCCACAATCCATACTCTAAGCATTTTGAAGTGAAGGAGGAATGGTAGTCAGGAGAAGGCTGAGCTGAGTAAGGTAGTTTTCCAAAGGAAAATAAGTTACAACTGAGGTGTTTAAAAAAAATATATATATATATATGTTTCATTGGATGTTGCCAGTTTGAAAGAGAATAAAATTAGATAGGATGTTGGATACCGCTTCTTATTGGCTGTTGTTTAAAAAAAAAAAAAGATATGTAATACAGACATTCATATGCTTTTGAAACTGTGGGGTAAACGACACCTGCTGTATTTCATTTGGAAGTAGTGGGTTCCTTCTAGAATGTGCTGTGAACTTGTGACCTACTGGTTCCACTGGGTTTTTAGGTTCACTGAGCTAAGAGTGTATTGGGAGGGAAGGGTAATAAAGAGATGGGACATTTTTTAGTATGTTGAGGAGTGATGACAGGAATTAAGTATTGGCAAGCTTTATTTTCCAAATCAGGACTATGTAATAAACTGTTATGTAGTATTTAAAGTTAGTTTTAATGACGCTAGATATAGGTTTGAACTCCCATTTTGTTTCGCGATTTCTCCACGATCTTCTTGAATACACTGCAAACACTCATAGATAGGAATCTCTTTTTGAAAGAGAGGGAAAGGGTTAACATATACTAACCATTCAGATGTGGAGATAGTTTGCTGTCTGTCTCATGACCACAGAGTGCAAAGTTGAAGAGGTTGCCATTTCATGTTGCTTTGTATGAGAGTGGTGTACCATTCTTGTGCTTAGTTTTTACAAATCCTAACAGTATCAAAACTATCCAGAAAGAGCTCAAATAACAATAGAATCCACAAACTGATTTCACTGGTACATATATAACCTTTTAATTCTTTATAAAAATTACATTTGAAATGAAGACGTATATGGAATTTTCATAAAAAAGAGTATCACAATAGTATGAAATATATCAGATGAACTGTATCTGTTAGAGGGTAAGTGTTTTAGAGGTTAGTGGTGAATGTTTTGGGAAGTAACAGAAAAATGAATTAGTGCCTCTTTATTACATTGTGTACTTTATTGAAACATAATTGTGGAAAGTTACAATGAGGAACTACGAATGTTTTAAATGTCTAAATATCATATGCAGAAGAGATACATCTGTCATTTGCATTCTGGGAGTTGTACTTTTAGTAACATTATTAAACAGGAGTTGTGTAGTCACAAATAAAAGATGAGAACCTGTTGTCCGCCTGTATATGAATTAAAAAAAAGGAATACTTGTTAGGTATGTGTTGGAAAGTGTGTGTCAAAGTGGTTTTTACCTTAAATGACCACTTTACATATGCTTAGATGGTGAGATATGGTTTTTGTGCTTGCACATAGCTATATATACGGTTGGAGTTTTGAGTTTACTTAAAGATGCAGAGAGGTATATATTTTTTGAAAGTTGTCTTGAATGTGTACATCTATTAAGATATTGCATAAATGTTTACAGGGTGATATATGTCCAGGAAGGCTGATGAAAATTTCATGTATATGGTGAGGGTGGTGTTTTTACTTTAAACATGGTTTGTTTAAAATTGAGAGTTCTTGTGCTAGCTTCATTTGGAGTGTAACTGTTTTTGGGGAAATGCTGAATATATGTTTTAGAAGCAGAAGAAATATTTTAGAAATAATGTAGCTATACCATTAACAAAGGCTTCGTGCTTTGAAGAATGTTAAAATGTTTTCCATTTTAGAAACGTATTTATGCATGTGCATGCTCAGTAACAAAGCAATGTATGCTCCTAGTGAGCCATGTATGCAATGATATACCAAGTGTGATATATAAACTTCACTTACACATAGCTCTGTAGAAAATCATATATACGGTAAAACAGGTACATATATACATTAGGTGGATATGCTCTCAGATCTGCACATCTGTAAGTCAGTTAAATTGTAGTCAAACATGCAATTTATAACATGTCAAAGTACAAAGGTGCTCTTGTGGAGTTGTATTACCCACCCACCTTGGGTAAAAATCTGCTAGACCTGCAGCCACAGTCTAGGCCAAAATGTGAGACAAAAGCACCAAAGCACACCATACCACTGATACTTTTATCCTCAAACAGTCATGAAACAAAAAGAATGCAACAAGTTAATAAAGTTCCATTTACAACTTTCCAAAAAGTGATTCACAGTTGTAGACGTATCAGATCATTCAAATGTATTCCATTGTAGACAAAACAAAGGCAGCCGACAGGTGTTTCGTCCTCCTGGACTTTCTCAAGACTTATCTCCAGATTGAAAATAAGCAGTCCTTTTCAGTCTAATACGTTCAAGACTCCAAATGTGAAAAGATATGAGTTCTTTTTCCTTTTAAAATAGTTATATGTCTGCAAACCTGATGTTAGTGTTTCCACACCATAAGTAAGGTTCGTGGAGTCATAGCTGAGTAAAATGGCAATTATTGTATCCAAGTTAGTCAATTACGAACGATTCCTTATTTGTCAAATACGTGATGTTGTATGGTCGTAGGGGCGCTTGGACCATGATAAGTAAGGGCATTAGTTATCATCCCTGCCGCATAAGGATGACAATGGAGAGACCCCTTACAAGCGGATGGATCCCGACCCACGTCCTACCAAACAAACACTAGAGGACTTCCCCCCTTTCCCAGGAATCACTCATTACCTTGCTGTCCTCAGTTAAGAGCAGACCACCCAAGGGTCCCGCACCGCTCAACATTCTGAAACAGGCAGCTTCCATAATAGCAAAACTTAAAAGAAAAATGTATAAGAAACAACAGTATTAATGTGTATGTTATTTTAGAATAGCAGTCAAACGCAGTGTAGCTGTGCATCAGGTCAGGGAGTGACATAGATTCACCACCCGCTTCACCAAAGCTTCCATAATAGCCCCTAACATGATGGACCTGATTAACGCCTTACTGTCCACAGGAATAGTTCCTACCAACTGGAAAGGGGCCAATGTGAAAGTCCTACTTCAGAAACCTAATTTGGATCCAGTGGATATGGGCAACTACCACCCTATCTCCCTTCTGCAAGGAATAGGCAAGATGGCAGAGAAATGCATTAATCAAACCCTCTCCTGCTTCCTTGAAACATACAACCTGCTTCACTCCTCTCAAACAGGATTCCGAACGCATCTGAGCACCGAAACGGCCCTATTAGAAGTGGTGGAGGAGAGTAGAAAAATCTTGGATTGAGGAGGTTCATCTGCCATTATACTCCTTGACCTGAGCGAAATGTTTGACACAGTGAACCATATGATTCTGTTTCACCATCTCAGGAATATAGGAGTAACAGGCACAGTGCTTCAATGGCTGTATTCCTTTCTGGAGGGAAGATCCTTTCATGTATTTGAGGAGAACATCGCATCAAAAACCTACCTCTTTACCGAGCGGAGTCCCTCAGGGCTCATCACTTAGCCCGACCCTTTTTAATGTGTATATGGCTCCTCTCCTCTCCCCCCTTTTCTGAATCATTTTGTCCACCATAAGCGTGGAAGGGTATACTCAGATGTGAGTCCCTCGCTCATTGCACCATCAGGATTCAAGCAAGCCGGGCCGACGACGGCTGAAATGCCAGAAACCGGTCCCCGGAAGCTTGTTTCCTTCCCAGTATAAGAATTGGCTTGGTAGTTTGGTTTGCCCTGTTCCCATCATGCACTGGGACAGGAACAGACTAATTTGCATGTAGCCAGGTTCTGAGCTGGGATGGTGCAGTGAGCTAAAAAACGGTGATGGATCAAGCCCTGATCTTTGGACTGGGTAAGAGTGGTCTGCTTAATTCAGACATTCTGTTCATCACCACCCCCTTTTCTGAATCATTTTGTCCACCATAAGCGTGGAAGGGTATACTCAGATGTGAGTCCCTTGCTCATTGCACCATCAGGATTCAAGCAAGCCGGGCCGACGACGGCTGAAATGCCAGAAACCGGTCCCCGGAAGCTTGTTTCCTTCCCAGTATAAGAATTGGCTTGGTAGTTTGGTTTACCCTGTTCCCATCATGCACTGGGACAGGAACAGACTAATTTGCATGTAGCCAGGTTCTGAGCTGGGATGGTGCAGTGAGCTAAAAAACGGTGATGGATCAAGCCCTGATCTTTGGACTGGGTAAGAGTGGTCTGCTTAATTCAGACATTCTGTTCATCACCACCCCCTTTTCTGAATCATTTTGTCCACCATAAGCGTGGAAGGGTATACTCAGATGTGAGTCCCTTGCTCATTGCACCATCAGGATTCAAGCAAGCCGGGCCGACGACGGCTGAAATGCCAGAAACCGGTCCCCGGAAGCTTGTTTCCTTCCCAGTATAAGAATTGGCTTGGTAGTTTGGTTTGCCCTGTTCCCATCATGCACTGGGACAGGAACAGACTAATTTGCATGTAGCCAGGTTCTGAGCTGGGATGGTGCAGTGAGCTAAAAAACGGTGATGGATCAAGCCCTGATCTTTGGACTGGGTAAGAGTGGTCTGCTTAATTCAGACATTCTGTTCATCACCACCCCCTTTTCTGAATCATTTTGTCCACCATAAGCGTGGAAGGGTATACTCAGATGTGAGTCCCTTGCTCATTGCACCATCAGGATTCAAGCAAGCCGGGCCGACGACGGCTGAAATGCCAGAAACCGGTCCCTGGAAGCTTGTTTCCTTCCCAGTATAAGAATTGGCTTGGTAGTTTGGTTTGCCCTGTTCCCATCATGCACTGGGACAGGAACAGACTAATTTGCATGTAGCCAGGTTCTGAGCTGGGATGGTGCAGTGAGCTAAAAAACGGTGATGGATCAAGCCCTGATCTTTGGACTGGGTAAGAGTGGTCTGCTTAATTCAGACATTCTGTTCATCACCACCCCCTTTTCTGAATCATTTTGTCCACCATAAGCGTGGAAGGGCACACTCAGATGTGAGTCCCTTGCTCATTGCACCATCAGGATTCAAGCAAGCCGGGCCGACGACGGCTGAAATGCCAGAAACCGGTCCCCGGAAGCTTGTTTCCTTCCCAGTATAAGAATTGGCTTGGTAGTTTGGTTTGCCCTGTTCCCATCATGCACTGGGACAGGAACAGACTAATTTGCATGTAGCCAGGTTCTGAGCTGGGATGGTGCAGTGAGCTAAAAAACGGTGATGGATCAAGCCCTGATCTTTAGACTGGGTAAGAGTGGTCTGCTTAATTCAGACATTCTGTTCATCACCACCCCCTTTTCTGTATCATTTTGTCCACCATAAGCGTGGAAGGGTATACTCAGATGTGAGTCCCTTGCTCATTGCACCATCAGGATTCAAGCAAGCCGGTCTGACGACGGCTGAAATGCCAGAAACCGGTCCCCGGAAGCTTGTTTCCTTCCCAGTATAAGAATTGGCTTGGTAGTTTGGTTTGCCCATTTCCCATCATGCACTGGGACAGGAACAGACTAATTTGCATGTAGCCAGGTTCTGAGCTGGGATGGTGCAGTGAGCTAAAAAATGGTGATGGATCAAGCCCTGATCTGTGGACTGGGTAAGAGTGGTCTGCTTAATTCAGACATTCTGTTCATCACCATCCCCTTTTCTGAATCATTTTGTCCACCATAAGCATGGAAGGGTATACTCAGATGTGAGTCCCTTGCTCATTGCACCATCAGGATTCAAGCAAGCCGGGCCGACGACGGCTGAAATGCCAGAAACCGGTCCCCGGAAGCTTGTTTCCTTCCCAGTATAAGAATTGGCTTGGTAGTTTGGTTTGCCCTGTTCCCATCATGCACTGGGACAGGAACAGACTAATTTGCATGTAGCCAGGTTCTGAGCTGGGATGGTGCAGTGAGCTAAAAAACGGTGATGGATCAAGCCCTGATCTTTGGACTGGGTAAGAGTGGTCTGCTTAATTCAGACATTCTGTTCATCACCACCCCCTTTTCTGAATCATTTTGTCCACCATAAGCGTGGAAGGGTATACTCAGATGTGAGTCCCTTGCTCATTGCACCATCAGGATTCAAGCAAGCCGGGCCGACGACGGCTGAAATGCCAGAAACCGGTCCCTGGAAGCTTGTTTCCTTCCCAGTATAAGAATTGGCTTGGTAGTTTGGTTTGCCCTGTTCCCATCATGCACTGGGACAGGAACAGACTAATTTGCATGTAGCCAGGTTCTGAGCTGGGATGGTGCAGTGAGCTAAAAAACGGTGATGGATCAAGCCCTGATCTTTGGACTGGGTAAGAGTGGTCTGCTTAATTCAGACATTCTGTTCATCACCACCCCCTTTTCTGAATCATTTTGTCCACCATAAGCGTGGAAGGGCACACTCAGATGTGAGTCCCTTGCTCATTGCACCATCAGGATTCAAGCAAGCCGGGCCGACGACGGCTGAAATGCCAGAAACCGGTCCCCGGAAGCTTGTTTCCTTCCCAGTATAAGAATTGGCTTGGTAGTTTGGTTTGCCCTGTTCCCATCATGCACTGGGACAGGAACAGACTAATTTGCATGTAGCCAGGTTCTGAGCTGGGATGGTGCAGTGAGCTAAAAAACGGTGATGGATCAAGCCCTGATCTTTAGACTGGGTAAGAGTGGTCTGCTTAATTCAGACATTCTGTTCATCACCACCCCCTTTTCTGTATCATTTTGTCCACCATAAGCGTGGAAGGGTATACTCAGATGTGAGTCCCTTGCTCATTGCACCATCAGGATTCAAGCAAGCCGGGCCGACGACGGCTGAAATGCCAGAAACTGGTCCCCGGAAGCTTGTTTCCTTCCCAGTATAGGAATTGGCTTGGTAGTTTGGTTTGCCCTGTTCCCATCATGCACTGGGACAGGAACAGACTAATTTGCATGTAGCCAGGTTCTGAGCTGGGATGGTGCAGTGAGCTAAAAAACGGTGATGGATCAAGCCCTGATCTTTGGACTGGGTAAGAGTGGTCTGCCTAATTCAGACATTCTGTTCATCACCACCCCTTTTCTGAATTATATGGCTCCTCTGGCAGCCATTGTAGCCCCCTCTGGAATTCGCATGGTGACCTATACTAATGATACACAATTGGTGGTAGCTTTAAACCAAGCAGATCAAAAATCCAATTGCCTCTATTCTTGTCTAGAGGTCATTTTGAACTGGATGGATGTGTCTCAGCTCAAGCTTAATGGCGGAAAAACTGAGCTCATGATGTTGGACAAATCCCTTAGCTTATGTGGGTATTTGCAGACAGTATCTGTAACAACAATTGTGGGTGGGGAAGTTACTGAGGTTCAGTCTTACCGTGTGGACCTCCTGAGTGCTTTACCCCACATTCCCCTTATTGTTAATGTTGTTGTGTATATATATGTCTTGCACATCTATTCTCGGTGTAGTTATTCTGAATGCTAACTCACCTCATGAGTGCCTGTCCTTTCTGAGTCTTAGCCATCTTGTTCCTTTATGTAGGCTTCCCCTTTGGATCCCTTTTCTCTTCTGACTTCCTTTGTAATCCTGGGCAACGCTGTACTTCTTGTTCCGCTTAAGTTTTTTACTGAGTCGCAAGTCTTTGCCAAGTTCCTGACTGTGTCCCAGACAGTCTCGGCCAGTCCCTGACAGCCATGCTGCATTACTTTCAAAGCACAGGGATGCGTCATATTTACAACAATATGATGGATCCCTATGCTGTCTCCTGTGCTGGTGCACATCTGGCTGCCATGCGTGTAGTGGGGAAGATTGGTTTTGTACAAGAAGGGACACCTTCCTGTAGAAAAACAATTACAAGAGGTATTTTCCTCTTTGTATGTGTGTTGCAGAATGCAGCATGTATAGAAACAGGAAAAAATGAGGTGAAAGAAAAGTATTTCTCCTTGTTGCATCTCCCTACATCTCCCCTGGGGAAGTGTAGGATTCTGACGCATTTCCAGGTTTACGAATTGTTGTAAATTTGAATAAGTGGCAGAATCCATGGGTGTTGCATGGGAACACCCACAGCAACACCCATGGCATCCTTCGTTCACGCATAGTGCTGCCTGAAAACTGCCTGCATTTATAAGGCTATGAAAAGCTATACAGAGTGGCTTTACATGGCTTTGTAAATATGCAGCACCACATTAAGGCACTGGTGCGTCAAAATATGTGATGCCCCGGAAGGTGCATGGGGCTTATAAATATGCCTCCTTGCCTTGATGTTCATTTTAAGATTTACTACAGAAGGGGTAAACTATTATTTTACCATGTATAAGTGAGGAGTGAGATATGCTGTAGCTGTGTTGTACAAGAATGTTCTAAAATGTTAAAAGGTACCTTAAACAAAGTTTTGTGTTGTGCTATGGGTTTGTTATATTGAAGTAAGTACATGTAGTAATATATCTAGGTTCATCTGTACATTTAAAACTGAAACCTAACATGAAAACAGTTCTTGTATTATGTGTAAGTCAGTAGTTGGTATATTGGCTAGGGTAAAAATTAAAATATACTGGTTTTTACTTTTGTTTTCAGAACAATATCTACATAACTACACATAGGGCCCGATTCACAGAATGAACTTAAGACTCAATCCTAAACTTACTACTATTTTGGTATTCACAGAATGCACTTACTACTTTTGGCATTCACAGAATGAACTTACTACTTTTGGTATTCACAGAAGTTAGGATTTTGTCTTAAGTTTGTCTTAAGACAAACTTAAGACAGACTTAAGACAGACTTAAGACAAAATCCTAACTTCTGTGAATACCAACAGTAGTAAGTTCATTCTGTGAATGCCAAAAGTAGTAAGTGCATTCTGTGAATACCAAAATAGTAGTAAGTTTAGGGTTGAGTCTTAAGTTCATTCTGTGAATCGGGCCCATAGTTACAATGCCTACACAAGGGGCAAAATGAAGAAAAAGTGGTAAAAGAAAAAAAGAGCTACTGGAAAGAGGACAAATTCATTTCTTAAAAATATATGTGGACATTTGCAAAGATTACAAAATAAAAGAAATGAAATTATGACTTTAAGAAACAATAAGAGTGTACAAAGTGTACACTGCAAGAACAGAAAAGATTGTGAAAGACATGGACACACCTTAACCGAGATACAGAAGCAGTTTAAGGAATTCAGAGCCAGAATGTTTCGGAGTAGTGTGATTATAAATCTACAGGGAACTGTGAAGAAGTATAGAAGAAGGAGAGAGGGACTGATACAAAAAGAATGAGTTGAGAGAGTCTTTGAAAAGGCCTTTTCATTTTGATTCAAAATAGAATGAAGACTGTTGACAGAATAGCGTTCTGTATGAGGATACGAAACCAGAAGAAAAGATTAGTGAATAGAGGTAACTTTTGTACAGTTTTTAGTGGAGCATAGATAAATACTTCTAGTACAGAGCCTTTCTTTAATGAAGAAATCTATCTACAGGATAACATATGAGCTCATGCTATTGATGAAAGCAGACGATGTTCTGAAATGAAGAATAGGAGTTCTATAGCAAAAGAGGGGATGGTAGCTAGAAATATAGAAGACGTTATTGCAGAAGTGGTACAAGGGAGGTATAGTCAGGCCCCTGTATACAAATGGAATTGTAGTAGTGTGTGTAGTATTAAACAACAATCCATTGATGTATTAAGGAAATTCCTACATATATTTCCAAGGTGAAGTTTAAAACACAAAATAAGAACTATACAAGGTTTGGATCCTTGCAAGTTTAGAAAGCATACAACTGTGCAGGGACGCTCACTAGATTGTTTATGAAAGAAAGTGTGCCAACGCACCTTTTATCATTTTAGGATATTAGCTGTACACCATTCAACAATGCAAACTTTAGTTAGGAGGCTATACTATGTGAAAACTACTGCTTTATGTCTAGGATAAATGAATAGTGGCAGAGGTAGAAAAGGTTTGTGATGATATTCAGATTTGTGTCTTTGGTCCAGAACAGCACTGTAGGGAAATTGAAGACTTGATAATAGGAGGACTTGTAGAACAGGACACAGGTACTAAGGGTGAAAGTTTTGAAGAAGAGATTACAAAATTTAAAACAGTATGTGCTGAAAAATATGTTTGTATATGCTGTCGACGCACTCACTGCAAGAATCAAACGCGGACTGTTGACATACTAAAAAGTGAAATAGAGAATAATGATAACTTTCAAAAGTTTGCACTGTACCTATTTGTAGAAGAACGATTTGACTTGTCCACACGACAAGGTATATTTAAGTACTGCTACATTAAATTAGAGGATAATAAAATGCCTGCTAGAGCCATGCATATCAAGTTAGAAGTGGTACCCATTCCAGTAGCCCTTCAAGGTTTAAATATTTATGAGTACATTCTTATTGACACTATACATTAATTTCAGGCTATGGTACATATGGAGCCAAAGATTGGCAATTTACCCCCAACAGAGCTGCAAAAAGGTCTAAAAGGTAGAGTAGTGTATTTGCCATTAGATGTCAAGAAAAACATTGAAATGGTAGGGGAAGATAGAGACGAAGGACTAGTAATTTTTGTAAATGGTGTGCCTACCAAGAAAAAGAAGATATGGCAGGAGTTATTAGATGTTTCCAAAGTTTAAAAAAAGCAACTTTGTATCTGGTACAAAACAATGGTTACTATAGAAAGGAGGAAAGCCTGCAAGATATCACACATATTGGGGATCAGGCATTTCCTTCAACAGGTCAGATTGAGAAGGTGGATCAGTGCAGAACAAAATAAATGTATGAACATTATAGCATCCACCCTTTGAATTCTAAAGAGGATACTGGTGATGCCATTGAGCTTTTTCAACTGATGGAAGCAAAAGGAGCTCCATTATATGTGTGGGAAAGAGTTTACAAGCTCAGTATTTCCCACATCTTTTTCCTACTGAAGGCAGGTATGATGAGCGGTCTGTGCAAATACCTGCAGCTGACTATAGATGTAGAAAACTTAATTCGGAAGATCCTAGCTTTTGTCAGTGTATTCCATATATATATATATATATATTACCTACTGGCGGTCGCCAGTAGGTATATATAGTTAGGATTTTTTCCCTATGGGATTTTTGAAAATTCTATGTGTAATAATTTTGGCGTTTGTGGACGGAATTGGCTGAAATTTTCTGGAAAATGGAACATTTTGTTTCTGAGCAGCCCCTGGAAATTTGGGGGGGGGGTTCGTCAAGGGGGGGCCGAGAAAAAAGGGGGGTCCCAAAACGTGTTTTTAACATTGAGTTTTCCATAGGGCGGTTGGCCTCACTTTTAGCCCGAACGGCTGAATGGATTTCCACAAAACTTGGCAAAATTGTAGGGACTAGTAGCCCGATGTGCCTTTGCTAGGTCTCAATATATGTGCTTCAGTGGATTTTGAGAAATTAACGTTCAAAAAAAGATATATATCTGTAACAGCGGACCGGGCAGCGCTCCGGTTCGCGGACTTTACGAGTAACGGAACTTTGCGTAGCGAAGCTGATTGGCTCTCCGGTGTCTGTCAACATTCTAAACAGTCCGGAGCGGCCGCCATCTTGTCTCTCGGTAGGATTGAGAGACAAGAGGAGGCCAAAACAAAGGGGGAAATGACCATAAGGGGGCATAGTAGATCCTCCCTGACCCCCTAGGTTTAATGTAGAGGCTTTAAAAGGGCCCCGCGGGGCAAAAAAAAAAAATGTTTTTTTTTTTTTTTTTTGCGTGGGTAGCGCCCGGTTCGCGAACCGGGAAGCGTTCTGGGCAGCGTACTATAAGGAAAAAAGAATGATAGACTTTTTAAATACTGTATGTTAATTGATTGTTGGTTTTGTTGATTATTTTTTAATTTTTTTATTTTTTAAGCAATTATTTATTATTGTGATTGTGTTTGAAAATTTAATAACATTTCTAACATTTAACTAGTTTATGAATTACATATAAAAATGATTAAAGACTCAAACAATTTTTTAATATTACATACAATTTTATTTTTCGGATTGTTTTTCAAAATTTAATAGAACGTCTAGCATTTGACTGTCCGATATGTCCTCTTGTTGAGTGAACATAAGTTCCCACATTTGACCGTCATCATAATGAAGTAAATGATCCACAGATTCTACACATTGAACTAATTCATGGTCCCGTGATTCATCCATGAAATCTGAGTCATCATTGTCCTCAATATCTTTTTCTGTGTTGTTCTCCAGAACAATTTCGAAGGAAACATTCTGCTCACCTTCCATTTTATTGCTGTAATTTGCATAAAAAATAAATATATCAGTAGAGATAGGGCACTGTTGGGTTTAAGTTCAGACAGGTACTTGTGAGTTTATAACAGAGAAGTAATCTATGGGCACTGTATGGTTTCAGGCGTGAAGTAGTACTATTAAAAAGTGCCTGTGAAGAAGCCTAAGTAAATTCATAATTATACCACAGAAACCTAAATCAATCCATAATTATAATAAAGAAGCCTTTCTCAATGTCTAACTCTTACAGAGGGATAGTATATAACTATCTGAAAATGTTTTCAAATTTATAAAATAATATCTCACCTTCTAAAAACAAGTTTAAGTTGTGAGTGAAAATGATCTTGCAATGTAGTTCAGGAAGTAGTAGTCAAAATGGCTGTGTTTCTCTCTCTTCCTTTATATATATTCAGGTACATAGCCAATCAAATGTCAGGTAAAAAAAGTAGAAAATGAAAGTAACATTTTAATTGGTTGTCAATTCCAACACTTCAGATGTGTTTTGTGAAGTAATTTACCTCAGGGTATTTAGAGAGGTCTACAGGCTAAATGGTTAAATGGAATTTCAATCAAATTTGTGAAAATGGTAGGCATTGGTATGTAGTATGAGCTAATCTATATTTGGTGAAATTGTCTCTAGTCGCTTTTCTGTAAACTACTTTCCCACCTTTTTTGATGGTGCGCTTCCCAGGGAGCGACCCGGTACGCGAACTGGCGAGCGCCCCGGTTCGCGAACCTTAAGCGTTACGGGAGTCCACCATTTTGTGTTTCGGTCGAATTAAGATACAAGATGGAGGGCAAATAATGTTCAGAATGGGTAGAAGGGGGCACGGTAGACTTATCTTGACCCCCTAGGTTTTCTGAGGGTGGCTGAAGAGGCCCATATGTGCGAAAAAAAAACATTTTTTTAAAAATTTAGCGAGGTTAGCTCCCGGTTCGCGTACCGGGTAGCGCCCCAGGGAGCGTACTTTGTTGAAAATTAGTGAAAAATGTTAGAGTAAAATAATAATTGTGAGTGATCAGATGTAGGGTAGCTCTGAGAAGAGCTTTTGGATTTATGGTACATTTAGGTACTTATAAGTAGGTACCAATGCACAGTCTTAAATTCAGAATGAAAATTCTGTTGCCCTCATCTGAGAAGTGTACTCCATCTCCTCTGTAGATATCTTGCATGTAGTAACGCAAGTTATTGTTGTACAGGGAGCCCATTCCATGGTCTCTCATGTAAGCTGAAACAGATTTGTTTACATGCTTCCTCGACTTCTCAATTTGTGGACAAAATTGGTTTGACCACCTCCATTTCTATCTTTGGCATATATTTGAATATACCAAGGCAGTCTGAGGAAAAAGTGCCATCAATTGCTCAAAGGTGTCCTTTAAAAGCATTTCCAGACCTACCCCAGTCAAAGTGCCCAAATCATTACCTCCACAGTGCACAATTAACAGGTCAGGTTTTGGCAAATGCATAAAGGTTTTCACCAATGGTATCAATTGGTGACATTTTAATCCTCTGTGGCCAAACCACTTAATTTCCACATCTTGTAAATTGAGGTTAGGTAAATTCCTGTTCTCAGCATACCTCTGAGCCCAATAGATGTAACTATGTCCAACAATCCAGACAGAAAACATGGTGAGAGAAGGTTCTCCTGCAGTCAGATGAAGTGTGGCAATGAAATGGCAGTTGAAAAAATAAGAGTTTAAAATGAAAAAAACTGTGGAGTTTCTGTGTTAATGAAGCAGTAACAGTGATTGGTGGATTTTGATTGCTGAAAACAGAAAGTTAGGGTGCATGGATGAGTTGTTTGAAAGATGTATTTTGAGTGGTCAAGAATAAATCATTAAATGAAAGAATGCACTGGATATGAGGTGCACTGAGAGTTCAGAGTTCAATTGCAACATTGTTGTGTGAACTTGCAAACACCAGAGGTCTTCCAAGACGTGGTTGCCATGCAAAAAAGGCAGAAAGGGCAGAGGGGGGAAGGGTTTTCATTTGAAAAAAAGTGAGGGAAGAGTTTTGATTGGGTGACATGAGAGATATGTGTGAAGAATTACAGCATTTCTGTGCTTTTGATAGCTGCAGACTCTGGAGTGCATACCTTTTGCTCTGCTGAAGACAAATTGGTGTGTTTCTGAGACTGTTTTGAAACTCAAAGTATTTGCTAAGGTGAGAAAAGATTTCTTTAATTTAGATAGAGAATAGTGTGCTTTAAGGAGAAAATTATGAAGAAAGTTGTGTTCTTCAAATGTTGCTTTGTCTCAAGTGTTTTACAAATAGATTTTGTTTTTTTGAGAAAATGTAATTGGAGAAAATGTGAAGTATTAGTACTGACAGGGTGTTATTGTGCATAGGAGCTGTGGAGTCTTTTCAAATTATGACTTGAAAATCGTTTTTGAGGAAAATGAATGGTTATAATATTTATGACAAGGACATAATGGTGTATGCTTCATTATAAGGCAATTGAGTGTCTCTGATGTTATTTTTCCCATTTTAATGTAAGACCTTTCTCTGTGGAGCAAATTGCTTGTAAATATGCTCCCACCTGTGCATGGCAAATTTAGATTTTGAATGTTTGCGTTACATAGCCATGTTAAAAGTGACACAAACATGCCGCAAAGGCAATCAAAAAACGCTTTTATGTGTCTTAAGGACATTTTAAGTCATTTCTCCATGTGCAGTGTTTTGAAATTATGATTTGAAAATCGTTTTTGGGGAAAAGGAATGGTTTTTAAATTTATGACAAGGACATAATGGTGTATGCTTCTTTATAAGGCATTTCAGTGTCTCTGATGTCATTTTTCCCATATTACATTAAAAGACCTTTCTCCGTGGGGCACATTCCTTGTAAATATGCTCCCACCTGTGCATGGCAAATTTAGATTTTGAATGTTTGTGTTACATAGCCATGTTAAAAGTGACCCAACCATGCTGGAAAGGCAATCAAAAAACGCTTTCATGTGTCTTAAGGACATTTTAAGTCATTTCCCCATGTGCAGTGTTTTCAAATTATGATTTGAAAATCGTTTTTGGGGAAAAGGAATGGTTTGTAAATTTATGACAAGGATATAATGGTGTATGCTTCTTTATAAGGCATTTCAGTGTCTCTGATGTCATTTTTCCCATATTACATTAAAAGACCTTTCCCCGTGGGGCACATTCCTTGTAAATATGGTCCCACCTGTGCATGGTAAATTTAGATTTTGACTGCTTGAGTTACATAGCCATGTTAAAAGTGACCCAAAAACTTGCAAAGGCTTTAAAAAAACACTTTCATGTGTCTTAAGGACATTTTAAGTCATTTCCCCGTGGGCAGTGTTTTCAAATTATGACTTGAAAATCGTTTTTGAGGTAAAGGAATGTTGTTAAAATTTATGTGTGCCATATGCCCCCAAATTTCTTTTTCAGGGGTGCAGCAGGGTGTTCTTGAGACATATGGCAGTTCATCTCTAACAAGATAAGAAGCATAGGGATAGATTTATGATGACTGGCACAATGAAGTGGACATAACTTACTTCATTGGTAGGCCTTTACATGTATTATCTCCTCTGTATTGTTCATCAAGTGTAACTTTGATCTGCAATCCTGAGTAGGCCTCACCTTAAACAAACCTCTGGATAGGCCACACCTTATCGTCATCCTGAATTAATCATTTAAAATGCTAGGGACAGATTTATGATAGGTGTATGCCTCTTTTGCGCCACTGTGCGTCACTTTTCTGATGCAGCGGCGGTGCAAAAGATTTGCTATGAGGCGACAAAATTACAAATTGATGCATTTAGGCAGATGTGTCATGGTGTAAAAAAAACGTGCCACATGAAACCGATGCAGCAGTGATGCAAAAGATGCACCATGTTGCAAGACAGGCCTCACTTGGGGCCATATGTATCAAGCTAATTAGCATTCGCAAAGGTCAAAATTCTGCGAATTTCGGCCTTTGCGAATGCTAATTAGACAAATGGTATGTATCAAACAAGTTTGATGCAAAATAAGGAATAGCAAAAATTGCTATTCCTTATTTTGCGATTGTACTGAAGGATTTGCAAATTTTGCGATTCCTTAAATGCAATGTATCAAACAAAAAATATGCAAAAAATGCCATTAAGGATTTGCAAACTACCACCAACTTCTAGTTGGTGGTAATTTGCGAATTCTTTTCAAAAAGCTTTTTTTCCAAAAAACAAAAGGTGCCATATGACGCCCATACATGCCCTTAGGGCATGTATGTGCGCCATATGTCCCCAAATTTCTTTTTCAGGGGTGTAGCAGGGTGTTCTTGAGACACCCCTGCACCTTTGGAAAAATTCCTAATTTGCGATGAGCTAATTGCTAATCGCAAATTGCACCTTCATTCCTATGGGCCTCCTGGCCCATGGAAATGAATGGGTAATTTGAAATTAGCAATTTGCTCATCGCAAATTAGGAATGGTAAAGAATTGCTATTTATCCCTTAAAATTCGCTATTTAGGAAATGCAAAATAGTTTGATGATACATATGGCGGTTCATCTCTAACAAAATAAGAAGCTTAGGGATAGATTTATGATGACTGGCGCATCACCAGGGATGTGCCAGTCATCCTGCGCTGCTGTTCCGCCACCCATGGTGTGCTGCATTTACAATGCGGCGCAGTATGGGGCAAAAATGGCACAGATGCGTGACGCATCTGTGCCGTAAAGGTGGCGCATTGCTGGAGTTGTATCGCAAGTGTGATGCAGCTCCAGCAAGGCTCAGGGGTGCCCCATCTCCACAATGTTGCGTCAAGACCTATGCCTGCTTCAAGCAGGTGCAGGGTTTTGACGTAGCTTTCTCCTATCTGATTGTAAATGCGGCACACCATGAGTGGCAGAGCAGCGGTGCACGTTAACTGGTGCATGCCTGGGGATGTGCCATTTAACATAAATCTGCCCCTTTACATTTAAGTATGTGCAGGGGACACAGAGTCGGTGAGGCTTATCCAAGGTTAAGAAGAGATGAGTCCTGTTCACTGAAAAATTAGACATAGGCTTCACCTGCTCAGCATCGTTGGACATGGCTATATAATAGCTGCAAAATGTTACTCTTGTTAAACAATTTTACTATTATAATCTCTGAGATTTGTCTCTTACTCTGCAACATCTCATTGTTGTTATCTTTCTTTAAAGATAAAGACAACATCAACATGAGCGACAATCAGCAATCAGTTGATTTTGACCTCATCATTGAACTCGTAATTGAAACATCAGTGGATGTTGATCCCTTGGATGATTTAAATCCTGAGGATGAAGAAGAACGTGATGAGGATGCAGATTTGTCCGAATTATATGACATAGGATGGGAAGCTGACGTGCTTGAGCCTATGGAACTATAAACATTTATTTTAAAAATTTATAATAAATAAAAAGTAAAAATGTAAACCGTTTAATTTAAAAATAAAGACACCTTCAAAAACAGGTTATGTGTAGTGTCTTCAATAAAATATTAAAATATGCTCATAAAATTAGATCAGATTCACATATAAAATAGCACAGGTAACATGAATATAAATTCCATTTCTTTTCTGCTATTTCTGTATTCTAAATTTGCCAAGCACTAAAAAATCTTCTATGTAAAAATGTCAAGTAGTGTTTTAAGTTTTTGATTACTGTTATTGATTTACTGTTGGGTAATAGTGGTTAATAACATTTTTTATTATATTTTACCACAGATTCAACTGCAGATCATTTCAAGATTTCAGCATGCCAACCAAAGAAAGAGTGAGAAAGGCTGCAAAACGTCAAAGACAGCAGGTTAATGAAAAAAAGCAGCAGTCCTCTAACAAAAAGATTTGTCAAGTCACCAAGAAAGCACCGGGTAAGAGTACAAAAACATTCATAAGAAATATCTGTAGTAAAAAAAATATTACTACAGAAAATGTTTCAGTCCAGAAAAAGAGAAGCAATTCAAACGGAAAGGAAAGGCCAATGAAAAATGTTACTGCTAGAGCAAGAGATAACTCTGTGCATGATAGTAGAAGGAAACAACAGTTTAGGGACATTCGTAAACGAATGTTCCGCAACAGGATAATTGGCAATTTGTTAAAAAATATTAAGAAAGGTCAACAGAAAGTGGTTTTTTATAAGAGAAAAAAAAAGTTGAGAAAGTTATTGATCAGGCATTTGAAATTAAACGTAAGTTATTTATTTTGATAATCAATAGAATTAGGAAGCTAAACAAGGCAATTTATGATTTCAAAAGAAATAGTAGATGGAAGAGAATAGTTAATCGTAGTAATTTTTGTGAAGTTTTTTCTGGAGAATGGATGCATAGTTCAAGCTGTGAGGCATTTTTTAATGAGGAGAGTTATTTCCAGGATAATGATTTGGTGCATGCAGTTGACACCAGTGGTCGTGCTTATGAAGTGAAAGATGGTTGTCCAGTTGAAAAAGAAAAACTTGTGACAACAGAGGCAGAAGAGGTGTTAGGTAATGAGGTTTTAGGAAGACGTGCTAAGGGTCCTGTGTACACCGGGAAGTGTAGTAGTATTTGCAGTGTGCGACAGGATTCCATCAATTTGCTTTGTGATTTTGTACGGTCATTTAATAAGAAAAGTTTGAAGCAGAAAATGAGGTTGTTGCAAGAATTAGATCCTTGCAGAGTGAGAGAAGTGACAGGTTTGCATGGTCATTCACTGGCTTGTCTTTCCAGGAGAGTATGCCAGAGTGTTTTTCATCATTTCAGGATGCTAGCAGTGCATCATAATAAAGTGAGGAAATTAGTTAGAATGTTGTATTATGCTAAGAGTCCAGCAATTATGCTTAAACAATTATGCGCTGCTCTTTTGCATGGTTCTGAAATAGATGTGAAGAATATATGTGAAGAAATTGAGTTTTGTTACTTTGGAAGTAAAGAGGAGAATGTTGAAATTGACCAAGAAGAAGCGGGTAATGTGGAAGATAGTGTACAGGTTTCCAGTACAGATAATTTCCAGAGGGAAATTGGGACGTTTCAGGTCAAATCAAGTGAGAGGCCAAATTTCACTTGTGTGTGTTGTCGACGCACCTATTATAAGAATCAGACTAAGTTAGTGGATTTATATGCAAAAAGTGAAAGGGAAAATAATAGTGAATGGAAGGATTTCGCAACATACTTGATGGCAGAAAATTGTTTTGATTTGGGATTGGATCAATGTGTGTGTACTTATTGTTGTTGCAAATTAAATCAAAACCAGATGCCTGCTAGAGCAGTTCATAATAATCTGGAATTGGTTGAGATTCCTTCTGAATTGAAGGATTTAAATACTTATGAATCTATTTTGATTCAAAGTATCCATCCCTTTCAGGCTATTGTAAGAATGGAGCCAAAGACAGGGAAATTGCCTCCATCAGATTTACAGAGAGGATTAAAGGGAAGAGTTGTTTATTTGCCTCTAGATTTGAAGAAAAACATTAACACAATTGGAGTAGAAAAAGTGGAAGAGGAACCTCTGGTTATCTTAGTTAATGGGGTTCCGACAAAGAATAAGAAAATATGGCAAGATTTAGTGGATGTTAGGAAAGTTAAAAAGGCAACATTGTATTTGAAAAAAAATAATAAATACTATAAGAATGTATATGTTGCAGAAGAGGAAGTAAGTGAGGAAGAGGATAGCGATTTGTGTGCTGGTCAAATTGAGAAAGTAGAACCCTCTACTAGTGAAGAAATATATGAACATTATAGTGTTCATCCTTTGCATTCCAAGGAAGTCATGGGGAATGCTATTGAGTTGTTTCAAATGAAACAAGCCAAAGGGAGTCCCATTAGTGTTTGGGAGGAAAGTTTGGAAGCTCGGTGTTTCCCACAGCTTTTTCCAACAGGTCAGGGAGGAAGATATGATGAGCGACCTCATCAAATTCCTGCTTCTGAATACCGGACTTTGCGATTGTATGCAGGAGATGCTAGGTTTCGACAATGCATTCCTTATTTGTTTCATCCTCTGTTTGAAAGCGATCTGTCTGGACTGTCATATGCAGTGAACCACATCTTGAAAAGTGGTATACACATGCAAAACATCTCGGCAAGTGATAAAGTCAATGTCCAAGACAGTATTTTGGATTCTCACCTGATTAATCTCATGGCCTGTCAGCGTGGTACTAATGAGTACTGGTACCGTCGTCATGGTGATTTAAAATGTATGCTGAGGAACTTAGGAACTCCCACATGGTTCCTCACTCTGAGCTGTGCCGAGTATGGCTGGGAAGACTTACTTGAATTTCTACGAGAGGCAAATGCTAACGTAGAAAACATCGAATTCAAGACACCCGGAGAACTGTGCTCTTTGGATCCAGTCAATGTATGTAGGTACTTCAATCATAGATTTGAAGCTATGATGTCTTTCATCATGAATAAGAAGAATCCACCTCTTGGAGAGGTGTTGGATTTCTTCTGGAGAAAGGAGTACCAAGCAAGAGGTGCTCCTCATATACATATGTTGCTGTGGATCAAGGATGCACCTAAATTTGGAACGGATCCAGAAGACTCAGTGATGAGTTTTATACAACAGTATTCTACGTGTGCTGTTCCAAACGCAAAGGAGAAGAAAAGCCTAGGAGAAAAAGTTCTGCGTTTCCAAAGCCATCGATGTGGAAAGTACTGTCGTCGTAAATTCCGAAACAAGGACAAGTTCTACACCAAATGTCGTTTCGGCTTTCCACGACCGGTGATTTCTAAAAGAAGAGTAAACAGTTTGATGTCTTCGCTGCGACATAATGTGATGAAGAAATCACCTAAAAACACATACAATTTGAAGAGGAACGAAGAGTCCAAGTACATCAACGACTACAACCCGGTGATTTTGTCCATGTGGAATGCTAACATGGATATACAGTTTGTGGCTGATAACTGTATGGCTGTGGCTCGGTATGTGATGTCTTACATCACCAAAAAAGAGAAGACAGAATTGAAGGATATGTGGGAGGACATTTCCCATGAAAAGAGCCTCAGCAAGAAGTTGTACAGTTTCAGTCTGAAGATGTTGTCGCATCGAGAAATTGGAGCGTACGAATGTTCTGACCGGTTGTCTTCAGCAAGTCTCTATGCCAAGTCCAGGAGTATCGTTTGGGCGAGTCTTGGTCTTGCTGCAACGCGTAATCGAGTTCTCAAACCTGTGCGGGAAATTGAGTATTTGGCGGAAAAGGAGCCAAACAGTACCGACATTTTGAAGACCAACATGTTGGATACATATTATCCAAATCGAAGCATTCACCTCGAGAATGTTTGTCTGTATGAGGTTCTTCAAAATTACATAATCAAGAGGAACATCAAAGAAGATACTGAGAAAGGAGTGTATGCCGTAATAGGAAGTGAGGGATGTCTGGTCAAGCAAAGAAAATGCCACTTGGTAAACCATCGAAAATTGAGTGGCGAATCTCCTGAAAAAAAGGAGTTTTTCTATTTAGCACTTTTGCAACTTTTCAAGCCTTGGCGTGCAGAAGAGGAACTGCTTGGAGATTTTCTCTGTTACGAAGACTCTTTCAATGCCGCCAAGGAGACCATAGAATGTCCTGCTTTTCCCAAATATGTAGAAATGTTGAATGCGGAAATTGAGCAGGAAGCAATGATTGCAGCCGAGATTGCCAGAGACAGTTCTCAGGACAGTCAGAGTTCTGCTTCATTGAGTCAGGATCCACTAGGAGGACCTGTTATCGAAAATGAAGCTGCCACTGCTATGAATGAAGTGGAAAGAGCCATGGCACATGCTCAGGAGGATGCGGTTAACTTAGAAGAGTTGGAAAGACAACTCAACGTTGAGCAGAGGAAAATATATGACGAAGTTACCATGCAAATTGATCATGGATTAAGTCATGACAAGAAAGAGTGCTCATGTACGTCGTTGAAGCCTGTCCGACTGTACGTGAGTGGAGAAGCGGGAACTGGAAAAAGTTTCCTTATTAAAGCAATTTCATGTTATTTGCAGGAAAGGACAGAGTCATCGCTGTCTTGTGTTGTCACCGCTCCAACTGGACTGGCAGCACATAACATTAAAGGGATTACTTTACATCGTTTACTGATGCTGCCAGTGGAGCATGACAACAAATTACAATATCACAAGCTATCTGGAGATGCTTGTTTTAAAGTTTCAAGAATCTTGAGGAAAATGAAACTTCTTATCATTGACGAAGTAAGCATGGTTTCCAATGTCATGCTTGCCTTTGTGCATTTGAGAATGCAAGAAGTTCTCAAAACAGAGTATGATGTGTTATTTGGTGGCAAACACATCATTGTTTTCGGAGATCTTCTGCAGCTGACACCAGTGAAAGGGCAACCTGTGTTCAAAATGCTCACGCATGAAGATACCAGGAAGTGCCTAGGCAGCATTGGCAACGTCAATATATGGTTAAACTTCAATTATGCTGAACTGCATGAAAATATGCGTCAGGCGAAGGATGAAGTTTACAAGACTATTCTACAAGATGTTAGAATTGGAAAAGTGACCGAGCATGGGAAAGAAGCTTTACATGCACGATTACTGTCAAATTTATATCCAGAACAAGATGTTGTGTCTGAGAATATTTTTCAGAAAATTACTGAGAAGAAATCTGGAATATGTTTGATGCCAACTCTTGCAGAATGTGCCAAATTCAACAACAAAATGTTGCATTTAGAAAAGCAAGAGATTGTGAAACTGGAAGCTATTGACAGAATCTGAAAACAAAATTGGATTCATTAGAGAAGAGTATATCTAAAACTGCAGGTTTTGAAAAGACTCTGAATGTGTGCTTGAACTGCCGTATAATTTTAAGAAGGAATTTACATGTTGAAAGAGGTCTGGTAAATAGATCAATGGGTAATGTTGTTGATTTTGTAAAATACAGAAATAGAGATGGAATTGAATTTTTAAAAATTAAATTTGATGGCATTGAGGAAGTACAGCTAATTGGTCGTTGTTCTGCTAGATTTTTGCTTGTAAAAGACTTATATGTTCGCCGTAAGCAGTTTCCTGTTTGCTTGGCATATGCGGTGACAATCCATAAATCGCAAGGTTTAAGTGTAGACAGTGCATTGGTGAATATTGGCAGTTCTGTGTTCAAGGAGGGTATGGCATATGTGGCATTGTCACGAGTTAGAACTTTATCGGGATTGTACTTGATTGAGTGTGATGTCACAAGCATTTGTGCGGATCTAGATTGTGTTAAGGAATACAATAGGTTAAGAAGAGAGTATGCGCCACATTTGCCTCAATATCCTTTGTTTGAGAAACGTGTGGTAGGCCGGAAACGAAGAAATGTGACCAATACTGGGGAGGTTGTAGCAAAAAGACGAAAAGTCGATGAACCTGAAATTATAAGCAGAAACAAAAAGGATTCTGTTGAAGATGTTGTTGGTTTTCAATTTGAAAACAGTTCTGGTGTCAACTGCTATGCTAATGTAGTGGTTAATGTTTTGTTTTCTCTAGAAAATGTAAAAGAAGAGATTGTGGTCAATTCTGATCAAAGATTTTGCAGTTTGTTAAATTCTGTCTTAGAAAAATGTAGCACTGATAGAACAAACATAGAAAGTGTGTCTGAAATTCGAAATCTGTTAGACAGATGTTCAGGCCAAACACAATTCTCTCAAAATATTCAGCAAGATTGTCAGGAGTTTTTAATGTATATGCTTGATGTATTGCATGCTGAAGGTGTAGATGTAGATCAGCTGTTTGGGCTTTCTTATCAATGGCAGCATGACTGCGAGAACTGTAGGGTATCAAGTACTACTAGTGTAGACTCAGAAAGATTTATATATTTAACTTTGCCAGACAGTAAATCAGTCTCCTTTAATAAGCTAGTAAAAGCAGCTGATCACAACATGGAGTGTAGCCAATGTAAATCTGAAATGATGTCCACATTATTTATACGAACATATGGCCAGTATGTCATTTTAATGTTCCAACGATGTAGGCCTGATGGAACAAAATTGACAACTTTAATTAAAAATTTTGTGGCTTCGCAGTTGTCAATATCAGGAAGGACTTTTGTAACTGCAGCAATTATATATCATGACGGTCCTTCAACAACATCAGGACATTACACAGCTTATTTAAAGTCTAGAAATGGCTGGTCATTCTGCAATGATTCTGTTTTAATTTAAAAAAAAAAATTGCCGTATGACCTTAAAAACTCTTACCTGGTGTTTTTAAAACCAAAATTTTAGGGAAAGAATCTCGGGATGTGCTCTGAGGAATTTCAAGAAGTTCTAATGGCTCCTACACGATTTGGCCTTGAGGATAAGTGTAGTTCAGAGACATAACTTCTAACCATGAGACTGGACGTCATGGAGAAATAAGTGCACTTTGAATGAGTTCAGAAAAACTATTTCTTTTTATAAGCTAATTGAAGCAGCCAATCAAAACATAGAGTAGAGGGAATGTAAGTCTGCAATGCTGTCTACTGTTTTACATTGCTTTGTGATTAAAAGTGATGTAGAGAATTAAATAATTGTAGTAGTCATAGAGGTAGTGTAAGTCTGCTTCATAGTAAGCAGTATCAGTGTCATAGGAAATGTAGAACATGACTGAGGAAGAAGGGGAAGATATTACTAGTCCAGGATTGTGAAAATGATCTTCAACATTTTAATTCTGAAAGTTGCGGAAATGCCAAATGACGGGATTGGCTTACAAGAAATCCAAGAGTTATAAATGGCTCTGACAAGATTTGGCCTTGTGGAAACTTGTGGTAGAGAGCAAGAAGTCATTTATTGTATGTAACATGTTTTTCAAAACGATGGAGGTTTTCTTTCAGAAAGTGGCGGGCTGAAAGTAATAACAGCACAACAGAGTGTAAGCTGTTCATAGGACATCCTTTGACGTCATGGAAAGTAAGTTAACTTTAAGGAGTTCTGAATTCTGATTTGTTATGTTGTATGGGTTTTTTAAACACAATCATTTTGATTGTGTTTTTTTTCCCCGCTGTTATATGATGAATACCTTCAAGTCACTGTTTTTAGTGAAATTTGATACATTCTGAGAACAGCAAAAATAAACCATTTAACATGTATAATTAATTCTGTACTGTTTCCATTTATGATGTACATTTAGAACTGTGTAGGAGGCATGGAGAAGGAGAGGCTTCTGTAAGTGTCAAAGTTCTTGCATACAGTGCTCATATTCTACGTAGTCTTTCATATGATAGACTACATTTCCACAATGAGATACCTAAGCAAAGGAAACACAGGTCATATGATTGTGGAATGAGCAAAAAAATTTGCATGTTTTTCAATTATATTACCTGTGTTTCCTAACATTACACACCACATTGTGTAGATGAGGTTTAGGCCTGTTCCTGGAGACAGAGGCGGTCTGACATTTGTTCAAGAGTGCAGTGGACATTACTCACTTCGTTGGTAGGCCTCCACATGTATTATCTTCTCTGTATTCTTCAACAAACCTAAATTCCATCTGCAACCCTGAGTAGGACTTACCTGAAACAAATCTGTGGATAGGTTACACCTTATTGGCATCTTGAAACAATCATTTAAAATGTTAGGGTCAGATTTATGGTGGCCGTGCGCCTCTTTTGCTCCATTGTGGGTCACTTTTGTGTAAAAGATGCACCATGTTGCAAGATAGGTTTCAGTTCATCTCCAGCAAGATACCATCAGTTTAAAATGTATATAATTAGCATTGTGTAGGGGGCATGCAGAAGCAAAAGCTTTTATAAGTGTCAAAGTTGTTGCATGCAGTGCTGCACTTCTAGGTACTGTTTAATATGCTGGACTACATCTGCACTATGAGATACCTAAGCAAAGGCAACACAGGTGATGTGATTGTGAAATGAGGAAAAGAAACTCCACATTTTTCAATTACATCACCTGTGTTTCCTAAGTTTATGAATGACATTGTGCAGATGAAGTTTAGGTCTGTCCACGGACACAGAAGAGGTCTGGCCTTTGTTCAAGAGTGAAGTGGACATGACTTACTTCATTGGTAGGCCTTCACATGTATTATGTCCTCTGTTCTCTTCAAACAACTCGAAATTTCATTTGGAACCCTGAGTAGGTCTCACCTCAAACAAACCTCTGGATAGGACACATCTTATTGGCATCCTGAAGCAATCATTTAAAATGTTAGTGTCTTGCGACACTTTTCTGAGACAACAGCAGTGCAAAAGATGCACCATGTTTTAAGATAGGCCTCACTTCATCTGCATCAAGATACTGTTAGTTTAAAATGTATATCTTTAGGACTGTGTAGGGGGCCTGGAGAAGCAGAAGCTTCTGTAAGTGTCAAAGTTGTTGAAAAACTGTTTGTCCTTCAATCTTTTCCCTTGTCTTTTGTAATTTTTAAATACATGTTTTAATATTTTTCAAATGTTTGTTCTCTCTTTCACAGATTGAAAGTATAAAAACAAAAAGTGAGTAATTTAACGACAATTATAAGGTAAATGTTTTGTATTCTTTTCGTTACATTTCTATCACATTCACCTACTATTAGTTCCACAGCTTCATTTCTTTAACCCTCAGTTTCCTGCCTTTGCTACTTTCCTCATTCCTTTCTCTATTACCTACTTACTCAACTCCTTCCACTCTTTTTCTCAGTCCCTCTCTTCTCATAGTTCCTCACTCTTGTTCACTCACTCCGTCTCTATTACTCTTAGTGTCTTTGACTGATCACTTTTTCACTACTTGTTCATAATGCTTTCTCTGTGTAGTTGAAGCACACTAAGGGGCATATTATGAACACAGCCAATAAAATTATTGCTGTTTTTATTGGCAGAAAACTGGTGCAAAAGTGGTTTTAGCGGCAGTTTTCTGCCGCAAAAGCGGCTTTGGTGACATATTTCTGCCGATAAAAGCTGCAAAACTTTTATTGCCTATGTTGATGATATGGCTCTATGTTATTTACATTTCTTTGCTGTTTCAATTAATCTTTTTCTGTTATTTTTTGTTTTCTGTTTTCTATTTTTTCTCTCTGTTATTCCCCATGTTTTAATCTTATTTTGAACATTCACTCACATTCTCCAAGAAACTCTTCTTTGTTATTGTTCTACTCTCTTTTTTTTCTTTCACTTCCTTATCTATTTTGTTTTCCACAATTATACCCTCTTCCGTCTTTTCTTCGGTAAATAGATCTATTAAACAGTATCTCTGGTTTACTCCATATAGCTGTCTTTCTTTTAACATCACTCTCTGTTTACTTTCCTTATACTTACTCTTCTTTTTTTTTTTTTTTTGGTTCGCTCCCGGTTCGCGAACCGGGAAGCGAACTGGGAAGCGAACTAAAAGAAATAGAGCTTGCCAGAGTGCTAAACATTCTAGCAATTTTTTTTGAAAGGGGAGGTAGTTCTGAAAAGAACTTTTTTTAATGTTTTTGTTGTTTTATATATTTTTTTATTTTTTGAACATTTTTTGGTTTTTTTGTTTTTTTTGAACAATTTTATATTTTTTTTGGTTTTTTTGGGGGGGGAAACAACAAAAAACAGGCATTGAAAAGGGCTCAACAGGAGCAAAAAAAAAATTACTGTCTGGGGCGGTTAGGGCAATTATGATTGTTATAAGCTAGGTTGATGGAATTAATACTCATGTTACCACATGATATCAATGCACCGCAGTGCAGACAAGTATATTTCATATGCCCAAAATTCTCCTGGATGTTTGGCACGGTTTCCCGTGCCTCTGCTGCTGTCAATGATATTAACGATGTTGACCTGGCCACAGGAGTTGCTGTTGGGTTTTGTTCCATGTCACGTATTTCCGCCCGGCTGTAATTCAGTGGATGCCACCTGTTCATGTGCCTATGCATGGTATAGTTCCCATAGCTATACTTTTTATCAGTCCCTCTTGATAATTTCTCTTTGCAAATGAGGCAGGTGACATACCTCGCATTTACTTTCTTCTGCCCTGGAGGGATTGAAAAAAACTGCCAAATGAAACTGGCTTTCCTATGGGAAACCCGGGGCACCTCTTCCAAGAACTGTGGTCCTTCTCTCTCCTCTTCCTCTAGTTCTTCCTCTTCCTCCTCTGTGTTGGTGATGACCTGGGGAGGTGGTCCGCTCTTCCCATGAGGAGGTGGAGGTGGTGGTGGGGGTGCACCAGCTGAAGCAAGTACTGACGCCATTGCTCTACTATGAATAAAGGTCTTCCTCTCACAATGATGAAAGTCAGAGTGAGGAAAGAAGGAGGGGTTTTCATCATTTGGGAAAAACAATAGTTCTAAACCAATGAAAAGTGTTATTTTTAGGTCACCTGACCTAGCCTTACATGATTATGAAACCAAAAGTTAAATGAACCAATGAAAAGTTTTATTAACAAGTCACATGACCTCTCACGCTTATGTTACGCGCTGCGGAACGCGCCCCGGATCGCTTCCGGGTCGCTGCGCTTCGCGCCTCGGTTCGCGCTCCGGAGCACTTCCGGGTGCGCTAACGCGGCGCGTCATAAGACGCATTACGCGGCAACGCGATACGTCGCGCTTTCGCGAAGCGCCGCGGATCGCTTCCGGGGAGCTGCGCTTCGCGTCTCAGTTCGCGTACCGGAGCACTTCCGGGTGCGCTAACGCAGCGCGTCATAAGACGCATTACGCGACAACGTGATACATCGCGCTTCCGCGACGCGTCACGATGTTGATTTCTAACGCGGCAGTTGCGCTAACGGAACGTTTACCGGTTCGCGGACCGGGTCGCGGCATCAAATTGAGCTAACGGAAAGCTTCCCGGTTCGCGAATCGGGAGCGAAACAAAAAAAATATAAAAAAAAAAATTTATTAATAAACATATAAAATATATTTTTGGATTTAAAGAAGAATACATTTTACAGCTATAGATATTAGCTTTTAAAAAACCAATGAAATTCACTGAAAAAACCATATAGACCATATATAGTTAGGAATTAGCATTTACAAAACCTTGAAAATTCACTGAAAAAACCATAGGTTATAGACCATATATAGTTAGGAATTAGCATTTAAAAAACCTTATTTTACTCACACAAAACCATTGAAATTCCATATATAGTTAGTTGTACTAACTATATATCGCGCACCCGCAATCCACTGCTGATCATGTCACATATTACATCATTCATGACATGGTCAGTGACATCACTGATGACATCTCAAATGACATCACTGATGACATCACAAATGACATCACTGATGACATCACTGATGACATCTCAAATGACATCACTGATGACATCACTGATGACATCTCAAATGACATCACTGATGACATCACTGATGACATCTCATTTGACATTACTGATCACATCACTGATGACATCATTCATGTGATAATACAATGAACCTCTTCAGACTCTAATATAACCTTAGATACACTCAGTGTAAACATACACTCACAGACTGTCACTCATCCATGGAGTTACTCAGACACCTAGTCAGTCATGCAAAGAATCAATCACACCTCCATTTTCTCAACTATACAGTTATACACACCTTACTTATTCAAACATATACTAAAACATATTTACTCTCTTATACAATCCTGGATACAAGTTCACAATGATGCATACAGCCGCTCACACATTCACTGGCTCCTATGCACAGTTATTTATATATGTCAACTCTCACATGTACTGTATTTTACATATGTACTTACTTTGACATGTAGCACTGAGATATCCATTCACTCACCAATACACTCATGCACACAGTCAACCGCCCATACAGCTGTTTCCACATGCACTTTTGAACCCATACATCTAGTGAATCAACTGCTCACACATATATGCACAGAGTCATACACCTCCCAGCCACCCACACACACGCTCAGTCTCCCATACAAATGCTTGGGCAACCAATCAATAACCCATATAGTTACTCATATAGCTACTGATCAACACATGCAGCAGTTTACAGAACAACAGACATAATGATGCACAAATTAAGACAGTTTAGTCACTAACCCATGCATTCAGTGAGACACATTTAATCACTCACTCATACAGTCAGTCACGCACCTACTAAATCCTTCATCCAGACACTTCTACATCTACTCATTCTTCAATATGTAAAACATATTTAAACTTTACAGAAACACACAGTCACTGGATGATGTCATCAGTGATGTCATCAGTGATGTCATTTGAGATGTCATCAGTGATGTCATCAGTGATGTCATTTGAGATGTCATCAGTGATGTCATCAGTGATGTCACTGACCATGTCATGAATGATGTAATATGTGACATGATCAGCAGTGGATTGCGGGTGCGCGATATATAGTTAGTACAACTAACTATATATGGAATTTCAATGGTTTTGTGTGAGTAAAATAAGGTTTTTTAAATGCTAATTCCTAACTATATATGGTCTATAACCTATGGTTTTTTCAGTGAATATATATATATATATATATATATATATATATATATATATATATATATATATATATATATATATATATATATATATATATATTACCTACTGGCGGTCGCCAGTAGGTATATATAGTTAGGATTTTTTCCCTATGGGATTTTTGAAAATTCTATGTCTAATAACTTTGGCGTTTGTGGACGGAATTGGCTGAAATTTTCAGGAAAATGGCACATTTTGTTTCTGAGCAGCCCCTGAAAATTTTGGGGGGGTTCGTCAAGGGGGGGCCGAGAAAAAAGGGGGGTCCCAAAACGCGTTTTTCCCATGTTAATTTCCATAGGGCGGTTGGCCTCACTTTTAGCCCGAACGGCTGAATGGATTTGCACGAAACTTGGCAAAATTGTAGGGACTGGTAGCCCGATGTGCCTTTTGTAGGTCTCAATATATGTGCTCCAGTGGATTTTGAGAAATTAACGTTTAAAAAAAGATATATATCTGTAACAGCGGAACGGGCAGCGGCCCAGGACGCGTACTTGTCGCGCAACGGAGCTTTGTGAAGCGAAGCTGATTGGTTCTCCGGCGTCTGTCAACATTCCAAACAGTCCGTAGCGGCCGCCATCTTGTCTCTCGGTAGGATCGAGAGACAAGAGGAGGCCAAAGCGAAGGGGCAAATGACCATAAGGGGGCATAGTACATTGTCGCTCACCCCCTAGGTTTGATGTGGAGGTTTTAAAAGGGCCCCGCGGGGCAAAAAAAAATAAAAATAATAATAATCGAACAGCTGAATGGATTTGCACGAAAGTTGGCAAAATTGTAGGGACAGGTAGCCCGATGTGCCTTTGCTAGATCTCAATATATGTGCTCCAGTGGATTTTGAGAAATTAACGTTCAAAAAAAGATATATATCTGTAACAGCGCACCGCTTCGCGTACTTTTCGCGTTACGGAGCTTTGCGAAGCGAAGCTGATTGGCTCTCCGGTGTCTGTAAACATTCCAAACAGTCCGTAGTGGCCGCCATCTTGTCTCTCGGTAGGATGGAACAGCTGAATGGATTTGCACGAAACTTGGCAAAATTGTAGGGACTGGTAGCCCGATGTGCCTTTGCTAGGTCTCAATATATGTGCTTCAGTGCATTTTGAGAAATTAACGTTCAGAAACAAGATATATATCTGTAACAGCGCTCCGCTTCGCGGAGATAAAATTATATGTGTATTACCTAGCTGTTGCTAACACCAGTTAGCGACGGCTAGTAGAAGATAGCGACCATCTTGGGCCCCACTTTGCATGTGAGTGATATTTATCACTAATGACATGCAAAGTGGGCATGCCAAGATGTTAGCGACTGGAAACAGTCGCTAACATCGCTATCTCCTATTATCAACTTTTGGAAATATTCGAGATAAGCGCGAATATCTCCAAAAGCTACCACCTGCCCGAGCAGTTCTTAGCCATGTTATCCAATGGGAGGTGGATAACATGGCTAAGAGCATTAGCTCGGTAATGCATGAATATCGCTGAGTTTTAAGCGATATTAATGCATTGCGGTCGTTTTTTATCGTATTTCCGATAAACCTTGATAATAGCAAGGTTTATCTGCGATAATTTCTGACGGTAAAAAAATCGTTGCTAAGCATCGTTAGGGATAAATATCGCTTAACTTTGGTAATATGCCCCAACGTCTGTTAACGTTCGATTCGAAGGAAATCAGGAAGTGTTGAAAAACATTGTCTGCGCCATCTTGTCTTTTTTCAAATGCCACACTTTTGTCGTGCACGGCAGCCATTTTAGATGCCTTGACCAGACCCACTCTGTGCACGCTGTCGATCCTTAGCATGGCTCCCCACCCTCGCAAGCATCTCCCCCAGGCAGTGGTCACCCCCGCTCTCTGTCTTATGCATGGGTAATAAACCTCCCCCCATCTGCGCTGCTCTTCCCTGAGAATCACACCCTGTGCCCGCCCGACACCTCCCTTTCGCCCTATTCACTACCGCACCCTCTGACACTCCTTTTCCTCTGTGTCCGATTGTCCAGGCTGGTCCTAGGGTATCAGCTAGCCCTGCAGATGTAGTTTATGGTCACAGCTGTAAAGAATCACCCCTCTTCAAAGGAGTTATAGTAGATCAAGGCCCACACTCGATGAGATCCGTCACAGCAGAAGCGTTGCTATTATCTGAAAACCATCCTGTATTGTGATTGGGGAGGGGATCGAGCCTGAAGCGGAAGATTCCAGGGATGACTCTTTGTACATCAAAGTTTTTACAATTATGTGTCACATTAAAAATATATAGCACTCCGACAAAGTAGTAAGATTATAAAACTTTAATAATTTATAAATATATACAAGAAAACAAAAATAGTAATAACATATAAACATTTTTAGGGAAAAACAACGAAGTAGCGGTCGGCTGTGCGAATAGTCCCAACGCAGCACAACGTCCAGATTTCCGGCGTGGGGCGTCGCGGGGGGTGGGTCATCAGTAGCAAACTGTTGTGCGAATAGTTCCAAGGCAGCAGAACGCGCTGAAATCTAGATGACACGAAAGTGATGTCTAGTAAGTTGCCACCCAGCAAATAACGGCATGGGGCGTCGCGGGGGGTGGGTCATCAGTAGCAAACTGTTGCGCGAATAGTTCCAAGGCAGCAGAACGATGGCACCAAGGTGATGTCCAGTAAGTTGCCGCACTGGTTTTGGTATCGTACAATGCTGCTCCGAATAACGGCGTGGGGCGCTCCGGGGGAGGCGGCGTGAACGGGCCTCTCCAGGTGGAGTGTCATCTGTTGTAGTGGGGCGCCCCTTTACCGTTTCAGTTGCCATTCCGTCCGTTTTTGGTCCACTGTGTCAAAAGCCGCAATTCAGCTGAGTTGCGCCCACTCTTGCGGTGCAGCGATAGGCGGCTGTCACAGGACTCTCAAAATGGCGGCAGGCTGTTTCCTTTTTGGGCCTGGTCCACTGAAATGGCCCTGGGACACCTTGGAAATCGGACGCTTGTCTGCTAGGTCTTGGACCCCATTCTCAAAAGCGTCCCCTCCGCCTTGAGAATTCATCAAAAGTTTTGGGGGCTCCGACTCCTGCAGGCTTCTGGTGGGGAGCGGCTGCCATGATTGCTCGCGGAATGACCACGACTGAGCTACGAGATGGTGGTGCTCTCATGCTGACGCCAGCTTCAGTCTGAAACATCCAGAAACAAGGTGGGGCTTTCATCGTTTGGGGAAAAAAAAAGTTTTCATCCAATGAAAAGTGTTGTTTTTAGGTCACATGATCAAGCCTTCCATCATTAGGAAACCAAAAGTAAAATGAACCAATGAAAAGTTTTATAAACAAGTCACATGACCTGTTATGCGGCATAGGGTGCAAAATGCGGAGAAAATACGTTGGCACGTGAGGCGGCGTCAGTAGCGGACCGATGTGCGAATAGGCCGAAGGCAACACAACGCGCCAAGATCCGGATGGCACCGAGGTGGTGTCCAGCAAGTTGCAGCACTGGTGTGGCCATCCTACAATGCTGAAAGTCGGCGTGGGGCGCCCCGTTGGCCTGTGAGTTTGCGTCAGTAGCGGACCGATGTACGAATAGGCCGAAGGCAGCACAATGCGCCAAGATCCGGATGGCACCGAGGTGGTGTCTAGTAAGTTGCCGCACTGGTGTGGCCATCCTACAATGCTGAAAGTCGGCGTGGGGCGCCCCGTTGGACTGTGAGATGGCGTCAGTAGCGGACCGATGTGTGAATGGGGCCGAAGGCAGCGCAACAATATTTTCGGAATAGAAGACACCACTAGGCGCTGAGATGCCAAGATCCGGATGGCACCGAGGTGGTGTGTAGCAAGTTGCCGCACTGGTGTGGCCATCCTACAATGCTGAAAGTCGGCGTGGGGCGCCCCGTTGGCCTGTGAGTTTGCGTCAGTAGCGGACCGATGTGCGAATAGGCCGAAGGCAGCACAACGCGCCAAGATCCGGATGGCACCGAGGTGGTGTCTAGTAAGTTGTCGCACTTCTGTGGCCATCCTACAATGTTGAAAGTCGGCGTGGGGCGCCCCGTTGGCCTGTGAGATGGCGTCAGTAGCGGACCGATGTGCGAATGGGGCCAAAGGCAGCGCAACAATATTTTCTGATTTGAAGACACTACAAGGCGCTGAGATGCCAAGATCCGGATGGCACCGAGGTGGTGTCTAGCAAGTTGTGGCACTGGTGTGGCCATCGTACAATGGTAAAAGTCGGCGTGGGGCGCCCTGTTGGCCTGTGAGATGGTGTCAGTAGCGGACTGATGTGTGAATGGGGCCAAAAGCAGCGCAACAATATTTTCTACAATATTTTCGGAGTAGAAGACACCACAAGGCGCTGAGATGCCAAGATCCGGATGGCACCGAGGTGATGTCTAAGTTGCGGACCGATGTGCGAATGGGGCCAAAGGTAGCGTAACAAGATTTTCTGTATGGAAGATACCACTAGGCGTTGAGATGCCAAGATTCGGATGGCACCGAGGTGATGTCTAGCAAGTTGTGCCACTGGTGTGGCCATCGTAAATGGTAAAAGTCGGCGTGGGGCGCCCTATTGGCCTGTGAGATGGTGTCAGTAGCGGACTGATGTGCGAATGGGGCCAAAGGCAGCGCAACAATATTTTCTGACTGACACCACAAGGCGCTGAGATGCCAAGATCCGGATGGCACCGAGGTGATGTCTAAGTTGCGGACTGATGTGCGAATGGGGCCAAAGGCAGCGTAACAATATTTTCTGTATGGAAGATACCACTAGGCGTTGAGATGCCAAGATTCGGATGGCACCGAGGTGATGTCTAGCAAGTTGGTGTGGTCATCCTACAATGCTGAAACTCGGCGTGGGTCACCCCATTAGCCTGTGAGATGGCGTCAGTAGCGGACCGATGTGCGAATAGGCCGAAGGCAGCACAACGCGCCAAGATCCGGATGTCACCGTGGTGGTTTCATAGTTGAGAGGCACTTCATCTGCAGTGGGGCGCCGAGATCCGGATGGCACCGAGGTGATGTCTAGCAAGTTGCTGTACTGGTGTGGTCATCCTACAATGCTGAAATGTAGTGGGGCGCCCATTTACCGTTTCAGTTGCCATTCAGCTGAGTTTCGGCTGCTCTTGATGCTACAGCGACACGCGGCTGCAAGAGGACTCTCAAAATGGCGGCCTGTTCTTTGGATTTGGGCCTGGTCCACTAAAATGGCCCCTGGGACACCTTAGAACTCGGACGCTCGATTTTTTTTTCCTTTCCTGTACATGCAAAAAAAGGTAAATGCCCGGTACGTTACACGCTTCATCTGCCACGATGAACTCTCCTGAGGAACCGAAAAAAAATATAGTTGTGGTAACTATACCATGCATCGTCATATGGAGAGGTAGCACCAATTAATTATAGTGCTGCATAAAAGAGAGATTTGGAGGAGAACCCCTGACCTGCTAGTACATTCATCAAAGAAGTGGCACTGAGAGCTTCAGAGGCAAGGGAAACGGTCCCAAATATTTAGAAGAACTTTGGAAAGATTAAAATGACATGTTTAGATTGTGGTAAATTAATTTCATGTGGACAGATGAGTGTTACTCTAATAAATACAGCATATGAACATCATCATAGTCGATGGTTGGTAGAGACATTTTGACTATATCCTGGACCTGCCCGTCCTCGCCCAAAATGGCGCCGGAATAAATGGGACTCGTAACTCCTTGTTGTGTACTGGTTGCAGAACCTTGAAATCACGAGATACGTATGCAGTTTTGAAGCACATGGCGGGCGGGGACGAGAATTGATTGAATATTTCGACATCCCTATTGATATTAAGTTCTGATGTGTTATTGATTACTGTACTGTTGAAAATTCGAATTAACGTCACCCATGGTACTTGCCCGCAAATGTATATCTAGATAATTTTATTGTAACTGGCCCTGTCGTATTTTAATTATAAAATGTACGTCCACCGATTCCGTAACTGTTAGACACCTTAGTTCTTGCAACCTAATGGCCCGCCCGTTACGTTCCTCTACAGTGTAAATGTCTATTCATCATATACGATTACAGTTTGCTCCGTGGCAGGCCCACGTGGTTATAGGCTCGTATTTGTATAATGAAATTTTCACAATAAAGGTTTTTAAAAGAAAACATGGTAGTAGTATATACATTGGTAAAGTTTTTAATAATAGTCACTGTTTTAGAATCATTAAAAGGCAAGTGAAATAAAGCAGACCAATTACATGAAGGGTAAAAGGTATAATACGAAGGAACGCAGTAAAGATAAATGGTCAAGGGCTGTTGTGTTTTCTATTCCTGCAACATAAAGTGATCGATAAGAATCTCATATTCAGGCGTATCGGCGACTAAGACAGCAGGTCGACCCTCTTTTGCTCAACGGCTCCGTCATGGGACGAAGAAACGCTCTTTTTCTCGAAAAAAGAATATATTTTACTTGCAGGACAGTTGTAAAATTTCCGGGAAAGTACATTAGCCTGGAACATTATAACATATATTTAAGAAAAAATAATGTTCGGAAGTAATTAAAAGCGTAATTTTTAGGTGATATGACCAAGGCTTTCATCATTAGAATAAGAATAGTAAAATGAACCAATGAAAAGTTTTATTAACAAGTCACATGACTTGTTATGCTTACGTTACGCGCTGCGCGCCCCGGATGACTTCCGGATGCGCTAACGCGGCGCGTCATATGACGCATTACGCGACAACGCAGGTCCAGAATATAGTCAAAATGTCTCCACCAACCAGCGGTCGAAACACAACCCCTTTCAGCAGGCTAAATAGTTCTGTTAAATGACAACAGAAGGGACAGGCAACAAGAACCATCAGTCAAAGAGGGGAGGGCTAGTTCTTCTCTACCGGGTTACATTGGGGCGCTACCGGAACTGATCGAATTGGTAGTCTACAGTGTTTCTGGATGTTTCAGACTGAAGCTGGGGTTAGCATGAGAGCACCACCATTTCGTAGCTCCGTTGTGGCCATTCCGCAACCAATCATGGCAGCCGCTCTTTATCGTTATTTTGGGCGGGGTGGGTGGCGGAGCCGAGCTGTTTTGCAGCCATCATTGTGTGGAGTTCAGTTCATCTCACTAGTTTTGTATTTGTCATGAGGGGTTGTTCCTAATGTTTCTATTTTAGCGAGGTCAAAAAGAGATCCCATTAGTGGCCTACTGATTTTGCTCGATTCCTTTTCTTTTTTTTTACACGATTTTTCGTTATCTGCAAAGACTAAACAGAGTATTGCGACTCTGTGTTTGTTTGTAAATAGAGAATGAACCAAAGAGAACTAATTCTAAAACAGTAAATACTTGGATAACAATCAATCAAATGGAGAGAGAAGCAGGCACGACGGATTACAACGGGGGCAAAGGCCTGCGTTAACTACCTTTCACTATCTGCAAAGAGAGAGTACTCCTAATAGAAATGAGGGGGGGGGCACCATTCAAAGCAGATCAGTGTGCATAAACACGAAAATGTTTTCACTTACCACGTACTTGACATTCGACAGCTTATGATATTTGCTATTAAAAAACCATTGAAATTCACTGAAAAAACCATAGGTTATAGACCATATATAGTTAGGAATTAGCATTTACAAAACCTTGAAAATTCACTGAAAAAACCATAGGTTATAGACCATATATAGTTAGGAATTAGCATTTAAAAAACCTTATTTTACTCACACAAAACCATTGAAATTCCATATATAGTTAGTTGCACTAACTATATATCGCGCACCCGCAATCCACTGCTGATCATGTCACATATTACATCATTCATGACATGGTCAGTGACATCACTGATGACATCACTGATGACATCTCAAATGACATCACTGATGACATCACTGATGACATCTCATTTGACATCATTCTTGTGCTAATACGATAAACCTCTTCAGACTCTAATATAACCTTAGATACACTCAGTGTATACAGACACTCACACCCTGCCACTCATCCATGGAGTTACTCACACACCCAGTCAGTCATGCAAAGAAACAATCTCACCTCCATTTCTTCAACTATACAGTTAAACACACCTTACTTATTGAAACATATACTAACACATATTTACTCTCTTATACAATCCCTGATACAAGTTCACAATGATCGATACAACCACTCAGTCATTCAGTGGCTCTCATGCACAGTTATTTATATATGCCAACTCTCACATGTACTGTGTTTTACATATGTACTTACTATGACATGTAGCATTGAGATATCCATTCACTCATCAATACACTCATGCACACAGTCAACTGCCCATGTAGCTGTTTCCACATGCACTCTTGAACTCATACACCTAGTGAATAAACTGCTCACACATCTATGCATAGAGTCACACACCTTCCAGCCACCCCCACACAAACTCAATCTGCCATAGAAATACTTGGGCAACCAATTAATAACACATATAGCCTCTCGTATAGCTAATGATCAACACATGCAGCAGTTTACAGAACAACAGACATAATGATGCACAAATTAAGACAGTTTAGTCACTAACCCATGCACTCAGTGAGACACATTTAATCACTCACTCATACATTCAGTCATGCACCTACTAAATCCTTCGTCCAGACACTTATACATCTACTCATTCTTTAATATGTAAAACATATTTAAACTTTACAGAAACACACAGTCACTGGATGACGTCATCAGTGATGTCATCAGTGATGTCATTTGAGATGTCATCAGTGATGTCATCAGTGATGTCACTGACCATGTCATGAATGATGTAATATGTGACATGATCAGCAGTGGATTGCGGGTGCGCGATATATAGTTAGTGCAACTAACTATATATGGAATTTCAATGGTTTTGTGTGAGTAAAATAAGGTTTTTTAAATGCTAATTCCTAACTATATATGGTCTATAACCTATGGTTTTTTCAGTGAATATATATATATATATATCACCTATTAATTGAGAGTGACCTGCCTGGCCTCTTATATGCCATGAATCATATTCTAAAAACAGGAGTTAATTTGCATAATATATCCGTAAGAGAACTTTGGGAAAATGTTAAAGGAAAATAGGAATACAATTTAATAAACCTAATGGCATGTCAGAGGGGGACTAATAAATATTGGTACCGATGTCATGGTGAACTCAAGTGCATGTTGAGGAACCATGGAGCACCTACTTGGTTCCTTTCACTGGGCTGTGCTGAATATGCATGGGGTGACCTGCTAGAATTCTTGCAGGAGGTAAATTCAAATATAAAAGACATTCATCTAAAGACGCCAGGAGCTTTTTGTCTGCAGTCAGACATACACTTACAAGGAAATCACCAAAAAATACATACAACCGAAGAAGAACAGTGGCCTCCAAGTACATTAATGATGACAACCCTGTCATTCTGAAGATGTGGAATGCAAACATGGATGTGCAGTTTATTGCAGACAACACAAATGCTGTCGCTCACTATGTTACATCTTATATAACAAAGTCAGGGGAAACTCAGATGAAAAAGATGTGGGAGGAGATTTTAGCAGAAAAGAGTCTTAAGAAGAAATTGTACAGTTTTAGTTTGAAAATGCTTTCTCACAGAGAGATAGGCTCCTATGAATATGTAGACAAATTAGGCTCAGATAGTTTGTTTTCTAAATCTAGAGGAGTTCTATGGGTGAGTTTAGGGCTTGCTAATACTCGTAACAGAGTACTGAAGTATTTTCCTGAAATCCAGTATCTTGCAGCATTTGAGCCACACAGTACAGATTTTGTGAAGAGTAAATGCTGGATACGTACTATCCAAAAAGAAGTCATATTCTGGAAAGGATGTGTCTTTATGAAGTACTTCAACATTATACTTTCAGAAGTAATGTCAGTGAAAACGTGAATGAAGGTAAAGTTGCTGGGGTTGGATGTGAAGGATGTTTGGTGAGACATAACAAAGAAAATTTGATCAACCATCAAAAGCTAAGCTGCCAAACTCCTGACAAAAGAGGGCTTTTCTATTTAGCTGTATTACAATTGTTTAAGCCCTGGTGAACTGAAAGATAGATACTTTGAGAATTTGTCTGTTATGAAAGCTCATTCAACGCTGTGAAATACAGCTTGAGTGCTGTGTGTTTCCAGTGTATTTTCATTTGTTGCGAGAAGAGATTGACCAAGAAACAATTGTGGCTGAGATAGCAAGAGAGAGTTCTCAGTGCAGTCAAAGTTCAGCACCTTGAAGGGAAGATCCTCTTGGACAGCCAGTCATTGAAAATGAAGCTACAATAGCTACAAATGAAGTGGAGAATGCCATGCAGCAAGTACGATGAGAACCTGCGGATCTAGAACTACTAATACTAATACAGCACTTGAATGCAGATCAGAGCAAATGATCAAATGGAACATCTAGGAGTTATAGTGCTACTAACAAAACCTCATTATTTACAACAAGGGGTGGTGATGGACAGAGTCTCTGAATTAAGCAGAGTACTCTCACCCAGTCAAGAGATCAGGGCTAGATCCAACACCGTTTTTTAGCTCATTGCACCATCCCAGTTTCAGAACCTGGCTGTATGCAAATTAGTCTGTCCCTGGCCCAGTGCATCATGGGAACAGGGCAGACCAGACTACAAAAGCCAATTCTTACACTGGGAAGGAAACAAGCTTCCGGGGACCGGTTTCTGCCATTTCAGGCGTCTTCGGCCCGGCTTGCTTGAATCCTGATGGTGCAATGAGCAAGGGACTCACATCTGAGTATACCCTTCCACGCTTAGGGTGGACAAAATTATTTACAACAAGGGGTGGTGATGGACAGAGTCTCTGAATTAAGCAGAGTACTCTCACCCAGTCAAGAGATCAGGGCTAGATCCAACATCGTTTTTTAGCTCATTGCACCACCCCCTTTTTGTAAATTATTTTGGCCACCATGAGTGTGGAAGGGTATGCTCAGACATGAGTCCCTTGCTCATTGCACCATCAGGATTCAAGCAAGCCGGGCCGAAGACGGCTGTAATGCCAGAAACCGGTCCCCGGAAGCTTGTTTCCTTTCCAGTGAAGAATTGGCTTGGTAGTTTGGTCTGCCCTGTTCCCATGATGCACTGGGCCAGGGACAGACTAATTTGCATATAGCCAGGTTCTGAACTGGGATGGTGCAGTGAGCTAAAAAACGGTGATGGATCAAGCCCTGATCTGTTGACTGGGTAGGAGTGTTCTGATTAACTCAGTTACTCTGTCCATCACCACCCCCTTTTTGTAAATTATTTTGGCCACCATGAGTGTGGAAGGGTATGCTCAGACATGAGTCCCTTGCTCATTGCACCATCAGGATTCAAGCAAGCCGGGCCGAAGACGGCTGTAATGCCAGAAACCGGTCCCCGGAAGCTTGTTTCCTTTCCAGTGAAGAATTGGCTTGGTAGTTTGGTCTGCCCTGTTCCCATGATGCACTGGGCCAGGGACAGACTAATTTGCATATAGCCAGGTTCTGAACTGGGATGGTGCAGTGAGCTAAAAAACGGTGATGGATCAAGCCCTGATCTGTTGACTGGGTAGGAGTGTTCTGATTAACTCAGTTACTCTGTCCATCACCACCCCCTTTTTGTAAATTATTTTGGCCACCATGAGTGTGGAAGGGTATGCTCAGACATGAGTCCCTTGCTCATTGCACCATCAGGATTCAAGCAAGCCGGGCCGAAGACGGCTGTAATGCCAGAAACCGGTCCCCGGAAGCTTGTTTCCTTTCCAGTGAAGAATTGGCTTGGTAGTTTGGTCTGCCCTGTTCCCATGATGCACTGGGCCAGGGACAGACTAATTTGCATATAGCCAGGTTCTGAACTGGGATGGTGCAGTGAGCTAAAAAACGGTGATGGATCAAGCCCTGATCTGTTGACTGGGTAGGAGTGTTCTGATTAACTCAGTTACTCTGTCCATCACCACCCCCTTTTTGTAAATTATTTTGGCCACCATGAGTGTGGAAGGGTATGCTCAGACATGAGTCCCTTGCTCATTGCACCATCAGGATTCAAGCAAGCCGGGCCGAAGACGGCTGTAATGCCAGAAACCGGTCCCCGGAAGCTTGTTTCCTTTCCAGTGAAGAATTGGCTTGGTAGTTTGGTCTGCCCTGTTCCCATGATGCACTGGGCCAGGGACAGACTAATTTGCATATAGCCAGGTTCTGAACTGGGATGGTGCAGTGAGCTAAAAAACGGTGATGGATCAAGCCCTGATCTGTTGACTGGGTAGGAGTGTTCTGATTAACTCAGTTACTCTGTCCATCACCACCCCCTTTTTGTAAATTATTTTGGCCACCATGAGTGTGGAAGGGTATGCTCAGACATGAGTCCCTTGCTCATTGCACCATCAGGATTCAAGCAAGCCGGGCCAAAGACGGCTGTAATGCCAGAAACCGGTCCCCGGAAGCTTGTTTCCTTTCCAGTGAAGAATTGGCTTGGTAGTTTGGTCTGCCCTGTTCCCATGATGCACTGGGCCAGGGACAGACTAATTTGCATATAGCCAGGTTCTGAACTGGGATGGTGCAGTGAGCTAAAAAACGGTGATGGATCAAGCCCTGATCTGTTGACTGGGTAGGAGTGTTCTGATTAACTCAGTTACTCTGTCCATCACCACCCCCTTTTTGTAAATTATTTTGGCCACCATGAGTGTGGAAGGGTATGCTCAGACATGAGTCCCTTGCTCATTGCACCATCAGGATTCAAGCAAGCCGGGCCGAAGACGGCTGTAATGCCAGAAACCGGTCCCCGGAAGCTTGTTTACTTTCCAGTGAAGAATTGGCTTGGTAGTTTGGTCTGCCCTGTTCCCATGATGCACTGGGCCAGGGACAGACTAATTTGCATATAGCCAGGTTCTGAACTGGGATGGTGCAGTGAGCTAAAAAACGGTGATGGATCAAGCCCTGATCTGTTGACTGGGTAGGAGTGTTCTGATTAACTCAGTTACTCTGTCCATCACCACCCCCTTTTTGTAAATTATTTTGGCCACCATGAGTGTGGAAGGGTATGCTCAGACATGAGTCCCTTGCTCATTGCACCATCAGGATTCAAGCAAGCCGGGCCGAAGATGGCTGTAATGCCAGAAACCGGTCCCCGGAAGCTTGTTTCCTTTCCAGTGAAGAATTGGCTTGGTAGTTTGGTCTGCCCTGTTCCCATGATGCACTGGGCCAGGGACAGACTAATTTGCATATAGCCAGGTTCTGAACTGGGATGGTGCAGTGAGCTAAAAAACGGTGATGGATCAAGCCCTGATCTGTTGACTGGGTAGGAGTGTTCTGATTAACTCAGTTACTCTGTCCATCACCACCCCCTTTTTGTAAATTATTTTGGCCACCATGAGTGTGGAAGGGTATGCTCAGACATGAGTCCCTTGCTCATTGCACCATCAGGATTCAAGCAAGCCGGGCCGAAGACGGCTGTAATGCCAGAAACCGGTCCCCGGAAGCTTGTTTCCTTTCCAGTGAAGAATTGGCTTGGTAGTTTGGTCTGCCCTGTTCCCATGATGCACTGGGCCAGGGACAGACTAATTTGCATATAGCCAGGTTCTGAACTGGGATGGTGCAGTGAGCTAAAAAACGGTGATGGATCAAGCCCTGATCTGTTGACTGGGTAGGAGTGTTCTGATTAACTCAGTTACTCTGTCCATCACCACCCCCTTTTTGTAAATTATTTTGGCCACCATGAGTGTTAAAGGGTATGCTCAGACATGAGTCCCTTGCTCATTGCACCATCAGGATTCAAGCAAGCCGGGCCGAAGACGGCTGTAATGCCAGAAACCGGTCCCCGGAAGCTTGTTTCCTTTCCAGTGAAGAATTGGCTTGGTAGTTTGGTCTGCCCTGTTCCCATGATGCACTGGGCCAGGGACAGACTAATTTGCATATAGCCAGGTTCTGAACTGGGATGGTGCAGTGAGCTAAAAAACGGTGATGGATCAAGCCCTGATCTGTTGACTGGATAGGAGTGTTCTGATTAACTCAGTTACTCTGTCCATCACCACCCCCTTTTTGTAAATTATTTTGGCCACCATGAGTGTGGAAGGGTATGCTCAGACATGAGTCCCTTGCTCATTGCACCATCAGGATTCAAGCAAGCCGGGCCGAAGACGGCTGTAATGCCAGAAACCGGTCCCCGGAAGCTTGTTTCCTTTCCAGTGAAGAATTGGCTTGGTAGTTTGGTCTGGCCTGTTCCCATGATGCACTGGGCCAGGGACAGACTAATTTGCATATAGCCAGGTTCTGAACTGGGATGGTGCAGTGAGCTAAAAAACGGTGATGGATCAAGCCCTGATCTGTTGACTGGGTAGGAGTGTTCTGATTAACTCAGTTACTCTGTCCATCACCACCCCCTTTTTGTAAATTATTTTGGCCACCATGAGTGTGGAAGGGTATGCTCAGACATGAGTCCCTTGCTCATTGCACCATCAGGATTCAAGCAAGCCGGGCCGAAGACGGCTGTAATGCCAGAAACCGGTCCCCGGAAGCTTGTTTCCTTTCCAGTGAAGAATTGGCTTGGTAGTTTGGTCTGCCCTGTTCCCATGATGCACTGGGCCAGGGACAGACTAATTTGCATATAGCCAGGTTCTGAACTGGGATGGTGCAGTGAGCTAAAAAACGGTGATGGATCAAGCCCTGATCTGTTGACTGGGTAGGAGTGTTCTGATTAACTCAGTTACTCTGTCCATCACCACCCCCTTTTTGTAAATTATTTTGGCCACCATGAGTGTGGAAGGGTATGCTCAGACATGAGTCCCTTGCTCATTGCACCATCAGGATTCAAGCAAGCCGGGCCGAAGACGGCTGTAATGCCAGAAACCGGTCCCCTGAAGCTTGTTTCCTTTCCAGTGAAGAATTGGCTTGGTAGTTTGGTCTGCCCTGTTCCCATGATGCACTGGGCCAGGGACAGACTAATTTGCATATAGCCAGGTTCTGAACTGGGATGGTGCAGTGAGCTAAAAAACGGTGATGGATCAAGCCCTGATCTGTTGACTGGGTAGGAGTGTTCTGATTAACTCAGTTACTCTGTCCATCACCACCCCCTTTTTGTAAATTATTTTGGCCACCATGAGTGTGGAAGGGTATGCTCAGACATGAGTCACTTGCTCATTGCACCATCAGGATTCAAGCAAGCCGGGCCGAAGACGGCTGTAATGCCAGAAACCGGTCCCCGGAAGCTTGTTTCCTTTCCAGTGAAGAATTGGCTTGGTAGTTTGGTCTGCCCTGTTCCCATGATGCACTGGGCCAGGGACAGACTAATTTGCATATAGCCAGGTTCTGAACTGGGATGGTGCAGTGAGCTAAAAAACGGTGATGGATCAAGCCCTGATCTGTTGACTGGGTAGGAGTGTTCTGATTAACTCAGTTACTCTGTCCATCACCACCCCCTTTTTGTAAATTATTTTGGCCACCATGAGTGTGGAAGGGTATGCTCAGACATGAGTCCCTTGCTCATTGCACCATCAGGATTCAAGCAAGCCGGGCCGAAGACGGCTGTAATGCCAGAAACCGGTCCCCGGAAGCTTGTTTCCTTTCCAGTGAAGAATTGGCTTGGTAGTTTGGTCTGCCCTGTTCCCATGATGCACTGGGCCAGGGACAGACTAATTTGCATATAGCCAGGTTCTGAACTGGGATGGTGCAGTGAGCTAAAAAACGGTGATGGATCAAGCCCTGATCTGTTGACTGGGTAGGAGTGTTCTGATTAACTCAGTTACTCTGTCCATCACCACCCCCTTTTTGTAAATTATTTTGGCCACCATGAGTGTGGAAGGGTATGCTCAGACATGAGTCCCTTGCTCATTGCACCATCAGGATTCAAGCAAGCCGGGCCGAAGACGGCTGTAATGCCAGAAACCGGTCCCCGGAAGCTTGTTTCCTTTCCAGTGAAGAATTGGCTTGGTAGTTTGGTCTGCCCTGTTCCCATGATGCACTGGGCCAGGGACAGACTAATTTGCATATAGCCAGGTTCTGAACTGGGATGGTGCAGTGAGCTAAAAAACGGTGATGGATCAAGCCCTGATCTGTTGACTGGGTAGGAGTGTTCTGATTAACTCAGTTACTCTGTCCATCACCACCCCCTTTTTGTAAACTAACAAAACCTCAGTCGAAATTGGATAGTTTAGAAAAGTATGTGTCAAAAACTGCAGGATTAGAAAAGACAGTTACGGATCTGTAAAAACTGTTGTGTAATCTTATGTCTTAATGTAAATGTTGAAAAAGGGCTAGTGAATGGTGCAATGGGTAAAGTTATGATATATGTTAATTATCCAAACAGAAATTATGTGGAATACTTAGCCATCAAATGTGATGATATTGCTGAAGTTAAGCAGATTGGTAGATGCGTTGCCTGTCTCCTACTAGTGAAAGACTTGTATGTCCAGCGAAAGCAGTTCCCAGTGTCTTTAGCATATGCAACAACTATTCACAAATCACAAGGTTTAAAGGTCTATACAGGTTTTGGTAATATTGGTAGAAGTGTATTCAAAAAATAAATGTCATATGTTGCTTTGTTTCTAATTAGAACATTGTCTTGTTTATTTCTGATTGGTTGTGATGAGAAGAAAGTAAGGGCTGATGTGTGCTGTGTAATGAAGTATATATAATTGGCTAAGAGCACAATATGCTCCTCATTTATGCCAGTATCCTGTGGTTCAAAAAGTAATATTGTGTCCATAGCGGAAAATATCAAGACAGACTATCAGAGCTGAACAGAAACTAAATAATGCATCTGGAGTGAACTGTTATGCAAATGTAGTATTAAATTAACTATATCATTTGCCTCATTTTACAAATTCTATTAAAGAAAAGGTAGAAGAAAGAATGTCTTCACAACTGGGTAGTTTACTTGAAGAATTAAAAAGTGATAGAAGTATTATACATCTGCTACTTGAATAAGAAAACTCACCGATGACTGTACTGGATCAGTAGTATTCTCTTGAAATCAACAGCCGGATTCTCAAGATGTTCTAATGGTAATACTGGAACTGTTAGATGAAGAAGATGTGAATATTAATGGATTATTTGGTTTAACATATAAATCAACCAATAACTGGGAAGATTGTGAATTTGTGGCTAGCACTGAAATCAATTCAGAATAATTCATCTACCAGACATTACCAGATTGTAAAATTGTACTGTTTCAAGATTTAACTACAAACACCCATCGAGATTTGACCTGTCCAAACTGCAAATCAGAACAAACGTCAACGCTGTTTCTACAAAGGTATGGAAAGTATATCATGGTCATGCTACAATGATGCAGAGTGGATGGTACTAAATTAGCAACTAAAATTATAAACTCTAAAGCTGCACAAATTTCCATCTCAAAAAGAACTTTCACAACTTTAGCAATCATGTTTCATGAAGGAGTTAATATAACCTCTGGACACTGCAAAATATATTTAAGATGTCAGACAAGATGGACAGAGTGCAATGACATACAAGTGGCCTTCAAATCAATACTACCCAAAAAGTTACTAAACTCATACCTGCTATTTCTAGAACCGAAGTTCTAAGGAGAATCTAGGAAAAGAAAATGTGGTATTGTGTTGACATATTGAATTATGTGTTTCTGAGGCATTATTCGGCCTATTAGGGGTATTGTCTACAGAAAGCTATATAGTTGCTTTCATTAGGTAGTAACCTATCAATAAGCCAGTACGAAAAAACTTTTAGTGAGTGCAGTGAACAGCATGACATAGTTGTAATGTTCTACTGTGCACTTTTTTTTTACAATCCATTGATTGTTTTTTCCCACTGTTTCATGATGAGTCTTCATACAAAGCACTGTGGAAAGTGAACAAGTATGAAAACTAAAAACAGGAAAAAACAGTAAAGCATTTGTCTATGTTGAGTTCAAGTGTTGGTTAAAAAATATTGTATGTTGTTTTGTTGCCTAATGTTCAGAATAAAATTGTAATACATTTATGTCTGTTTCTATTTTTTCTCAGTGGTTGGAGGTTGAGATATATTACTTTTGTCAAATCAATAATCTAGTGATGGATTCATTCAGTTACCACTCATGTACTATTCCCATCTCCCAGGCACAACATTTGCACGTGACCAATCATCCAGCCACTACCTAAGCAGTCATCCAATTACTAAGGAACTGTACTTGAATATATCTAATCTCCCAGGCACTACTCATGGGCTCATCCAATCACCCAGGCAGTACCCATGTACTCATCCAATTACCCAGGCACTATCCGTGCACTTACCCAATCACCAAGCCCTAGCCCTAGCATTCATCCAATGAACCAGGCTCTACCCTAGCATTCATCCCATCACACAAGTGCTACTCTTGTACTCCTCCAGTTACCTGTGAGCTACCCATACACTCATGCAATCAACCAGGCACTACCCAAGGACTAATCCACTCACCCAAGCAGTACCCATGCACTCATCCATTTACTCAGGGACTATCTATGCACTATCACAATCACCTAGGTACTTTCCATGCACTCATACAATCACGAAGACACTACCCTTACACTCATCCATTCACTGAGGCTCTACCCATGCACTCATCCACTCACCCAGACACTACGCATGCACTCATCCAATCACCCAGGCAGTACCCACACACTCATCCAATTGACCAGGCACAACTCATACATTCTTCCAATCATCCAGGCACTACTCATACATTCTTCCAATCACCCAGGCACCATAAATGCACTCACATAATCACCCAGGTACTTCCCTTGCACTCATCTATTCACTCAGGCACTACACCTGCACTCATCCATTCACTCAAACACTACCCATGCACTCCTGCATTCACTCAGGCACTAGCCATGTGCACATATCAAATCACACAGGCACTACCCATGTACTCACAAAATCGTCAAGGCACTCCTCTTGCACTCATACATTCACTCAGCCACAACCCATGCACTAAGCAATCACCCATGCACTAACCATGCACTTATCCAAACACACAGGCACTACCCATTCATGTGTCTATTTATTCAGGCACTACCCATTCACTCATCAATTCACCCAGATACTACCATTGCACTCATCCATCCACTTAGGCACTGTGCATGCACTCATCCATTCACCCATGCACTAACCATGCACTCATCCATTTACTCAGGCACTAGTTATGCATTCATCCATTCACCCAGGCACTACCCATGCACTCATCCATTCAACTAGGCACTATCCATGCACCCTTTCATTCACCCAGGCATTATCCATTCACTCATCCACTCACTCAGGAGCAACCCATGCACTCATCCAATCACCCAGGCACTATTCATGCACTCACCTAATCATGCGGGCACTTTGCATTCATTCACCCAATCGCCTGGGCACTATCCAGTCACTCAATCACTTCCCATGCACTCATCCATTTACTCAGGCACTAACCATGCAGTCATGCAATTAACAAAGCACTACCCATGCACTCATCCAATCAATTAGGCTCTACCCATACATTCATCCAATTGCCCTGGCACTATCCATGCACCCATGCAATCACCCATGCAATCACCCAATCACTACCCTTGCACACATACAATCACTCAGGTGCTACCCATGTACTCATACATTCACTCAGTCAGTATCAATGCATTCATCCATTCACGCAGGCACTACCCATGCACATATCCAATCACCTAAGCGCTATTCTTGCACTCATCCATTCACTCAGGCACTACACATGTGCTCATCCAGTCACTGAGGCACTACCCATGTACTCATCCATTCACTCAGGTAATATCTATGCACTCTTCCAATCACTTATGCACTATCCATGCACTCACCCAATCAGCCAGACACTACCCATCCATTCATCCACTCATTCAGCCACTACCCAGGCACTATGAAATCATCCAGACCCTAACCATGCACATGTCTCAGTGAATGGAAGAGTGCATGGGTATTGCCCATGCAATACCCATGCACTCTTCCATTCACTGAGGCACCACCCAAGGACTCCTCTACTCACTCAGGCACTACCCAAGCACTCATCTATTCATCCAAGCACTACCCTTGTACTCATCCATTCACTGAGGCACTACCTATTCACTCATCCAATCACCTGGGCACCACTCATGCACTCACCCAATCATGCAGGCACTTTGCGTTTGTTCACCCAATCACATGGTCACTATCCACGCACTCACCCAATCACCAAGGCACTACCCTTGCACTCATTCAATTACCTAGGCACTACCTTGCACTCATCCAATCACTCAGCCACTACCCATGCACTCTTCTGTTCACCTAGGTACTTACCATGCACATATCCAATCACCCAGGCACTACCTTTGCACTCATCCACTCACACAGTCACTGCCCATGCACTCATCCATTCACAAAACTAGTTTCCATGCACTCTTCCAATTACCTAGGACACTATCCATTCACTCACCCAATCAGCCACAAGCTGTGCATGCACTCATCCAATCACCGAAACACTATGCTTGCACTCATCCATTCAATGAGGCACTACTTCTGCACTCATCCAGTCACCCAAGCAATACCCATCCACTCATACAATTAACCAGGCACTACCCGTGCACTAATTCAGTCACCCAAGCAGTACCCATGCACTCATCCAATCAACCAAGCAGTACCTATGCATGCATCAATTCACTCAGGCACTATCTATGCATTCTTCCCATCAGCCAGACACTACCCTTGCACTCACCATTTACTGCGGCATTATCCATGCACTCATTCAATTACTCAGCCACTACCCACGCACTATGCAATCACCTAGACACTAAAGATGCACATAGCCAATCACTCTTGTAATACCCATGCACTCATCCATTTACCCAGGCACTACCCTTGCACTCATCCATTCACTGACGCACTATCCATGCACTCACCTAATCACCTAGGCACTATCCTTGCACTCATGCTATTACCCAGGCACTACCTTGTACTCATCCAATCACCCGGGTGTTACCCTTACACTCATCTATTCACTCAGCCACTACCCATGCACTCATCCATTCACTCAGCCACTATGCATGCACTCATCCATTCACTGAGACTCTACCCATGAACTGGTCCAACCACCCAGGCACTATTCATGAACTCACCAAATCACACAGGCACTCTGTACTCCTTCAACCAATCACCTAGTCACTATCCATACACTCACCCATCACCCAGGTACTACCTTTGCACTCATGCAATTATGCAGGCACTACCTTGCACTCATCTAATTACTCAGGCGTTATCCTTCCACTCATTTGTTTACTCAGACACTACCGATGCACCCATCCAATCACTCAGGCACTACCCATGCACATATCCAATCACTCAGGCACTACCCATGCAGTCTTCCATTCACTCAGGCACTACCTATGCACTCATCCATTTACCCAGGCACTACCCTTGCACTCATCTATTAACTTAGGCAGTACGCATGCGCTCAGACATTCACTCATGCACTACCCATGCACTCATCCATTTATTCAGGCACTACCCATGCACTCATCCATTCATCCAAGCTGTATGCATGCACACATCCAACCATCCAGGCACTACCCATGCATCCATCTATTCACCCAGACACTACCCATGCATCCATCTATTCACCCAGATACTACCCATACATTCATCCAATCACTCAGGCGCTAACCATGCACTCATCCATTCAAATAGGCACTACCTATGCACTCATTTATTCACCCAGATGTTATCCATGCATTCACCCATTTACTCAGGCACTACAGTTGTACTCATCCATTCACCGAGGCACCACCAATACACTCATCTAATGACCCAGGCACTATGCTTGTACTCATCCATTCACTCAATCACTATCCATGCACTCATCCATTCAGCCATTCACCAACCATGCACATATCCAATCACACATGCACTACCCATGTACTTCTACAATCACCCAAGCATTACTCTTGCACTCATCCATTCACTTAGTCACTACCCATGCACTATGCAATCACCCAGACACTAAATATTCACATATCCAATCACTCATGCACTACCCATGCACTCTTCCATTCACTGAGGCGGCACCACCCATGCACTCTTCCATTTACTCAAACACTACCTATGGACTCATTCAATCACCCAGGCACTATTCATGCACTCATCCATTTACCCAGGCACAACCAATGCACTCATCCATTCATCCAGGCAGTAAGCATGCACACATCCAATCACCCAGGCACCACCCTTCTACTCATCCATTCACCCAGGCACTACCCATGCGTCCATCTATTCACCCAGACACTACCCGTACACTCATCCAGTCACTCAGGCAGTAACCATGCACTCATCCATTCAAATAGGCACTACCCATGCACTCATTTATTCACCCAGATATTATCCATGCACTCATTCCTTCACTCAGGCACTACAGTGTAGTATAGTTCCTATATTCCCAATAGGCTCTGCGCATTGGAATAATATATCCTGCAGCTTAGACGTAGGACTTAAGTCGACTAGGTCTCTGCCGAATATATTAGACTTAATTGTGAGTGCCAGCTAGCTCAGAGGTCACTAGAAACTTTCTCGAAAATACAAGAAGGGATTAGTTTCTGACAACCATATATAATGACAACTTTGTTTCACCAGAATGAAACGTATCTCTAGAGTCGCGGAAACAATAGACGGCTATTTCACTCAGTCAGATGTGCATGCTTCGTTTCACCTGAGTTGCTTAGAAATAGAGAGACGGGCGTTTTCAATAAAAGTATTCATTGAACAGTCTTATTTCTTAGGCATAAGAAATGCACTGCTACACTTGAAATGCTAGTTAAGAAGTACAATGCATATAATACGAATAGTATTATAAAGTAGTACTGTAAGAGCATGATATGGTTTCTAAGCCATAAACATAGAATGCATGAAATGCATAAAATACCTACAGTGATAAAGATAGTGGCTAAAAGTACTCAACTGGTGCTTCTAAAATACGCCTACCCCGGTGTACCTAACCTAAGTCTAGTATGAGGGAGGAGTAAGCGTGGTGTAGCTTATACCTAGTAATTTTCTGCCAAGAATCTGTTCCAAGAATTCTCTAAGGGTCTAATCAGCTCCGTACCTTGGTTTTAGAATGATAGAGGTCTTGTATCTCTCTCTCAGGACTCTATCTCCCAGCAACCCGCAAGGGTAGCCTGGAAACACCGGAGCTGGATTTCTCGGCAAGAGAAAAGACAGCGTTTTCTCAGTGCGTCAGTTGGAGGGTCGGCTTCCTTCGTCACTTGCAGCAGCAGGGCTTCGGGCAAGTAGTTAGTCGATCTGCTCCTAAACCACCGTGTGTTTGACTGGGCAAATGTAGGCATATTTATACTTTGAAGTTGCCGAGTTTGACGTAAGATTGGACATAATATCGTCACTAGTGCCTCAGTTCCTTGAAAACTCCAGGAGTTCTTGGATAAATTAGTATTGAAGCAGGGGGAAGTCCCTGACTGCTGAAGGCTGGTTTTTCCAAGAAATCATTGTGGATTCTCGGAGTTTAATGGAAGTAGCCATGCCGTATTTGGGCTGCACAGGCTAAGACTAAATAAGGCAATGATTCCTATACCTATATAAGGATTGGGTGAATTATACCTATATATGGGCATGAATCGGGAAAATTACACTAGGGTCCTAGATTCCCACATAACACCCACTCCACGATTATTAAGTTCAATAGCACATAAGCACTGGACCTATTTAAAGCAAAGTGTTCACAACCCCATCCCAAAATACAAAAATGCATTTGAATAGGCTTGTTCACATGAAATGAGTATATACTGTATGCAAAAGGTATAGCCGTCATCTGAAATCAAGCATAAATCATGAGCAGATATTCTCTCATTAAATAAAATGAAAGTACATGCATCATTTGATACCTGAAATCTGTCCCATAGCATAAGCTTTCTAACTGTGTTTGTTTTCGAGGTTGAAGCCAAATATTGTCATTTTTGGAAGTACAAACACAAAATCTTGTTCTCTAAGAATAGTTTTACTTTAAGCAGATTACTCCGTGCCAAATGGTTCTATTTTGGAAAAAGTTCAAATTAGTGGATTGTTTTGAAAAAATGAAGGCCGAATTGTAGAGTTTAGGGAATGCTGTGTGAAATAATCAAAAGTTATTCTCAGAAGTGTCCGTAGTAGATGGTACCTGTATGCCTGTAGTTTCTCGTATCTCACCCTCAGTTAGACTTGTCGGTGAGACCTCAATGAATGCCGTCATCAGAATTGGCAGCCGTTGGGGGCAACACGATGCCTGAGCCGTTACTGGACCTAGCAAAGCGTCGATATCCGATGGCAGTACTAATGGAAGTGTAAGACAAATGTCCAACAGGCATTCCTGTCCGCAAAGCAGGCGTCGAAGAACAGGTAAGATGCAATCTTGCCAGATTGGTCTGAACAATAGAAACCACGTTGTGTTCAGATCCCTTAAACGAGCCAAGCCAAGAATCTGTGAAATCCTTTCACGATATCTCATTGCAAGGAGGCATTTTTCCTTGGTAGTTTCGGTGTCACTGGTGACCGGACTTGCCATATCGGAGCAGAAGGAATAAAATAGAATTCCTGCTACTGGTCCCAAGATGAGAGGCAGGCCTCCAAACACAGAGTGCACGAAATTTGGAAAAATGCTGAGGACTGCTTCAAATGGTGTTAACAGTCCCGAAAAAATCATCTTAAATACATGTGCGATGCCGCTGGTATCAGACATGTTTAAGATTTGACCTAACATTTCTGCGAAATGTACTGGGCAGTTTGTTGATAATAATGCATGTATCTCTGCAGAAGACCTTGCTATTTGCAGATCATACGTTTCTCTAGACGAGGTCGGTGGCACATTTTTTTGTAAAAAGAATGGCTTTCATTCTGCTTAACCGCATGCGTGCGGCGCATTTTCCCGCTGTGCGCTGACTTTTTAAAAAACCCGCGGTTCATGACGAGCTCAGCTCGTCATGAGCGTACGAGAGGTGTACCTCATGACGAGCTGAGCTCGTCATCAGCGTCGAAGGGGTTAAAGTATCAATTCGTATAGAAGAGATATTCAGTGAAGGCCATAAAGCCGTCTCCCTTCCTATTCAACTTTTTGGATACAATACTTGCATACAACAAGTGACCGTGGATGACACAGTTACGAGATAACTTTTCCCTGGCAACATGCCACAACAGCTGTGATCGTTGAGCATAACGTAGCTGCCATTGGATAGCTGCCTGAAAATTGGTACTATCGCTGTGGAGGGGGATCCGTGCAGGCGGCATGAGAGGTTATTTGCAGAACTGTCGCAGGTTCCGTGTAAATTAATCCCCTGGCACAAAAGTGTACCACTCAGTGAGTTTTTACAATTCTTATCACTAAGGAATACTTCATGTCCCCCATTCCAACATCTGTGTGTATGGTAAAACCCAGGTCGGCTTAATGTATTCTTTACCCAACCTTTCATACTGGCCCGCTGGTATATGCTCCAGACAATACTGAAACAGGAAAGACGTCACTGGTATCGTAATGGTGCCATGAATTATCCAGTCAATGACAGGTTTCTCAGAAACTGTTACTTGTAATCTTTCGAGTTTATCAATGCTCAGCACCGTATAGTCTGCTCCTCATTGTGCCAAAGAGATTTGTTTATCTGTAAGGTTAAATACAGTAAACAATGACGTGGTATTGATTAGATGCCATGGCACATAGCCTGAACGCAGATTTTGCAACGTCCATCCAAGCAGCATGATAGAGCGTAATTGAGACTGGCCATGTTGTAACATTAACAAGTCTTGTTCTATGATGTCAATGGCAGATGACACGTGGCAGATGCTGTCCAAAGAATAAATTCTGGAGGACATGGTTGTTAACCCATTGTCCACTACAGAGAGGCTTTTTTCTAAATGTATACGATCCATTTCTCGTATTCTTTCTGCAGTTTCCATTTGCTTCACTTTCCATATTTTGTTGTATGCCGCATATATTCCGGCGTATATGAAATGTTTTTGCCGTGGTTTGCGAGGCCCCATTAAGAAATCTCACAAATCATTGCTTTCTTTAAGTAAAGATAAGTGTTGTTTAATTTCTGGAAGTGTAGATTTCTGAAGCCACTCAAGGCACAGCTTCCCTACACTGTAAGTGGTTACTATCCCCGGATGTTGTCTCTGGGAATATCTTGGATCTGGCCTATTCACTGTGAACCCTTGTGTTTTGTTCAGGAATCTATCTTGACAGTTATTTGTGTCTGTGGGCTAGATTGACAATTTTTTCCAATCAGGATTCGTTCTGTTCTGTTTTATATAGGGTACGTCTACTTCCTCTTCTGTAGCATTATCACTGTCAGATGTGGGTTTAGGTATAGACGGTTTATTTAATTCTTTTATCTTAGCTAGGCCAAGACAAGAAGTTTGTTGAACAGTGTCATTTAAAAACATAATTTGTTCTGGGATGATGCAGGCTCAGTAAGGCTTCTATACCTTGTACCTGCCAATCTTTAGTGCCCCAGATTGTTTTTATCTCAATGTTGTTTTTACAAAAGTTAAAACCTAATGCAGACAGTTGAGCATAAAAGTTTGCAGAATAAATTTGTTTAGTATTGGTCAACATTGTTTTCATTCCTGTCTTATTTAGATTTTTAAAATAAAACGTTTCTGAATTGGTAACATTAAACCCTGAGAAGTACGAAAACTCTCTTTGAAATGTTTTATAGCTGCCTTTTGGCGGTGTTGGACAATGTTCCCATTGATTGTTGTGAAACACATTTCTAGGGCTTGCAGATTTATGCAAATAATGGTGACCATAATGATTAAAACAATACATGTGTTCATAATCTGATGACCCTTCTAAGTAGTCATGTTCTGTAAATTTAGCTGACAGGCCTCTTCTTTCACGAGGAGATGATTTGTAAGGTTTCAGGACCAAGTTGATTTTCTTACTTGCTGTGCCCATAGTACTATATTTTCCATCAATCATCCTTCCCAAGCTTAACACTAGTACGAGCCAGAGAAGGAGGAAAAATACACCTTATCCAATCCAAAATTCAACCCCTTGTGAAACCAGTTATGTTTTTTCTAGTAGATGAAGGAGTTCTGTTTCTTTTTTCTTGAAGTTTGTCTTTGCTGGCTCATCCTCAGGTTCACTGGGATCCTCAGAAAAGATATCGAAGTTGATAAAGTAGCCAGAAGCAGTTCTGTCAATTGTTGGGATCGAATCAGGGTTACTGGAAATCACCGGAGCTGTTTCTTGTTTCAACATGTTTGTATAGTCAGATGTCACATCATTGTAGACAGGCGTGTCTTGACAAACTGTTATTTGGGTTTCCAGAGGTACTAGTTCCATGGCTTTGTTGCATACTCCTTCTTTTCCTACTGCAGGTTTATCAAAGGTGATAAGTCTTTCAGTTTGAACCTCTTGGATTGTAGCAAGATTTGGTCGTCTGCTACTTCTCGGGAGTCCACTGGGCCTACTACTTATTATCGGCCACATGTTATGGTTTGACCAGGTCGATGGATACAACTCTGTTCTCCCTTTTACCAGCAAGGGGCGGTAGTACTACTGATCTTGTTCCTTGGATTGCCAAGACAGGTACTGCTTTTCTGTAAGAAGGCCCAAATTCCTACTTCACCGCGATTTTCTCTCTGACCAGATACCCAATCTTTGGAATCCAGACAGGCCTTGTTGGGACAGGTGGTTTGTCTTTAGTGGGCGTTTGCTTCTGTATTGTATTACTCAGACTTCTTCCTGTTTCATTTAAGTCCTGTGTAACAGTCAAACGATCTTTGACATCCAAGGGTTTTTGTTCCACCACTGAAGTCTGACAATCGAGGTCTTCGATTATCATTCTTGTACCAAATATTAGTTCATATGGAGTGACTCCACCCAGAGAATTTCTTGGCAGATTGTTAAGACTGCGTTTGACACTTATTAGATGTTTGACCCACCCATCACCCGAACCTAATACCTTAGCTGTTACGGATTGCTTTATGTCACAGTTTTTTCTTTCCAATACCGCATTACCCTCAGGATGGAAGGGACTAGAATACCGCAATGCAACGCCCAAGGTAGCCATGGCTTCCTTGTAAGCTCGAGAGCTAAACGCAGGACCCTGGTTAGAATGTAGTGTGCCAATTGTGTATGTGCCAATAAAGACTCGCAAATCCTTTATAACAGTTCTGGCGTCAGCCGAGCGCTGGGGCCATATCCAAATAAATCTTGTGCAGGAATCCACTGCGACCATGATATATTTATATATACCATCCCTTTGTAAGGGACCACAGTGGTTCAGATAAACACACGCTAATGGTTTATCTGAAATCAAAAGGGGCGTCTGTGCAAGTCGTTTCACTGTAGAAACTTCCATTTTTTGGCAGATTTCACATTCTAGAACATAGTTCCTAGTTTGTTTCCTCATGCGAGGCCACCAATATCTCTGTTTTAATAAAGATACTGTGGCGGAAATGCCTGCGTGTGCCGATGCCAGTCCTTCATGTGCTGCTAAGATCAGTCCTAACCTATGTTGCATGTTTGGAATTGCCCTATCCCCCACTCCAGGGATTTAAGCAAAAGGAACATTATTCGCATCAGTTATATATAAGTACTTTATTGGAAAGCCTTTCGGGAGTGTCTGACCACTGTTTTTTACTGAAACAGTGACAGCTTGCATTATGTCGCTGTCTATTTTTGTTTTTGACCGAGTAATCGCAGCTACGGAAGCCGTTGGCACAGCTGCCTTCGTGGCTTCATCAGCCAATTAATTCCCTGCAAAGTGAACGCCATCACGTTGATGATTCAGCGTATGAATCACGTGAGTCTTTTGTAGTTCTTTCTGTAAAAGAACTACTTGTTCATAAAGCATTTTATGCTTAATTGTGCTACCTTTTGCGTCTTTGAAACCGTTTTGAACCCAGTTCTGTAGATACTCATTGTAAGACTGGACGCAGTAATACGAATCGCACACTATTAGTGTGGGAAATACGCGATCCGTATTTTCAAGTGCCATCTTGAAAGCCTGTAGTTCAGCTCGCTGAGCTGTACAGTCTCCGAGTGATTGAGTTTTAGTGACCATAGGTCTGAATTTACCTTCGCGCCAACAACCTTTAACGATCGCGCACGCAGCACTATAAGCTTGTTGACCCCCAATTGCGGGCTGTGCTGATCCGTCTGTATATATTATACAGCCGTAATGTTCTAGAGGCAGAATTTCGGTCGGCAGAGGACATGCGTATTCGTATTGTAGGAATTCCTGTGTCTTCAAGCAGGGGTCAAAAACGTATTGAGCGTCTGTTGCAGCAAGAGAGTTAACCCATTATATCCATCTCGGATGTAAAGCTTTAGCATTTGGAATGCTCGCTTTCGTCACTGCCTCTAAGGCAGGTACAGGTGTAACGATCATTATACGTTTACCCTGCGCGAGAGCTCTCTCTTTTGCTACTGCAGTTTGAACCGCTGTCAGAATTTTTTCTTTTGAAGTGAATTTCATTTCAGCTTGTGTGTACAAGTGCGATTTGAATGCTATTGGTACCTTTTCTCCTTCATTAAAGCTCAGTTATGTGAATCCGCATTTCCCTGGGATGACACGGATCACGAGATTGCACGCATTGTTGCGTGTATCTAATTGCGTTTTTGCTAACATGTCTGTTTGTACTGAACGCAAAATTTCTGTATGTTTCTGAGTCCAATTTGTTGGTTTGAAATCAGGTTTGATTAGTTCGTAGAGAGGTTTAACCCTTTCTGCGTAATTTAGAACATAAGTTCTTCCAAAATTCAGGAAACCTAGAATTGTCTGTAAGTTTTTCTGCGTCTTTGGAGGTTGGAGCAGCGCACATTTTTAAAGAAAGTTTGCTGCCAGGCTTTTGCTTTCACTTGACAACTCATATCCTAAGGATAGGACGTTGAGGTGGGCAATTCTTGATTTCTTAAAATTTAATTTATACCCTTCAGAAGCAAACCCAAGTATTATGGTGTTCACTCTTTCCAAGTGCACGTCCAAGTCGTCATCTGTAAGATAGATGCCATCGACATAAGATAATGCCTCATCATCATACATTTGTAGTATTTCTGTTAGTCTGGCTGAAAATAACCCTGGACTATTCTTGAATCCCTGGGGGAGACGGCAAAATTGTCGCTGTGTCCCCATAATTGAGAAAGCGGTCAAATGCCTGCTTTCCGGTGCAATGTTTTGACAGAAAAACCCATTTGAAATGTCTAATGTGGTTTTATATTTTTTGCTCACGATGTTATTCATCAGTGCTGCACTATGAGAATTTTGTACTGCAAATGTTTTGCAACAAGAGTTTAGGTGTCTGTAATCCAAAACTAGACGATATGAATTGTCTGGCTTGGAGACAGGAAACAAAGGATTGTTCGTAGATGAGGTGCATGTTTCAATCACCCCTTGATATTCAAGTTGATCTAAGATCTCCATGACTTCTTGCTTGACTGGATACTGCCTTTGAGCAGTAGGTTGACTTTTTAACTGGATTTTGTGGTGAGGAGAATCCTCATCCCATTTTACGTGATTTTTATATAATGCTGGTGCTTGAGCTACTGCCCATTTCCTAGCATATGTATATTTTTTATGTATTGGAATGTTATTTGAGAAGGCTGGCATAATCATCTCTTCGCTGGGTAGGCACTACCTAACAAATGCAAGTGGCCAGTCTCTTTCAGCTAGAAGTATGTCATAACCCTTGGAAAGCTTGTCCCAAAAGAGAGCTTTTATTTTTCTAGTTATGTCTTCCTCCATCCGGAGTGTTACTTCATATAACTTGTGGGGTACACTAACCCTGGTGTCGGCAGTTATACCTTGAATGCATTCATTCAAGTCCACTGTCTGCAGATGATCCTTCAGGATCTTGCCAGCTATGGTCACTTTTGCTGCGCTGTCTAGCATTGTCTGAGCCCATTCCCCGTTCTTGAGTTGTGGACTCAGAATCCGCGGCATGTCTGAACGTTATGCTTGCTACCTTCTTTTTGGAAAATTGAGCTTTTTTACTTTGGTGAACGGGTTATTTGTCTTTGGACTTGACGCGTTCTTCTTTGTGTTCTGACCATCCTCTTCTTTCCGATTTCTGCGAGGAAGTCTTGAAAAGATCGAGAGGGACGTGTGTCATTATCTTGATATCTATCAGGTTTTCTTAAAGCATCCCTATTTCTAAGGTTATACCTTTTCCCAGAGGGCTCTCGTTGGGGAGACCCCCCCCCGTCCAGGAGACCTAACTCTCCTTTGGGGAGACCTTCCTCTGGACTGAGAACGTTTCTCTCTAGGAAGTGTCTGTTTACTGTTTTCCCACTTCTTCTTAGGAGTAGTGAGATTATTTTTTATAAGTTTTATACGTTTTTTTAGGATTCTCTGTTAGTTGTGGTTTTAGCGGTTTCCCACCCAAACTATCTCTACCTAGTTCTTCATAGGATTTTTCAATAATTCTGGCAAGCTCAAATGGTTGCTCAGTAATGTCTGTTTCTTTTAATTTCTGGCGGATTGCCACTGATGCTGCTTCACCTTTAATGTTGGCTAATAGTATAGCCGAGACCTGTTTGAAATCTTTCAGTAATTTCATACCTACATTTAAGGCTGGTTCTAGACCGTATTCAGAACGTCTGGTATTACCGCCATGGACGGAACACCATGTGTTTTAGTGTAGATTGAAGCAAAGACTGTACCCCAAGTGTCACAGTCCTCTATGTGTGGTGCAATCCCCATCGGTAAACAGATTGTCAGAATCCTGTTTTTCTCATGAGGTGTACTATCAGGAAATACTTCCTCTATTTGAGTAATTTTTTGTGCTAACCAGAACGGAATTTGTTCTTGTTTTGCTGGTAGTTTACCAATGACTGACTGTATAGTCTGTGGTGTAATTTTGTTTGTGTTCCCCTGGTACGGGGTGTGCTGTGGAATTCTTACAGCTGGCTGGACTGTTAATATCCACATGACATATTGAACCAATTGTCTATGTATTTTAATTTACTGTTTTAGTTGAGCTAATAATTCTGCATCTGACATCCTTTCAATGTCTGGATGTGGTGTATAGCTGGCTAGTACCGGCCATGTAGCTCCTGGTCTACCTAGTGGACCGAGCCTCGTAATGTGATTTTGATGTTGTAGGGCACCTTTAAACCAGAGCTGATGCTCTTGGTAAGTTAATGGAATTTCAATATCCTCGAAAGGAACGTATTCCGCTGGGGGTTCCTCTGCTTTGTAATAGTGGAACCCTCGTGTTCCCGCATTAGCTGCTGGAAACTGAATCCATGAATAGAATACCTCCGTCTGCCGATATTCATGTGCCTCTATGACAAAGATTAGTCTGCCACCTCTTGCTGTTACTCCATTATTTATCAGTTTGTAAGGTATACTTTTCCTTACATTTACCGGGAGCAGTATAGCATCTGTGTCATTTTCTAAGATAGCAGTGTCGTCTAAGACCGCTTGAGCTGCTGCTGCAGCTAATTCCATTTCAGTATCACTATCCGGCATTTTAGTCGGCTAAGAGTTTTGCAGAACAAGTTTCAAGGAAACAAAGATTAGGTGCACTATATTTTGGAACACTGTATCCTTCAACGTTGTATAAACCGAAAACTAATACATAGGATTTTTCGTCCTACTCAGTTTTGGCGGATATTATCCTTTCACCCACTCCAGACGTCTTTTGGAGTTTTTACAGAAAAAAGGGGTCTGTGTGAAAAGCATGACTGAGTTACTCTAGTATCTAGCGTTTAATTATCGTATTACCAAACGTTACGCGCCATGTAGTGCAGTTCCTATATTCCAAGTATGCTCTGCGCATTGGAATAATATATCCTGCAGCTTAGACGTAGGACTTAAGTCAACTAGGTCTCTGCCAAATATCTTAGACTTAATTGTGAGTGCCAGGTAGCTCAGAGGTCACTAGAAACTTTCTCCAAAATACAAGAAGGGATTAGTTTCTGACAACCATATAATTGACAACTTTGTTTAACCAGAATGAAACGTATCTCTAGAGTCACGGAAACAATAGACGGCTATTTCACTCAGTCAGATGTGCAGGCTTCGTTTCACCAGAGTTGCTTAGAAATAGAGAGACGGGCGTTTTCAATAAAAGTATTTATTGAACAGTCTTATTTCTTAAGCATAAGAAATGCACTGCTACAATTGAAATGCTAGTTAAGAAGTACAATGCATATCATACGAATAGTATTATAAAGTAGTACTGTAAGAGCATGATATGGTTTCTAAGCCATAAACATAGAATACATAAAATGCATAAAATACATACAGTGATAAAGATAGTGACTAAAAGTACTCAACTGGTCCTTCTAAAATACGCCTACCCCGGTGTACCTAACCTAAGTCTAGTACGAGGGAGGAGTAAGCGTGGTGTATCTTAAGTCTAGTAATTTTCTGCCAAGAATCTGTTCCAAGAATTCTCTAAGGGTCTAATCAGCTCCGTACCTTGGTTTTAGAATGACAGAGGTCTTGTATCTCTCTCTCAGGACTCGATATCCCAGCAGCCCGCAAGGGTAGCCTGGAAACACCGGAGCTGGATTTCTCGGCAAGAGAAAAGACAGCGTCTTCTCAGTGCGTCAGTTGGAGGGTCGGCTTCCTTCAGCACTTGCAGCAGCAGGGCGTCGGGCAAGTAGTTAGTCGATCTGCTCCTAAACCACCGTGTGTTTGACTGGGCAAATGTAGGCATATTTATACTTTGAAGGTGCAGAGTTTGATGTAAGATTGGACATAATATCCTCACTAGTGCCTCAGTTCCTTGAAAACTCCAGGAGTTCTTGGATAAATTAGTATTCAAGCAGGGGGAAGTCCCTGACTGCTGAAGGCAGGTTTTTCCAAGAAATCATTGCGGATTCTCTGAGTTTAGTGGAAGTAGCCATGCCGTATTTGGGCTGCACAGGCTAAGACTAAATAAGGCAATGATTCCTATGCCTATATAAGGATTGGGTGAATTATACCTATATATGGGCATGAATCGGGAAAATTACTCTAGGGTCCTAGATTCCACATAACAACAGTTGCACTCATCCATTCACTGAGGCACTACCAAAACACTCTTCTAATGATTCAGGCACTATGCTTGTACTCATCCATTCACTCATGCACTATCCATGCATTCGTCCTTTCACCCAGGCACTAACGATGCACATATCCAATCACACAGGCACTACCCATGTACTCCTACTATCACCTAGGCACTTCTCTTGAACTCATCCATTCAATTAGCCACTACTCATGCACTATGCAATCACCAAGACACTAACCATTCACATATCCAATCACTCAGGTACTACCCATGCACTCTTCCATTCACTGAGACACCACCCATGCACTCATCGAATCACCCAGGCACTATTCATGCACACGCCCAATGTTATTTTATGTTATAACTATTTATAGAGCGCACAAATACCAACAAAGGTGTCTCGGCCCTAGCTGCTCCTGAAACAGTGCCCAAGGAAAAGAGAAAGACACATTTTAAAAAGACCTAATTATTGAAAAGCCAAGTTTTTAGATTTTTCCTAAACATGAAAAAAGTGGCAGGGGAGAGAATTCCAAAGCTTGGCAGTGGCCTTTGCAAAGCTTCCGTCTCCCAGGCTGGATCTATAGATTCTGGGAACAAGCATTAGTTTTTCGCCTGCTGAGTGCGGGATGTACATTTTTAAGGATTTCTTCAAGAATTCTGGTCCTATATTACATATGGCTTTATAGGCAATACACAGTGCTTTACATTTTATTCTGTTTCTGATAGACAGACAGTGCAACTGTCTAATGACCTCAGATACAGAATGAAATGTCAGTGTCCCAGACACTAGTCTGGCAGCAGAATTCTGCACTAACTGAAATTTGTTCAAGATAGATTTCTGAGCGTTAATCAGAAGACCATTGCAATAGTCTACCTTAGACAGAACCAAGGCCGATAGGATAATTTTTCTAGCTTCCATTGGAATGAAAGAAAACAATTTCTTGGCCATTCCAAGAATATAAAAGGATGAGCTGACTACTGAGTTAACATGGTGTTTTAAGAAAGCTTATCATCCAGAATGTCCACAAGATTCTTTGCCTTGGTTACTGGAACAGAAGGCAGTCAGAGATTGTCGGGTCACCAACGAGAAGACCATGCTGGAGAAAGATTTACAAACACAATCACTTTGGTCTTTGAGGAGTTTAATTTAAGAGAGTGATTGGCCATCCAGGTAATCACTGCCAACATCGATCGTGAAAGTTGGACTAGACCCTGTCTCTGTCTTTATGGATGGCAAAAAAAGAATTTGCGTATCGTCTGCGTAAGATGTAAGACCTAAGCTAGCCAATTTGATCACTCATGCCAAGTCAGTCACATATATATTAAAAAGAGAGGGCTGATGGAGGAGCCCTGTGAGACTCCACATGGAAGAGAAAAAAGGGGGATTCAAAATCACCCAACTTAACTGATTGGGCTCTGTTGGATAGGAAGGATGCTAACAGAGCTTTAGCCTTGTCCCTAATGCCTAATGAGGAGATACGGTTGATCAGGAGGCTATGATCAACCATATAAAAGGCAGCAGAGAGGTCCAAAAGGACCAGCCCCTATCCAATGTGAACCTTATTTCCTCTGTAGCTTTAATTAGGGCAGTTTCTGTACTATGGCTTCTCCTAAAGCCAAATTGCGTTTCATGTTATGTTATGTTTTTGCAGCTAATTAGGCGGGGCAGCGGCAAATGTGCAATTGGCTGATAATTATTAGTGTCTTCCGGAGCCAGATTTTACTACTTTAGTAATAGCAAAATAGAAGCGTTTTTCCATTCAGAAGGATAGACACCGGCCATGAACATAGAATTAAAAACATTTGCCAAAACTGGCCCAATTAGCTCAGAAGAATCCTTTAGAATAGCGGGCAGACATGGGTCTGAAGGAGAACCTGATTTAGCCACCCTCAACAGGTCCATTACTAACTCTGGAGAACTCAGGGTAAACTCACTTAAGGAGAGGTTACCTAAAGATTCAGTTCTACAATCTGAACTGGTTGGGGGACAGAAAAAGCATTGAACTTGGAATAGATATAATCTACTTTAGCCTGAAAGTTAATGGCAATGGAATTGCAGAAAGATTAAGTCGCAAAATTTGTCAGATTAACGGAAGGTGTCCAAAGCTTGGATACCACCTGAAATAGTTTAGTAGAATCTTGAACAGCTTCGATTTCTCTTTTAAATTAGATGTTTTTCCCGTTATAGAGGAGATGTTTATAATTAGCCAAGGCTTGTTTATAAAGACGTTTTTCCTGGCTATCGTAGTCCGGTCTCCAGCATCTCTTTTGATTGCACCAACACTGTTTCTCAAGGCTTCTGAATACCATGGAGCTGAGGGCATAGTTCTATTTTTGGAGGCTATCTTATAGGGAACTAGTTGTGCGAAAGAGGCATGAAGCCAATCTGAATAGCTCAAAGATGCCTACTCTGGATCCCGAGAGAGGACTGGCTTAGTATCTACTAAATATTGTCTAAGAAGCCCCTGGTCTGAATTCTTTCATGCTCTAAAATATTTGGGAAACAGCTTCTTGGGGTAGGTGGAATTCACCTTTAGCAGACAGAGTCAATTATCAAATGATATTCCTTGCTTTCCCGGTCATGTGATATTCACGGTGACCGATATGTTTGTGGTTGCCATGGTGGTGCGGAAATTCAAAACGTAAGTTTAAAGTAGTTTTCTTTAAAAATTGAAAGAAATACAGAACTTTCAATTGTATAATAGTGAACAGCTATGCTAATCTTATTCACAATACCTCTACCTATACGTTTCAGAGTTGTTGAAAAACACGCGATATCCACAACTACCGATGTCATTGCGACTTCCACTGTCTTCATGGAAACAGAAAATAGTGTTTGAGGATTATTTTTCTGGAAACTCACTACAAAAATTTGAGTTTGAAAAGTACACTAACACTTTGTACAAACTATGCGTTCTTTGCGACTACCGACATCACCGCAATGACTCCAGTAGTCACGAATATCATTTATTTCTGTAAAGGTTGCTTTCTTCTGATCACAGAAAGAACAGTTAAAACTATATTTTACTAAATATTTAGACTTAAACTTTATTTAAAAAAAATTCTTAAGCTGTACTTTTCAGTATGTGAAATGCATTTACTGATTCTCAACAGTAAATGCAACAATGTTGTGCCGACTTACGAAATTGTTAAAAAGAAAACTATTTATTAATGCTTCCTCACAAACACATATGAAATCAAAAAATGGTTGGTGTATCATAAATATAATGCACAATATTCAAATATAGGAAGATAGTACATAAATCTTAGAGGTTCACTTAAAAAAATGAACATTACAATTAAGAAATAGACTTTTAAAAAACCTTAGGAACTGAAAAAACGGAATTTACAGGGACTTCATAGTTAAAAATGAGCATTTAAAAAACCTTAGAAATTCACTGAAGAAACCAAAGGTTACAGGGACGTTATAGTGAGGAAACAGAATTAAAAAAACCTTAGAAATTCAATGAAATAATCCAAAGGTTAGAGAGACGTTATAGTTAGGCTCACATTTCACTCATACAAAACCAGAGAAATTCAGTAGTTATACTTAGCTGAGCTAACTATGCCTCGTGCCCCTGAAATGCACTGCCTATGACCTCATATATTACATCACTCATGACATGGTCAGTGACATCACTGATGACATCCTCCACAGAATCTCTGATGCCCCATTCATTCCCCCATGTAACGTTTCATACAACCACTCCAACTTCCACACTACCATTCTTGAAACCATTGACACACCCACACCAGTACATACAAACCCACTCACTGATTCATAGGTCCACATACTCATCCACTCAGTCACCCATACAGCCACTCATACACCAGCTCGTTCACTAATACAGCACTGATATATCCACTCATACACCCAGACAGGCTCTCACATACTGTTAGTCACTCATTGAGCTACCCACACACTTAGAGAGTCACTTATATAGCCATTTATTCACTTTTACAGTTATACACACTCAGTCACTTATTCATACAGATACAAACACTTACTCACTCACTCACCTCTTCAGTCACAGATGCAAGCATACAATCAATCACCCATACAATCACCCATACAGCCACCATTACAATCCCACCCTCACACATACTGTCACTCATATACTCCCAACACTCACCTATACTGCCTTTCACATATCCAGTTACTCACCCATATAACAGTGATACAATAATTCACTCACCAACATACCCATACACACACACTCCTGTCACCTGTACAGTCCCTCACTTACACACTCACTGACCGATACAGCCACTGACTCACCCATTCATTCCCCCATGCAGGCAGTCACACACCCTCTCACCCAGTCACACAGACACTCATGTACCCATACAGGTACTCAGACAGGCAATCAATCACCCATACAGCCACTCATGCACCCACTCAGCAACCCATACAGTCACTTAGACACCATCTGATAGACTGATACAGACATTCTCAAAACCTAGTCACTCACCCCTACATTCACTGAGACACCTAATCACTCACTCATACAGTCAGTCATGCACACTGAATCATCCATACAGGTACTCATACTGCCACTGATTAATCAATACACCTTGGTATATATTTAACACTCAAAAACATTTAAAAAAACACTCACAGTCACTGTATGATGTCATCAGTGATGTAATTTGAGATGTCGTCAGTGATGTCATCAGTGCTGTCACTGACCATGTCATGAGTGATGTCATATGTTATGTTATGTTGGCAGCGTGTAAAGTGCATGCTTACTTCAATTTAGAGTGTCCCTGCGCTTAATTCGGACAAGTCCAAGAAACAGTAGAAATAGACTAGCCAGAAGCTACTGTGGGTTAAGATTTTTCTTAAGCAACCAGGTTTTGAGATATTTTTGGAAAGCTATTTCAGAAGGCTCAAATCTGTGATGAAGGGGAAGTGAATTCCACTGCTTGGCTGCCATGAACCCAAAGGAGACACTGCTGAAACATTTTCGCCTGGGATGGTATGGTTGAATCATTGTAAGAAGGTATTTTGGGCCTTTGCCCTGTAGAATTCTGTAAACATAGCACAGGGTTTTGAATGATATACTTTCCTCAATAGGGAGCCAGTGAAGTTTTTCCAGGACACGCCCTGTGGGAGCAAATTTGGGGATGTTCAGCAGCATACGAGCTGCTGCATTTTGCACCCGCTGGAGCATGTGTATTGGATGCCCCCAAGTACAGGGCGTTGCAGTAGTCTAATGTAGAAGCCACAAGGGCCTGGACCACTTATTTTTTTGCGCAGACCAGAGTAAGCCCTAGGATTTATTTTAGGGTCCTGAAGCATGTCCCTGTGACGGTAAAGATTTGGTCCGAGAAAGATAGTGTAGAATTAAACCAAACTCCCAGGTTTTTCACTTTTTTTAATAACAGATTTTATTAGGTTATTCCAATGAGGTCTGGGCATGGGTCCTACATGTACCTGTAATAAAGCGTGGATACGTAGTAACACCAGCATTTCAAACTTTTTCCTTTTCGCAATCCAGCCAACATGCAGGAAACAAAATAAAACAAAATTCAGACATTTCAAGATTCCAATTACCAGTCCCAAAATACAATCTTTGAAATACGGACTAGCCCGATGCGGAAAGGTGATATACAAAGGAGAAATACCCACGCACTGACCACAACTAGGGGTCCATTAATAGTAATGGGGGAAGCTCAATCCCTCGGTACACTGCCCAGCGGGCCCATATTTTGCTTTGTTTTTGGGGACAGCCCTGTGCCATAAATACTGCAATTTCCGCACCCATACACCTATCCAGCTCCAACTTCCATTGCCCAGGGTTGGGGGGAAGTCCCCTTCAAGAGCTGTGCAATGTTGCATTTAGCAATAGTGAGGACCACAAAGAGTAAATGCTGCTTATATCTGTTGCCCCCTATCTCATCAGTGCTGTGTAAGAGGAAGAGTCGTGGATCATATGGAAGTTCCCATGATAGGATATTACTAAGACATGAGGAGACTCCCCACCAGAAGGGTTGCAATGTGGAACACCCCCATACTGCATGAAAGAAAGGTCCCTCCTCCCTGTTGCATCTCAAGCATGTAGGGGATTGGACAACGCCCACTGCCTGGAGTCCGGTTCGGTTATAGTATGCGCGGTGTAAATATTTGAATTGTTTAAGACGGAATCGTGTAGATAACGCTGCCCCTTGAGGGCTGGCAATGGCCTCCACCCAGTCTTCGTCCGTCAGGTCGGGAATGTCCTTCTGCCATGCGCTCCTGGTTTTGTCAATGGTGGTTTGGGTATGGGTTGTCAGTGTTTGGTAAATTTGTCTAATTTTATGTAAGACCAAATCCCCCATCAAGGGGCGCCCCTCAAGGGGATGGAATTCAGGGAAGGATTCTAGGGTCTAAATCAGAGTGGTCAAAGCATGCCAAAGTTGAAGATATTTGTAGAACTGGGCCTTGTGCATTTGGAAGTCATCCTGAAGCTGCTGGAACGACTTTAATGTGGTGCCCCGCATAACATCACTCTAGGTCCAGATCCTCACCGAGTCTCATCCGCGGAAACCCTGCAAGGCAGCTACAGGATGGAGATACATACCATGCCACAAGGGGGTTGTTTGGGTTAGTGTCCCGTGCCATCCCATCTGTCGGACTGTGGCCCGCCAGAGTTGAATCACCATTAAATCAATGGGGTAACACCCACAAAATCAAAGGACCTGGGTATCAGTGATATAAACAAAACAATGGCCCTAGACTATTAATTAGATTGACTTAATCCTCAGGTTAATTTATAGCTTAGAAATGCGATTCAATCTGCATCTGAGAAGTCAAGCTACATGGGAGAAGAAAGTTAATGGAAAGGCAATGAACACCAAACCCACATTTCAAAATTTGTATTTATCAAAAAAGAGGATGACACAATTATTTACATTATCATCAACAATTCAAATAGACGGCGCAAAGACTAAGAGAATTATAGTCAAAGTGAAAAGGGGTGCTCGAGTGGAGAAGGAAGGAGAAAAGTTAGAGCATAGGTTCAATTATTTACAAAAAACAACAATCAAGCGGTATTATTTCCGCTGGTTTAATAGGCCTGTCCAAATTGTTCTGAAGGAGAAAGAAGGGGGGACTATGAGGGGTACAGGCACAAAAACTAAAAAATGTCGACGTTTCGACCCTGGTGCTCTAGGGAATTTTGCTTCCTCGGCTGTGGGTCTTCCTCAGGACGTGGGGGGGGGGAGGGGATGGGGAAAAGGGCCTGGCCGTGATCACACTCGTTGTCTGGATCAGCCACCAATACAGCTGGTTAGGTGGGACTCCCTCCTCGCTGGTTAGGATTCACCTAGTTCGGATTCAGATGGTCTCATATTGAAATTAACTTGTGGTATGAAGATTGGGACCAGTATCGTGTGAGGCAGAGATTTCCTACCGGCGCCTCCTGGGCAATCCGGTAACACAGGGAATTATTGAACCACCGTTTGTGTACGTATTTCCAAACACATGGCATAAAAATTAAAATTGCCACTAGTTGGTTCCCGCAGGGGTACAGGTACCAGAGTTACCTGTGAGGTTATCTCCCTGCGTATTTGACTCGGTTCAGGGGTTTCGGGCACCAGTCGCCGTCGATAATTTTTGGAAATCTCTGCCTCACACGATACTGGTCCCAATCTTCATACCACAAGTTAATTTCAATATGAGACCATCTGAATCCGAACTAGGTGAATCCTAACCAGCGAGGAGGGAGTCGCACCTAACCAGCTGTATTGGTGGCTGATCCAGACAACGAGTGTGATCACGGCCAGGCCCTTTTCCCCATCCCCCCCACGTCCTGAGGAAGACCCGCAGCCGAGGAAGCAAAATTCCCTAGAGCACCAGGGTCGAAACGTCGACATTTTTTAGTTTTTGTGCCTGTACCCCTCATAGTCCCCCCTTCTTTCTCCTTCAGAACAATTTGGACAGGCCTATTAAACCAGCGGAAATAATACCGCTTGATTGTTGTTTTTTGTAAATAATTGAACCTATGCTCTAACTTTTCTCCTTCCTTCTCCACTCGAGCACCCCTTTTCACTTTGACTATAATTCTCTTAGTCTTTGCGCCGTCTATTTGAATTGTTGATGATAATGTAAATAATTGTGTCATCCTCTTTTTTGATAAATACAAATTTTGAAATGTGGGTTTGGTGTTCATTGCCTTTCCATTAACTTTCTTCTCCCATGTAGCTTGACTTCTCAAATGCAGATTGAATCGCATTTCTAAGCTATAAATTAACCTGAGGATTAAGTCAATCTAATTAATAGTCTAGGGCCATTGTTTTGTTTATAGAGTTGAATCACCACCCCACATGCAGAGGGCAATGCGTCCATAGTATTAGAGCTATAAAGGAATTGAAGAAGAGGGGTCCTACCCATTGCGGCATGTTCAAGTGTAAAGGCCGGGTCCGCAGTGGAATTGTACCACCATTCATTAATTATTAGGACCTGTGAGGCAACATAATAGGCATAGACGTCAGCGGCTGCGATTCCGCCACAATAAGTGGACAGTGTGCACGTACGGAGAGCTACCCTGATCGCACCCCCATTCCAAAGACATTTATTAAGAATCACATTCACTTGTGCGAACCAGGATCGTGAAATCTTGAATGGGAAATTTTGCAATTTATAAAGTATTCTGGGCAATGAGATCATCCTAAAGATGGCTGGCCGGCCATACAGCGATAGTGGGAGGGAGGACCATATGGTGGTTTCATTAGTGAGACTGGTTACCAGCGGGCCAATATTTTTGGCCAATGAGACCTTGGAGCAGGGCGATATGAAGATCCCAAGTATTTGAAACCCTCTGCTGCATGTGTCAGCTGTGCCATCCAGGTACCTCAGCCGTGATTACCGCAAACTGGGAAGAGCACGGATTTGGAGGGGTTAGTGTGTAGACCTGTAGTTTCCCTGAATATCCTGAGAATTAGTAGGATATGCGGTCAAGAGAACCATGGATCTGTCAGGAAGAAGAGGACATCAATGCTTATAGTGCAATGCGGTTGGAGTGTGATGGGGACCATTCAAACCCGCAGAGCACTGGGTTACCACGGACCCATGCTGCTAGGGGTTCCACCGCCAGGGCGAATAGCAGCGGGGATAGAGGGCATCCCTGCCCTGTGCCTCTATGGATACGAAAGGGATCATAATGATGGCTGGCAATGCGAACGGAGGCCCTGGGATAGGTGTAGGGTAGCTTAATGTATGCTATAAAGCAAGGTCGAAGTTTACTGCCTCCAGTAATTGAAACATATAAATCCAGGTGAGCAAATCAAACACTTTATCTATATCTGCCAAATGGAGGGCAGCGGGGAGTCCCAATGTAGGGGCCATCACTATAGCATTATGCACTCTCCTTATGTTGTGAAGCCCTATTAGTCTGGGTGTATTAAATACGATACACATGTCCAGAGGCGGTCAGCTGAGACTTTCCCCAGCAATTTGGGCTCGAAATTAATAAGGGAGATGAGCCCAGGTTTTTTACTTTGTGGCTCAGGGAGGGTAGGTATCCCAATTCACTGGGCCACCAGTTCAAGGACCACATAGATGGTTGCTTCCCTACCACTAAGATATCAGTATTGCTGGCATTTAATCTAAGGCAGCTGTTTTTCATCCCATTTGCCAGGTCAGCTAGACATAGCTTAAAACCCTCAGCCGCTTGGCCGTTGTCCTGGAAGAAGGTAAGGATTAGCTGCGTATTGTCCGCATATGACACCGTCTGCACCCCATGATTTTCCAAAGGATCCGCCAGCGGGCGCATATACAGGTTAAAGAGGAATGGGCTCAACTCTGAGCCCAGTGGCACGCCCTGTTTCAGGTGTTGAGTGGTAGAAACAAAAGAGTGAAGGGTGATTTGGAAGGTGCAATCCTCAAAACCATTAGCCATCCAATTCAGAGTGGTGCCACCCACCCCTGCACAGTGTAACTTGTCTAGTGGCAGACCATGAGACACAGTGTCAAAAGCAGCCCTTAAGTCAAGCATGACTAGAGCCGCTGTATGACCATTAGGGGTGGGCGGAATTTGCGGAATTGCGTTACGCAAATCTCCGTGAAACGGTACAAAATCTCCGCAAACACGCGGAATTGCTTGTTCGCAATGCTTTTTTCCTGTTCTCAATCACTGTTTGCGTGCTCGGGGGAAATATCTTGCGAACACGCATTTTGAGACCGCGAACAAGCAAAAAATGTTGCGATGTCGCGGAATGCAGAATTTTGGGCAATTTCGCGTTCTCCACGGAACGCGAAATTACCCAAATTCCGCAAATTCCGCGAACGGAACGGAATTTACCACCCAGGCCTAATGACCATCATCTGCTATTTTGTGGATAGATTCAGACGTGAGAAACAATGCAGATTCTGTAATGAAAGAGGATCTAAACCCAGATTGTGCCTCATGGAGAAGATCCTTCTCTTCCACGTACTGCATAATTTGTTGATTAACACATTTCTCAGCAATTTTTGCAAAGAAAGGAAGTAGCAAAATGAGGCTGAGATTTTCAGGCAATGAAGGATCTAAAGTGGGCTTCTTCAGTAATGGGATGACCATGGCATGTTTCCACTCTTTGGGAACTAAGCCAGAGCAAAATGATAAATTTAGCAGTTCAGTTAGTACTGGTGCAATGGCTTCCCTGTTCCAAAATTGTCAGGGACGCGGGATCTAAAGGAGATCCAGACTTAACTTTCAGCATTAGGCTATTGGTTTCATCCTCTGAGATAGGTTCAGATTGAGGAGCGTGCCTGAAACTGCTGAAGGTGTACAGGCAGGGGTTATCAGTCTAAAAGTCCTGGCAGAGGTCATAAGCAGTGCATTGTGGGGGCACAAGTTATATTTAGCTCAGCTACCTATAGCTGCTGAATTTCTCTGGTTTTGTATGAGTGAAATATCACCCTAACTATAACCTCCCTGTCTTCAGTGAATATATATATATATATATATATATGGTGAAACCAAATGCCCTTAGCATTGAGAAGGCACACGCCGTGCTCCGCTATCCAGCCTGTATGTGCTGCTTGCACGTCTGACCCCCAGCATTCAATTGACCTTGCCGACGCGTTTCAGGGCTCACTATATATATATATTCACTGAAAAAACCATAGGTTATAGACCATATATAGTTAGGAATTTGCATTTACAAAACCTTGAAAATTCACTGAAAAAACCATAGGTTAGAGACCATATATAGTTAGCTGGACATTTTATTGACATAAAACCAATGAAATTCCATATATAGTTAGTTGCACTAACTATATATCGCGCACCCGCAATCCACTGCTGATGATGTCACATATTACATCATTCATGACATGGTCAGTGACATCACTGATGACATCACTGATGACATCTCAAATGACATCACTGATGACATCACTGATGACATCTCAAATGACATCACTGATGACATCATCTAGTGTCTGTGTGTTTTTGTAAAGTTTAAATATGTTTTACATATTGAAGAATGAGTGGATGTATGGAAGACTGAGTGTGTGTGTGGCTGGCTGGGAGGTGTGTGACTCTGTGCATATCAATGTGTACTTGTATCAGTGATTGTATAAGAGAGTAAGTATGTGTTAGTATATGTGTGAAAAGTATGGTGTTCTGTGTTTAACTGTATAGATGAGGAAATCGAAGTGTGATTGATTCTTCACAGGACTGACTAGGTGTATGAGTGCATATGATAGTGTTGTAATAATGAGTGACTGTATGTATGAGTGATTGTATGGGTGAATGAGTGAATGTGTGTGTAGACGTAGGAATCAGTGAGTGCGTATGTAGTAACTGGTATTGGTGTGTCATGATGTCATCAGTGATGTCATTTGAGATGTCATCAGTGATGTCATTTGAGATGTCATCAGTGATGTCATCAGTGATGTCACTGAAGTATGGTGTTCTGTGTTTAACTGTATAGATGAGGAAATGGAAGTGTGATTGATTCTTTACAGGACTGACTAGGTGTGTGAGTAACTCCATGGATGAGTGGCAGTGTGTGAGTGTCTGCATAGGTGTATGAGTGCATATAATAGTGTTGTAATAATGAGTGACTGTATGTATGAGTGATTGTATGGGTGAATGAGTGAATGTGTGTGTAGACGTAGGAATCAGTGAGTGCGTATGTAGTAACTTGTATTGGTGTGTCATGATGTCATCAGTGATGTCATTTGAGATGTCATCAGTGATGTCATCAGTGATGTCATTTGAGATGTCATCAGTGATGTCATCAGTGATGTCACTGACCATGTCATGAATGATGTAATATGTGACATCATCAGCAGTGGATTGCGGGTGCGCGATATATAGTTAGTGCAACTAACTATATATGGAATTTCATTGGTTTTATGTCAATAAAATGTCCAGCTAACTATATATGGTCTCTAACCTATGGTTTTTTCAGTGAATTTTCAAGGTTTTGTAAATGCAAATTCCTAACTATATATGGTCTATAACCTATGTTTTTTTCAGTGAATTTCATTGTTTTTTTAAAAGCTAATATCTATAGCTGTAAAATATATTCTTTATTACGTGACGTATCACGTAGCCACGTAAGACGCCTCATGACGCGTCGCATAACCGTGACGTATCGGCTCTGCAGCGCAAACAAAACCCGTAACGTAAGCGTGCCGGAGCACGCTTACAGATATATATATATTTTTTTTAACCTTAATTAGACAAAATCCACACGTGCACATATCTTGAGGCCTTGCAAAGGCACATCAAACAAACAGTCCCTACAATTTTGCCAAGTTTGCTGGAAATCTATTCCCTTAATTTTTTTTTTACTGTTTCTCTTGGTTTTCCCCTTGTTACGCTTACCGGGACGCTACCCGGTACGCGAACCGGATGCTCCAAAAACACAAGATGGCGGACTCCCGTTACGCTGCCGGTTAGCTGCCCGGTTCGCGTACCGGGAAGCGCCTCTACCGCTAAAAATCGCGGGGGACTTTAATATCCCCCTCATCAATCCTAGGGGGTCAGGAGGGGTTTACCTTGCCCCCTTTCCTTCATTTCCCCCTTCTTTTTTCACCACATCTTGTCTCTCGAACCTACCGAGAGACAAGATGGCGGCCGCTCCGGACTGTTTACAATGTTGACAGCTACGCTGCCGGTTAGCTGCCCGGTTAGCTGCCCGGTGAGCTGCCCGGTGAGCTGCCCAGTTCGCGTACCGGGACGCGCCTCTACGGCGTAAAATCGCAAAAAAATTTATTTTTATTTTTTGCCCCGCGGGGCACTTTAATATCCCCCTCATCAATCCTAGGGGGTCAGGAGTGGTCTACCTTGCCCCCTTTCCTTCATTTCCCCCTTCGCTTTTCACCACATCTTGTCTCTCGATCGTACCGAGAGACAAGATGGCGGCCGCTCCGGACTGTTTAGAATGTTGACAGACACCGGAGAGCCAATCAGCTTCGCTTCGCGAAGTTCCGTTACGCGTCAGGTACGCGAACTGGGGCGCTAACCGGAGCGCTGTCACAGATATATATATTTTTTTAAACGTTAATTTCTCAAAATCCACTGGAGCACATATATTGAGACATAGCAAAGGCACGTCGGGCAAACCATATCTACAATTTTGCCAAGTTTCATGTAAATCTATTCAGCCGTTCGAGCTAAAAGTGAGTCCAACCGCCCTATGGAAAAATGAATGGGAAAAACGCGTTTTGGGACCCCCTTTTTTCTCGGCCCCCCCTTGACGAAACTCCCCCAAATTTTCAGGGGCTGCTCAGAAACAAAATGTGCCATTTTCCTGAAAATTTCAGCCAATTCCGTCCACAAACGCCAAAGTTATTAGACATAGAATTTTCAGAAATCCCATAGAGAAAAAATCCTAACTATATATACCCACTGGCTATCGCCAGTAGGTAATATACATATATAAACATATATAATCTGCATATCTATATAAATATAAATGCATGCATACATATACATATATGCATACATATGCATGTTATTTACATGAAAGTTTTAAAAACACTAATAAAAGCAAAGCTAAAAAGCCACCTCATTACAAACAGAATGGCTTTAACTTAAATGAGGGCGAGATCTATTGCATTTTCAATGCTTGTTTACTTTGGTTCTATCAAGAAGGCATTCAGATGTGTCACACATTTGCCATAAATTCTGAATGTTAGCACTCTAGTTGCTCATTAGATCACTGTAGTAAAGCTAGTGCTCACCAGGGAAGTCTGCTGCTAATCATGGTTTGCAGCCATTTTCCCGCATTTTTTATCCCGCAGACTTTCAGTCCGCATACCATTATCCCGCAAGGTCATTGACCTCGCATACCATTATCCCGCCTTTTTTCAAAACGCATGTGCATTTATCGCGCATGCCTTTACAAAGAATTACGTTTTAAAGGCATGTATGGTAAATGCATTTGCGTTGTGAAAACCACGATGACGAGAGAGGTAAGTGGGTTTGTATTAATTTTTTCGTGGGTTAGTGATTGTGTAGTGTAGTGTAGTGTTGTGTAGTGTAGTGTTGTGTTAGTGTAGTGTAGAGTTGTGGTGGTTGTTTAGTGTAGGGTCATGCTGGGGGTAGTGTTTTAGGGTTTAGGGTTGTGTTGTAGTGTTTGCGTAGTGTAGGGTCATGCTGGGGGTAGTGTTTTAGGGTTTAGGGTAATGTTGTAGTGTTTGCGTAGTGTAGGGTCATGCTGGGGGTAGTGTTTTAGGGTTTAGGGTTGTGTTGTAGTGTTTGCGTAGTGTAGGGTCATGCTGGGGCTAGTGTTTTAGGGTTTAGGGTAGTGTTGTAGTGTTTGCGTAGTGTAGGGTCATGCTGGGCGTAGTGTTTTAGGGTTTAGGATAGTGTTGTAGTGTTTGCGTAGTGTAGGGTCATGCTGGGGGTAGTGTTTTAGGGTTTTGGGTAGTGTTGTTGTGTTTGCGTAGTGTAAGGTCATGCTGGGGTGTAGTATTTTAGGGTTTAGGGTAGTGTTGTAGTGTTTGCGTAGTGTAGGGTCATGCTGGGGGTAGTGTTTTAGGGTTTTGGGTAGTGTTGTAGTGTTTGCGTAGTGTAGGGTCATGCTGGGGTGTAGTGTTTTAGGGTTTTGGGTAGTGTTGTAGTGTTTGCGTAGTGTAGGGTCATGCTGGGGTGTAGTGTTTTAGGGTTTTGGGTAGTGTTGTAGTGTTTGCGTAGTGTAGGGTCATGCTGGGGGTAGTGTTTTAGGGTTTTGGGTAGTGTTGTAGTGTTTGCGTAGTGTAGGGTCATGCTGGGGGTAGTGTTTTAGGGTTTTGGGTAGTGTTGTAGTGTTTGCGTAGTGTAGGGTCATGCTGGGGGGTAGTGTTTTAGGGTTTTGGGTAGTGTTGTAGTGTTTGCGTAGTGTAGGGTCATGCTGGGGGTAGTGTTTTAGGGTTTTGGGTAGTGTTGTATTGTTTGCATAGTGTAGGGTCATGCTGGGGGTAGTGTTTTAGGGTTTAGGGTAGTGTTGTAGTGTTTGCGTAGTGTAGGGTCATGCTGGGGGTAGTGTTTTAGGGTTTAAGTTAGTGTTGTAGTGTTTGCGTAGTGTAGGGTCATGCTGGGGGTAGTGTTTTAGGGTTTAGGGTAGTGTTGTAGTGTTTGCGTAGTGTAGGGTCATGCTGGGGGTAGTGTTTTAGGGTTTAGGGTAGTGTTGTAGTGTTTGCGTAGTGTAGGGTCATGCTGGGGGTAGTGTTTTAGGGTTTAGGGTAGTGTTGTAGTGTTTGCGTAGTGTAGGGTCATTCTGGGGTGTAGTGTTTTAGGGTTTTGGGTAGTGTTGTAGTGTTTGCGTAGTGTAGGGTCATGCTGGGGGTAGTGTTTTAGGGTTTAGGGTAGTGTTGTAGTGTTTGCGTAGTGTAGGGTCATGCTGGGGTGTAGTGTTTTAGGGTTTTGGGTAGTGTTGTAGTGTTTGCGTAGTGTAGGGTCATGCTGGGGGTAGTGTTTTAGGGTTTAGGGTAGTGTTGTAGTGTTTGCGTAGTGTAGGGTCATGCTGGGGGTAGTGTTTTAGGGTTTAGGGTTGTGTTGTAGTGTTTGCGTAGTGTAGGGTCATGCTGGGGGTAGTGTTTTAGGGTTTAGGGTTGTGTTGTAGTGTTTGCGTAGTGTAGGGTCATGCTGGGGGTAGTGTTTTAGGGTTTAGGGTAGTGTTGTAGTGTTTGCGTAGTGTACGGTCATGCTGGGGTGTAGTGTTTTAGGGTTTTGGGTAGTGTTGTAGTGTTTGCGTAGTGTAGGGTCATGCTGGGGGTAGTGTTTTAGGGTTTAGGGTAGTGTTGTAGTGTTTGTGTAGTGTAGGGTCATGCTGGGGGTAGTGTTTTAGGGTTTAGGGTAGTGTTGTACTGTTTGTGTAGTGTAGGGTCATGCTGGGGGTAGTGTTTTAGGGTTTAGGATAGTTTAGTTGTTTAGTGTATGCTAAAGGCATATTCGTTCTAAAAGTTTTCGTTATTTTAATTTGCGGCCTAATAGTACATGCGGGATTTTTTTTGCGGACTGATGGTATGCGGGATTTCGTCATATATTCGCTAATCATACTTTCTATGGCAAAATGAACCCCCTCATTTTGTTCCTTTTTAAATTAAATGTTTTAAGAGTTACCACTTTATTCCAATCAAGATGGCTTCAGGTGTGCCATACCTTTGTAATAAGTAGGACTGTTAGCACTCTAGTTGTTCTTTAGAACACTCAGGGACATTCTGTCATTGGGCTATAGTTGGGCTACATCTGGCTGATATTTGGGCTACATTTGTTTTTTTTGTCTCTGGTGGCCATCTTTGGGCTACATTGGGCTACATTGGGCTACATTGGGCTACATTTGGGCTCCAACATATATATAGCCCAATGTAGCCCAATATATATTTTTCAAAGTTAATTTTCGTAAAAACCACTGGAGCCTATATCTTGAGACATAGCAAAGGCACATCGGGCTACCAGTCCCTACAATTTTGCCAAGTTTGGCGTAAATCCATTCAGCCGTTCAATCTAAAAGTGAGGCCAACCGCCCTATGGAAAATTGCATGGGAAAAACACGTTTTGGGACCCCCCTTTTTTCTCGGCCCACCCTTGACAAAACCCCCCCAAATTTTCAGGGGCTGCTCAGAAACAAAATGTTCCATTTTCCTGAAAATTTCAGCCAATTCTGTCCTCAAACGCCAAAGTTATTCGACATAGAATTTTCAAAAATCCCATAGGAAAAAAATCCTAACTATATATACCTACTGGCTATCGCCAGTAGGTAATATATATATATATATTCACTGAAAAAACCATAGGTTATAGACCATATATAGTTAGGAATTAGCATTTAGAAAACCTTATTTTACTCACACAAAACCATTGAAATTCCATATATAGTTAGTTGCACTAACTATATATCGCGCACCCGCAATCCACTGCTGATGATGTCACATATTACATCATTCATGACATGGTCAGTGACATCACTGATGACATCACTGATGACATCTCAAATGACATCACTGATGACATCACTGATGACATCTCAAATGACATCACTGATGACATCATGACACACCAATACCAGTTACTACATACGCACTCACTGATTCCTACGTCTACACACACATTCACTCATTCACCCATACAATCACTCATACATACAGTCACTCATTATTACAACACTATCATATGCACTCATACACCTATGCAGACAGTCACACACTGCCACTCATCCATGGAGTTACTCACACACCAAGTCAGTCCTGTAAAGAATCAATCACACTTCCATTTCTTCATCTATACAGTTAAACACAGAACACCATACTTCAGTGACATCACTGATGACATCACTAATGACATCTGAAATGACATCACTGATGACATCTCAAATGACATCACTGATGACATCATGACACACCAATACCAGTTACTACATACGCACTCACTGATTCGTACGTCTACACACACATTCACTCATTCACCCATACAATTACTCATACATACAGTCAGTTATTATTAGAACACTATCATATGCACTCATACACCTAGTCAGTCCTGTGAAGAATCAATCACACTTCGATTTCCTCATCTATAGTTAAACACAGAACACCATACTTTTCACACATATACTAACACATACTTACTCTCTTATACAATCACTGATACAAGTACACATTGATATGCACAGAGTCACACACCTCCCAGCCAGCCACACACACACTCAGTCTTCCATACATCCAGTCATTCTTCAATATGTAAAACGTATTTAAACTTTACAAAAACACACAGACACTAGATGATGTCATCAGTGATGTCATTTGAGATGTCATCAGTGATGTCATCAGTGATGTCACTGACCATGTCATGAATGATGTAATATGTGACATCATCAGCAGTGGATTGCGGGTGCGCGATACATAGTTAGTGCAACTAACTATATATGGAATTTCAATGGTTTTGTGTGAGTAAAATAAGGTTTTCTAAATGCTAATTCCTAACTATATATGGTCTATAACCTATGGTTTTTTCAGTGAATTTTCAAGGTTTTGTAAATGCTAATTCCTAACTATATATGGTCTATAACCTATGGTTTTTTCTGTGAATTTCATTGGTTTTTTAACAGCTAATATCTGTAGCTGTAAAATGTATTCTTCTTTAAATCCAAAAATATATTTTATATGTTTATGAATAATTTTTTTTTTTAATATTTTTTTTTCTTCTTTCCCGCTTCGCGAATCGGGAAGCTTCCCGTTAGCTGACCTTGATGCCGCGAAATAGACCGCGAGCCGGTAAACGTTTCTTTACCGCAAGTGCCGCGTTAGAAAACAACATCGTGACGCCTCCCGTCCGCATGACGTTTCACGTTGTCGCGTGATACGTCATATGACGTGCTACGTTAGCGAACTGGTACGCGAAGCGAGTCGCAAAGCGCAGGTTTCTGGAAGCAAACCGGGAGGCCCTGCAAAGCGCTTAACGTAAACACAGCAAGTCATGTGACTTGGTAATAACACTTTTCATTGGTTCATTTCACTTTTGGTTTCCTAATGATGTAAGACTAGGTCATATAATCTAAAATGAACACTTTTGATTGGTTGAGAACTCTTGTTTTTCCCAAATGATGAAAATCCCTCCTTCTTTCCTCACTCTGACTTTCATCATTGTGAGAGAAAGACCCTTTGTGATCACTGAGCAATGGCTTCTTTAGTAGCTTCAGCTGCTGCTTCCCCACCACCTCCACCACATCCAAGGAAGAGTGGACCACCTGCTCAAGTTATAATTCAACAAGAAGAGGAAGAAGAGGAACAGGACGACGAGCACGAAGAGAGGCAGTTTTTGCCTGAGCAGCCCAGGACGTCTCACCGGAAAGAAAACTTCATTTGGCAATTTTTTAAAATTCCCAAAGGTCAGAAAAAAGTAAATGCAAGATACGTAACTTGCCTTATATGTCAAGATAGACTGTCCAGAGGAACCGAGAAAAAATACAGTTTCGGAAACTACACAATGCATCGCCATATGACTAGGTGGCATCCTAACAACTACAGTGCTGCACAGTTTCGGAACGACCTAGATAATCTCCCTATTATGGCCAGAAGATCTGTTGTACCGGAAGTAACGGGACCAGAGGGCAGGGAGATGGTGCCAAATATACAAATGAAATTTGGTGAAGTAAAACACATCTGCGTATTTTGCGATGGATTCCTTTCCTACGGAGAAAGAAGCATCACTCTGATCAACAGAGCTATTGACTATCATATGCAAGTTTGTACGAAACGCCCAAAATAATAAATACTTCTTTTTTTGTTTTGTTGCTCCTGTTGAGCCCTTTACAATGAATCGTTTTCATTGCCCCCTCCAAGAAAAACCCAAAAAAATATAAAACTGTTCAGAAAAATTCAAAAAAAGTAAAAAAATGTTCCGAAAAATAATAAAAAAAATATAAAACAACAAAAACAATAAAAAAAAAAGTTCTTTTCAGAACTACCTCCCCGTTATTAAAAAATTGGTACAATATTTGGAACTGTGCCAACCTCTATTTCTCTTAGTTCGCTTCCCAGTTCGCTCGCCGGTACGCGAACCGGAAGCGAACCAAAAACAGTAAGTATAAGGGAAGGAAACAGACACTTATGTTAAAAGAAAGACAGCTATAGGGGAGTAAACTAGAGATACTATTACCCGTAATCCACTGCTGATGATGTCACATATTACATCATTCATGACATGCTCAGTGACATCATCAGCAGAGGATTGCGGGTTTTTTGGCAACGTGCCTTATCCACGGTTTAATAACGCTGCCTTTTGCTTTATATAAGTTTTCAAATTGTATGAAATATATACCAATAGGTCGTTATGAACCTTTAGGTAGTGCTTTTCTTCATGAGGTCTGGTCGCTTCCATACACATACAGATGTTTCAAAGATGATCAAGAAGTTTATCTGAATGGAGAGGAATGCACTGAGACGCCAGATCATTCACTAATGTGTAGGCACATACAGTTACACGGTTCATGCAACAAACACCGACCAAATATGGCTTGCGTGTTGCAAGGCACGCCAGTTCCTGCTATCATCCCCACGTTCAAGTTGTTGGAAAATGGTAGTTATTTGATGCTCAATAATGAAGATTGTTCTGAGTTAATTAAAAGTATTCCTTTTATCGTAACAGTAAGTGAACGGGTTATTTGCTGCAGAAATGTTCTATTTCCTCCCACACATGAACATAGGGAGTTTTCAATCTGGCCACAAATACCAACCTTGGGACAGATTTCAACGGCATGGCAAGAATAAGAGCTCTTTTGTCTCAGAGAGAGGTGGCCTTGAGTTCGGCCCGTGAAACTTTCGTGCTTCACATAGCGAACACCCGTACAGAGGTGCAGACCCTTTTCAATTCAGATTTGCCTTTCAATTTCAGCAAGATGGTTCCGACTATCTTTAACGCATCCTCCACAAAGGCCCTGGCGCACTTTTTTAAAGTTGTTACCAGTGGTCTCGTGACTTCATTTGAGAAAATCTTTGGAGTCATCCCTGCTTCCTTTCATTCTATTTTCTCCACTCTGCTTCGTGGATTGGCATTTTTACTTGCATTACCAGCGGACGCTCTTGTGCTTTTTTACATTTTTAAATATGGATGTCCCTCCTATGCAACCTCCCACCCTGCAGCTGCTGACACTGTTCTGCAATCGCATGCTAGAATATTATGGCACAATGCCGTTGGCGATATTAAGCACGGCATATGGATTATCTTTTCGATTCTCCTACTTCACCTGTGTCCAGCCTGTATTTCACTGCCTGACCTGTGATTTCGATTGGGCCATTGATTTGTGTCTCTGCGGACCGGTTTCTCCTGACGTCGACTTTAATCAGCTGATGACTCCTATCATTACTCACGAGTTGGTTTGTCCTGGCGAAAGGATTATGGCTGTGGCATTGATGCATGGACTACTTGGTCCCTGGAATTTACTGGCGGCAGCACAGTCTTTCTTGGAACAGAGCTTTCTTGAAAACCCACCGAGCTGTCCTCTGATGGTGATAGAGGATCCGGTGCTGGGAGAGCACGTATGTTCTTTTCCGCTTTTAAATTGGATGGCTGAACTGTTTTCGGATGAAGACGGTGACTTCCTATTGGAGGCTGTTGCAGCTTATTTTGCATACACAGTTATGTCATAGACCTTTTTCATGTTTGATATGCTGAGTACTAGCATTTCATTGACAATTCATTGACTTATTTGTCAAGTTTTTATTATTTACCTTGCCTATTGGCTTAAGACTCGATAAAGTACTTGGCTGTTTTATTTTTCTTTAGCATTATATTTTCCTAGTTTTTAATGCTTTACCTTGCGGACCGTCCACATATAAACTTGCAATCTGCTCTCATGAGATGGCACTTCTATTATCTTATTCAGTTCGTTTCCGGATCATGGGGAGGTGTCATCTAGGTCCTGGATATCTTTACACCGTGTTAAGTTAGCATGGGCTCATTACCGGTTTAAACGCCATTTTTCCTTTTTTGCAACTTCTGCACACGACACTTAGTTGTTGCTTTAGCTTTCCACCTAGTAGTTCATCGTGGTTTACATGAGAATAATATGTTATTGCTCTACTATCTGCTTTGCTTGTTAAACTATATCTGTACAGCGAGTGCTAAAGTTTCAAGAACAACACGATACAGAATTGTTATGAGGTCTGATCTCCACGACTTCATACTCATAACATAAGTGCAACTTCTGCCAATTCTGGGCATGAGGCGGGTTTTATATTGCTTTGCCGAACACACATACACAACAGTTGATGCGGTTCACATGAAGAGAGAGCTGGTGTATGCTGATGTGATTCCTTCAAATCTAAGACACTAAAGTATGGGCACGCCCTAAACCAACACAAAGAGACCTTCTTAGCAAATAATATAATATGTGTATTAGGGAGGGTGAGATATAAGCAGCCGCGGGCCGTGGAGGGAGTTACGGTGAGGCAGGGAGGCGGGGAGGGGGAGAAGCAGGGTGGAGCCCTCTCTACCTTGCCCCTCCCCCTCCCCGCCTCCCTGCCCCACCGTAACTCCCTCCACGGCCCGCGGCTGCTTATAAGTGTTGCTAACTCTTATTCATTTACAGCATGTTAACATACTGTCACCATTCGCTTTTTATGTACTAGTAACTATGCTGGTAATTTTGCTACTGATAATATGTGTACTTGTATTCTCTACCCTGCTTCTCCCCCTCCCCGCCTCCCTGCCTCACCGTAACTCCCTCCACGGCCCGCGGCTGCTTATAAGTGTTGCTAACTCTTATTCATTTACAGCATGTTAACATACTATCACCATTCGCTTTTTATGTACTAGTAACTATGCTGGTAATTTTGCTACTGATAATATGTGTACTTGTATTATCTAAGATACTACGCCTGAGAAGACGGCATTAGTAAATAAACATTTCAAATACACATGTGTTCTTAACTCCATGTTCTCGTTTCTAAGAAATATATAACGACCGACTGTTCATGAGTTCCACGTATCCTGAGGTACTATAAGTTCATATTCTGGATTGTCTAAACATTGAGAGTTTGTTATATCGAATGTGACACTGTACCTAGCTTGCTAAGGAGTTTTTGATTACTAACGTGAGTTTTGGGACACCCTAATTCGCCGAGGTTCCAATCCTCTGTCCACAGTTCTGTGTGAGAACAGAAACCCTGCGACAGGGGCACCCCCGACCCTTGCTGGAGCTTCATCACACTTGCGATACAACTCCAGCAATGCGCCACCTTTACGGCACAGATACATCATGCATCTGTGCTGTTTTTGCCCCATGATGCGCCGCATTGTAAATGCAGCACACCATAGGTGACGGAACAGCGGCACAGAATGACTAACACATCCCTGGTGATGCGCCAGTCATCATAAATGTATCCCTATGCTTCTTATCTTGTTAGAGATGAACCGCCATATGTATCATCAAAGTTTTTTGCATTTCCTAAATAGCGAACTTTAAGGAATAAATAGCGATTCTTTACCATTCCTAGTTTGCGATTAGCTATTTGCTAATTACAAATTACCCATTCATTTCCTTCATTTCCATAGGGCGGTTGGACTCACTTTTAGCTCGAACGGCTGAATGGATTTCCACGAAACTTGGCAAAATTGTAGGGACTGGTAGCCCGATGTGCCTTTGCTATGTCTCAAGATATATGCTCCAGTGGTTTTTACGAAAATTAACTTTGAAAAATATATATTGGGCTACATTGGCCTATATATATGTTGGAGCCCAAATGTAGCCCAATGTAGCCCAATGAAGCCCAATGTAGCCCAATGTAGCCCAAAGATGGCCGCCAGACACACAAAAAAACAAATGTAGCCCAAATATCAGCCAGATGTAGCCCAACTATAGCCCAGTGACAGAATGACCAATCAGCTTCGCAAACCTCCGTTACGCGAAGCGGAGCGCTGTTACAGATATATATCTTTTTTTGAACGTTAATTTCTCAAAATCCACTGGAGCACATATATTGAGACCTAGCAAAGGCACATCGGGCTACCAGTCCCTAATATTTTGCCAAGTTTCGTGCAAATCCATTCAGCCGTTCGATTATTATTATTATTATTTTTTTTTGCCCCGCGGGGCCCTTTTAAAACCTCCACATCAAACCTAGGGGGTCAGCGAGGATCTACTATGCCCCCTTATAGTTATTTCCCCCTTTGTTTCGATCTCCTCTTGTCTCTCGATCCTACCGAGAGACAAGATGGCGGCCGCTACGGACTTTTTGGAATGTTGACAGACGCCGGAGAACCAATCAGCTTCGCTTCACAAAGCTCCGTTGCGCGAAAAGTACGCGTCCTGGGACGCTGCCAGGTCCGCTGTTACAGATATATATCTTTTTTTAAACGTTAATTTCTCAAAATCCACTGGAGCACATATATTGAGACCTACAAAAGGCACATCGGGCTACCAGTCCCTACAATTTTGCCAAGTTTCGTGCAAATCCATTCAGCCGTTCGGGCTAAAAGTGAGGCCAACCGCCCTATGGAAAACTCAATGTTAAAAACACGTTTTGGGACCCCCCTTTTTTCTCGGCCCCCCCTTGACGAACCCCCCCCAAATTTTCAAGGGCTGCTCAGAAACAAAATGTGCCATTTTCCTGAAAATTTCAGCCAATTCCGTCCACAAACGCCAAAGTTATTAGACATAGAATTTTCAAAAATCCCATAGAGAAAAAATCCTAACTATATATACCTACTGGCGACCGCCAGTAGGTAATATATATATATTCACTGAAAAAACCATAGGTTATAGACCATATATAGTTAGGAATTAGCATTTAAAAAACCTTATTTTACTCACACAAAACCATTGAAATTCCATATATAGTTAGTTGTACTAACTATATATCGCGCACCCGCAATCCACTGCTGATCATGTCACATATTACATCATTCATGACATGGTCAGTGACATCACTGATGACATCACTGATGACATCTCAAATGACATCACTGATGACATCATTGATGACATCTCAAATGACATCACTGATGACATCACTGATGACAACATCCAGTGACTGTGTATTTCTGTAAAGTTAAAATATGTCTTACATATTGAAGAATGAGTGGATGTATAAGTGTCTGGATGAAGGATTTAGTAGGTGCGTGACTGACTGTATGAGTGAGTGATTAAATGGGTCTCACTGAGTGCATGGGTTAGTGACTAAACTGTCTTAATTTGTGCATCATTATGTCTGTTGTTCTGTAAACTGCTGCATGTGTTGATCATTAGCTATATGAGTAACTATATGGGTTATTGATTGGTTGCCCAAGTATTTGTATGGGAGACTGAGTGTGTGTGTGGGTGGCTGGGAGGTGTATGACTCTGTGCATAGATGTGTGAGCAGTTGATTCACTAGATGTATGAGTTCAAAAGTGCATGTGGAAACAGCTGTATGGGCGGTTGACTGTGTGCATCAGTGTATTGGTGAGTGAATGGATATCTCAGTGCTACATGTCAAAGTAAGTACATATGTAAAATACAGTACATGTGAGACTTGACATATATAAATAACTGTCCATAAGAACCAGTGAATGTGTGAGTGGCTGTATGCATCATTGTGAACTTGTATCCAGGATTGTATAAGAGAGTAAATATGTTTTAGTATATGTTTGAATAAGTAAGGTGTGTATAACTGTATAGTTGAGAAAATGGAGGTGTGATTGATTGTTTGCATGACTGACTAGGTATGTGTGTAACTTCATGGATGAGTGACAATCTGTGAGTCTGTGTTTACACTGAGTGTATCTAAGGTTATATTAGAGTCTGAAGAGGTTCATCGTATTATCACATGAATGATGTCATCAGTGATGTGATCAGTAATGTCAAATGAGATGTCATCAGTGATGTCATCAGTGATGTCATTTGAGATGTCATCAATGATGTCATCAGTGATGTCATTTGAGATGTCATCAGTGATGTCATCAGTGATGTCACTGACCATGTCATGAATGATGTAATATGTGACATGATCAGCAGTGGATTGCGGGTGCGCGATATATAGTTAGTACAACTAACTATATATGGAATTTCAATGGTTTTGTGTGAGTAAAATAAGGTTTTTTAAATGCTAATTCCTAACTATATATGGTCTATAACCTATGGTTTTTTCAGTGAATTTTCAAGGTTTTGTAAATGCTAATTCCTAACTATATATGGTCTATAACCTATGTGTTACAGTTGCGGGAAGAATAGGCAATACACTGATCTTCGTTTTAGTGGGGTTTATTTTCGAATACAAGGAGTCTGAACTTTTCTTCTTGACTAGAGCCTTTTTCCTAGGCGAGCGACTTCTTGCAGTCTTCCTCCTCCCCGATTCTGATGACGCTGTCTTCGGGTCTCTGTCTACTCTTCTCCTCGTAAACGCCTCGTCCGTCTCCGTCTTGCCGCTCAGGTGGGGTATATAGGAGAAAAGATAGCACGTATCAGTTATTATTCGGTGCCTTAACCGTGTTCAAAGGGGAAGGGAGTGAGGACCAACCACAAGTGTCAACCAATTACCCTAAAGCCGATGTGAAGGGGAGAATGTGCTCAGGGAAAAGGTACACCTAGAACAGAAGGGGGGGGGTTTCGCTCGGTGTAGATCGGTCCTAGTAGGTTAACGTTTTACCCAGCCCCTGAGTTTGTCCCGTACCTGGCTGAGCCATACACCTCCCGCGGGTGTATGGCTGGGCGGCTCGTGGGGTCGGTGGCCTCCTGGCGTCTCGTCTTCTTCGTCCGGTTCTCCGCCTCCAGCTCTCGTCGCGTCCCAAGTCTCAAAACTCCGCTCTGCTCCGTCTCGCACTCCGTCTTCGCTCTCCGCTCTCGCCTCCTTCCTCCTGGTGAACAAGCACACCTCTGATTCGTCTTCTCCGGCATAAAACGATTCCGTCTCTTGCCGTGGCTCCTCCCACTGGCTGTTCCATTCGTCCTTAAAGGGCCAGTGTTCCGCATAAATGTCAATGTCCGTGTCGGGTTTCTGCAGAGGGTATAATGGGTGAGAGGTGGAGATGGTATTATGTCCCTTCTTGACTGGAGAACCGTGGGGTACCCCTAGGCTGTTACATACCTCCCCCTCCGGACACTCACGATCGGTGAGTGGGTGACGTGACAGAAAGTCGGCTCCCACATTTTCACAACCCCTCCGGTGGTGGACAGAAAAAGTATAAGGCTGAAGCGACAAAAACCATCGCAGAACCCTGTCGTTTTTAGATTTATTTCGGGCCATCCAGAGCAGAGGAGCATGATCGGTGTAGAGATTAAACCGTCGCCCCTCGAGGTAGTACGCCAGTTTTTCAACGGCCCACTTGATTGCGAGGCACTCCTTTTCTATTGTCGCATACTTCAACTCCCTGGGGAAAAGCTTCCTGCTCACGTATAGAATCGGGTGGTCTAGCCCATCGGACCCTATCTGGGAAAGAACTGCTCCAATCCCGTAGTCCGAAGCATCCGTGTGCAACGAGAAAGGGCGAGAAAAATCAGGGGATGACAACACTGGGGTTGAAGTAATGATGGTTTTCAGAGTGTGAAAGGCCTCCTGCATCAAGTCATTAGGAAGTACCGGCGAAGATGCCTTGCCCTTGTCCTTCAGTGCATCAGTAAGAGGGGCTGCAATATCAGCAAATTGCGGAATAAATCTTCTATAGTAGCCCACTAGCCCTAAAAAAGATCTCATCTCTCTCCTAGTTGCTGGGAACGGGGTGTCAGCAATGGCCCTCACTTTTTCAATCTGTGGCTCTATCAGACCATGCCCCAATACATAGCCAAGGTATTTGACCTTTCGAAATGCCAATTTACATTTTTTTGCATTTACCGTGAGGCCGGCCTTCCTCAGAGTGTTCAGCACCGTGGACAGATGTCGCAGATGAGATTGCCAATCCGGGCTATATATAACAATATCGTCCAGATAGGCCGATGTAAAGTCCGCCAGTCCTGCCAATACTTTGTTCATTAAGCGCTGAAATGTAGCCGGCGCCCCATGTAGGCCAAATGGCAAGACAGTAAATTCGAAATGGCCCTCCTCAGTTGAGAACGCTGTCTTTTTGATATCTTCCTGACGTAAGGGGACCTGCCAATACCCTTTAGTTAAATCAAGGGTTGAAATATATTTGGCATTTCCCAACTTTTCAATTAATTCATCGACCCTCGGAATGGGGTACGCATCGAAGAGCGAGATTTCATTTAGTGCCCGAAAGTCCATACAAAACCTTCTACTGCCATCAGGTTTCGGTACCATCACAATGGGGCTGGACCAGTCGCTCTTCGATGGCTGTATCACTCCTAAGCGAAGCATTTCCTCCACTTCCTGTTTTATAGCCGCCCTTCTGGCTTCGGGGACCCTGTAGGGCTTAATCCTAACCTTCTTGCCAGGAGGAGTGTCAATGCAATGTTCCGCCATAGAGGTCCTCCCCGGTCGGCTAGAGAACACATCTTGAAATGTACACAGAGTCATTCTCAGTTCCGACTGTTGTCGGTCTTGCAATTCCTCATTATGCACAAGGAGGTCAATGGTAGAGCTATCTGATCCAGCTCCATCAGCCATGTGAATCTCGGCAGGAGGCGGCCCCAGCCATTTTTTTAAAAGATTAATGTGATAGGACTGTAGTTTGCTCGGAGCCACTTGTAGTCTATAACTAGTGCGCCCAATGACCTCCACAACCTTATAGGGGCCCATCCACTCGGCCTTGAATTTGTGTGAGGAAGATGGCAAAAGAACCAACGCCCAATCCCCCACTTGAAGTTGCCTCCACTTCTTGCCCCTGTCATAAGCACGTTTCTGGTTGGTTTGGCTAACCAAAAGGTGGCCCATCGCCAGCTCCCTCACCTTACCTAGATTGGATTTCAGAGCCGTTGCGTAATCCAGTGTCGCTGTAACCTCTTCATTTTGTTCGTTGACCCAAGCATCCCTGGTCATTTCCAGTAAGGAGCGGGGTTGGCGGCCGTACAGTAACTCAAAAGGCCATAACGCCCAAGCTACTCTGTTTTTGAATCCTAATTGCATATAACGCAAGCAGAAGCATCTTGTCCCAATCAGAGCCACTAACTTCCATCATTTTGCGGAGAGTAGACTTAATAGTACGGTTGTAACGTTCCACCAGTCCGTCCGTCTGAGGGTGGTAGACTGAGGTACGAATCTGGTGGATGTGCAACGTACTACAAATTTCTCTCATCAACTTTGAAACGAATGGTGTGCCCTGGTCGGTCAGAATTTCCTTAGGGAAACCGACTCTGCTAAACAATTCGATCATTTTGTCCCCTACCTGTTTAGAATTGGCAACCGACAAGGGAAAAGCTTCTGGAAACCGCGTGGCATAGTCAACCACGACCAAGATGTGTTGAAACCCCTTTTTCGTTCTCGGCAAAGGACCAATCAGGTCCATGCCGACCCTCTCGAAAGGCTTTCCTATAACCGGCAAGGGTTGCAATGGCACAGCGGGGGGTCTAACCATATTCATCCGCTGGCAAATATCACATTGTCGGCAGAATGACTCGGCGTCTCTATAAATTCCGGGCCAGAAAAACTGTCGTAGGATGTTCTGGGTAGTCTTTTCAGCGCCCGAGTGGCCGGCAACAAGGTGACTGTGCGCAAAAAAAAGGACCTGGTCTCGGAATGCGACCGGTACTAAAAGTTGGGCAGGGTCACCTTCACTCCCTATCCTGTATAACAGGTCATCCTTAATGATGAAGCCAGGAAATTTTTTCGACCCCACCTCCCTCTGGTGTGCCTGTTCCCATGCATTCATGAGTGTTGGGTCACTAATCTGGGCGAATTTGAAGCTCTTATCCATCACCCACGGGTCATGAGGAAGAACCGCATGTACCGTCCCGGTATGTACTCCAGTGGATCCAAACCCTCTAGACCCCCGGTCGGTGTCGTCCAACCTTTCTACTTCCTTCAATTCCGTACAGGCTATTCTCTCACAAATTAGTTGGGCAATTCGATCCCCTCGTGTGACCTTAAATGAGTCAGGCCCAAAGTTAAAGAGGAGTACGGCTACGTTACCCCTGAAATCTTCATCTATAACCCCTGCCCCTACGTCAATAAAATATTTTGCTGCTAAGCCTGACCGGGGGGCTATCCTGCCGTAGGACCCTGTGGGCACGGCAATTTGTAAGTCTGTTTTTATCACTGCTTTCTCTTTACTTGGTATCATATAATCATAGGCGCTACAAAGATCATACCCTGCTGCCTTAGCTGAACCCTTTTTGGGAGGACTCGCATTCTGAGTTAGTTTCACAAAACTAAGGGAGTGTACTTTGGGCTGGACCACCTGGTCTACTTCCATTTCTCTGTCCTGACCGTGTTTTGCCAATTTGTCTTTGAACATGTTTAAGAAGCCAGGGTTGTCCGTCCCTATTATTAGGTCTTCCGGTAAACTGTCCATCACGCCTACTCTTACTTCGGGTGAGGTTCCTGCTGATGAGACAATGACAATGTCAGCGATTGGGTATGGTCTGATATCACCATGAACGCATTTAATGTTAACCACCCCTTTCGTAATGTATTGCTTTGGACTTACATATGATGACTTGATCACAGATTGGCGACATCCCGAGTCTAGTAATGCCAACAGAGGGAACCCATTGGCAGTAACACTTACTCTAAAGGAGCCGCCCAGTTCAGCTGAAAACAGTACTGCCTTGGGGAGGTAGCCGACCTCCATCGGTTCGTCTTCGTGTCGTTTCTTCGGGCACATCCTTGCAATGTGACCCCATTGGCCACATTCAAAACATTGTGGTCCGGAAGTGATATTGTTGTCAGTTCTCCATGTCCGAGGGCGTGGTGCCTCTCTACCTCGTGGAACAATTTTTTCCGTTCTTCCTACTATTATTTTTTTTTCTCGTTCCTGTTCGAAAGGAAAACCTTTTGGTTGAGCCCTCGAAAAAGATGAAGCCATTTCGACTGCTTGGGCGGTTGTCAAACTATGATGTTGCCGTAGCCATTTTTGGGTGGCATATGGGAGGGCCTCTAAGAATTGTTCTAAATAAATGCGGTCGAGTATTTCTTCCTTGCTGCTTGTAGCGGGGGTTAGCCATTTGTCCGCGGCCATTTTAAGACGGACAAATAATGTCTTAGGATTTTCCCCTACCGATCCCCTTTCTTTTCTAAATTTTATCCTGTATGCTTCTGGGTCCAGTCCCAAATGATCAAGAATTATTCTTTTTATTTCCGCATATGTAGTGTTACCTGTAGGATTAGCCACTTGATAAGCGGCTTGTGCTTCTCCTCCTAACAGGGGTGCCAAAAAAAACGGCCATTTGGTCACTGGCCAACCACAGGCTCGGGCGGCCCGTTCAAAATTTAACAAAAATGCATCCGGGTCTTCTCCGGTTCGGTATTTTTGTAAAGAAACAGCGGGCGTTCCATGTGTTACTGTTCTCTCCGTGGTTCCATCTCTAGCTACGGGATCAGTCCATGGATGTTCCGTTCTCTCTTCCAGGGTTTTTTTGATGGCTTCTCTATCTGCTTGTGCCGAATTCAAGTGTTGTTCTAACACCCACTCAAGCCGTTCTTGACCTTTTACTAGCTGGTTTACTATCGTTTCCATCTTTGTTCCACAGATGGTGCCTATGCCCGCATTCTCCACCACTGTTACAGTTGCGGGAAGAATAGGCAATACACTGATCTTCGTTTTAGTGGGGTTTATTTTCGAATACAAGGAGTCTGAACTTTTCTTCTTGACTAGAGCCTTTTTCCTAGGCGAGCGACTTCTTGCAGTCTTCCTCCTCCCCGATTCTAATGACGCTGTCTTCGGGTCTCTGTCTACTCTTCTCCTCGTAAACGCCTCGTCCGTCTCCGTCTTGCCGCTCAGGTGGGGTATATAGGAGAAAAGATAGCACGTATCAGTTTCTTATTCGGTGCCTTAACCGTGTTCAAAGGGGAAGGGAGTGAGGACCAACCACAAGTGTCAACCAATTACCCTAAAGCCGATGTGAAGGGGAGAATGTGCTCAGGGAAAAGGTACACCTAGAACAGAAGGGGGGGGGTTTCGCTCGGTGTAGATCGGTCCTAGTAGGTTAACGTTTTACCCAGCCCCTGAGTTTGTCCCGTACCTGGCTGAGCCATACACCTCCCGCGGGTGTATGGCTGGGCGGCTCGTGGGGTCGGTGGCCTCCTGGCGTCTCGTCTTCTTCGTCCGGTTCTCCGCCTCCAGCTCTCGTCGCGTCCCAAGTCTCAAAACTCCGCTCTGCTCCGTCTCGCACTCCGTCTTCGCTCTCCGCTCTCGCCTCCTTCCTCCTGGTGAACAAGCACACCTCTGATTCGTCTTCTCCGGCATAAAACGATTCCGTCTCTTGCCGTGGCTCCTCCCACTGGCTGTTCCATTCGTCCTTAAAGGGCCAGTGTTCCGCATAAATGTCAATGTCCGTGTCGGGTTTCTGCAGAGGGTATAATGGGTGAGAGGTGGAGATGGTATTATGTCCCTTCTTGACTGGAGAACCGTGGGGTACCCCTAGGCTGTTACACTATGGTTTTTTCAGTGAATTTCATTGGTTTTTTAAAAGCTAATATCTATAGCTGTAAAATGTATTCTTCTTTAAATCCAAAAATATATTTTATATGTTTATTAATAATTTTTTTTAAAATATTTTTTTTGTTTCGCTCCCGGTCCGCGAACCGGAAAGCTTTCCGTTAGCTCAAATTGATGCCGCGACCCGGTGGGCGAACCGGTAAACGTTTCGTTTGCGCAACTGCCGCGTTAGAAATCAACATCGTGACGCATCGCGGAAGCGTGACGTATCGCGTTGTCGCGTAATGCGTATTATGACGTACCGCGTTAGCGCACCCGGAAGTGCTCCGGGGCGCGGACCGAGGCGCGAAGCGCAGCGACCCGGAAGCGATCCGCGTCGCGTCGCGTAAGCGCGACGTATCGCGTTGCCGCGTAATGCGTATTATGACGTACCGCGTTAGCGCACCCGGAAGTGCTCCGGGGCGCGGACCGAGGCGCGAAGCGCAGCGACCCGGAAGCTATCCGGGGCGCGTTCCGCAGCGCGTAACATAAGCGTGAGAGGTCATGTGACTTGTTAATAACACTTTTCATTGGTTCATTTCACTTTTGGTTTCATAATCATGTAAGGCTAGGTCAGGTGACCTAACAATAACACTTTTCATTGGTTGAAAACTATTGTTTTTCCCAAATGATGAAAACCCCTCCTTCTTTCCTCACTCTGACTTTCATCATTGTGAGAGGAAGACCTTTATTAATACTTGAGAAATGACTTCAGTACTTGCTTCAGCTGGTGCACCCCCACCACCACCTCCACCTCCTCATGGGAAGAGAGGACCACCTCCCCAGGTCATCACCAACACAGAGGAGGAAGAGGAAGAACTAGAGGAAGAGGAGAGAGAAGAACCACAGTTCTTGGAAGAGGTGCCCCGGGTTTCCCATAGGAAAGCCAGTTTCATCTGGCAGTTTTATTCAATCCCTCCAGGGCAAAAGAAAGTGAATGCGAGGTATGTCACCTGCCTCATCTGCAAAGACAAATTATCAAGAGGGACTGATAAAAAGTATAGTTATGGGAAGTATACCATGCATAGGCACATGACCAGGAAGCATCCACTTAATTACAGCCGGGCGGAAATACGGGATATGGAACAAAACCCAACAGCAACTCCTGTGGCCAGATCAACATCGTCAATATCATTGACATCAGCAGAGGCACGGGAAACTGTGCCAAATATCCAAGAGAATTTTGGACACATGAAACATACTTGTATGCACTGTGGTGCGTTGATATCATGTGGTAACATGAGTATTAATGCCATCAACCTGGCTTATGACAATCATAATTGCCCTAACCGCCCCCAGTAATTTTTTTGTGCTCCTGTTGAGCCCTTTTCAATGCCTCTTTTTTGTTGTTTCCCCCCCCAAAAAAACCAAAAAAAATATAAAATTGTTCAAAAATTACAAAAAAAACAAAAAATGTTCAAAAAATAAAAATAAATATAAAACAACAAAAACATTAAAAAAAAAGTTCTTTTCAGAACTACCTCCCCTTTCAAAAAAAATTGCTAGAATGTTTAGCACTCTGGCAAGCTCTATTTCTTTTGGTTCGCTTCCCGGTTAGCTTCCCGGTACGCGGACCGGGAGCTAACCCAAAAAATTAAAAAAAAGAGTAAGTATAAGGAAAGTAAACAGAGAGTGATGTTAAAAGAAAGACAGCTATAGGGAGTAAACCAGAGATACTGTTTAATAGATCTATTTACCGAAGAAAAGACGGAAGAGGGTATAATTGTGAAAAACAAAATAGATAAGGAAGTGAAAGAAAAAAAGAGAGTAGAACAATAACAAAGAAGAGTTTCTTGGAGAATGTGAGTGAATGTTCAAAATAAGATTAAAACATGGGGAATAACAGAGAGAAAAAATAGAAAACAGAAAACAAAAAATAACAGAAAAAGATTAATTGAAACAGCAAAGAAATGTAAATAACATAGAGCCATATCATCAACATAGGCAATAAAAGTTTTGCAGCTTTTATCGGCAGAAATGTGTCGCTAAAGCCGCTTTTGCGGCAGAAAACTGCCGCTAAAACCACTTTTGCACCAGTTTTCTGCCAATAAAAACAGCAATAATTTTATTGGCTGTGTTCATAATATGCCCCTTAGTGTGCTTCAACTACACAGAGAAAGCATTATGAACAAGTAGTGATAGAGTGATCAGTCAAAGACACTAAGAGTAATAGAGACGGAGTGAGTGAACAAGAGTGAGGAACTATGAGAAGAGAGGGACTGAGAAAAAGAGTGGAAGGAGTTGAGTAAGTAGGTAATAGAGAAAGGAATGAGGAAAGTAGCAAAGGCAGGAAACTGAGGATTAAAGAAATGAAGCTGTGGAACTATTAGTAGGTGAATGTGATAGAAATGTAACGAAAAGAATACAAAACATTTACCTTATAATTGTCGTTAAATTACTCACTTTTTGTTTTTATACTTTCAATCTGTGAAAGAGAGAACAAACATTTGAAAAATATTAAAACATGTATTTAAAAATTACAAAAGACAAGGGAAAAGATTGAAGGACAAACAGTTTTTCAACAACTTTGACACTTACAGAAGCTTCTGCTTCTCCAGGCCCCCTACACAGTCCTAAAGATATACATTTTAAACTAACAGTATCTTGATGCAGATGAAGTGAGGCCTATCTTAAAACATGGTGCATCTTTTGCACTGCTGTTGTCTCAGAAAAGTGTCGCAAGACACTAAAATTTTAAATGATTGCTTCAGGATGCCAATAAGATGTGTCCTATCCAGAGGTTTCTTTGAGGTGAGGCCTACTCAGGGTTGCAGATGAAATTTAGAGTTATTGAAGAGTACAGAGGAGATAATACATTTGCAGGCCTACCAATGAAGTGAGTCATGTCCACTGCACTCTTGAACAAAGGCCAAACCTCCTCTGTTTCCCTGGACAGACCTAAACTTGATCTGCACAATGTGATTCGTAATGATAGGAAACACAGGTGATGTAATTGAAATACGTGCAATTTCTTTTGCTCATTTCACAATCACATCACTTGTGTTTCCTTTGCTTAGGTATCTCATTGTGTAGATGTAGTCCAGCATATGAAAGAGTACGCAGAAGTGCAGCACTGCATGCAACAACTTTGACACTTACAGAAGCCTCACCTTCTCCATGCCTCCTACACAGTTCTACATATACATCATAAATGCAAACAGTACAGAATTAATTATACATGTTAAATGGTTTATTTTTGCTGTTCTCAGAATGTATCAAATTTCACTAAAAACAGTGACTTGAAGGTATTCATCATATAACAGCGGGGAAAAAAACACAATCAAAATGATTGTTTTTAAAAAACCCATACAACATAACAAATCAGAATTCAGAACTCCTTAAAGTTAACTTACTTTCCATGACGTCAAAGGATGTCTTATGAACAGCTTACACTCTGTTGTGCTGTTATTACTTTCAGCCCGCCACTTTCTGAAAGAAAACCTCCATCGTTTTGAAAAACATGTTACATACAATAAATGACTTCTCGCTCTCTACCACAAGTTTCCACAAGGCCAAATCTTGTCAGAGCCATTTATAACTCTTGGATTTCTTGTAAGCCAATCCCGTCATTTGGCATTTCCGCAACTTTCAGAATTAAAATGTTGAAGATCATTTTCACAATCCTGGACTAGTAATATCTTCCCCTTCTTGCTCAGTCATGTTCTACATTTCCTATGACACTGATACTGCTTACTATGAAGCAGACTTACACTACCTCTATGACTACTACAATTATTTAATTCTCTACATCACTTTTAATCACAAAGCAATGTAAAACAGTAGACAGCATTGCAGACTTACATTCCCTCTACTCTATGTTTTGATTGGCTGCTTCAATTAGCTTATAAAAAGAAATAGTTTTTCTGAACTCACTCAAAGTGCACTTATTTCTCCATGACGTCCAGTCTTATGGTTAGAAGTTATGTCTCTGAACTACACTTATCCTCAAGGCCAAATCGTGTAGGAGCCATTAGAACTTCTTGAAATTCCACAGAGCACATCCCGAGATTCTTTCCCTAAAATTTTGGTTTTAAAAACACCAGGTAAGAGTTTTTAAGGTCATACGGCAATTTTTTTTTGAAAATTAAAACAGAATCATTGCAGAATGACCAGCCATTTCTAGACTTTAAATAAGCTGTGTAATGTCCTGATGTTATTGAAGGACCGTCATGATATATAATTGCTGCAGTTACAAAAGTCCTTCCTGATATTGACAACTGCGAAGCTACAAAATTTTTAATTAAAGTTGTCAATTTTGTTCCATCAGGCCTACATCGTTGGAACATTAAAATGACATACTGGCCATATGTTCGTATAAATAATGTGGACATCATTTCAGATTTACATTGGCTACACTCCATGTTGTGATCAGCTGCTTTTACTAGCTTATTAAAGGAGACTGATTTACTGTCTGGCAAAGTTAAATATATAAATCTTTCTGAGTCTACACTAGTAGTACTTGATACCATACAGTTCTCGCAGTCATGCTGCCATTGATAAGAAAGCCCAAACAGCTGATCTACATCTACACCTTCAGCATGCAATACATCAAGCATATACATTAAAAACTCCTGACAATCTTGCTGAATATTTTGAGAGAATTGTGTTTGGCCTGAACATCTGTCTAACAGATTTCGAATTTCAGACACACTTTCTATGTTTGTTCTATCACTGCTACATTTCTCTAACACAGAATTTAACAAACTGCAAAATCTTTGATCAGAATTGACCACAATCTCTTCTTTTACATTTTCTAGAGAAAACAAAACATTAACCACTACATTAGCATAGCAGTTGACACCAGAACTGTTTTCAAATTGAAAACCAACAACATCTTCAACAGAATCCTTTTTGTTTCTGCTTATAATTTCAGGTTCATCGACTTTTCGTCTTTTTGCTACAACCTCCCCAGTATTGGTCACATTTCTTCGTTTCCGGCCTACCACACGTTTCTCAAACAAAGGCTATTGAGGCAAATGTGGCGCATACTCTCTTCTTAACCTATTGTATTCCTTAACACAATCTAGATCCGCACAAATGCTTGTGACATCACACTCAATCAAGTACAATCCCGATAAAGTTCTAACTTGTGACAATGCCACATATGCCATACCCTCCTTGAACACAGAACTGCCAATATTCACCAATGCACGGTCTACACTTAAACCTTGCGATTTATGGATTGTCACCGCATATGCCAAGCAAACAGGAAACTGCTTACGGCGAACATATAAGTCTTTTACAAGCAAAAATCTAGCAGAACAACGACCAATTAGCTGTACTTCCTCAATGCCATCAAATTTAATTTTTAAAAATTCAATTCCATCTCTATTTCTGTATTTTACAAAATCAACAACATTACCCATTGATCCATTTACCAGACCTCTTTCAACATGTAAATTCCTTCTTAAAATTATACGGCAGTTCAAGCACACATTCAGAGTCTTTTCAAAACCTGCAGTTTTAGATATACTCTTCTCTAATGAATCCAATTTTGTTTTCAGATTCTCAGACAAAATAATTGTTGATCCCATATGCTCTACTCTGTCAATAGCTTCCAGTTTCACAATCTCTTGCTTTTCTAAATGCAACATTTTGTTGTTGAATTTGGCACATTCTGCAAGAGTTGGCATCAAACATATTCCAGATTTCTTCTCAGTAATTTTCTGAAAAATATTCTCAGGCACAACGTCTTGTTCTGGATATAAATTTGACAGTAATCGTGCATGTAAAGCTTCTTTCCCATGCTCGGTCACTTTTCCAATTCTAACATCTTGTAGAATAGTCTTGTAAACTTCATCCTTCGCCTGACGCATATTTTCATGCAGTTCAGCATAATTGAAGTTTAACCATATATTGACGTTGCCAATGCTGCCTAGGCACTTCCTGGTATCTTCATGCGTGAGCATTTTGAACACAGGTTGCCCTTTCACTGGTGTCAGCTGCAGAAGATCTCCGAAAACAATGATGTGTTTGCCACCAAATAACACATCATACTCTGTTTTAAGAACTTCTTGCATTCTCAAATGCACAAAAGCAAGCATGACATTGGAAACCATGCTTACTTCGTCAATGATAAGAAGTTTCATTTTCCTCAAGACTCTTGAAACTTCAAAACAAGCATCTCCAGATAGCTTGTGATATTGTAATTTGTTGTCATGCTCCACTGGCAGCATCAGTAAACGATGTAAAGTAATCCCTTTAATGTTATGTGCTGCCAGTCCAGTTGGAGCGGTGACAACACAAGACAGCGATGACTCTGTCCTTTCCTGCAAATAACATGAAATTGCTTTAATAAGGAAACTTTTTCCAGTTCCCGCTTCTCCACTCACGTACAGTCGGACAGGCTTGAACGACGTACATGAGCACTCTTTCTTGTCATGACTTAATCCATGATCAATTTGCATGGTAACTTCGTCATATATTTTCCTCTGCTCAACGTTGAGTTGTCTTTCCAACTCTTGTAAGTTAACCGCATCCTCCTGAGCATGTGCCATGGCTCTTTCCACTTCATTCATAGCAGTGGCAGCTTCATTTTCGATAACAGGTCCTCCTAGTGGATCCTGACTCAATGAAGCAGAACTCTGACTGTCCTGAGAACTGTCTCTGGCAATCTCGGCTGCAATCATTGCTTCCTGCTCAATTTCCGCATTCAACATTTCTACATATTTGGGAAAAGCAGGACATTCTATGGTCTCCTTGGCGGCATTGAAAGAGTCTTCGTAACAGAGAAAATCTCCAATCAGTTCCTCTTCTGCACGCCAAGGTTTGAAAAGTTGCAAAAGTGCTAAATAGAAAAACTCCTTTTTTTCAGGAGATTCGCCACTCAATTTTCGATGGTTTACCAAGTGGCATTTTCTTTGCTTGACCAGACATCCCTCACTTCCTATTACAGCATACACTCCTTTCTCAGTATCTTCTTTGATGTTCCTCTTGAATATGTAATTTTGAAGAACCTCATACAGACAAACATTCTCGAGGTGAATGCTTCGATTTGGATAATATGTATCCAACATGTTGGTCTTCAAAATGTCGGTACTGTTTGGCTCCTTTTCCGCCAAATACTCAATTTCCTGCACAGGTTTGAGATCTCGATTACGCGTTGCAGCAAGACCAAGACTCGCCCAAACGATACTCCTGGACTTGGCATAGAGACTTGCTGAAGAGAACCGGTCAGAACATTCGTACGCTCCGATTTCTCGATGCGACAACATCTTCAGACTGAAACTGTACAACTTCTTGCTGAGGCTCTTTTCATGGGAAATGTCCTCCCACATATCCTTCAATTCTGTCTTCTCTTTTTTGGTGATGTAAGACGTCACATACCGAGCCACAGCCATACAGTTATCAGCCACAAACTGTATATCCATGTTAGCATTCCACATGGACAAAATCACCGGGTTGTAGTCGTTGATGTACTTGGACTCTTCGTTCCTCTTCAAATTGTATGTGTTTTTAGGTGATTTCTTCATCACATTATGTCGCAGCGAAGACATCAAACTGTTTACTCTTCCTTTAGAAATCACAGGTCGTGGAAAGCCGAAACGACATTTGGTGTAGAACTTGTCCTTGTTTCGGAATTTACGACGACAGTACTTTCCACATCGATGGCTTTGGAAACGCAGAACTTTTTCTCTTAGGCTTTTCTTCTCCTTTGCGTTTGGAACAGCACACGTAGAATACTGTTGTATAAAACTCATCACTGAGTCTTCTGGATCCGTTCCAAATTTAGGTGCATCCTTGATCCACAGCAACATATGTATATGAGGAGCACCTCTTGCTTGGTACTCCTTTCTCCAGAAGAAATCCAACACCTCTCCAAGAGGTGGATTCTTCTTATTCATGATGAAAGACATCATAGCTTCAAATCTATGATTGAAGTACCTACATACATTGACTGGATCCAAAGAGCACAGTTCTCCGGGTATCTTGAATTCGATGTTTTCTACGTTAGCATTTGCCTCTCGTAGAAATTCAAGTAAGTCTTCCCAGCCATACTCGGCACAGCTCAGAGTGAGAACCATGTGGGAGTACCTAAGTTCCTCAGCATACATTTTAAATCACCATGACGACGGTACCAGTACTCATTAGTACCACGCTGACACGCCATGAGATTAATCAGGTGAGAATCCAAAATACTGTCTTGGACATTGACTTTATCCATAAAGTCACTTGCCGAGATGTTTTGCATGTGTATACCACTTTTCAAGATGTGGTTCACTGCATATGACAGTCCAGACAGATCGATTTCAAACAGGAGATGAAACAAATAAGGAATGCATTGTCGAAACCTAGCATCTCCTGCATACAATCGCAAAGTCCGGTATTCAGAAGCAGGAATTTGATGAGGTCGCTCATCATATCTTCCTCCCTGACCTGTTGGAAAAAGCTGTGGGAAACACCGAGCTTCCAAACTTTCCTCCCAAACACTAATGGGACTCCCTTTGGCTTGTTTCATTTGAAACAACTCAATAGCATTCCCCATGACTTCCTTGGAATGCAAAGGATGAACACTATAATGTTCATATATTTCTTCACTAGTAGAGGGTTCTACTTTCTCAATTTGACCAGCACACAAATCGCTATCCTCTTCCTCACTTACTTCCTCTTCTGCAACATATACATTCTTATAGTATTTATTATTTTTTTTCAAATACAATGTTGCCTTTTTAACTTTCCTAACATCTACTAAATCTTGCCATATTTTCTTATTCTTTGTCGGAACCCCATTAACTAAGATAACCAGAGGTTCCTCTTCCACTTTTTCTACTCCAATTGTGTTAATGTTTTTCTTCAAATCTAGAGGCAAATAAAACAACTCTTCCCTTTAATCCTCTCTGTAAATCTGATGGAGGCAATTTCCCTGTCTTTGGCTCCATTCTTACAATAGCCTGAAAGGGATGGATACTTTGAATCAAAATAGATTCATAAGTATTTAAATCCTTCAATTCAGAAGGAATCTCAACCAATTCCAGATTATTATGAACTGCTCTAGCAGGCATCTGGTTTTGATTTAATTTGCAACAACAATAAGTACACACACGTTGATCCAATCCCAAATCAAAACAATTTTCTACCATCAAGTATGTTGCGAAATCCTTCCATTCACTATTATTTTCCCTTTCACTTTTTGCATATAAATCCACTAACTTAGTCTGATTCTTATAATAAGTCAGTCGACAACACACACAAGTGAAATTTGGCCTGTCACTTGATTTGACCTGAAACGTCGCAATTTCCCTCTGGAAATTATCTGTACTGGAAACCTGTACACTATCTTCCACATTACCCGCTTCTTCTTGGTCAATTTCAACATTCTCCTCTTTACTTCCAAAGTAACAAAACTCAATTTCTTCACATATATTCTTCACATCTATTTCAGAACCATGCAAAAGAGCAGCACATAATTGTTTAAGCATAATTGCTGGACTCTTAGCATAATACAACATTCTAACTAATTTCCTCACTTTATTATGATGCACTGCTAGCATCCTGAAATGATGAAAAACACTCTGGCATACTCTCCTGGAAAGACAAGCCAGTGAATGACCATGCAAACCTGTCACTTCTCTCACTCTGCAAGGATCTAATTCTTGCAACAACCTTATTTTCTGCTTCAAACTTTTCTTATTAAATGACCGTACAAAATCACAAAGCAAATTGATGGAATCCTGTCGCACACTGCAAATACTACTACACTTCCAGGTGTACACAGGACCCTTAGCACGTCTTCCTAAAACCTCATTACCTAACACCTCTTCTGCCTCTGTTGTCACAAGTTTTTCTTTTTCAACTGGACAACCATCTTTCACTTCATAAGCACGACCACTGGTGTCAACTGCATGCACCAAATCATTATCCTGGAAATAACTCTCCTCATTAAAAAATGCCTCACAGCTTGAACTATGAATCCATTCTCCAGAAAAAACTTCACAAAAATTACTACGATTAACTATTCTCTTCCATCTACTATTTCTTTTGAAATCATAAATTGCCTTGTTTAGCTTCCTAATTCTATTGATTATCAAAATAAATAACTTACGTTTAATTTCAAATGCCTGATCAATAACTTTCTCAACTATTTTTTTTCTCTTATAAAAAACCACTTTCTGTTGACCTTTCTTAATATTTTTTAACAAATTGCCAATTATCCTGTTGCGGAACATTCGCTTACGAATGTCCCTAAACTGTTGTTTCCTTCTACTATCATGCACAGAGTTATCTCTTGCTCTAGCAGTAACATTTTTGATTGGCCTTTCCTTTCCATTTGAATTGCTTCTCTTTTTCTGGACTGAAACATTTTCTGTAGTAATATTTTTTTTACTACAAATAGTTCTTATGAATGTTTTTGTACTCTTACCCGGTGCTTTCTTGGTGACTTGACAAATCTTTTTGTTAGAGGACTGCTGCTTTTTTTCAATCACCTGCTGTCTTTGACGTTTTGCAGCCTTTCTCAGTCTTTCTTTCGTTGGCATGGTGAAATGTTGAAATGATCTGCAGTTGAATCTGTGGTAAAATATATTAAAAAATGTTATTAACCACTATTACCCAACAGTACATCAATAACAGTAATCAAAATCTTAAAACACTACTTTACATATTTACATATAAGATTTTTTAGTGCATGGCAATTTTAGAATACAGAAATAGCAGAAAAGAAATGGAATTTATATTCATGTTACCTGTGCTATTTTATATGTGAATCTGATCTAATTTTATGAGCATATTTTAATATTTTATTGAAGACACTACACATAACCTGTTTTTGAAGGTGTCTTTATTTTTAAATTAAACGGTTTACATTTTTAATTTTTATTTATTATAAATTTTAAAAATAAATGTTTATAGTTCCATAGGATCAAGCAGGTCAGCTTCCCACCCTATGTCATATAATTCGGACAAATCTGCATCCTCATCACGTTCTTCTTCATCCTCAGGATTTAAATCATCCAAGGGATCAACATCCACTGATGTTTCAATTACGAGTTCAATGATGAGGTCAAAATCAACTGATTGCTGATTGTCGCTCATGTTGATGTTGTCTTTATCTTTAAAGAAAGATAACAACAATGAGATGTTGCAGAGTAAGAGACAAATCTCAGAGATTATAATAGTAAAATTGTTTAACAAGAGTAACATTTTGCAGCTATTATTTAGCCATGTCCAGCGATGCTGAGCAGGTGAAGCCTATGTCTAATTTTTCAGTGAACAGGACTCATCTCTTCTTAACCTTGGATAAGCCTCACCGACTCTGTGTCCCCTGCACATACTTAAATGTAAAGGGGCAGATTTATGTTAAATGGCACATCCCCAGGCATGCACCAGTTAACATGCACCGCTGCTCTGCCACCTATGGTGTGCCGCATTTACAATCAGATAGGAGAAAGCTGCGTCAAAACCCTGCGCCTGCTTTAAGCAGGCATAGGTCTTGATGCAACATTGTGGAGATGGGGCACCCCTGAGCCTTGCTGGAGCTGCATCGCACTTGCGATACAACTCCAGCAATGCGCCACCTTTACGGCACAGATGCGTCACGCATCTGTGCCATTTTTGCCCCATGCTGCACCGCATTGTAAATGCAGCACACCATGGGTGGCGGAACAGCGGCGCAGGATGACTGGCACATCCCTGGTGATGCGCCAGTCATCATAAATGTATCCCTAAGCTTCTTATCTTGTTACAGATGAACCGCCATATGTATCATCAAACTATTTTGCATTTCCTAAATAGCAAATTTTAAGGGATAAATAGCGATTCTTTACCATTCCTAATTTGCGATGAGCAAATTGCTAATTGCAAATTACCCATTCATTTCCATGGGCCACGAGGCCCATAGGAATGAAGGTGCAATTTGCGATAAGCAATTAGCTCATCACAAATTAGGAATTTTTCCAAAGGTGCAGGGGTGTCTCAAGAACACCCTGCTGCACCCCTGAAAAAGAAATTTGGGGGCATATGGCGCACATACATGCCCTAAGGGCATGTATGGGCGTCATATGGCACCTTTTGTTTTTTGGAAAAAAAGCTTTTTGAAAAGAATTCGCAAATTACCACCAACTAGAAGCTGGTGGTAGTTTGCAAATCCTTAATGGCATTTTTTGCATATTTTTTGTTTGATACATTGCATTTAAGGATTAGCAAATTTTGCTATTCCTTATTTTGCATCAAACTTGTTTGATACATACCATTTGTCTAATTAGCATTCGCAAAGGCCGAAATTCGCAGAATTTTGACCTTTGCGAATGCTAATTAGCTTGATACATATGGCCCCAAGTGAGGCCTGTCTTGCAACATGGTGCATCTTTTGCATCACTGCTGCATCGGTTTCATGTGGCACTTTTTTTTACACCATGACACATCTGCCTAAATGCATCAATTTGTAATTTTTTCGCCTCATAGCAAATCTTTTGCACCTCCGCTACATCAGAAAAGTGACGCACAGTGGCGCAAAAGAGGCATACACCTATCATAAATCTGTCCCTAGCATTTTAAATGATTAATTCAGGATGACAATAAGGTGTGGCCTATCCAGAGGTTTGTTTAAGGTGAAGCCTACTCAGGATTGCAGATTAAAGTTACGCTTGATGAAGAATACAGAGGAGATAATACATGTAAAGGCCTACCAATGAAGTAAGTAATGTCCACTTTATTGCGCCACTCATCATAAATGTATCCCTAAGCTTCTTATCTTGTTACAGATGAACCGCCATATGTATCATCAAACTATTTTGCATTTCCTAAATAGCGAATTTTAAGGAATAAATAGCAATTCTTTACCATTCCTAATTTGCGATGAGCTAATTGCTAATTGCAAATTACCCATTCATTTCCATGGGCCAGGAGGCCCATAGGAATGAAGGTGCAATTTCCGATTAGCAATTAGCTCATCACAAATTAGGAATTTTTCCAAGGGTGCAGGGGTGTCTCAAGAACACCCTGCTGCACCCCTCAAAAAGAAATTTGGGGGCATATGGCGCACATACATGCCCTAAGGGCATGTATGGGCGTCATATGGCATCTTTTGTTTTTTGGAAAAAAAGCTTTTTGAAAAGAATTCGCAAATTACCACCAACTAGAAGTTGGTGGTAATTTGCAAATCCTTAATGGCATTTTTTGCATATTTTTTGTTTGATACATTGCATTTAAGGAATCGCAAAATTTGCAAATCCTTCAATGCAATCGCAAAATAAGGAATACCAAATTTTGAATTAAGGACATTTTAAGTCATTTCCCAATGTGCAGTGTTTTCAAATTATGATTTGAAAATCGTTTTTAGGGAAAAGGAATGGTTTGTAAATTTATGACAAGGACATAATGGTGTATGCTTCTTTATAAGGCATTTCAGTGTCTCTGATGTCATTTTTCCCATATTACATTAAAAGACCTTTCCCCGTGGAGCACATTCCTTGTAAATATGCTCCCACCTGTGCAGGGTAAATTTAGATTTTGACTGTTTGAGTTACATAGCCATATTAAAAGTGACCCAAAAAAGTTGCAAAGGCTTTAAAAAAACACTTTCATGTGTCTTAAGGACATTTTAAGTCATTTCCCCTTGGGCAGTGTTTTGTAAGTGTCGCAAAAGAGGCATACACCTATCATAAATCTGTCCCTAGCATTTTAAATGATTAATTCAGGATGACGATAAGGTGTGGCCTATCCAGAGGTTTGTTTAAGGTGAGGCCTACTCAGGATTGCAGATTAAAGTTACGCTTGATGAAGAATACAGAGGAGATAATACGTGTAAAGGCCTACCAATGTAGTAAGTAATGTCCACTTCATTGCGCCAGTCATCATAAATGTATCCCTAAGCTTCTTATCTTGTTACAGATGAACCGCCATATGTATCATCAAACTATTTTGCATTTCCTAAATAGCGAATTTTAAGGAATAAATACCGATTCTTTACCATTCCTAATTTGCAATGAGCAAATTGCTAATTGCAAATTACCCATTCATTTCCATGGGCCAGGAGGCCCATAGGAATGAAGGTGCAATTTGCGATTAGCAATTAGCTCATCGCAAATTAGGAATTTTTCCAAGGGTGCATGGTTGTCTCAAGAACACCCTGCTGCACCCCCTGAAAAAGAAATTTGGGGGCATATCGCCCTAAGGGCATGTATGGGCGTCATATGGCACCTTTTGTTTTTTGGAAAAAAAGCTTTTTGAAAAGAATTCGCAAATTACCACCAACTAGAAGTTGGTGGTAATTTGCAAATCCTTAATGGCATTTTTTGCATATTTTTTGTTTGATACATTGCATTTAAGAAATCACAAATTTTGCAAATCCTTCAGTGCAATCGCAAAATAAAGAATAGCAAATTTTGGTATTCCTTATTTTGCATCAAACTTGTTTGATACATACCATTTGTCTAATTAGCATTCGCAAAGGCCGAAATTCACAGAACTTCAGCCTTTGCAAATGCTAATTAGCTTCATACATATGGCCCCAAGTGAGGCCTGTCTTGCAACATGGTGCATCTTTTGCATCACTGCTGCATCAGTTTCATGTGGCACGGTGTTTTTTACACCATGACACATCTGCCTAAATGCATCAATTTGTAATTTTGTCGCCTCATAGCAAATCTTTTGCACCGCCGCTGCATCACAAAAGTGACGCACAGTGGCGCAAAAGAGGCATACACCTATCATAAATCTGTCCCTAGCATTTTAAATGATTAATTCAGGATGACGATAAGGTGTGCCCTATCCAGAGGTTTGTTTAAGGTGAGGCCTACTCAGGATTGCAGATGAAAGTTACGCTTGATGAAGAATACAGAGGAGATAATACATGTAAAGCTCTACCAATGAAGTAAGTGATGTCCACTTCATTGCGCCAGTCATCATAAATGTATCCCTAAGCTTCTTATCTTGTTAGAGATGAACCCCCACATGTATCATCAAACTATTTTGCATTTCCAAAATAGCAAATTTTAAGGAATAAATAGCGATTCTTTACCATTCCTACTTTGCAATGAGCAAATTGCTAATTGCAAATTACCCATTCATTTCCATGGGCCAGGAGGCCCATAGGAATGAAGGTGCAATTTGCGATTAGCAATTAGCTCATCGCAAATTAGGAATTTTTCCAAAGGTGCAGGGGTGTCTCAATAACACCCTGCTGCACCCCTGAAAAAGAAATTTGGGGGCATATGGCGCACATAAATTTTAACAACATTTCTTTACGTCAAAAACGATTTTCAAGTCATAATTTGAAAACACTGCACCCGGGGGGAAATGACTTAAAATGTCCTTAAGACACATGAAAGTGTTTTTTTAAAGCCTTTGCAACTTTTTTGGGTCACTTTTAACATGGCTATGTAACACAAACATTCAAAATCTAAATTTGCCATGCACAGGTGGGAGCATATTTACAAGGAATGTGCCCCACGGGGAAAGGTCTTTTAATGTAATATGGGAAAAATGACATCAGAGACACTGAAATGCCTTATAAAGAAGCATACACCATTATATCCTTGTCATAAATTTACAAACCATTCCTTTTCCCCAAAAACGATTTTCAAATCATAATTTGAAAACACTGCACATGGGGAAATTACTTAAAATGTCCTTAAGACACATGAAAACGTTTTTTGATTGCCTTTCCAGCATGGTTGGGTCACTTTTAACATGGCTATGTAACACAAACATTCAAAATCTAAATTTGCCATGCACAGGTGGGAGCATATTTACAAGGAATGTGCCCCACGGGGAAAGGTCTTTTAATGTAATATGGGAAAAATGACATCAGAGACACTGAAATGCCTTATAAAGAAGCATACACCATTATATCCTTGTCATAAATTTACAAACCCTTCCTTTTCCCCAAAAACGATTTTCAAATCATAATTTGAAAACACTGCACATGGGGAAATTACTTAAAATGTCCTTAAGACACATGAAAGCGTTTTTTGATTGCCTTTCCAGCATGGTTGGGTCACTTTTAACATGGCTATGTAACACAAACATTCAAAATCTAAATTTGCCATGCACAGGTGGGAGCATATTTACAAGGAATGTGCTCCACGGGGAAAGGTCTTTTAATGTAATATGGGAAAAATGACATCAGAGACACTGAAATGCCTTATGAAGAAGCATACACCATTATGTCCTTATCATAAATATTATAACCATTCATTTTCCTCAAAAACGATTTTCAAGTCATAATTTGAAAAGACTCCACAGCTCCTATGCAGAAAAACACCCTGTCAGTACTAATACTTCACATTTTCTCCAATTACATTTTCTCAAAGAAACAAAATCTATTTGTAAAACACTTGAGACAAAGCAACATTTGAAAAACACAACTTTCTTCATAATTTTCTCCTTAAAGCACACTATTCTCTATCTAAATTAAAGAAATATTTTCTCACCTTAGCAAATACTTTGAGTTTCAAAACAGTCTCAGAAACACACCAATTTGTCTTCAGCAGAGCAAAAGGTATGCACTCCAGAGTCTGCAGCTATCAAAAGCACAGAAATGCTGTAATTCTTCACACATATCTCTCATGTCACCCAATCAAAACTCTTCCCTCACTTTTTTTCAAATGAAAACCCTTCCCCCCTCTTTTCTCTCTGTCTTTTTTGCATGGCAACCACCTCCTGGAAGACCTCTGGTGTTTGCAAGTTCACACAACAATGTTGCAATTGAACTCTGAACTCTCAGTGCACCTGCATATCCAGTGCAATCTTTCATTTAATGATTTTTTATTGACCATTCAAAATACATCTTTCAAAGAACTCATCCATGCACCCTAACTTGCTGTTTTCAGCAATCAAAATCCACCAATCACTGTTACTGCTTCATTAACACAGAAACTCCACAGTTTTTTTCATTTTAAACTCTTATTTTTTCAACTGCCATTTCATTGCCACACTTCATCTGACTGCAGTAGAACCTTCTCTCACCATGTTTTCTGTCTGGATTGTTGGACATAGTTATATCCACTGGGCTCACAGGTATGCTGAGAACAGGAATTTACCTAACCTCAATTTACAAGATGTGGAAATTAAGTGGTTTGGCCACAGAGGATTAAAATGTCACCAATTGATACCATTGGTGAAAACCTTTATGCATTTGCCAAAACCTGACCTGTTAATTGTGCACTGTGGAGGTAATGATTTGGGCACTTTGACTGGGGTAGGTCTGGAAATGCTTTTAAAGGACACCTTTGAGCAATTGATGGCACTTTTTCCTCAGACTGCCTTGGTATATTCAAATATATGCCAAAGATAGAAATGGAGGTTATCAAACCAATTTTGTCCACAAATTGAGAAGTCGAGGAAGCATGTAAACAAATCTGTTTCAGCTTACATGAGAGACCATGGAATGGGCTCCGTGTACAACAATAACTTGCGTTACTACATGCAAGATATCTACAGAGGAGATGGAGTTCACTTCTCAGATGAGGGCAACAGAATTTTCATTCTGAATTTAAGACTGTGCATTGGTACCTACTTATAAGTACCTAAATGTACCATAAACCCAAAAGCTCTTCTCAGAGCTACCCTACATATGATCACTCACAATTATTATTTTACTCTAACATTTTTCACTAATTTTCAACAAAGTACGCTCCCTGGGGCGCTACCCGGTACGCGAACCGGGAGCTAACCTCGCGAAATTTAAAAAAAAAATGTTTTTTTTTCGCACATATAAGCCTCCTCAGCCACCCTCAGAAAACCTAGGGGGTCAAGATAAGTCTACCGTGCCCCCTTCTACCCATTCTGAACATTATTTGCCCTCCATCTTGTATCTTAATTCGACCTAAACACAAAATGGTGGACTCCCGTAACGCTTAAGGTCCGCGAACCGGGGCGCTCAACAGTTCGCGTACCGGGTCGCTCCCTGGGAAGCGCACCATCAAAAAAGGTGGGAAAGTAGTTTACAGAAAAGCGACTGGAGACAATTTCACCAAATATAGATTAGCTCATACTACATACCAATCCCTACCATTTTCACAAATTTGATTGGAATTCCATTTAACCATTTAGCCTGTAGACGTCTCTGAATACCCTGAGGTAAATTACTTCACAAAACACATCTGAAGTGTTGGAATTGACAACCAATTAAAATGTTACTTTCATTTTCTACTTTTTTTACCTGACATTTGATTGGTTATGTACCTGAATATATATAAAGGAAGAGAGAGAAACACAGCCATTTTGACTACTACTTCCTGAACTACATTGCAAGATCATTTTCACTCACAACTTAAACTTGTTTTTAGAAGGTGAGATATTATTTTATAAATTTGAAAACATTTTCAGATAGTTATATACTATCCCTCTGTAAGAGTTAGACATTGAGAAAGGCTTCTTTATTGTAATTATGGATTGATTTAGGTTTCTGTGGTATAATTATGAATTTACTTAGACTTCTTCACAGGCACTTTTTAATAGTACTACTTCACGCCTGAAACCATACAGTGCCCATAGATTACTTCTCTGTTATAAACTCACAAGTACCTGTCTGAACTTAAACCCAACAGTGCCCTATCTCTACTGATATATTTATTTTTTATGCAAATTACAGCAATAAAATGGAAGGTGAGCAGAATGTTTCCTTCGAAATTGTTCTGGAGAACAACAAAGAAAAAGATATTGAGGACAATGATGACTCAGATTTCATGGATGAATCACGGGACCATGAATTAGTTCAATGTGTAGAATCTGTGGATCATTTACTCCATTATGATGACGGTCAAATGTGGGAACTTATGTTCACTCAACAAGAGGACATATCGGACAGTCAAATGCTAGACGTTCTATTAAATTTTGAGAAACAATCTGAAAAATAAAATTGTATGTAATATTAAAAATTGTTTGAGTCTTTAATAATTTTTATATGTAATTTATAAACTAGTTAAATGTTAGAAATGTTATTAAATTTTGAAACACAATCACAATAATAAATAATTGCTTAAAAAATAAAAAAATTAAAAAATAATCAACAAAACCAACAATCAATTAACATACAGTATTTGAAAAGTCTATAATTCTTTTTTCCTCATAGTACGCTGCCCAGAACGCTTCCCGGTTCGCGAACCGGGCGCTACCCACGCAAAAAAACAATTTTTTTAAAATTTTTTTTTGCCCCGCGGGGCCCTTTTAAAGCATCCACATTAAACCTAGGGGGTCAGGGAGGATCTACTATGCCCCCTTATGGTCATTTCCCCCTTTGTTTTGGCCTCCTCTTGTCTCTCAATCCTACCGAGAGACAAGATGGCGGCCACTCCGGACTGTTTAGAATGTTGACAGACACCGGAGAGCCAATCAGCTTCGCTACGCGAAGTTCCGTTACGCGTAAGGTCCGCGAACCGGGGCGCTGCCCGGTCCGCTGTTACAGATATATATCTTTTTTTGAACGTTAATTTCTCAAAATCCACTGAAGCACATATATTGAGACCTAGCAAAGGCACATCGGGCTAACAGTCCCTACAATTTTGCCAAGTTTCGTGGAAATCCATTCAGCTGTTCGGGCTAAAAGTGAGGCCAACCGCCCTATGGAAAACTCAATGTTAAAAACACGTTTTGGGACCCCCCTTTTTTCTCGGCCCCCCCTTGACGACCCCCCCCCAAATTTCCAGGGGCTGCTCAAAAACAAAATGTTCCATTTTCCTGAAAATTTCAACCAATTCCGTCCACAAACGCCAAAGTTATTAGACATAGAATTTTCAAAAATCCCATAGGGAAAAAATCCTAACTATATATACCTACTGGCGACCGCCAGTAGGTAATATATATATATATATATATATATATATATATTACATCCATTCCCACTCAAGAAAGAATGGGTCAGAGTCCACTCGGTGACAGGGGGTGATGTTTAAGGGTGGGCGTAGTGCGCGTAGCAGGGCTCCGTGAAGTTTTCGCAAAGTGAGGGGGCCCACCCACACACTTCGCGTATCCCCACTACGCGCTGCCTGCCTCCCTCCCGCCCTCTTCTACAACCTTATTTTTAGGATTAAATACAGTAAAATAAAAGAAAAAGAACTTACCTTGGATGCGGCGTCCCAGGGCTCCCTCTTCCTGTTGACGCACCGACTTCTTCAGACGAATGCACATGCGTGGGCGCCCGCGCATGCGCATTTCCTGCGAGTAATGCGCATGCGCATGCGCGGGCGCCCGCGCATGCGCATTCGTCTTTTTTTTAAGTATGTTTTCAGCTGCCCCCCTCCCCCTCCACCTATGCGTATAGTAAGTGTACCGAAAACCGTACAATTACGAGTTGCATGTTGATTGGATGTTTACTGTGTGTCAACACTGCAAACCAGGAAGTGTTGGCAGCCATCTTGTGCTTCGGTAGAACCGAGTGGCAAGAAAACAGTAAAAGAAAGTTGAAAAATAAGGAAATGGGGCAGGGTAGAAACATCCTGACCCTCTAGGCCTGGTCAGGGGGTCCTACAATAAGAAATCGCAGGGTACGTGTATCGTACGCATACGCGGCAGAAAAGGAAAAAAAAATAGAAGTCCGTTTCATTCTTAATTAGCCACCCTCTGGGGTTTTATTTTGAGTATGCGGGGGGGCTCACGGCCCCACCTTGTAGCCCCTGGGACCGCCACTCCCCCAAGATTCTCTAGGGGCCTCGTACTTCCATCATCCTGTGTAGGCTCCTACCAGCTGCCCACACAGTTTCATGGACCTGACAATGAGTTCTACTGCGTAGCGTCCGTTGCAGTGTCCTTAGCCCTTTTGTTGTTTTGTTGACTTACCAGTTTGTGTTCCAGATTCACCGTCTTATTTGTGTAGCTTTCCTTTGTGTATGTTTTGTGTATTTTCTTTTGTATCTGAGTTTGTTTATTCAGTGCTTGATCCAGTATTCTGAACAGAGCAGTACATCTGTAGACATGTAGTTTACTCCTTTCCTTTCTCTCCCTCCACCATAATTGACAACGTAATGGGGGGAGTGAAAGTAAGGCACTGCTGTCGTTACTGTTTTAAGTTTACAACACTTTAGGTAGGACACGGGTTAAGAAACCCATCCTCCACCACTCTTAGACCCTCCTGGTTCTTGTTGTCACTTTGTTTGCTATGTCTTAAGTATTTAATCGTTGCACTTGACCGTGGTCCTTCTACAGTGTATTCTCATCATAGTCCAAGCACATACAATCCATAATTTTATCTGTTCTTGCCCATTCTGTGTGGTGTTATCGTCAACACTTATTGCACATTATAGAATTTCTTGAGTGTACCCACTTTTAAAACGTCTCCACTGGGTATTGTACATGGAAATTTTGGACCAACCTTTTCATCCGTTCTTGCATCTTGAGATGTAACTTCTTAACTGTGTTCTTCACCTCTTACTTTACCCTTTTAAATATTCAAATGTTCTCGGAAAGATATTACTAATCCTTATCATCGAAAAAGTAACAAGTTTCTAAAATCATTTTATATGCGAGTTGTGTATGTTATCCTAATACCCAACATTCCAATGAGATGCTTTGTACCATTAAGTAATGTGCTTTAGTTGCAGTGTTGTATCTTGTTTTGGTTTGTATGTGATTACAATGAAAGGTAACATATTCTTGTATATGCTAAGTAAAGCACTTGACACAATGCATAGCGACACTGTATTTATTGTATTTATTTTTCGAATGTTTTCGAAATAATATACACTCAAGTACAAAATATGCTGTTATTACAGTCAGGGTAGAATGACGTGTTTATGTTTTTGTAGAAGGACCTACAAAATAAGAAAAATAGCATGGAAAATCAACAAAACAAGTTGGAAGTCGGTTTCGAAATTAATAACAGTGTTATAGAAGAGCTGAACATACTTTTTGTAAGTAGCTACAATGAAGAGGAAGAAATGAATGCTGCAGATATCAGTTGTAATTTTGTACACGAAATCTTGGATGCTGATTTTGTGGAAGCATTAGATGACATCGAGTATGATTATATGACTTTTGGAATTGATAAGCAGGAAAATGAAATACATGGTGAAATTATTTTAAAAGTTCTATTAAATTATGAGAATAAATGTATTATTATAAAATAATAATGGTTTGAGACACACTTCTTGCAGAATTGGAATCATTGAGGTAGTACTGAAGTACTCATGATGCAAAGTGGGCCTTAAGGCATGGACTGCTTTAAACTCCTACAGACACTGTATGCACTCTTCCATGCACTGTCAAACTTGTGTTTTATACCTTGAATACCCCGGTCTGTATCCTTCCAGTTCCAGCAAACACTATCACATTTCTGTTTTAATATTGTAGTGAGCCTCACAGTACAATGTATCACATTTATTTTCTGTTACCAACTCAAACACTGATATTACAGTAAAGATTTTTTTAGAATAGTTGCAATATATCCCAAAAAGTTTTATGAAAGCAGTTGAAACACTGATATTATAGTAAACAAGTTTTAAAAAAAGTTTCAAGGTGTCATAAAATGTTTTATGTGAGTACTACAAACATCGATATTATAGTAATGAAGTTGTGAAAATAGTTGCAGTGTAGCTTAAGATATTGAACGTGAGGAGGAAAAAAACACTGCAACAACATACAACAGTAATGAAGTTGTGAAAATAGTTTCAATATATCACAAAAAGTCATTTCACTTCACTGAGAACATGTTTCTTTTCTATTGACAGGTTTTATATCTTAACAATGGAAAATGTCACTTACATAGTAAGCATTTCTTTTTGACATGTAGTCCTGCCATGTCGTGTTGTGTTTGGCCGAGGTAGTAGCTATAACAAAAAGGCTCGATAAAGGACCTTGACTTTGAATCAGAATGTGAAATTCAAGAATAATTGATAACCCTACTTAAAAAAAAGCAGGAAGTAGGTGTGTGTATGTGTAGATGATGTGTTGATTGAGTGAAAGATGAATAATGTAAAAAATAGGAAAGGCAAATTACCCACTGCCTACGGACAAAAAGGCTCTATAAAGGGTCTTGACTTTGAATCAGAATATAAAATTCAAGAATAATTGATAACCCCAGCCAAGAAAGGCAGCAAGTGTGCAAATTTCTTACTGCCTTCGGCCGGGGTAGTTGTTACAACAAAAAGGCTCGATAAACAGCCTGCACTTTGAATCAGAATATGAAATTGAACAATAGTTGATAACACCAGCGAAGAAAGGCAGCAAGTGCGCACATTTCCTACTGCCTTCTGGCTGGGTAGTACCTACATGAAAAAGGCCCGATAAAGGGCCTTGTCTTTGAATCAGAATATGAAATTGAAGAATAATTGATAACCCCAGCCAAAACAGGCAGCAAGTATGTGTGTGTGTACGTGTGGATGATGTCTTGATCAAGTAGAAGATGAATAAGGTGAAAAATAAGAAAGGCTGCAGATATGCAAACTAAACCTCTGCCTTGTCAGGGAAGTGGATCTTTGGATATCCTTTTTATTATACAGACAGGGTGTCGGAATCCGCAGTGGGAGGCTGAGAAATGACTACCACATCGAAGGAAGCAAAGCAAGTGCACTAAGTTCCCACTCTGGGCCGTAGTGCTGAAAAATAACAACACCAGGCCCTTTCCAGGGCCTCTACTTTGAATTAGAATAATAGTTGGTAAAGACATTCAAAGAAGGGAACCGGTAGATGTGTTTCTGCTAGTGGATGCAGAATAAGGTGAAAATTAAGAAAGGCAGCAGACGTGCAAACTACCCACTGCTTTGTAAAGGAAGTGGGTGTTTGGTTTTCCAGTCCATTACACAGACTGTGCGTCGGATTGCGCAGTGGGAGCCTGAGAAATGGGTATCACATCTACCCGGTACGCGAACCGGGAGCTAACCTCGCGAAATTTTTTAAAAAAATGTTTTTTTTTCGCACATATAAGCCTCCTCAGCCACCCTCAGAAAACCTAGGGGGTCAAGATAAGTCTACCGTGCCCCCTTCTACCCATTCTGAACATTATTTGCCCTCCATCTTGTATCTTAATTTGACCGAAACACAAAATGGTGGACTCCCGTAACGCTTAAGGTCCGCGAACCGGGGCGCTCAACAGTTCGCGTACCGGGTCGCTCCCTGGGAAGCGCACCATCAAAAAAGGTGGGAAAGTAGTTTACAGAAAAGCGACTGGAGACAATTTCACCAAATATAGATTAGCTCATACTGCATACCAATCCCTACCATTTTCACAAATTTGATTGGAATTCCATTTAACCATTTAGCCTGTAGACGTCTCTGAATACCCTGAGGTAAATTACTTCACAAAACACATCTGAAGTGTTGGAATTGACAACCAATTAAAATGTTACTTTCATTTTCTACTTTTTTTACCTGACATTTGATTGGTTATGTACCTGAATATATATAAAGGAAGAGAGAGAAACACAGCCATTTTGACTACTACTTCCTGAACTACATTGCAAGATCATTTTCACTCACAACTTAAACTTGTTTTTAGAAGGTGAGATATTATTTTATAAATTTGAAAACATTTTCAGATAGTTATATACTATCCCTCTGTAAGAGTTAGACATTGAGAAAGGCTTCTTTATTGTAATTATGGATTGATTTAGGTTTCTGTGGTATAATTATGAATTTACTTAGACTTCTTCACAGGCACTTTTTAATAGTACTACTTCACGCCTGAAACCATACAGTGCCCATAGATTACTTCTCTGTTATAAACTCACAAGTACCTGTCTGAACTTAAACCCAACAGTGCCCTATCTCTACTGATATATTTATTTTTTATGCAAATTACAGCAATAAAATGGAAGGTGAGCAGAATGTTTCCTTCGAAATTGTTCTGGAGAACAACAAAGAAAAAGATATTGAGGACAATGATGACTCAGATTTCATGGATGAATCACGGGACCATGAATTAGTTCAATGTGTAGAATCTGTGGATCATTTACTCCATTATGATGACGGTCAAATGTGGGAACTTATGTTCACTCAACAAGAGGACATATCGGACAGTCAAATGCTAGACGTTCTATTAAATTTTGAGAAACAATCTGAAAAATAAAATTGTATGTAATATTAAAAAATTGTTTGAGTCTTTAATCATTTTTATATGTAATTTATAAACTAGTTAAATGTTAGAAATGTTATTAAATTTTGAAACACAATCACAATAATAAATAATTGCTTAAAAAATAAAAAAATTAAAAAATAATCAACAAAACCAACAATCAATTAACATACAGTATTTGAAAAGTCTATCATTCTTTTTTCCTCATAGTACGCTGCCCAGAACGCTTCCCGGTTCGCGAACCGGGCGCTACCCACGCAAAAAAACATTTATTTATTTATTTTTTTTTGCCCCGCGAGGCCCTTTTAAAGCATCCACATTAAACCTAGGGGCTCAGGGAGGATCTACTATGCCACTTATGGTCATTTCCCCCTTTGTTTTGGCCTCCTCTTGTCTCTCAATCCTACCGAGAGACAAGATGGCGGCCACTCCGGACTGTTTAGAATGTTGACAGACACCGGAGAGCCAATCAGCTTCGCTACGCGAAGTTCCGTTACGCGTAAGGTCCGCGAACCGGGGCGCTGCCCGGTCCGCTGTTACAGATATATATCTTTTTTTGAACGTTAATTTCTCAAAATCCACTGAAGCACATATATTGAGACCTAGCAAAGGCACATCGGGCTAACAGTCCCTACAATTTTGCCAAGTTTCGTAGAAATCCATTCAGCCGTTCGGGCTAAAAGTGAGGCCAACCGCCCTATGGAAAACTCAATGTTAAAAACACGTTTTGGGACCCTCCTTTTTTCTCGGCCCCCCCTTGACGAACCCCCCCCAAATTTCCAGGGGCTGCTCAAAAACAAAATGTTCCATTTTCCTGAAAATTTCAACCAATTCCGTCCACAAACGCCAAAGTTATTAGACATAGAATTTTCAAAAATCCCATAGGGAAAAAATCCTAACTATATATACCTACTGGCGACCGCCAGTAGGTAATATATATATATATATATATATATATATATATATATATATATATATATTACATCCATTCCCACTCAAGAAAGAATGGGTCAGAGTGCACTCGGTGACAGGGGGTGATGTTTAAGGGTGGGCGTAGTGCGCGTAGCAGGGCTCCGTGTAGTTTTCGCAAAGTGAGGGGGCCCACCCACACACTTCGCGTATCCCCACTACGCGCTGCCTGCCTCCCTCCCGCCCTCTTCTACAACCTTATTTTTAGGATTAAATACAGTAAAATAAAAGAAAAAGAACTTACCTTGGATGCGGCGTCCCAGGGCTCCCTCTTCCTGTTGACGCACCGACTTCTTCAGACGAATGCACATGCGTGGGCGCCCGCGCATGCGCATTTCCTGCGAGTAATGCGCATGCGCATGCGCGGGCGCCCGCGCATGCGCATTCGTCTTTTTTTTAAGTATGTTTTCAGCTGCCCCCCTCCCCCTCCACCTATGCGTATAGTAAGTGTACCGAAAACCGTACAATTACGAGTTGCATGTTGATTGGATGTTTACTGTGTGTCAACACTGCAAACCAGGAAGTGTTGGCAGCCATCTTGTGCTTCGGTAGAACCGAGTGGCAAGAAAACAGTAAAAGAAAGTTGAAAAATAAGGAAATGGGGCAGGGTAGAAACATCCTGACCCTCTAGGCCTGGTCAGGGGGTCCTACAATAAGAAATCGCAGGGTACGTGTATCGTACGCATACGCGGCAGAAAAGGAAAAAAAAATAGAAGTCCGTTTCATTCTTAATTAGCCACCCTCTGGGGTTTTATTTTGAGTATGCGGGGGGGCTCACGGCCCCACCTTGTAGCCCCTGGGACCGCCACTCCCCCAAGATTCTCTAGGGGCCTCGTACTTTCATCATCCTGTGTAGGCTCCTACCAGCTGCCCACACAGTTTCATGGACCTGACAATGAGTTCTACTGCTTAGCGTCCGTTGCAGTGTCCTTAGCCCTTTTGTTGTTTTGTTGACTTACCAGTTTGTGTTCCAGATTCACCGTCTTATTTGTGTAGCTTTCCTTTGTGTATGTTTTGTGTATTTTCTTTTGTATCTGAGTTTGTTTATTCAGTGCTTGATCCAGTGTTCTGAACAGAGCAGTACATCTGTAGACATGTAGTTTACTCCTTTCCTTTCTCTCCCTCCACCATAATTGACAACGTAATGGGGGGAGTGAAAGTAAGGCACTGCTGTCATTACTGTTTTAAGTTTACAACACTTTAGGTAGGACACGGGTTAAGAAACCCATCCTCCACCACTCTTAGACCCTCCTGGTTCTTGTTGTCACTTTGTTTGCTATGTCTTAAGTATTTAATCGTTGCACTTGACCGTGGTCCTTCTACAGTGTATTCTCATCATAGTCCAAGCACATACAATCCATAATTTTATCTGTTCTTGCCCATTCTGTGTGGTGTTATCGTCAACACTTATTGCACATTATAGAATTTCTTGAGTGTACCCACTTTTAAAACGTCTCCACTGGGTATTGTACATGGAAATTTTGGACCAACCTTTTCATCCGTTCTTGCATCTTGAGATGTAACTTCTTAACTGTGTTCTTCACCTCTTACTTTACCCTTTTAAATATTCAAATGTTCTCGGAAAGATATTACTAATCCTTATCATCGAAAAAGTAACAAGTTTCTAAAATCATTTTATATGCGAGTTGTGTATGTTATCCTAATACCCAACATTCCAATGAGATGCTTTGTACCATTAAGTAATGTGCTTTAGTTGCAGTGTTGTATCTTGTTTTGGTTTGTATGTGATTACAATGAAAGGTAACATATTCTTGTATATGCTAAGTAAAGCACTTGACACAATGCATAGCGACACTGTATTGATTGTATTTATTTTTCGAATGTTTTCGAAATAATATACACTCAAGTACAAAATATGCTGTTATTACAGTCAGGGTAGAATGACGTGTTTATGTTTTTGTAGAAGGACCTACAAAATAAGAAAAATAGCATGGAAAATCAACAAAACAAGTTGGAAGTCGGTTTCGAAATTAATAACAGTGTTATAGAAGAGCTGAACATACTTTTTGTAAGTAGCTACAATGAAGAGGAAGAAATGAATGCTGCAGATATCAGTTGTAATTTTGTACACGAAATCTTGGATGCTGATTTTGTGGAAGCATTAGATGACATCGAGTATGATTATATGACTTTTGGAATTGATAAGCAGGAAAATGAAATACATGGTGAAATTATTTTAAAAGTTCTATTAAATTATGAGAATAAATGTATTATTATAAAATAATAATGGTTTGAGACACACTTCTTGCAGAATTGGAATCATTGAGGTAGTACTGAAGTACTCATGATGCAAAGTGGGCCTTAAGGCATGGACTGCTTTAAACTCCTACAGACACTGTATGCACTCTTCCATGCACTGTCAAACTTGTGTTTTATACCTTGAATACCCCGGTCTGTATCCTTCCAGTTCCAGCAAACACTATCACATTTCTGTTTTAATATTGTAGTGAGCCTCACAGTACAATGTATCACATTTATTTTCTGTTACCAACTCAAACACTGATATTACAGTAAAGATTTTTTTAGAATAGTTGCAATATATCCCAAAAAGTTTTATGAAAGCAGTTGAAACACTGATATTATAGTAAACAAGTTTTAAAAAAAGTTTCAAGGTGTCATAAAATGTTTTATGTGAGTACTACAAACATCGATATTATAGTAATGAAGTTGTGAAAATAGTTGCAGTGTAGCTTAAGATATTGAACGTGAGGAGGAAAAAACACTGTAACAACATACAACAGTAATGAAGTTGTGAAAATAGTTTCAATATATCACAAAAAGTCATTTCACTTCACTGAGAACATGTTTCTTTTCTATTGACAGGTTTTATATCTTAACAATGGAAAATGTCACTTACATAGTAAGCATTTCTTTTTGACATGTAGTCCTGCCATGTCGTGTTGTGTTTGGCCGAGGTAGTAGCTATAACAAAAAGGCTCGATAAAGGGCCTTGACTTTGAATCAGAATGTGAAATTCAAGAATAATTGATAACCCTACTTAAAAAAAAGCAGGAAGTAGGTGTGTGTATGTGTAGATGATGTGTTGATTGAGTGAAAGATGAATAATGTAAAAAATAGGAAAGGCAAATTACCCACTGCCTACGGACAAAAAGGCTCTATAAAGGGTCTTGACTTTGAATCAGAATATAAAATTCAAGAATAATTGATAACCCCAGCCAAGAAAGGCAGCAAGTGTGCAAATTTCTTACTGCCTTCGGCCGGGGTAGTTGTTACAACAAAAAGGCTCGATAAACAGCCTGCACTTTGAATCAGAATATGAAATTGAACAATAGTTGATAACACCAGCGAAGAAAGGCAGCAAGTGCGCACATTTCCTACTGCCTTCTGGCCGGGTAGTACCTACATGAAAAAGGCCCGATAAAGGGCCTTGTCTTTGAATCAGAATATGAAATTGAAGAATAATTGATAACCCCAGCCAAAACAGGCAGCAAGTATGTGTGTGTGTACGTGTGGATGATGTCTTGATCAAGTAGAAGATGAATAAGGTGAAAAATAAGAAAGGCTGCAGATATGCAAACTAAACCTCTGCCTTGTCAGGGAAGTGGATCTTTGGATATCCTTTTTATTATACAGACAGGGTGTCGGAATCCGCAGTGGGAGGCTGAGAAATGACTACCACATCGAAGGAAGCAAAGCAAGTGCACTAAGTTCCCACTCTGGGCCGTAGTGCTGAAAAATAACAACACCAGGCCCTTTCCAGGGCCTCTACTTTGAATTAGAATAATAGTTGGTAAAGACATTCAAAGAAGGGAACCGGTAGATGTGTTTCTGCTAGTGGATGCAGAATAAGGTGAAAATTAAGAAAGGCAGCAGACGTGCAAACTACCCACTGCTTTGTAAAGGAAGTGGGTGTTTGGTTTTCCAGTCCATTACACAGACTGTGCGTCGGATTGCGCAGTGGGAGCCTGAGAAATGGGTATCACATCTAAGCAAACAATGCAAGTGCACAAAGTACACACACTGTGCGGTAGAAAGGACGCAAGAAAGGACGCAAGTGTTCAAATCACTCACTACCATTCACGGGTAGTAGTTACCAAGGAGGCTGAATAAAGGGTCAGCATTTTGAATTTGAATTAATTTTAGAATAATTGACAACCCCAGGCAAGAAAGGCAGCAAGTGTGCAATTTTCCCTTGCCTTCGGCTTGGGGTAGTAGGTACAACCAAATGGCACGAAAAACGGTTTTGACTTTGAATCAGAATATGAAATTCAACAATAATTGATAACCCCAGTCAAGAAAGGCAGCAAGTGTGTAAATGTCTTATTGCCTTCGGATGGGGTATTTGTTAAAACAAAAAGGCTCGATAAATGGCCTGTGCTTTGAATACGAATATGAAATAGAATAGTTGATAATCATAGCCTAGAAAGGCATCAAGTAGGTGTGTGTATGTGTAGACGATGTGTTGATTGAGTGGAAGATGAATAATGTAAAAAATAGGAAAGGCTGCAAGTGCGCAAGTTACCCACTGCCATTCACGGGTAGTAGTTACTGAGAAGGCTCAATAAAGGGCCTGCACTTTTAATTTGTATTACAAGAGGAATAATTGATAACCCCAGCCAAGAAAGGCAGCAAGTGTGTACATTTCTTAGTGCCTTCGGCTGTGGTAGTTGTTACAACAAAAAGGCTCAATAAAAGGCCTGTGCTTTGAATATGAATATGAAATAGAAGAATAGTAGATAACCATAGGCAAGAAAGGCAGTAAGTAGGTGTGTGTACATGTAGATGATGTGTTGATGAGTGGAAGATGAATAATGTAAAAAATAAGAAGGGCTGCAAAAGAAAAGTGTGCAAATTACCCAGTGCCTTTAGCCGGGGAAGTAGTTACAACAAAAAGGCTCGATAAAGGGCCATGAGTTTGAATTAGAATATGAAATTCAAGAATAATTGATAACCCCAGCCAAGAAAGGCAGGAAGTGTGCAAATTTCCCACTGCGTTCAGCCGGGGTAGTTGATACAGCAAAAGGCTCAATAAAGGGCATGCACTTTGAATCAGAAGATGAAATTGAACAATAGTTGATAACCCCAGCGAAGAAAGGCAGCAAGTGCGCACATTTTCCACTGCCTTCTGGCCGGGTAGTACCTACATGAAAAAGGCTCGATAAATGGACTTGACTTTGAATCAGAATATGAAATTGAAGAGTAATTGATAACCCCAGCCAAAAAAGGCAGCAAGTAAGTGTGTGTACGTGTGGATTATGTCTTGATCGAGTAGACATGAAAAAGGTGAAAAATAAGAAAGGCTGCAGATAGGCAAACTACCCTCTGCCTTGTCAGGGAAGTGGATCTTTGGATATCCTTGTCATTATACAGACAGGGTGTCGGATTCCGCAGTGGGAGGTGAGAAATGACTATCACATCTAAGGAAGCAAAGCAATTGCACTAAGTTCCCACTCTGAGCGGTAGTGCTAAAAAATAACAACACCGGGCTCTTTCCAGCGCCTCTACTTTGAATTAGAATAATAGTTGGCAAAGACAGTCAAGAAAGGCAGCAGGTAGGTGTGTTTCTGCTAGTGGATGCAGAATAGGGTGAAAATTAAGAAAGGCAGCAGACGTGCAAAGTACCCACTGCTTTGTAAAGGAAGTGGGTGTTTGGTTTTCCAGTCCATTACACAGACTGTGCGTCGGATTCTGCAGTGGGAGCCTGAGAAATGGGTATCACATCTAAGCAAACAATGCAAGTGCACAAAGTACACATACTGTGCGGTAGAAAGGACGCAAGAAAGGATGCAAGTGTGCAAATTACTCACTGCCATTCAGGGGTAGTAGTTACCAAGAAGGCTCAATAAAGGGCCTGCATTTGAATTTGAATTAATTTTCGAATAATTGATAACCCCAGCCAAGAAAGGCAGCAAGTGTTCAAATTTCCTACTGCCTTTGGCCGGGTTAGCAGGTACAACAAAATGGTTCGATAAAGGGTTTCGACTTTGAATCAGAATATGAAATTGAACAATAGTTGATAACCCCAGCGAAGAAAGGCAGCAAGTGCGCACATTTTTACTGCCTTCCACTGGGGTAGTTGTTACAACAAAAAGGCTCGATAAATGGCCTGCAGTTTGACTACGCATATGAAATAGAATAGTTGATAACCACAGCCAAGAAAGGCAGCAAGTAGGTGTGTGTATGTGTAGATGATGTGTTCATTGAATGGAAGATGAATAAGGTAAAAAGTTAGAAAGACTGCAGACACGCAAAGTAACCACTGTCTTATCAGGGAAGTAGATCTTTGGATACCCAGCTCATTACACAGACTGTGCGTCACAAGAAAGCATGCAACTGTGCAAATTTCCCACTGCCTTCAGCCGGGGTGAGTTGTCACAACAAAAAGGTTCGATAAAGGGCCTGCGCTTTGAATACAGATATGAAATAGAAGAATAGTTGTTAACTATAGCCAAGAAAGGCTGCAAGTAGGTGTGTGTATGTGTAGATGATGTGTTGATTGAGTGGAAGATGAATAATGTAAGTAATAAGAAAGGCTGCAAGTGTGGAAATTACCTACTGCCATTCACGAGTAATAGTTACCAAGAAGGCTTAATAAAGGGCCTGCACTTTGAATTTGTATTACAAGAAGAAGAATTGATAACCCCAGCCAAGAAAGGGAGTAAGTGCGCAAATTTCCCACTGCCTTCGGCCGGGGTAGTTGATACAAAAAATAGGCTTGATAAATGTCTAAAGACTAATGTGGAGGATAGCAATGCTCTTGTTTCCTGTTTTTAATTACATTAAGGCTTGCATAATACAGAAACACTTGGTACTTAGTGGCATTCAATTCTATTTTATGAAGAACAGTTGAATTCTACATCCGCCTCTAGGACTAGTGGGAGGGTAGCATTTCAAAGTGTTTGACAGGTTACACTACATGTTTCCATGCAGCTAAAGAAAACTTAGCTTGGTTATGCAGGGGCATCCTCTCACACAAAACCCAGCACTCAGCATTCAGGATTGTAAAGGCTTACCATAGGAGTGACTGATGAGTTTATATATGTCAGTGAAGAAAAACAAGTACGCTTGTTTTACATTAGAGATATAGAGACCTGAAAGACTATGCATGTAAATCCATTAAATCTTTTTTGAAGGTATGGAAGAAATCAGTGAAAGGGTGTTTAGAAGCAATACTGTCCAGCATAAAAAGTGCATAATTGTTCTTTTTGCTGAGTATAAACACACCTTTTTGGTTTATGACCATGGAATAGTGGTTTAACTATATCATAGATTCTATTGGTAGATGTCTACCTTAGTGATAGTGGAATTACCACTACTTTTTAGACTACCATTGAACAATAATGTGTAGAGGAGCGGTATTGCTTGTTGACCTTCAAAGAGGAGGAAGATATAAATATATATTTCAACAGCTAAACAAAATAATTGCTCAATTTCAAAAAGAAAATTAAGTAGGAATGTTAGAGGAAGTCTGGTCCAACTCTAAAAGGATTGTGCAAATCGTGACAGCTGAAAGAAGTGTGTCTCAACATTACTTTTTATGATAATCCGGACACAACACTAGATTGCAGGAGTGTGCAAATATCTAATTAGACATCTTGCATGCGAACATATGTTACTTAAAAACATACATTTTGTACATATCTAACCAGTAAAAGGTAAGTAGGATTTACATTTGGTTTTATAAATTCAAGGTGGAGTCATCTGCTGCATTCGAAACATTGGGCCTGTTGGGAAGATAGTGAAAAGTAACTTGTTATTAACATTGCATTGTTTAAAGGTCAATAGCTTTTTTAAATGAAAACTTTATATGTATTTACATGGTAAACACAGTGGTAATGACTGCATAACTTGGAAGGGTGCATAGCCAGCTTTCCAACATGGTGGACGTAACTCTAAAAAGAGCCTTGCAAATGCCTCAGTTATCTGAGTCATATTAATATACACCCTGTATCAGACAAATGTGAACTGGAGACTTAACGCGTTCTAAAGATTCCAAGGACTTATATCATTTAATTTTGATATTCTGCATTTACCCTCATTGAGGGTACTTACCATTAACTTTTGCACGTATGTTGTTGAAGTATCTTGGTTGCAGACACCACAATACTTTTCAACAGACTCTAAATGTAAAAAAAGATGTACATTAGGACATCATAACAGCAATGCTAACAATTAAAAACTTAGTTTGTAATATATTATGCATGAGTCTAGGTGTTTTCAGATCTAGTATTAGAGACAGTTACAACTGTTGCAAACATATTCAACTAGCTTCACTATAAACATAATTGAAAATTCACAACTATAATGACAATATCTTACTATACTATGTTAAAAAGTAATGATATGTCTTTATCTATGAAAGATCCTGCATGAAAAAACAAAATAAAGAAGAATCCAATGTTCAGGACAACACTAGAGTTGTGAGACCTTATTTATCGTTGAAATGCTAAAGTCAAACGTGATGACTCCATTAGGTTCATTGCAATTTTCAATCTATAATTCCCCAGAAATATTACATTAGTACAAATTTGGGCAACTGGCTGCTGAGTTGGGTAGCATTCTGCAAACTGAAAACATAATAACAAATGAATATGTTGAGCAAAAGTCGAACCTGAATGTTAAAGCAATCATAGGTTTCAGAGTAGAGAATTTCAGTCCACACATTGAAGGGAAATTATTACTTAAAGATAAGTAACTGTAATAGGAATGAAAATATACATATATTTGGTGTTGAGAGACATATTTTTGAGAGGAAGGCATTGATTACTTGTAAAAATATATTAAAGCACATGAGCTTCTAAAGAGGAACCAACATGTACATCATACGCTATTAGCCATAGTATACACAATTTACATGTAGCTGAATGTGGTGTTCCTGGTACAGGTGCTGAAGATGGAACAGGTCCTGAAGATGGAACAGGTCATGAAGATGGAACAGGTCCTGAAGATGGTAAAGGTGCTGGTGAATTATCACTGGTTATGCTTCCTGCAAATTCATTTTGAAAAAGTAACATTTCTTAAAGAAGAAATTAGTTTAACAATCTACCACAAACGTTTCTCAAACACAAAAAGTTCATCAGAAATACCTTTCTTATATTAATGTAGTTTGCAACATATGTTGAGTGCAGAAAGTTTAGGCGAGGGATATAGAGTACAGTCTATACAAATACAGAGGTAAGGCCTGTCAAATGGATGCAGTTTGAAAACATGACAGTTAACAAAGGGTGCTCAGGCCCTGCAGTGATAGGCTTGTTTTTTATATTTAGAGTTTCTTGTGTGGGTGGCACAATTACTGCTGTAGGCCCAGTAGTAGCATTTACATGAGCAGCCTTGGTATACTAAGTATACATAACTATCAAGACTAACATTTTAATCATGGACAAACAATTACCATTACACTTTCAAAAGGAAGCAATTGCACTTAAAGACTGATCATGTAGTGGTGAAGTGTCCAAAACATGTATTTTGGCGAAAGCATGTCATGAAAAGATGTATGATAGAGGGAAAAATGGGTAGGGAAGCTAAGCTAAATAAAGGGCCAATACAACACCATAGTGTCAAGGTTATAAATCCAGCAATTAATATGAATTAAAACTATGCTAGTCTGAGGAGCAATACTTTCGTAGGCCAACTAGAGCACATAAAAAACAACTATAGGTCACGTGAGGAAGCAAGAAATGTTAAAAGTCAGCGGAGGATTAAAAGGGAGCAAATATGATGATTAGGAGGGAGTACGTATTTTGAAACACAAAGCATGTGGCGTAGCGCAAAAATGCAACATATATATTTATGAAAGCACAATATATAAGAAAACAGGCCTGGGAAGGCCATGTGAGGCAGTAGTAAATATTAAAATTCATGGGAGAAAAAAACAAGCAAAACAAAGCTGGGAGGGCCACGTGACGCACAAAAAATACCATCAAGCACGTAAAATTTATAAGAAAGGCATAGGAGGGCCCCGTGACGCAGAAGGAATAGGATCATGCAAGTACGATCAATAAGAATAGAGGGCTGGGAAGGCCACGTGAGGCAGTAATAAATATTAAAAGTCATGGGACAATTAAGAGGGAGCAAATACGATGAAGCACAAAGCACGTACCCCACAAAAATAAAGGAAAGCAGAGCTGGGAGGGCCACGTGACATACAAAAAAATACCATCAAGCACGTAAAATTTATAAGAACAGAGACAAAAGCACGAGACACACTTCAAAAATACGACACAGAAATTCGTGCATGCATAATTTATTAAAGAAAGCCCTAGGAGTGCCCCGTGACACAGAAAGAGTTTTTTTTTAGGATCATTAAGAATAGAGACCTGGGAAGGCTGCGTGAGGCAGTAATAAATATTAAAAGTCATGGGAGAATTAGGAGGGAGCTAATACGATGAACCACAAAGCAAGTAACCCACAAAAATAAAGCAAAACAGAGCTGTGAGGGCCACGTGACGCAGAAAAAAACACCATCAAGCACGTACATTTTTTAAGAACAGACACGAAAGCACGTGACACTTCAAAAATACGACCCAGAAATTCATGCACACACAATTTATTAAAGAAAGGCATAACAGGGCCCCATGACGCAGAAGGAATTAAATAATGGGAACATGCAAGTACGATAAATAAGAATAGAGGCCTGGGAAGGCCACGTGAGGCAGTAATAAATATTAAAAGTCATGGGAGATTTAGGAGGAAGGTAATACGATAAACCACAAAGCACGTACCCCACAAAAATAAACATAACAGAGCTGGGAGGGCCATGTGACGCAGAAAAAAATACCATCAAGCACGTAAAATTTTTGAGAACAGACACGAAAGCAGGTGACACACTTTCATGCACACACAATTTATTAAAGAAAGGCATAGGAGGGCCCCGTGAAGCAGAAGGAATTATTAGGATCATGCAAGTACGATCAATAAGAATACAGGGCTGGGAAGGCCACGTGAGGCAGTAATAAATATTAAAAGTCATGGGAGAATTAGGAGGGAGCAAATACGATGAACCACAAAGCATGTACCCCACAAAAATAAAGCAAAACCAAGCTGGGAGGGCCACATGACGCAGAAAAAAATATGATGAAGCACATAACATTTCTAAGAACAGACACGAAAGCATGTGACATTATAAAACATACAGCCCAGAAATTATTGCAAGCACAATTTATTAAAGAAAGGCCTAGGAGGGCTCCATGATGCTGAAGGAATTATCTGAGGGTAGGGGCTGGGCCGCTGGATCTGGCGTGGACTGGGCCTGGAGCAGAGGCTGATGTTGTGATGCTTCTCCTACCTTTGATTCTGTCATCTCTTGTCTTGTCTTCAAAGGCTGGGGCTTTGGCTGGGCCTGGGGTGGGCTGGGCACGGGCGACGCTGGCACTGCGCCTATGGTGGCCTGGCTGGATGGCAGCAGCAGTGACACCACGTCGAGTGTCACGAGTCCTCCGCTCGAGCAAACAGTTCGCAGTACAATGGACGACGACGAGAGTCTGTCTGTCACCGCAGCACAGGCAGGGAAAAGAGAGCGTGCTTACGTCAGTATCCGTATTATATGGGAACCGCAGGGGCTGACCAAACTAAGTCCAAGGCCGTCATTGGTAGCGTTTTCACGGTCTAGAAGAATGACGGCCCTGGGGGACCTCCCATTGGCTAATGTATTGGCTTCTAGGCTTAGTATTAGCAAGAAAGCTAGGTGGTGACATCTGGGGAGTGTGGGCGGGTGTGCACCGTGCATGTGCAAGTCTGAGTGTGTGCACCAACAATTAACAACAAAGAGAGACGGGCGGGGTTTTCATGTACGCAGAGGCAGACCCAGAATCGGATCTCCAATGAGTGAACACTTGTAACTATTCTCGTAGCACGCCCTGTGCTCTGATTTGACAGTGAGAGTGATCGCACCATAGTTTGTACTGCTAATCATTCTCAGCGCGTACCGGCGCATACGCTACGAATACGCTTTGATGTTATGCGTCACATCAAAGCTTCCATGTGACGTCATGTACGGCGCCCCGTACGCGAAAGGCGCAAATGTTTTTAATTGTTTAAAAAATATATTTATGTATTTAATAAACATACTAACAGAATACATTATCTAGAGTACTTATGAAAATAGTTTTTTTAACTTTGAACAATCGTATATTACTTTTATTAAGCAATTACACAAATCGCGATGGAACGTTATGTGTACTGGCATCGTAAGAGCACCGTAAGCTCGCCGAAAGCGTACGCAAAGCCATGTGACTTTAAAAGAAGGGATTTGATTGGTTCATAATAGTTCCTATTCCAACTGTTGAAAGTTCTGTCCCATTTTAATCATTCTACTTTGACTTTCTAAGAAGAAGAATCTCTTCTGAGAATCCTGTCAAACAGAAGGAAGATTACCATAATAACAGCAATGGACTCATCTTCCAGCCATTCTTGAGAGGAATGTTTAATTCCTGAAGAACCTCCAAAGAAGAGGAAAGAAGCTCTGATTTGGCAGTTTTTTACTTTTCCAGAAGGGCAAAAAAAGGTTAAGGCTCCAAACGTAACCTGTAAAATTTGCCAAACAACTCTTTCAAGGGGTGATCCATCTAAAAAATACTCCTTTGGCACAGCAAATATGGTGCGACACATGAAGAACTTGCACCCCAACAACTTTGCTCGAGCTGCAACACGGAGGTTGCAGGACAACCCACCTGCTACTGCACCAAGCACATCAACTACTGCAGCATAATTTTCAGCAAGCAGTCCACACCCACAAATTGATCCTGATTTTGCTGACGTTAAAATTGTATGCATTTATTGCGAAAAACTTTTGTGTTATAGGGAACAGTCTATTGACCTGATAAAACGCAGGATGCAGGAGCATCGCTGTCCTCGACATTAGTTTTTTTTTTCATTCTTTTGTTCCTGTTGGACACTTTTTGAGCTCCAGTTCAATTTTTCTGGTTTTAAAGGAAACTTGTTGACAAAACACAAACAAAAATAGAAAAATAAAAACACAAAAAACCAGTTCTTTTTAGAACTACCTTCACTGGTGAAAGAAAGAACTATATTTCTATGTTAGTGTATAAAAGTTTCTCAGAATAAATGTGTAGTTCTTAAATGAATGAATGAATACATTACTACTGTATGGTGAATGTGAAACTGCAGAACTATAAGAAAGTGCTACAGAATAAATCTATAAGGTGTTTACCTATAGTATACTGTAGTACCTCCGAAGCACTTGAATGTAACATATCCATATAAATATGTTACAAGTCTATGCTTCAATTTGCACTGCTGGTGAAACTGCCTGGGTGAATTTGTATGTGTTAGGGGTGGATTTACAACCCCCTTGTGCCTCTTTTAACACAGCCGTTACGTCACTTTTGTGATGCACTGGTAGTGCAAAAGATGTGCCATGGTGTGTGGAAGGTGCACCACATTATAAACCCCTGCACCAGAAGGAGGTGATATGACATTACACAATAACTGTCACATCTATGGGAATGTACCACTTATTGTACATTTGCTGAATAGTGTTTTAATGTAGAGAATGGATTATTTTAGAATAGTGTACAGATAAGCACATAGTGCTGTATGGTCACTACAATACTGAAACAGAAGTGTGATAGTGTTTACTGGACGTGTAAGGATACAGATTGGGTAATTGAAGGTATAAAAGATAAGTTTGCCGGTGCATAGAAGACTACATGCATAGTCTATTGGGGTTTTCTCATGAACTACTGAACAGATTTACTCCATTTAACAAAAAGCACTATCTGCGAACCAAAGTCTACCTCTCTGCCACATTTGTTGTAATTACATTAGCGTATGCATACGGTATGATTATCTAAAAATAATAATGATAAAGGAATTATATAGAATTCAATTTTAATATATTGGAAAAAAAAAATTTCATAAAAATATATTTTTCAATTTAGCTTTGTTATTATTTTACATTAAGAATATGAAATATAATTTAAAAAAGAAAATACATATAAATATATATATTAAAAATTTGAGAAATTAGTATAAAAAGAAAGATATATAATATTTAATACATTTATAATTATCATTTACAAAACATTTGAAATTCACTGAAAAAAACATAGGTTTCACACACCTTATAGTTAGGAATTAGAATTTTAAAAACCTTGCATATTCATTGAAAAAAACATAGGTTTCACACATGGTATAGTTAGCTGGACATTTCACTCATACAAAACCTTTGAAATTCCCCCGTTATAGTTAGTTCAGATAACTATAACTCGCGTGCCCGCAATGCACTGCTGATGACATCACATATTACATCACTCATGACATGGTCAGTGACATCACTCATGACATCACTGATGACATCTCAAATGACATCACTGATGACATCACTGATGACATAATCCTTGTGAAAGAGTGGCGGACCTCCTCTCATCGTAATATAACCTTTGATACACACATTCAGAAATAGAAACTAAAATGTTCAAAACAATGGAGATACCAATACCAGTTACAACAACCTATTCAGTAATTCCACCATCTATATACACATCCACTCATTCACCAACAGTTCTATATAGTCACTCATACATGTACTCACTCATTATATGTAGTCATACACCTATACATCCTGTTACACACCGATACTCATCCATACAGTTACTCACACACATACTCACACATGCAAACCAACTATCAAACATCCATTTACTTGCATATACTGCTATACACACACCACTACACTTACTTTTACAGAACCGTACACATACTTACTCTCTTAAACAATCACTTATAGAAACACATACCTATTTATACAGGAACTCTTCCATTCTGTCACACTCTCACATATAATCACTTATATACATCAATACTCACATATAGTAGATTAAAACATATGTAGTTACTCATAAAGATACTATTGAGACAGTCATTCACTCACTAACACACCCATGCACACACTCATCCACCTATACAGTCCTGCACACATGCTGTCTTCAAAACACATACAAACAGTGAGTCACTCATTAAAGCATCTATGCGCTAAGTAATACTCCCCACCGAACCATACAGACACTCATATTGATACTCAAAAAGCCAACTAATAACTCTTACAGACACTCATGTAGCTACTCACCAACCCATCCAGCCACTTATAGACAAAGTGAGACACTGATACAGATATTTACATATTTACACATTAGTCGCTAATACATGTATTCACTAAGATACACTTAATAAGTCAGTTATGCAATCATTTTTACAAAAAAAAACATCAATTTCGACATTTATTTACCCATTTATTTTTCCAAGAACCTTGAGCTATACATATATAAAAAATATTTATTTTTCATTAAGACATACATTCACTGGATGATGTCATCAGTGATGTCATCAATGATATCATTTGAGATGTCATCAGTGATGTCGTGAGTGATGTCACTGACCATGTCATGAGGGATGTAATATGTGATGTCATCAGCAGTGCATTGCGGGGACGCGAGTTATAGTTAGCTGAACTAACTATAACAGGGGAATTTCAATGGTTTTGTATGAGTGAAATGTCCAGCTAACTATAACATGTGTGAAACCTATGGTTTTTTCATTGAATTTGCAAGGATTTTTTAAATGCTAATTCCTAACTTTAACGTGTGTGAAACCTATGGTTTTATCAGTGAATTTGCAAGGTTTTTTAAATGCTAATTCCTAACTATAACGTGGCTGAAACCTATGGTTTTTTTCAGTGAATATATATATATGCACTGGAAAACTAAACACCCACTTCCTTTACAAAGAAATGGAAAGTTTGCATCTATGCAACCTCTCTAATTTTTCACCTAAGTCATCTTTCGCTCAATCAACACAACAACCACAAATACACACACCTACTTGCTACCATTCTTGGCTGAGCTTATCAATTATTCTTCTTTAATTCAAATTCAAAGTGCAGGCCCATTATTCAGCCTTCTTGGTAACTACAACCCGTAAATAGCAGTGGGTAATTTGCACACTTCCGTCCTTTCTTGCGTCTTTTCTACCACACACTGGGGCAGGTTTACAAGGCCATTGCGCCACTTTTGCATCATTTTCCCCACGAGCTTGTAAATCTGCCCAACTATGTGTACTTTATGCATTAGCTTTCTTCCTTAGATGTGGTACTAGTTTCTCTTGCTCCCACTGCGGAATCCAACACCCTATCTGTGTAATGACCTAGAAACTCAAAGATTCACTTCACTGACAATGCAGTGGGTAGTTTGCGTCTCTACAGCCTTTCTTATTTTTCACCTTTTTCATCTTCCACTCAATCTACACATCATCCACACATATACACATCTAATTGCTGCATTCCTTAGCTGTGATTATCAACTATTCTTCTATTTTATATTCATATTCAAAGTGCAAGCCCTTTATCAAGCCTTTTTGTTGTAACTACTGTTCCAGGAATTCTGCTCATACACAGAACTGTGCATAAAGACTTAGGACCTCAGTGAATTACGGTGTACCAAAACCCACCTTACTACACAAACCCCCTACCAGACTAGCAATCAGTGACTCATTGGTTCTTTGCCCTAGAGCAAAAACACCAATGACTAGTCAACCCAGAACATGTGACTTAGATTACATGTAGTAAAGTGGATAACAAGAGCACTCTTTCATTATAGTCTTACACCAGTCCAAAACAAGATGTAAATAAAGACACGTGCAACTTTGAAATGTTTATTTCTAACGCCATAATCTCATGCACAGTACCTTAGATAATACAACCAAACATATTATCAGAAACAAGGTTGTCAGCATTGTTACTATTCTATTAAACACAAACGGAAAAAGCATCCTATAATGTAAAAGGTAAATAAATTAAAAATTTACCTACATTTCACCCTCCCTACCTAGCAGATTAGTTTATAACTACAGAAAGTCTCATAGGATTACAAGGGCAGACCCATACCTCTGGTACTCAGCAGTAGTGGATCACATTCAGTGCTCCACAAACTGTCAAGATACGAATGTTCTCCAACTGTGTGTAACGGTGCCTCCACAATGCATTATGAAACACGCAAGTATCAGAGGTGGCCACAGCTGCATATGTGTTATGGCTCGAACGTGCGAGGATCATTCTGAATAACAGACACAGTATTCAAGATACCCTTGATGCTCCATGCTCTCACTATACACACAAAACTAGCAAGGCAGTTTACAAATCAAGCATACCAAATTATTCTCATATAAAGCAAAATACTCAACGTTCTCTAAACAATATCACAAGTACGTGTCGTGTGCAAAGCAGAGCAGGAAAGCAAAAATAGCGTGTAAGCTTTTAATAAACCCATGCTAACTTAACAGGGTGCGAGTGCAAGGCTCAGCCCCACGGCACCCTTCCTTGATCGAAGCACGTGATATAAACATGGATGAATTAGGAACGTAGAGTCCAAGCCTAAAAAGCAGAGTCAAGTTCACATTTCCAAAAAAAAGTTATTTGCTCTTTGATAGAAAGCAGTAGCTAAATAATAAAGAATACGTAGAAAAATCAAAGAGTCTTAATCCAACAGCGTGTAAGCACAGTATGTAGCTACAGCCTCCAACAGGAAGTCATTGTTCTCATCTGAAAACATTTCAGCCATCCAATTCAATAGTGGGAATGAACATACATGTTCCTCAACGACCGGAGCCTCTATCACCATCGGAGGAAAACTCGGGTCATCTTCAATGTAACTGCGTGCAAAGAACTCAAGCGCCACTGCAAAAACATTCCACCGTCCCTTTATTCCATGTATTGCTGCTAAGGTCATAATCCGGCCACCAGAGCAGAGCACATCATTAACCACTAAGGGGCTCATCAGCTGGTCAAAATCCACGTTGGGAGACACCGTACTGCAGAGACACAAATCCAGGGCCCAGTCGAAATCGCAGCTCAGGCAATGGAACACAGGCTGAACGCATGTGAAAAAGGAAAATCGAAACGATAATCCATAAGCTGCACTCAATGTAGCCAGAGGCAGCGCTCCGTAATAACTAATCATTCGGTTGCGAACCATCAACAGCCGGGACATATTGTCGTCTGCTGCAGGATGTGCATCCATATTTATGTAAACAAATTAATAAAAGCACACCGACAACTAATGCGAGTATTAAGCGCAATCCACCAAATATACTTTCTACAGAAGTCACAAGGCCACTGCTTCTAACTTTAAAAAAGTAAGGTAACCCCGTAGTCAAGGACACATTAAAGATACTCTAAATTAACTCCCCAAAATTCAAGAGCACGTCTGTATTTAATAAAGCATGCACTTCTGTGCGGGTGTTTGCTACATGAAGGACAAGTGTTTCTGTAGCAGATATAAGAGCGACCTCTTTTTGAGACAATAGCTCTCTTATACGACTCATTTGCTTGACTCTGCTTTCAAGGTCGAAATCGACAGCCAGATGGAAACATCCAGCTTCCCATGCAGAGGAGTTAACACAACTTTTTTTTAATCAAACCACACGCTTAGTTACCGTAATCATGTAAGCGATGCCTGCTAACATTGCACAACAATCTCCATTATTACAAAGTAAATAACTCCCGTTTCCAGTAAACTGAACGTTGTTATGATAGCAGGTGTCGTACTACCTTTCAAAACTCAGTCCAAATTAGGCGCATCTTGTTTACCAGAGCCATGCAATTGTATGTGTCTACAAATTAAGGAGTGATCTGGTGCTATTGTGCAATCCTCGCCATTCACATAGACTTCTTTTCCCTCCCTCAGGCACCTATATGCAATGGTGCATCCAGAGCCACATTTCGGGGGGCTAAGAAAAAATTTCAGGGGGGGCTGAAACTTTAAGCAGTAGGTAAAGTGGCGCTGCAGGGGCTCTTAGTAGGGGTGAAACATCAGCAAAGCCTCTTTAACATGCACATGGTCTTTTAAAGACCTGTGAAGTGCTTGGGTGCGGCTGTGTGTGTGCCCAGGAGCTGTCTGAGCCCGGGCTGCCACACACGACGGGGGGGGGGCTAAAGCCCTTTGATTCCAATGGGTGTTGTGCGCCTGACTATATGTAAATGGTAATAACTAAGCTTCATGGAGATAAGCGCTGCCTATACATCCATATCTGCCTATAGCATAGTATTTCATGCAAACCTCAAATTTAAACAGGTTAAAAATAACGTTATGATACTGTGGATAAGCCACACACCTGAATTGGATCTCCAATGAGTGACCACTTCTAACCATTCTCATAGCGCGCCCTGTGCTCTGATTTGGCAGTGAGAGAGTGATCGCACCATAGTTGTACTGCTAATCATTCTCAGCATATGCTACGAATGCACTTTGACGTTACGCGTCGCATCAAAGCTTCCGTGTGACGTCATGTGCGGCGCCCGGCACGCGAAAGACGCAAATGTTTTTAATTGTTTAAAAACATCTATTCATGTATTTAATGAACATACTAAGAGAAGATTTAATCTAGGATAATTATGAAATATTTTTTTTTTACTTTTAAAAATCCTATATTACTTCTATATTGTATGAGTGGAGCTGCGTGGCCCTCCGCCTGGTGCCCTAGACTCTACCACGCGCAGACCCGGTTCATAAGCACTCGTGATCGTCACCACAAAACCACTAGCACGCATATCGCTTTACCACACATACTTTTACAACTAGTATGCATTTACAGCGCATGATAAACGCATAATCTTAATATGAAATGAAATGAAATGAATGCAAATTTATAACGCGCGTACTCAGCCCAATGGGCATCAAGGCGCCTAACAAAAAATGTTTACATGACCAGAGAGCTAACTACTAGTAGGCTTTCCTGAAACACCATGTTTTGAGAGCCTTTTTGAAGAGGGGCAGTGAGGATAGGGACTTAAGCTCCAAAGGGAGTGCATTCCAAAGACGAGGGGCAACTGTAGAGAAAGCTCTTCCTCCCCATCTAGTCTTCTTAGTCCGAGGGATCACCAAGAGATTCAGTTGTGATGAACGTAAACATCTGCTGGGGACATATCCAGAGAGAAGTGATCCCAACCCATCCGATGTTCCAGCTCTCAGAGCCCTATACACTAGACAAATGATTTTAAAAGAGATACGTTGCTCTATCGGAAGCCAATGAAGGCTCTTTCTGGCTAGTGTCGCAGAGGAAGAGTAGGGAATATCTAGTACAAATCTTGCTGCCGCATTCTGTACTGTTTGGAGGCGTTGAATCAGTCCCTTATTGATCTCTGCATACAGTGCGTTGCAATAGTCCAATCTTGAAGCGACCAACGCAACCACTGTCTGTTTCCTAGCTTGCGGGGAAAGATAATGCACTATTTGTCGGAGAATTTTGATAACTCCCCAACAGGTGGCCACCGTTCTATTGACCTGAAGGGTCATTGCCAGCGAGGTATCAAAAATGACCCCAAGGTTTCTAGCTGAATGAGAGGGGACCGGGCAGGTTCCCAAGGATGGAGGCCACCATTCATTTGACCACACATCCTGGTCCCTTCCAAAGATCAGCACCTCGGTCTTATCACCATTCAGCCTCAAGGAGTTGAGTATCATCCAGTCAGAGACTGATTGCATACAACTCCTGAAGCTGAACGCGGAGGCGCTAACCGATTGGGTCAGCGACACCATTATCTGAGTGTCGTCTGCGTACGACACCACCTCCATTCCCTGCGCTTTTACTAATCTCGCTAGAGGGGCCACATAAATGTTAAATAGGGTCGGGCTTAAAGCCGACCCCTGTGGTACCCCACATTGCAGAGATTTAGCAGGGGAGAGGTATTCTCCCAGTTTGACCCTCTGTTCTCTAAGGTCTAAAAAAGAGGACAGAAGGCTCAAAGCTGGCCCCTCCACTCCTTTCTCCCTCAAACGAGATGTTAAGATCAAGGGAAATAGGGTGTTGAATGCTGCGGTCAGATCGAGTGAGACCAGCAGCGTTGTCTGTCCCTGGTCCACTTTCATTCTGATGTTGTTTGTCACCATGGTGAGCGCAGACTCCGTGCTATGGAATTTCCTGTACCCATGCTGGGTCTGATCTAAAAACCCAGAGGAGTCCAGGAAGGCAGACAAGTGCAAGTTCAGGTGGGCCTCAAGCATTTTGGCGGGGGCAGGAAGTAGGGAGATGGGTCTGAAATTCTTTAAGATTGGGGGTCAAGGGAGGGCTTTTTAAGTAGCGGTTTGATGATCGCTTTTTTCCAGACTGAAGGAAAAACCCCCTGCGACAGGGCACTATTCATTACCTCCAATAGGGGAGGGAGTAATGTGTCCCTACATTCCTTCATCACTTTGAGAGGACAGGGGTCCAAAGGAGAGGAAGATTTGGTCCTATTCAACAGTGAGTTAAGGTTATCAAGGGTGATGAGTGGGAAGTTAGAGAGGGTCTTGGCAGGATCTTTAGACCAGGCTTCTAAGTGTGTGAGAGCCTGGATAATGTGGTTCCCAAGTGATTTTTTCTGCATTTCCAGATTAACGGAGATCTCATCGATTTTAACAAAGAAAAAGGTTGAGATCTTGTCACAGAGCTCCTGCGATCCTATCACTGGATCGGGAACTTGTAGTGAGCAGAGGGAATCCACTACCTTAAGCAGCTCCTTTGATGAGGTGAGGGAAGTTGTGAGGTCAGAGAAGAATTCTTGCTTTGTCTTGATGACCGTGGCCTTATATTCACCTAACAGTCGTTTATGAGTCTCTCTGTCCATAGTGTCCCATGTTTTCCTCCATTTTCTCTCCTGCCTCCTGCAACCCTGTCTCATCAGCCTAAGTGGCTCAGTGAACCAGGGGGCGGAGGGCCTGCGCCTCGCTGAATATCGGCGTATAGCTGGAGCTAGAATATCTATTGCTCCAACGATGGAATTAGCAAGTTTTTGTGCTGCCTTCTCTGGGTCTGACGGCAGGGAGACAGAACTAATGAGAGGGGCTAGGGAATCATTAGTGATGTTTGTATAGTTCCTTTTACCCTCTCCCTGAGCCTGTCCCTTCTTGGATGGGTCTGAGTGAGAAAGGGTCAGTTCTATAGGTACTGCCAGGTAGTCTGTCCAGACGAGAGGTTCAGGCGTACCCGTCTTAACCCTGGGGTCGTTGGAGAAAACCCCATCCAGCGTGTGGCCTGCCCGGTGAGTTGGACCTTTTACCAGTTGAAAAAAGCCACAAGCTTCTAGGGGATCAACCAAGGAAGAGGTGTCTTTAGAGGTGAGGTCATCTAGGTGAAAGTTTAAGTCCCCTAAAATAGTAAAGTGGGGCTTGCCAACATATGGTTCCAGGATTCTGAACAGGTCACTGCTAAAATTTGATCTAGGGCCTGGGGGCCTATACATACGAAGGCCTACCAAGGATGCTGATGGAGATGAGGAAATAAAGAAATGCAGTACCTGGAGGGGGCAGATGGTTCAGACAGAGCATTAATACGACAGGTAAGGTGCGACTGGTAGAGAATCGCCAATCCTCCACCCTTTCGCTTAGCTCTGTCAAATCTGTGCAATGCATAGCCCTCCGGGATTGCCATTAGAAGGTCGTGTCCCGAGGTTTCAGTGGCCCAGGTTTCCGTAATAAAAACCGATACAGACATCACAAAGTCATGGAAGGCTACGTTGTTTTTAATTATGGAGCGAGCATTAATAAGGTATCCTTTCTCCGAGTGAGTGCATTTAGACGAGGAGCAAATAGTTTAAGGTGGATCGGTAAGCAGGGGGGAAGTATCTGGGCCCCGAGTACAGGCGTTGTGTGAGGCAATGATGGCATAGGAGATCACTCGGTTTCAAGACTGACATTTCCTCCGAAGTATAAGAATATAATACCTGAGGAGGTGGCTCGGGGTAACCGGAGCGCAGCCCGTCCTGCAGCCCGTCCTCAGCGCGGACGGGCGCAGACGGGCTGAACTCTGGCGTAACTCCGGCGTTTACCCGGTGTTCCCGCTGCGCGTGACCGCTGCGCGTCAGCATGGCCTCCTTTAAATAGACGACTAGCGCCCTTGTGACGCCTAGACCGTCCAACTACTTCCTAGCACCTTCGGGCATGCCTCTACTACTCCAATATGGCCGTCGAAGTGCTTCAATGCCAGTAAGAAGTGTGCTCGTGACGCGGGACCCGCCCAACACCGGTGCTTTAGTAGTTTTTATAGTGCAAGAATGTGGCCAAAAATATTAAGAACAGGGTAAAACGAAAATAAAACACAAATGAAATCCAAAACAGGAGATTTAAAAAAAAGCCTCTTGAGTCAGGCGATGCAGAGGTATCAAAAGCAGCGTACTCTAGGTTAGCGTATCCAAGCTGCAACCTGATTTGCCCTCCTTAAATAGACGACTAGCACCCTTGTGATGCCTAGACCGTCCAACTACCTCCTAGCACCTTCGGGCGTGCCTCTACTACTCCAATATGGCCGTCGAAGTGCTTCAATGCCAGTAAGAAGTGTGCTCGTGACGTGGGACCCGCCCAACAGCGGTGCTTTAGTAGTTTTTATAGTGCAAGAATGTGGCCAAAGATATTAAGAACAGGGTAAAACGAAAATAAAACACAAATGAAATCCAAAACAGGAATTTTTTAAAAAAGCCTCTTGAGTCAGGCGATGCAGAGGTATCAAATGCAGCGTACTCTAGGTCAGCGTATCCAAGCTGCAACCTGATTTGCCCTCCTTAAATAGACGACTAGCGCCTTTGTGACGCCTAGACCGTCCAACTACCTCCTAGCACCTTCGGGCGTGCCTCTACTACTCCAATATGGCCGTCGAAGTGCTTCAATGCCAGTAAGAAGTGTGCTTGTGATGCGGGACCCGCCCAACAGCGGTGCTTTAGTAGTTTTTATAGTGCAAGAATGTGGCCAAAGATATTAAGAACAGGGTAAAACGAAAATAAAACACAAATGAAATCCAAAACAGGACATTTTTAAAAAAGCCTCTTGAGTCAGGCGATGCAGAGGTATCAAATGCAGCGTACTCTAGGTCAGCGTATCCAAGCTGCAACCTGATTTGCCCTCCTTAAATAGACGACTAGCGCCCTTGTGACGCCTAGACCGTCCAACTACCTCCTAGCACCTTCGGGCGTGCCTCTACTACTCCAATATGACCGTCGAAGTGCTTCAATGCCAGTAAGAAGTGTGCTTGTTACGCGGGACCCGCCCAACAGCGGTGCTTTAGTAGTTTTTATAGTGCAAGAATGTGGCCAAAGATATTAAGAACAGGGTAAAACGAAAATAAAACACAAATGAAATCTAAAACAGGACATTTTTAAAAAAGCCTCTTGAGTCAGGCGATGCAGAGGTATCAAATGCAGTGTACTCTAGGTCAGCGTATCCAAGCTGCAACCTGATTTGCCCTCCTAAAATAGACGACTAGCGCCCTTGTGATGCCTAGACCGTCCAACTACCTCCTAGCACCTTCGGGCGTGCCTCTACTACTCCAATATGGCCGTTTAAGTGCTTCAATGCCAGTAAGAAGTGTGCTCGTGATGCCGGACCCGCCCAACAGCGGTGCTTTAGTAGTTTTTATAGTGCAAGAATGTGGCCAAAGATATTAAGAACAGGGTAAAACGAAAATAAAACACAAATGAAATCCAAAACAGGATATTTTAAAAAAAGCCTCTTGAGTCAGGCGATGCAGAGGTATCAAATGCAGCGTACTCTAGGTCAGCGTATCCAAGCTGCAACCTGATTTGCCCTCCTTAAATAGACGACTAGCGCCCTTGTGACGCCTAGACCATCCAACTACCTCCTAGCACCTTCGGGCGTGCCTCTACTACTCCAATATGGCCGTCGAAGTGCTTCAATGCCAGTAAGAAGTGTGCTCGTGACGCGGGACCGGCCCAACAGCGGTGCTTTAGTAGTTTTTATAGTGCAAGAATGTGGCCAAAGATATTAAGAACAGGGTAAAACGAAAATAAAACACAAATGAAATCCAAAACAGGAATTTTTAAAAAAAGCCTCTTGAGTCAGGCGATGCAGAGGTATCAAATGCAGCGTACTCTAGGTCAGCGTATCCAAGCTGCAACCTGATTTGCCCTCCTTAAATAGACGACTAGCGCCCTTGTGACGCCTAGACCGTCCAACTACCTCCTAGCACCTTCGGGCGTGCCTCTACTACTCCAATATGGCCGTCGAAGTGCTTCAATGCCAGTAAGAAGTGTGCTCGTGACGCGGGACCCGCCACACAGCGGTGCTTTAGTAGTTTTTATAGTGCAAGAATGTGGCCAAAGATATTAAGAACAGGGTAAAACGAAAATAAAACACAAATGAAATCCAAAACAGGAAATTTTTAAAAAAGCCTCTTGAGTCAGGCGATGCAGAGGTATCAAATGCAGCGTACTCTAGGTCAGCGTATCCAAGCTGCAACCTGATTTGCCCTCCTTAAATAGACGACTAGCGCCCTTGTGACGCCTAGACCGTCCAACTACCTCCTAGCACCTTCGGGCGTGCCTCTACTACTCCAATATGGCCGTCGAAGTGCTTCAATGCCAGTAAGAAGTGTGCTCGTGACGCGGGACCCGCCCAACAGCGGTGCTTTAGTAGTTTTTATAGTGCAAGAATGTGGCCAAAGATATTAAGAACAGGGTAAAACGAAAATAAAACACAAATGAAATCCAAAACAGGAAATTTTTAAAAAAGCCTCTTGAGTCAGGCGACGCAGAGGTATCAAATGCAGCGTACTCTAGGTCAGCGTATCCAAGCTGCAACCTGATTTGCCCTCCTTAAATAGACGACTAGCGCCCTTGTGATGCCTAGACCGTCCAACTACCTCCTAGCACCTTCGGGCGTGCCTCTACTACTCCAATATGGCCGTCGAAGTGCTTCAATGCCAGTAAGAAGTGTGCTCGTGACGCGGGACCCGCCACACAGCGGTGCTTTAGTAGTTTTTATAGTGCAAGAATGTGGCCAAAGATATTAAGAACAGGGTAAAACGAAAATAAAACACAAATGAAATCCAAAACAGGAAATTTTTAAAAAAGCCTCTTGAGTCAGGCGATGCAGAGGTATCAAATGCAGCGTACTCTAGGTCAGCGTATCCAAGCTGCAACCTGATTTGCCCTCCTTAAATAGACGACTAGCGCCCTTGTGACGCCTAGACCGTCCAACTACCTCCTAGCACCTTCGGGCGTGCCTCTACTACTCCAATATGGCCGTCGAAGTGCTTCAATGCCAGTAAGAAGTGTGCTCGTGACGCGGGACCCGCCCAACAGCGGTGCTTTAGTAGTTTTTATAGTGCAAAAATGTGGCCAAAGACATTAAGAACAGGGTAAAACGAAAATAAAACACAAATGAAATCCAAAACAGGAAATTTTTAAAAAAACCTCTTGAGTCAGGCGATGCAGAGGTATCAAATGCAGCGTACTCAAGGTCAGCGTATCCAAGCTGCAACCTGATTTGCCCTCCTTAAATAGACGACTAGCGCCCTTGTGATGCCTAGACCGTCCAACTACCTCCTAGCACCTTCGGGCGTGCCTCTACTACTCCAATATGGCCGTCGAAGCACTTCAATGCCAGTAAGAAGTGTGCTCGTGATGCGGGACCTGCCCAACAGCGGTGCTTTAGTAGTTTTTATAGTGCAAGAATGTGGCCAAAGATATTAAGAACAGGGTAAAACGAAAAAAAAACACAAATGAAATCCAAAACAGGACATTTTTAAAAAAGCCTCTTGAGTCAGGCGATGCAGAGGTATCAAATGCAGCGTACACTAGGTCAGCGTATCCAAGCTGCAACCTGATTTGCCCTCCTTAAATAGACGACTAGCGCCCTTGTGACGCCTAGACCGTCCAACTACCTCCTAGCACCTTCGGGCGTGCCTCTACTACTCCAATATGACCGTCGAAGTGCTTCAATGCCAGTAAGAAGTGTGCTTGTTACGCGGGACCCGCCCAACAGCGGTGCTTTAGTAGTTTTTATAGTGCAAGAATGTGGCCAAAGATATTAAGAACAGGGTAAAACGAAAATAAAACACAAATGAAATCCAAAACAGGAAATTTTTAAAAAAGCCTCTTGAGTCAGGCGATGCAGAGGTATCAAATGCAGTGTACTCTAGGTCAGCGTATCCAAGCTGCAACCTGATTTGCCCTCCTAAAATAGACGACTAGCGCCCTTGTGATGCCTAGACCGTCCAACTACCTCCTAGCACCTTCGGGCGTGCCTCTACTACTCCAATATGGCCGTTTAAGTGCTTCAATGCCAGTAAGAAGTGTGCTCGTGATGCCGGACCCGCCCAACAGCGGTGCTTTAGTAGTTTTTATAGTGCAAGAATGTGGCCAAAGATATTAAGAACAGGGTAAAACGAAAATAAAACACAAATGAAATCCAAAACAGGATATTTTAAAAAAAGCCTCTTGAGTCAGGCGATGCAGAGGTATCAAATGCAGCGTACTCTAGGTCAGCGTATCCAAGCTGCAACCTGATTTGCCCTCCTTAAATAGACGACTAGCGCCCTTGTGACGCCTAGACCATCCAACTACCTCCTAGCACCTTCGGGCGTGCCTCTACTACTCCAATATGGCCGTCGAAGTGCTTCAATGCCAGTAAGAAGTGTGCTCGTGACGCGGGACCGGCCCAACAGCGGTGCTTTAGTAGTTTTTATAGTGCAAGAATGTGGCCAAAGATATTAAGAACAGGGTAAAACGAAAATAAAACACAAATGAAATCCAAAACAGGAATTTTTAAAAAAAGCCTCTTGAGTCAGGCGATGCAGAGGTATCAAATGCAGCGTACTCTAGGTCAGCGTATCCAAGCTGCAACCTGATTTGCCCTCCTTAAATAGACGACTAGCGCCCTTGTGATGCCTAGACCGTCCAACTACCTCCTAGCACCTTCGGGCGTGCCTCTACTACTCCAATATGGCCGTCGAAGTGCTTCAATGCCAGTAAGAAGTGTGCTCGTGACGCGGGACCCGCCACACAGCGGTGCTTTAGTAGTTTTTATAGTGCAAGAATGTGGCCAAAGATATTAAGAACAGGGTAAAACGAAAATAAAACACAAATGAAATCCAAAACAGGAAATTTTTAAAAAAGCCTCTTGAGTCAGGCGATGCAGAGGTATCAAATGCAGCGTACTCTAGGTCAGCGTATCCAAGCTGCAACCTGATTTGCCCTCCTTAAATAGACGACTAGCGCCCTTGTGACGCCTAGACCGTCCAACTACCTCCTAGCACCTTCGGGCGTGCCTCTACTACTCCAATATGGCCGTCGAAGTGCTTCAATGCCAGTAAGAAGTGTGCTCGTGACGCGGGACCCGCCCAACAGCGGTGCTTTAGTAGTTTTTATAGTGCAAGAATGTGGCCAAAGACATTAAGAACAGGGTAAAACGAAAATAAAACACAAATGAAATCCAAAACAGGAAATTTTTAAAAAAACCTCTTGAGTCAGGCGATGCAGAGGTATCAAATGCAGCGTACTCAAGGTCAGCGTATCCAAGCTGCAACCTGATTTGCCCTCCTTAAATAGACGACTAGCGCCCTTGTGATGCCTAGACCGTCCAACTACCTCCTAGCACCTTCGGGCGTGCCTCTACTACTCCAATATGGCCGTCGAAGCACTTCAATGCCAGTAAGAAGTGTGCTCGTGATGCGGGACCTGCCCAACAGCGGTGCTTTAGTAGTTTTTATAGTGCAAGAATGTGGCCAAAGATATTAAGAACAGGGTAAAACGAAAAAAAAACACAAATGAAATCCAAAACAGGACATTTTTAAAAAAGCCTCTTGAGTCAGGCGATGCAGAGGTATCAAATGCAGCGTACACTAGGTCAGCGTATCCAAGCTGCAACCTGATTTGCCCTCCTTAAATAGACGACTAGCGCCCTTGTGACGCCTAGACCGTCCAACTACCTCCTAGCACCTTCGGGCGTGCCTTTCCTACTCCAATATGACCGTCGAAGTGCTTCAATGCCAGTAAGAAGTGTGCTTGTTACGCGGGACCCGCCCAACAGCGGTGCTTTAGTAGTTTTTATAGTGCAAGAATGTGGCCAAAGATATTAAGAACAGGGTAAAACGAAAATAAAACACAAATGAAATCCAAAACAGGAAATTTTTAAAAAAGCCTCTTGAGTCAGGCGATGCAGAGGTATCAAATGCAGTGTACTCTAGGTCAGCGTATCCAAGCTGCAACCTGATTTGCCCTCCTAAAATAGACGACTAGCGCCCTTGTGATGCCTAGACCGTCCAACTACCTCCTAGCACCTTCGGGCGTGCCTCTACTACTCCAATATGGCCGTTTAAGTGCTTCAATGCCAGTAAGAAGTGTGCTCGTGATGCCGGACCCGCCCAACAGCGGTGCTTTAGTAGTTTTTATAGTGCAAGAATGTGGCCAAAGATATTAAGAACAGGGTAAAACGAAAATGAAACACAAATGAAATCCAAAACAGGATATTTTAAAAAAAGCCTCTTGAGTCAGGCGATGCAGAGGTATCAAATGCAGCGTACTCTAGGTCAGCGTATCCAAGCTGCAACCTGATTTGCCCTCCTTAAATAGACGACTAGCGCCCTTGTGACGCCTAGACCATCCAACTACCTCCTAGCACCTTCGGGCGTGCCTCTACTACTCCAATATGGCCGTCGAAGTGCTTCAATGCCAGTAAGAAGTGTGCTCGTGACGCGGGACCGGCCCAACAGCGGTGCTTTAGTAGTTTTTATAGTGCAAGAATGTGGCCAAAGATATTAAGAACAGGGTAAAACGAAAATAAAACACAAATGAAATCCAAAACAGGAATTTTTAAAAAAAGCCTCTTGAGTCAGGCGATGCAGAGGTATCAAATGCAGCGTACTCTAGGTCAGCGTATCCAAGCTGCAACCTGATTTGCCCTCCTTAAATAGACGACTAGCGCCCTTGTGACGCCTAGACCGTCCAACTACCTCCTAGCACCTTCGGGCGTGCCTCTACTACTCCAATATGGCCGTCGAAGTGCTTCAATGCCAGTAAGAAGTGTGCTCGTGATGCAGGACCCGCCACACAGCGGTGCTTTAGTAGTTTTTATAGTGCAAGAATGTGGCCAAAGATATTAAGAACAGGGTAAAACGAAAATAAAACACAAATGAAATCCAAAACAGGAAATTTTTTAAAAAGCCTCTTGAGTCAGGCGATGCAGAGGTATCAAATGCAGCGTACTCTAGGTCAGCGTATCCAAGCTGCAACCTGATTTGCCCTCCTTAAATAGACGACTCGCGCCCTTGTGACGCCTAGACCGTCCAACTACCTCCTAGCACCTTCGGGCGTGCCTCTACTACTCCAATATGGCCGTCGAAGTGCTTCAATGCCAGTAAGAAGTGTGCTTGTGACGCGGGACCCGCCCAACAGCGGTGCTTTAGTAGTTTTTATAGTGCAAGAATGTGGCCAAAGATATTAAGAACAGGGTAAAACGAAAATAAAACACAAATGAAATCCAAAACAGGAAATTTTTAAAAAAGCCTCTTGAGTCAGGCGATGCAGAGGTATCAAATGCAGCGTACTCTAGGTCAGCGTATCCAAGCTGCAACCTGATTTGCCCTCCTTAAATAGACGACTAGCGCCCTTGTGATGCCTAGACCGTCCAACTACCTCCTAGCACCTTCGGGCGTGCCTCTACTATTTCAATATGGCCGTCGAAGTGCTTCAATGCCAGTAAGAAGTGTGCTCGTGATGCGGGACCCGCCCAACAGCGGTGCTTTAGTAGTTTTTATAGTGCAAGAATGTGGCCAAAGATATTAAGAACAGGGTAAAACGAAAATAAAACACAAATGAAATCCAAAACAGGATATTTTTAAAAAAGCCTCTTGAGTCAGGCGATGCAGAGGTATCAAATGCAGCGTACTCTAGGTCAGCGTATCCAAGCTGCAACCTGATTTGCCCTCCTTAAATAGACGACTAGCGCCCTTGTGACGCCTAGACCGTCCAACTACCTCCTAGCACCTTCGGGCGTGCCTCTACTACTCCAATATGGCCGTCGAAGTGCTTCAATGCCAATAAGAAGTGTGCTCGTGACGCGGGACCCGCCACACAGCGGTGCTTTAGTAGTTTTTATAGTGCAAGAATGTGGCCAAAGATATTAAGAACAGGGTAAAACGAAAATAAAACACAAATGAAATCCAAAACAGGAAATTTTTAAAAAAGCCTCTTGAGTCAGGCGATGCAGAGGTATCAAATGCAGCGTACTCTAGGTCAGCGTATCCAAGCTGCAACCTGATTTGCCCTCCTTAAATAGACGACTAGCGCCCTTGTGACGCCTAGACCGTCCAACTACCTCCTAGCACCTTCGGGCGTGCCTCTACTACTCCAATATGGCCGTCGAAGTGCTTCAATGCCAGTAAGAAGTGTGCTCGTGACGCGGGACCCGCCCAACAGCGGTGCTTTAGTAGTTTTTATAGTGCAAGAATGTGGCCAAAGACATTAAGAACAGGGTAAAACGAAAATAAAACACAAATGAAATCCAAAACAGGAAATTTTTTTAAAAACCTCTTGAGTCAGGCGATGCAGAGGTATCAAATGCAGCGTACTCAAGGTCAGCGTATCCAAGCTGCAACCTGATTTGCCCTCCTTAAATAGACGACTAGCGCCCTTGTGATGCCTAGACCGTCCAACTACCTCCTAGCACCTTCGGGCGTGCCTCTACTACTCCAATATGGCCGTCGAAGTGCTTCAATGCCAGTAAGAAGTGTGCTCGGGACGCGGGACCGGCCCAACAGCGGTGCTTTAGTAGTTTTTATAGTGCAAGAATGTGGCCAAAGATATTAAGAACAGGGTAAAAGGAAAATAAAACACAAATGAAATCCAAAACAGGAATTTAAAAAAAAAGCCTCTTGAGTCAGGCGATGCAGAGATATCAAATGCAGCGTACTCTAGGTCAGCGTATCCAAGCTGCTACCTAATTTGCCCTCCTTAAATAGACGACTAGCGCCCTTGTGATGCCTAGACCGTCCAAATACCTCCTAGCACCTTCGGGCGTGCCTCTACTACTCCAATATGGCCGTCGAAGTGCTTCAATGCCAGTAAGAAGTGTGCCCGTGACGCGGGACCCGCCCAACAGCGGTGCTTTAGTAGTTTTTATAGTGCAAGAATGTGGCCAAAGATATTAAGAACAGGGTAAAACGAAAATAAAACACAAATGAAATCCAAAACAGGAAATCTTTAAAAAAGCCTCTTGAGTCAGGCGATGCAGAGGTATCAAATGCAGCGTACTCTAGGTCAGCGTATCCAAGCTGCAACCTGATTTGCCCTCCTTAAATAGACGACTAGCGCCCTTGTGACGCCTAGACCGTCCAAATACCTCCTAGCACCTTCGGGCGTGCCTCTACTACTCCAATATGGCCGTCGAAGTGCTTCAATGCCAGTAAGAAGTGTGCTCGTGACGCGGGACCCGCCCAACAGCGGTGCTTTCGTAGTTTTTATAGTGCAAGAATGTGGCCAAAGATATTAAGAACAGGGTAAAACGAAAATAAAACACAAATGAAATCCAAAACAGGAAATTTTTTAAAAAGCCTCTTGAGTCAGGCGATGCAGAGGTATCAAATGCAGCGTACTCTAGGTCAGCGTATCCAAGCTGCAACCTGATTTGCCCTCCTTAAATAGACGACTAGCGCCCTTGTGACGCCTAGACCGTCCAACTACCTCCTAGCACCTTCGGGCGTGCCTCTACTACTCCAATATGGCCGTCGAAGTGCTTCAATGCCATTAAGAAGTGTGCTCTTGACGCGGGACCCGCCCAACAGCGGTGCTTTAGTAGTTTTTATAGTGCAAGAATGTGGCCAAAGATATTAAGAACAGGGTAAAACGAAAATAAAACACAAATGAAATCCAAAACAGGAAATTTTTTAAAAAGCCTCTTGAGTCAGGCGATGCAGAGGTATCAAATGCAGCATACTCTAGGTCAGCGTATCAAAGCTGCAACCTGATTTGCCCTCCTTAAATAGACGACTAGCGCCCTTGTGGCGCCTAGACCGTCCAACTACCTCCTAGCACCTTCGGGCGTGCCTGTACTACTCCAATATGGCCGTCGAAGTGCTTCAATGCCAGTAAGAAGTGTGCTCGTGATGTGGGACCCGCCCAACAGCGGTGCTTTAGTCGTTTTTATAGTGCAAGAATGTGGCCAAAGATATTAAGAACAGGGTAAAACGAAAATAAAACACAAATGAAATCCAAAACAGGAAATTTTTAAGAAAGCCTCTTGAGTCAGGCGATGCAGAGGTATCAAATGCAGCGTACTCTAGGTCAGCGTATCCAAGCTGCAACCTGATTTGCCCTCCTCAAATAGACGACTAGCGCCCTTGTGACGCCTAGACCATCCAACTACCTCCTAGCACCTTCGGGCATGCCTCTACTACTCCAATATGGCCGTCGAAATGCTTCAATGCCAGTAAGAAGTGTGCTCGTGACGCGGGACCCACCCAACAGCGGTGCTCTAGTAGTTTTTATAGTGCAAGAATGTGGCCAAAGATATTAAGAACAGGGTAAAACGAAAATAAAACACAAATGAAATCCAAAACAGGAAATTTTTTAAAAAGCCTCTTGAGTCAGGCGATGCAGAGGTATCAAATGCAGCGTACTCTAGGTCAGCGTATCCAAGCTGCAACCTGATTTGCCCTCCTTAAATAGATGACTAGCGCCCTTGTGACGCCTAGACCGTCCAACTACCTCCTAGCACCTTCGGGCGTGCCTCTACTACTCCAATATGGCCGTCGAAGTGCTTCAATGCCAGTAAGAAGTGTGCTCGTGAAGCGGGACCCGCCCAACAGCGGTGCTTTAGTAGTTTTTATAGTGCAAGAATGTGGCCAAAGATATTAAGAACAGGGTAAAACGAAAATAAAACACATTTATGTGTTTTTTTGTTGACGAACACGCGTTGTAATGGCTGTGGCTTACGTTCTTCAAATTAGTTTCTAGGTATACGTGTGACCAAGTCTGATAAGATCTGAGGCCAAAGGACAAACACCATGGTGTCTGTGGCAGGAAATCTCATCGATCACAGAGAAAATAGGCGCAGGGTAAAATGAAAGTAACAGGTATAGTAAAAATAACGGAGGAAAACTACTAAAATGGCGGTTGGACAGAGTATGTAATCAACGTTTGGCACCTCGACACTACACTTCAAAAAAATATGCAAACAATATGTTTATTATTATAATACAAAAGTATAGAACCGGATAACACACGACCCGGGAAAAGAAAGCGGCAAATTTAATACCTAAAATCAGGAAAGGTTTGCTTGGCGAACTTGAAGAAAAAAAAAAGTGCACTTGCAAACAAGGCTGCGCATGCATAGAGAGTACAACTGATGCAGGAAAAAAAACGGAAAGTTTTACATACTGTCATAGAAATATAGCTCTAAAAATTGCCCCCGGAATTTGCCCCCCGAGACCTAATGAATAAAACATACTTCTAGTTTTTTTTCCCTTTTCCACCGCGTACGAGTACCATACTCGTACGCCGCAATTTTTATTATAAAAAAAATAAAAATTGACCTTAAAAATCCATGTACGACCCCCTGAGCAAGCCGAGAGAGTCAGGATATTTCTACCCTGCCCCCTTTCCTTATTTCTCAACTTTGTTTTACTGTTTTCTTGTGACTCGCTTCTAGCGACGAACAAAATGGCTGCCAACACTTTCTGGTTTGCAGTGTTCACAGACCCTTGTCATCCAATCAGCATGCAGCTCGTGCTCATAATTGTACGAATTTCGGTACGCTTGTCGGACTCCATCTCTAGATATCGCTATGATTTTACTTGTAATTTTCTCAGAAACTACTGAACGGATTTACACCATTTAACAAAAAGCACAATCTGCGAACTGAACTCTACCTCTCTGTCAAATTTGCTATAATTCCGTTCAGCCGTTCGGGCTGTGACCCTGGCTAAAGGTCCCTATGGAAAATTGCATGGGGAAAACACGCTTTAGGACCCCCCTTTTTTCTCGGCCCCCACTTGACGAATCACCCCCAAACTTTCAGGGAAGGAGCGGAACCAAGCAGGCCATTTTCTTGTCGAAATTCACGAAGATTCATCCACCGACGCCAAAGTTATTCCAAATAGAATGTTGTGGATTTCCTATGGAAAGTAGGTCCTAACTATAACTACCTACTGGCGACCGCCAGTAGGTAGTTATAGTTAGGACCTATTATCCATAGGAAACTCGCAACATTCTATTCCCAATAACTTTGGCGCCAATTGATGAATTTCCGCGAAACTTTCAAAACTTTTGGCGAGCTCCGGTCCGCTCCTATCCTGAAAGTCTCGGGATGATTCGTCAAGCGGGGGGGCGAGAAAAAGGGGGGTCCCAAAACATGTTTTCCCCATGCAATCTCCCATAGGACCTTTAGCCGCAGCTACAGCCCAAACTGCTGAACTGAATTACTCACAATTTGGCAAAGAGATTGTCCTCAGTTCAGACTCGTGCCTTTTGGTTAAATGGTGTCAATCTGTTGAGTAGTTACTGTGAAAATTAGAGTTAAATGTACATGTATATCTATGGCCGGGGTGGATCCGCGCATCCTGCGCCACCTTGAGCGCACCCTCCCGATCACACGCTGAATGCTAATTGGCTGTCAAGTGGTTGTCAACATTCGAAACTAGGAACTGTTGGCAGCCATTTTGTGCATCGGTAGAAGGGAGACTGAAGAAGTCTGTGGAATATGTGTGCAAAATGTATAAAGGAGGCAGGGTAAAAATACCCTGACCCTCTAGACCTGCTTAGGGGGTCCCAGAAGGACTCCCAGGCGCACCCAATTATTTTTTATTTTTTTTAAACTCGCTAAATGCACGCAGGGTGCGCGGATCCTGCCATAAAACTAAAATAAATAGAAAGAAGCTTCTTTTATAATTAGCCCCCGGGGGGCCAAATCCTGGGGGCAAAATTAATAAATTTGAAGGGGCCCCAGAGGGACTCCCAATTACGGGGTCCGCCACCCCCGGGGCAACAAAATAAATTGTTGAGAGGGGCTCAAAAGCCCCCCAGTATAATTTCTGGGGGGCTCAACAGCCCCCTAAGCCCCGAGGACCACCACCCTCTGGGGCTTTATGGATTGTGGGAGGGGGGCTATGTGGCCCCCCTCCTGGAGCTCTCGAGGGCCCTTGGGACCGCCACCCCCCCAGGGCCGGCTCCTGCAGTGTCCTGGGCTGCCTACCCGGGACACTGTTGTTTGCTATGAGAGGGCAGGAGTCTCTCGCCCTCCCATAGCAAACGTGGTTTGGATTTTGAAAGAGAGAGCAGGGAAACCTGCTCTCTCTTTCAAAATCCAAACCAGATTGCTTTTCCACATGGGGAGCTGAATGTTAGCAGCTCCCCATGTGGAAAAGCAATGCAGGCTCCCGAAGGACGCGGTGAGCCGTCTGAGACCGTGGGGGCATTGGGGCTCCTTCCACAGTCCCCAACGATTTTTATAAGCCCCGGGGGATGCGGTACCCGGGGATAATAAAAATTTGTGATAGGGGCTACTTTTTCTTTATGGTAAAATTAGGAGCTGCGCACCCAGCGCCACGCTTAGTGCGGCCCCCTGGTGTGCATGTGTTGGATGCATGGCTTATAACCCATAGGGTGCGTGACTCCAGCGCGTGTGGTGCATGACTTGTACGCATCGGCTGCATGACTTTGGCGCGTTGGGTGCGCAACTCCAAGCTAATGAACAAATAATATTTTCCAGATATACAACAAGCTTATGTGTTTAGTTCTTAGGTGGCTCTAAAAAGATCCCTTGTGTTTATTGAGAGATTTAAGTACCTACAAGTAAGTACCAATGCAGAGCCTAAAGTTTCTGAGGAAGGCTCTGTTTCCCTCATCTGTAAAATGTATACCCTCTCTCCTTTAGATGCCATCCATATTGAAACGCTGATTGTTTTGGTAAATGGACCCCATTCTATAGTCTCGGAGAAAAGCAGAAACAGATTTATTCACATGTTTCCTAGCTTTCTCAATCTGTGGACAAAATTGATTGCACCAGTTCCAATTCTGCCTTTGGCATATGTTAGAATAGACAAAGGTAGTTTGGGGGAAAAGTGACATCAATTCTCTAAAGGTGTCCTTCATAAGCATTTTCATACCTATCCCAGTCAAAGGGCCTAGGTCATTGCCACCACAGTGCACAATTATGAGGTCAGGGGGTTGGAGATGCAAAAAGGATTTAACCAATGGCATCAATTGGTGCCACTTTAACCCTCTCTGTCCAATCCATTTAATGCCTACATTTGGTAAACCTAGGTCTTTGTGAATTCCTTTGTTTTCTGCATACCTTTGGGTCCAGAAAATATAGCTTCGTCTCACAATCCACACTCTAAGCATCTTGAAGGGAGGTCTGGAGGCACTCAGATGGTGTCTGTAAATGAAATGGCAGTTTGAAAAGTAAGATTTTTCTAAAATGGTGGATAAGATGCAGTTTTGAAAAAAGAAAATAAATGATTGGTTGTTTGAGAACATTCTACACTGAAAACTAGGGTACATGTTTCTGTTTTTTAAAAGCATGATTCTTATTGGTTAACAAAATCTGATTGAAAGGAACATTACATAGGATAAGCTGATATGTTGAAAAGTCAAGCACACTTGCTGTTTTGATTAGCAACGTTGTGTGATGAACCTTTGACCTGTGTGCTCAGTTAAGTGTTCCATGAACTGTTTCTATGGTAAGAGGCAGAAGGCAGATTTGGGGTAGGGTTGATATGTATGTCATTTGGAAAGTGTTGGAATGTGTAACCAATAGAAATGTGTGTTTGCTTTTGAATTAATGTGGGAAGCAATGTGATTTGATGATTACATGTATATGTGTGGAAAATGATAGGGAAACGTTGCCATTCTTTGGTGTTGCTGACAGGTATACAGAACAGAGATTCTGTATAGGAAAATCTGGCGTGTCACTGACATACTTCTTAATCTACAAAACCATTTGAAAAGTGAGTTATTAATTTGTGAGGGGATGTATGTGGTGCATTTTGATTTTAATCAGACTAATGTGTTTCTCCTGCTGAAGTGCAGGAACTACTTTTTTTTCTAGAATCTTATTGTGAGTGTGTGTGTGCATTTAGAAACCATTCTTAGATAAGCATTTGTGTATTTCATGTGTTTGCAGACAGATAATTGTGCTGTTCTCATGTTTTGGTAGAATTAGAAACCAGTCATTTTTTATGTATTTGCAAAATGAGTCAAGTTTCTACATTAAAATGCAGTACTCCTTGTAGACTATGAAATGTGTTTTGGTAAAAGTCTTGTGTGCATTTAGGAATCATTCTGACAGAAGCACTCTATACTAATGTGTAGTAGAAAATGTTGTGCAATGTGTACAGTCACCTTATGTCTTGTAGACTAGTAAATGCATTTTGGTAAAATGCATGGGGTAGTGTTGCTTGTCTAGAATCACAGAGTGAGTCTGTGTGCATTTAGGAATCAGTCTGAGAGAAGCATTTTGGTACTTCATGTGCTTGCTGACATGTAATTGATTAAAAACGTATTGTGTTCAGACATTTTGGTAGAATTAGAAAACAGTCATTGGTTATGTATTTGCAAATGAGTTTAGCTTTAATAGTAAAATGCAGTAATGAAATATGTGGAATGGATGCTTGATGTGTTTGCAGACACATAAGTACATGTACTGTTGCAGTGAGCCAGGCTTTAGGGCATGCAGTGCTTAAAACTCCTATACACTATGCAAGTAGTAGTGTCATCACCTTCACACTTGTGTTTCAGGCCTACATTTCCCCAGTCAGTATCTATACACTCCATTTATAAGAAATATTATTATTTGTCTAGAATCACACTGTGAGTCAGTGTCCATTTGGGAACATTGAGAGAGAATAATTTGGTTGGTTGATCTGTTTGCAGACATATAAGTACATGTACTGTTGCAGTGAGCCAGGCTTTAGGGCAGGCAGTGCTTGAAACTGTTATGCACTATGCAAGTAGTAGTGTAATCACCATCACACTTGTGTTTCAGGCCTACATTTCCCCAGTCAGTATCTATATACTCCATTTATACGAAATACTGTTATTTGTCTAGAATCACACTGTGAGTCAGTGTCTATTTGGGAAAATGGAGAGCGAATTATTTGGTTGGTTGATCTGTTTGCAGTCATATAAGTACATGTACTATTGCAGTGAGCCAGGCTTTAGGGTATGCAGTTCTTGAAACTCCTATGCACTATGCAAGTAGTAGTCTAACGATCTTCACACTTTTGTTTCAGGCCTACATTTTCCCAGTCAGTATCTATATACTCCATTTATTAGAAATACTGTTATTTGTCTAAAATCACACTGTGAGTCAGTGTCCATTTGGGAAAATTGAGAGAGAATGATTTGGTTGTCTGATGTGTTTTCAGACATAAAAGTGCATGTACTCTTGCAGTGAGCCAGGCTTTAGGGCATGCAGTGCTTCAAACGCCTATGCACTATGCAAGTAGTAGTGTAATCACCTTCACACTTGTGTTTCAGGCTTACATTTCCCCAGTCAGTATCTATACACTCCATTTATAAGAAATACTGTTATTTGTCTAGAATCACACTGTGAGTCAGTGTCCATTTGGGAAAATTGAGAGAGAATGATTTGGTTGGTTGATGTGTTTGCAGACATATAAGTACATGTACTCTTGCAGTGACACTACCTCCAGCATGACCCCCTACAGTACCCAAATACCACTGCACTACCCTAAACCACCACCCCAACATAACCCCCTACGCTACCCAAATACCATTGCACTACCCTAAACCCTAAAACACTACCCCAGCACGACCCCCTACACTACCCAAACACCACTGCACTACCATAAACCCTAAAACACTACCCCATCACGACTCCCTACACTACCCAAATACCATTACACTACCCTAAACCTTAAACCTACCCCAGCACGACCCCTTACACTACCCAAACACCACTGTACTACCCTAAAAGAGTACTTCAGCACGATCCCCTACACTACATAAACACCACTGCACTATCCTAAACCCTAAATCTACCCCCAGCAAGACCCCCTACACTACCCATTCACCACTGTACTACCCTAAACCATAAAACACTACCCCAGCACGACCCCCTACACTACCCAAACACAATTGCACTACTCTAAACATTCAATCTACCCCCAGCACGACCTCCTACACTACCCAAACACCACTGCACTACCCTAGAACACTACCCCAGCATGACCCCCTACACTAGACAAACACCACTGCACTACTCTAAACTCTAAATCTGTACTGTTGCAAAACCATAGTGACTGTTTATGTACTGTGTACTAATCTATTCACTAAGGTAAAAGTGAACCAATTATGAATTCCCCAGTGTCTCTCCTTATAGAATTGTGATCATTTAGTCAATATGCATGTACTCATACAGTGCTCCAGGTTTTTGTGTTATGGAGTGCTCCGAACTGCTATGCAGTATGCATGCAGTGGCCTAACCACCATCACACTTGTGCTCAGGGCTACAATTTCTTAGTCAGAATTTATATGAAATGTGTTTGTATAGTAATAAAAAAGTATAATTTATAAAGTTGTTAATAAATACTTATTTATGATTATTTTTTAAAGATACTGTTTATCATCATTAAAATAAAGTTATCATGCCGGAGAAAGAAAGAAGAAGAAAAGGTCAGACATAAAACTCAACCACAAGTATTGGATGACCAACATAATGTGGCTAAAAAGAGAAACATTTCTGGTAAGACCACAAAGGACTTTATTAAAAAGATTACTAGATTCAGAAAAAAAAAACTGGAAATGTTGAAAGCACTGAAAATGTTCCTAGCACAAAAAAGTGCAAAGAATAGGAAAAGGAAAAAAAGGCAATGTACATACAAAGGATACAACTTATAGTAAAAGAAAAGAAAATCAATATAAAGAAATCTTCAAAAAAATATTTTACAACAGAGTAGTCCATAATTTGATGAAACTTACAAAGAAATATAGAAAGAGAACACTATTGTATAAAAAGGAGAAGCATATCGAATCCATTGTTGAAAAGGCTTTTGAAGTAAAGAGGAAACTATTCATTTTAGTATTAAAAAGAATTTGATCACTAGATAAACCAATCCATTTAATGAAGGCCAAAAGTAAGAGGAAAAGAGTAATTAACAGAAGTCATTTTTGTGATATTTTCTTAGGTGAATGGAAACACAGTTCAAGTTCTGAGCCTTTTTTTAATGAAGAGAGTTATTTACAGATCAATGATTTGTTGCGTGCAATTGACATCAGTGGTCGAGCTTATGAGGTTAGAAATGGTTGCCCAATTGACAAAGAGCAAATGGTTCCTAGAAATGCAGAAGAAGTGATAGCTGATGAAGTTCTAGGCAGACATCCTAAAGCCCCAGTGTACACTTGGGATTGCAGTAGTATTTGTAGTGTAAGACAAGAATCTATTGATACATTACGCAATTTCTTACAAGCATATTGTAAAAAAGTGTTAAACTATAGATTAAGGTGTTGCAAGGACTAGACCCTTGCAGAGTGAGAAAACATACTGGTTTGCATGGTCACTCTCTGGCTTGTCTTTCTAGGAAAGTATGTCAAAGTGTTTTTCCCCATTTCAGGATGTTGGCAGTACATCATACTCAAACGCGGAAGTTAGTGAGAAGATTGTATTATGCAAAAAGTCCAACACTAAAGGTAAATGAGTTGAAGAGTGCTCTTTTGCGTGGGTCAGTATCAGAAGTGAAAAGGTTTGTGATGATATTGAGTTTTGTTACTTTGGTCCTGAAGAAGAGAGTGAAGAAACTCAGACATTAATAGAAGAAAATGTTGTATAGAATGTTGAACATAGTTGTACAAAAATTTTGAAAATGAAATTACAAAGTTTAAGGTGATTTCAGGAGAAAGGCCAAATATTTCTTGTATTTGTTGTCGGCAAACTCACTATAAAAATCAGACTAGGAGTGTTGATCTGTATTTGAAAAGTGAAAAAGAAAATAATGATAAGTGGAAGGAATTTGCAACTTATTTGTTGGTAGAGAATTGTTTTGATTTGAGTTCGGATCAGCATATTTGTAAATATTGTTATAACAAATTAGATGAGAATAAAATGCCCGCTAGAACTGTGCATAATATTTTAGAGTTAGTTGCTATTCCTCCAGAATTGATAGATTTAAACACCTATGAGTCTATTCTCATTCAATGTGTGCACCCGTTTCAGGCTATTGTTCACATGGAGCCTAAAACAGGTAAATTGCCTCCTTCAGATTTACAAAGAGGATTAAAAGGAAGAGTTGTATATTTACTGTTAGATTTACAGACAAATATTTAAACTATTGGTGTAGACAGTGTAGAAAGTGAACCACTAGTTATTTTTGTTAATGGTGTGCTAACTAAGAATAAGAAAATCTGGCAGGAGTTAGTGGATGTTAAGAAAGTGCAAAAGGCAACATTGTATCTGATAAAAAACAATGAGTACTATAGAAATGTGTATGTGGGAGAAGAAGAAAGTTTTAGCAGAAGATACTGAAACGCCAAGTGGACAAATTGAAAAAGTGGACATGTTAAGATGTGAAGAAATCTATGAACATTACAGTGTGCATCCACTTCATTCAAAAAAAGTGATGGGGAACACTATTGAGTTGTTCCAAATGAAAAAAGCAAAAGGAAGTCTTATGAGTGTATGGGAAGAGAGCTTGGAAGCTCGTTGTTTTCCGCAGTTGTTCCCAACTGGAAAAGGAGGACAATATGATGAACGTCCTGTGCAGATTCCAGCATCTGAATATCGGACAACAAGGTTGTATGCAGAAGATCCAAGATTTCAACAATGTATTCCTTATATATTTCATCTATTTCATCTTTTGTTTGAGGAGAGTGACTTGTCTGGACTTTCATATGCAGTCAAACACATTTTAAAAACGGGAATACATCTGCAAAATGTAGCTGCAAAAGATTGTATGGATAAAGTTCACCAGAGAGATGATCATCTAGAATCTCTGCTCATTAATCTGATGGCATGTCAGCGTGGGACTAATGAATATTGGTACCGTCGTCATTGAGAACAGAAATGTATGCTACGGAACTTAGGAACTCCTACATGGTTCCTTACCCTAAGCTGTGCTGAGTACGCTTGGGGTGATTTACTTGAATTTCTTTGGGGGGCAAATTGCAATATAAAAAATATTAAATACAAGACACCTCCGGAATTGTGCTCTTTGGATCCTGTTAATGTATGCAGGTATTTCAATCATGGATTTGAGGCTATGATGTCTTTTATCTGCAATAAAAAAAATTCTCCTCTTGGAGAAGTGGTGGATTTCTTTTGGAGAAAGGAGTATCAAGCAAGAGGTGCTCCTCATATACATATGCTGTTATGGATTAAGGACGCTCCTAAATTTGGAACAGATGCAGATGATACTGTTTTGACTTTTATTGAACAAGATGCAAAATGTGCTGTACCCAAAAGCACAGAAGAAAACAACTTAAGAGCACAAGTCTTACGATTCCAAAGCCACCAATGTGGAAAATACTGTCGACAAAGTACAAATCTAAGGATAAGTTCTACACCAAATGTCGTTTTGCATTTCCATGTCCTGTAATATCCATAGGAAGAGTGAACAGTTTTATGTCATCTTTGCGACATACCATCACAAGAAAGTCTCCAAAAAATACCTACAACTTAAGAAGAAATGAAGAGTCAAAATACATAAATGACTACAACCCAGTTATTTTGTCCAAGTGGAATACTAACATGGATAGTCAGTATGTTGCGGACAATTCCATCGCTGTTGCTCGATATGTAACGTCCTTTATTACAAAATCAGAAAAGACGGAATTGAAAGAAAAGTGGGAAGAGATTTCTCACGAGAAGACTCTAAGTAAGAAATTATACAGTTTCAGTTTGAAGATGTTATCCCATCGAGAAATCGGAGCATATGAATGCTCAGATCGGTTATCATCTGCAAGTCTATACTCCAAATCTAGAAGAATCATTTGGGTGAGTCTATGCCTTGCAGTAATGCAAAATCGAGTACTGAAATCTGTACAAGAAATTGAATATTTAGCAGAAAAAGATCCAGAAAGTACACATATTACCCAAACAGAAGTCATCATCTTGAGAACAGGTGTCTCTATGAAGTGCTGCAAAACTACACTTTTAAATGGAATACTACAGAGAACATCAATGATGAAAAATATGGAGTCATTGGTTCCGAAGTATGTTTGGTGAAACAAAAGAAAGTAAATTTGATTAATCACAGAAAGCTGAGTTGCGACACTTCTGATAAAAGGGAATTTTACTATTTAGCCCTTTTATAACTATTCAAACCGTGGAGTTCAGAACTGGAATAACTTGGAGATTTCAAGAGCTATGAAGATTCCTTTAATGCTTGTAAAGATGGCATACAATGCAGTGCTTTTGCAAATTATGTCAACATGTTGAACAATGAAATTGATCAAGAAGCTACAATTGCAGCTGAGATTAATAGAAACAGTTCTCAAGACAGTCAAAGTTCTGCTGCGCTGAGTCAAGATCCACTAGGACAACCAATTGTTGAAAATGAAGCAGCAATCGCCATGAATGAGGTGGAAACAGCAATGCATCAAGCTCAAGAAGATGTAACAAACTTAGCAAACTTGGAAGAACAACTAAATGTTGAACAGAAACAGCTGCAATGCTGTCCACAATTCTCTATTCAAGACGCTTCTTTCCATACTATGTCTATAACATCATTGGTGGACTTGATGAAGAAGGAAAAGGAGCAGTGTACAGTTTTGATCCTGTTGGGTCATACCAACGAGATGCATACAAACCTGGAGGCTCTGCAAGTGCCATGCTTCAGCTACTGTTAGACAACCAGATCGGTTACAAGAATATGCAGAATGTTGAGCGTGTGGAGTTGACTCTGGACAGCGCCATACAGCTTGTTAAAGGTGTTTTCATTTTAGCTGCAGAGAGAGACGTGCACACTGGTGATGCCCTTAAAATTAGCATTGTCACCAAGGATGGTGTAAAAGAGGAGACATTCTTGCTGCGGAAGGACTGATTTATTGCTCTATGTCCAGTGTTTAGTCGAACAAGTGCTCCGCTCTGTACAGAATTTTACTGTAAAGTTTTTCTAATGTAAAAAACAAAAACAAAAAAAGAAACAAATATATGAGCAAGTGAGATAACAGATTGACCATGGATTAATTCATCAAAAGAAAGAGTGCTCATGCACGTAATTTCAAGCTATCCAAATGTACGTGAGTGGACAAGCTGGAACAGGAAAAAGTTTTTTAATTAAAGTAATTACAAGTTATCTACAGGAAACAACTGAGTCGCATTTGTCTTATGTTGTCACTGCTACAACTGGGTTGGCAGCACACAACATTAAAGGAATTACTTTACATTGTTTACTCATGCTACCACTAGAGCATGAAAACAAATTGGAATACCACAAGCTATCTGGAGAATCTTGATGTGAAGTTTCAAGAGTCTTGAAGAAAATTAAACTTCTCATTATTGATGCGGTAAGCATGGTATCAAACTTATTGCTTGCCTTTGTGCATTTAAGAATGCAGAAAACTCTTAAAACAGAGTATGACGTGTTATTTGGAGGAAAACACATCATAGTTTTTGGAGATATACTGCAACTGACGCCTGTAAAAGGACAACCAGTATTTAAAACACTTGCGCTTGAAGATGCCAGAATGTCTTCGGGTAGTGTTGGAAACGTGAACATTTGGTCATATTTTGAATACAAAGAACTCATTACAAATATGCGACAGGCAAATGATATTGATTATGGAACTATTCTCCAAGATATAAGAATTGGACTACTGACTGAACATGACAAACAAGCTTTGCAGACTCGATTACTTTCTAATTTGTTTCCAAATGAAAATGTAGTTTCTGAGAAAATATACATGAAAATTGCAGAAAACAAATCTGTAATCTGCTTAATGCCAACACTGCGTGAGTGTTGTATATTCAACGAACAACTTTTGAAACTGGAAAATGAAGAAATAATAAAAATGGAAGCCATCGATAAAATAGAGCATGAAGGAATCACTATTATTTTGACAGAAAAATTGAAGACAAAATGGGATTCTTTAAATAAATCAATATCTAAAACTGCTGGTTTAGAAAAGAATCTATATGCATGTAGAAACCGTCAGATAATTTTAAGGCGTAATTTGGACGTAGAAAAAGGTTTAGTTAATGGAGGAGTGGGCAAAGTTGTGGATTTTGTTAATTATCAAAATAAAGATGGTATTGAATTCTTAAAAATGACATTAGATCAGATTGAAGATGTTAAACAAATTGGTCGTTGTTCAGTTCGTTTTTTTTGCTTGTTAAAGATTTATATGTCTGTAGAAAACAGTTTCCAGTTTCTCTGGCATATGCAGTGACTATTCATAAATCTCAAGGTTTAAGTGTTGACAGTGCTTTGGTGAACATTGGAAATACTGTGTTTAAAGAGGGTATGGCATATGTTGCTTTGTCGCGAGTCAGAACATTACAGAAGGTTACTGCAGGTGCAAACTGTGTCAAAGAGTATAATAGGTTAAGAAGAACATATGCTCCCTATTTAGGTCAATATCCTGTATTTGAAAAGCGTGTGGTTGGTCCAAAAAGACGGTATGAGTATATCTGTTCTGAAGGTGTAGAGAAGGGAAAAAAACAAGATAATGTGATTGCAAGCAAAAAGAAAAAGGACATCATTATTCCACAGCAGATTGAAGTATTTATGGAGGCTATACAGCATTCCTTTTTGCACGGTTCTGGGCTCCTCTGGTGCGCCGTTAGACCCCATGGATCACTTAGGGCGTACTATTACACTTCTACCGAGAACACCTCTCTGGCACCAACTGACCCTGTTGGGCATCAGCTTGGTCCCCAATTAGCACTGGCCTGTGCCTCAACACCTTTATCGCAGGCCACTCAAATTATGCCAAACTCTGTTGTGGCCCTCGGGTCCAGATGTGCAGGCTCTGAACTTCTCCCAGATTCCTGTCTCAGATCCAGAACTGACTTTGTCAAGGTCTTAATCTAGGTCATGCTGTGAAATAAATAAAACATAGCCTGTGATTTGGGGGGACTGCCCTTTTGAGACCTTGCCTTTATACCAGCACTGTCAATGAAACAAATCTGTGCTTGCGCCGATCTCGCAGTCTGAAAATGTTGATAAATTAAATAAAAATAATCAGTGAATCACAGAGTTGGGATTCCCCCTGCACTCTGTGAGCCTAAAAGCTATAGTGCTAGTGTATAGAACACAAATGTATATGTTTTCTTAAACACGGTTCTAGTGGAGATCATGTTACAAAAGCAAAACAGAAGATAATGGAGGTGCAGAAACAAAATTGTGGAATAGTACACATTCCCTTCAAAGAGGTAAAAAAATAAGTTTTTACTTGGGAATTTGTCTCTCCAACTTTAACCATCACAGAAAGGCACAACTAGTTAGCATTAATTTAGCATTAAGCAATGTGTCTGCCATACAGCCACTCTAAGGCAATAATTCTAGTTTACATAATCCCTACCTTTTGTGTAATCTTCAAAGCAAATCAATCAGATAAGTTTAAATAAACCACTTTACTGCATTAGACACATTATCATTATTAGGATATTTAATGTATGTATGTATGTATGTATACTTTTATAGCGCGGTCCTGTCACCCCAAGGGCATCCTGGCGCTTGAAATCAACAGTATCACCACATACGCTGCTCAGACAACCCTGGGGAAGAGATGATACATAATCAAATTTGTTATTTATGTCATCAGAAATGTGGGAGAAAGAAGGGCAAAACTTATATATGCAAACGGAGGAAAATGCAGAGCAAGGTGGGCAAAATGAAACCTGCTAAAACTATCTCTGATGTCTTCATTTTCAACTCCTCAAGTATAGCCTTTAATCAAGACCATCTACTCCATCCTTCAAGTGGAAAGCCATTAATAATCTTGTGTATTCATATTCCTTGACACCATTATGTATGTAATCTACCTGGTCATGTATACTCAATAGGTGATTTTTTTTGAATGGCCACCATTGAGATCCCATGACTATACAAACCTCACCCTTTCCAGCCAGAAAGAAATTGACAGAACCTCTGTTTTATGAAAGGTGAGTACCAACTGCAAAATGGACCCCAATCCTAGGATTGTGGCCATAGCAACTTCTTCTAGAACCTGCCCTACAATTTGGGCGAATCACTGACAGAATATCGACAACCAGAATATCGACAACAAAAATATCAGACCTGAAATATCGATGTCTAGAATATCGAAGTCCTATCTACATAATGGTAAGTACAAAAATATTTTTTTTAAATATTGTTGTTAGAAATATCGTTTTTTTTCAATGTTTAAAGATAATGTAAAAGAAATAAAATAATACATATATTTAAAATAAACATTGTTAAAATTATTAGAAAAGTTTCAAATTATAATTAATACATGTAATGTAAAAATAAATTAAACATACATATATAAAATATCATATTTCTTTACTTAATATTAATAAATAATTATTTAATAAATTATAAATTGATACAAACATATTAAAATGTATAAATACATATATATATACACATTCACCAATAACATAAAAATAAAAATAACATATATAATAAATGAAACTATTAAAATATTTTTAAAATACATTTGACACTACATTAACCTAAACATTAGATAAAATATTGGATAGCAGAGGGGATAAAATTACTATTACCACTCCAGAGAGCGCAACAGTAGGGAAAGTGTTGGATAGCGTGGGAATGGAAATTACTACTCACACTCCAGTAAGTGCAACAGTAGGGAAAGTGTTGGATAGCGGAGGGGTAAAAATTACTATTCCCACTCCAGAGAGTGCAACAGTAGGTAAAGTGTTGGATAGCGTAGGAGTATTCCCACTCCAGTAAGAGCAACAGTAGGGAAAGTGTTGGATAGCGGTGGGGTAAAAATGACTATTCCCACTCCAGTAAGTCCAACAGTAGGGAAAGTGTTGGTTAACGGAGAGGAAAAAATACTATTCCCACTCCAAAGAGTGCAACAGTAGGGAAGTTGTGGGATAGCTTAGAAATTCAAATTATATTCTCACTCCAGTAAGTGCAACAGTAGGGAACGTGTTGGATAGTGGAGGGGTAAAAATTACTATTCCTACTCCAGAGAGTGCAACAATAGGGAAAGTGTTGGATAGCAGAGGGATAAAAATTACTATTCCCACTCCAGTAAGTGCAACAGTAGGGACAGTGTTGGATAGCGGAGGGGTAAATATTACTATTCCCACTCCAGAGAGTGCAACAGTAGGGAAAGTGCTGGAGAGCATAGGAATAAAAATTACTATTCCCACTCCAGTCAGTGCAATACAAGGGAAAGTGGTGGATAGCAGACGGGTACAAATTTCTGTTTCCTCAAAATTTAATTAGAAATAAAAAAAGACAAAATAGCAACTTCAATACAACATTTGCAAAAAAACTATTTAAAAATATTAAAAAATTAAATACAAACATTAATTTATAAAACTTTAAAAACAACATTTTTCAAACAAATAACTATCTTAAAAATAAAATAATTGTAATAAAGAAAATATTTATTAATATGTTTTAAATAAATTACAAACCGTATTCCCCTATAAACGCACAAACAACTCATACAAAATTTACAGAATTAACTTATCTACCAATTAAATATGTATAATTTTCCGTCAATTAATAATTAAATATTATTAAATGAATTAACACAAAAACCACTATAAAATAGAAATATAAAATAAATAGTAATAAATAAAAAAGATGAATTACTTTATTTTAATGACATTACTTCCCACCCTATTCGCCTATAAACCTATAACACACTTCTTAACAAAATAACACTATTACCATAATTACCAATTTACTAATTATTAATAAATTAATAACCCATTAATAACTAATTAATACATTAATAAAAAATACTAATAAATAAATGTTAACAATTACTTTGCTATAAATTACTTCCCACCCTATTCCCCTATAAACCCACAACCCTCTAAAAAAAACAAATTATTAATGTAATTATCAATTAATCAATTATTAAAAATGTGTAACCAATGAATACATTTTTATTAATAAATTAATGATATATACTAATACATAAAAAAGAAACATTTCTTTATTATACTTAAATTACTTCCCACCCTATTCCCTTATAAACTCACAACCTGCACGGAAAATAAATAACCCAATTATTATAATTAGCAATTAATACATTTGATTAACCAATTATTAATTAATTAATAATTAATTATTTATAAATGCTAATAAATAAAACATAATACATACTTTATTATCATTAAATTACCTCCCACCCTATTCCCCTATAAACCCATAGCCCACTCCTAAAAAAATAATACAAATATTAAAATTACCTGTTAATTAATTAGTAATATTGAATAATTAATTAATTATTAATTACTAATAAATTAATTATAAACACAAATACATAAAAATGAATAATTGCTTTATAATAATGATATTACTTCCCAACCTATTCCCCTATAAACCCACAACCTGCTACAGAACTAACATATGCAAATATTATTTAACATAAAACATTTTATTGCTAGAAATGTAACACATACATTAATAAATATTACTATACTTATACAAAAAAATGACATCACATACTTTTAACAAACATACGAAAATACAGAACACTAATATAAATATTGATATTAACAACAATATTTTTACTAACGATATTACTGTCTTCGATATTTTTAAAAAAAACAAAATTTCTTTACCTTACTGTCGATATTCTGAACCACAATATTCTTGATGTCGATATTCTTGTACCTCGATATTTAAAACTCAATATTATTGTACACCTGAAAAAACTCCTCTATATTTTGTTTGTTTAACAATTTGAACTTCATGAATTGTCGGTCTTGGCCAGTACATAGGGACGAGGATGGCAAATAAATTGTCAGTTTCAGATATTTCTCTGGGTAGTCTTTACCAATGAAGGGAATTTGTCACAACATGCTCTGTGGCTGGGATGATGTAATAAGGATAATAGGATCCCTACCAGTCTTTGGGTAGCCAGGTATGTCTTAATTGGTAGATGTATTCATTGCAAGTGCACAGTAGACATATTCAACTGAAATACACTAAAATATCGGCGTTACTGTTAGAACATCCATGCAGCTGATTCTTGTAAACATCCAGTGCTTCAGATATGCATTTATGCAAGTCTCTTATCAGTTTCGCCGAAAGTGAAAAAGTCTATTATCTACATGTTTCTTCCATGGGTATGAAATGTGTCGCACATTTTTTCTAACTTCCTAATCATATCTCCAATGGTGGTTGTGCGCTTCTCCATATTCTACACCTTTGCCCAACTGGACTGACAAGCATGAATGCTTGACGACCTTCTGTCTATGAGTGATTGTAAAGTGAGCAAAGATGTATGATTAATTTGTTGTTAATGTAACGGTCCTCATCAAAACTAGTGAGTTTTCAAACTGCAGTTATATGCCAGTGATGTCTCCAGTTAAACTCAGAATTTCCTTCCAGAATGTCTGTATTGCCATGTGTTGTTAAGCAAATTGCACTACATGATCATGTTTCCAACCAACCATAGAGACCCGGATTGATAATTACAGAGAAGGACGGCTTCTGTTTTATTGTGACATGTGCCTCGGCTTCCATAGAGTTAACACTCTAGCAAAGTGGTTCTTAAATCTTCAACTTCTGAAGGCCCCCACTTCATCATTACTGGAACCAGGGGAGCCCCGCCATCTCTTTGGAATCAGGGGACCTCCAATGAGTCATTATTAAAAGCCTCCCTGGCCTAACCATTTTCGATGATTTAAACCACAAAACATTACGCAAAAATATAGAAATAGGCACTCATCAAAGAAATACAAAAATGATTAAATATTTTTGTAAATTCACAAACAAATGTGAAAAAAGTCTACATTTTGATAGTAAAAAGAAGGGTGGAGTATTTCTAAATTCTTTACTTATCTACACTTTATTAACCTTTTAATATTATTCAATTGTCTAAACAGTTGTGGGTTTCCTGAGTAGGCTGTGTGGACACCCAGGGGTCCCCGGACCACAGGTTAAGAACCACTGCTCTAGCATATAAAACGTTTCTGTGAGTAATCCTGGGTTTATCTTTGCTAGCACTGGCAAACGTGGCAGGTTTCCCTCACAGAAAATGTATGTAGGAACAGCAGAAGAAAGCCAGAATTAAAGTTGTAAATAAATAAATAAAAATCTAAAACCTATTCGACTGAAAAAGAGACTGTTTAAAAATTACTCAAGGAAGGCGCAAAATAGCTATTGTTGCGTTCCCGTGTCTATTTGTCTTATAGGCACTATATCAGATACCACGCTAGAGATAAAGGACCAATATCAGTCACCAGTGTGGATTGTTTTTTGTTTTTTTTACATTTATTGTTAGGGTGGTCACATAATAACTGATCCTCATAGGGCAAGTATGCCATGAGAATCTGAAGTAAGGCCTTAGGCATCTTTTCATTACCCAACTTCACCATTTTTGGATACAGAGGGTATAATTTACTGTTGGCCGGTAACTGGACAAAAATTGATTGGTATTGCATCTACAAACCCCTCGTTCTCTGCTTCATTTAGAGTGAAGGGTGCACAGTGTTTCTGATGGCCGGCTGTGAATGATTTCATGTTAGGAAGCACCCTATTTGCAGCTTAAACACAGGGTCAGAATAGCATGGGAAGGGCCCCCATTGTATTCTTCTTGTGCTTTTTCTTTATTGGCGACTGGGCAGCATCTTATTCCAATAACGTGGGGGAGACAAATAAAAAAGAAAATCAGCACAACTTCACCACTACCCCCTCCCCCCTTCTCCAATTCCTAAAGATTTTAGCCCTGTGAGTAAGAACTTGTAGGTTGGTGGCCATAGAGGCTTTAAACCCACAGATTTGTATGCTGAGCATTTGATTGGTGCAATTTTAATAAGCAGATAAAAGCACTGTACAATAGATATATTTTGTGGTTTAAATAGTATATAAGCTTATGTGATTGTAGGACTCTATTTTATGATGGGCTGCCAGGGGTTGCAAAAGAAAAGGAAAAGAAAGGGAGCTATCGACCCGTATCCCAATGTTATTGTGAATTAATTCAAATGGACCTTGCCCCCTATCCCGTCTACGTTGGGGTGTTCAGCAATGGTCAGTTCGAATCAAGCACTGTGGGGTGCATTTTAAAGCCTCATGGCCACTGGTAGCATTTGCTTACAATTATCCTATGTTTTTCCCTCGTTTGATTGTATAAGATTTACTTACTCGTCTCAAGCCTTTGTCAACCTGGAGGACCTGAGTTTTAATTTCAAGTTACCTTATACTCAGGGCTCTAGGTAATGATTGATTGCTTGCTCTTTTGAACAGTATGTTTGTTGAAGTTGCACACTGCATTTTTGCACGATTATCCAGTGTTTAGCAAAGTTGATACCGGAAGGTTTGTGACTTTAAACTGTGAATGATCTTTTTGCAAAGAATCTCATTATGCTTGTACTTTATACTTTTGTATGTTTTTTTAGTCAGGTTGATATATAACGGTCCATATTCTTACACTGTTTATGCTTTTTGGCACAGAATGTATTTTGCTGATTACACAATACACCTACTGTATGATTGCCCTGTGTTTGCCAGGTGTATACAGAAATTTGTTGATTTTAACAGTTTTATTTTGTTAATTAACCTGTAGATATGATCTTATAATTGTCTGAATAGAGTATGTTTATGGTTTTTATGAATAAAAAACTAATAAGAAATTGACACTGAACCAATGCCCTCAAAACTTTGAAATATGGAATCTGCCCTAATGCTTCGTTCTAAGCAAAATCTAGATACTCGGAACAAAAAGATGAGATGGACCCATGTGAGGTACATTGCAACTTTTTATCACTCTTCATTTAGCAGCAACCATTCGACACTATAGAATCATATTTTGTAAATAAATTCCAAACTAGTTTTCTTGAAAGATTTTTCTACAACAGTCGACTATAATGAACCTTGTTGGACTTTTCCGTTTCTGTAGGGCCATCCCCAAACATTTTGCCGTCACCCTCCTGTTTTCTGAGCCTGTTTTTTGCTGGCATTTGGGACTCTAGAGGGCCATATGTATCAACACATTTCCCCATAGACACAGAATGGGAAAAACCCTTTGATACATCTGGCCCAGAGTGCACTTTGCAACACCTAACCAGTGCTAAAGTGCTTCTGCTCTCTCTTTAAAACATGGTGAAACTGGCTTAAACCAATTCCCACATTTACCATACTTTAAAGTCCCTAGTAAAGTAGTGCCACATGTATCCATGGCCTGTAAATAAATGCTACTAGTGATCTGAGGCACTGATTGTGCCACCCACTTAGGTAGCATCTTAAACAGGTCTCAAGCTTGTAATTTCTGCCTGTGTGTGCAGTTTTAAACTGCCAATTCGACCTGGTAAAACATTTTTTTTTGCCAGGCGTAAGCCTTCGTTTTTAATACATATAATTCACTCTTATGGTAGGACCAAAACAACCTAAAGGGCAGAGTGCATCATATTAAAACATTTTGACATTTAGGTTTTACATGTCCTAGTAGTGAAAACTCCTAAAGTTGTTTTTCACTATTGTTAGAACTACCCATTCCGTATAATAATATTGGCCTACCTTATTTAATTTAATGGGAGGTAATTGTTGATTGGGAGCAGCTAGGAAAGTCATGATTAGTGTCTCAGTAATTGTAATTTAAAATTTTCTTTAGTAGTAAAGTTGGAATTTCAGTCACAACTCTGAAGATGCCACTTTTAGTAAGTTGGCATTTTCCTGTCCTACCAATTTGGTGCTCGCTGCCTGTCCCTTGGTCCCATAACTAGGTGCAGTTAGCAATTGGCCTTTGAGTATTCCCCCTAGACAGTATCACAAAGGAGGGTCTGGGTGTTGGCAGGATGGACCATCTCTGACTTAATGGGGAGGGCTGTCACCTACAACACTTGTATTTCAAAGGCAGTGGCTCAACTGACAGATTTGCTAGCGTATGGTGCCCCCAGACACACTAGGACCAGGGTACGGAAGAAGGAAATTCCAGACACCTCAGTAGGGGGAAAATCCAGACATTTCTCCCACTTTAAAGCTGGCACCAGGTATAACTATTGGGCTCTCAGAACCAACTCTGCAGTACACTCCTGGATTTGTGGATAGTATAGACGAAGGGCACCCTGCTTGCGGAGAATGAAGACTGGACTTGCACCCTTCATTCCAGGCTGAAGTGACTCCATGGAACAGCTGACTGACCTCCGGTCTGAACTACAGGGACATAAAAACCTCCCAAGGACTCCTTTCAACTGCCCCGCTGACCTGCCACACTGGATCTGCAACTTAACCTGCCTGAGCCCTGCAGTCCTCTGCTGGAGTGAGTTCCTGATCACAAAGAGGTGCCCCTCTAGTCCTGGACCCTTGGTGTGGTATGAGCTGAATTACTTGAAGAAAGGAGAAATTGTGACGTTATGGGCTCTTCCCATCCACGAACGGGTCAGTTTGTGCCAAGATCTCACTGCCCACATGCTGCCCTCGCACCCAATGTGAAGCTCTGATGAAAATGACTCCCCTCTCCAACGACCGCCAGGTAAGACTGGTAATGTGAGCTCTGCACTTCGTGCTACAGCATCAATAGCCTGTGGGGACTGTGTGCACGAATCTCCACCAATGATCGTCTGTGATGTCTGACAGGATATTCGTGCTACAGCGAGGACCATCCATGACACCCAGCCTGCTCTTCGCGCTACGGCAGCAACCATCGGCAATGCTCTCGATGCTCCTCACGGCCTATTACCTTATGAACAGTAATTTATTCCAATTTACTCTATTTTTCTAAGTTGGTATTGAATTTTTCTTGTGTTGCACTTCCACTTGATCACTCTTTGTGTGGTGCATAAATACATTACACATTGTCCTTAAGTTAAGCCTGACTGCTTTTGTGCCAAGCTAAAGAGTGTTAATCACAGGTTAATTTAGTGACTGTTTGTGGTTCACTCTGACAAGGATTGTGGCTGTTGATTGAGAAGGGCTCAACCCCTCAACCAACAACCCAGTTTATCACATACCCATATAATAAACCATTATTTATTGACTCTATCATTAACAAGCATTGGTAAAGACAATAGGTCTCTGGAATTTTGCAGCATGTTGATTTCCATTGGCTTGACTTTTGGCTGCTTTTTTTCTGGTGGGAAGTGTCAGACAACGAAGGGGGAGGAGGCAGGGGGTGGCCATGGCACATAAAAACAAGGAGGGGAGGACTGGCCAAGCAGCATTGCAGGATGGGAGCAGGGGGAAGAGGCAAGCACAATGCGGGAGGATAGAGGGTGAAAGGGAGTGAAAGTAAAATACCTCTGAAAGCGGCAAGCAGTGGAAGGACAATGGACAAGGGAAGCAGTACTTGGGCTATGCTCTAGTGTAAGGACATACACACGAAGAGGAAGTGACGCCCATACTTACTCACCATGGAGAAGAAAGAAACCAGTGACAATGTAGCCAACCATTGTTAATCCTTGGGGGGGGGCTTTAAGACCCTTGTAAGTAAACAAAATGCCTCGCAAGCAACAGTGCATGTGCTGTTTCAGGCCAGACCTAAAGTATAGGGGAGATAGCAGGCCCATCAAACATACTGAAGGGCATAAAAACAACCAATAGTGCCCCCAAAACATTTAGGGCTGCCACGGTGAAGGCAGGATAGTGTTTAAAGTGGGGATTGGAATATGTCATTTACTGAGGGGATACAACCGTTATCAATCAGCCTTTACCATGCAGGACCTATACTATGCAGCCTGTGTCACGCAGGTAAGTATCTTAAAAAACACACATTTTATGTTATTTAAAAAAAATATCACTTTAAGGTTTAGGGATGGGTAGAATAAAAGGGAGGTAGGGATGATTTTAGCATTTAGTGGTGGTTAGAGGTAAAGGGAGGTTAGGATAATTTTAGGGGTAGGTAGAGGTAAAGCGAGGTAATGGTGGGTTTAGGGGTGGGTATAGGTAAGGAGAGGTAAGAGTGATTTTAAGGTTTGGGGAGGGTAAAGGTTAAAGGAGGTAAGGGTCATTTTAGGCTTCAGGGAAGGTCAGGGTGATTTTAAGGTTTGGGTGGGTACAGGTAAAGGAAGGTAAGGGTGACTGTAGAGTTCAGGGGTGGGTAGAAGTAATGAGAGGTAAGGGTGATGTTAGGGTTCAGGGATAGGTAGTTGTAAGGGTTTTTATGGCCAAGGGGTGGCTAGAGGGAAGAGGAGGTAAGGGTATTTTAAGGGTTCAAGGAAGTGTAGAGGTTAAGGGAGATAGGGATGAATTCAGAGTTCATGGGTGGGGAGAGGTAAAAGGAAGTCAGAATGAATGTAGGGGTCAGTAGTGGGTAGAGGTAAGGGTGATTTCACAAGAGGGGGAATTCATTTCTAGGATACAACATTTATATAGATTGATACACAAGGATTTCTATGTATGCACATCCAGTATAATGAAAGTTTTAATGCAGCCTGGGCTGCTATAGTAGAAATACCCGTTTCAACATGGAAGGCTCCAGTGGGGTTCCAGGACTCAAGCCCAGCAGCGACCTAAAGAAATGTTTTCTTCTACTTGGAGCTTCTTCAAGTTATCAAATTAGTTCAGCCCCATATAAAGCCACAGCCTAGCCTTTCTGCTAGCGGAGCTGCAGGATTATACTCTGGGATTTTACAACCACTTTATGTTTCACATCAAGGATTGCCCTTGAGTTTTGCAATAGACTGGTGGTTGACCTGTCTATCTGTGCTCTACTGTCCAGTCTCTCCTCAAACCGAATCCCCAGGTAATCATATCTTGGAACCTGCTCAAAGGGAGCACTTTGCACCTTAGTTTTACTTTTAAGCCCCGGGGTTGGCGTAGTAAGAAATTCCTTCATTTGTGTACTGTTGATGGTTAGGTCCTTCTTAGAACAGTAATCCAAGAACGCATCAAGTAACTTATGTGATGTGATCTGTTGTTGCCAATAATATAGCAATGTCTGAAAAGAGATGAACCAGCACTTTGTTCCCTGCAATATTAGGTTCATCTAAGTTCACATTTAACAGATGTTCAACCACATCATTAAAAAATCAACTGAAAAATACTGGATCCATTAACACAGCACTGCCTAACACCTTGCTCATTCGGAAAAGGGGCACTGCACTCACCAAGAGGGAAATTTTGAACCTTAGCCGTGTTTTTGGTATGCAGCCCAATAATAACATTAAGCAAGGAACTATCTACAACCATCTTGCACATGGTTGACCATAACTCCTCTCGATTGACGAGGTCAAAGGCCGACTTAAGGCCCAGAAATATCAGATACAGGGCAATGTTCGTGACCACTCTGTATTTAAAAAAAATCAAGTATAAGCTCATTGCCCGATCCACCATACTGACCTTCGGCCTCAAGTCAGCCTGTGCCTCCGTCCATATAGAGTTGCTCTCCATACAGCCCTAAAATGAGTTTAGTAGCACCTTGCCTATTGGATGATAGTTGGAAGGATGTTTCCTACTCCCCTTTTTGTGCATTTGCACAAGGATTGCCAGCTGCCAAGAGGTCGATATCCTATCCTCCACAATGACTGTGATTAACACAAGGGACCAGGCTTTAAGCTCCTCGTGGTGAAGATCAGGGGGAATTAGATCCATATGTCACAAAAAGTACCCCACAATTATCTATACAGGGAAGGATAGGAATTTAGAAAGAAACCTTTCAATTGTCAATTACTAAGTTGTGGGAAAGGAAGCAATTCCTTTTTTTGCTATAACCCTCACACACTCTAGTAGTGTCATGCTTCATCATCGGGTTGACCCTGACTCCAAAAGGTCAGGGTGGGCTCAACCATATTTCAGGAAGCACTTAAAAGAAAATGGACAGGAGGTATAAAGATTAAAACTCCTCCTGCTGGTCCAGGTATCCCTTTGTTAGTGGAACTGCAGGGGATATTAAACTTAAAAAAAATATATATGTGGGTCGTAAGGAGATTTATGGTCCTATGACCCTAGTGCCAACACATTTCACTCTGAAAAATAGTGGCCCAATCGGATCCCAGACTTTCTTCAGGGCAAAAAATGGTGTCCTCCCTGGTTATATTGTCACCGGAATTCTTTCTATCTTTTTGTATGTAAGGGGCAGATAGATGCTCCTTTGTTAAAAGTACGGAAAACAGATAACTTATCTTTACTCCTGTGGTTCTATATATTACTCCATCCCAATTTGGCAGGGTTTGATCTTCACTGGAGATCGCAGCGCAATGGGGGTAGCCTGTAGTCAAACTTATACCAAGGGTCCTGCCCCGCTCGTTGACCTACTCAGTTTGCATCTCTGGGCTTTCGGGAATTAGATCCCTGCCTGGAGCTTTATTTAAGTTTAGCTCTATCCACCTGAGGGGCGAGAACTTTTAGGGCCCATTTATATCACCTAATCAGACCTCTCTGTTGACTTTAGTGGTTGTATCTATATGGAGTTTACTAGCAAAAAGCTTCTTGAAAGTACTCATTTATTCCATGGAACCTATATGGTAGTCCACATTAGTAGCACTTCGCTGGCTGACATCAGAGACAATTTTCCAAAATGTTTTTGTGTCTTTTCTATCAGTTGCTTTCATCAGCTCCAGCCATTGCTTGTGACTGGCCTCTTTTTTCCTTTTATACTCATTTTATACCCTTTCTTGGGCTGGTGGAATACTGCTTCATGGATCAAGGAAAGGTGCTGTGTAGTTAGTGCGGTTGAGACCTTGTGTTTTGCATTTAGGCACTCAAGGTCAAACCACCAGTTGCTTTCTTGTTTGAGTGACCTAAAGTATTATACCATATTATTTGTATCTGTTCCAGGATCTTTATAAAGGAGTCAAATATTCTACTTTTGTGGTTTCCAACACTTCCTGCTGTACTACAATCATAAAAACTAGATATTATATTATTGAGTGGGTCATTTTCCTTAAGATATTATCATGATCCCAGCGAACTGACTTACTGGCATTTGACATTATTAAATCGTATTGGTACTGTGAAAGTTCCTCTTCATCTAGCAGTGGGTCCACCCCGCTCCCCCACAGCCTATAGTGAGGCCATCTATAATCGGATCATAATCACTTTCCACCTTCTGTAGGACTTCCAAGTCAATCACCTTTTCCCAACCTTGGATGTGAATTATGCATATAATCAATCAGTGGCGACTTAGGTCCCCGATTGAAGGTGTTACTGGCTGGAGAACTTGACTAAGGGGCTCATTAGGATGGCGGACGGACTTGCGTCCGTCCGCCACCCTAGAGGAGGAGGGACCGTCCGCAGGGGCCGCGGCGGTCCATCCAGTGCAATTAGGATGTGACCGCCAGGGTGGCGGTCACATCCTCTATCTTTAACATTGCGGCGGGTGCGGCTTCAAGCGGCACCCGCCGCAATGTTAAAAATGCATGCACTGCATTTGCGTGCACACAGCGGCAGGCACCGCGCGGTGCCTGCTGCTTTGTTCACGCAAATGCAGGGGGGTACCAAAGGTACCCCCCATGTGCACCCCCCACCCCCCTTCACCCAGGGGGCCCGCAACGGGCCCCCGAAGTGAAGGTCCGTATGCTTTTCCACGGCGGAAAAGCCGCCGAGGAAAAGCATACATTTTACACCATCCTAATATGGCTGGCGGTGTCTGATAGACACCGCCAGCCATGTTAGAGCTTTTCCGCCGCGGTTGTAAGCCAACCGCGGCGGAACAGCGGCGGATTGAAACCAGGACCCACCAGCCATCCTAATGTGGCGGTGGGTCTCTGGTGGGTCCGCAGAGGATTTTCCGCATCCGCCGGGTCGGCGGTGGCTTCCGCCGGCACAGAGGATGCGGAAAATCCTCCATCCTAATGAGCCCCTTAATCTGGCCATTTAAAAACTGCAAGCCTTCTTTTATAAGCAATAGTACCAAAGCTTTTCCTTTCTTTGAGGACCGTTTCCACTGCATAGGTAAGTAATTCTTTATTGCTCAGTTAATTAAAACCTTTGCAATCAGCATATTTACACGTAAGTAAACTTAAAATAACATTTTTGTCTAATAGAACATTGCTATCAAACATTTCGATAAAATTAACGTTCAAATATTCGGAGCATTTCGTGAAGCCAAAAAATACAGATAGGTTTTCCCTTATCTTAATGCTAAGTCATTGTGTGAACAAAAAGAGTCTTTGTTCTCATCCGTAACGCGATGGGCTCTTGGAGCAGTTTTGAGCAGTACCATCAAATGGCCGTGATAAAATGAAAAGCAAGCCCATTGGCTACCTGCAGCTTCTACAGATTCTTAAGATTTTGTGACCCATCCGTGATGACCGTGGTATTGAGTTTGTGGTAGGGGCATACAGGGACGGCAGTGTGAATTAAATGTTGTGTAAGTTAGTTTCTTCTGGACTCTATCTTCTGGCATTCTGCTTCTTTTCCGCTTTTTCTAGAAATTTTACCAGATGACTTACTAAATGTTTTTTTTTCCGTCGAAGCATGCCTTGACTGCCTGCCGGCATGTCCTTATTCCCAGTTTCTTTAAGGTTGGCTTTAGATGTTGTCGGCGCTCCTTATTCAGACCTTTACAGATGCATATTAAGTGAAGGATGTCCTCTTTTGTATCCCCACATAATTGGCAGCTTGTTGTCGTTTGTGGCCCTTTCCACGGTGGAAGATGGTTTTGTGATGGAAGGATGCCCAGCCTCAGTCGTATCAATTTCTCCTTTGTGGACCGTGTATAACCTACTCCTAAGTAGCTTTGGCAGGAACTACTGGTGTAGTTTTGGATGACGGTCCAACTGTGTGCCCTTTTACCTTGTGTTGCTTTGTCCCATATTAGCGACATGATCCTTACAGATTTATTTGCTAGTTGTTTAAACGAGTTATGTGAGACAATGCTCTTCCAAGCGTCTTGTAGCTCCAAAGTTTCTATTGAATGCTTTAAATAAGTTGCGGCGGCACTCGTGTTTCTCCTTTCTAGCTCGTTCCAGAGATGGTGATCCAAAGTTAAGGCATCGGCTCCCCGTATTTTATGCCAACTTTTGGCATAGGCACCCATTCTTTCTATTCTTTGGTTCATCAGGCCAAATTCAAGTCTTATTTGTGCTTGAGAGGTGTATTTTGGTAGATTGAATAACATTCGCATTGCCCTGGCTGTTGATTTATTCAGTATCTGTGCATCCCTTCCTCGGAGGCATTCACTTCCGTAGGTGATGGCCGGTGTTAGTTTTGCTTGAATTATTTGTAGAAGTGGAGTGAAACTGTGGCCGGATACTTTCTTTTTGAGATTTCTCAATGCAACCGATATTGTGATTCCTCTCCTTGATACTGCTTCCTTCTGAGGTAGCAATGTCCCTTTTCTGTCAACAATTACACCAAGGTATTTGTATTTGTCCACAGTTTCCAATGTTAGTCCTCCCATTTGTCAGAGAAATTTGGGTGTGGGCGTCTCCACATTTATTCTTATGCCTATTGTTTTGGAAAGGTTTATGCTGAGGCAGTTCGTAGGCGCATAGGTGGATGTTGTGTTGATTAGGTGTTGTAACCCTATCGGCGTGCGGTTAATAAGCACGATGTCATCGGTGTACATCAAGTTTGAAACAATTAGTCCTCCTAGTTTTGGGGCGTGAGGATTGCATTAGTCTAGCATTGGAGAAAGATCCGACATAAAAATATTGAAAAGGGTTGGGGCTAGTACGCACCCTTGTTTGAGGCCCTTGGTTGTCTGTATTTTCCTTGACAGGCAATCTCCTGAGCCCAGCTTGATTTGTACCCACGTGTCTGTGTGTAATAGCATCAGTTGTGATAGTAATGTTGTCGGTATTTTCCTGTTCTCCAGCTTCTCCCATAGTAAGTTCCTGTTGATGTTGTCAAATGCTGAAGCGAAGTCAATGAAACATACATAGAGGGGTGAGCTGGCATCTATTAGGAGAGTTAGTGCCAGGATATTTGTCTTTGTTCCTGATTTTTTCCGAAAGCCTGTCTGGGTGATGGGGATTACAGCATTTTCATTCGCCCAATCCGTGAGCTCTTCTAATAAGCGACCAGCATAACATTTGGCCTTGTTGTCGATTAAGGCAACAAGTCTATAGTTTTTTGGATCATTTTTACTGCCTTTCTTGTGTATTGGTGATATTATTGAGCCTTTCCATGAGTCAGGAATTGTTTCAGTTTCAGAAATCTGTTTGAACAGTGGCGATAGGGCTGCTGCCCAGTATTCCGGGTTTCGTTTATACAAGATGGGAGGAATTCCATTGGTGCCTGGCGCCCCCTCAGTCTTTCCTTTTGCTATCTTGCTTATAATTTGTATTTTTGTAAAACTCATTGTAGTTGTCTCTGTTAGTTGTGTTCTGTCTAATGTTTTTCTATCGAGTTCCGATAGCTTCTTAGCAGTGTTCTTTAGTGTTGTGTTGAAGTGGAGCAGTAGATAGTTGGACCAGGCTTCTTCAGTAATATGAGAAATTATGCTGGGTGTTCTTGAGTTCTGGAGGTCGTTCACTGTCTTCCAGAATCTTCCACTGGTGTTGTTTCCTTTTGCATCGTGGAGCAGTTTAGCCCATAACTCTTCCTCTGCTTCCCTTTTAGGTTCCAGATTAGTTTATTTTTGATGGATTTTTGTTTTTGCAGTTCCTTTAGGACGTCTTTGTCCGGACCATCTCGGTGTATTTGCCGCAGTAGTTTATTGATGTTTCTCTTATGGTACTTTAAGTTTATGTTCTGTTTTATTTTCTTGTCTTTCTCCATTGTTATGAGAACTCTTTGTGGAGCTTGGTTGGTTTTGATATTCTGATATTGTGTGGTCCGTTTTCAATCTTATTTGGGCGGTTCCGAGGTTGCTGGTAAATAATTCTCATCTGCTTAGATTATCTGTCCGGATCTCAATGCTTTTTTGCCACAGTTTTTTTGCTTCTTTTTCAAAGCCTTCCAAGTTATGCGTTTTGCATTTTATTCTTTTTTGAATGACCGAATGTGAAGATCCCACATTGGCTACTGGTAAGGTAACTGCTGCCCCATAGTTGTCAAGGGTGATCTCTTGCGGTAAGTGGTTGCTTGCTGCGGTTGTTCTTATTCGAAAGTCCAGAATTTTACCAAACAGTTGTAGTGATGAGAATGTAAAATCTATTGTGGAACTTGCAGTTGCGTTGTGAAAAGTGGCTGCCGATGGGCTGTCGTTTATGAAACGTCCATTTAAGGCTACAAGGTTGAGATGTTCCAAATCTTTTAAACTGTCTCTTGACAGTCTGTTTTGTTTTCCCCATTTACTTGCCACCTGTTGTGGGATTCGCCATGTGCAAAAATGTTCTTCCAAAAGTGAGTCCCTTGTCTGGGACCCGCCTAAGTACATATTAAAGTCTCCTGTTACTAAGAGGTTGGATGTTGACTCCTCTGACAATATTTTTGTTACTTCTGCAGTCAGTAGTTTCATTCTGGCTTTTTTCTCTTAGGGGTGAACATATACGTTTAGCAATGTTAGCTTTTGGTTTTGATCTTTTCCCCCTAGTTCCAGCTCTATTGTTTTTATGCTGTTGTTATTTCGTTAATGCTCTTTATTGAGGTGTATATTGTTTGGCCACCTTTTGAATGGCCATATTTGGCATTTCTTGTAGCTGGTATATGATATGCTTTGAAGCCCTGTATTTGGTACGGCTGATCCAACCAGGTCTCTTGAAGGGCAATTATGTCAAATTTCTGGAGGTAAAGTAGAAGCTGAGTGTCATCAGCTTTATTTCCTAATCCGTTTATGTTTCAGGAGCAAATTCTTAGTTGATGATTTTTTTTGGCGTGTTTTGTTGTGTGTTTCGTCATTTCTTCTCGGGCCTTGTGTTGATGGTCCTAGCTACCCAATTCCAATCATTCTCTCTGAATGAACCTTGGGCTTGCCTTGAGCTCAGTGGATATATGTCTGTCTGTGAGAATGAAATGCTTCTGGCCCCTTTCAGGACACTTATCCTTTTCTCTGAATTTTGTTTGTTTTCGAAGCAATCGAATCTCTCTTTTTGTGCTTGGCATAATGGTTCTGGATATCTTGTTTTTTCCTGTCTTTTTAGGCGAATCCCCCATGCTTTGAAGCGCGGTTCAAACTCCATGATTCTTTCAGTTATTTCCTGCGTGGCCCATGTGGTTTTAGTTACCTTTTTGGTCAGACAGGTGACTATGATGTACAAACTCCACAGATTCTAGGTTGTTAGTTTTTATATCCTCCAAGTTGCTGATGGTGGACAGTAAGTGTAATATGTTACCTCGGTTGAGGATATCCCCCCCTGCCTCTTGACCTGTACTCCGGGATAAGTAGGATTGTGCCTCTTCGGCTTCCTTCCTCTTATGGTCCCGTTGTGTGTGTTCTTCTGTGTCAGGTTTAACCAGTGTTCGTCGGCTCTTTTTATGAGTGGTTGCTCTTCAACTCGCGCTTCTGTTGCCTCCTTGTCTTCTGCCTGCAATGGGCCCTGTGCCACCAAGGCTCCCTTAATGTCTGTTGGTGATGCTCCCCGCCTTGCTGTGATATATGCCCTCTCTGTTCCATCGGTGGACTTGCTTTTTTCTTGACTGATTTCTGTTTGGCGCTTATTGATGGTGTTTCTGCCTATGTGATTGGAGTTCTGACTTAGTGTGGTTTGTTTGGTCTCCTTGGCCAGTGAGGTTGTTATGGTCACTGTTTGCCTGTCTTTTTCTGCTTCATCATCACTTTCCCGAGTTAAGTTTTCCACTTTAAAAAATGCTTTTATATTGCTTGTCTTTTTTCTCCCTTTCCTTTTCTGTTTTCGACCTCGTTTTAATTAGTTTCCTGAGTTTTTCTAGGTTTTCTTTCCCCGTGCACTTGTTTCCAGGGCTGTCCTGGTTAGTGATTTCTGGGGCCTTCCCCTGTTGTCCCTGCGCGTAGCTGAGCTGTGCGTTCTTTTGTTCCAGGCGAACCTTTCGTTGGGATTCTGCAGGCGTTTGTGTTACTTTCCCTGCCACATCGGCATATGTTTAATCTTTGTATTTCTCCAAGGTGTTCTGGCATGTTGGCCCATCCCTGCTTGAGTTTTGTGCCTTCTGTCCGTGCTTGGATCCGGGATTAGATGTGTTGTGTGGGCTTCATATCTCTTTTTTGTCCCGCCCTGTGCCCTATATGTCTTTGGAGGTCATAAGCTGTTCAATTTGCTGGTTGTAATTTGAATTTGTTGGTATGTTTGCCATGTCCTGGATTCCTCCATTTATTGTTGTCAGTTGTCTTTTTTGAGTCGTTGCGGGTGCCCCCCAGTAGTTGTGGAATCAATGAGAATTTGTCCATTATTGTGTAGCAGGCACAGCTTGGCTGCGCTATTTTTGTTTCAGCTTGTACTCTTTTGATCATGTCGTTCATGTCTGCAAGCTTGTTGTCAATGTTTGCTACATGTATTGCTAGAAAGTTTAAGAGGGAAGGTTGCATATCCATTTTGTCCGAGTGATACTGCATGGCCTTTATTGATAACTGTAGTGTGTTTAACAAGGACGACCATAGTATTTCCGGTCCCTTATTAGGCTCTTCTGTGATTGGGGTTGTTGACTATCTTCCTCCTGTGGGATAACTGGGGAGTAAGATGCTACTAGCCTCTCCCACTCCTCTGCTGTGAGCTGGACAGTGTTCTCTAGTTTAAACATGTCCGTTTGGTCGCACTCTGTTTTTTCTGTCTCTTCTGGTTCTTCTTTATCCCCATTTTTTTGTGATTTTCCTGGCTCTCTTCCGACATCCACTTGTGAGTGTTCTGGTTGTAATGACTGAACATGGGCCTGAATAGTGGAAATGTCTGTCGCTGCTTTACTGCTGTTGGGTCCTACAATTGCTTTTAACTGCTCCTGTATATTGTGGTCCTTGTTTGTTGGTTGTCTTGGAGATTGTAGCTCTGATTTTCTGGGTGTGAGTTGTTTTATGTTATTGGTGAACACTTGATTATTTTGCTCCGTCTCTATAACTGATATTAATGGTTGTGAAGTTGGCAGGATTGCTATCATTGGCTCAAGGGGGTAGCCCCTTTCCTCCTCGATGCTGTTGTGGACGTTGTAGATTTCACTGTAGCCGCCTTTGCCTGTGCCCATCCAATCTGCTTGGGTTGGGCTTTCCTTGGGTGTGTGGGTTCCCAGTTCACCCTCAGCCTTACCCTCCCTCTTCTTTCTTGATCTTCCTCCCGACCGGCCCCGGTGTCTCTCTCAGTCCTCATTGTTTTTTGTCTTGTATTTTCACTTTTTTCACCTCCTGGTGCGGTGGCAGTTATTTGGGTAATCCCCTCAGGTTCCAGAGGGGAAGGGAGGCCCTTGAGATCGCTAATTAAAGTGCTTAAGAACGACCCAGTATCAGATTGTGTAAATTTTTGGTTGGTGTCCCTTGTGTGCTAGTTTGCTCAGAGTTTCTGACTCGTCCCCCTTGCACAACTGATTTTCTGATGGTGCTAGCTCCTGCCCCAGCAAGTGTTTTGTTTCGTCTGGTGGCTTGGGCTTGCTGTTGCCGCCTCTTCTTGTCTGAGCGTTGTTGATCGCTTTCCTGACTTTTCCAGACCTCATCCCACTCTCAGAGGTTCGCTGGTTTGCATTTGAGGTTAATACCCCCTCAAGTGATTGATTCTTGTTTGTTCGCTATAATGTTCTCCCCCTTGGGAAGCTTGTTGGGCCTTTTACCGCTCCTTCTTTGTTACCGGCCTGATGTTGTTTGGTGGTGTGGTGGTAGCGTGTTAAGAAGGGCCTGGTTTTGCCCCGCTTTAGACCTGGTTCCGCCTAAAGGAGAACACACTCAGGGGTCACGATCAATCGCCCCTCTGCTCCTGCTCAAGCCCCTGCCTCCTGCCCAGCCGCGGTCGGTAGGGGAGTACCTGCCGGGGCGGTGACGTGGGGAGGGGGAGGGGCAGGGTGGGGGTTAGTAATGTATGGATAATGGAGGTTTGCAGGTAAGTAAACATTTAAATAAATCAAACGAATTTCGTTGCGCGCACTGCATTGCATTTGGGGATGCAGTGCACGCAACGAAATTCATTTGATTTATTTAAATGTTTACTTACCTGCAAACCTCCATTATCCATACATTACTAACCCCCACCCTGCCCCTCCCCCTCCCCACGTCACCACCCCGGCAGGTACTCCCCTACTGACCGCGGCTGCTCCTGCCTCCACTGCAGCCTGCTCCAATTGCTTTATTGATGTGGCGCGAAGGTGAGCTGCCAGGGAGTGTGCTCAGCAGGCAGCAACTGGGGGATTACCGGCTCTCAGGATGGGGTGGAGTCACTTGTTCCCCCTGGTTGAATTCTGCCCCCCCCTGTGCCCCCCAGCACCCCTGTGCCAAGGGTGTGCACCTGTGCCCTCTCGCGTGTAAAGCACAGATGTGGCGCGCAGGGCTCAGGAGCACACAGGATCTTGCAGCGGAGCGATGGCGGCTCTTTTAGTTTTATGCTCACCGTTGCCGCCCTCGTCTGCTGCCATGCTTCAGACTCGTCCACGAATCCACTCTCACCCTCTGGTTCTCTGGGTGACGGCGGTGGAAGGCTGCGACCGCGAGAGGCTACAATGTTGGAATGAGAGCAGGCCGGCTGCCTCCGTCGACAACGCCGGCTCGCTCGCTCCTGCTCCGTGTGCTCAGTGCTCCGCTCAGTGCTCTGCGCTCTGCGTTGTCTGGGAGAAAGCTTCAGGGAAAATGAAAACAGCATAGGTAGTTGTAATGTAATGTAATGTAAATAGGACTTGTAAAAAGTGCAACTCCTGCCCGGAGGCATCTTGGCGCTATGAAAATGGAGGCAAGTATGTCAGAAGGGACACTAGTGCAGGCAAGAACAGAGAGATTGTATATAGTTTATTAGATTATGCATTTTGTGTGAAGAGCCAGGTTTTTAAGCTTTTCCTGAAGTTCAGCAGGGAGGGGGCATTTTTTAAAGAGATGGGTAATTCATTCCAAAGCCGTGCTGTCGACCTAAAGAAACTCTTCCCTCCCCAAGAGGCCTTCTTGAAAGGGGTGACCACTAGGTTCTTGACCGAGCTTGAGCGCAGTGTTCTTGTTGGGACATACCATTTCAGTTTGTTCCTGAACTGTGCTGGTCCCATCCCGTGCAGAGATTTAAAGGCCAAGCAAAGGGCTTTAAACTTACATCTCTGTCTAACCGGTAGCCAATGCAAGTTTTTATGGCTTATTTTGCTGATATGTTTTTCTGAATTTTACAAATAAGGCGAACTGCCACATTCTGCAGAGTCTGGAGTCTCTTACCAAGACCTGAGTTGAGGGTAAGATAAAGACTATTACAATAGTCTATTTGCGTGAGGACAAATGCCATGGTCACTGATTTCAAAAGTTCAGCTGGTATGTATTTTTTAATTTTGTTGATTAGTTTCATGGAACAAAAAGAAGCCGAGGTAATTTTGCTGATTTGTTCTTTAAATTTAAGTTCCCTGTCTAAGGTAATACCAAGATTGTTTGGTTTTTTGGAAGGTGTGGGCGGTGTGTCCAATTCTGGTGGCCAGCAGTCGGGCGTCCACAGAGAGGGTTTATTACCAAAGATAATAACCTTGGTTTTTGAGGCATTCAATTTTAAGCAGTTGTGGTCCATCCAATCCCTCACCTTCTTCATACAGGCACTGAAACCCTCTGATAGAGCGCGCAGGTCACCCGACTATGAATTTACCATACTCACATGGGCCCATAATCAATTACACATTTCTAAAATCAGGTAACCTACGCTCTAACTACCAGATATTTTACCTACTAGGTCCTATACCATTGACTTACCAATCCTTGTCACTGGTACCTGTAACCTATTGGATCAGGGAGTTAGTTTAAATTAGGTATCAAATAACATATGCACTCATATAATAACCACAGACTCGGGAAAGTTTTAAACTCTTTATCTAAACTTCATAAATGGTCATGATCCAAAGATTGAACACGATAAGACTCTCAATAGCGAAAATCAAAAACGATGTATAGCTATGCAAAAGATATATTATGCCAATCATTTAGCAATTTAAAGGGAAGGTAAGAACAGGGAACATGCTGTTAAAATTTAAAACAGACTTAAACAATTTGTCTAAGGGTGGAAAAAAGAAGGAACATGCTATATAACACAACTTTAAGCAATTATCAAAGGGTAGGTATGAAGAGGGAACATAATATGCAATCACAAAAACAATTTGAGCATATAACTATAGGGAAGGTAAGAAAATGGAACACACTGTTAAACCAAATGACTAATTTATCATTAAAAAGGGAAAGGTAAGAAAAAGGAACATATTCAATCAAAGCTTTTATCGATTTAGGGAAGGTACAGAAAAGAACACACAGAAATATAATGACGATACCCGCACAGATTTATATTTACCTAGAATGGTGTGAAGACCAACCCTTGCCACGGGTCAGTTAAGGACAGAAACCCCAAAAGTTGCAGTTGCCAGTAGGCCAGCAGGTGCAGATCAGAATCAGGACAGGATAAACCAGATTTGGATCAGGACCGGACCACCAAAGGTTAAGACCAGCACCCGCAGTTCAGTTGCAATGCCTGTGCTACTCCATCTCTGCAGCTAACAGTCAGAACCCCGATTGGGTTATCAAATTCACCGACAAAGTGATTCGCCAGCACCTCAGCTTCCCGGACCCCGATTGGGTCAGCGAATCTTCTGACAGAGTGCTCCGCAGCCCTCTGCTCTTAGTCACCTATTGAGTGCGTTGGGTCAGTGACAGGTCAGTTATTCGGACAAGTCGGACAATTTCTCTAGCTAAACCTACGCTAGTTATACTATTTTCCAGTTCAGTGTACCACCCACCAATGTTGCAAGTGTAAGGATCCCCAATTTCGATTGGACAAAAGAATGAGGAGAGGTCATCACACCATCCCAAATTTTGATACTTCAGTGTTAAATATTAATTGTATGTTCCCGCCCATCAATTTATTTTCACATGACATCTTTATTCCACCCAACAAATACAGTTTAGCTTCCTCTAGCAAGGTGAGGGTTCAGCTTCCCAGGCACATCTTGGCGGTGACTGTCTTTGGCTTGGTTTCAATGACAAATTACGTCAGCTTTTCTCTGGAGCTTGTCATGTGCAGAAGGACTTTCAAAATGGAGTAATAACGTCTCCCAGGCCCAAAGATTACGATATATGAAAAATAAAAATAAACAATGTTAGAAACACAGAATAAATGAACACACCGTACACCATGTATTTCTACTCTATACCCATTATCTTATTTTTAACTATAGCATTACAATTAGGCAGAGCGAACAGCTTGGCAAAAGCAGCAGGGCAAGCTTCTCGCATGTGAGAACATAGAGCAGCCATATTAACACTAATGCGCAGAAGCGAAAAGTTTTCCTCCAAAGCAAAGAATACATCATGTCACGTGAGTATGACAGATGCATGCGCAATAGAAACCCTTGCGTAGCAGCAACCATCTTAGATTGCAAGGGTATTATGATTAGTAAACACATAGGCAAGCTTCACTCGGACACCCAATATTGATGTAAAATATGCAAAATTAGTAAAAATAAACATGTTGGTTAATTTATTAACGTTATTCGAGGTTTATGAATGCAAGCAAGTCGCTTCATCTGCGAATCCTTGCTCCATCAGCCTCTCCCAGGTTCTTCTCGCTATTTGTAAGGGAGACCACAATTTGGGTGTCGTCCGCATATGATGCTGGGGAGAAGCCAGCCTCTTTTATGATAGAGGCTAGGGGCGCTACATACAGATTTAAAAGAATGGGGCTCAGGGCTGAGCCCTGAGGGACTCCACATGGTAGGGAGAACTGTTTGGAAACAGCCGTCCCCATTGCCACATTTTGTTGTTGGTTGGTTCGAAAGGATTTTAGAAGCTCAAACGCTGTGCCTTTTATCCCTGCGTCAGCGAGACGGTCAGCCAAGATCTCATGGCTGACCGTATCAAAGGCCGCATAGAGGTCGAGCAGCACCAAGGCAGCCGAACCCCCTCCATTGAGAATTTCACGGATATCTTCCGTTTCTATAATTAAGGCAGATTCCGTGCGAAATTTTTTCCTAAAACCATGTTGTGTTTCGTCCAATAATGAATTTGTTGCAATATATTCTGTAATTTGTTTATTCATTATTTTCTCTACTCATTTGGCGTCAAAGTGGAGTCTTGCAATATGGTGGTGGTTGCTGGGTTCGGTGCTATCCAGATAGTCCTTTTTCAGAGTGGAAGGATTTAGGTGCGTTTCCACTGAGCAGGGAAAATTCCACTGCTAAACACTTTGTTAATAATTTGCCCCAAGATCGGCGCTAGTTGGGTGGGTATCAAATGCATTATGTTGGGTGGGCAGGGGTCATATGGGGAGCCCGATTTAATTGACAGGATCAGGTCTTTGAGTTGGTCCTCCGTGGGGTTCGAAAAGGAGGAGAGGTTGATATTTGAAGCCTTGTCATCCAATGCAAGCTTAACCTGGGAATAGTTCCTGTGTTTAGCTGCAAATTTATCATCAATTTTGATCCCTTTCTCTTGAAAAAAGCCTTCCAATATGTCGCAAAAATCTTAGCTTAATTTAGTATGACTAGCCGTGTTAGGTTTTGCCAATTTATAAATACCTAAAAAAGGGGTTTCATTAGCATTACATGCATTTTTTATGTGCTCTGTGAAATATGCCGTTTTAGCTTTCATCATATCTTGTGTTTAGCAAGTTTGGCTTTGTATATAGTCTTCTGTTCTGCCTCTTAGTTTTAACTTCATTTTTGTTCCTGCCTGCGACATTCCTGTCTGGATAGTCTGAGGTTCTCATATTACCAGGGCTGGGACATTTTTCTTTTTACAGTTTTTTTGGAGATGGCCGTTAGTTTGTCTAGAGTGGTATTAAGCCAGTAGGAGAGGTTCTCAACATTTTGTTCCATGTTGCCCCCCAATTAACTGCTCCGATTTTATGCCAGGTTCTGCGTTTAGTTTGTTGCAAAGCTGGTCTGTGGTACGGGACTTTATTCATCTTTATTAGCCGGCTAACCACCAAGTGGTCTGACCAGATCACTGGGAAAGCTGGTAACAATACAATGTCCTCACAGTTGGAAAATATACCATCCAGCATATGAGCAGCTTTGTGTGTAGGACCCTTAGAGATTAGGGGGTGTCCAAAAGAGTCCAAAGCATCAATACATTTTTGTGAATCTGTGTCGGTTGTGTTTTCCAAATGAAAATTAAAGTCTCCGAGCAATGTAGAGTTTTCATGAACTATTATAGATTCCATCGTGGTGCTGAGTTTGTCAATAAAATTACTTCTGACACCAGGAGGACGGTAAACTAGAATGCCTTTTTAAGCAATAAAGCCAGGAGGCTGAATTGAAAATGATGTTGCTAAAAAACCCTCGGCTGTAAGTGGTTCGAATCTGCTTTGAAAGTTATCATGATAAAAGATTGCCAGTCCTCCTCCCCTTTTTTTTGCCTGTCTAACCTAAAAGTAGCATACCCAGGAGGTGTGGCAGCAACAATATCAGGGCCGGAGCTATCATCCGTCAAGGTTTCTGTTATAAATGCTATATGTGTGTTCAGTGTTTGGACAAGATCATAAAATTCTAGGTTATGTTTCACTAACGACCTGGCATTTAAAAGTGTACAGTGGATATTGTTTTTTGTTCTTAGGTCGGGCCTGCTAGGACTCGAGAATTCAGACAGATTAGTGTAATTCAGTACATGCTTGTTAATGAACCAGCTAACTTGGTCATTGCCCAGATCGAAGGGGGGTGGGTCACTGATGAATTTACTTTATCTTAATGCTAACAGCGTTTTCCGCGAATACTTGATGATCTCTGTTGGTTTTTGTGCCGTTGGTAGTTGTGGAGTACAATAACCTGCATCTTCTTCAATGACCTTGCTATTGACTATCTCGTAAGTGGGAAAGGTCACCACTTATAAATAGTAGATTGCTATTACTGAATCCCCAGTCACATAAAGGCTCCTCAAAAAGACCTCCAGTCCCTTGCAAATGGCCTAAACTGTTGGACCCCAGAAAAAAGGGATATGAACATTAAGCATGTCTATGCTACCGTCTCCCCTGCCAATATCCGTCAGTCTCACATGCAGGATGACAGCACCCCACACAATTCATCCCTGCAATTCAGCTTAAAAGAAACTCAGGATCAGAGATCTCTCATGGGTCTACCCTGCCTGAGACGTCTTACTGCTTCACTGAATTCTAAGAAGCCGTCCATGGTATTCTCTCCTTGAGACCATGTTCCCTGCAATCAGCAGATATCATGTCGCTTCTTATATGGAGGTAAGACTGAACCATCATTTTTTTTAAAACACCACTTGTTTAATAATGAATAAAACAACCTCTAAATTATATAAAAGGCAACCAACAAATAATTCAATTTGACACCGTGGCAAACATTAATTCAGAAAAAAGCATACTGTATGGAAACATTGTTAAAAGAAGAAAGTATGTTTACAGCTTCATCATCAATAAAGATGACAGGCGGCCAAAATGTGTGTTTCGGACATAAGTCACACGTGACAAAGCTTGGTTTATTGCTAGTTGTTTGTGTTCATCTCTTGGAAATACTGGGAAACGTCAGCTTCAAATATGATGGTTTCAAGTTGTCTTGAAAGTGCCACAATCCAAGCGCAAACAGCACTGAAGACACTAAGGAAGAATTCAGCCAGTACATGATCCATGCCCCAGGGAAGAAAACAAACACATGGACACAAAGTGAAGCCCAGGTGAAGGCAGCACTCGCTCACCAATGAAAAGAAGGAAAAGAGTGACAATGAAGCCGACCAATGGTAAGTAAAGGGCAGGCTAAAAACCTATTTTTTGAATTTTTTCTTATAAAGAAGCAACAGAGCAGCATCACCAGTGACAGTGCATGCGCTGGCTTAGGTTAAACTTAAAAATGCCTGTACATTTTTTTAAATGATGTATGTATTCTGAAGTAAATTCTCCAAACATGCTAAATTGTTTTCATTTCAATTATAGCCATTCCAATATAAGACTAACAAATGTCCCCTTAATAAGAGATCGTGTTCTTGTCCTGGTTAAACTGTGGTATGCCTGATGAATATGTGCACCTGTTGACCTCCAGGTAGTGTTGTACAGCTGTGTACTTCCTTATTTAGCTCATCTTGCTGCAATTGCTGGATATTTTAACATTTCTTAAGATCCGGGGTTCCGCACAAAGAAGCATGCCGTCTTCCTTGTATTGAGAGAGCGGGAAGAAGGCATGAAAGTGGTCCCTGAGAGCAGTGTCAAATTCTGTAGTTTCCCTCCTCTAACTTCTACCTTATAGCATGCTGCTGGTAAAAGGCCACTGGTGCCAGGGCGAGAAGCACTTTGCAGATCTAGCTAAATGGGTTATGTGTTGAATGTCATGCAAACCATGCTGGTGGTGTAACATCAGAGAGGTAAAAGTAGTTAAAATCCTTATCATAGCCTGCATGGTGATGACTTGACCATTGAAGACTATCGCACCATTCAAGATATCTCCATCAACGATGTCCTCAACTACTCCTATCGACACCTCCTCATCGACTATGGCACTAGCAATACATCCCCCATTGACAAGCATCCTGGTATTTTATTGCTGAGATAAAGATCGAATGCTTTAGGTTTAGTAACAAAGTGGTCTGCCATCAAGATGCAGAAGATGTGTTTGAGGTTTGGTCACAGAGTTGGATTTCCAATTGTTGAATTCTGATTTTGAGTTGCTAAATTGGTCATTTAGCATTGGAGATCCTGTTTGAGTAGGGAACTCTTTGGGTTTTTTTATGGTGGATTTGTAAATCCTGCTGAGCAATTGTTGGTGTATTTTTTCCAAAGGACTTTTTGATGTGTACCATTGGCATTAAAGGGGGAACAGTAGTCTGTCTTTCTTCTTTATCAATGGTTGACTGCATGTTCACCTGCTATCCTGACTTTTAATTTGGCCCTGGTGTCACTCTACCCTAAGTTAGTGTGCAGCAGTCTAGGTCTGTCTTTGACAATGTGAGACCCAGGACATGGTCTGTAACAGGGCACAAGTCCTATAAAAAGAAGTGGGGGGACTGACAATATGCAAATGACCTCATGACCCCATTGATCTATCGTGTATTTGTTTTTGATAGTATAATGGTACAATCCGGTTTTTAAAGAGGCTCATATTCTTGCAATCTGTTCAAATGTAAGCATCTCACAACTATTGGTTGTTTAGAAAGGATACACTACAGAGTAACTGACCAGTTTAACATGATACTTTATTTGCTACTTGTTCACACACGAGTTAACATGTAAATGTTCAACAAAGACAATTGCCGCGAACTTGCCCCATCTCGTATGTGACACCTTGAGCCAGTGCTGGCTGCTTCACAAATAGCACATTGCATTCCGATGCCTTTACTTCCACTTTTCTAATTGTAAACACAGTCTCGAATATCCATGCATGCAAGGTGTTGTTTGCTACAAAAAAAATCACAGAGAATGAAAATGGCATGCAAAACTTGATCCAAATCTCAACCAGCAGATATGGAGCCTCTTTTACCTTTGAAAAATCTGTGCTCTTTTCTGCCATTATATGGCACATGTAATATTCTTACAGGCCAGTCTACTTGTGAGACTCCCATAGAACATGTAACTTTACCGCCGATGTTAGGTTTGCTCCAGTTATCTTCTGGAGGTGTTTTATGCATCATGCTGGTCGGTATGAAGGGTGTCCCATTTACATTTTATTTTATGTCCCCTCTCTTATTTGCTGCAATTTTTTTGGGTATTCCAGTAGGTGGCAGAACTGAGCAGAAACATAGACAGAGAGCTGCCAGTCAGCGATTGTAAGTTATTATTCATTTCTTGTGGATGTGGGGTGCGCAGACGTACTTACAGTAATAATTACCAAGACGAGAGTGTTTCCAAGGCAACAAGTCTCTCTCCGCTTCATTCATGCTGGTGCAGAGTGGCGCCTGGAAAGCATGACATTGCTGTATTCTGGCGTTTGCTTCCCTCCCGCTGCTCGAGGTTGGAGGTTAGTTACAGCATCACAAGGTGCTCTCAAGCATAAAAAGACTCGGGCTGTGCGGCGAGTACACACTCGACACGAAGGCCGGCTCTCTCCAATTGTCGCATCGTTTTCCGCAGGGACAGGCGCTTCTAAAATAGGAAATCCTGCGCTGCTCGTTGGAATTTGCAACGCTCCAACTTCTTGTAAGTTGAAAACGCATGTCTTTGAGCCATTATTGAAGGTTCGGAATTGTTTAAGGCATTCGCGTGAAGGGTTTGCTTAGTGACAATTGTTTTGCTGTCCTAAGCCGACAGACAAATATTCACAATAATATATAGGGTGCCACTTTTTCTCCATTTATTTAAGAGTTGTTTGGAAATTGCCTGCACACTGTCCAAGTGGAGTTCATTTTTGGGATAGGAGTGTCCCCTTCATGGTAAGCAGGCATATATATGCCCCTGCCCTGAATGCTTGACTGCATGTTCACCTGCTATCCTGACTTTTAATTTGGCCCTGGTGTCACTCTGCCCTAAGCTTGTGTGCAGCAGTCTAGGCCTGTCTTTGACAATGTGAGACTCAGGACATGGTCTGTAACAGGGCACAAGTCCTATAAAAGGAAGTGGGGGGGACTGACAATATGCAAATGACCTCATGACGTCACGTGCGGAACGTGTCCCGGAGCCTGAAAATTGCACCTGGACACGTTCAGCATATTTCTATAGGGCCCAGCTTCTTGGCAGGGGGGACGGCGTCCACCCTGTGAAAAGAGTGGGGGGACGCCGTGTACCTGCGTGTACCCCCGACGTGAGCTCTGGTCTGTAACCTGGAAGGGCGCACCAAGGGTGCCATCATATAAGGTAACGGACTGCTGTCCTGACCTTTAGTACATCACATAAAGCAGCGGAAGCAGCATGCCGTGTTTTGTGACTTTATAGTGTGACAAGACCTTTTTCCCTGTGTCTGTGAGAGCAAGGTTTACTGACTTCTCTCGTGTGAAGTACTGCCTGTTATGTGAAACCAAAAACATTGCACTAACATCTTGTGCAGATGTGAAGCGTGTGTGTGCAGTGCATGTGCAGCTCATGCATGGTACTGGGACTCTCTGTGGGTTGTGGGTCTAAGATCTGAGGCATGTGGGATACATTTCGGGTGCCTCTGATTTGGTATGGCACAAGAGAAAGGGTGAGGATAACTTCCCCAAACAATGGAAGTGTATTGCCTGCATTCTGGTAGCTGCAGGGTGGAGACCCCATCACTGGAGGTAGGACTAATGGAGACTGCCCTGGCTTTAGGATTTCCATGACAGCCTTGTTAGCAACAGGCTGTTGGCTACATATTCCTGAGCACTGCCATTTCGTAGATGGTAGATGTGGGGATGGTACTGCAGTTTCAGTTGTTCAAGGTGAGGAACTTTATAGGCAGGCCCGTCCTTTGTCTGTCTTTGATAACTTCTTCAGGAAGATGAAGCCAGTCAAGAGAGGAGAATTCAGATTTCATTATACCCTTGTTTTGGATGCTCCTGCTTGGAGCCAGCTTGATTGCTGCCTCTTGTGAGAACCTTCACTTAGCACAAAGGCTGTGTCTGGAGAGCACCCTGGAAATGACATTTGAAAGAGGACCAACTGAAACCAGTTCTGAAGCCTCTGACAGTGGATATACATTCTATGTCAGGAAAATGTGCTTGAAAGTGGAATCCAAACCACCCCAATTTGCTCCACTGCCAAGTCTGTTGTGACCAAGGAACTCTAAGGACTGCTGTGTGGCTAGGGCTTGCCCTTTGTTTTGTTGCAGTTTTAGAGCACTTTACATGTGCACCAGTTGCAGACAGACACATTAATTTGTATGCACAGGGAGATTATGTGATTTGCCTAGAGTCACACGATGTTTGAGCCTCCCGCCAGACTCAAACCAAGTTTCCCAGCTTCAAAGTTGGCCGCTCTAGCTGTTAAGCCTGCTGCTCAGAGAGACAAGGAGTGTGCCTGACCCTTCATGATGAAGGGACATCCAGAAGGAGAAGCCCAGCCTGTTCCCAGGGTGTAGGGCTCCCACAAGTAAGTAACTCCAAGGCCTCCACTGCTGTACATGAGTGTCTGCCTGTGCCAGCCTGTACGGTCACACAGTTACAGATGATCTTTGTTGGCTTGAAAGCTCTGACCAGCACCAAGCCTACCAAGCACATTTCGTAGTACCTGTGATCCTGGAGGGGCTAGACTACTATTGTAGGAAGGTGGACTATTATGTGGTGATGGTGGTTAGGCTTCATCATGCAATACTCTCACAATACCCCAAAGATGGTCATTGGATTCACAATAATAAATCCGTAGCTCAGTCTTTGTAGAGTTGCCAAGAGCAGTCAGGCTTTAATTTTAGGAACATGGGTTAAATATTTCAGATTACCAACATAGATGATAAGTAAATGACACGACTCAAACGAAATCTGACACCAATTTATAAAACGATTTGCATATGTTTATATAGATTTAGACACCAAAACAAATTCAATGGGGTAAGTATTACGTACACACAAAAAAAGTATAACAGGAGTTATGGATTTTAGAAGCAAGATTAGATCAGTGCAAAACAGTACTGCAAAATTTGATAATTGTGATCAATGGCTAAAAGCACTAGTGACAACCGGTCACTTGCAGGTCGAGTTGTGTGGAACCCAAGGAGGGTAAAGGTGGTGTGGATCCCAGGACCAAGCTGCAACAGTCGGTTCGATTTTACCTAGCTTGAGAAGCCTGGGTGAAGAGTTGTCCTGGCTGTCCTTGGTGCCAAAGCGTGGGCACGGGGGGGAGCTAGTTTACCGCTTACAAAGTGCTGGTGAGGAAATGGATGCAAAAAGTTGACAACAAAACCAACGGCTGGTGTCGGATGAAGGTTTTGTGGGATTCCTTAGAGGTGCAGCGTTGAGTAAAGGTGGTGATTGCCGGACTGGCCACCAACACTCCTGGCAGCAGTAAGCGCAGCAGGAAGTTACTTCGACGTCCGGATGTCCGGTGGAAAATGGTTGACACCTGAAACTTGCTGGAGGTCAGGACTATATTTTGCCAAATGCACTGGACCATTTACCTTTGAACAATGCCAAGGAGGGCCCGATGGGCAGCGGAACTTAGGTTCTTGTACGTTGTTTTTACCTGTGGTGTGCATGGAACTAGTGTCACTAGTCCAAGGGAGCCTAGAGTTGCCTTTGGCTCTCAAAGGGTTCCCTCTATCTGAGGGAACCAGTCTTTAGTCGAGGATGAGCTGCATTCATGCAGTTCCAAGAAGGTGCCATAGATGTAGAGTATCACACCTATTGTGTGTGCAACTACTGTTGTCGCAGACTCAGGTCTCTTGATTGTCCTTTGTTGCATTTCAGATCAGAACTGAGGTTCTGTTGTCAGGGGTAGCCCTTAAATCCTTGATTTAGGGGCATGGGGGGTGTGGGGGCAAGTGATCAATGGGCTACTATCCCCAGTGGCTATTCTGCCCCTGAGGTGACCACATTCAGGGTATGGGTCACCTTTTTTACCCAGAACCTCTATTCTGCTACATCCTTAACTCTACAGACCAGGTAGCCCACCGTATATGTGTGGCAAGCCTCCCAAGGCTGCACACTTCCAAAATACCAAATTTTCCTACTTGCCCGGATGGAAATGTGCTTGGGGGCAGGGGGAAGGCTGTTTTTTTCTTTGGAAAGCAGCCTGGTTGCATATGACAGTGGTGAAGGCTTTGAAGATCACCTCCTTGATGAGCCACTTCACTAGCCATCCTGTCAGGGAGGGAGGTGTGAACTTCTTCTCGTACAGGCCATAGTTTCTGACTTTTGGGAGAGTTCACACCTACTGGTTTGGGTTCAGATTTCTGTGTTGGCAGCAGCAGCTGCCAGCTGGCAGCCAGAGCATATGAAAGGTTGTGGCAATCACTTGAGCAACAACTAAGGAAACCCCCTTGTTGCACGCCACATTGTCCTTGACACAAGATTCATGTCAGGGCTGATGAGGCATGTCATTTGGAACCAAACTATATATTTCCACAGTACCATAATAGGTTAGGTTAGGGTAGGATTTGTTAAGCGCACAATTCACCCTGGAGCATCTCGGCGCTGACTAGCAATCTATCTAGAGTAGAGAGGAGCAAAAGTGTCTATTTACTGAAGAGAAAGGCTTTCAGCTGTTTCCTGAAGGAGCCATAGTTTGAATATGCGCGTAGGGTCTGTGGGAGTTGGTTCCAGTATGTGGGGGCTAGATAGAAGAACGCTCGACCACTGGTCCGGGACAGGCAAATTCTGGGGACTCTTAAAAGTTCTAGAGTAGAGGATCTCAGCCTCCTACTGGGGCAGTACTTGGTTACTTTATTTTGCAAATACAGAGGGCCTTTTTTTCTGAGAGCGTTATGGGTGAGGCAACACATTTTAAAAAAGGATCTCTTTTTAACAGTGAGCCAGTGCAATTCTCCGAGTAATGGGGCAGAAGGAGAGCCTGGCGGACGATTGAGAATCATTCGCGCGGCTGTGTTCTGAACAGTTTGCAATTTTGACAAAAGGGTTGAGCCCACCTCCGCCAGCAAGGCATTGCCATAGTCTAAGCGGTTAGTTACCATCGCATGAACCAAGGTTCTGCGATGGGCGATGGGGATGAAAGGAAAAAATTTCCGGAGGAGCCGAAGACTGTAGAAACAGGTGCCAGTAGTAGTGGTAAGATAGATAGGGAACAGTCAATTTTTATTCCCAAGTTCCTCACAAATGGCTTGGGAATGGGGGCGGAACCTAGTTGTGCAGGCCACCAGTCTTCTGACCAGATAGCTGGTGCTTTTCCCATAAGCATGATCTCGGTATTGCCTGGGTTTAACTGGAGATAGTTCATTGTCATCCAGTCTGAGATCAGCTTCATGCCATTAGAGAAACAATTTTTTTCTATTTCTAGACAGTTCCTGATAGTGAACATGAGCTGTGTATCATCTGCGTATGAGATGATTTCAAAACCCAACTGTTCCACAATCTGGGCTAGCAGGGCCATGTATATATTAAAAAGGGTAGAGCTTAAGCAAGAGCCCTGTGGCACCCCTTTGTCTAACGGTAGCTTATCTGAGGAGAAAGGGCCTAGGGTGACCTGCTGAGTTCTCCCTGAGAGAAAATGCTGTAGTCACTTCAGGGCTGTTCCTTTGATACCACATTCCGATAGTCTCTCCGCTAGCTTAAAATGAGAGATGGTATCAAAAGCTGCGGAGAGATCTAAAAGGATGAGTATCGCCGAGCCGCCTGAGTCAATGGTCTGTCTTAGTGAGTCGGTGACTGCTAAAACCGCGGATTCAGTGCTGAAACCCGGGTGAAAGCCCGACTGTGAGGGATCCAGAATCTCATTCTGTTCTAAGTAGCAGCTCAATTGTTTGTTTATAACTTTCTCCAGCATTTTCCCTAGTAGTGGTAAGAGAGAGATGGGACGGTAATTACTCAGGGTAGCGGGGTCTAACGTAGGTTTTTTTAAGAATAGGGCGGACCACTGCTTCTTTCCAAGGAGATGGAATAGTGCCCGTAGAGATGGAACAATCAAAGATGTCACAAATTACTGGGGCACAACTCTGAGTTAAAAGGGCCATAATTCAGGGGGGACAGGGATCATTGGGTGAACCTGACTTTCCCAAGGCTAGGTCTCTTTGAACTTCCTCGATTGTAACTAAATTTAAATTATGCAGGGAGCAAGTTGGTTTTCTCCGGTTTTCTTCTAATTCTTCCAGCCTATTAGAGATTGAGGGGGCTATCTGTGGAAAATTATCATAGATAGTAGATATTGTATTCTGGAAGAAAGTGGCAATAGAGTTGCATAGCTCCTAGGATTCATTAGGGACCTGGCTACAGGCTTTGGGGGGGCGTAAAGTCTTTGACAATGCTGAACAGAGCCTTCTGGGAGTTATTTGATTGATCGATTTGTTTAAGAATGAAAATGCGTTTAGCTGTCTTTAGGTTTGAATGATAGCCAGCCAGTGCTTGTCTGTAGATTAATTTATTGTGTGGATCTTTACCGGTGCGCCAAATTCTTTCTAGATGTCGACATTTTTGTTTGATCGCTCTTAGATCATCAGTATACCATGGGTGTTGCGGGCGCTTATAAACACGCCCAAATTTCTTGGGTATAGTCTCGTCAAAAGCCGATTCTAGTGCCGCCGAGATTGCCTCTAGTTTATTGGGGGCTTCCGACTGGATGTAGACTGGGTCACAGAGGAAGTGCTCATCAAATATTGCTACAGAGAGATTCCGCCATGGTCTGCGTTTGATTGACTTATTTGTCATAGCTTTGTCGGAGTTGTTTGCCAAGGTTCGAGGAATGAAAAAGGAGATCAACGAGTGATCGGTCCATGTGAGAGGGATAGGAGGGCTACATCTCAGATTCTCATTGTTAGTGAACACTAAGTCAAGCAGGTGCCCAGCCTGATGGGTTGGGCCCTCAACTTTTTGAGTAAGTCCTAAGGCTTCCAAGGCAGAAAGGAGTTTGCTGACCTCTGGATGAGAGGTGAGTTCTCCATGAAAGTTAAAATCTCCAAGTTTGAGGAATCTCCTGGTTGCTAAGGCATGTAAAGCAATTTGTTCGACCAATAGATCAGTAAAGTTCAGTTTGGAACCTGGGGGTCGGTAAACCAGTGCTCCGTACCAGCATTCTGATGCTGATAGGGTGACCTTAAAAATACCTAATTCCATACCTCATTGCAGGTTGTGGATAACCAGTTAACTGTGAGATGGTCTTGAAATGCAATGGCAATACCACCACCCGTTTTTCCCTCTCTGTTTGAGTGGATTAATTTGTAATTGTCCGGAATAGCAAGATTGATCATGGTGCTGTTGGTGGGATTCAGCCAGGTTTCTGTTAAAAAACATAATAAAGGGGTATGGGAGACGATCATATCCCAGTTTTCCAGAGGATGCTTGGCCAGAGGTCTAACGTTACATAGTAGGTTTATTATCTCTGGATGGCGGGAGCATGGAGCACTCCGGTTTATAGAGGACGGTTGTTCCTAAATAGTAGTGGAGAAATTACACTGCCTGCATGCTAAGGGGCCTTCAAGCATAGCCGGGAGTTCTCTGATGACCTTTAGTGACTCGGCGGAGTAAACAAAACTTGCCTGCTTGCTCGTAGTTTCCGACCGTAGGACATAGTCCCTAGCCTGTGGGCTCGTCAGGGTGCGGACAGGTGCAGACAGGCTCGCCTCTGGCGTGCCTTCGTCGTGCCATCGATGCGCACGCTGCTGGCATCCTCGTTTTATCTGCCTGAGGAGCGAACAACAAGAGCGCTGTGTCCTAGTCCCAGTCCCTGCCCAATATGGCCGCCGCCCCTGGGGAGATCCGTTTGGGAGGGCGATTCCCTCAGCACCTACTCGGTTGAGTGGAATGAAGGTAATGGATTTTAAAATGATACAATAAATCAGCAAATGCTGCGCAAATCAGTAAAAGAAATTATAGTTTTAAAAAAATAGCTCCCGGCTTCCCCTCAGGAGATAGAAAGGCTAGATCTGAAAGCTCGTGCTGGCAACCTCGCTTTATGTGCCCAAGGAGCCAACAACTAGAGCGCTGTGTCCTAGTCCCAGTCCCTGCCCAATATGGCCGCTGCCCCAGGGGAGATCCGTGTGGGAGGGCGATTCCGTCAGCCCCTACTAGGCTGAGTGGAATGAAGGTAAGGGATTTAAAAATGAAACAATAAATCAGCAAATGCGGCACAAATCAGGAAAAGAAATTACAGTTTTAAAAAAATACCTCCTGGCTTCCGCCTCAGGAGATAGAAAGGCTAGATCTGAAAGCTCGTGGTGGCAACCTCGCTTTATGTGCCCGAGGAGCCAACAACTAGAGCGCTGTGTCCTAGTCCCAGTCCCTGCCCAATATGGCCACCGCCCCTGGGGAGATTCATGTGGGAGGGTTAGTCCCTCAGCACCTACTCGGCTGAGTGGAATGAAGGTAAGGGATTTTAAAATGAAACAATAAATCAGCAAATGCGGCGCAAACCAGGAAAAGAAATTACAGTTTTTAAAAAATAGCTCCCGGCTTCCGCCTCAGGAGATAGAAAGGCTAGATCTGAAAGCTCGTGCTGGCAACCTCGCTTTATGTGCCTGAGGAGCCAAAAAATAGAGCGCTGTGTCCTAGTCCCAGTCCCTGCCCAATATGGCCGCCGCCCCTAGGGAGATCCATGTGGGAGGGCGATTCCCTCAGCACCTACTTGGCTGAGTGGAATGAAGGTAAGGGATTTTAAAATGAAACAATAAATCAGCAAATGCGGCGCAAATCAGGAAAAGAAATTACAGTTTTTAAAAAATAGCTCCCGGCTTCCTCCTCAGGAGATAGAAAGGCTAGATCTGGAGGTGGTAACCTTGAGTTTGCCCTGGTGCCAGCCCATGTTAGCCTATGGATCACTTATCACTTACAGTAGCCTTTACTGGTAAAGGACATTATAGGGACATTTTCGCTTGCAATGATATGTCCTCACCTTTAAAATGGAGCACCTTGCCTTCTGGGCTTAGGAGGCCTTCCTTACGGATGACTGGCATATATTAATAATAGTCCATTGACTTTGCCACGAATGGTGAGGGAAAAGTCATGTTCGAGCAGTTTGCCCTACTCCTGCAGTCTGTAAAGACAGGACTGCTGTCATCAGTTTACTTGGATCACTCAGGACGGCACCAATAGTGCTTCAGACTCCGGTGACCCCTTTAACACCCATGTCCTGGGTGCCACTGGTACCATATACCAAGGACTTATAAGGGGGTTAAAGTCTTTGTCAGTTGGTGTTGACAATTCACATGTATCAGTTTTAGGGAGAGAGCACTGGGGCCTGGGCAGCAGTCATAACCATTAACATTGGAGAAAACAGTGTGGGGGGACAATACAAAAGGGCACTTTCCTACAACCATCCATGATCTCCCAAACTGACACGGAAGCACAAGCATGCAAAGATACTCATAGTACCATCCTGTACCTCAGATTCAACAGCCTCACCTACCAAATAATGCAGTGCTGTGTCTGCACGTATAGAGAGCCTATACCCGAATGAGAGTAGAGGGAAACAATTGCTGCTAATGCTAAACTTTACTGGCAAGGACAAGTTGACCCAAAAGACAATTAAACTGACCTACAGTGTAATCTTTGAGGCAATCACTAGTGATCTGCACCTGTGCCTAGATTTTGAAATGTGTGGTATTTAGTTACGCTGGGAGATTAAAGTACTTTCTTTTATGTAAACGGATAACACTGAGCTAGACAACATTTTATTGAGTCTATTGCTTATTTTTTGTTATGAGCTCTTGCCCCCCCACACTATCTCCCTGAGAATCCTGTGACTGTTTCCACTTACAACCCTGAGAGTCAATTGCAGAAACGTTTGTACTTAGACCAGTTTGCGGGCAAAAGTAGGACATACCACAGAACACCTACGGAAAACACCCTCAACTACCACGGCTGTAGTCCAGTAGCTCTTTTCTGCCTTGTGGCCCGTGGACCTTAGTCGGAGAGTTATACTTTTTCATGAAGGACTGTCTAGTCCTGAGAATCTACCACATGTACTCAACAAACTTCCAATGTGCCATTATCGGCTTTACTCGGACAGTCAACAGCACTTTCCAGCCTATAGATTACTTTCCCCAAAAACAGGCTGGAGAGAGTATTCTGGCACCCTCTTGCATATAACATGGTACCAAAGACATGTAGTTGCAAAGCACTACAAACCCATCAGCACTTCCCTGCACCACACTGTTAGAATTGGGGGTCTCTGATTGGCAGAGCTAGGTATCTTTGACCAAATAGGGACCCTTGCTTCTAGTCATGGTAAGAGCTACACTTCAAAAATAAGCCATGCTCACCCCCTTGGTAGCTTGGCACATGCAGACAGGCTTATTTCATAGGCAGTGTGTAAAGCATTTGTGAACACATACAGTAATACAGTAAAAACACTATAGAGGGACACCACACAGGTTTAGAAAAATAAGTAATCTTTACTAGACTTAACACTAGACCAAACGACAACAAATCCACAATACTGTAATAAAAATAAGTCTTAAAAATGGTAGAAATAGCTAGTTTCACTTTAGGTTGGAAATGCAACACTTTACTCTCACAGTACCTTGGATGAGTAATGCAAAATAAATAAAAGGGTTGCGGGGAAGGTGATGCGTCGGTTCTTTACACTCAGGGGAGTGGACGCGTCAGTTCCTTACTGCTGTGCAGGGGAGTTGATGCTCGTTTCCTTACTGTGTGGGGAGGTGATGAGTTGGTTTCTTACTGCGATCCGTTGCAATGGTGCTCCGGTTCCATGCAACAAAGTGGCGTCTTGGTTACGGTGCGACAACGTAGATGTGATGCGTGCACACCTAATGGCACGGAATGGCATCTACTCAAAGATCTTCTGAGGTGCGACAGGCCCTGCGTCACGCTTCTCTGGTGATGCAACGGCAACCTCTGCAGCACGCTTCTCTGGTGATGCAACTCGCTTTAGTGATGCAACTCGCTTTGGCGATGAGATGGTGACAGCGGAAGCGGCGGCACGCCTACTCAGCGATGCGACGGGTTGTTGTCATGGTTGGCCACAATGCCAGGCTGGGCTGACATTACCCTTTCTCCTTCCCCAGGGTTAGCCCTGATGTCTACGGGACTTCCTTCCCCTCTGGAGGCGATTGGGGGTAAAGCACCCAATTTACCCCCTTGGGAGCAGAAAGACTATTCATGTTGCAAAAATTTGACATGGACATTTGCTCATGCCTAGGGGCTACTATACTCTCTGTGGTGTCTAGTTGGTGGTTCTCCGCTGTGTGCCATGTTCACTGGCACTACATGCAATATTTGTAAGTCACCCCTCAGCAGGCCTCATGGCCATAAGGCAGGGTGCATTATATTTCATGTGAGGACATATCTGCATGAGTAGATATGCCCCTCTGCTACCCAGTCTAATTGCTAGATATTACAGGTGCACAAGGAAGCCGTCTTGAGTATATTTACTGGGCACTGATCATTACAAGTTCCCCAGCTACATGATGGCTTTACTGAAACCTATGGTGTTTGGTATAAAACACCTCATCTTAATATATCTGTACTGATGACATACTCAATTTATTATGATATGCACCCAGAGGGCACCTTAGAGGTCCCACTTAAAACCTACCAACCTCTAGTGTGCTGGCTGACTGAAATTGACTAGCTTGCCACTACAGACATGTTTTTGACCCACTGGAGGTGAAAGCCCACACTCTCTGAGGTCAGAAACAATGCCTGCTCCAGCCAGAGGTGTTGTCACATTCTTCAAGCAGGATGGCTAGAAATCAGCATATCAAGGCAGGAGGGTTCAATGGCCTCTGTGGCCTCTGATATGTGACACTGGCTTCCCCCAGACAAGGGAAATGCCACACCCTGTCTTTGACTCTTCTGGCTGCATGGTGAGTTGGAAAATTAGCAAGTCAGGAGGCGTGTTTCGATCAGGCTAGTTATACCCCTAAGTTGGGCTACCTGAAGGGAACACGAAAAGTAGAATTCGTCCTTCTTTGTTTTTGGTGTAATTAAATACACTGGGTCAGGGTTATGCCCACTTCCCATAGGAAGTGGTCATATAGGGGATGTAGACACCCCAAAGGTAAGTAGCCCATTAGCTACTACTGTACACTCCCCTTAATGCCCCAAATTGAGTATTGAGGTAGCACCCTTGACACCAGGATCTCCGATTCAATGGCCACAAAAAGAAGAGATTCAAAAAACACAAGAATAACAGGACAAAGAAGAAGGGAAAAGGGAGAACTGAGGACCAGCTGTGGACCTTTGGCACCAAACCCTTACTACCTGCACCTATCCTGACAGCTGTGACCAACCGACTTGTCCTGCCACTGTGCATCTGCCCCGAACCCCTGTGGGTTGCCAGCACTTTGTACATTTCCAGCAATCTCCCTTGGAGTAGAGGAGCTACTCCCCTGCAGCTTGCAAGCACCAAACAGCAAACGTTCTGCCACCCCCTCAGATTCATGTATGCAGCAGCTACCCAGGAAGAGGTTTCCATGCTCCAGAAGGTCGGTTCAGTCTTCCCACCAAGTGGCAAAACACCTGGACCAACCTGAGCCACACAGCACCAATACTCAGGGTACCAGACCCTTGCAGCAACCAAAGCCTGTTTGAGTCCAATTTGGGCTCCAACAACACCAAGACTGAGCAGTCATCGAGGGACATCAGCACTACAGAAACTAATTTCAAGAGTGGCCCAGCTGTCCTGTTTTTGTTCCCTCAACTGATAAGACTGACAACAGTGAGTGCTAGTGACACTCAAGCAGAGCCGTCCTAACCACTCTGCTCGGGGTTCTGAGTATTGACAGTGCTTCCTTGCTCCCAGGGCATTCAAGACCCGAGCCCCCCAGTGAGAGTCCCAGACTTGTCCCCAAGTCCCGCACTGCAGCCTGTTTCTAGGTGACTCTCCCCTCTCCTTTGGTATAGCATGCAAAGCTCCCAATCCGACCAGCACCTCTGCACCCGGACGCTCCAGGGTAGGTAAAGACTAACTGCTGGTGGTTCTTTGGACTTTGGCCCCTTACCACTTGAAGTCCTGAAGGGGACTCACGGAAACCTATTGGAAGTAACTGTATGCAGTATATGCCTATTTTCCCAAAGGAAAGCATTGCTACGTAAAAACGCATTTAAGTGAACATTTAACATACCTGTAAAATTCCATATATCCAAAAGTATTTACGTGATACTGAAGTTCTTGGTGTTGGAATCTATAAAAAAAAATTTATTTTTCTAATTTGGTCGCGGATTTGTTCTTGAGTGTGTGCCTTGTATATTGCCTCTGTGAGTACAACAAATGCTTAGCACTGTCTAACCTGCTCACCTAACCTACCACAAAAGAGAGCATTTGGGTTTGTTACTTGTGCCTCTGTAAACCAATAGGGGTCGCCTGGACTTTCTGCTAAGTGTTTTGGTACACTATATAGAGAGCCAGCTTCCAACATATGTGAATACTGATAAACATAGAAGTTTGCCTACTCAACTAGTTTATGCAGATTGCCGCTCCCATCAATGCCCAAAATCCTACTTCTAATCCTGATTGCATCAATTTCACCACTCTAGCAAAATTACAGCAGTTTGTGTCTTTCTAAGTAACATTTCACCAGTCTATATTTTGTGAAACCGGAAGGATTGGTGTTTTACAACTGTAAAATTGCTTAATTTACACATGCACAAAATGACCTGTGAATCAGGTCTAATAAGCTTAAACTCTACTGTAATGCTTGGCCTTTCTGCCAAGAATGCAGTCACTTACGTCTCTTCGGGGCTATAAGCAGCAGGGTTGATCAGTTATAATTGTGATTATGGTTTTCAGTGAAGCATATAGCCGACTACTGAACTGAGACAAAAATAATTCCAGTTTTCTAAAAAACAAGTGGGCATGTGGGTATGACTTTTGAGAAAATAACCTAGCCCCTTATCACCATAAGGCCTACTCAAGATGCATGAATGAACCATAGTTTATTTAATTCCATGAAAGTTCAAAACCATTTACCTTCGGCAATCGCTGTCAATAAATATCAACACATATTTTCAACAGTGATTGTTGCTTTGAAGACAGTCAATGAAAATACATCTGCGTTAGAGACTTCACGTGTGTTCAAAAATGATTTTTTCATGAGTTAATTGTTTAAAAAAGGTCAGCTACAAAGATAACAGGATTATTAGAAAAAAACTGAGACAAGACTTAACTGCAAAGGCCGGGATGTGTTTGGACCCTAGCCTAGAAACGCTGGAGGTGCTCAGGGTGAAAATCAGAGTGCCATGTGAAAAATTAACTCACCCGCATCTGTACCTTAATGCTTAAATGTTGCTGTTACATTTTACTAATTAAATTCAATTTCGTTTCTGTACCTGCTTGAAGACCACTAAAGCCTTAGTATTATGGCACACTTAAACAGACTATAGAGGAGTCTCTGTCATGTTATCCTGTGTAGTACTCAGCACATGTTTATGTAAAACAATTCCAGCAAAGGGTAGCCTTTTCTGAAGTTGACAAACAATGCAAGTATTTCAGAAATCATTAGAATCGGCTCTGGCTGGTGCTAGTTCTATCAGTTCGCCTACTTCTTCTCACATTCTTCCCACGAGATGACCCTGGCAACTGCTCATTAGAACCTATTTAGAAGTGTCGTTTCTATCACATATTCTTGCTTCTATTTGCTTGCATTGAGAAAAAGTAAATAAACGTAGCACCACATTTATGGATTTAGAATGACATACTCCAACTGATCGAAGGCAAAGTTCTAGCACATTGAAATGGCATTGCTTTGCATATTTGGAACGCTTGCATTGTATTTTTTGCATTAAATGCATGCTAGACGCTCTATCCAGGTTGATGTGTTTTGTTTAACAGCTGTCATGTTGTCCGAAACCTGTAGGCAGAGATCGGGCACCAATAGATCTCAAAAAGACCTGCAGTTGACCCCTCTGTAAATTTAGTGAATACATAAATCGAATGTTTGAAATTAGAAGTAGTGATGTTGGGTGCCAGAGACACAGTCATTTTAGTATTTGTTGTAGGAGAAAGCACATCCAGTTCCAAGGAAGATTAGATAGGAATGTTTATTAGGTAAGATGTTATGAAGAGCCCCACCAGGAGCAAGTAGCCTTCCTGCTGCTGCTCAGCCCATCCTCCATCTGACTCTCTCACTCACCAACATTCCAAAGCATCCTCACACACCAACATTCCACCACCACAGTCACACTGGCTGAGCAGCAGTTATAACACATCTCCTTTCTTTACACAAAATAACATTGGAACTCTAGAAAGAATGACATTAAAACGAATGCATGCAAAAGAATGACATTAGAACTATTGCATGCAAAAGAATGACATTAGAACTATTGCATGCATATAAACAATGTAGAAAAGAACTAATACGAATGCATGAAAACAATAGGTGGAAACATTTCGTGCGCAACATGTGATAAAATAATACATGCAAAGAAAAACCAGGAACATAGCAATTAGAAAACACTCACATATCATCTCTCTTTCTGACTAAACCAAAAAACACACACTCTACCACACCACAAAACCTCAATCCAAACCCTGATACTACAAACATGCCAACTGGCCAGGCTAACATGAATGTGGTACATAGGGCACCAACCACAGGGCATGGTAAGGAACCATCCAGAACTTAGTAAATGTGGAACACCACTCCACACCAAACATATAGCAGCTACACTGCTCATCACCCAAACCCATAGTAAGGGTGGAAAGTGGAACACCACTCCACACAAACCATATGGCGTCTAAATTGCTCTTCACCCAAACACATGGTAAGATTGGAAAGTGTGGAACCCCCCTCCACACCACCCGTATGTCAACTTCTAAAAACACATCACCTTCAACCCCAAATCATCACAAACGTAACGTCAAAAGTGGGTGATATATCTATGTCATTAACGAACTTCACAGTGAGTGGTGTTACTGCACCATCCCACACCCACAAGAAAGTGGTAGACAATAATACAACTGCAACAGTGGGAGGTATTACTGCACCATCCCATGAGTAGAACTCATCCCACAATACAAAAAAGAATACCCCAGGATACAACAGACACCACACTGCACAACGGAATAAAAACCAGAAATATGTATAGTCAAACTCTTCAAAAACATCAAATTTGACATTTACGCCGCAACCACAAAGCCAAAGCAGTGGCTCTCACAGCCGCTAATTCAGAATTAACACACAGCCTCGGCCAACCACTGCATTGGAGGAGTTATAGCTACAATGGAAAAAAAAACCATATTCCAACAGTAAAGATGTTAAACTGCCCACAAACCCCCAAACAGGTGACAACTTATTTTGCTCTAAGAATTAAAATTCAATGGAGCCTCTTGGAGCAAAACAATAATTTCAGCACCTGTCCCCACAAGTCAGCGTAGGCAGAATTCCTAGGAAAGAAGCTTTCAAAACAAGGATGAAGATCCGCCCATACTCCACCAACTCAAGATAATGCTTGTCAGTTTCTAGCATGTTAATAACCTCCCTGCGAAGTTGGTCAGTGTCTGAAGATTACTTTTCCTCTTTCCAACTTGTGGCTCTTCACTGAAATGAGTTGTCTTTACCTATAGACACTGCCTCAGATGCAAACAGGAGGATGCACATCCTCACAGAAAACAAGGTTGGCTCAAGGTAATTCCTCTGGATTGTATAGCATCTTCGTAGCCATTACTCACAGAGGTAACGATCATTGGATAGATTTCTTTCACATGTTCAGTACTGGGTCCACTGAATTACCTATTATACGCTGAAACCATGTTGTGGTTCTATAACGTAAATATCCTGTTGCCATCTTTCCAAATAATGAAAAGTGACACTCATTGGCAACAGGGAACACAGACAAAAAACGTCCTTGGTAAAAACTGCTAGATAGAAAAAGGCAGCACGCAGTCTTACGGAGCGCCTGGTGGCTCTAAGCACGCAATTACTGTACAGCATGAGAGCTCCTCACCACCCCATGAGCGTCCGATGCCCTGGCTTGCGCTGGACACATCGCTGCAGAAAAGACAGTTGAAGACAAGCGAGCAAACGAATTTCAAAATTACTTAAACATGAGCAGCGGTTGATCTTCTCCTCAGGAGGAGAGAACTATTTCCTCATTAGTACCACCCACCGCACCACTTTCATCTCACAGTTGGTTCAGAAAATGCATGGGTAGGTGTAACACCCCTCTTAATTGTCGATCTTCCCGACTGTGGGGAAGTTACAAAAGCTACAAATAGTTGAAACAACTCCCCAAGGAAGTAGGTCAGTTTCACAAACACACATATAAAACTGGAAATGTCACAGCAGGTTGTCCCACATTGCGGTTGTGGTAGACCAGTAAAAAATAAAATCAAATGTGGGATAGCTTCATTCAGCACACGTCCACTCCACCAAATCCAGGGAAACACATCAGGATCTGGCACGTCTGGGCTGGGGGCGACCGGCCTTAAGGTCACTGGTGGGGCTCAGGGCTGCCAGATAGCTGGTACAGACATTGCACTTAGTTTCATAGGAGGTTCTTCATAAAAAAAGTTGCTTCAAGCATCACTTCCAGTAGGTTATGTTTCAATTAGACTTAGCTTCCACCATCCAGTTCTCACACGCAGGTTCTTTTAAAAAAACTCGTTGCCAAAATGTGTTGTAGAAGAAAGTGTTGTATGGCGTTTTAGATTCCGAATGAATTTTCCCGATTCATGCCCTTATACAGGCATAGAAATCAAGCCCTTATTTAGGCATAGCCCATGCTACCCAAATACAGGCATGGCTACTTCCATCCGTTCATCAACGTCACAACGATTTCTTGGAAAACCAGACTCTTAAGCAGGAGGGATTTCCCCTAGCCTGGATATTGATTTCTCCAAGAAACTCATTATTATGCATGAACAACTATTCCTTAGGGGTTCATCCATGACGTTCATATGCCCGACTTTACATCAAAGCTGGCATTCCTAAACACCTTCAAGGTATAAATATACCTTCACTTGCTATAGCAAAGCACGGTGTGGTTCGGTGCAGTTCGACTACCTACTTGCCCGACGCAGCTCGCTACAGCAAGTGCCGAAGGAAGCAGACTCTCCAGCTGACGCACTGACAAGAAGCTGTCCTCCTCTGCCGAGAATCCAGCTCCAGTGTTTATGACTGCCCTTGCGGGGTGTTGGGAAATCGAGTCCGAGACAGAGATACCAACCTCCTTCATTCTTAGGTATGGAGCTGATTAGAACCTAGAGAAACTTTTGGCAATTCTTGGCAGAACTAAAGCTATGCTAAAAGACCATATTTACTTCTTCCCTCGTACTAGACCTAGGTTAGGTACATTGGGGTAGGCATATTTTAGAAGCACCAGTTGAGTATTTTAGTCTGTGTTATTTATGTATGTATTTTTATATGTCATAGCACTAGACAATGCTATTACAGTATTATTTTATAATACTATTCTCGGTTATACGCATTATACTTTGCATTCTCTCTAATGATTGTAGCAGTTCACCTCTCTTGCATGAGAAAGAAGACTATTCAATAAAGCTTTTATTGAAAACGCCCGTCTCACTATTTCTCTGGATCTCTGTAGAAACGAAGCATGCACGATTAACTGAGTGAACTAGTTATCTATTGTTTCCACGACTCTGAAGATATGTGTTCCAGTCCTAGGGAAAGAAAGTTGTCATGTTTATGCGGTTGTCAGAAACTAATTCCTTCTTGTGTATTCGAGAAAGTTTCTAGTGACCTCTGAGCTAGCTGGCACTCACACTTAAGTTTATTATATTCGATAGAGACATACTCACCTCAGTCCTATGCCACATCTATAGGGTATATTATTCCAATGCGCAGAGCCTATTAGGAATATAGAAACTACATTACATCGTGCCCAACGTTTGGTAAGGCACTAATTTAACGCTAGATACTAAAGTAACTCATCAGTCGTGCTTTTCTCAGAGACCCCTTTTTCCCGTAAATACTTCAATAGACGTCTGAAGTGGGAAAGGGATAATATCCAGCATAGCTGAGTAGGAGGAAAATCCTGTCTTAGATTTTTGGTTTGTTCAACGTGGAAGGATACAATGTTCCAAAATATTGTGCACCTTATCTTTGTTTCCTTGAAACTCGCTCTGCAAATTTCATTAAACAACATCGAATAATGGCAACCACACCGAGAATGGTGGAGCTGCGACTGATCCAGCAGCTTTTAACGCAACAGGTTTTAATGACACCGACGAGGATGCTGTATGCATTCCTATGATTTTGAGGAAAGCCATCACTATAAAACGTATAAAAAATGGCCTAACATCGAGAGGTTGTAGGATCGTTTTTGTGATAGAGGCACATGATTATCACCAGACAGAGGTATTCTATTTGTGGATAGTCTTCCCTGAAGCAAATCCAGTAACACAGATGTTTCACTTCTACAAAGAAGATGAACAGCCAGATGAGTATATTCCTTTCGAGGATGTAGAAATTCCACTCACATACCAGGAGCATGAGCTCTGGTTTAAAGGCGCCCTAAACATTTAAATCACATTACCTGGCTCGGTTCACTAGGTAGACCAGGAGCAACATGGTCAGCCATAGCAGGCTATATACCTGACCATGACATTGAAGCCATGTCAGACGATGAATTACTTTGTAATATACAAACTTTAATAGAATTATACAGTTGAAACCCCAACTGTGAAAGTCCCAAAAAGGTCTTTATTAAAAACACTCCTACTCCTTCCAAAAAGAAGTGGGAAATAACTAAACAAACTTCTATAGAGAAGCCTTCTCATTGCAGAAGTAGGTCTCCTCAAAAGGAGCCCTCTGAAAGGAGTTATAACCTAAGGAACAGGGATAATTTTAGAAAACCTGATAGATATCAAGATATTGATACACGTTCCTCTCATATCTTTCAGACTTCGTTACGGAAATCCGAAAAAAGAGGATGGTCAGAACCTCAATTTACCAAAAAAAGGTAGCAGGTCTCAAAATCAGACATGCCGAGGATCTTGAGGACACAACTCAAGAATGGGGAGTGGGCTCAGACAATGTTGGACAGCGCAGCAGAAGTCACCATTGCTCGCAAGAACTTGAAGGATCATCTGGAGACAGTGGACTTGAATGAGTTCAATCAAATCAAAACTGTAGATACTAGGGTTAGTTCTCCACATAGGATGGAGGGAGACATACCAAGAAAAGTGAGAGAACAATTTTGGGAGAGACTTTCTAAGGGTTATGACATTCTTCCAGCTGAACAAGACTGGCCACCACAATTTGTCAAGGAGTGCCAACATGCCGAGGACATCATTATGCCGGCCTTTCTCTATGCCGGGGGGGGGGGTGGCTGACAGCCGACTAAGATGGCTGCCTAGCCCAAGAGCTCCAGTGGGAACGCAGGCCTAAAGTCAATCCGACCAACTATCCGGACAGATACAGACCCCCCGTGAGCCTGAGCCTGCACCCGCGGCCGAGCGGCGCCGTCCGGTGAAACACCGGAGGAAATCCGACACCAGCAAGTGTTCGAAACACCGCCGACAGCGCGGCGGCCTACTACAGAAGTCAAAGCCGGGACCTGGAGTGAACCGTGACGCCGACACCTGGCGCAGGCGGCCCGGCCGGAGGAGAGGGACACCCATCGCAGGACCTGAGAGGGCACAAAAAGACCGCGAGGCAAGATGGCGGCCGTGGCGTGGGCTGTGTAAGCAGCTCAATCCTCTTGCTCCGGACCCCTGAAGCGAACGTCGTTCGAGAGCGGCGCTTGATTTATGCTGCAGTAAATCACAGAAGCTGAGGTGGCATTAGCGTGTACCTGCAAATATCAAGTTGGATAGACGCGGAGTGTGTCCTGCTCTAGCCGTCTCTTGGGACTACAGAATCACGGAAAACCCGTTCTGCTAAAGCGGGCTCTGTCAAAGCACTCGGCGATTAACTGTACTGCAGGCTCCGAATACTCGTCGATTTGCTCATCCGTCGACGGCGTACTCCGCTGTGGCTCGTTTCATTGATCTCAGCTGGTTGCCAGAACTCAATCGGGAGGGAGCGCGGAACGGCTCGCAGAAAGATGCCACAGAAAAATCAGACCCAGTCAAAAGCTACTACGAGAAGCGGTAAAACCAAAGCTCAGCCGGCAGGCGAGGAGACTCGAGACCCTGAGGAGAACGCCGAAGTGGTGGAAGGCGAGAGCCGTTCAGTAAATGTTGACCACAGTGCTAATAAGAAGGGTGGTGAGTCCGCTGTTAAAACTACTGGGTCCCTGCGCAGTGTTAAACAAGGGGTATTGACTCTTCCTGCTTTGTTTGAAAGGCAGTCTGCTAAGGGGAGAAAGAATGTTTGTGAAGACGCTGACAGCAACAATGTAACAGTTGAAACTTCCCTACTAAGTGATAAGGATAAAGACAAGGAATTGGGTGCTACTGTTGCCATTAACGCTGGTAGTAATACTGAGACAAATACTGATGCGGTAATTCCACAAATAATCTCTACAGCCCCAATGCATATATCTAGCTGCATTTTGGGAAATGGAGTCCCTAATGATCCCCAAGTTATTACTCAGGTGCAGGCGCAGGTGACTAATAGTACAGAAGTTGTGATTCAAGAAACGGAGCTCTTAAATGATATGCCCCCCAGCGAGCTACAGGATATACAGGAAAACCAAATGGTGCAAGACACTGTGGAAAACTTTTTTTCATTATCGGACCATTCATCAGAAGGCAGTACTAACGTGAGCAAAGACTGGGCCAACTATAGTGCTGTTAGTAGCTCTGCAGAGGATGAGTTAAGGTCTAGTGTGATCTCGCCAAATACTAGCGCCTCTACGGTGAGACGGCGAAAGAAGAGAAACTTGCACCGTAACACATTAAAAGAGACAGAGACAGCACTGCTTGTAAAAGATAAAGGAGATGGGAGAGATAAAATAGTATTATTGGAAGTCGGGGCCGAGACTGAACAGAATGAAAGTGATCAAGGTGATCAAAATACCCCAACAGATATTACTTTGGCCACTATTTACAACACTATGATGATGCACCGAGCCGAAAGTAAAGCAGAAAACTTACGTACTCAAGCTACCTGCTCAAAGGTTAAAAATGCTGTTCGGCGGGTAATCAAAATTAATACTGAAACAACTGAAAGGGTGACTGAAGCAGAAGCCAGAATTGCAGTTTTGGAAGAGGAGACGACGATTCAGAAATTGGAACTCAAAACCATTAGAGCTCATAGGGATGATGTTGTTTACAAAATGTCGATCATGGAGAACCAGGCCCGTAGAAATAATCTACGCTTTTTGGGGATCCCGGAAAAAAAAGAGGGGGCTAATGTTAGAAAATTTATTGCTGAATTATTAACAGAAGCCTTCCCGGAATTGACCTCATGGGACTGGACTAGAGAAATCCAGAGGGCACCCCGGATTCCGTTCACACTTAGGAAACCACATCAGGGCGAGGAAATGTACCCACAGGCCATATTAGTCTGTTTTAATAATTTTCTTGCTAGAGAAGAGATTTCCTCTTTAGCAAAACCTGAAAAAAGAGCAGAGGCAAAACAATGTACTTTTTTTGTTAGACCGGACTTCTGTCAGGCCACAGTGACCAAACGCTGGCATCTTCGACAACTCATACCTGAATTTCAGAAAAAAGGTGCCACTGTGTTCTTACAGAATCCGGCTAAACTTAAAGTAATTGTGAATGGGCAGGCTAAATTTTTTCTAATAGAAGTTCAAGCAAAGGTGTATCTGGATTCTTTATGAAATCTTGAAGGAAAGGGGTAGACTATAGCCTCGGAACCTTTAGAACATGAGTGTAATCGGCATATAGGCTCTGCTTTGAGCGTTCTTTAGATTTTCTATTTGTTTGTTTAAAGATTGTTGTTTTCCTTCACGGTTTCCGGGGCGGAGGGACACGGCATTCCATACTTTGCAGGAACCGAGAGTTCCTGAGCCTCATATGTTGGGGAGGGTGGTAGGGGTGGAGCGGAGGGGTGGGAGGGGACAAGGGGGGTCTTTTGGGGTAAGGTGGTGGGTGTTGGGGTTTGGTTGGGGGGGGTGAAAAGTCAGGACAGATCAAGGCAAATTATAACCAATCTGTTATGTATAGAAGGTTGGACAAGGGCTTAACCTATATGAGAGAGTTACGGTTACAGATGTGTTTAGTAGGGAGGACTAGAATACATTTATATTTGTATTATGGATAAGAAACCAAAAATTTGTACTCTGAATGTTTGTGGCCTCAACGACCCTAAAAAAAGACAAGTGTTGACTAAAATAATGCAATTTTTGCAAATCGATCTGTTATGTCTACAAGAAACGCACATTGCCTGGATAAATAGGGGAGTATTGAAAAACCTAGGGATGGAACTGGTAATATGCTCCAAACAAACGGGTATTAAGAGAGGGGTGGCGATACTCATGAGAAGGGGGATGGGCGATTGTATCAGAGCCTCTGCTGATAAATGGGGCCGGTGGGCAATTTCCGAACTGAAAATTAACCAATTTTCTTTTACGTTGTGTAATATCTATGGTCCAAATTTGAATGATTCTGAACTCATGAATTATTTGAATGTTGAATTAGCTTAATGGCCACAACCATTGATTATCTGCGGCGATTTAAATATACATATTGATTCCCAGCTGAACTCAGGTTTTAATGCAGTTTATAGCGGTAAAAAACAACAGGTTTTTGCATCATTAAGCAATCTGGTTAACAGTCATTGGCTAAAAGATGTCTGGAATCTTATGTATCCCCAGGATCCAGGTTTTACTTTTTTTTCTGCCCCCCATTCCAAACTCGTTCGCTTAGATTATTTTTTAGTCCCCTCTAGAATTTTGGGTAAAGCTAAAATTGCAATACATCCGAAATTGATCTCGTATCATAATTCGGTGGTTTTAGAATTATTGATAGATGCCGGGATCAATCCAACAAAGCAGTCCTGGTCTTTTGATAGAAAGCTGCTGATTGATGAAGAATACTGTCAGAATATGTCTAAAATTATTGATGAGTTTTTTAAATTTAATAAAGGCACAGCTTCTCAATGTATAGTTGGGGATACCTTCAAACGGTGGTTAGATTAGCTTTGCCAATGCCAAATAAAAAAAAACACGACTTAAGCATAAGAAAGATTTTGACGTAAACATGCTGGCAGAACGGAAATTGGCTGATACAATTCGCCTAGGCCTAGACTGTAGGGCTCCGCAAAGTGACCTTATGATTAAAAGAGCTACTGCTTATTCTAATGTAGCAGAACAAATAGCTGAAAAATATATTCAATACAGGGAGGATACATATGAATTTAATGAAAAAACTGGCAGGCTTCTCGCACAGAGGTTAAAAGAGAAGGCAGCATATAATAACATCGAGAAAATCATCGACATAAATGGTATCCTGCAGGAGTCTGAAGGGGACGTTTTGGCTGCCATTCAGGGCTTTTATCAATCTCTGTATAATCAACCTGGTTCTCACTCTGAAGTAGAGGGAGGAGAGGAAGACTATCTGAAGACGCTCCCTACAGGAACTTTATTAGATTCAGAAAAACCCCCATTCATTTCTCTACCAGTTTGGCCTGAAATAGAACACGCCCTTCTCGGCTTAGCTCCGGGAAAAGCTATGGGCCCCGATAGCATCCCATTAGAGTTTTAGCATGTCTTTAAAGATCTCCTTAAAAATTAATTATTAGAAATCTGCCACCAAGCCTTTATAGGCAACCCACCCAAGTCATGGTCAAACGCGACCATTGTCGTTTTTAGAAAAAAGGGTAAGCCAGCCAGTGAACTCGGATCTTATAGACCCATTTCATTATCAAATACTGATTGTAAAATGTATTCAAAATTTTTGGTTAACCGGCTGAACAATCTTATGCCTCGTTTAGTTTCACTGAGGCAACATGGCTTTATTCAGGGTAGGAGAACTACCGATCATATTAAAAAGATCATCTCTATGTTGGACTGGTCGGAGTTTACAAACTCTCCTGTAGGCGTGGCCCTGTTGGATGCTGAGAAAGCATTCGACAGGGTCGCGTGGAGATTTTTATGGTCGGTTTTAGTGTGGCAAGGGTTCCCCAAGGAATTCATAACGGCAATTCAAACATTGTATTATCAACCATCCGCATCTATTCGTATAGCCGGCAATGTTTCTGGGAAAATCATGATAGCAAGGGGGACGAGACAAGGTTGTCCCTGTTCCCCCCTACTTTTCGCCTTATATATCGATCCATTTATTCTTACTTTGGAGAACGATAATTTAATTATACCTGTCGAGATAAACAATGGGCGTTTTAAAGTATTCGCCTATGCAGATGATATTGCTGTAGCAACCTCGGCAATCCGTACAGCCCTTCCTAGGATTATAGAAGCTACTAACAGCTTTGGATGCTATTTAGGATATAAACTGAATGTGTCCAAGACACAATTGATACACTCGGAGGCCGGTCGCCCATTAGATATGCTTTTTGACTCTGAGGCGGTACATCTGGGTGTGAAATTAACAGCTAAGGTAGATAAAATTATACCCATAAATTTGGATCCAGTCATAGGATCTACTAATAAAACTCTAGAAAGAATTGATAATTTACATTTATCCATTTACGGCCGTAGTAATGTTTTAAAAATGCTAATTTTTCCAAAGTTTTTGTATTTATTTCGGGCTATCCCCCTACTCATTCCTACTTCTTTTTTTTCTCGGATGGAGAGAATGTTTGCAAGGTTCTTGTGGAGCTACCATCGTACTAGACGATCTCTCAAATATTGTACCTTGCCTAGAGAAAGAGGCGGCTGGGGTATTCCTAATCTTCGCTTGTATCACTGGACCGCTATCCTTCAACACATAGGGGGTTTTAATATTACCACTGGATCCTACACAAGATTTTGCAACCCCGTCGATTTATGAAATGCTATTAGGCTCCGAGGCGAGGCAATGTTTGAATCGGATTATCGAACAGAGCTACTACAAAAGGACAATATTTAAGGTCGTAAGGACCGCAGTGGAAGTATGGAAAAAAACTAAATTTTTTTTAGGTATTAATATTAATTTAAATACGTATACCCCGTTGAAGAACTGTGCTTTATTGCCGAATACATTTAGCGACCAAGTAATGATTAATTGGGGGAGGGCTGGAATAACTCATTTAGGACATCTAATTCAGGGACATCAACTAGTATCCTTCGAATATTTACAAAATACCTATAACTTAAACAGAAACAACTTTTCTGAATATCTCCAAGTACGGAGCTTCCTGGAGCAGAAAATATGTAATAATCAGATCATATTAGATAAGATAGGAATCTTTGAATTAATTAATGCAAGATCTAAAATGGCTCCAATATATCAGCTATTTTTAGACGAAATGAAGGATGATCTACAAGATCGGGAGATAAAGTGGCAGAACAAATTAGGGGTCGAACGGATTAATATTACAAAGAGCATAGATATAGCCACCCGGGTATTGCTTAATGGTTCATTGAATAGCCAACATTTTATGTCCATGTTTGAACTATACTATACTCCGAGCAAGATCATGAGATGGAAATCAACTAGGGGAGATAAATGCAATCGATGTGGTTTAATTGCGGCTGACGCACTCCATATGTTCTTTTATTGTCCCAGACTTTCTCAATACATTCAGGAGATTGAGTTTTTTGTAACAACTAAGCTGGGCATTAAAGTACAACTATCAGTGGAGTTGGTAATTTTTGGCTCTCAAGAAGAAGGACAGGGTGGATGGTCTCCTCCCGAAGAAGGATTTATTTTTATTTGCATGTCTATTTTTCGATCATGTATAACGGCTATATGGATAGATGCCGATCCACCGACTTTTTTGAACTGGCAAACAAAACTTTTGTCTACATATCATTTAGAGATGTCTCTGTATAACAGGAAGGGTATGAGAAAAAAACTGTTGAGAGCAAAGATTTGGCGTCCTATTACAAACTGGTTAAAACATTGATCCGACAAAGTCTGATGTTCAAGCTTTTATGTTTTGATTATAATTTTGTATGAATTGAGAATTGTAATTTTGATCTGTTTTAAAAAACCAAAAAGACCGCGAACAACAGCCGGAGGGGTGGAGGAGGCGTGTCTGCGCCCTGCCCGTGGCGTGTTGCAGGGAGGTGCAGAGACAGAGCGTGGAACCCGAGTGTGCCTCCGATCGGGAACCCAGGGGGACCAGAGAACAGTAATTAAAGGCGCGCATGATTGAAGCTACCGTGCGGCGCCACAAAGACCCAGGAGTTTGGCCCCACATTGTGGAAGGGAGGGGTGAGTGTCGTCGTACCCCGCGCAGGTACCGTGTTTGGAGCCACACTGACACTTCATATTCAGCTGAGCCGCAAAACGCTCCAGAACAGAGAGGAACGCGGCGGCGCACTCACACGCCGAAGCACATATGGTCCAGGGTAAGACGTGGCGCCACAAACGTGCCTTTTCCCCTTCTGTGCCATTGACTAGGCAGTACGGACCGAGGCGCAAGACACGCTAAGCGTGTAACCCACAACTCACGCACTTTCATAGCGGCAACCCTGCGATCTGGAGAATAGCAACATACACCCAAGCTCGCAGCGATTTACAAGAGAGCGGTGGGGCGAGGCTACGAACTCTGTACTGCCAACACCAAGACGCAAGCCTCTGGACTGACAGATACTCGCAAACCCACGCGCATCCCGAGCGACTGCTGAATCGCCTGCGAAATATCACGCCGGATTACTAGAGAGGTCATCCTATCTGCAGAGTGGCGCACTCATCAAGCCACGGTAACCTCTGGGGAGAAGCACTGGGGGATATCGCTACTCCCTTCCAAGAACAGCGATTGGCGATACACAAGGTGTAACAATGGCGGGCAGAGGACCTTGAAATGTGGCAGCCCAAGCTAAACTAGATAAATTCGCCTTCGAAAAAAGCTCAACGACGCAGCCGGAAGGACGCACCTCCACGGGCAAGCCCCAGGATACAGAAGGGGCAAAGAAGATAACCCTGGAGGACATCATGGCAGCCCTGATGAATGTTCAAAACACGGTTGGCTCTATATCCACAGACGTCTCCCTCCTCCGGGCGGACCTCCACAAAATGGCGGACAGAGTAAAGGAGGTCGAAGTGGTGGCGAAATCGCTAGTGGTGGATATGGCGGGAACTCCAAACTGACGTCGCCCAACTCAAGAAGGAACACAAACTACTTACTGACAAGCTGGATGATCAAGAAGGACACGCTCGCCGCAACAATGTGCGAATAAGTGGAATTCCAGAGACGGAGGGCAAACAGGCTATGGACCTATACGTGGAAGAGCTGGTGAAAACGAAACTACAGCCTAAAGGTCTCTCCAATTTCTTCACAGTAGAACGAGCGCATAGAGTGCCTGGTGGCATGCCCAAACAAGGAGCCCCTCCAAGACCGGGGCTTGCAAGATTATTTAACTACAGAGATAGGGACGCTATCTTACAAGCGGCGAGGACCGCCCCACCACTGAAGGTGCTGAACTCAACAATATCTTTCTTCCCGGACTACACAGCAGCAGTCTCCAAACGCAGGAGAGACTTCATGGATGTCAAGAGGGCACTCCGAGAGAGGGAGCTGACATACTCTATGCTTTTCCTAGCTAAATTAAGAGTGGTGGCTGATGGGCGTGCATGATTCTTCGAGACCCCGGAGGCGGCACAGGACTGGCTGGATGGATGGCGACAAATAGGATGCACCGATCGGAGACGAAACCAATACCCCCGGCGCGAAGGAGGAGATGAACCCAACACACAAGAGGGCAGAAGCCCAGAAACAGAACATCCCACGGAACATGAAGAACTTGAATAGGAAGCACGGTAGTGACTCAACTACTAAGAAATACTGGTGAACATGGATCCTGCTGCGTAGCACGGAGGGTGCGGCTATGGTAGCGGAATGCGGCTGGTTCTTTTACCCCGGACAAGCAAGTACTGATATGTGGGGAGGGGAAAAGCGCTCTGCTGAGTTGGGGTGGCGGGAAGTTCTTGAACAACATAGCAGGGAGGCAGGGGGGATGGGGTGGCACTGGGAGGGGAAAGATAACTGGTTTGTTTTTTTGTTCATATCTGTTCACGGCGAAGAAGACACGAACGCACGACAATCAGTAGGTACGGCACTAACTACAGCATACACTAAGGAAAACATACGTTACATTTACATACGTTTGAAGTGGGGACACGACATTCAAGCACGCTATGCTCCGACCCTAATTGACTACACCAAGACGACATCACCTACATGGCACATAGCCCACGGAACAGTACTCCAACCATAGCAACACAAGAAGCGCCGCCTGCTCCTCTTAAAATTGTAACCTGGAATGTGAGGGGACTGGGGGACAAGATTAAAAGAGGTCTGGTACTACAGGCCCGTAAGCGTCTTGGCCCGACGATTGTACTCCTACAGGAAACTCACCTCACGGGGTCTGCATGTATAGACATGGATAGATGGGGTTATAAAATGGCAGCACACTCGCAATTCTCCATGGGATCTAGAGGCACAGGTATACTAGTTAAGAAATCCTCCACATTTATGACCATATAGACCAAAACAGAGGACCAGGGACGGTTTGCGGCGATTCAGGGTCAGTGGGAGGGTAGGCTCCTAAACATAGTTTTGGTCTACATACCACCGGCACTTCACACCGAGGCTAAGCCGGCACTCTGAGAATTCCTATTAGAACTCCCAGAGGGAGACCTCATTATAGGAAGAGACTTCAATGCCACGATAGATGCAGCGATAGAGAGGTTCCCCCCTCGAACACGAGCACCTGGGCCCTCGCGATTCCGTGGTTTTACTGAGGCACTGGGACTCATAGACGTCTGGAGACACACGCATCCGGACACACGTCAATACACATATCACTCTGCAGTACATAATAGTCTCTCTCGTATCGATTATTTTTTAATGTTAGACTCTGGCCTCCAAAATATTGAAGCGGTCGACATAAAACCTAGAGGCATATCTGACCACTCCCCAATGCTACTCACACTCGCATGCCGAACTAAATCTCGCAGACGCATATATCCTATACACCCGGGATATCTGGCAATCCCAAAGATTAAAAAACCACTCCGCAAAGGGACTGAACTTTACTTTGCGGAAAACACAGGTCAGTAGACTCAGCAATAACTTTATGAGAGGCATATTAAACAATATTTAGAGGACAAGCTATAGCATCAATTACGGGTTACAAACGAGATCAACAAAAAGAATTGACAGAGCTAGAAATTGCGTTAACGGCAGCGGAAACGACTCACTCGGCTGATCCGACCCAAGACACGGCGCACACCCTAAAACTAAAACAACAACAATATTTAGATCACCTACGAACCCAGACGGTCGGACACATTACAGCGACGAGAGATAGGGTGTATGACCTGGGTGATAAGGCCGGTAAAATGTTGGCATGGTTAGATAGGAAGGGAGACGGCGTGAGGGGAATACAACAACTGCGTGCGAGAGATGGCACACTGACATCACGTCCCAGGGACATAGTCAACATCTTAGCAGAACACTTTAGAGGGGTCTACACCCCCACGACAGAACCCACAGAGGATGCAATAAGGGACGCCTTAAGCCACATTGAACTGACCTCGCTCCCCCCGGAAGCAACCTCAGAATTAGAAGCGAACTTGACACTCGCAGAAATCCAAACTGCAATACATTCGGTGAAATCCGGGTAGGCACTTGGCCCAGACGGGATACCGATTGAATGGTATGAACTAATGGCGGAAACGCTAGCGCTGCACCTCTTGGCAATGTACGAAGCATGTCTAGAAAAAGCTGAGCTACCACCGGACCAACGGGTCGCAACAATAGTGGCGATTCTGAAGCCTGACAAAACACAAACGGAGGCCACATTGTATCGCCCGATCTCGTTACTTAATGCAGAGGGTAAATTCCTTGCGAAATTATTGGCAAATAGAATGCTAAACCATCTACCAAAATTGATACACCCAGACCAATCCGGGTTCATGCCTCACAAAAAATACAGCTCTGAATCTCAGACGAGTACAAGGAGTGATGGCACGAGCCTCAGAACTGACGGGGCCGGCAGCGATATTATCCCAAGACGCAAACATGGCGTTTGATATGGTGGAGTGGAGATACCTATTTGAAGTGATGGCACATATGGGCTTTGGCCCTAATTTCCGCGCTTGGGTGAAACTCCTTTACACACATCTGGCGACAGGAGTAACAGCTAACGGACACTTATCTGATGAAATAGACCTAGCACGAGGTACACGTCAAGGTTGCCCCCTGTCGCCTCTGCTATTCGCAGTTGCTCTAGAACCTCTAGCGACGCTACTTAGGGAAACCCCGTTATTGAAAGGGATCACATGGAAAGAGGGATGGGAAGACCGAGTTTCGCTTTACGCGGATGACATGTTGATCTATCTTAAGGAACCAGAGAACAGAATACCTGCACTATTGAATATATGTAATGACCTTGGGAGCCTCTCCGGCTATGAAATAAACTGGTCCAAATCGGTGCTGTACGTGTTAAATGGTCCTGCACCCCTACTACCGTCAACATGTCCGCTGACGGTAACGGAAGACTCGTTCAAATACTTGGGAATTCATATCACTAACTCCGCAACTGACTTCTTCTCCAAGAACCTAGCTCCCCCACTGGAGCGACTTAAACGGGACGTGGCACATTGGGCAACACTACCACTTGCACTCCCTGGTAGGGCAGCACTGTACGAGATGAAGGCCCTCCCTAGGTTTCTATACGCCCTTGAAAACACGCCCGACAAAATCCCAACCCGCTACTTCAGACAGGTGGCGACGCAGGTCTCAAAGCTTCTGTGGGGCAGTCCCACAGCGCGCATAGCACAGGTGAAGCTTCACTGTAGCTGGTACGATGGAGGGATAGCACTCCCAAACCTCCAGATCTACTACTGGGCCGCGCAACTTAAAGTCATTAATTATTGGATACACGCACCTCATGACGACCCGGCATATAGCGCAGATAGGGCGCAACTAGGAACAAACAACATGCTAGCAGCACTTTACAATAGAAGCATGCTTCCGAAACTGGTGGGGCCCACAAAACATACAGCGCTGCTTTGGTACGCGGCACAGGCCAAGTTGGGTTGGAAAGGGGTACTCACGAAACTGACCCCTCTATGGGACACCAAAGCGCTGGGAAACCTGCGACAGAGTAAGGGCTTTACACAATGGGATAACATAGGTATATCCACTGTAGGTGACATATGGGAGAAAGGAACGGTGATACCGTTCTCGCAGTTGCAACGACAATACAGCGTAGGCCCAAACGAAAAATTTAGGTACATGCAAATTAGACACGCTCTGCTGAAGACAATCTCGACCACTGCAGAACTTCCTGAAGCCTCCCCACTAGAGGACCGTCTCCTGACAGATCATATGCCGCAGAGTGCCACCTCCTTCACATATCAGAAAATACTCAATAATTTACCGGATCCCATGGGCACACTGAAAGAGAGGTGGACTGCAGAGGTAGGAGATATAGACGACCATGAGTGGAGAGAGGCCCCAGCGTCACCTAAAGGAGTAGGCATTTCATCCAAACTTAGATTAGTGCAACTTAAAATTCTCCATCGAATATACTATACCAGAACCACACTACATAAAATCCAGAGAACAACACACCCATTTTGTTTGAGAGGATGTGGAACCAAAGGTACATTCTACCATACGGTGTGGGACTGTCCCATGATAGCAAACTATTGGAAACAGGTGCACCGCACTATATCTCAAACGACAGACACATCTATACTACCAGACCCAAAACGAGGTTTACTAAACATATGGGGACCCAACGACCTTACACGCTATGGACAGATATGGTCCACCTTGGGTCTAATGGTTGCTAAGAGAGACATTGCACAGAAATGGGGGGTGGCTGAGGTGCCGACGGTATCTATTTGGTGCAGAAACATGGACCTAACAATGGTAATCGAACGCACAGTATATGCCACAAGGAAATGTCAGCGAAAATGGAATAAGATCTGGGCAGCATGGAACACTTTTAGAGGGGACATATGTGACCCGCTGCCGGAATCAGATGATGAGGACTCCGATGAAGAGACGGACTAGGTCTACAGGGAGGGGGTCTCTAGGGTTGGGCACTGACATAAGGCAGGGAAATACAAGAACAAGAGAAATACTGATGTACAAAATGCATGTTAAGTCCTTAACAGAAGATAAATTGTGTATTGTCTGTATAGCCATGTTTGATACCGCTGTAATAACTTTAATAAAAACAGTTTAAAAAAAAAAAGAAAAATACTTATGCCAGGAAATGGGCAGTCGCCCAAGCTCCTGCATTATACAAAAATCATGTAGGATGGGATGAGGACTCGCCTCACCATAAAATCCAACAAAAAAATCAACCAACTGCACAAAGGCAGTACCCAGTTAAGCAAGAAGCTAAAAAACAGGTCAGGGAGATCGTAGATCAATTTGAATACCAAGGGGTGATTGAAACACGCACCTCATCAATGAACAATACTTTGTTTCCTGTCTCCAAACCGGACAATACATATAGTCTAGTATTGGATCACATACATCTAAATTCTTGTTGCAAAACATTTGCAGTACAAAATGCACACAGTGCAGCATTAATGAATAATATTGTGCGTAAAAAATATAAAACCACATTAGATATTTCTAACGGTTTCTACTGTTAAAACATTGCACCAGAAAGTAGGTATTTGACAGCTTTTTCAATTATGGGGACACAGTGTCACTTCTGTCATCTCCCACAGGGATTCAAGAATAGTCCTAGGTTATTCTCAGTGAGGGTAACAGAGTTACTACAAACTTATGATGATGAAGCATTGTCATATGTCGATGACATATTTGTAACAGATGATGACTTGAATAGGCACTTGAATAGGGTGAATACAAATATACTTGGATTCGTCTCTGAAGGGTACAAATTCAATTAAAAAAAATCTAGAATTGCCCATTTAAACGTCATATTCTTAGGATACAAATTATCAAGTGAAGGCAAAAGCCTGGCAGCCAACTTTCTAGAGAAATGTGCGCTGCTCCAACCTCCAAAAATGTTGAAAAACTTACAGTTGATTCTAGTTTTCCTAAATTTCGGAAGAACATACATTCTAAATTACGCAGAAAGGGTAAAACCTCTCTACGAATTAATTAAAACTGAATTCAAAACAGTTAATTGGACACAAAAACACACAGAAATTTAGCGTTCACTGCAAACAGTCATGTTAGCAACTAAACATTTGCAAACACGCGTAAACATATGCAACTTCAGTGACCCGAATCATTCCAGGACAATGCGGATTCACGTACTTAACCTTTAACGAAGGTGAAAAAGTACCTATAGCTTACAAATCACACTTGGACATACAAGCTGAAATTAAATTCACTTCAACAGAAAAAATTCTGACAGCGGTTCAAACTGCAGTAGAAAAAGAGAGAGCCCTCGCACGGGGTAAACGCATTATGGCCGTTACACCTGTACCTGCCTTAGAGGCAGTGACAAAAGCGAGCATTCCAAATGATAAAGCTTTACATCCGAGATGGATACAATGGGTTAATTCTCTTGCTGCAATAGACATTGAATACGTTTTTGATCCCTATTTGATAACACAAGAATTTCTACAATATGAACAAAAATGTCCTCTGCCTACTGAGATTATGCCTCTTGACCAGTAAATGTATAATTTATACTGATGGATCAGCTCAACCCGCTAAGAGGGGTAAACAAGCCTATAGTGCATCGTGCGTGATCGTTAAAGGTTGTTGGCACGATGGCAAATTTAGACCAATGGTCACTAAAGCTCAATCCTTAGGAGATTGTACAGCTCAGCGAGCTGAAATACAAGCATTCAAGATGGCACTTGAAAATACAGATTGCAAATTCCCCACACTCATAGTGTGCGATTCGTATTATTGTGTTCAATCTTACAATGAATATTTGCAAAACTGGATTCAAAACGGTTACAAAGATGCAAAAGGTGGCACAATCAAGCATGAACTGCTTTGGGAACAAGTAGTTCAGTTACGACAATGAGTACAAAACACTCACGTGATACATACGCTGAGTCATCAACGTGATGGCATTCACCTTGCAGGGAATTCATTGGTTGATGAAGCCGCGAAGGCAGCTGTGCAAACGGCTTCCGTAGCTGCAATCACTCGTTCAAAAACAAAAATAGACAGCGAAATAATGCTGGCTGTCAATCCTTTAAGCTAAGAAAGTGGTAAAATATTACCGAAAGGGTTTCCACTCAAATACTCATATATAACTGATGCGAACAATGTTCCATTTGCTCGAATCCCTGGAGTGGGGGATAGAGTAATTCCAAACATGGAACATAGATTAGGACTAATCTTAGCAGCACATGAAGGGCTTGCCTCTGCACATGCAGGTGTTTCTGCCACAGTCTAATTATTAAAACAGCGATACTGGTGGCCGTGCATGAGGAAACAAACCAGAAACTATGTATTGGATTGTGAAATATGCCAAAAGATGAAAGTTTCTACAGTGAAACGTCTTGCTCAGACATCCCTGTTAATTTCAGATAAACCATTAGCTTGCGTTTACCTGGACCACTGCAGTCCCTTGCAAAGGGATGGTAACTATAAATATATTATGGTCGCAGTGGATTCATGTTCAAGGTTCATTTGGATGTGGCCTCATCGCTCGGCTGACGCTCAAACTATTATAAAAGATTTGTGAGTCTTAATCGGCACATACGAAGTCGGCACGCTACATTCTGACCAGGGTCCTGCGTTAAGCTCTCGAGCTTACAAGGAGGCCATAGCCAAATTGGGCGTTGCAATGCGGTACTCTAGTCCATTCCATCCTGAGGGAAATTCGGTTATGGAGAGAAAAAAACTGGACATAAAGCAATCTATAACAGCTAGCGTATTAGGCTCGGGTGACGGGTGGGTCAAACATCTAATAAGTGTCCAACATAGTCTTAACAATCTGCCAAGAAGTTCTCTGGGGGAATCACTCCATATGAAGTCCTTTTTGGGACCAGAATGTTAGTAGCGGACCTCGATTGTCAGACTTCAGTGGTAGACCAAAAACCTTTTGATATCAAAGACCGTTTGGCTGTTTTACAGGACTTAAATGAAATACGAATGAAACAAAGTAACGTGTACCTGAAGCCAACCACCACTGAAGAGAAACTGACTGTCCCAGCAAGGCCTGTCTGGATTCCTAAGCTTGGGGATCTAGTTAGAGAGAAGATCGCGGACAAGAAGGAATTTGGGCCTTCTTACAGACAACTAGTACCTGTCTTAGCAATCCACGGATCGAGAACAGTATTACTGCCGCCCCTTTCTGGTAAAAAGGAGAACAGGTTTGTGTCAATCAACCTGGTCAAACCACATCATGTGGCCGATACTGAGCAGTAGGCCAAGTGGACTCCGACCAAGTAGCAGACGCGCTAATCTGGCTACCATCCAAGAGGTTCAAACTTAGAGACTCATCACCTTTGAGGAATCTGCAGTGCGAAATGAAGGACTATGCAACAAAGCCATGGAACTTGTACCTCTTGAAACCCAAATAACAGTTCGTCAAGAAACACCTGTCTACAACATACTAACAAGAGAACAAGTGGTTCCAGTGATTTCGATAAATCCAGATGCAATCCCCACCATTGACAAAACTGCCTCTGGCTATTTCATTAACTTTGATACGTTTTCCAAGGATCCCAGTGAACCTGAAACAACGCCAGCAAAAATAACTTTCAAAGAACAAGCAACAGACCTTTTTCATCACCTGGAAAAGACTTATCTGGTTTCACCATGGATTGACCTTTGGATTGCGTTGGGTGTGCTTTTTCTTTTACTTTGGTTGACTCTGGTAATAACTTTGGGAATGCTGATAAATGGAAGATATGTCAAAATGGACACAGCAATTAAAAACATCAACTTACTGCTCAAGCCACGCAAATCATCCCATCTTGAACAAAGAGACTTGTCATCAGTAGACATCACAGCTGTTCCTATACTTGGTGGTATAGCTTGGGACAGAATGTGACGTTTTTGGCCCGTCTGAGCTGTTGAAGATTCTACACCAGTTCAAGATTTCATTAAGTGACTTTGTATTAACTAGTACCTTTTCTGATGATTGGAACTTCAAGGCTGTTAATAATATGATGTCAGGCTTAGAAATGTCTGCAGTATTCACTAATCATAAATATTTAGAAGGTTCATCAGACTATGAACAAATGCATTGTTATAATCACTATGGTTATCATTTCTTGCACAAATCTGCAAATCCTAGAAATGTATTAATGTATAACCAATGGAAATATTGTCCAACGCCGCCAAAGGGGAGCGCAAAAACATTTGCAAAAAAAATTCCGTACTTTTCATGGTTCAATGTATCCAATGCTGAATCATTTTACTTTAGAAATGCAAACAAAACAGGAATGAAAAGTAAGTTGACAAATACCAAACAGATTTATTCTGCAGCCTTTTATGCTCAAATGTCTAAACTAGGTTTTGACTTTTGGAAAGACAACATTGAGACGGAAACTGTCTGGGGCACAAAAGATTGGCAGGTCCGGGGTATAGAAGCTATGTTTAGAGCCTGTATCATCCCTGAGCAAAATATGTTTTTGAATGACACTGTCCAACAGAGTTCTTGTCTTGGGTTAGCCAAGATAAAAGACCTGAACAATTCGTCCATACCTACACCTACACCTGATAGGAATAACACTTCAGAGGGGGAGGTCGACGTACATACTATTATGTTGCATCACAACAGAACAGATCCAGATTGGAAAAAATTGTTAATCTGGCCCACAGACACAAACAACGGTGAAGATAGATTCCTGAACAAAACACAGGGTTTCACATTCACCAGGCCGGACCCAAGATTTGTTCAAAGACAGCATCCAGGAATAGTAACAACATACAGTTTAGGGAAACTGTGCCTTGAATGGTTACATAGATCTACACTCAAGAGTGTAAAGCAACACTTATCTTTACTTAAAGATGGCGCTGATCTTGGGGAATTCTTGCTAGGACCAAGAACACCGCGTCATAAATGTTTTATATATGCCGGTATCTATGCTGCTTATAATGTCGCATGGAAGATTACGCAAGCAGAGACTGCAGAAAAAATACGAGAAATTGATCGTATTAATTTAGAGAAAACTCTCTCTGTGGTTGATAATGGGTTAACGTCTCTGTCGTCCAGGATATATTCTTTGGACAGCATAGTCTCTTCTGTCATAGACATCATGGAGCAGGACTTGGTCATGTTGCAACATGGTCAGTCGCAATTACGTTGTATCATGCTATTAGGCTGGACGTTACAAAACCTAAGTTCAGGCTATGTCCTTTGGCGTTTAACCTATACTACGTCACTGTTTTCAGAATTTTGTCTCACTGATAAACAGATCAAATCGGCACAAAGGGGAGCAGACTATATGGTGCTGAGCATTGAAAAACTGGAAAGATTGCCATTTACAGTCGCTGAAAAGCCAGCCACTGTATGGATTATACATGGAACAATCACTCTGCCTGTTACAATTTTCCATTTTCAGTATTGCCTAAAACATATACCAGCAGGCACATATGAAAGGTTGGGTAAAGAATACATCAAGACATCCTGGGAATTACCGTACACACACAGATGTTGGAGTGGGGGAAGAGAGGTATTTCTTAGTGGTAAATATTGTAAAAACGCACTAAGCGAATCTCTCCTTTGTCAGGGTATTAATTTACACGGGGCCTGCGATGGTTCCTCTACCAACTTATCCTGCCACCTGCAAGGTTCACCAGCTGCAGTGATTGATCCAATTTTTGGACAACTTTCCAATGTAAGTTACCTCATGTTGAACGATCACAGGTGCTGTGGCATGTTGCCAGGTTTACCCTATCTAGTAACTGGTTCAGCCAGGGTCACTTGCCCTATGCAAGTATTGTTTCCAAAGACCAAGTCAGACAGGGAGTCACCTTTATGGCCTTCACTGAATATCTCTTCTATACAAATTGATACTTTAAGCAGAATGGAAGCCATTCTTTTGCAAAAAACTGTGCCACTGACCTCGGCCAAAGAGACCTATGATCTGCAAGTCGCAAGGACTTCTGCCGTCATACATGCCCTATTAGCTACAAACTGCCCTGTACATTTTTCAGAAATGTTAAGTCGTATCTTAACCATGTCTGACACGAGTGGTATTGTATATGTATTAAAGACCATATTTTCTGGACTGTAATCACCTTTGAAGCAGTCCTAGGAATATTTCCCAACTTTGTGCACTCAGTGTTTGGCGTACTGCCTCTCATTTTGGGACTCAATGCAGGGATACTATTTTTTCTCCTACTGCTGCGATATGGCAAGCCAATTCACCAGTGACACCCAGTTTTCCATGGAGACAACTCTACTGGCGATGAAGTGTCGTGAGCACATCGTCCACATTTTGGGACTACCTCGTCTACGAGAATTAAATACCACATGGTTTCTGTCATTCAGACCAATCTGGCAAGATTGCATCTGACCTGTTCTACGTTGCCTGCTATGCGGAGAAGAATTTGTGTTAGACTTATGTCTCACACTCCCATCAGATGTTGATACTTTGCTTGAACCTGTAACGGCCCATGCGCAGTGTTGTCCCCAGCGGCTACCAATTCTGATGACGGCATTCATTGAGATCTCACAGACGCAAATTGCTGACGGTGAGGAATGAGAGGAAACAGGCACACAGTTATCATCCATTACGAACATTGCTAATGTGACCAATGCTGACGGGGAGGCTTCACATCTATGTGCGGTTAATCTTCTAAACGAGGTAAACCAACTTTCACCTACAATGGTTGACAGCTTTTTTACAGACTTAGAAGATGTGATGTTTTCTCCAAACACCAACACTTACTTTGATTTGGCACAGAGTGTTCTGAGAGACTTTGAATTCCACCTTCATTTTTCAAAACAAAGTTCTAACTTTGGGACTCTTTTTCCCATGATTATTTTTTTTTTCTCCAAATTTGTATTTTTTCCTTTTTGGCACAAGTAATCTGCTTAAAGTAGAACTATTCATAGAGAACAAGAATTCTTTGAAAAAACTTCTAGAAACAATATTTGACCTTGTCCACATACACAATAATTTTTATGTATTCTGAAATGAAATGGTTTCGGCCTTTTTTCTTCTGTATTTACGAGCCATTTCATAAATGTATATTTTCAAGATTAATTCATTTAGCATCCAAAGGTCAACTTATATGCTTAGAATGAAACATTGCTTTAATGCGTACAGCACCAATGCATCTTTTATGTGTACATCCAGTTCAAATGCATTTTTATGTGTTTTGGGTGGGTTTTAACACTTCATGTTGAGATATGTTTAACGTGTTTAGAACTTAGTAATGTCGTACATAAGAAAGTGGAGTGGGTGTTGTATGGCGTTTTAGATTCCGAATTAATTTTCCAGATTCATGCCCTTATATAGGCATAGAAATCAAGCCCTTATTTAGGCATAGCCCATGCTATCAAAATACTGGCATGGCTGCTTCCATCCATTCATCAACGTCACAACGATTTCTTGGAAAACCAGACTCTTAGGCAGAAGGGACTTCCCCTAGCCTGGATATTGATTTCTCCAAGAAACTCATTATTATGCATGAACAACTATTCCGTAGGTCTTCATCCATGACGTTCATATGCCTGACTTTACATCAAAGCTGGCATTCCTAAACATCTTTAAGGTATAACTATACCTTCACTTGCTATAGCAAAGCACGTTGTGGTTCGGTGCAGTTCGACTACCTACTTGCCGACGCAGCTCACTTCAGCAAGTGCCGAAGTAAGCTAACTCTCCAGCTGGCGCACTTTCAAGAAGCTGTCCTCCTCTGCTGAGAATCCAGCTCCAGTGTTTCTGACTCGCCTTGCGGGGTGTTGAGAAATCGAGTCTGAGATAGAGATACCAACCTCCTTCATTCTGAGGTATGGAGCTGATTAGAACCTAGAGAAACTTTTGGCAATTCTTGGCAGAACTAAAGCTATGCTAAAAGACCATACTTACTTCTTCCCTCGTACTAGACCTAGGTTAGGTACATTGGGGTAGGCGTATTTTAGAAGCACCAGTTGAGTATTTTAGTCTGCGTTATTTATGTGTGTATTTTTATATGTCATAGCACTAGACAATGCTATTACACTATTATTTTATAATACTATTCTTGCTGTACGCATTATACTTTGCATTCTGTCTAACGATTGTAGCAGTTCACTTCTCTTGCATGAGAAAGAAGACTGTTCAATAAACCTTTTATTGAAAACACCCGTCTCACTATTTCTCTGCAACTCTGTAGAAACGAAGCATGCACGATTGACTGAGTGAACTAGTTATCTATTGTTTCCATGACTCTGAAAATATTTGTCGCAGTCCTAGGGAAACAAAGTTGTCATGTTTATGCGGTTGTCAGAAACTAATCCCTTCTTGTGTATTCGAGAAAGTTTCTAGTGACCTCTGAGCTAGCTGGCACTCACAATTAAGTTTAGTATATTCGATAGAGACATACTGACCTCAGTCCTATATCACATCCATAGGATATTTTATTCCAATGCGCAAAGCCTATTGGGAATATAGGAACCACACTACAAAAGCACGTCCAGTTCCAAGGTAGACTAGATAAGTAGGTTCATTAGGTAAGATGTTATGAAGAGCTCCACCAGGAGCAGCCTTCCTGCTGCTTAGCCCATCCTCCAACTGACTCTCTCACTCACCAACATCCCATAGCATCCACACACAGCAACATTCCACCATGACAGTCACACTGGCTGAACAGCAGGTATAACAGTATTAAACATAGAAATGGCTGAGTTGAAATTTGGATCAGGGAGGCACAGTGATATCATTGCAGTAAATGCAGAAAGAGACTTAACGTTTGAAATCAGGAGTAGTGAGCAGGATGGAAGTGATGCATTGGTGTGCAACAAAATCCCTTCAATTAGTGAGAAATATAAATTACAATGTATGACTAGAACAGATACTATTATAATGACACATCTGCTTAGTGAGGCACAGGGCGTTCCAATAATCAAGATTCTTGCTCCTTCGAGGCTTACATATGTGAAATTATTACCAAAGCAGTTTGAGGAAGGTAGAGCCAGGAGCGTTATCTTGAAATGTTCGTTTTTTCTACAGTTTTTCTTTCTGAGCTAGGAAAAGTGATCATTTTTAGGTCTCGACTCAAGACAGCGCATGTTATATATACTTTGTGGGCTCGCCTATTCTTTCCCACCATTTGTCCACAGCTTGCATGCGTCATAACTCTTCCTATGTTTAGCCCTCCCCAAAAGCGGGGACCAATTACTACTACTATCCATCCAGAGCTTCCGGTAAAGCAACTGTTTTTGGAACTACTTTTTAAATTGATTTTGAGCACTCCACACAAGCGCTGGCTCCTAGTACTGTTTCTGTAAACAGCCCTGTAAACCTTGCCCTTATCCCGTGAAATGTACTGTTTACCGAGGGTCCCTGTTCCGTTCCTCAACTTCCTCCCTCTTGTTCCCGCCTGCTCCACACACACATACAAATGTGGTTCTTGGATGTTTCGCAGTGTGCTCGGCTCCCGATAGCTTTATGAGCAAACAGAGCACAACCACCTAGCCCTCCCCTGCCTTTTATCCCTACGAGGGCCATCTTCACGACCATCAAGTCTGTAGAAAAATACGCAGAGGCAACTGGCCAGCAGCTTAGTTTTTCATAAGAAGATTAAGCACAAATATTAGAATACATAGACTCTCCAAATAAAGCTAGACTGCTCATCTCATTTAAAAAATACGAGTCTGGGCAGGGGCATAAGTGGTGTACTTAATAAAGATATGTCCTTACAGTGGTAAATGTGGGAGGTTCTTAATGCAATTGAAAATCAGTTGTTCATTTGCTACTTTGGTGTGCAGTTGTTCTTCAAATTGGATGGGATTGTATCTTATTTACACCAAATATGGCTCCTGTCTTTCGAGACTAACTCCGTTCACTCAGTCTAGCACTTAAGGCTCCTCTTAGAAGTTTACAAAATAATCGCCATATTAGAGGAGTTTTCAGAAGGTACTCAAGAACACAATTTGAAGTATTTGAGAGCACAATGCAGGCGCTCGTTTTACTGATGATCACCTGATAAATGAATGACACATTCTGTAGCAAAAGGGTAACAATGACAATTAAATAATATTCTAATAATTGATATTGTCACTCATGGATTGCGAGACGCAAAGTTGTTTGCTATGTAAACCTATGCTGCATTTGTTGCACATCAAACAACGTCACTTGAAAAAGGAAAGAAGAAGGTGCCCAACGTTGCAGAGCAGTGTAGGTGTAAACTAGCATCCTATTCAATTCAATTGTTGGTTTAACAAAAAATCTAATATTTTAGGTCTTCGTTTGCAGGAAGAGATGTGCTGTTCAGGCTGAGTACTTGGTGGTTCTCATAGGGGCAAATGTCCTAACTGGCAGCAGTCTTCTATCCGCCTCAACCTTGGATGCTGTTCACTATACAGTGCAGGTAAGAGTCAGAACCCCCTCAATGCAACTGTGGTGATGTAACATGTCTAACAAATATTGGCATTGACAAAGCCAATAGCTCTCGCATTGCCAAAATCGATTGACTTTGCCAATGCTTTCTGCAAACAGTTGCTCCTCTGAACCCCAAGCTTCCTTGAAAGAGGGATATTCTTTTTTTTGGGGGGGGGGGTTATTGGCATTTTACTTAAACAAAATGTTTTTTCCAGTTACAGTAGTCATACATAGTAGGTTCACAGTCAAATTCAACACTCATTTCACAGTCTTATTCAATAGAGAACTGGTCAGTACCCTCTATGAACACATTAATCCTAAACTAGGCAACCTACAGGCCACTAGACATATTGATGTGTGTAGAAAGTTGTAGCACACAAGGACAGCAGCGCTTGGCACATGAATATGGAATCTTTACTCTGGGTTAGCGGTATCAGTTCCCGCTCAGGAGCAGGTCTCCGCAGGTGAGTCTGTGTTTCTTTTGGTGGAAATCGGCATTAAAAGGTTCCAGATGTCTTTTGGATGGGAACTCTGTGGCATTAGCTCCCAGAATGTGGACAGTTGTTCGCAACAGTAGGACACATCTTTAACCCGAGACTGGATTGTTGGGGCTTGTTTCCTTCCCTAGTGTACTGCGACCCTATGCTTGACCAAGAGGAATAGCATATCGGCAAGTTTGCGATGGGCTTTAGGTATCTTTTTCACGTATGCCAGCAAGCCAATCAGTGGACTGGGGGTATTGGCATGCCAATAATGTCTTGCAGTGTATTGAAGAGCTCCACCAGAAATCGACGGCTTTGGGGCATCTCCACGCTAGATGTATAGAGGTGGCCTGTGGTGCTTGGCAGCGCAGGCAGTGCGAATCAGCAGACAGTCCTCTCATCTTCGAGAGCTGTGTTGGCGTGCGGTATAACCGGTGAATGTATTTGAAATGTATATGGTACAGCTGGTAGTTGGGTGATAATATTTTTAACTGGTCGCAACAAAATGCCCATTGGGAATCAGACAAGTGGTGGTCTAGGTCGGAGAAGGATTGGATGAGCGTGTTGCATATGTGTGTAGATACGGGTTATCAATTTATACTGTGATGGGATGGTGTACATGTATTCTTGAGCAGTGAGAGTCGCCGGCGGTGCAAGAAATTTTATGTGAAGTGCTCAGCATGCCTGCCCCAGTTGGAAGTAAAGGAAAGTTTAGAGTGTTCAGGGTCCCATATTGCTGTAGCTGCTGTAGGGGGGAGGAAGTGGTCATCAGGGTATATATATTCAAAGGTTTTTATGCCCATTTTGGTTGTGCGACCGATTGCTCCCTTATCTTGTAGTGGGGGGAGTAAGGGCTTGTTGGCTGCCGGAATTGAGGGTGCAGCCTGCTTTCTGAGCCCGCCCACACCCAACACAACCATCCTACAGTGTTGATTTCAGCTCTGGGAGTTTTGTGGAGGAGGAACCGTGCGGTTGTGAGTGGCCAAGGGGAGACTTTGTCGCACTCAATGACCAAGTGTGGTTGGAATGGTGTTGGATGAAGCCAGTAATGTAAAAATCGGGCCTATTCCCTTAAAGCGTAAAGCTGCATATCTGGTGCTCCTAAGCACCCTTGTGATTATGGTAATTTGAGCAATCCATAGGACCCCCAATATTGTTTCCCCCCACACAAACAATATCAAATTGGTCCGCAAGCATTTGAAAAAACACGTGGTGAGTGGATTTGGTATATTAACAAATAGGTAGAGGAATTTATGAAGTATTATCATTTTTGCCATTGAGATGCGGCCTGCTAAAGTTACCGAAAGTCTGGACCATACCAGAACCCTGTCTTCTAGCCAGTCAACTTCACGGACATAATTGGCTTGCCACTGCTCCGCTGGGTCCCTGATTAGCCATATTCCAGGGTATTTGGCCGGGCCTGATGCCCATTACAAGGGGTATTCTGGGGGGAATTCCTGGGTGGCTTTGGTTAGAGGAAAAAGGACAGACTTGGACCAGTTTATTTGGATACCTGAGTATCCTCCAAATCGTGCCACCTCGCATGTCAAGGGGTCCGGATTATTCTGGGGGTCATGCATGCATATGGTGCTTTTGCCAAGCTACTAAGGGGGTGAGCAGGGCTATATCAAATGGTGTCCTTGCTTGGCCTGACGTTAAGTGGGGAGCTCTGGGTCTCGTGCGGGACTGGGACTCTGGCTTCCAACACCGCCCATATTTCCTTCTGAAATATGGCATCTCATAATACTCCTGGCGGTAGGCGCCAGGTGAATGCTCGAGGTAAAGAATGAGGGATCTGCAGGACAAGTTTAACTGCCATGTGATCAGACATAATGTGTGGCAGGTGAGTTATTGATTTGGTCCAGGTCTGCGCATCTTTGGAGATTAACCATTAGTCAATCACTGACCATGTGTTATGATGTGTGGATATGCACGTACCTTTACGAGCATTCTGATGTGTGATATGCCAAGCATCTTGCAAGTTATTGTCAGTGATCAGTATGTTCAGGAGTTTAGCTACCTGGGTATGTGGGTGCCTGGAGATTCTGGATCTATCCATTGCATCTTCTAGCAGAACATTAAAGTCTCCCCCCCCCATAGTACAGTCTGGGGGCCAAGGTCGGGTATTAGTTTTCACACCTCTGATAAAAACTGGATCATCTGTGTTAGGGCCATACAAAGCAGCCAGGTTCACTGGATGCATGCAAAGTGTGCTTACTAATATGACATAGCTTCCATCTTTGTCGTGATGCAGTGTGGTCTGCCATAGGAGGCCCTTTTACAATAATATCATGACACCCCTGGCGTAATTGGAATATGTTGAATAATACGTTTCCCCCCAGCCGCGTGCACTAAGCTCATGGGCTGGGGGCCTTGGCCCGGTGAGTCTCTTCCTAGAAACAGATATCAATTTTATGGCATGTGAGGTATGCGTTAACAAGTTGTGCTTTCCTACCGTCATTTAGACCGCGTGTGTTCTATGTGAGACAGGACATGCAAGCCATGCTATCTGCTCCACTCAGGAATGGTGAGAAATTTACTTACTCAAAGTGACGTGTAGTGGGTGTGCATGGATCATACATGTAGTGTGCAAAGGACATGCTCACAACAGAGCAATAGTACATGCATTTCAACCAATATTATTTCAATAAACCCCAACCCCCTCTTACCCCTCTTGTCCCTGTTCATGGAACCAATTTGGAACCCCCTACCTACTTTCTCCTTTTCTCCTGCAGTTAGAACTGTCAAAAAAACCCTCTCTCCCCCACCCACGCCAACCCTCCAAGCAGGTTGTGAGAACCCTCACCTGTTAAATAAAGAAACAAAAGGTAAAAAAACTGAACTAGCACAACTAATTGGAATTATCCCTTGGGGTCGTGGAATCACCAGACACACTACCCAGTCTTGCGGCTGGGTGGCCGAACTGTTGGGCCAAGGAGGGACCCATGCATTAAGCCTAGCTTACATGAGTTTACAACAGGGTGAGCAGACCGATGTTACTGGCAGAGGTGGCTCGGCTCTAGTGTCAATTTCAGCAACACAACTAGGGCGCCGTGCAACTTGGAGCCATCAGGCGTCAGGTTGACCATGTGGAGTGGGCTGGGGGAAAAGTCAGTCATTATCACTTAGCTGCGCTCCTGTTGAAGAACATGGTGAAGTTTCCAGGGAACAGCGGGACTTGGCAGTTCGCTAGGCAAATTTCAGCGCAGCTTTGGCGAAGAACCACATTTTACCCTTGTTGGAGATCCTCATATTGGTGGGGAATAAAAGTGCCTATGTTACTCCAGCTTGTTGTAGGAACCTCTTGGCCAGTAGAAAATCCCTGCGGGCCACCTGGACCACCATGGTAACATAAGAATAAACTGAGATGTTGTTGCCCTGGTGTGGTATCTCCTCTTTCTTGTGGGACAGTTTGAGGACTGAATTGCAGTCTCTATAGTTGAGCATGTGGCTATGAGGCCCCCACCGGTGGCCTGGGACACAGTGATGGGTGGGTTCTCTCCAGTATGAAGACTGAGGATTGCTCCACTCCAGAGGCCGTGCAAAAGGGTCTTGACAAGTCCTCCATTCTGAAAATGTCAGTGGTTTCGGGATTTCCTACTATGTGGAGGTTATTACGTCTGGAACTGGCCTCCAGGTCTTCATGTTTGGCCTTGATTTGCTCTAGCACTTTGTCCATTCTCAAGAGGTGTTCTTTGGACTCTGCTTGTAGGTAGTCTATGTGAGAAGGTTGCTTGGTATATGCTGTCCACTAATTAAAGTGGGCACCTTGTACCAATCCATGTGACCCTTATGATGTATGAGGTCAAAGATAACCTTATTGAAAGCTATCCTAGTGATAGCTATGGACAGCAGCCTTCAGGCTTAATCTTGAAGGAATGTAAAGCAGCTTCTTTTACCAGAATATCACCTCCTGAATGACTAAATGAAGGAGAACCACAAAGTAGGTATATAAAAATATGTATTTATTAATATAACACCCTCTACTATCCTCTACGCGAGGACAGAACACAAAGCACGCAATACTGGATCAATAGAACAGTTGTAAGTAGAACAATACACAACAGGCTCCAGGGGGAGACCGAACGATATACTAAAATAGTGGTATAACAATCACAGCTTGACTAGACACAGTGCCTAGTGCACGTAGAATCGCTGGGACCCCAAGGAACCACCCAAGGTGATGACACAGGAGACCCACGGCGGGCGGGTGCAGTGAGGAGACACAACCGCGTGCTCCGTACAACTCTATGGGAAAGTCACGGTTGCAAAGTTAAAGTTTATGGACCCTTCCAGGAGGACTTTGAGTAAACCCTTTAGAACTTAGGAGCTTAAAGAGCCACCCCACCCATGGATACTGTAGTATCAGAGTTATCTATCCCAGGGAAGCCGGGTGCATAGGTCTGAAGTGGCGTCTGAAACTCTTGTTGTTCTCATTGGAAGCTGGTGAAGAAGTACTGCTGCCGTGGAGGTGAAAAGGGTCCGGTGCAATCCAAGCCAGGATTCTGGATGGAAGGAACCTGAAAGCAGAGGGGACAGAGTCTGGGTCACTTCAGAGTGACCAGGGGCTCAGTAGACTAATGCCCACAGATGTCGGTTGCTTCAGGTGCGAAGAAAGGATCCTTGACTCTGCAGCCACGAGGTCCCGGAGGTGTCGACGACAACCAGGAGCTGTCCCACGAAAGATGTCGAGTGCTGAGGGGGCGGGGTCCGGCAGGAGCACCAATAAGCCTTGGCAACAGCAACCCACGCAGGAAGGACAAACATGTTACGGTGTGGACCAGCAATGTCCAGGGGACTCACCAAGCAAAGGGTAGTCAGGGCACATCTGGAGCAACCAGAAAAGCCTAGGAACAATCAAGATGACCCTCAGGGGGACCCACAGGCTGTAGGACCAGGAGTTGCAAGCACAAGTTTGGAATCACCAGCAAGCATATGCACTTGCAAATGGATGCGGTGCACAGGGGTTCAGGTTACACAGCCCCCACGAGGGATACTGGCCTCAAACTCGGCGAGAGGGCAGATCAACCTCAGGGACCTTCAGGAACCCCATCCCCCACCAAAGTGGCATGCTTCATCATCTGGGATCTCCTCTTGGTTGCAAAACCTAGTGCAACTAAGGGCTACAACCCCCTCCCTAGGAGGGAGGAGCTCAGGGATGTTTTGGGTAGTCAGAACTAGGATCTACTAATATCCACTTGAAGTGAGGCAAAAGTAGATGTTTAAGGTGATGGTTGCTGTGCGTGCTGTGATAAAAGTGAAAAAGTGATTTCAAATTGGCTACCGCGAAGAAAAAAACAAACCTTTAATTGGAACAATCCTGGTGTCAAATATAAAACCAGTGCGTATGAAGTTTAAACCAAATAACTGCATTCAGTCCGAAAAACAGTTCTACATGTCTCAGCTGTTTTGATCAAAGTGTGATCTCGGCCTTCCTCAGGACCTAGATAGTTAATTGCTACTGCAAATAGTGTAAAAGTGAAAAAATGGTACAAGCTACCAAAGTCTCAATCCATGTGGTTGGATATGATACAACCTACATTAACTTGTGGTTTCACTCTTTGGTAAGATGCCACAGGAAGTTTGGATGAAACCTGTAAGAGAGACAAAGACAAAGACAACACACTGACATCAATATTGCAGCACAGTGGAGACAATGGAGTAAAAATTAAAAATATGCCAACTTATACTGTTATACTGTGCTCCGCTGTAGTGTAGTTCCTATATTCCCAATAGGCTCTGCGCATTGGAATAACATAAACAATAGTTTAGACGTAGGACTGAGGTCAACTAGGTCTCTACTGAATATGTTAGACTTAATTATGAATGCCAGCTAGCTCAGAGGTCACTAGAAACTTTCTCGAATGAACAGGAAGGAGTTAACTTTCCTGAATAGACAAGAAGGGATTAGTTTCTGACAACCGCATTAACATGACAACTTTGCTCCCTCCAGAATAAGGAGTATATCTCCAGAGTCGCGGAAACAATAGATAACTATTTCACTCAGTCAATCGTGCATACTTAGTTTCACCAGAAGCGCACAGAAATAGAGAGACGGGCGTTTTCAATAAAAGTGGTTATTTATTGAACAGTCTTCTTTCTCATGCAAGAGAAGTGAGTTGCCACAATTGCAATACTTGTTATAAAGTAAAGTGCGTACAGTAAAAGGAGTATTATGAAATAATACTGTAAAAGCATGGTACAGTTTCTAAGTCATACCGTGTTTAAAATAGATAAAATATATACATATATAAAATAATGACTAAACGTACTCAACTGGTGCTTCTAAGATCGGCCTACCCCGGTGCACCTAACCTAAGCCTAGTACGTGGGAAGGAGTAAATGAGCTGCAGTTTAAGTTAAGATAGTTTTGCCAAGAATCTGAATCAAGAATTCTCTAAGGATCTAATCAGCTCCGTACCTTGGTTAGAGAATGAAGGAGGTCTTGTATCTCGTTCACAGGACTCGATCTCCCAGCAACCCGCAAGGGTGACTGGAAACACTGGAGCTGGATTTCTCTGCAAGAGAAAGGACAGCGTCTCTCTCAGTGCGTCAATGGGAAGGTCGGCTTCCTTCGGCACTTGCTACAGCAGGGCGTCGGGCAAGTAGATTGCTGATCTGCTCCAAAACCACTGTGTCTTTCTAGGACAGCTGTTGGTATATTTATACCTGGAAGGTGCCGAGTTTGACGTAAGGTTGGACATAAGACGTCACTAAGAACTTACAGTTCTTTCAGGACTCCAGGAGTTCTTGGACAAATCAAAACAAAAGCAGGGGGAATTTCCCGGGCTGCTGGAGGCTTGGTTTGTTTAAAGAACGTGTTGTACTTTCTAGGAGTCTATGGGAGTAGCCTTGCCGTATTTGGACTGCATTGGCTGTGACTAAATATGGATATGATTCTTATGCCTTTAGACTTGTTATAACCACATGAGGGCATAAATCGGGAATATTTAAATAGGGTCCTAGATACGTTCACAACACCCACTCCATGTATAATGTCCATCATTACTAAATACTAAGCAATATCAAACATATAACTATGCATGTGTTTTCCAGCCCACCCCAAAATACATAAAATGCATTTGAAATGGTATATCCACGAAAAATGAGTAATATACTGTACTTTTTTTAAGCAGTGGTATCATTCAGATAATGCAAATATAGTACGTTCAAAATATTGGCTGAATGAATCACGAAAATTACATTCATGAAATGGCTCCTAATACAGAAGAGAAGGCCGAGACCATTTCATCACATATTTATACAAGATTGTACATGTGCTAGAGGCTGAATCAAAATATTGTCTCTAGAGTTTCAAAATAGAAATCTTGTTCTCTAAGAATAGTTCTGCTTTAAGCAGAGTATCATGTGCCAAAAAATATGTAAATATTTTGGGAACGGGGAAAAATAATTTCGCTTTCAGGGCAAAAAATAGTTCCACCGTTTTTTAGAAGCTCTGTTTTAAAAATTGAAGGTCGAATTCAGTGTTTAGGGAACACTGTGTGCTCAAAGTTATTCTTGTTGTTAGGAGAGAACATTAACTCAGATAGGGCTGCAAAGAATTCATCTACAACAGTAGGGGAAAGTTCCACCAAGTTCGAAAAAGCAGAAATAGTGCAGACATGAGAGGCATTGCTGCCGTCGGTGTTTAGATCAGCAATGGTCACAGAAGGTGGTACCTGTGTGCCGCTTTCATCTCGTACCTCACCGTCACCTAATCGTAATGGTGAAGTCTCAACGAATTCCGTCATCAGAATAGGTAGCCGCTGGGGACATCACGTTGCATGAGCCATTACCGAACCAAGCAAAGTATCGATATCCAAAGGTACTGCTGATGGTAGTGTGAGACAGGTGTCCAACACGCATTCTTCTCCGCATAGCAGGCATCGTAGAACAGGTAAGATGCAATCTTGCCAGATTGGTCTGAATGAAAGAAACCATGTGGTATTCAGATCTTTTAGTTGTGCTTAACCGAGTACTTTAGTTATTCTTTCTCGGCATCTCATCACAAGGATCGTTTCTTCCATGGTAGCCTGAGTTTTGTTTGTGGCTGGATTTGCCATATCGGAGCAGAAGGAACAAAAATAAAATTCCTGCTACGAGTCCCAATAGAAGAGGCAGGCCACCGAACACAGAGTGCACGAAATTCAGGAATATGTTCAGGTTTGCTTCATAGGGTGCTAATAGTCCCTAAAAATTAGTCTTAAATACATGTGCGATGCCACTGGTATCAGACATGTTTAAAATTTGACCTAACATTTCTGCGAAATGCACGGGGCAATTGGTTGATAATAATGTATGTATCTCTGCCGCTGTCCTTGCAACTTGCAGATCATACGTCTCTTTGGACGAGGTTAAAGGCACAGTTGTTTGTAAAAGAATGGATTTCATTCTGCTTAAAGTATCAATTCGAATAGAAGAGATATTGAGAGAAGGCCATATTGCTGCCTCCTTGTCTGGTTTGCTGTTTGGATACAATACTTGCATACAGCAAATGACCCTGGAACTAACGCTCACGAGATAGGCTATTCCTGGCACCATGCCACAACAGCTGTGGATACTTATTATAACGTAGCTGCCGTTGGAAAGCTGTCTGAAAAAAGTCTCTATCTGTGTTGCAGGGGTGCCGTGCAGTTGGCATGAAAGGTTGTTTGATGAACCTTCGCAGGCTCCATTCAAGTTAATACCTTGACACAGAAGTGTACCGCTTAGTGATTTTTTACAGTTATTACCACTAAGAAATACCTCTTTTTTCCCTTCACTATAACATTTATGTGTATAAGGTAATATCCAGGTTGACTTGATGTATTCTTTACCCAACCTTTCATACAGGCCTGCTGGTATATACTTTTGGCAATATTGAAACTGAAAAGTTGTTATCGGAATTGTAATTGTACCATGTATTATCCATTCAATGACAGGTCGTTCTGACATTGTCAATGGCAATTTTTCTAGTTTTTCAATGCTTAGAATTGTATAATCTGCTTTTTGTGCCAAAGAGATTTGTTTATCAGTAAGGTTAAAGATAGAAAATAATGACGTTTTGTTGATTAGACGCCATGGCACGTAACCTGAACGCAGATTTTGCAGCCTAACTGTACAATAGAAGGTCATTGGGACTGGCCATGTTGTAACATTAGCATATCCTGTTCTATTATATCAATAGCAGATGATACAATGCTGTCCAGTGAATACATTCTGGAGGACAGAGTCGTTAACCCATTGTCCACTACAGACATTGATTTTTCCAAATTAATACGATCAATTTCTCGTATTTCTTAGTTTCAATTTGCATTACTTTCCAAGCTTCGTTGTAAGCAGCGTATATACCGGCGTATATGAAACGTTTTTGACGCTGTTTGCGAGGTCCCAATATGAAATCTCGCAAGTCAGCACCTTCTTTAAGTAAAGTTAAGTGTTGCTTAATTTCAGGCAGTGTGGATCTCTGTAGCCATTCGAGGCATAGTTTCCCTACACTGTATGTTGTAATTATCCCTGGATGTTGTCTCTGGGAATATCTTGGATCTGGCTTGTTCTGTTTGAACCCCTGTCTTTTATTCAGGAATCTATCTTGACAGTTATTAGTATCTGTGGGCCAGATCAACCATTTTCTCCAATCAGGATTTGTTCTGTTTTTGGTGTACAGTATGGGATACGTCTATCTCCACATCTGTAGTGCTATTACTATCAGGCATTGGTTTTGGAATAGACGGTTTGTTTAAGTCTTTTATCTTGGCTAGGCCTAGACAGGTTGTTTGTTGAATGGTGTCATTCAGGAACATTATTTGTTCTGGTATCATGCAGGCTCTAAATACTGATTCTAGACCTTGTACCTGCCAATCTTTTGTACCCCAAATGGTTTTTGTTTCAATGTTGTTTTTCCAAAATTCAAAACCAAATGTAGACATCTTTTCATAAAATTGTGTGTAATATAGCAATTTAGTTTTTGTCAACATGTTTTTCATTCCTGTCTTATTTAACATTTTAAAATAAAACGTTTCTGGATCTGAGTTATTAAACCCTGAGAAGTATGGGAATTTCTCATAAAATGGTTTCGAACTGCCTTTTGGCGGTGTTGGACAATGTTCCCATTGATTATAAGTAAAAACATTTCTAGGATTAGCAGATTCATGCAAATAGTGATGCCCATAATGATTAAAGCAATACATTTCTTCATAATTTGATGAACCCTGTAAATAATCATGTGCTGACATTTCTAAATCTGACATCATATTATTAATATTTTCAAAGTCCCAATCATCAGAGAAAGTACTAGGTGATACAAAGTCACTTAAAGAAACCTTGAACTGGTGTGGATATTTCAAGAGCTGAATCGGGCCATAGATTTCGTAATCCGTTGTGTCCCATGCTACACCACCGGGTATAGGATTTGCTGTGATGTTCACTGATGACAGTTCTCTTTTTTTAATGTGAGAAGATCTGTGAGGCTTTAGGACCAAGTTGATGTTCTGACTTTCTGTGTCCATTGTACTATATTTTCCATCAATGAATTTTCTCAAAATTAAAACCAAAATGAGCCAGAGTAAGAGGAAAAGTACACCTAACACAATCCATAATTCAATCCATGGTGAAATCAGATATGTTTCTTTGAGTTGATGAAAGAGTTCAGTCATTTTTTCTTTGAAAGTTTTAGTTGCTGGCGTTTCTTCATGTTCACTTGGATCATCAGAAAAGTAATCGAAATTGATGAAGTAGCCAGATGCAGTTCTGTCAATTGTTGGAATTGCTTCCGGATTTTCATTTATCTTTGGATATGTATGTTCAGATGCTACATCATTGTAGACAGGTGTTTCTTGACGAACTGTTGCAATTTGGGTTTCAAGAGGCACAAGTTCCATGGCTTTGTTGCATAGTCCTTTTTTATTCACTGCAGGTTTATCAAATGTGATTAATCTCTCAGTTTGAACCTCTTGGATTGTAGCAAGGTTTGGTCTTCTGCTACTTCTTGGGAGTCCACTGGGCCTACTACTTATTACTGGCCACATGATTGTGGTTTTACCAGGTCGATTGATACAACTCTGTTCTCCTTTTTACCAGCAAGGGGCGGTAGTACTACTGATCTTGTTCCGCTGACAGCTAAGACAGGTACTGCTTTTCTGTAAGAAGGCCCAAATTCCTTCTTCACCTCGATCTTTTCTCTGACCAGATCCCCAATCTTTGGAATCCAGACAGGTCTTGCTGGGACAGGTGTTTTTTCTTCAGTGGCCATTGGCTTTATCTTTATGTTACTTAGACTTCTTCTTGTTTCATTCAAGTCCTGTAAAAGAGCCAAACGATCTTTGATATCAAAGGTTTTTTGTTCTACCACTGAAGTCTGACAATCAAGGTCATGAATGATCATTCTAGTACCAAACAAAAGTTTGTACGGAGTGACGGAGTGATGCTTCCTAGAGAATTTCTTGGCAGATTATTAAGACTACGTTGGACACTTGTTAGATGTTTGACCCACCCGTCACCCGAACCTAATACCCTCGCTGTTATAGATTGCTTTATGTCACGGTTTTTTCTTTTCACTACCGCAATTCCCTCGGGATCGAATGGACTAGAGTACCGCAATGCAATGCCCATGCTGGCCATGGCCTCCTTGCAAGCTCGAGAGCTAAACGCAGAACCCTGGTCAGAATGTAGCATGCCAATTGCAAATGTGCCGATAAAGACTCGCAAATCTTTTTTAAAAGTTCTGGCGTCAGCCGAGCGCTGGGGCCTCATCTAATTGAATCTCGTCTTAATAATTATGGGATCGCATTTTTCCATCTGGATGTTTGCGTATAGATAGCCTAATGCTTTCTAATAGAGGTGTCCGAGCTGGTGTCTGGTCCGGTTCACAACTGCGATCTCTGTTGCAGTCCTGACAATTCATTGCAAAGTTATAAATTTGCACGCTCATACACCAGTATTGTGATTGTCATTCTATTAGAGATTTCAAGATCTCTTGGTGCCTCAGACCCATTCCCATGTGTGCTTCTTGAATCAAGTAAGCTCTCCTGTTCATGTTTGGAATTACCCTATCCCCCACTCCAGGGATTCGAGCAAACGGAGCGGAGTTCGCATCAATTATGTATATATTTCCGACTGGATAATTTGGAGGTAACACCGCATAGTTGCCTTCCATTAAGGCTTTTACTGCTAGTAGCGTTTCTCCATCTATTTGTTTTTTAGAACGCTTTTTTGTAGCTACGGAAGCCGGTTTGACCGCTGCAGCTGTGGCTCTGTTAGCCAGTGAATTCCCTGCAACGTGAATGCCATCACGTTGATGACGCAGTGTATGTATCACGTGAGTCTTTTGTAGTTCTTTCTTCAAAAGAACTACCTGTTCCCAAAGTTTTTTATGCTTTATTGTGGCACCTGTCTCATCTTTGTAACCATTTTTGATCCAAGTCTGCATGTCATTATTGTAAGACTGGACGCAGTAATGCGAATCGCACACTATTAGTGTGGGGAATTCGCAATCGGCATTTTCAAGCGCCTTCTTTAAAGATCTTATTTCAGCTCGCTGAGCTGTACAGTTTCTGAGTGATTCAGTTTTAGTGACCATCGGTCTGAATTTACCTAAGCGCCTGCGACCTTTAACAATCACACATGCTGCATTGTAAACTTGTTTTTTCACAACGTAGTGTTGTGCAAATCTGTCCGTGTAGATTACACAATATATTGTTCGAGAGGCAGAATTTCGATTAACGAAACATTCGTGTTCGTATTTCATATCTTCTAGTTTTTTCATTTCCGGATCAAATGCGTGTTTCACGTCTGTTGCAGCAAGAGAATTTTCCCATTGTATCCATTTTGGATCTAAAGCTGTAGTATTCGGAATGCTTGGTCTTGTTACTGCCTCAAGGGCTGATACTGCAGTTAAAACAGATATGCTCTAGCCTTGGGCTAGGGCTCTTTCTTTTGCTACAGCAGTTTGAACCGCAGTCAGAATTTTTTCAGTAGAACTGAATTTCATTTCAGCTTGTGTGTACAAGTGTGATTTATAAGCTATTGGTGCCGTTTCTCCCTCATTAGAGGTCAGGTACGTGAATCCGCATCTTCCTGGGATGACTCGGATTACAAGTTTGCGTTCATTTGCGCGTGTTTGCAGTTTTGTTTTAGTTAACATATCTGTTTGTATTGATCTTAAAATTTTTGTGTGTTTCTGAGTCCAATGAATTGGTTTGAAATCAGGTTTTATTAATTCATAGAGGGGTTTAACCCTCTCTGCGTAATTTAGAATGTATGTTCTTCCGAAATTCAGGAAACCTAGAATTGATTGTAAGTTTTTCAGTGTTTTTGGAGCTTGGAGTACTGTACACTTCTCTAAGAAGTTGTCTGCTAGGCTTTTGCCTTCACTTGATAATTTATATCCCAAAAATAGGACAGTGAGGTGGGCAATTCGTGACTTTTTGAAGTTTAATTTGTACCCATCAGCTGCGAACCCAAGTATAATGGTGTTCACTCTTTTCAAGTGTGTCTCCAGGTCATCGTCTGTAAGATAGATGTCATCGACATATGATAATGCCTCATCATCATACATTTGTAGTAATTCTGTTACCCTAGCTGAAAATAATCCTGGGCTGTTCTTGAGTCCCTGTGGAGTCGGCAAAATTGCTTTTGGGCCCCCCATGCAGGAGAAAGCCGTCAAATACCTGCTTTCTGGTGCTATGTTTTGACAAAAGAAACCATTTGAGATATCTAATGTCGTTTTATATTTTTTGTGCACGATGTTATTCATTAGTGCTGTGTGAGTTTTGTACTGCACATGTTTTGCAGCAGGAGTTTAGGTGTCTGCAGTCCAAAACTAGACGATATGAATCGCCTGGCTTGGAGACAGGAAACAAAGGATTGTTCATTTGTGAGGTGCATTTTTCAATCACCCCCTGATATTCAAGTTGATCTAAGATCTCCCTGACTTTTTTTAGCTTCTTCCTTAACAGGATACTGCCTTTGTGCAGTAGGTTGATTTTTTTAACTGAATTTTATGGTGAGGAGAATCCTCATCCCATCCTACATGATTTTTATATAATGCAGGGGCTTGGGCTACTGCCCATTTTCAAGCATATGTGTATTTTTTATGAATTGGAATGTGATTTGAGAAGGCAGGCATAATCATTTCTTCGCCATGTGGGCACTCCCTGACAAACTCTGGTGGCCAGTCTTTTTCTGCTAGCAGGATATCATAGCCTTTAGATAGGTTATCCCAAAAGAGAACTTTTATTTTCCTAGTTTTGTCCCCCTCTGTACGTAATGTTATTTCATATAATTTATAGGGCACACTAACTCTGGTGTCTGCAGTTTTCACCTGTATGTATTAATTCGTGTCCACTGTCTCCAGAAGATTCATCAGGATCTTGCGAGCTATGGTCACTTCTGCTGCGCTGTCTAGCATTGTCTGGGCCCATTCTCCGTTTTTCAGTTGTGTCCTCAGAATCCTCGGCATGTTTTATTTTAATACTAGCTACCTTCTTTTTTGGAAATTGTAATTATTTACTTTGATGAGCAGGTTCCTTGTCTTTGGACTTGACGTGCTCTTCTTTGTGTTCTGACCGTCCTCTTCTTTCCGATTTCTGTGAGGAAGTCTGAAAAGATCGAGAGGGACGTGTATCAACATCTTGATATCTGTCAGGTTTTCTTAAGTTATCCTATTTCTAAGGTTGTATCTTTTTTCAGAGGGCTCCCGTTGTGGAGACCTGCCCCCCCATTCTGGAGATCTATTTCTCCGTTGGGGAGACCTTCCTCTGGACTGGAACTGTTTTTCTCTGGGAGTGGTTTGTTTATTACCCTCCCACATCTTTTTTGGAGTAATGAGATTATTTTTAATAAAAGTTTTTTCAGAAATTTTCAGTTAGTTCTGGTTTTAGTGGTTTCCCACCCAAACTATCTCTACCTAATTCTTCATAGGATTTTTCAATTATTCTGGCAAGTTCAAAAGGTTGTTCTGCTATATCTGTTTCTTTCAATTTCTGGCGGATCGCCACAGATGCTGCTTCTCCTTTAATGTTGGCTAATAGTATAGCCGAGACCTGCTTAAAGTCTTTCAGTAATTTCATACCTAGAGTTAAAGCAGGCTCTGGACCATATTCATTTTGAATCTGTCTTAGTACGTCTGGTATAACCGCCATAGACGGAACACCATGTGTATTGCTGTATATTGAAGCAAAGACTGTGCCCCAAGTGTCACAGTCCTCCACATGTGGTGCTATCCCCATTGGAAGGCAGATAGTCATAATTCTGTGTTTCTCTTTAGGTGTAGTATCAGCAAATACTGCCTCTATCTGAGTAATTTTTTGAGCTAACCAGAATGGAATTTGTTCCCGTTTTGCGGGTAATTTGCCAATGACTGATTGTATAGTCTGTGGTGTAATTTTATTTGTGTTCCCCTGGCGAGGGGTTTGCTGTGGAATTCTTATTGTTGGTAGGACTGTTAAAGTCCGCATGACATATTGGACCAATTGTCTATGTATTTTAATTAGTTGTTTTAGCTGAACTAAAAGTTCTCCGCTTGACATTCCATCAATGTCAGGATGTGGTGTGTAGCCGGCTAGAACCGACCATGTGGCTCCTGGTCTACCTAGTGGACCGAGCCTGGTGAAGTGATTTTGATGTTTTAGGGCGCCATTAAACCAGAGCTGGTGCTCTTGGTATGATAGTGGAATTTCAATGTCCTCGAAAGGAACTTATTCCGTTGGAGATTCCCCTATTTTGTAGTAGTGGAACTCGTGTGTCACAGCATGTGCTGCTGGAAAATGTATCCAGGAATAGAATACCTCTGTCTGCCGATATTCATGGGCCTCTACTACAAATATGACTTTACCACCTCTTGATGATACTCCATTTTTTATAAGTTTGTAAGTTACACTCTTCCTTACATTTACTGGGATGAGTATAGCCTCCGGGTCATCTTCCCGGAGACTTGTGTCTTCCGCTAAAAGTTGAGCTGCTAATTTAGCTCTCTCCCTTTCGTCTTCACTATCCGACATTTTTCTGACAGAAAGTTTGCAGATCAAGTTTCAAGGAAACAAAGATTAGGTGCACAATATTTTGGAACACTGTATCCTTCAACGTTGACTAAACCAAATACTAATACATAGGATTCTCATTTTACTAAGTTCTGGCGGATATTAACCTTTTACCCACTCCAGACGTCTATTGGAGTATTTACGGGAGAAAGGGGTCTGTGTGAAAAAGCACGGCTGAGTTACTCTAGCATCTAGCGTTAAATTATCACCTTACCAAACGTTGGGCGCCATGTAGTGTAGTTACTATATTCCCAATAGGCTCTGCGCATTGGAATAACATAAACAATAGTTTAGACGTAGGACTGAGGTCAACTAGGTCTCTACTGAATATGGTAGACTTAATTATAATTATGAATGTCAGCTAGCTCAGAGGTCACTAGAAACTTTCTCGAATGAACAGGAAGGAGTTAACTTTCCTGAATAGACAAGAAGGGATTAGTTTCTGACAACCGCATTAACATGACAACTTTGCTCCCTCCAGAATAAGGAGTATATCTCCAGAGTCGCGGAAACAATTGATAACTATTTCACTTAGTCAATCGTGCATACATAGTTTCACCAGAAGCGCAGAGAAATAGAGAGACGGGCGTTTTCAATAAAAGTGGTTATTTATTGAACAGTCTTCTTTCTCATGCAAGAGAAGTGAGTTCCCACAATTGCAATACTTGTTATAAAGTAAAGTGCGTACAGTAAAAGGAGTATTATGAAATAATACTGTAAAAGCATGGTACAGTTTCTAAGCCATACCGTGTTTAAAATAGATAAAATATATACATATATAAAACAATGACTAAACGTACTCAACTGGTGCTTCTAAGATACGCCTACCCCGGTGAACCTAACCTAAGCCTAGTACGTGGGAAGGAGTAAATGAGCTGCAGTTTAAGTTAAGATAGTTTTGCCAAGAATCTGAATCAAGAATTCTCTAAGGATCTAATCAGCTCCGTACCTTGGTTAGAGAATGAAGGAGGTCTTGTATCTCGTTCTCAGGACTCGATCTCCCAGCAACCCGCAAGGGTGACTGGAAACACTGGAGCTGGATTTCTCGGCAAGAGAAAAGACAGCGTCCCTCTCAGTGCGTCAATGGGAGTGTCGGCTTCCTTCGGCACTTGCTACAGCAGGGCGTCGGGCAAGTAGATAGCTGATCTGCTCCAAAACCACCGTGTCTTTGCTAGGGCAGCTGTTGGTATATTTATACCTGGAAGGTGCCGAGTTTGACGTAAGGTTGGACATAAGACGTCACTAAGAACTTACAGTTCTTTCAGGACTCCAGGAGTTCTTGGACAAATCAAAACAAAAGCAGGGGGAATTTCCTGGGCTGCTGGAGGCTTGGTTTGTTTAAAGAACGCGTTGTACTTTCTAGGAGTCTATGGGAGTGGCCTTGCCGTATTTGGACTGCATTGGCTATGACTAAATATGGATATGATTCTTATGCCTTTATAAGGATATGATTTGTTATAACCACATAAGGGCATAAATCGGGAATATTTAAATAGGGTCCTAGATACGTTCACAACACCGCGATGACACCAACTTTGACATCGAAGGATACACCACAGTGTCTCCTATACCGCATGGCGTGTGCAACACAATTGTTTTTAAATTCAATACATGCTTACACATTAGTGTACGGGTGCACTCCTCACCTCACCTGGCAGCAGCTCAGGAATTGAGGCACCGTTCTATCAAAAATGAAAAAATAAAAAAACATTTTCACAGATCCGTTCAACATGCTGTGGATACTGCTACTTAATAGTGTTTCACATTTCATGCATGATCATTACTAATTACCACTTTGGGAGAAAGAAGAAGAAAAATAGTCTTCCAGGACATATTAGACTATACTGTTATTTATTTATTTGTTTTGGAATCTTGTATAGCGCACAGTTACCCTTAGGCATCCCGGCTTAAGCAAACAGTGGCCGCAATTTGTAGATAAAATGCAATTGGACTCCAATGGAACTTTTCCCTGGATACCAACTACGTCAATTTGCACTGACGTTAGTTCACTCAGTTATTATAAGGTGCACACAATCAAAGCTACCACAAATGTATATCTATAACTTGTTCATTTTCATTATCGAAGTCTTGTTCAGGTGACCAATATTAAGACTCTCATTACCAATCAGATAGGATACGAGACGCTCAGAATATATATAAAACAAGACTAATGAATTGTCATGTCAATCTTGGATCCAGGCAGGTTTACAATGTGCAGAAGCCAAACAAAGCGCTATGCGCAAAACTCATAGGGTTGCAAGCGTGTGTACTTACCTGTCCATCGGTTCCCAGAGCCGGACAAGAGCTAGAATGGGAGGCAACCGGCGGACAACGAGACACTGCTTTATATGGTGAAGCATAATCATGCACCGGTGTGTACCGGCGCTACGGCGGTTGCTGATCACGTCAGTCATGACGTATCACAGTCATTGCCCAAAAAGACTGAAGAGCAAAATGCATGGGAAATGTAGTCCACCCTGTAAACGAACTATCTGTATGCTCAATATTGGACCATCACTCTTTGTAAAGCAATCTTTGCCCCGCACTCATGGTGTCAGTTAGGAAGTCGCTTTCTAAAAGACAGCTATTTATTCTGTGTACCTGCCCATGGTGTGTCTAGATCGTTCCTAGAGGACTACCAAATGAATATGGATCATAGGAATTGTAGTTTCCATGCTAAAAGTTTTGCTTATGACGCAAAAGCGTATATAAGCATTTTATGAATGAGAAACCTTCCAAGTATTTTAGATACTGCACAGAATATTACACCTAATGCCCAAGACGACTGGCACACTTTATTAGGTTTGAAAAAAATCACATTTCCGCACATTGATACACAGCGCCATCATGACGAGTATCCCTGCTGGAATTGTGCACCTATGTGTCTGATTGTGATCAATACCCCAAGGCTTTTTCTACATGACAAAGCTTTTCTGAAATACTGTTCGTTAATCGCGTTGCAAAGTACACGCGATTGGCTTATTTTGATGATTAGCACGGCCAAGTGTGTGGCAGCCGCTATTTTGATCGAAATTCAGACACTGGAAGGTCAGATAAAAACTACCAACTCTGACACTAAATTCAAGAGAAACCTAGATGAGACCAATAAATCAAACAAAGAACACAAAGACTCAATTCTCATTACTAAGATTGGAAAATTCAAGAAAGATGTGGCTAGGTTTTCATTAGAAAAAGTATATCTATACACTAGTGAATATTACACAACACCTGAGTTTAATAAAAAGGGCAAATGCTCTGACTCTAATTATTCATCATCTGGTACAGATGAATGGTCCGGTGACTCTGACCCCTCAAACACCAGTACACACCCAAATAAAGGTAGAGGACAACGTATTAGATCGAACTGGAGGAAAGGTTCACAGGGCCCACAACAAGGACCCTGGTGACCTCCAGCTCTGCCTTTCCAACAGACACTGCCCCCCTACTAACCACCACCTACATTTTTGGGAAATCAACCTTTTTTAGGACAAGGCCGGGGACGCACCAGAGGAAGGAGAAGAGGACAACAACCGCTGGTACATTGGAACCCTTTGCAGTCCCCACCGAACACACACAGCATAAAAAGGGCCCTCCACTAGCTGGCACGAGCTCGGATTCAACAATTTAGTGGTCAAACTGAGTACACGTGTGCTCACTAAAGATTAACAATCAGCGCTCAAAAAAGGTCTGAGTTTTATTCCCACCAATTCCGGTGATCCTTTTCAGACAAGATGTGAACTAGGGCAGTTTTTTAGAAAAATTCTGCTTCATTTCTTTGTCAAATCAAAAGAATCAGAAGCACAAAACAAACTGCTGGATATTTCATCGACAAACACTGAACTGAAACCTCTGTCTACTTTGAACCCTCCAATGCACCTGATACCAGATCAGGTTCTGACTTTTGAAAAAGCAGTCACCCGGGATGTTATAACACTATGTGCCACTAAGAATAGGTTTTACCAAAATCTTCCTTCAATTGAAAAGAAAGCATTACAAACTCTAGCAAACGATGCCTCAATTACAATCAAGCTCGCGGACAAAGGCGGTGCTATAGTCATTCTCGACACACCTTCGTACCGGACCGAATGTCTGAAACAACTTATCAACAGATGATCGTACCATCCTTTGAAAATGGATCCCACGGAAAGGCTTACCAAAGAAATGTTTGACCTTGTTGAAGAAGCAAAATTAGAAGGGTGGATCACACCCCAAGAAGCCAGTTTTCTGACCACTACCCACCCGGTTATGCCATATTTTGATGTATTACCGAAAATACATAAATCCCAGAGACCACCCCCTGGTCGCCCGATAATATCTAGCATTGGATTTTTGTTGGAGCCGCTGTCTACATTTGTTGATCACTTCTTGAGACCCCTCGTAAAAGAGATGCCTACCTACCTTCAGGACACAAAAGATATCCTGAGATTCTTACCAGAGATTAGATTTGACGTAGAAACGGATTTCCTTGTTTCCTTTGACGTCAAATCCTTATACACCTGCATCCCCCAGGATGAGACTCTGGATATGATACAAACACTTTTAGATCAAAGAGAGATGGCCACGATTACACCTGTGCATTTTATTATGGAATGCGCTAGACTTGCCATGAAGGAGAACTTTTTCAGATTTGAAGAGACCATCTGTCTCCAGACATCAGGAACATCAATGGGCAGCATTTTTGCGCCTAGTCTAGCGAATTTGTATATCCATCTGTTCGAAGAAGACCAGGTCTTGACCGACAACAATCCTTTCCGTGATCGGATTGTTGAATGGAAAAGATGTATAGACCATATTTTCGTCATCTGTCGAGGAGATTTAATGACCATTTTGGATTTTAATGCTTGGTTGAATACGTGGAATAGGTTTTTGAAATTCACAGTTGAACACAGTAAAGAGAGTATGCCGTTTTTAGATATAGGGATCTTTCCTTCTATTTCAGGACTGAGCATTGAACTATATAAAAAACCTATGGCACAGAAGTCACTGTTAACTTTTGAAGGTTATCATTCTAAGTCGCTTCGCGACAAGCTACCTGTAGGACTGTTTCTTTGTATTCTAGGGATCTGTTCAGAAAAAGAAATTGCAAAGCAATTGTCCTAACAACTACATGAAAGACATTACCCGAAACATCTTGTAAAGAGAGCAATGAAGAGAGCGTCTAATAATGATCGTGAGGATCTACTAGAACCACCAGTACATAAACCACCTCTGACAAGATTAACATTTGTCAACACATTTAGTGCACTCTCCCATGGTATACAAAAAAGTGTTGGACAAATTGGCAGATTCTGTATGTGGGCAATGGGAATATCCCTTTACCATTATTTTCTTTCAAGAGGAGTTCTAACCTACAGGACAACCTGGTTCACATTACACCTAAAACAAACCCGCTGACAGTACCCAATACCCTATGGGGAATGCCAGCAGTGCAAGGGCACTACCTGTGTGGTTCATGTACTACCTGCCCTCAGACTGAACACACCACCACAGTAGACATAGGTACTGGAAGACCATGAATACAAACCAAACATACCAATTGTAACACTGAGAAAGTGATCTACTTAATAACATGTCCGTGCTCACTCAGACACACAAGGTGAAGTTACAGATAAGTGAACACAAAAGCACTATTAGGTGTAGGAAACAACCTAACAGGCTCACCAACCATTTCTTGACACACAAACATCGAGCAGATGAGTTAAAATGGATGGTTTTAGAACAACCATTCTTTAAACCTCAGGTGACAGACATTTCACGATTTTTGTTCGTAAAAGAACACAAATTGATTTGTAAGCTCAAAAGTGGTACCCAAGGGTTGAATGATGATATTCCATGGACCTTAATATAATTTCAGCAATACCTTTAGAGGACAGGCTATTGTGTCTTGGGTCCTTTGCACCAAGACATTCTTGGCACTTAAAGTTATTTTATTTTATTCTAATCTGGAGTCCCAACTAGGCAGTTAACCTCTCCTCTGTTTCCCTTCATCAATATACCTATGACATAAAAGAGATATCGAGAGGTGGATTCTTATATAACTACGTCATTCCAGGGTCCTAATAAGGCATACGTTACAGAATATGCAATATCATATTTATCACACTTTCCCTAATTGATAATTTGAAGATTGGTTACGTTACTTCCTTATCAAGAAAAAGGTTTCTCATTCAAAAAATGCTTATTTACGCTTTTACGTCATAAGCAAAACTTTTTAGCATGGAAAGTACAATTCCCATGATTCATATTCGTTTGGTAGTCCTCTAGGAACAATCTGCACACACGACGCAAAGGTACACAGAATAAATAATTCTCTTTTAGAAAGCGACTTCATAACTGACACCATGAGTGCGGGACAAAGATTGCTTTACAAAGAGTGATGGTCCAATACTGAGCATACAGATATGTTTACAGGGTGGACTACATTTCCCATGCATTTCGCTCTTCATTTTGCTCTTCAATAGTCTTTTTGGGCAATGACCTTGATACGTCATGAATGACGCGATCAGCAAGCGCTATAGCGCTGGTACACACCGGTGCATGATTATGCTTTACCATATAAAGCTGTGTCTCGCCAACCGCCGGTTGCCTCCCATTTCAGCTCTTGTCTGGCTCAGGGTACAGACGGACAGGTAAGTACACGCGCTTGCGACCCCATGAGTTTTGTGCATAGTCCTTTGTTTGGCTTCTGCGCTTTGTAAACCAGCCTGGATCCAAGTTTGAAATGACAATTCATTAGTCTTGTTTTATGTATTCTGAGCATCTTGTACCCTATCTGATTGGTAACGAGAGTCTTAATATTGGTCACCTGAACAAGACTTCGATAATGAAAATGAACAAGTTATGAACAAGAAATGAACAAGCCCGTGAGCGCTGGGACGCTCACGGGCAGCCATGCGCTCTATAAATCTTATAAATAGATATACATTTGTGGTAGCTTCGATTGTATACACCTTATAATAACCTAGTGAACTAACATCAGTGCAAACTTATGTAGTTGGTATCCAGGAAAAAGTTCCATTGGGAGTCCAATTGCATTTTATCTACAACTTGCGGCCACTGTTAGCTTAACAATATAGTCTATTATGTCCTGAAAGACTATTTTTCTTCTTCTTTCTCCCAAAGTAGTACTTAGTCATGATCATGCATGAATTGTGAAAAACTATTAAGTAACAGTATCCACAGCATGTTGAATGGATCTGTGAATATGGTTTTTATTATTTTTTCATTTTTAATAGAGCGGTGCTTCCCGTCCTGACCTGCTGCCAGGTGAGGTGAGGAGTGCACCCGTACACTAACGGGTAAGCATGTATTGAATGTAAAAACAATTATGTTGCAAACACTATGAAGTATAGGATACACTGTGGGGTATCCTGCAATGTCAAGGTTGATGTAATTGCGGAGCATAATATAACAGTATAAGTTTGCACATTTTTAATTTTTACTCCATTGACTCCACTGTGCCGCAACATTGATGTCAGTGTGTTGTCTTTGTCTCTGTCTCTCTTGCAGGTTTCGTCCAAACTTCCTGTGACATCTTACCACAGAGTGAAACCACAAGTTAATGTAGGTTGTATTGTATCCAACTACATAGATTGAGACTTTGGTAGCTTGCAGCTTTTTTCACTTTTACACTACTTGCAGTAGCGAATAACTATCTAGGTCCTGAGTAAGGCTGAGATCACACTTTGATCGAAACGGCTGAAACATGTAGACCTGTTATTTGGACTGAATGCAGTTATTTGGTTTAAACTGCATACACACTGGTTTTATTTTTGACACCAGGAGAGATCCAATTAAAGTTTTATTTCTTCCTGGTAGCCAATTTTAAATCACTTTTTTACTTTTATCTCAGCACGCACTGCACCCATTACCCTAAACATCTACATTTGCTTCACTTCAAATGGATATTAGTAGATCCTAGTTCTAACTACCCAAAGCATCTCTGAGATTCTCCCTCCTAGCCCTTGGTTGCACTAGGTTTTGCAACCAAGAGGCAATCCCAGATGATGAAGCATGCCACTTTGGTGGTTGATCGGATTCCGTCCTCTATGAAGGACTGCTCTAAGAATTAAAAGGGCTTTGGAAACTTGTACTGTTTTTGTTCCTCAAGGAGTTAGACTAATGGATTTTCTTTGGTTTATTACAGTTTGTTATAAGGGGATTTGAATCCGCTTTGGTCTTCAAACTTTTTCCTTAGACCCCCCATTCATTGTGATTGAACCTTCAGGAACCCACCTCCTGTGTTGCTGAAATCTTCAGAGTCCGCAGGAGCTCAGGCGCAGCTACCTGTCAGTTGCGCTTTAGGTGTCTGCGAAGCAGGGGAGTGACTCCTTCACTTCAAGGGAGATTCCTCTGTTGACTTAAGTGCCCCAGAGGTCCTGCACGGAGTCTGTATGGAGTCACGGCACCAACTAGGCTTCGGACAGAAAGGGGGACGGAATCAAGCTCAGTCGAGGTCCAGCGAAGTTCACGGTGTCCAGACGGTCGAAGGTCAGTGGTTTCTTCTTGTAGATTCTTGTCCACGCAAAATCTAACGTTGCATAGCCAGGTAACCCATTTTATACCCACGGGAGAGGGTTGGACAGATTCAGGGGACCCTCCTATGGGAGGGCCAGGACAGGGGGTGGCTACACCCATGTCGTTTGTCCTGTTTCGGCCAGAGCAGGAGCCAATGGCTCCCAGAACTGTTTGAGCTGGACTATGCACAGGGACACCAAAAATGCACCCAGTGCAGACTTTCAGGCACTCTCAGAATGCACCGACCCAGCCCCAATACATTAAACCCTTTCTGGGAGGTGGTCACACCTTCCCGTGACAAAATGCCTATTGTGCTGCCTTCCTCTGCTCGAGCTTGGCTCAGCAGCAGGAGGGCAGAAATGAGTCTCTGGCTGGCAGCATCCATTTTATGCTGTCGCAGGGATTCTGCTCCTACACAGAACTGTGCATAGAGACTTGGAACCTCAGTAAATTAGGGTGTACCAAAACTCACCTTAGTATCCAAAATCCCCTACCAGACTAGCAATCAGTGTCTCATTGGTTCTTCCATACCCCCAATGATTAGACAGCCCAGAACATGAACTTAGAATACCTCAGGTAACGTGGAACACACGAACACTCTTTCGTTATACTATCATACCAGTGCAAAACGAGGAGTAAATGAAGACACATGCAAGTTTGAAATATTTATTTCTAATGCTGTGTTCTCAGACGCAGTATCTTAGCTAATACAAGCAGACATATTATAAGCAACAAGGTTATCAGCATAGTTACTATTCCATAAAATACAAAGGGAGAAAGCATGTTAAAATGCTAAAGGGAAGAAGGCTAAATTGCACCTCAGTCTTACCCTCCCTTGCTAGTATATTATATTATATCTACAGAAGGTATCTTTGGGATTACAAGGGCAGCCCCATACCTCTGGTCCTAGTAGATAGGTATCACATCATTTTCTACACCAGCTCTCTGCATGCGAATGTTCTCCAACTGTATGTGCATGCTCTGCGCAGTGCATTATTAAACGCGCCAAAATCAGAGGTGGCCACAGCTGCATACGTGTTATGTCTAGGACATGCGCTGATCAGACCGAACAACAACCACTGTGTTGAAATAACCTTGAAGGCCTCGGCACTCACTGATCAGACATAGCTCACCAAGCAAGGCTGATACTATAGGAAAACATATTATTCTTGTGTGAAGCAGAATATTCTGCTAGACTCTAAACATTTATAATATTGTGTGCCATGTGCAAAAGCAGCAGAGAGGAAAAATGGCGTTTAAACTTCTAATAAGCTCATGCTAACTTCACACAGTGTAAAGGCAAAGCCCATCTCCATGACACCCTCCCTTCATCCGAGCACGGATTAGATACGATAAGATAAGAGAAGGGGCACATTTTGGAATGCAGAGTTCAAGAACGAGAGTCAGAACCAGTCCCAAAGTTGCACAAGGGGGAAAAAAAATTAGAACAAAAAACCTTATAGTCCGATAATAGTTCAAATTCAATAAATGTAGCCCTTGGACATAGTGAAGTCAATAGGTCTGGGCAGCGAAAAAAATTGTTGAGGCTCGATAAAAAAGTAAAAAATATCCAATGTCCAATAAGCGACCTCGGTCATGGAAGAGAGTGAAGCAATGACACATCTCATTCTAACAATTAATATGCAAAATATGCAGCAAAAGCCTCCAACAGGAAGTCACTGTTCTCATCTGAAAATATTTTAGCCATCCAATTTAACAAAGGGAAAGAACATGCATGTTCCTCAATTACCGGAGCCTCTAGCACCATCAGAGGACAACTCGGTGGGTTTTCAATGAAGCTGTGTGCCAAGAAATCTTGCGCCGCTGCGAACACATTCCAACAACCCAGAACTCCATGCATCGCTGCAAAGGCCATAATCCCTCCGCCAGAACAAAGCAATTCATGAGCAACTAAGGGGCTCATAAGCTGATAATAATCCGCATCAGGAGACACCGTATTGCAGAGACACAAATCCAGGGCCTAGTCGAAATCGCAACTCAGGCAATGAAAGACAGGCTGGACGCATGTAAAGTAGGAAAATCGAAACGATAATCCATAAGCCGCACTCAAAGTAGCAAGAGGCAGCGCTCCATAGTACTCAAGCATTCGGTGGCGAAGCAGCACCAGCGTGACAGCTCTTCTTGTAACACAGGGCGTGCATCCATATTGTAAGAAACAAAACAGTAAAAGAAAGCCTGCAGCCAGAGCCAACAGTAAGGGAAATCCACCAAACAGGCTGGAAAAAATCAAATGAAAAAATGCCAGGAACACACCAAATATAGTTTGAAAAGAAGTCACAAGGCCACTGCTTACAACATTAAAAAAGTGTGCCAGCCCTGTGGTGGAGGATGCATTAAAGATAGTGTGAATTAACTCACCCAAATGCAAGGGAAAATCAGTATTTAATAAAGCATGCACTTCTGTGCGGGTGTTTGCCACGTGAAGGACGAATGTCTCACGAGCAGATGTGAGGACAACTTCTTTCTGGGACAGTATAGGTCTTATGCGACTCATCTTGTTGAACTCTGCTTTTAAGATCGGAATCATGGGCCAGATGGAAACATCAAGCTTCCCATGTGGAGGAGTATACATTACATTTTTACAGCAAACCACACGCTCACTGACGGTAACGACATAAGCAATTCCCGCAACAAACCCACAACAGTCCTCATTATTTAAAAGTAAATAACTCCAGTTTGCCGTGAATGTGGGTACGATAGCAGGCACAGGTGTACCTTTCAAAATACAGGCTAAATTTGGCTCATTCTGCTTACAAGAGCCATGTAGTTGGATATGTCTACACATCAATGAGTGATCTGGTGTTTCAGTGCAATCTTCACCATCTGCTTGTACAGTCCCCGCCACAAGAAACGTTGTTGTAACTGAGATACAGTAGCCGAAACGCCCGCATGCGCAGACGCAACACCTTCATGGGCAGCTGTAATCAGTGTGGACCTGCGGTCCACGTTGGGAATTAACCTTTCACCAACGTTCAGTATTTTCACATAAGGGACTTTATCAGGACTTTAGTGATAAGTATACTTCGAAGGGAACCCCTTAGGATATTTACTTCCCTTCTCAGTAGCAGCAACAGCTGCTAAGATGTCATCATCGATTTTACTTTTGGAACGTGTAACTGCTGCAACCTAACATGTCGAAACTGCTGTTTTTGCGGCCTCGTCGGCCAAAAAATTGCCAACAGCGTGTACTCCCACGCGCTAATGACCAAGAGTATGAATTACATACACGAGTGGCAATTGCTCTTTAAGCTCCGCCACTCGGACCCAGATCATTTTATGTTTTATTGTGCTACCCTTAGAATCACGAAAATCATTCTGAATCCAAAAGAACAGGTTCTCATTGTAAGACTGGACACAGTAGTAAGAATCACTCACAATAAGAGTCATCACACTAGGATCAGCGTACTCCAATGCAAGCATCAGAGCACGAAGCTCTGCCAATTGTGCGGTGCAGTCCCCTAAAGTCTGCGTGTGCACGACCTTGGACTTGAATTCATCATTCACCATGGTACCTACCACAAATGCGCAACCTGAAACGTATGCGTGCTTAGACCCATGCGCAACTTGCGCTGAACCATCAGTGTAAATGATACAATGGAAATCCTCCCAAGGCCGCATAGTCAATGGCGCAGGATGAGCAAATTCATATTGCAAAAACTCTTGTGACTATAAGGAGGCATCAAAAACAAACGTGACATCCAGAGACGTCAGTGACGCAGTCCATTGTATCCACCGTGGGTGCAAAGCCTTAGAATTTGGTACACTGGCTTTCGTCACTGCTTCAAGTGCAAGATACTGGGTAACAACCAACATGCGTTTTCCCTGCGACAGTGCTCGTTCCTTGAGAATCGCCATTTGCAATACTGTCAAAACTTTTTCCACAGTGGAAAACCGCATTTCAGCCGAAGTGTACAAGTGTGACTTGTAAGCATTAGGTACTGTGTCACCTTCGTTAAAATTAAGGTAAGTGAAACCCACCGCCCCAGGGATGATTCTTATCACCAGGTTAGTGTGGTTATCACGAGTCAGTAAGAATATAGATTCAAGAAGATCAGCCTGCAAAGATTGCAAAATGGCTGAATGTTCTGGCAGCAAGCAAGATTTGGTAAAAGTTGGTTGTATCAAAGCATACAAAGGCTTGATACGCTGGGCATATTCGGGAATGCATGTACGCCCGAAATTCAAAAATCCCAGCAAGGACTGTAATTTTTTCAGAGTTGTAGGAGTGCGCAGTTGTGCGCATTTCTCCAAGAAGTGAGGAGCCAATCCTCGACCTTCACTGTTGAGCTCATAGCCCAGGAACAACACTGTGTACTCTGCAATGTGAGACTTTGCAAAGTTGAACTTTTAACCGAAGTCCTCAAAGTTACAAATGATGCAATCAACGCGAAACAGATGCTCCCAAATTTCGTCGTCTGTGAGATAGATGTCATCCACATACGAACACACATCTGGGTCAACTCTCTCCAAGAGAGAGACTATGCGGGCAACAAAAACAACTGGACTATTCTTATAGCCCATCGCCAGGCGTTTAAATTGGCGTTGTTTGCTGCCACAGGTATAACTGGTCCATTGGGAACTTAGACCATCCAAATTGTGGGCAAAACGTTAGATATGTCAAGTGTGGTTTTAAACCGTTTTCGCACAAGACCATCCACCAAAGAAGAGCTGTGTGTATTCTGTACTGCACAGGTACGGCAATGCGAATTTAAATGCCGGTAATCCAATACCAAACGGTACGAACCGTCGGGCTTGGTCACTGTAAAAAGTGGGTTATTCATCGGTAACACACAAGTTTCAATTACACTTTGATATTCCAATTGTTCAAGTATTTCCGCAACGGAAGCCTTAGCTTCATGTCGGATGGGATATTGAGGTTGAGGCTGCGGCATAGACCGTAAGGGAATGTTGTGGTGTGGGGAAAATGTATCCCAACCACAATGCGTACGGTACAGAGCTGGCGCAAGGTTCTTAGCCCACTCTTCTGCAAAATTCAGCGCATGTTCCTTTGAGACAGTGTGCGCGAAACTAGGGAGGATCACCTCCTCCCCTCTCGGAGCTGCGAGAACAAAAGGTGGAGGCCAGTCAGCCTCCACTAACAAAATGTCATAGGTAGTTGTAAGATTTTCCCAAAATAACCCTTTTATGGTACGTTGTATGTCACCTTCAATTAAAAGGACTATTTCATAAAGTCTATCAGGGGGAGCTACTCTGGTATCAGCTGTCTCCACAACAACATATTGGTCAGTCGCTGTCACCTTCAGTAGTGGACGCAGGGCCTCTCACACTATGGTAATCTCCACCGCGCTGTCCAGCAAGGTCAGAGCCCATGTCAGATTCCGAAGCTGCTTTCTCACTATCTGTGGCATATCTCGTTGTTAAAGCGGCAACTTTCTTTTTCTGAAACTGGGGTCTCTTCTGCGACGAATCGTCCTGCATGCCTTTTCCATCCTTCGGGCGGGGCTGGTCGCGAGTCTGCGGGCCACCCCTACCTCTTCCGCCGCCTCCACCACCGGACAATGAGGCCGATGTGTCCTGTACAGAACGAGGAGAGCGTTGATCAGGAACCTAAAACCTATCAGGTGACTTAATCGTAGTGCGGTCGCGCAAATCATATACGTGCCCAGTAGACGCAGGCACTGGTGACTGGGGACGGGACTCCTGTTTCTTCTGTTGTTTCCCCTGTTTTTTATTTCTGTTCCAATTCTTCTTTGGAGCTGCGGGTTGAACGTCCGTTTCAGACTTCGCACCCTAAGTTTGTTTTTTATCTTTAGTAGAAAAGGGCTTGAGACCTGCACTGTTGCGGCCAATCGTTTTATACGCAGCCTTAATAATTCTCGGTAACTGGCGGGGTTTGTCGGCATCGGGGACATCGCGTACGACATTAGCCACCTGAATGTTCACTGCATCACCCTTTAGATTAGAAAGGACAAGCTCGGCTACTACATTAAATATGCCAAAGAGTCTCATTCCCAATTCAACCGCAGCCTCTGGCCTGTGTTCGTCCTGAACACGTTTAAGGACCGTCGGAGGGACAGCCATTGATGGAGTGCCAAAGCACCTCGTGTACACTGCCGCAAAAATTCTACCCCATGACTCACAGTCACCGGCTTCTGGTACCAAGTCCTTGGGTAAACTAATTGTAAGAATCCTGTGTTTTCTACAGGACCCGAATTAGGAAAAACTGCTTCCAGCTGGTCAAACTTTTCGGCAAGCCAAAAAGGCATATCAGCCTTATCCTGGGGACGCTTGCCCATCACTGCGCTGACCATCACAGGACTAAGCTTCATTCCGCTCGGCCCAGCTGGGAGGGCCGCAACCCCAGGGGCTCCGCCCTGGAAATTGTGTGTAATATATTGAACTAAGGCCCTATTGACTGCAATTGCGGAATTATATAGGGGCCTCAATTCAGTAAGGTTGACTGCCCCCGCACGAGGATGCAGGGTAAATCCAGACAAAACAGGCCACGCAACACCTGGATTGGACAAAGGACCTAATCTAATCGCCATTAATACATGGGGAAGGGCGCCATTAAACCAAACACGGTGCTGCCAGGCAGAAATTGGAATCTCCTGTGTCCTATATGGATCATATTCCACGGGCACGGCTGTGTGAGTATAAGTATAAAAAGATCTGAGTTTCTGTATCCACAGCGGGAAACGCCACCCAAGAGTAGAAAATCTCAAACGGGTAAGCTACCTCAGCACTCACAACCAAAATAACCTCCATGCCCTCCAAGCCAACGTTATAAGCTTGCAAATGATTGCGGACCGCAATGCGACTATGCTGCGGTATATCAACGTCAGCCTTCACGACACAGATGAAAATACACAATGTAAAACAATGTAGCACAACTGGGTAGTAATTTAAAAGGAAACCATTTTGAAAGATTCATGCTTGAAAAGACCTATGTAACTATAGGTAGGTTTATCCAACACTATTATTTTCCGGAAACTATAGTGAAGGGGTTAAAGACTGATAGAAGTACTACTCAAGTGTCATGTAAAAAGACCACCATTGCTTGGGCGCCATGTCGCAGGGATTCTGCTCCTACACAGAACTGTGCATAGAGACTTTGAACCTCAGTAAATTAGGGTGTACCAAAACTCACCTTAGAATCCAAAATCCCCTACCAGACTAGCAATCAGTGTCTCATTGGTTCTTCCATACCCCCAATGATTAGACAACCCAGAAAATGAACTTAGAATACCTCAGGTAACGTGGAACACACAAACACTCTTTCGTTGTACTATCATACCAGTCCAAAACGAGGAGTAAATGAAGACACGTGCAAGTTTGAAATATTTATTTCTAATGCCGTGTTCTCAGGCGCAGTATCTTAGCTAATACAAGCAGACATATTATATGCAACAAGGTTATCAGCATAGTTACTATTCCATAAAATACAAAGGGAGAAAGCATGTTAAAATGCTAAAGGGAAGAAGGCTAAATTGCACCTCAGTCTTACCCTCTCTTGCTAGTATATTATATTATATCTACAGAAGGTCTCTTTGGGATTACAAGGGCGGCCCCATACCTCTGGTCCTAGTAGAAAGGTATCACATCATTTTCTACACACGCGCTCTGCATGCGAATGTTCTCCAACTGTGTGTGCATGCTCTGCGCAGTGCATTATTAAAGGCGCCAAATTCAGAGGTGGCCACAGCTGCATATTTGTTATGTCTAGGACGTGCGCTGATCAGACCGAACAACAACCACTGTGTTGGAATAATCTTGAAGGCCTCGGCACTCGCTGTTCAGACATAGCTTACCAAGCAAGGCTGATACTATAGGAAAACATATTATTCTTGTGTGAAGCAAAATATTCTGCTAGACTCTAAACATTTATAATATTGTGTGCCGTGTGCAAAAGCAGCAGAGAGGAAAAATGGCGTTTAAACTTCTAATAAGCTCATGCTAACTTAACACAGTGTAAAGGCAAAGCCCATCTCCATGACAGTGCTGTCCGGGTCAAGAAGGCTGGCACCGGGTAGACCGGTGGCCCCACGAAGCTCGCTTCATAAGGGTGGAATCATACCCCCCACACCAGTTACTTGTGTGGGGGTATGATTCCAAGGTGTTTGATACCAAACACAATATGTTTCTATGCATCCGTTTTCGAGATAGCATTTACCGCGAGGTTATAATGCACCGCTGCCTGTATGTCCGCGCTGAGTCACAGGCAACCCGGGAGAATGGTTTCCGAAGGCTGCAGAGGGGCTCTGCTCATGCAGGGGCACTTCTCACATAAAACCCAGCACCCTGCCTTCAGGATTGATAAGGCCTGCTATAGGGGTGAATCATCATTTTTAAGTGTAGTTACCATTAGATATAGTGAACCTATATCTAAAGTAAGTGGGCAAGCACCATCTCACACAGGCTTCAGTAGCAGACCTGGAGTTACATTTTGTGTGGCTTCTCATGGGTGGCATAATACATGCTTCAGCCCATGGGAGACCTCTGGGGTACCTATGCCCTGGGTACATGTGAACCATATACTAGGGACTGATAAGGGTACCACAGTATCCAATCTGGAGTGTACCAAAGTACATGTATGTCAATTTAAAGGAGAAAACAGATAGACTGGAGTCCTGATTAGCACAATCCCAGCCAGACTAGTCAAAAACAGTGAGACATGAAGCAAAAAAGTGGGGGTAACCATAATAAGCAGATCCTACTTTCCTACAGTCTACATCTGGGACCCGATTTTCCAGGCAGTCCAGTCAGGCATCATGTGTGTCCAGTCTTTGTTTAGCCTGATCGAGGCGATTTGTGAGCAAATCTAGGCTGGTTCTGACTTCCACTGGTAGAGCATGGAGTTCTGAGTCCTGCACACCGGTCTCCCCCAGCTGGGGTATGTCCACATTTGAGTCTTGGGTATGTTCGATTTGGTGGTGGAGTGCCTGTTTTCAAAGGATACATTTGTTTGCTTTGCATCGATTTTTCCTATTCCTATTTTTATTGCGTAGGGTGGCTGTAGTTGTATGTTGAATCGGTATAATCACCATGACCAATCTGGCACCAGTTTGGGGATGGCCAATTCTCTCTCTTGGGGTGATAACACGAGGGAAGGGGTCATCCACCCAGTGTGCCTTCTGGCCCTGCCACACCTCCCTGTGTCGGGAGAGAGTTTAGTGTGGACAGGCCCAGTTATCAAGAAGGCATCGAGCCAGGCTCCAGTGCTGCCCTCTGATGCTCAGCAGCCCGGCCACCCAGAAGACCGGGCTGGTTGAGAAATTTCATTTGGCCTTAAGCCCACCAAACCACCCAATCAGGACGGGTGCTCTAGCTCTGGTACTTTCCTTGGTGGCTGGGGAGATCTGTCCGGCCACGCTCACCAGAAGGCAGACGCTCTCGGGTAGTATGCTCGCCAGGGGGCCAGAGAGGCAGGGCGCCGCAGGTTGTTGGGTGACCGGGTCTGCACACTTGCGCCGAAGTTTACCTCTCCCACTGGCTCACCTGGTCTCTATCACTCTGGCCTTCTGCAGTGCCTGACAGGCCATACCCGGTCCCAACTACCTCCAGGGCTCCAGATCCAATTCTGGGGTGCAGCAGCTCCTATTAGATGGAGTTTTGATGTCTTTTGGAGTAGAATGATTTCTATGAGATATTTTTAAATACTTAATGCACATGATATTGAGAAATAAAAAAATTAGTATGAACATCATTTCATGTTGATCAAGAGTGACAGCTGACCGGGCTGGAGGTTCCACTGATGCCACAATGTTCCTGTTAATGAATACCGGCAAGGAAAATTGGCCCAGGTATACCAAAATACGTTTGGCAATGGCAGCAGTAGTTGCAAAGCGCAACATAGCCAGGTGCTGGGGGGCCCGGGCACTGTCAAGAGTGGTTAACTGGCAGACTGATCTGGACTGGTGTTGGCTAGCAGAACGAACAATATACCAAAGTAGAGGATGACCGAAGAAATGGGGGACGATTTGGGGACAGTGACAGGCATACCAAGTGGTGTGAAGGGCTTTGGATAGGAGGGGACGGTTGCCAATCACTACTGTAGTATCCTCCCCATGTGCTTATTGTGAACTTCTGGTTGACTATTACTTGTATCACTGATGTACTGCTTGTTGAGCTGTTTGCAATAAAAAGACTTATAAACAAAAGTGTATGTTGAAACGATTCGGCAAGACATAATCTCCCAATGGTATAAAATATTGTTATATTTGTGTTGCCCCAAATGCCTGGTTATGGTTTTAAGAATATTGGCTATAAGTCAGTCAATCTGCAGTATCTCTGGTATTGATTACACCTGCCAGGCATGGTGACTTGACTGTAGTACAATGTCTTCTTAAATTGTAATGTAATTGGTCCTAAACATGCATCACTCCTGTACGACCCTCATTTTGTTTTTCACAAAAGTCATTAAAATATATATTTTTTAAATGTATTAAATAGCATAGAGTGGAGGGGTGTAGAGGGGAGTGACATAGAGTGGAGTGGCATAAAGTGGCATAGCGTACAGTATAGTAGCATACACTGAAATAGTGAAAAGTTGAGTAGCGCAGAGTTGAGTTGCATAGATTGAGTAGCATAGCATGGAGGGCCATAGAGTTGAGTGGAGCTGGGTAGAGTGGACTGGCATAGAGTGGAATAGGGTTTAGTGGAATAGCATATAGTGGAGTGGGGTACAGTGGCTTGTTGAATAGTGCAGAGTTGAGTGGCTTAGCGTGTAATTGCGTACAGGGGAATAGCATATAGTGAAGTGGGATACAGTGAAGTGGCGTACAGTAGTGTGCGTAGTGTGTAGAGTGGATTGGCACTGAATATAGTATGATAGAGTGTCATCGCGTACAACAGAGTAGTGTAGAGTGCAGTGGCTTAGAGTGGAGTGATGTACAGTAGAGTGAGACACTGTGTAGTGGCATAAGTACAATAGCGCAGAGTGGAGTTGCGTAAAGTAGAATAGCAAAGAGTAGAGTAGCATAGAGTGGAGCAGCGCAGACTTGAGTGGTGTACAGTGGAGTGGCATTGAGGGGAGTGGCATAGAGTGGGGTAGAATGGAGTTGGGCAGAGTAAAGTGGCATAGAGTCTATTGGCGTAGAGTGGGTTGGCATACAATAGAATAGCATATATTAGAGTGACGTACAGTGGAGTGGCATAGGATGGACTGGCATAGAAAGGAATAGCATTGAGTGGAGCGTCGTACAATTGTGTACTCTGTAATAGTGTAGTAGTTTGCTGTACAGTGTAGTGAGGTATGGTGGAGTTGTATAGACTGAAGTGTCGTACACTTGAGCAGCATACAGTGGAGTAGCGTACAGTGGAGTGGTGTACAGTGCAGTGGCATAGAGGAAAGTGGCATACAGTTAAGTGGAGTGGAGTGGGCTGGTTTAGAGTTGAGCGAGGAACAGTGTAGTGGCTTACAGTGGAATAACAGAGTTGAGTGGTGTAGACTAGAGTGGCAGACAGTAGAATGATGTACACAGGAGTGGAACAGGGTGTATTGGCGTAAAGTGGAGTGCAGTCTCTCTGAAGTTTTCCAGCAACGGGGCTGTATGGGGCTGGAGGGGGAGGACATTCCAGGTCTTGGCAGCGATGTAGAAGAAGGAGAGGCCACCGCTGCGGCTGTGACTGATGCAGGGTGTGTGTGCAAGGGTGAGTAAGGAGGGGCGCAGGTGTCTACAGGGTTGATGGAAGTTTATTCGCTGGTTGAGGTAGGCAGGTCGTAGGTCATGGAGGGCTTTTTTCAGCGTGCGTGAGAATCTTGAACTGGCATCTCTTCTGTGTGGGGAGCCAGTGGAGGTCTCTCAGGTAGGGGACAATATTGGCTTGTTTGGGAGGTGCAGGATAAGTCTGCCTGTAGCATTCTGTATGGTTTGTAGTCTTCTGAGCAGCTGGATGGAGAGGCTGGCATAGCCGACATTGCCATAGTCAAGGCTGCTGGTGACTAGGGCCTGAGTGATATTTTTTTTGGTGTATGTGAGATCCGTCTGAAGATTCTGTGGAGCATGTGAAGTGTGTGAAAGCAGAAAGAGGTGACTACGTTGACTTGTCATTTCATGGTCAGTTGGCTTTTGAGGATGATGCCAAGAATGTGTGCATGGTTGGACGGTGTGGGTCAGAGTACTGCAGGCCACAAGATGTGGTCCCATGTGGAGGAGTTCTTCCTGAAGATAAGTACCTCAGTTTTGTCAGAGTATAGGGGGAGGCAGTTGTCTATCATCCATTCGCTTCCGTTGGTCATGGCATTGCAGAAGTGAATTCTGGTGTTCAAGGGGTCCTCGGTGGATGAGTGGATCAATTGAGTGTCATCTGAGTAGGAGATTTTATTGAGTCCGTGTAGATGTTGACCAGGGTGGGGCTGAGGGATGATCCTTGTGGATTTCCGCAGATGTCTTTGGGTACCGAGGTGAAGGGAGGCAGTTGGATGCTCTGTGTACGTTTTGTTAGGAATGAGGTAATACACTTCAGGGCATCTTACTGTATGCCTATGTTGTAGAGTCTGTTGATGAGGGTGCTGTTGGTGATGGTGTCAAAGGCAGCAGAGAGGTCGAGAATGATCAGGACCACGGTTTCTCCATGGTCAAAGAGTGATCTGATGTCGTCTGTGGCATCAACCAACGCGGACTCAAGTGTTGTTGTTTGTGAGGAATCCTGATTGAGAGGCGTCCAGTAGGTGGTTATGTTCCAGGAATTTGGGGAGCTGTTGGTTGATGGCTTTCTTGAGTACTTTGGCTGGGTAGGGGAACAGGGAGAAAGGACGATAATTTTTTTAAACGCTAGAGTTGGAGGAGGCTTTCTTTAGGAGTGATCTGACACCTGCATTTTTCCATTTCTCCAGGAAGGTAGCTGAGGAGATGGAGGTGTTGAGGATGCTGGTGAGATGCGTGCTGATAGGCTTTGTTGCGAGGTTGCACTGGTTGTGGGGACAGGGGTCGGTGGGTGCCCTGGAGTGGATGGAAGACCTGATGACTGAGGTGATCAGGGAAGTGAGAATAGAGCAGGTGGTAATGATTTTCCTGGTGTTAGCTGGTTCATTGAGGTTGTTGAAGTTGAGGGTGGCAGGTTGTAGGTTGAAATTTTTGTAGATGTTGGTGAACTTGCTATGGAAGTAGTCTGAGAGGGTGTCGTAGAGGTCTTAGGAGGGGTGGATGGTGCTCTCTGTGGCTGTGGGGTTGGAGAATTTTTGACTATTTTGAAGAGTTCCTTTGTGTCGTTGACCCCGGATTCGAGGCAGATGGTAATGGCTGCTTTCTTGGCTTCTTTGATGTGCTGTGATAGTTATAGAGCGCTGCTTTGTGAGATTCTCTGTCGGCGGGGTTCTTGGTAGGGTGCCATTGTTTCTCTGGTTGGAGGCAGTTGCACTTGGTGGTCTTGAGTTTTGATATGTACCAGCTGGCCTGGTTGGCGGTTTTGTAGGTTTTAGTGGGGTGACTCTGTTGTGCTATCAGTGATCCTCCTGTTCCTGGAGGTAAAAATGGGTTTGTGTGTGTGTCCGGCTTCGATGGCCAGTTGGGTGAGACTACTGTCTCCAGGCGGACAAAGGAGTTGGCATCTTTGGTGTCCTCAATGTGGAGGTTGAGGTTGCTGAGTAGGACATAGTGGTGAGAGTTGATTGCTAGGGGGGGCAATGAGGTTGGGGATTGCATTGCAGAATGTTGCTTGGGATCTCGGGGTCTGTTGAGGGTGTCTCTTAACATGGTTCTCGTGTCTGTTTGTAGTAGGAAGTTGAAGTGTTCGATGAGAGGCATAGGGTTGCCGTTGGTGATGGTGCATCAGATGGTTTCTTTGAAGATTATGGCGATGCCTCTGCCTTGTTTGTCGGTGTGGTCTCGGTGTATCATCTTGTAGCCTTCAGGATTGCCAGTGGTGATGTCGGGGTTCGAGGAGATGTTAAGCCAGGTTTTGGTGATGAAGGCAACGTCCGTGGAGAGGGTGGGGATGGTGTCCTAGATTTCCATAGCACGTTTACAGAGTGAGCAGGCGTTGAGTAGGATTCAATGGAGTGATTGCGTGGTGTTCTTAGTCTTGTGGACAGGAGTGGTGTGGAATATTTTGTGGGTTGTGTTGCAGGAGAAGTAGCAGTGTCAGTAGGTAAAGCGTCTTGTGGTAGATTGTGGGGAGGAGGAGATGCAGCTGTTGTTTGAACGTTCAGGGTCCAGGAGTTTCTTGGTGGTGTACCATCGGGTGGCGGGAGGGACAGGGGTCCTAGCACTGTCCATTGTCCAACCAGTGGTGCGTTGACCGTGCCCCACCCACACACGTCGGCTGAATGGCTGTACGGCGGCCTACACTGATGATCCTGGTAAGTGGTCCTTGTGCTCCTGTTGGACCTGGGCACTGGGCGGGGGTCTGGAATGGGCAGCGCAGGATGGGGAAAGTAGGCGGAGCAGGGACAGCAGGTGGTGCAGGGACAGCAGGCAGTACAATGACAGGGCAAGCAGGCGGCACAGGAACAGCAGACAGTGCTAGGACAGCAGGTGGTGACAGAAGGTAGCACAGGGACAAGGAGAGTAGATAGAGCAAGGACAGCAGGATGGCACAAGGATAACAGGTGGCGCAGGGATAGCAGGCGGTGCAGGGACAGGGACTGCAGGCAGCACAGGGACAGTAGGCGGTGCAGGAACAGCAGGTGGCATTGGGACAGCATGAAGTGCAGGGACAGCGGTGCAGTACCTTAAGCTGGGGTCAGGCATTAGAGAGGTGGCCCAGCCTGGGCTCCTCCGGGTGTGGAAAAGCCCCTCTTTACCCGTGCTTCGCCCAAAAGTCGTCCGCGATGCAGGAGCTGCTGGTGATCTTTATCTGGAGCCGGGCCGTGAAAAGTGTAGGACAGCAAGTCCGCCTCAGGGACTGCTGGGAAATGTTGTCCAGTGGTGGGAGGGGGTCAGGGGCTCACTAGTGCAGGCAGGCAGCAAAGCAGGAGGGAAGCACACCTTAAGCAGCGGAGGGTGAACTGTTTTTGAAATTAAGGCTTATATTAGCTACTATAAAACTAAATGTGAATAAACATAACTTCTGTCTTCATTAGTAATAAGCATAACTACACTTCAATGTTATTATCTCATGCTTCATTAAAGAATGGTGTTAATGTGAAAACAATATTTCTTTTTTATTCTTTGGTAGCTAAGCTCAAAATACCTATAACACTGATCAATACACCTTAAATAAAACACATTCCAATTGTGACACTAAATAAATGCAATCTTTGGGCTTCATCTTATGCCCTAAACCTTTAAGCCCCAGAGATCCTTCTATTTGGCAAGTTTCCTCCCACTTTTAGGGAGCTCTTATGGCCCTTGGATTATCCTCGCCCCAACTCTGTGGGCGTCCCAGCTCAAAATCTTGGGGTCTGGTTTGAGGAGGATCTGCCCTTTGGGGTGCAGATCAAGAAACTTACTGGAGTTTGTTTTAGCTCCCTTAAAGTTCTGAGAATGTTTCTTCCGTTACTCCCAAGGTCGGCTAGAGAGACGGTTTTGCGGGCGCTTATTCTGTCTCGCATAGACTACGCCAATGCTCTGTACGTGGGTATCCCGGGTACCTACTTAATAAGATTCAGATTATACAGAACGCCGCGGCTAGACTCCTGTTTAACATCTCGGGAAGGTGGTCTAGTGTTAAACAGCATCTTTGCGAGCTGCTTTGGCTGCCCGTGGTGCAGTGATGCAATTTAAGGCTCTCGTTCTGGCTCACAGACCTTTACACGGTCTTGCACCACTGTATCTGAGGAAGCGCTTCTCCCTCTATACACCTAACAGACTACTGCGTTCTGCCTCTTTGAGACAGATGGTGATCTCACGTTTCTGCAGAATGCGGGTGGGGGGCCAGTCTTTGTCTGTGAAGGCTGCCTCCCTTTGGAACTCGCTTCCCTTGCCATTGCGCAATATCCAGAGCCTTATACTTTTTAAAAAGCAGCTGAAAACATTCCTCTTTAAGCAGGCATATTAAATGGCCAAATCCATCAGGTTTCTGTTTTTACCTCGCGCCAGGACACTCTGGAGTATTAGTGCGCGCTATAAAACCATTATAACATAACATAACCCCCATTCCCGAAATCCTTAACGATATTCACCAAACCCTTTGCCCCAAACATGTAATTCTATACCATAAACATTTAACCCTACACACTTATAACTAGATGCTTCACCTCCACCCCATTTCCAATATTCCCTAAACTCTTAACGGATGTATGTCATCACAACGCATGCTTTTACTACGCATGCCTTTACAACGCAGGTTTTACAACGCAAGTCGTTTCAACGACTTGCGTTGGGGGCGCTGGATAGTGGAATAGTTTAATTTACTATTCCAACTCCAGTCCCCGTGGATAGTAGGGAAGGTTTTGAATAGTAAATTAAACTATTCCCTATCCTACACCGCCTTCCAGCGCAAGTCGTTGTAATGACTTGCGTTGTAAATCCTGCGTTGTAATGGTAGTGCGTCGTAAAAGTTGCGTTGTGATGGATATTTACCCTCTTAACCCTCTACCTTCAACCTCTAACCCTATCACTGAAACTTTTCACCCTATATCTCAAACCTTTAACCCTTAACTCCTGGTCCATACTCATAACCCCAATTAGCCCCATCTACAAAATAAATAAAAAAAATAAAAAATGTCCCAAAACGTATTTATTTCCTTTGAAATAACTTCTTGTCTGTATGCCTACCTTGCTCTCCCCAGTCTTTGTTTCTTTCTACTGGTTCCAGCGCCGGGACGCCCCTTCGCTGGGGCAGCTCAGCGCTTTACAAGACTTTATAACATAACATAACATAACATATTAACTTAGTTCTGAATTAAATGTTAAATTTAAATCATTTGTCTTCAAATGTAAATAACAAAAAAAACTACAATGTAACATTTATAATTAGATATTATGAAGCAAAAGTTATTAAAAGTTAGGTATAGGATTAATTTAAAATAATTGAATTATTGTTTTTATAAAAATAGTTACATTATTTTTAAAATTGAAAACAGGTTATTAACATATTTTACAATAAACTAATATTTATGTTTTATATACTTTTGTATCATTAAATTACATGTATTTTATATTTAAAAAAAGTTAAAACACAATAATTACATTTACAATAGTTCCTATGGGCTTATATTTTAAGTCTCTTTATTATTTCCTGTCGGAGGATGGTGCATGACTAGTATTTGGCCATGTGTGGTGCTGGATTTCTTCCAGCTCTTTGCAGGAGTACAATTAATGCTGTTGTGGTCTTTTTGGGCTGTACTAACTATTGGTGTGCAGTTTGTGCATCATAATCAACTTACTCTTTGTGGGTGAGTGTATGTCCCTCACTAAAACTCTCCTTACTTCTCCCTTAACCCCTTCCATTTAGTAGTAAGTATTTCCCATACTAAAACGTATACCTATATATGCAGAGTGCTTATCAGTTGGGACAGAGATCTTCGCAATTAAAGCATGGGAGAGGCGGAGGTGCAGACCTCTGCAAGTATGTTTGTGAATAGAATTTTATAGTATGTTAGTAGTACTATTGTTGTACTACAAATGTACTGCAATTGTAGTTTGTGAATTGGACCCTTTTCCTTTAACCATACTCCCTTAAACGTAAACCTTATAATCCAAACCCTTAAACCCATGCTTCAATACCTTAACCCTGTTCCCCAAACTCTTATCCACTAACCCTAAACCATTAATCCATTAACCTATACACCTAACCATTATCCCCTTAATCATGGTATCACAAACCCTTACCTCTGTACCCCAAAGCCTTACCTGTAAGCCTTAACATTAGACACTGAAGCCGGAACTCCATGGCTGTGATCCCTGTACTCCAATTTCTTAAACCTACCACCAAGATCAAGGTCTTAGTGGGAAGTAGACCCCAGACAAATGTGGAGGATACCTTACATAGTGTTGTATATCACTATTGCTCCCAGCCATAGTGAATAGCATTGATGCCCAGGGAAAGAGATTAATTGCGAGCCAGGGTTCCTATCAGCTGGTACATCTGGATTCAACTGTCATGGTACTATTCTTTTGCTTGCTCTTTTTTTTCATCTACTTATGTTATCTAGCCTTCTACTTCACACGTGCATGTTTTTCATCTAAGATAAAGACCCCCTATAAGGTGGTCAACCGGATATAGGCTGTAATATTATGTAATAAACACCCATTGTACCGAACACTATTAAACATTCTTCCGTCTAGAAGTTGATGCTACCAAAGATGGCCAAATGTCTCATACTGGGAGTGGAATGTTATACATTGAGCTTCACAAGCTAATAAACTGTGACCTAAATGATTCTTTGGGGCATATTTACTAGAAAAGGAGGCAGTGTGGTACTGCAAGCCACCTTGCTGCGCCAAGCTGCATCATTAGGAAATCACAGGGATGCATCGTATTTACAGTAATCCGACGCATCTCTATGCCTTATTCTGCGCTGGCCACAATTGGCTGCCTAGCACAAAAGTATGCCCCCTTGCACCATAGTGCAAGGATACCTGCATTGCAGGGATGATTGTGTTTGTGCGGGAAGGGGCAACTGCTTGCACAAAAACAATCATTGATGGCATTTTCCTCCTATGTGTGCTGCAGAATTACCTCCCCTTGAACGAGTTCCTACAAACTTGTAGAGACTGCAGCTCAGAAGCAAACTTTCAGGAGGCATGCAGGATGATGAAAGCTCGGTTAAAGTGAAGGTGGATACAAGAAGTCCATCCTCAAAGGTGCTCTGGCGAAAGAACAAGAAGTCAGTAGAGAGGTTGTGCTAGCACCTACAGTGAAACCAGAGTCAACTAACATTCCGATTATGAGATTCATTACCACATATGACAACAGGGCATTGGAAGTAAAAAGGGTGAGTTTGCCTTCCGTGCACTTTGGTGAACAACCAGAAGTGACTCCGGTATATACATATGTATGAATAAATAAATATACATGTATATATATATATATATATAAAGGTCCTGCAGTAACTGAACTTGGCGCTTCCAATGCTGTATTATCTGATGCAGAGATAAGTTCAGCGGCAGGTAGTATGGATTCGGAGGATGGTGGATCTATCACGGGGAATCAGTTGGCTGTACCTACCAACTACTCCCCCTCAGAGGAGCTGGGTTTCTTAATAGAGGACAGACTACAAACGATGCGACCGCGGAGGCAACAACAGCAAGGGAAAAGCGCAGCAGAAAAAATAAATGTGCCAAAGAAAGGAGAAAATGCAGGAAGACAAGGCTTTGCAAAGCGAGGCGGGGGAAAGAAATGGTGAGAGAACAAGTGATAACTAGTGTGTCAGACAGCACCGTGGTGAATCTCTCAGAAGACACACTGACTAAAGCTGAATCCCAACTTTTGGCATTGGGCCTTTCATTTTGCCCCAAAAATTCCTTTGATTATGTCCAAACGGGCATTGACGTTTTCAAATTCATCCGAAAACTGAAACTAAGGAAGCATTTCAAATTATCAAAGGCACAGGAACAATCAGCAGTAATCAGCAACACTACTCGGCCCACAAGTAGATTATAAGTTACTGACACTGAAGTTCGAAGATCAGTTCATGCTTTGGCAAAAGATAACGAGGATATTATAGGGTCTACCCAGTAGGAGCTATCAGCAATGGGGGTAATGAGTAATCTTCTGTGTCATAGCAATTTTAGACCACCCTCTACATTTATGTCTTTAATGGCTAAAGATGCTATAGATACGTTCAATGATGTAGTAGTGGAGGAACTCAGAACACTTCAATATATCACATCCCGAAAGCAGAGGAGGTACAGATATATGGAAAAACAGTATGCTAAACTCATGAAAAAGCTAAGGAGTAATTCCACCCTTATAATCAATAAAGCCGATAAGGGAGGGAACATTGTTATCTGGACTCGAACGTTGTACATGGAAGAAGCAATGCGGCATTTAAATGATATTTCATGCTATCAAAGGGGCACATTGAATGATATCAAAAATCTAAAAGAGACCATTATCAAGTAATTGAATCAATTGAAGAGGGAGGGATTACTAAGTAAGCAAGAATATGGTTTTCTTAAAAATGATTTTCCGGTAACACCCACCCTATACTACATACCGAACATTCACAAATTGACTACTCCAGTCCCAGACCGACCAATTATCTCGGCTCAACAAAGTCTCATGGAGCCGCTATCTAAATATGTGGATTATTTTTTGCCTGAAGCAGTGGAAAATGTACCCTCATACATCAAAGACACTGGCCATTTTCTATCAAAACATATGGATGTTAAATGGGAAGATGACTATGTACTGATAGCTATGGATATTTGTGCCCTCTATACTAGTATCCACCACAATGATGGCCCCTGGGCAGTGAAATATTATCTAGACCAACCAAGTATTAATTATCGTCAACACAATGTCATGATACTCAGAATGATTCAATTATGGCTTGAAAATACCTATTTCTTGTTTGATAAAGTGATTTATCAGCAAAAGAGGGGTGTCGCCACGGAGGCATGTTTCTCCCCAACCGATGCATGTTTACATGTTGGGTGGTGGGAGGAACATGTCCTCAGGGGCACCCATAAGCTGTTATATGACTCCAATATTATTCAATTTTGGAGATTTATGGATGACATCTGTATGATTTAGAAGGGCACGTTGGAGTTAGCAAGAGATTTTGTTAACATCATTAACAATATTGAACTGAACTTACAATTCACAGCTGATAATAGTAAAACTACTATCCAATTTGTGGATGTCGAGATTTATGTTGATAACCATGTAATTCAAACGAGAATGCATAGATAGTTAACGGCAGATAATTCAATACTGCATGCCTGTAGTGTGCATCCAGGTCACCTGATAAAAAGTATTCTGTATGGTGAATTTTTGAGAATGCGCAGGATTTGCAGTTCAGACAGGGATTTGGAGATCTGTCAGACTAAGGCGCATCAAAGATTTCTGACAAGAGGCTATTGTACGCAAGAACTGAAGGAGGCTATGACCAAAGCTAACTGTTATTCTAGAGAGGAGTTTTTGAAAACCACTGACTGTCGTAGGACAAAGGGAGTAGGTAATGCCAGCTCTGATCCTTGTACCCCTCTATAGCCAATAAGATTGATCACCACATTTAACACAGAAGAAAGGAAAGTTAGGGGGGTCATCAATAAACATTGGCCGATATTAAAAACTGACATCACTTTAGCACAGGTGCTAGCTGTTCAGCCCTCCATTACGTTTAGAAGAGGACCCTCCATGAGGGACGCTCTAGTGAAATCAAGTCCAGAGGTGATAACCAATAAGAATTGGCTCTCCAATAAGACAGGATTCCATAAATGCATCTCATGCAGAGCATGCAAGTTTGGTGTAAACACCACGGAATATCAAAGTGTGCTTCAGCCCAATCCTATCAAAATCCGAGGCTTATACACATGTCATACAGACTATGCTGTGAATGTGCTTGAATGCACTTGCAGAATAAAGTATGTTGGTAGCACCAAACTGCAAGCATATAATCGCATTCTACAGCACTTAAGGGCAATAGTTAATTCCGACGAAAACTACCCGGTAGCTCGCCATTTTAAACTTGTGTACAACAAAAATGTAAATGACTTGAGCTATTTTATCATCGACTCTGTTCCTAAAAATATAAGGGGAGGTAACAGAGAGAAACAGCTGAGGCAGTTGGAATCTAAATATATATTACTAGCAGCCCGTCCCGACGTTGTCCGGGTATGAATTGCTGCCGGCCAGTAGTATATTGTTTTGTAGGATTTTGTTTTGATAACATTTCTTATCTGTGACAGGCCTGTGAAACGCTCCGATTCACAGTGCACTGCTGATGCACTTAAGAGTGCGTGTTCAGTAGTGTGTGAACTCGAGTTTCACTACTTTATTTTTCCTTGCAATATTATATAGCGCGAACTCGACAACATGGCATGAGCACAATTTACATTACAGAAGAACACATTCATTTGTAGTAGGCACGGGGAGACAACGCGATTTGCCTGGAATCAAAGGATGTTGAGCTGATGCCGAGATTCGAACGTAGCTCCCCAGCTCTAAAGTTCGCAATTCTAGAACTTGTGGCGGGAGGTGTGTCTAAAAGTGTATGTCGGTGCTGGCCATCAATGAGAGAGACCTTTGCATTTTTCAAATCGGTGGTGAAAAAATATGAGTATGTTGCTGGAGATGTGGGCCGCCGTGCCACCAATGTACTTACCGGGGGAGGGTAAACACCCATTATTCCGCAACTTTCTTTCCGCATACCATCACTCCGCATACTTTAATTACGAAAGTACCATGACTCCGCAATGCCATTATAACGCATGGCATTCCATTTTATATGCTTTTACCACGCATACATTTACAACTAAATTCGTTGTAAATGCATGAATGGTAAAAGCATGTTTTTTTATGTTTGGATAAGGTAAGTATGGTTATAGGGGTATATGTTTTGGGGTACTGAGGTATATGTTTTAGGGTGTTTGGGTATTTTAAGGGTTCAGATATAGTTTTAGGTTATGGGGTACAGGGGTAGTTTTAGGGTTTAGGGATAGGTATGGGTTTTGGGGTACAGGGGTATTTTAGGGTTCGGGGTAGGTTTGGGTTTTGGGGTACAGGGGTATTTTTAGGGTTCAGGGGAGGTTTGGGTTTTGGGGTACAGGGGTATTTTAAGGGTTCAGGGGTAGGTTTGGGTTTTGGGGTACAGGGGTAATTTAGGGTTCAGGGGTAGGTTTGGGTTTTGGGGTACAGGGGTATTTTTAGGGTTCAGGGCTAGGTTTGGGTTTTGGGGTACAGGTGTATTTTTAGGGCTCAGGGGTAGGTTTGGGTTTTGAGGTACAGGGGTATTTATAGGGTTCAGGGCTAGGTTTGGGTTTTGGGGTATAGGGGTATTTTTAGGGTTTAGGGATAGGTTTGGGTTTTGGGGTACAAAGTATATTTATAGGGTTAAGATGGGTTAGTGTTTAAGGGTGTTGGGGTATTTTAAGGAGTAAGGGTGGGTTATGATTATGGGGTGCAGGGGTATTTAAAGGGAGCAGGGTGGACACCCGGAGCTGGAATATCCAGAACCTGGGAAGAAAAAACAATGAAATATTGGGCACAGCGCTCGCTTTTTTTTCCCTTAATCCCACACCCCGCACACGCCCACGCCCCCAGCACACGATATGAGACATGGCATGAAGGGCGGAACGTACCACACGCCCCCAGCGTTTGTCACGCCCACAGCACAACGCAGACACGCCCACAAGGGACTACTTTGTTGGCACGGCTCTTTTTCCTTTTAAATGTATATGGTGGGTGTCTGCATAGCCTATGTCCTTCTGCTGCAACTGCCCTTTCCAACGCTGTATTGGGTGTTGTGATTGGTGCTGTGGTTCCGGAGATTACCCGCTTCAAAGCTTTGGGATCTCTCTTTATTACATTAGTATGGATTGCTTGGTACAAGAATCCCCAATGGGCTGAACACAGGGGAAGACCTGCATAATTTTCTGTAGACTCATACTTTTTAAATATCTGTACTCAACAACAACAAAGTCTTTATTTCGATTTTTAGAAAAATCATAAAAGACATCCGCATGAAAAGACAGTTTATAACAATATTTAAAACAAAACAAGCAAGCAATATAAGACAGAATAAAAACCATTAAAACAGGAGTGCAAAATTAAAAATATATACAAGACAGCAGCTTCCCTTAGCAGGAGGGATAAGGAGGGGCCTTTCAAGAGAGGGCTACTGAGAACATCTCAGCTTATTAGCTCTTATCACCCAGGCCCATCCCAGAAACTTTGCCACTGCTATCACAATAGCTTGTTCCGTATCAGTCCTAAGAACCCTCAGGGCTGCCATGGCTACCCTGAAGCCCAAATGTTTACAAATAGGGTTCAACCATTTTAGTCTGGGGTTTCTATAGGACGGGCATATGAAAAAGAAGTGTGCAGTTATTTCCAACACCTCTGGGCAAAACGGGAAATGGGCTCCACAGACCCGATTCCAACTAAGCATATGGAATCCCAAAGGTAAGGAACCCACCCTAAACTGATGATACAGTTATCTTTCCAGAGTGCTTCTAATAATATCCCAATATTGCTCTAAAGACAAGGTCATCTTGAACTCTAAGAATCCAATAGTTAGGGAATTATTACTCTGGGATAGTCGCCGTTGCTCTATATGGTTCCAGTAGGCAGCTTTTAATATCTTCTTAGAAGGGAAGACCACTGAGGAGGGAGATTCCCATAGATTCCTCATGCCCATGGCTGCTAAAGTTGACTTGAGCTCCCTGAACCACGGGATCTTGTCAGAGGTGTACATGGACTTGACTTCGCTCAAGACCTGTGCATACTGTGCCAGCTCGGGAGTCGTCCCGAGTCGGCGCCAATAGGCTATGGGGCGAAATCTAGCCTGGTCCCTAATGTTCCTTCTACCCGTGTCAAGATACAGGGGGAGCAATGGTGAAGAATTGGGACGCCCCAGAAGCGCTCGAAGGAAGTTATTATGTGCCACGGCTAGGGGTGATAAGTCACTGAAGCCCCAGAGTTCCGCACCATATAGAATCGAAGCCCCCACCTTGATGTTATAAATTTGTAGTGCGGGAGCAATAGGCTTAGATTTAGATTGTTTATGCTCTCTAAGCAGGGAACCCGCCAACTGTGAGTGCTTCAAGTTCTTTGTATCAATATGAAATTTCCAGGAGAAGTTTTTACCTATTGTTAATCCTAGGTACGTGAATGAGTCTATTTGTTCCAGGTGGGCTTGCTCCAAACTAACCCTCCCGCTCACAGTTTTGTTCTTGTGAAAAACCATGAATTTTGTTTTGGACACATTAATAACTATATCCTTGTCACGACAAAAAGCCTCAAAACAGTTAAGGGTGTCCTGCAGTCCCCTTAGAGTTCTCAACAACAACAGTGTCGTCTGCGAACATCAAAAGGGGAATGTGCAAACCCGCAATTCTAGGTGCGTCTGTTGGTTGTTTGTCAAAGTATTGTGTGACTATGTTGATAAACAGTGAAAAAAGTGTAGGGGTCAGAATACACCCCTACCTGACTCCCATTCCAACCTTAAACTTGCTCGTCACAATACCTTGCTTCCCCCATCGCACCTGGGCATAATTTGCATGGTGCAGCCTAATATTAATATTCAAGAGTGCTGAAGATACTCCCATCGAGCGGAGGGCCTGCCATAATTTGGCCCGAGGGACCAGGTTGAAAGTTGTCTTTAAATCAATGAAAGCAGCGTAAAGCGCCCCCCTCCCAGAGTTACAACCTTCCAATGAATAGCCGCAAACGTAAAAGCCTGGTCAACTGTACCAGTATGGGAGCGAAAGCCGGCTTGTAAAGGTATCAAAATAGTATTGTCCTCAATCCAAGATTGAAGTCTACCCAGGCCAGTCTTGCCACCACTTTCAGGATACGGTCGATCAGGCTAATGGGCCTGTAATTATTAGGAAGGGAGCGATCCCCTTTTTTGAATATTGGGATAATCTCCGCTCTCGCCCATGTTGTTGGTGGGGGTGCTCCACTTGCCACTGCATTAGCCAGAAATAGTATATAAGAAGCCCAAGTATCAGGGTCCGATAAGAAAAGATCAGCCGGGAAACAATCTGGACCCGGAGTTTTTCCACAGGGAATAAGTTTCAGGACTTTTAAGACCTCAGTTTTTGTAAATAAAACACACGATTCTAAAATCGGTTCCATTAAAGTGGTGGTATCACTAGGAGGGCCTCTAAATTGGGCTTCAAAATAAGAGACCCAAACTTCTGGAGAAACATTGTTTTCAGAAGCAGTAGAGATATTGCTCCTGCCCCATTTTAAGGTATGCCAGAATCTCATCATATCCCTATCCTTGCTAGCCTCCAGCAAGTCCAACCAGTATTTGTCCTCCCAGGCAGTTCGAGCTGACTGTTGCTGCTCTCTATATAAACGTCGGGCTAGTCTAATGGCTGGCCCGTCGCGTGACTTAATTGCCCTGGCCAAGATCTTATAGGCTTTCCTACAAGAGCCATTATGCCAGGAAGCTCTACGGGGTTGGGGTCCCTTACTCTGTGTCTGGGATTTAGTAAAGTGTGACTTAAGGTCCCCAAACAAGGTTTCAAGTAACCCGATAATCACACTATTAATGTGCTCCTGGGAATCACAGACTTGAAGAGAAGAGAGAGCGTCACCAACCAGGGATTTCATTGAGTTTCTAGCCTCTTCATTTTTCTTAATATACTGCCAACGAACTCTTCTCATATTATTGGTGAGAACAAGCTCACCTGAGCTAATTTTGGTGGGCCGTTGGGAGGTTGTGATCGTGGACAATAGTTTAAGACTCAGGACTAGGGGATCGTGGTCGCTTTCACATCTTGGATGGACCACCATATCTATCAGCATAGGTCAGAGGGGCATGCTTAATATTATGTAGGCAACACGACTACCTCTAGAACCTATACTGAAAGTATCCCTGGCCGTTCTATCCGAGATCGCTCGGCCATTTACAGCCCTGAGGCTTTTAGCTAAACAGAGACCCTTAAGATGCAAGGCTGCATCGGTCCATTTCTTTGTAGGCGGGATTGAAAGCTGGGCAATATCCCACTTGGTGTCTTCCTCCCATCCTAAATCAGCATCTTCACTGTCTAAGGGCTTGAATGTACAGTTAAAATCTCCTGCTAAAATAATATTACCTAATATACAAAGAGTTCCTAAAAAACTGTCTAAATCTACCATTTCTGGCGAAACTTTACCACCTGGATCCCCTCTAGCATAGACATTGATCAAGAGAAGATCAATCATTCCCTTTTTTTTAAGCTTTAAAACCAGAATGTCTGGACTCTCAAGATTGACTTCCTGAGCAATCCAGCCCCTATCCTGTCTAACCCAGACAGTCAAGCCTCCCGATGGCCTACCCCTATTCCCAGGAATCGCTTGCTTTGAATAATTAAGATAACCTGGGAAGAAAATGGGCGTTAAAGCCCAGGTCTCTTGGAAGAGCCAAATATCACACGTCATAATGAACTCTGCCCAATCGGCAGAGCCAAGCCTTGGAAAGAGACCTGCAATATTCCATGAAGCCATGGTGAAATTATGCTGATTCGGTAGAGTTTTAAAGGGCAAGGATAAACATCCCGGCCCTTGTAGTTCGTCTCTCTCAGCTGTCCACCCCTAAAAACTGAAACAATTCTCAGGAACTAGAGGAGCCGGTAGGGGGTCAAACTCGCTCATGCCAGTGTGATCCTTAGTTGAAACAACCTCGTTGGTATTAGATGAAACCTGGGGGTCTTTCTCATAACACAATTTAGAACTCCCAGGAATACTTTCATCACAACCAGCGAACACACTAAGGGCGGGATACGGAGGAGAAGATATGGCCCAAGGGTCGTTTGTAGGACCCCTTCCCCAAGAGGGGGCCTCTTGGGGAAAGCATAATTAATCTCCAGTCAATCAAGCTCCTCCAATGGTAACAGAGGATCAAATCTATTTCTCAGGCACAATGTACCATGCTTATCGGGGAGAGCATCTAACGTTGGGTGACAGGGACCTAACCCACCAAATGAGCGGACATTCCTCCTCAGGTGTTCTGGGCCTCCACTATAGGTCGATTTAGCTTTCAGGTAGAAATAGCCCAGGGGCAGTGGCCTAATTGGTCTCGATTGATTAAAAGACCCCCACTTGAGTATATAGTCAACCACTCTATAATCCCTAAAATGTATAACCACTCAATCCCCTGGAATGTCCTTGCACCTATTCCCAAGCCAACTAACCCTTCGAACAAACAAGATTTCCCCCTGGTCGATCTCCAAGAGCGGTCTGTTCCTGTTCAGCCAGAACGATATTTTGTTCTTTAATTCAACAAAAGATTCTAAACGATCTGGCTTCAGCTCAGGTACCCTTGCTAATATAACAACATAGAGGGATGCCTCTGGGGGCAGATTGATGCAGGGTAATTGGTTGTTGCTCTCCTTAGATGGTATCCCTCTGGTTGGACCCATAGACTGAAGCACTGGAAGGGACTGTATGGAGTTAGGACCCTGGGGGGTAGTTGTTGTCTGAGCAGTGTTCACCTCGACAGTACTAGAAAAACTTCTAATAGGAACACTAGTTATTTGGTTAGGCTGTAGAGCTAAGGGAAATGCTGGGCCTATCAAGGGGGCTATTTGGACAGCATGTGGTAGACTAACTGGGGGTGGGGGCGGATTCTCAGGAGTGGCCTCAATACCGGAAGATTTAGCAACTGGGGGAGGATGTGTGGTACTTCCCGTGTCTCCCCCCCCCCTGTTTTCAAAAGGGTGACTACTTTATCTATCCGGCTCAAGATTGTTTTCACCTGTGAATTTATAAGTTGGTTAATATGTGACTGACTGACTGACTGAAATACTTATAAAGCACTCGAATGCCGTGGCGTCTTGGCACTATAGTGACAAAGAGAGCGGTGAGAGCAGATCTTAATGCGGAGAGAAAAGCCAGGTTTTCAATGCCTTTCTAAAGCAAAATTTAGATTTTTGTGAGCGCAGTGCAGGGGGCAAAGAGTTCCATAGTCTGGAAGCTTGGTACGAAAAGGACCTGCCACCCCATCGAATTCTTCTTATTTTTGGCTGACATATTAAATCATGATTGGCTGATCTCAGCATACGCGATGGCACATATCGAGGAAGGAGTTTGGAAAAATCGTCTGGTCCCATACCCTACAGGGACTTGTGGTCCAGACAGAGGGCCTTAAACTGTATTCTGCACCTAATTGGGAGCCAGTGAAGTTCCTTGATGACTTTGGACGTTGGGTGACGATAGGGTAAATTTAGCAGAACCCTGGCTGCGGCATTTTGAATTGCCTGCAGTTTGTTCAGTTGTTTTTCTCCTGTGCCCAAGTAGAGTGAGTTGCAATAATCTACTCGGGACATTACCAGGGCACCCATCACAGTTTTTTTTAACGTTGGAGGATGTATGGTAGAACTTTTCTAAGAATCTTGATGGTATAGAAGCAGGTGGAAGTTACCTGGTTAATTTGCGCTTTGCAGGAGAGATCTTTATCCACCAGGAAGCCAAGATTCCTAACCTTGTCTGCAGGACTAGGACAGGAGCCCGCCTCCGGAGGCCACCAGAGGTTGCTCCAGACGGACGGTTTCCGACCGAACTCGATTATCTCGGTCTTATCCGTATTTAATTTTATAAAATTACAGCTCATCCAATTTTTTACACCGAGAAGGCAATTCTTAAAACGCTCTGCTGTGGCTTCAATAGACTGGGATACTGACACTACAATTTGAGTGTCGTCGGCGCACGACACTAATTGTAGGCCGTGGGATTGAATTAAGGCAGCTAAAGGGGTGACATATAGGTTAAACAAAGTAGGCGATAGCGCCGAGCTCTGAGGAACCCCACGTGGGAGGGAGAATTCATCAGATTGAAAACCTTCCCAGTGCACTTGTTGAATTCGGGAGTCCAAAAAAGATGTTAAAAGAGTTAGAGCAATGCCGGCAAAGCCTAGAGTTCTTAATCTGTTTAACAAGATCGAATGGTTCACGGTGTCGAACGCCGCTGTAAGATCTAGTAAAATCAGGGCCGTTCTACCACCCTCGTCCATTGTCCTTCGAATGTTTTCAGTTGCCATAATCAAGGCAGACTCTGTTGAGTGGGAGGGGCAAAAACCATGTTGCGAGGGGTCTAGGAGCTTGTTATGGTCAACATACCGCATAATTTCTTGGTTTATGGCTTTCTCCAGAATCTTGGCTGGTAGGGGTAGGCAGGATATTGGCCGGTAGTGCTTAAGTTCAGTAGGATCCAACGTGTCCTTCTTAAGGATAGGCCGAATGCAGGCTTTCTTCCAGCTACTGGGGAAATCACTAGAGGTGATAATGTTGTTTATCAAGGGGGTCAGGACAGCTGCCACCGTCTGTGGAATCATGTGCAATACACGTGGCGGGCAGGGATCTAACAGGGACCCTGACTTCATCTGTGTGATTAGATCTGTCACCTGTGTCTCCTCTAATAGGGGGAAACAGGAGTAGCTGGAACCAGTCAGGGGGGCAGAGTCATTATTTTCGATAAGTGTATTTAGTGCAGAGGAACTAAGATCATCGTAAACTGTCTGAACCTTTTGTTGAAAGAAGGTAGCAATGTTAGTCACAAAGTTCTGGTTAGGGCTAAAGACAGTGTCACGGGGGCTCTTAGTCAGATGAGTGACAGTTTTAAATAGTTCTCTGGCAGTGTTGGAAGCTGCCTGAATTTTATTTGTAAAATAGGCTGATTTGGCCTGAACTATTGCTGTCTTATATTCCTGCAGGGCTTTGGTGTATACTAATTTATTTTGAGCACTATAATCCGAATGCCACAACCGCTCAAGTCATCGGCATTTCAGTTTAATGTGTTTCACCTCTGCGGAATACCACTGCGCAGTCGCAGATCGCCTTCTGGCTTTTTTGATTTCTACAGGAGCCAGCTGATCGACTGCCTGACTGATCCAATTTTGGAATTTGATCGCTCCCTTGTTAGTGATTGTAGGTCGGAGATTAGTTGGTACGCCCAACTAAGGGGTGCCTGCGATCGCGGTACGTGCTCTATATCCTCCCCTACTCTCCAATTACTATCTTCAGTCGGGGCCAAGTGATTTTTAGCTGATTTGGCCCCCTTATGTTTAATTTTCCTCAAGATGACCGCTTTTTTTTTTGTAGTAGGTGCCTTTCCCTTAACTTTGATTTTGCGTTGGACTTCTATACTTCTGTGCACAGGGAATCTCCTCGACAGGCAACGCTGAGGAATCACAAAGGGAATTAAGAATGGTGTAAGTCTCAATCTCTTGGGGCATAGGAGTGGGGTCAATTTGAGGGGTGAGCGATAAACGCCTTTCGGTGTGCTCAATTTTGCATGACACCACACCAATGGCTTTTTGAACCATTTTATCTATTGTGGTGGGTTGAATAGACGTGGTGGAAAGAGTACCCTTTTGCTTTGCCAGGGTTCGGAAGTGTGGGGAGATGGTTTTACCCATTTTGGATGACCTAGTTCGCACAGTACTTGCCATTATCCTTAGGTGACTCGAGAAAGGTGACTAGGAATTTTTCACATTCGTGTCGCGACTGCAGTCCAAGTTAATACACAATATTTAGGGATTCAAACCCACCCAAGTCTATTCGGTATACAAACACCCAACTCTGCTGTACTAACAATGCAAATACCAGAGTCTTCAGGGGTATGGCCCAGTCCAGTCGCTCCCAGTCACGGACAGGCACAGACAGGCCCGCCCTTTGTCCCAACTTCGTCCCGCGCCGCATTCCCGCACCGTGGAGGAAGGGGAGTGGCTTTTAAGCCTGGTAACAGCGCGTCTCCCTGACTTGCAACAGGTGGAGAAGCAGCGATGCACCCTCGTCCTCTCACCGCCACCTGCACACCTCGCCTCGCCAGTCACAGGGCAAACAAAAAAAGGCTCAATAGTGGCTCCCTATTAACTTTTTTATCCTGGAATTGTTTGATATGAATTTCAATATCATGTTTTTCTGAAATAATATTGCACTATATTTGCACATTAGGGAGGTTGTTTGCACTAGTACTTTAGGCAGTTAATTGCGGTTATATAGAGGACAAGGACCTATCCTATAAATCTGGGTTCTACATCATGATAGCTCTAACATTAATGGCCACTTGGCCCATATTATAAAATCAATCGTTATTAACTCTGTATTTTAAACAGTTTTAATTTGATTGTTTTTTAGTGGAGTTCATATCTAATAGAGCACATTGTTTTAATATACATTCATGCTTTTAACATACATTTATTACAAATGTACTTCAATCTGACCCAGGATAAGAAGTTTTTCACTTGAGTATTTCTTCTATCTCTGTTTTTAACGTGATTAAGTTTGACCAGGAAGTCACTATATATGTAATGCACTATGTCCGGGGTGTCATGTGATCAAGGCTGCTGCCGCGCAGCCGAAACACGTCATGCTGGCAATGGAGAAGAGAAGAGAATAAAGCACTAAATACTTGAATTAAAAGCGCACTGTTGTGGTCTGTACCTGATGGTCTACGGAGGAGCCGGTAGTTCAGGACTGACGGTGATATATATATATATATATATATATATATATATATATATATATATATATCCACGGTAAACCACTCCTTCTGGATCTCTCCGACCCATGGAAGGTGGCGTGTGCGCCGGCGGAGAAAACCGGCAAAGTTCACTGTAGTCCCAAAACAAAGTTCAGTAAACACGCTCTCAGTGAAGAAAAGGGAGAGTACCAATGCGAGTAAAGTGCGGTTTAATCACAACGCGTTTCGCCAAACAAATGGCTTGATCACGTGATTGAGTGCTTGTTGTACAAAGGTTAAGTAACCTCAACAGAGTGTAAACATAAACATAGGACTGCGGTAGGAGGGCAGACATTACTGAAAGGTCAGGCATAATCAGGCAAACAGCGCGCGGTAAAAGAATAACATAAAATGCATAAGTAATAAACATAATTCATGATATCCCCGCTGAAACTGTTGTAAAAAATGAATAAATGAAGAGATAACTGCTCTCAAACATCAGCCTGCTATGAACAGCATATTATCGCATAAATGCACACTCAAAGCATGTCATAAATAATATTACAAGAAATGGCAATGGCGTGATCAAGCCATTTGTTTGGCGAAACGCGTTGTGATTAAACCGCACTTTACTCGCATTGGTACTCTCCCTTTTCTTCACTGAGAGCGTGTTTACTGAACTTTGTTTTGGGACTATATATATATATATATATATATATATATATATATATATATACAGATACTTTCTGTTTCTCCAGGACGGCAATACAGAAATAACAGACCACCAGGCAATGTGGAGCTTCTTAGGTAGGTTTATTATTCCTCCTCTCACTCGGCATGACGCGTTTCGGGTAACGAATACCCTTGTTAACATAACGGGCATGCAGTACTGATTAGTTTATATATACATGTTTTTTTCTCCTTTCAAAACCACGTGACCATAGACAGTGAAGACATACTTCAAAGTGACATAAGTAATTTCATGAAATCGTCTGTTATTTTTTAGAGTCCACATTTTGTGCTAATTTTTTTGCATGTTTACAATTCTGGACATCACACTATTGTTTGGAGTTTGACAGCAATAATTTATAATAACAGCTTAAATGCTTGATAATTCGTGCAAAATCCGCAATAAATATTTTTCCAAGATTTATACAATAAATAATATATAAATATATACAAAACACATTGCTGCACCTCAGTCTTATTTTAAAATCACATAACATTTTTCATGATTTGTGCAAAAAACGCAACTATTTACTTTCATCACATTCACTATGATGTGCAAATCACAGCATAAATGCTGACGCGTTATGCAACTCATCCACACATATAATGGGCCCATCTATATTTTCAACAAGTCCATTCCTTTGTGCAAAATATGCCAAATGATGCCAATATACTTATTAAGCATTGTGCAAATTTCCTGCCTTAATGCAGTTGCATTTGTGCAAAAATAGGCCTATAGAAAAATAGCTGGCACACATTGTCCCCAAATAAAATTATTCAATGATATATGTGGTCCAGATTTCAATGTCATGTCTGTACCTGGTCCCAAATACAGACTCTCAGTTATCCACTCATCATGCCAACGATTCCTTTAATAATTACAAAAAGTGCTTAGTGCTGATTATATGTGCCAAAAAAGAATGAATGGCATTTTTTTTTTTTAGTTTAAAACCAATGAACCGTATATGGAGTCGGAGGCTGTTTCATGGGGTTAAATATATTCGAATACCCCATTTCCTATATCGTTATCTTTTAATTCATTCACACTCTTAAGAAGCCTCACTCATTGCAAGCCTGTAAGAGTGACCTAGGTATTGCACATTTCTTAAATAGGCTCCTAAGAGTAATTCAATAATGAAGTCAGGTCAATTGTTTAAAGGAATATGTGTAAATCTTCTGTGTTATTGAGACCATTCGGATATTTACTTTCCAAATTTAAAATATATCTTGTTTCCAATTGTCTCAGTAACTTTTCCCTATTGCCCCCTCTACAAGGCATAGGGACAGAATCAATAACATAATAGGTCAAACAATTAATGTCCTTATTATGTGCAATTTTTAAATGTCTTGCAACTGGATAAGCCTTATCGCAGTGCATAATAGCTCTAATGTTTTGTAGTATTCTCACGTGCACCTGGAGCTTTGTACTTCCAACATACCTTAGCCCACAGGTGCACGTGAGAACATAGACTGCGAAATCCGTACGACAGTTATATTTGCCCTTGATGTCCTGTTCCTTTTCTTTGAATGGAGTTGCTTAAATTTGTTTTAAATCTTCCGGGGTACTACAGATGCGCTTTAACCTTAAGATCTCCCCATAGGGGATACTGGCAATCAGATGTTTTGGATGCGCGCTAGTAGCATGCAATGTGGCATTTCCTGCCATCGGTTTTCTAAATGCACTGGTTGCTAAACTGTTATTCTTCACATAAACCTGCACATCCAAAAATTCAATAGTGGTGGGACTTCAATGTGACATAAAGTGCAAGTTAAAACAGTTGACATTGATTTTCTTGATAAAATCCTCTGCACTTTCAACATCCCCCTTCCAAATTATAAAAACATCATCTATAAAACGTAGCCAGTATTTGATCTTATTGTTATACGTTTCCTCATATTGTACCTTGAGGACCAGCTGGTTCCAGAACCCGACATGTAAACACGCGTCGCTCGGGGAAAAGCAGGCCCCCATGGCCACTCCTTGCTTTTGTCTATAAACATTGCTGCCAAGTGAAAAAAAGTTATTTTCTAAGCACCATGAAATCAATGACAACAACATTTTGTTATGCAATACATATTCTGCAGGCATTGTTTTTAAAAAATATTCAATTGCTTGTAAACCACATATATATTCTATGCTGGTATACAGTGACTCTATATCTAGAGTTATTAAGATCAAGTCATCTGTACATGCAATATTTTCAAGTTTCTTTAAGAAATCCCCAATGTCTTTCAAATAGGACGGCATAGTTTTAACCAACTCTTGTAGGTAAAAATCAACATATTGACCCACTTGTTCCGACATGCTATTAATAGCAGATATAATAGGTCGGCCTGGAATAGGGAACGTTCCTTCATGGATTGCAGGTAAAAGATATAGGAAGGGTACCTCCGGATGTTGATTAAACATGAAATTATATTCCTCAGTGGAGATCAACCCCTCACGTTTCCAATTCTGTAGTTCTTTTTTTAGGGCATCCTTTGCATTGTTATAAGCCCTCAATGTCGTTTTTTCATAACAATGTACATTGGTCAAATGGCGCATGGCTTCTTTTTCATATTGGTCTTTTGGCCATAACACAATGTTCCCGCCTTTGTCAGACTTTTTTACAATGATTTCAGAGTTCTTGCTTATCTTTTCCATTAGGTTTTGATATTGCACTTGATTCTGATTGGCTCGTTTCTTTTTAAAATTGACTTGACGATTTAGTTTTTTAAAATCATCAATGACTCTGCCATGAAATACGTCTACCGCATCTTTTGGCATTAGCGGCAAAAATGAAGATTTCGGTTTAAACGCACTTTCTCCAGCGCCCTTCTGCAGTAAATCAATTCTGCTCAATCTTGTTTGTGTGGATTCTTGTGAGTTGCTTTGTTCATTATTATGTAATTCATGCACAGTTAGAAGTGTTGGAACATCCGATGCTAACAATTTTGGTCTAGGCATCTCCGTTTCTTTGTCTTGTCTATTCTCCAAACCCCTTTTAAGTGCGAAAAATGTCTTAAGCTTCAACTTCCGTATATAGCAAAAGATGTCCACGCGTGTTGTAGCATAGTTGAAATTCGTTATTGGACAAAAGTTCAATCCTAAAGCTAGGAGTTGTTCTTCCGCTTTTGTTAATGTCATGGTGGATAAATTGACAATTGTTTGTTTATCTACATCTATTTCTTGCGCCAATAACCTTTTCTTTTTTTCGGTTTCCCGTTTGCGTTTGCGGCGCTCTGTCCGCCGGACTGTGTCCTGCCTTTTTCGGATTGGCTTTTCTCGTTTCGTGGTCTTAGAGTTTTCATCTGGGCCTCCACCAAAAAATCCACTTCCTCTTCCAAACTAAAATAACCATGTTTGCATCTCTCATGTTACTTGATGTTTCCACACTGGATTCACTTGTTAAGGATTCTGTGTCCGTTTCCGTTCTTATTTCATTTCTTGCACTCGGACCAGGATTTAATATGTTCGGTTTATTTATGCTGTTACCTTTTAATTTACGAACATTATCGTATTTACGTGCAAATGTGTAAATTGGCCCTAGTTGATAGTCTTCTAGATCCCGGGCAAACTTGTGCACCTCCATTGCCTTTATTTTCTCTTCATGTTTTTTCAGACGTTCTTTTATTTCATTTCTTTTAGTTATTATCCAGTCCACTTTGTCATGTTTACTCAGTTCCTTCTCATTTTCTTCCAACTCCAATAGAGGTGTTTGGCGGTCAATTTTCGCATATTTAATCAAGATGTTTACTAAATTCATTGACGCTTGTAAATTGGCTTCCCCTCATTCTCGCAGCATTGCTGGATTAGGTTTCTCGAAGCTGGGGGCTAAAAGAATTCTCAGCCCCCGGGGTACTCTTCCTGCCTAGACATATTTTGAAAGCGATTTGTGCTCCCACCACTTAGTTATTTCCGCTTTCATTGTCATCTCGAGTTTCTTCAGCAAATCATTAACATCATTATCCGTTCTCCCCGCGGTGTTATTGACGCCTGAAACAGTTGCCTTTACTTTGGGAACGTTGCTGAATAACATATCAGCCACCGCCTCCCGTTCTCGTACTGCGTCCGATGTCATTACCTACTGGCGGTCGCCAGTAGGTATATATAGTTAGGATTTTTTCTCTATGGGATTTTTGAAAATTCTATGTCTAATAACTTTGGCGTTTGTGGACGGAATTGGCTGAAATTTTCAGGAAAATGGAACATTTTGTTTCTGAGCAGCTCCTGAAAATATGGGGGGGGTTCGTCAAGGGGGGGCCGAGAAAAAAGGGGGGTCCCAAAACGTGTTTTTAACATTGAGTTTTCCATAGGGCGGTGGGCCTCACTTTTAGCCCGAACGGCTGAATGGATTTGCACGAAACTTGGCAAAATTGTAGGGACTGGTAGCCCGATGTGCCTTTGCTAGGTCTCAATATATGTGCTCCAGTGGATTTTGAGAAATTAACGTTCAAAAAAAGATATATATCTGTAACAGCGGACCGGGCAGCGCTCCAGTTCGCGTACTTTTCGCGTTACGGAGCTTTGTGAAGCGAAGCTGATTGGTTCTCCGGCGTCTGTAAACATTCCAAACAGTCCGTAGCGGCCGCCATCTTGTCTCTCGGTAGGATCGAGAGACAAGAGGAGGCCAAAGCGAAATGGCAAATGACCATAAGGGGGCATAGTAGATCCTCCCTGACCCCCTAGGTTTGATGTGGAGGTTTTAAAAGGGCCCCGCGGGGCAAAAAAAAAAATAATAATAATAATCGAACGGCTGAATGGATTTGCACGAAACTTGGCAAAATTGTAGGTACTGGTAGCCCGATGTGCCTTTGCTATGTCTTAATATATGTGCTCCAGTGGATTTTGAGAAATTAACGTTCAAAAAAAGATATATATCTGTGACAGCGGACGGGGCAGCGCTCCGCTTCGCGTACTTTTCGCGTTACGGAGCTTTGTGAAGCGAAGCTGATTGGTTCTCAGGCATCTGTAAACATTCCAAACAGTCCGTAGCGGCCGCCATCTTGTCTCTCGGTAGGATCGAGAGACAAGAGGAGGACAAAGCGAAGGGGCAAATGACCATAAGGGGGCATAGTAGATCCTCCCTGACCCCCTAGGTTTGATGTGGAGGCTTTAAAAGGGCCCCGCAGGGCAAAAAAATAAAATAATAAATTGTTAGTTTTTTTGCGTGGGGAGCGTCCGGTTCGCGAACCGGGAAGCGTTCTGGGGAGCGTACTTTGTTGAAAATTAGTGAAAAAAGTTAGAGTAAAATAATAATTGTGAGTGATCAGATGTAGGGTAGCTCTGAGAAGAGCTTTTGGGTTTATGGTACATTTAGGTACTTATAAGTAGGTACCAATGCACAGTCTTAAATTCAGAATGAAAACTCTGTTGCCCTCATCTGAGAAGTGAACTCCATCTCCTCTGTAGATATCTTGCATGTAGTAACGCAAGTTATTGTTGTACAAGGAGCCCATTCCATGGTCTCTCATGTAAGCTGAAACAGATTTGTTTACATGCTTCCTCGACTTCTCAATTTGTGGACAAAATTGGTTCGACCACCTCCATTTCTGTCTTTGGCATATATTTGAATATACCAAGGCAGTCTGAGGAAAAAGTGCCATTAATTGCTCAAAGGTGTCCTTTAAAAGCATTTCCAGACCTACCCCAGTCAAAGTGCCCAAGTCATTACCTCCACAGTGCACAATTAACAGGTCAGGTTTTGGCAAATGCATAAAGGTTTTCACCAATGGTATCAATTGGTGACATTTTAATCCTCTGTGGCCAAACCACTTAATTTCCACATCTTGTAAATTGAGGTTAGGTAAATTTCTGTTATAAGCATACCTCTGAGCCCAGTAGATGTAACTATGTCCAACAATCCAGACAGAAAACATGGTGAGAGAAGGTTCTGCTGCAGTCAGATGAAGTGTGGCAATGAAATGGCAGTTGAAAAAATAAGAGTTTAAAATGAAAAAAACTGTGGAGTTTCTGTGGTAATGAAGCAGTAAGAGTGATTGGTGGATTTTGATTGCTGAAAACAGAAAGTTAGGGTGCATGGATGAGTTCTTTGAAAGATGTATTTTGAGTGGTCAAGAAAAAATCATTAAATGAAAGAATGCACTGGATATGCAGGTGCACTGAGAGTTCAGAGTTCAATTGCAACATTGTTGTGTGAACTTGCAAACACCAGAGGTCTTCCAAGAGGTGGTTGCTATGCAAAAAAAGCAGAGAGGGCAGAGGGGGGAAGGGTTTTGATTTGAAAAAAAGTGAGGGAAGAGTTTTGATTGGGTGACATGAGAGATATGTGTGAAGAATTACAGCATTTCTGTGCTTTTGATAGCTGCAGACTCTGGAGTGCATACCTTTTGCTCTGCTGAAGACAAATTGGTGTGTTTCTGAGACTGTTTTGAAACTCAAAGTATTTGCTAAGGTGAGAAAAGATTTCTTTAATTTAGATAGAGAATAGTGTGCTTTAAGGAGAAAATTATGAAGAAAGTTGTGTTTTTCAAATGTTGCTTTGTCTCAAGTGTTTTACAAATAGATTTTGTTTCTTTGAGAAATTGTAATTGGAGAAAATGTGAAGTATTAGTACTGACAGGGTTTTTATGTGCATAGGAGCTGTGGAGTGTTTTCAAATTATGACTTGTAAATCGTTTTTGAGGAAAAGGAATGGTTTTAATATTTATGACAAGGACATAATGGTGTATGCTTCTTTATAAGGCAATTGAGTGTCTCTGATGTTATTTTTCCCATTTTAATGTAAGGCCTTTCCCTGTGGAGCAAATTGCTTGTAAATATGCTCTCACCTGTGCATGGCAAATTTAGATTTTGAATGTTTGCGTTACATAGCCATGTTAAAAGTGACCCAAACATGCTGCAAAGGCAATCAAAAAACGCTTTCATGTGTCTTAAGGACATTTTAAGTCATTTCCCCATTTGGAGTGTTTTTAAATTATGACTTGAAAATCGTTTTTGGGGAAAAGGAATGCTTTTAAAATTTATGACAAGGACATAATGGTGTATGCTTCTTTATAAGGCATTTCAGTGTCTCTGATGTTATTTTTCCAATATTTAATTAAAAGACCTTTCCCCGTGGAGCAAATTCCTTGTAAATATGCTCCCACCTGTGCATGGTAAATTTAGATTTTGACTGTTTGAGTTACATAGCCATGTTAAAAGTGACCCAAAAAAGTTGCAAAGGCTTTAAAAAAACACTTTCATGTGTCTTGAGGACATTTTAAGTCATTTCCCCGTGGGCAGTGTTTTCAAATTATGAGTTGAAAATCATTTTTGAGGTAAAGGAATGTTTTTAAAATGTATGTGCGCCATATGCCCCCAAATTTGTTTTTCAGGGGTGCAGCAGGGTGTTCTTGAGACACCCCTGCACCCTCGGAAAAATTCCTAATTTGCGATGAGCTAATTGCTAATCGCAAATTGCACCTTCATTCCTATGGGCCTCCTGCTCCATGGAAATGAATGGGTAATTTGCAATTAGCAATTTGCTCATTGCAAATTAGGAATGGTAAAGAATCGCTATTTATTCCTTAAAGTTCGCTATTTAGGAAATGCAAAAAACTTTGATGATACATATGGCGGTTCATCTCTAACAAGATAAGAAGCTTAGGGATAGATTTATGATGACTGGCGCATCACCAGGGATGTGCCAGTCATCCTGCGCCGCTGTTCCGCCACCCATGGTGTGCTGCATTTACAATGCGGCGCACCATGGGGCAAAAACAGCACAGATGCGTGACGCATCTGTGCCGTAAAGGTGGCGCATTGCTGGAGTTGTATCGCAAGTGTGATGAAGCTCCAGCAAGGCTCAGGGGTGCCCCTGTCGCAGGGTTTCTGTTCTCACACAGAACTGTGCACAGAGGATTGGAACCTCGGCGAATTAGGGTGCCCCAAAACTCACCTTAGTACCCAAAAACCCCTTACCAAGCTAGCTACAGTGTCACATTGGATATAACAAACTCCCAATGGTTAGACAATCCAGAACATGAACTTACAGTACCTCAGGATACGTGGAACTCATGAACACTCGGTCGTTATATATTCATTACAAACCAGAACATGGAGTTAAGAAGAACACATGTGCATTTGAAATGTTTATTTACTAATGCCGTCTTCTCAGGCGTAGTATCTTAGATAATACAAGTACACATATTATCAGTAGCAAAATTACCAGCATAGTCACTAGTACATAAAAAGCGAATGGTGACAGCATGTTAACATGCTGTAAATGAATAAGAGTTAGCAACACTTATATCTCACCCTCCCTAATACACATATTATATTATTTGCTAAGAAGGTCTCTTTGGGTTGGTTTAGGGCGGGCCCATACCTTAGTGTCCTAGATTTGAAGGAATCACATCTGCATACACCAGCTCTCTCTTCATGTGAACCGCATCAAGTGTTGTGTATGTGTGTTCGGCAAAGCAATATAAAAACCGCCTCATGCCCAGAATTGGCAGAAGCTGCACTTATGTTATGACTATGAAGTCGTGGAGATCAGACCTCATAACAATTCTGTATCGTGTTGTTCTTGAAACTTCAGCACTCCCTGTACAGACATAGTTTAACAAGCAAAGCAGATAGTAGAGCAATAACATATTATTCTCATGTAAACCACGATGAACTACTAGGTTGAAAGCTAAAGCAACAACTAAGTGTCGTGTGCAGAAGTTGCAAAAAAGGAAAAATGGCGTTTAAACCGGTAATGAGCCCATGCTAACTTAACACGGTGTAAAGATATCCAGGATCTACATGACACCCCCCCATGATCCGGAAACGAACTGAATAAGATAATAGAAGTGCCATCTCATGAGAGCAGATTGCAACTTTATATGTGCACGGTCCGCAAGGTAAAACATTAAAAACTAGCAAAATTTAATGCTAAAAATGAATAAAACAGCCAACTACTTTATCGAGGGTTAAGCCAATAGGCAAGTTAAATAATAAAAACTTGACAAATAAGTCAATGAATTGTCAATGAAATGCTAGTACTCAGCATGTCAAACATGAAAAAGGTCTATGACATAACTGTGTATGCAAAATAAGCTGCAACAGCCTCCAATAGGAAGTCACCGTCTTCATCCGAAAACAGTTCAGCCATCCAACTTAAAAGCGGAAAAGAACATACGTGCTCTCCCAGCACCGGATCCTCTATCACCATCAGAGGACAGCTCGGTGGGTTTTCAAGAAAGCTCTGTTCCAAGAAAGACTGTGCTGCCGCCAGTAAATTCCAGGGACCAATTAGTCCATGCATCAATGCCACAGCCATAATCCTTTTGCCAGGACAAACCAACTCGTGAGTAATGATAGGACTCATCAGCTGATTAAAGTCGACGTCAGGAGAAACCGGTCCGCAGAGACACAAATCAATGGCCCAATCGAAATCACAGGTCAGGCAGTGAAATACAGGCTGGACACAGGTGAAGTAGGAGAATCGAAAAGATAATCCATATGCCGTGCTTAATATCGCCAACGGCATTGTGCCATAATATTCAAGCATGCGATTGCGGAACAGCGTCAGCAGCTGCAGGGCGGGACCTTGCACAGGAAGGACATCCATATTTAAAAATGTAAAAAACCACAAGAGCGCCCGCTGCTATTGCAAGTAAAACTGGGAATCCACCAAACAAAGTGGAAAAAATAGAATGAAAGAAAGCAGGGATGACTTCAAAGATTTTCTCAAATGAAGTCACGAGACCACTGCTAACAACTTTAAAAAAATGCGCCAGGCCCTTTGTGGAGGACGCGTTAAAGATAGTCCGAACCATGTCGCTGAAATGCAAAGGCGAATCAGTATTTAAAAGGGCTTGCACCTCTGTACGGGTGTTCGCTATGTGAAGCACGAAAGTTTCACGGGCCGAACTCAAGGCCACCTCTCTCTGAGACAAAAGAGCCCTTATTCTTGCCATGCCGTTGAAATCTGCTCCCAAGGTTGGTATTTGTTGCCAGATTGAAAACTCCCTATGTTCATGTGTGGGAGGAAATAGAACATTTCTGCAGCAAATAACCTGTTCACTTACTTTTACGATAAAAGGAATACTTCTAATTAACCCAGAACAATCTTCATTATTGAGCATCAAATAACTACCATTTTCCAAGAACTTGAACGTGGGGATGATAGCAGGAACTGGTGTGCCTTGCAACACGCAAGCCATATTTGGTCGGTCTTTGTTGCATGAACCGTGTAACTGTATGTGCCTACACATTAGTGAATGATCTGGCGTCTCAGTGCATTCCTCTCCATTCAGATAAACTTCTTGATCATCTTTGAAACATCTGTATGTGTATGGAAGCGACCAGACCTCATGAAGAAAACTACTACCTAAAGGTTCATAACGACCTATTGGTACATATTTCATACAATTTGAAAACTTATATAAAGCAAAAGGCAGCGTTATTAAACCGTGGATAAGCCACGTTGCAGCAGTGGCCTCTGCCACGGAAAAAGGCAAAGATTCTAACCTTTCAATATGTAACATAGAAAAGGAAGCATCACGCATTGACAGCAAGCGTTGTTTGTCAGTCAAATTGAATGGGGCAAATAAAGAAGAAACGTTCATGTATCCCCAGGGAACTTTACCATTTTTCAGAGTTTGAAGGGTCCAAGCAAATTGCATGATTGATCTTAATTGATTCTGACCATGGTATAACACTGACACTTCATCATGCACAATATCGACAACTGACGACACAATGTCATCTAGTGTGTAAATTCTAGATGAAAGAACGCTAATACTATTGTCAACAGCTGCAAGCACTTTTTCAAGATTCGCTTGATCAATAGCCCTAAGGCGTGTAGCAGCCTCAATCTGAGTCAGTTTCCAAATTTCATTGTAAGCTGCATATATCCACCTTTTCGACCTGCCACTAGCCGGGCCTTTAATGAAATCATTCAAATCCACGTCTGCATTCAGTTTAGAAAGGTGACTTTTAACTGCAAGTAAAGTTGAATGCTTCAGCCAATTCTGACACAATTTTCCTACAGAGTAAGTCGTGACAGTGTGGACCAAGTCAAACCGGGGATCAGATCTAACATTTTTAAAACCTTCTGTTAAACCCAAAAATCGATTCTGGCAAGAATCTGAACTACGTTGCCAAAGCAGCCAACCTTTTGGATTTATACTGGAAATGTTAAAGGAAGAATTACGGAGTAGGGCCTGTAAATCACTAATGGACAACCGAGTAAAATTAATCCAACCATCATATTCCTCTAACTCCGGGATAGTAGGGGTGTTTAATTTTTTAGAAGTAGCCAATCCAAAGCATGTGGTCTGGGAAATTGTTTCATTCAGAAACAACATATGATTCAGGATGAGACATGCACGGTGCAAAGCCTCAGTGCCTTGTACCTGCCAGGTTTGTGAACCCCAAACTGATGTAGATCCTGGATATCTTTACACAGTGTTAAATTAGCATGGGCTCATTACCGGTTTAAACGCCATTTTTCCTTTTTTGCAACTTCTGCACACAACACTTAGTTGTTGCTTTAGCTTTCAGCCTACCTGCGTCAAGACCTATGCCTGCTTCAAGCAGGCGCAGGGTTTTGACGCAGCTTTGTCCTATCTGATTGTAAATGCGGCACACCATGGGTGGCAGAGCAGCGGTGCACGTTAACTGGTGCATCCCTGGGGATGTGCTAGTTAACATCAATCTGCCCCTTTACATTTAAGTATGTGCAGGGGACACAGAGTCGGTGAGGCTTATCCAAGGTTAAGAAGAGATGAGTCCTGTTCACTGAAAAATTTGACATAGGCTTCACCTCCTCAGCATCGCTGGACATGGCTAAATAATAGCTGCAAAATGTTACTCTTGTTAAACAATTTTACTATTATAATCTTTGAGATTTGTCTCTTACTCTGGAACATCTCATTGTTGTTATCTTTCTTTAAAGATAAAGACAACATCAACATGAGCGACAATCAGCAATCAGTTGATTTCGACCTCATCATTGAACTCGTAATTGAAACATCAGTGGATGTTGATCCCTTGGATGATTTAAATCCTGAGGATGAAGAAGAACGTGATGAGGATGCAGATTTGTCAGAATTGTATGACATAGGATGGGAAGCTGACGTGCTTGAGCCTATGGAACTATAAACATTTATTTAAAAAATGTATAATAAATAAAAAGTAAAAATGTAAACCGTTTAATTTAAAAATAAAGACACCTTAAAAACAGGTTATGTGTAGTGTCTTCAATAAAATATTAAAATATGCTCATAAAATTAGATCAGATTCACATATAAAACAGCACAGGTAAAATGAATATAAATTCCATTTCTTTTCTGCTATTTCTGTATTCTAAATTTGCCAAGCACTAAAAAATCTTCTATGTAAAAATGTTAAGTAGTGTGTTAAGTTTTTGATGACTGTTATTGATTTACTGTTGGGTAATAGTGGTTAATAACATTTTTTATTATATTTTACCACAGATTCAACTGCAGATCATTTCAAGATTTCAGCATGCCAACCAAAGAAAGACTGAGAAAGGCTGCAAAACGTCAAAGACAGCAGGTCAATGAAAAAAAGCAGCAGTCCTCTAACAAAAATATTTGTCAAGTCACCAAGAAAGCACCGGGTAAGAGTACAAAAACATTCATAAGAAATATCTGTAGTAAAAAAAATATTACTACAGAAAATGTTTCAGTCCAGAAAAGGAGAAGCAATTCAAACGGAAAGGAAAGGCCAATGAAAAATGTTACTGCTAGAGCAAGAGATAACTCTGTGCATGATAGTAGAAGGAAACAACAGTTTAGGGACATTCGTAAACGAATGTTCCGCAACAGGATAATTGGCAATTTGTTAAAAAATATTAAGAAAGGTCAACAGAAAGTGGTTTTTTATAAGAGAAAAAAAATAGTTGAGAAAGTTATTGATCAGCATTTGAAATTAAACGTAAGTTATTTATTTTGATAATCAATAGAATTAGGAAGCTAAACAAGGCAATTTATGATTTCAAAAGAAATAGTAGATGGAAGAGAATAGTTAATCGTAGTAATTTTTGTGAAGTTTTTTCTGGAGAATGGATGCATAGTTCAAGCTCTGAGGCATTTTTTAATGAGGAGAGTTATTTCCAGGATAATGATTTGGTGCATGCAGTTGACACCAGTGGTCGAGCTTATGAAGTGAAAGATGGTTGTCCAGTTGAAAAAGAAAAACTTGTGACAACAGAGATAGAAGAGGTGTTAGGTAATGAGGTTTTAGGAAGACGTCCTAAGGGTCCTGTGTACACCTGGAAGTGTAGTAGTATTTGCAGTGTACGACAGGATTCCATCAATTTGCTTTGTGATTTTATACGGTCATTTAATAAGAAAAGTTTGAAGCAGAAAATGAAGTTGTTGCAAGAATTAGATCCTTGCAGAGTGAGAGAAGTGACAGGTTTGCATGGTCATTCACTGGCTTGTCTTTCCAGGAGAGTATGCCAGAGTGTTTTTCATCATTTCAGGATGCTAGCAGTGCATCATAATAAAGTGAGGAAATTAGTTAGAATGTTGTATTATGCTAAGAGTCCATCAATTATGCTTAAACAATTATGCGCTGCTCTTTTGCATGGTTCTGAAATAGATGTGAAGAATATATGTGAAGAAATTGAGTTTTGTTACTTTGGAAGTAAAGAGGAGAATGTTGAAATTGACCAAGAAGAAGCGAGTAATGTGGAAGATAGTGTACAGGTTTCCAGTACAGATAATTTCCAGAGGGAAATTGCGACGTTTGAGGTGAAATCAAGTGAGAGGCCAAATTTCACTTGTGTGTGTTGTCGACGCACTTATTATAAGAATCAGACTAAGTTAGTGGATTTATATGCAAAAAGTGAAAGGGAAAATAATAGTGAATGGAAGGATTTTACAACATACTTGATGGTAGAAAATTGTTTTGATTTGGGATTGGATCAACGTGTGTGTACTTACTGTTGTAACAAATTAAATCAAAACCAGATGCCTGCTAGAGCAGTTCATAATAATCTGGAATTGGTTGAGATTCCTTCTGAATTGAAGGATTTAAATACTTATGAATCTATTTTGATTCAAAGTATCCATCCCTTTCAGGCTATTGTAAGAATGGAGCCAAAGACAGGGAAATTGCCTCCATCAGATTTACAGAGAGGATTAAAGGGAAGAGTTGTTTATTTGCCTCTAGATTTGAAGAAAAACATTAACACAATTGGAGTAGAAAAAGTGGAAGAGGAACCTCTGGTTATCTTAGTTAATGGGGTTCCGACAAAGAATAAGAAAATATGGCAAGATTTAGTGGATGTTAGGAAAGTCAAAAAGGCAACATTGTATTTGAAAAAAATAATAAATACTATAAAAATGTATATGTTGCAGAAGAGGAAGTAAGTGAGGAAGAGGATAGCGATTTGTGTGCTGGTCAAATTGAGAAAGTAGAACCCTGTACTAGTGAAGAAATATATGAACATTATAGTGTTCATCCTTTGCATTCCAAGGAAGTCATGGGGAATGCTATTGAGTTGTTTCAAATGAAACAAGCCAAAGGGAGTCCCATTAGTGTTTGGGAGGAAAGTTTGGAAGCTCGGTGTTTCCCACAGCTTTTTCCAACAGGTCAGGGAGGAAGATATGATGAGCGACCTCATCAAATTCCTGCTTCTGAATACCGAACTTTGCGATTGTATGCAGGAGATGCTAGGTTTCGACAATGCATTCCCTATTTGTTTCATCTCCTGTTTGAAAGCGATCTGTCTGGACTGTCATATGCAGTGAACCACATCTTGAAAAGTGGTATACACATGCAAAACATCTCGGCAAGTGACTTTATGGATAAAGTCAATGTCCAAGACAGTATTTTGGATTCTCACCTGATTAATCTCATGGCGTGTCAGCGTGGTACTAATGAGTACTGGTACCGTCGTCATGGTGATTTAAAATGTATGCTGAGGAACATAGGAACTCCCACATGGTTCCTCACTCTGAGCTGTGCCGAGTATGGCTGGGAAGACTTACTTGAATTTCTACGAGAGGCAAATGCAAACATCGAAAACATCGAATTCAAGACACCCGGAGAACTGTGCTCTTTGGATCCAGTCAATGTATGCAGGTACTTCAATCATAGATTTGAAGCTATGATGTCTTTCATCATGAATAAGAAGAATCCACCTCTTGGAGAGGTGTTGGATTTCTTCTGGAGAAAGGAGTACCAAGCAAGAGGTGCTCCTCATATACATATGCTGCTGTGGATCAAGGATGCACCTAAATTTGGAACGGATCCAGAAGACTCAGTGATGAGTTTCATACAACAGTATTCTACGTGTGCTGTTCCAAACGCAAAGGAGAAGAAAAGCCTAAGAGAAAAAGTTCTACGTTTCCAAAGCCATCGATGTGGAAAGTACTGTTGTCGTAAATTCCGAAACAAGGACAAGTTCTACACCAAATGTCGTTTCGGCTTTCCACGACCGGTGATTTCTAAAGGAAGAGTAAACAGTTTGATGTCTTTGCTGCGACATAATGTGATGAAGAAATCACCTAAAAACACATACAATTTGAAGAGGAACGAAGAGTCCAAGTACTTCAACGACTACAACCCGGTGATTTTGTCCATGTGGAATGCTAACATGGATATACAGTTTGTGGCTGATAACTGTATGGCTGTGGCTCGGTATGTGACATCTTACATCACCAAAAAAGAGAAGACAGAATTGAAGGATATGTGGGAGGACATTTCCCATGAAAAGAGCCTCAGCAAGAAGTTGTACAGTTTCAGTCTGAAGATGTTGTCGCATCGAGAAATCGGAGCTTACGAATGCTCTGACCGGTTGTCTTCAGCAAGTCTCTATGCCAAGTCCAGGAGTATCGTTTGGGCGAGGATTGGTCTTGCTGCAACGCGTAATCGAGTTCTGAAACCTGTGCGGGAAATTGAGTATTTGGCGGAAAAGGAGCCAAACAGTACCGACATTTTGAAGACCAACATGTTGGATACATATTATCCAAATCGAAGCAAACACCTCGACAATGTTTGTCTGTATGAGGTTCATCAAAATTACATATTCAAGAGGAACATCAAAGAAGATACTAAGAAAGGAGTGTATGCTGTAATAGGAAGTGAGGGATGTCTGGTCAAGCAAAGAAAATGCCACTTGGTAAACCATCGAAAATTGAGTGGCGAATCTCCTGAAAAAAATGAGTTTTTCTATTTAGCACTTTTGCAACTTTTCAAGCCTTGGCGTGCAGAAGAGGAACTGCTTGGAGATTTCCTCTGTTACGAAGACTCTTTCAATGCTGCCAAGGAGACCATAGAATGTCCTGCTTTTCCCAAATATGTAGAAATGTTGAATGCGGAAATTGAGCAGGAAGCAACGATTGCAGCCGAGATTGCCAGAGACAGTTCTCAGGACAGTCAGAGTTCTGCTTCATTGAGTCAGGATCCACTAGGAGGACCTGTTATCGAAAATGAAGCTGTCACTGCTATGAATGAAGTGGAAAGAGCCATGGCACATGCTCAGGAGGATGCGGTTAACTTAGAAGAGTTGGAAAGACAACTCAACGTTGAGCAGAGGAAAATATATGACCATGCAAATTGATCATGGATTAAGTCATGACAAGAAAGAGTGTTCATGTACGTCATTGAAGCCTGTCCGACTGTACGTGAGTGGAGAAGCGGGAACTGGAAAAAGTTTCCTTATTAAAGCAATTTCATGCTATTTGCAGGAAAGGACAGAGTCATCGCTGTCTTGTGTTGTCACCGCTCCAACTGGACTGGCAGCACATAACATTAAAGGGATTACTTTACATCGTTTACTGATGCTGCCAGTGGAGCATGACAACAAATTACAATATCACAAGCTATCTGGAGATGCTTGTTTTGAAGTTTCAAGAATCTTGAGGAAAATGAAACTTCTTATCATTGACGAAGTAAGCATGGTTTCCAATGTCATGCTTGCGTTTGTGCATTTGAGAATGCAAGAAGTTCTCAAAACAGAGTATGATGTGTTATTTGGTGGCAAACACATCATTGTTTTCGGAGATCTTCTGCAGCTGACACCAGTGAAAGGGCAACCTGTGTTCAAAATGCTCACGCATGAAGATACCAGGAAGTGCCTAGGGAGCATTGGCAACGTCAATATATGGTTAAACTTCAATTATGCTGAACTGCATGAAAATATGCGTCAGGCTAAGGATGAAGTTTACAAGAGTATTCTACAAGATGTTAGAATTGGAAAAGTGACCGAGCATGGGAAAGAAGCTTTACATGCACGATTACTGTCAAATTTATATCCAGAACAAGATGTTGTGCCTGAGAATATTTTTCAGAAAATTACTGAGAAGAAATCTGGAATATGTTTGATGCCAACTCTTGCAGAATGTGCCAAATTCAACAACAAAATGTTGCATTTGGAAAAGCAGGAGATTGTGAAACTAGAAGCTATTGACAGAGTAGAGCATATGGGATCAACAATTATTTTGTCTGAGAATTTGAAATCAAAATTGGATTCATTAGAGAAGACTATATCTAAAACTGCTGGTTTTGAAAAGACTCTGAATGTGTGCTTGAACTGCCGTATAATTTTAAGAAGGAATTTACATGTTGAAAGAGGTCTGGTAAATGGATCAATGGGTAATGTTGTTGATTTTGTGAAATACAGAAATAGAGATGGAATTGAATTTTTAAAAATTAAATTTGATGGCATTGAGGAAGTACAGGTAATTGGTCGTTGTTCTGCTAGATTTTTGCTTGTAAAAGACTTATATGTTCGCCGTAAGCAGTTTCCTGTTTGCTTGGCATATGCGGTGACAATCCATAAATCGCAAGGTTTAAGTGTAGACAGTGCATTGGTGAATATTAAATAAATAAAGAGCTTGTAAAGCGCACAGTAATGCCATCACGGCATGTCCCCGCGCTAGAACTAGCCGTGAGCCAGCAAGAGAGAGATCCAGAGGACTATGCTGTGTATAAGTGAGTTTTCAGCAAGGCCCTAAACCGCGCTTCGCTACTCTCCAGTCTCAAGGCCAAGGGAAGTTTGTTCCACTGTTGAGCTGCATGGAGCGCAAAAGAACGACCACCTATTCTGGCCTTCCTCGTCCTGGGAACTGTCAGCAGTCCGGTCCCCTCCGAACGAAGGGTCCTGGAGGGTTCGTACCGGCTGACTAGATCCTTTAAATAAGCGGGCGACCTCTCCCAGACAATCCGATGACAGAAGAGTAGACACTTAAAACGCACCCTTTTCTTCACAGGCAGCCAATGAAGCGCATCCAGCGCCTTCTGCGAATTGGCCCTCCTAGGTCTTCTCAACACCAACCTGGCGGCGGAGTTCTGGATGACTTGGAGGCGGCCCAGGCTACCCTCGGTCGCCCCCAGAAACAGTACATTTCCATAGTCCAACCGCGAGGTCACCAGTGCCTGTGTTAGAGTCCTTCTGGCCGCAAGGGGCAAGAGGTCTAACGTTTTATTTAGGGTCTTTAAAACTCCAAAACATTTGCCCACAAGACGCCTAATGTGGCCATCATACGAGAGGGAGGGATTCATCCAGATTCCCAAGTTCTTTGCTTCCTCACAGGGGGTAGGAGTAGGACCCAAGCATGAAGGCCACCACTCAGCTGACCAATTATCGCTCTTTCCCCCAACCACCAGCACCTCTGTTTTAGAGCCATTGAGTTTTAAACAATGGGAGTCCATCCATTCTCCCAGTGCCTGCATACAAGATTTAAAGTTAGTTGGAGTGTTGGAGGAGTTCTGCGACAAAGAGATCAGCAGCTGGGTGTCGTCAGCGTACGACACCAATTCCACCCCAAAAGATTGTACCACTTTTGCCAGGGAGGCCATATAAAGATTAAAAAGAGTGGGGCTAAGAGCCGAGCCCTGAGGCACTCCCTGATCTAATGGCAGCTCTGCTGAGCGACAGGTCCCTTGCTGAACCTGAAAGCATCTCTCTGAGAGGAATGACTGTAGCCAACACAGCGCTTGACCAGCCACCCCAGCTTCCTTCAGACACCGCAGCAAGATGGAATGTGCTACGGTGTCGAAAGCTGCACTCAGGTCGAGCATAATTAGGGCCATTGTGTGACCTGCATCAGCCCCTGCTCTTAAAGTCTCGGTGGCTCGGAGGAGAGCTGTCTCCGTGGAATAGCCCCCCCTAAATCCTGACTGAGAAGGATGAAGTAAATTCCACCTCTCCAGGTGTTCAGAGAGCTGGGTATTAACCACTTTCTCTGCCACCTTCGCCACGTACGGTAGTAAGGAAATCGGCCTGAGGTTTTCCATCACCTCCAGGCTCACGTTAGGTTTTTTCCTAATTGGCAGTACTATGGCCTTTTTCCACTCTTTGGGGACTTGTTGAGTGCAGAAGGAGGTGTTTAGGACCTGCCTGATGTGAGGTTCCAGGGCTGACACTCCCTCTGAAATGACCCAAGCCGGTGCCGGATCGTTGGGGGACCCTGACTTCACACTTCGGCATATCTTTATAAGATTGTCCACTGTGGGAACCTCAAAAGTTTGTAGTGAGGACTCAGAGGGTACCATTGAGCTACCAGCTATAAGATCTGAGCCTTTGTCTGGGACGCGAGAAAAGGAGGCATAAATCGCTTTCACTTTATTAGAAAAAAAGTTAGCGACTTTATTACATCCCTCCACAGAGACCTTTATAGGGGTACTAGATCCCGAGACTGAGGATATTTCTTTATATATTTTATATAATTCACGCGAGGAGCTCTCAGCTGCCTCAATGCGTGTCTGAAAATATTTGGCTTTGGCTCTGCGTACCGCATACTGATAGCTACGATGAGCGGAGCTGTATGTGTTCTTAGCCAGTGGAGTCGGGTTCTTCCTCCAGCTCCTTTCAAGTTTTTTGCAATTAGACTTGATTTGTTGTAGTTCAGGAGTGAACCACAGGGCAGTGTGTTGTCTGCCTTCTCTAGCTTTACCCTTACTCAAGGGGGCTATCTCATCCAGGGTGGAAGTCACAAGAAGGTTAAATTCCTTATTCGCCTGATCACTATCCGTCGCACTCCATGGCTGTGCTTTCCGGATGGCGCTTAAGAATTTTTCCTGAGTATACTGCCTCCATTTGCGTCTCGTAGTGTTTCCCGTCCCCTTCTCAATCACCCTACCAGGTAGGTAAAAACATAGAAAAGGGACCAGGAAGTGATCGGTCCAAGGGAGCTGACAGGGGGTAAGTGCTTTAATCGTATCCCAGCTAGCAAAAATAGGGTCCAGACAATGACCCTTTTGATGTGTAGCTGCAGCACTTAACAGACTAAGCTGAAGTTCTTGTAGGACAAGGCGAACATCCTCTGCCTCCTTATGTAGGGAATCCTCTAAGTGGAGGTTCAGATCCCCCAACACTAACACTTTGTTGTGTTTAATCGCAATCTGAGCAACCCCTTCAAGTAAACTACTGCGGAAGTTGCCCAAGGAACCAGGAGGTCGATATATGAGGATGCCCGAGATTGCTTCATGCTTAGTGAGTTTGATCGTAAATGCGCCCGCTTCACAGTCTTCGATTTTAACTGGTTTTAAGACACACTCAAAAGGGAATTTAACAATGATGGCAATGCCACCTCCCCTTCCATTCCCTCTATCGAGTCTGTGAAGTGTAAAGCCTGGCGGAATGGTCGCCACTATATCTGGGTCCGAATGTTCTCCTAACCAGGTTTCAGTGAGGAATAGTATATGCATGTTCTCATCCTGTAGGAGATCCCACAGCTGGAGGGAATGTTTACTGATGGATCTACAATTTAAAAGACCCCCTTTGGCCATAATCGCTACCGGGTCAGGGACGTCAGGCCCTAAGCCTTTGCCACTAAATGAACAATGAGGACACGGACCTAGGTCCAGTGGCTCCATCGTGTGGTGACCATCAGTGCAAGCCGGGGGACAGAGGTCTCTCAGCCTCTTACTTGTATAGGACTGCCTACAGCCCACTCGAGATGCAGGGGTTCGCGCCCCTAGCCCCGGTCGGTCGCGGACGGGCGCAGACGGGCTTGGCTTAGGCGCGGCTTCGGCGCGCGTCCGGCGCGCCCGCTGCGCCAGCCCGCTGCGCCGTCTGGTCCCTACACACATGTTATAGGTGAGAGGAGGGCGTGAGGCCGGCGCGACTAGAGCGCAGCCCCTGCCCACACCCAAGATGGCGCCCGCCGCCGCCTCAACCGGTAAGTAAAACGGCTGGGCGAGGCTGAGAGCACAGAATTAGAGCGTGTGTAGGGGTGTCAGAGTGCCTGAAATTAATTCCCCGTTATTCTAAGATTAAAATGCCCCCCAGATTAAAAACGAACAGTTTTTAAAAAACGCGATCTAAAATCACTTATTCACCACACAAGTTCAATAGATGCTCACTGCTGCTGAAAGCTAGCTCGCAGCCCTAGTCCTCCCTCTAGGGAGAGCTCTAACAGGCAGCGAGCAGCAGAGTAGAACCTTGTTAAATACTCTGGGAGGGCGGGAGGCCGGCGCGACTAGAGCGCAGCCCCTGCCCACACCCAAGATGGCGCCCGCCGCCGCCTCAACCGGTAAGTAAAACGGCTGGGCGAGGCTGAGAGCACAGAATTAGAGCGTGTGTAGGGGTGTCAGAGTGCCTGAAATTAATTCCCCGTTATTCTAAGATTAAAATGCCCCCCAGATTAAAAACGAACAGTTTTTAAAAAACGCGATCTAAAATCACTTATTCACCACACAAGTTCAATAGATGCTCACTGCTGCTGAAAGCTAGCTCGCAGCCCTAGTCCTCCCTCTAGGGAGAGCTCTAACAGGCCGTTCTGTGTTCAAGGAGGGTATGGCATATGTGGCATTGTCACGAGTTAGAACTTTATCGGGATTGTACTTGATTGAGTGTGATGTTACAAACATTTGTGCGGATCTAGATTGTGTTAAGGAATACAATAGGTTGAGAAGAGAGTATGCGCCACATTTGCCTCAATATCCTTTGTTTGAGAAACGTGTGGTAGGCCGGAAACGAAGAAATGTGACAAATACTAGGGAGGTTGCAGCAAAAAGACGAAAAGTCGATGAACCTGATATTATAAGCAGAAACAAAAAGGATTCTGTTGAAGATGTTGTTGGTTTTCAATTTGAAAACAGTTCTGGTGTCAACTGCTATGCTAATGTAGTGGTTAATGTTTTGTTTTCTCTAGAAAATGTAAAAGAAGAGATTGTGGTCAATTCTGATCAAAGATTTTGCAGTTTGTTAAATTCTGTGTTAGAGAAATGTAGCACAGATAGAACAAAAATAGAAAGTGTGTCTGAAATTCGAAATCTGTTAGACAGATGTTCAGGCCAAACACAATTCTCTCAAAATATTCAGCAAGATTGTCAGGAGTTTTTAATGTATATACTTGATGTATTGCATGCTGAAGGTGTAGATGTAGATCACCTGTTTGGGCTTTCTTATCAATGGCAGCATGACTGCGAGAACTGTAGGGTATCAAGTAGTACTAGTGTAGACTCAGAAAGATTTATATATTTAACTTTGCCAGACAGTAAATCAGTCTCTTTTAATAAACTAGTAAAAGCAGCTGATCACAACATGGAGTGTAGCCAATGTAAATCTGAAATGATGTCCACATTATTTATACGAACATATGGCCAGTATGTTATTTTAATGTTCCAACGATGTAGGCCTGATGGAACAAAATTGACAACTTTAATAAAAAATGTTGTGGCTTCACAGTTGTCAATATCAGGAAGGACTTTTGTAACTGCAGCAATTATATATCATGACGGTCCTTCAATAACATCAGGACATTACACAGCTTATTTAAAGTCTAGAAACGGCTGGTCATTCTGCAATGATTCTGTTTTAATTTTCACAAAAAAATTGCCGTATGACCTTAAAAACTCTTACCTGGTGTTTTTAAAACCAAAATTTTAGGGAAAGAATCTCGGGATGTGCTCTGAGGAATTTCAAGAAGTTCTAATGGCTCCTACACGATTTGGCCTTGAGGATAAGTGTAGTACAGAGACATAACTTCTTACCATAACACTGGACGTCATGTTGAAATAACTGCACTTTGAATGAATTCAGAAAAGCTGGTTCTTTTTATAAGCAAATTCAAGCAGCCAATCAAAACATGGAGTAGAGGGAATGTAAGTCTGCAATGCTGTCTACTGTTTTATATTGCTTTGTGATTAAAAGTGATGTAGAGAATTTAATAATTGTAGTAGTCATAGAGATAGTGTAAGTCTGCTTCATAGTAAGCAGTATCAGTGTCATAGTAAATGTAGAACATGAGTGAGCAAGAAAGGTAAGATATTAGTAATCCAGGATTGTGAAAATGATCTTCAACATTTTAATTCTGAAAGTTGCGGAAATACAACATGACGGGATTGGCTTACAAGAATTCCAAGAGTTATAAATGGCTCTGACACGATTTGGCCTTGTGGAAACGTGTGGTAGAGAGCGAGAAGTCATTTATTGTATGTAACATGTTTTTGAAAACGATGGAGGTTTTCTTTCAGAAAGTGGCGGGTTGAAAGTAATAACAGCACAACAGAGTGTAAGCTGTTCATAGGACATCCTTCGCCGTCATGGAAAGTAAGTTAACTTTAAGGAGTTCTGAATTCTGATTTGTTATGTTGTATGGGTTTTTTAAACACAATCATTTTGATTGTGTTATTTTTCCCCGCTGTTATATGATGAATACCTTCAAGTCACTGTTTTTAGTGAAATTTGATACATTCTGAGAACAGCAAAAATAAACCATTTAACATGTATAATTAATTCTGTTCTGTTTGCATTTATGATGTACATGTAGAACTGTGTAGGAGGCATGGAGAAGGTGAGGCTTCTGTAAGTGTCAAAGTTGTTGCATACAGTGCTCATATTCTACGTAGTCTTTCATATGATAGACTACATTTCCACAATGAGATACCTAAGCAAAGGAAACACAGGTGATATGATTGTGGAATGAGCAAAAAAAATTACACGTTTTTCAATTATATTACCTGTGTTTCCTAACATTACACATCACATTGTGTAGATGAGGTTTAGGCCTGTTCCTGGAGACAGAGGAGGTCTGACATTTGTTCAAGAGTGCAGTGGACATGACACACTTGGTTGGTAGGCCTGCACATGTATTTTCTTCTCTGTATTCTTCAACAAACCTAAATTTCATCTGCAACTCTGAGTAGGACTTACCTGAAACAAATCTGTGAATAGGTTACACCTTATCGGCATCTTGAAACAATGATTTAAAATGTTAGGGTCAGATTTATGATGACCGTGCGTCTCATTTGCTCCACTGTGGGTCACTTTTGCGTAAAAGATGCACCATGTTGCAAGATAGGTTTCAGTTCATCTCCAGCAAGATACCATCACTTTGAAATGTATATAATTAGCACTGTGTAGCGGACATGCAGAAGCTGAAGCTTTTCTAAGTGTCAAAATTGTTGTATACACTGCTCAACTTCTGTGTACTGTTTGATATGCTAGACTCCATCTGCACTATGAGATACCTAAGCAAAGGCAACACAGGTGATGTGATTGTGAAATGAGGAAAATAAACTCCACATTTTTCAATTACATCACCTGTGTTTCCTAAGTTTACGAATGACATTGTGCAGATGAAGTTTAGGTCTGTCCACGGACACAGAAGAGGTCTGGCCTTTGTTCAAGAGTGAAGTGGACATGACTTACTTCATTAGTAGGCCTTCACATGTATTATCTCCTCTGTATTCTTCAACAAGTGTAAATTTGATCTGCAACCCTGAGTAGGCCTCACCTTAAACAAACCTCTGGATAGGCCACACCTTATTGTCATCCTGAATCAATTATTTAACATGTTAGGGACAGATTTATGATAGGTGTATGCCTCTTTTGCGCCACTGTGCGTCACTTTTGTGACGCAGTCGCGGTTGAAAAGATTTGCTATGAGGCGACAAAATTATAAAATGATGCATCTAGGCAGATGTGTCATGCTGTAAAAAAACAATGCCACATGAAACCGATGCAGCAGTCATGGAAAAGATGCACAATGTTGCAAGATAGGACTCACTTTATCTGCATCAAGATACTGTTAGTTTAAAATGTATATTTTTAGGACTGTGTAGGGGCATGGAGAAGCAGAGGCTTCTGTAAGTGTCAAAGTTCTTGAAAAACTATTTGTCCTTCAATCTTTTCCCTTGTCTTTTCTAATTTTTTAAAAACATGTTTTAATATTTTTCAAATGTTTGTTCTCTCTTTCACAGATTGAAAGTATAAAAAGAACAAATGACTAACTTAACGACAATTATAAGGTAAATGTTTTGTACTCTTTTTGTTATATTTCTATCACATTTAACTTCTATTAGTTCCACTGCTTCATTACTTTAAGCATCACTTTCCTGCCTTTGCTACTTCCCTCATTCCTTTCTCTATTACTTAATTACTCTACTCCTTCACTATTTTTCTTAGTCCCTCTCTTCTCATACTTCTTCACTCTTGGTCACTCACTCTGTCTCTATTACTTTCACTGTTTCTGACTGATCTAAAAATTTTTTTTTTAAAAGAACAGTAAGTATAAGGGAAGGAAACAGACAGTTATGTTAAAAGAAAGACAGCTATAGGGAGTAAACTAGGGATACTGTTACCCGCAATCCTCTGCTGATGATGTCACTGACCATGTCATGAATGATGTAATATGTGACATCATCAGCAGTGGATTACGGGTAACAGTATCTCTAGTTTACTTCCCTATAGCTGTCTTTCTTTTAACATAACTGTCTGTTTCCTTCCCTTATACTTACTGTTCTTTTTTTAAAAACATTTTTTTTGGTTCGCTCCCGGTTCGCGTACCGGCGAGCGAACTGGGAAGCGAACCAAGAGAAATAGAGGTTGGCAGAGTTCCAAATATTCTACCAATTTTTTTATAACGGGGAGGTAGTTCTGAAAAGAACTTTTTTTTATTGTTTTTGTTGTTTTATATTTTTTTATTATTTTTCTGAACATTTTTTTACTTTTTTTGAATTTTTCTCAACGGTTTTATATATTTTTTTGGGGGGGGAAACGAAAACGATTCATTGTAAAGGGCTCAACAGGAGCAACAAAAAAAAAAGAATTTATTGTTTGGGGCGTTTCGGACAAACATAAGCATGATTGTCAATAGCTCTGTTGATCAGAGTGATGCTACTTTCTCTGTAGCAAATGAATCCATTGCAAAGTACGCAGACTTGTTTTACTTCCCCGAATCTCATTTGTATATTTGGCACCATCTCCCTGCCCTCTGGTCCCGTCACTTCCGGTACAACAGATCTTCTGGCCATAATAGGGGGATTATCTAGTTCGTTACGTAACTGTGCAGCACTGTAGTTGTTAGGATGCCACCTAGTCATATGGCGATGCATTGTGTAGTTTCCGTAACTGTATTTCTTCTCGGTCCCTCTGGACAGTCTATCTTGACATATAAGGCAAGTTACGTATCTTGCATTTACTTTTTTCTGGCCTTTGGGAAATTTAAAAAATTGCCAAATAAAATTTTCTTTCAGGTGAGACCTCCTGGGCTCCTCAGGCAAAAAATGCCTCTCTTCCTGCTCTTCCTCCTCTTCCTCTTCTTCCTCTTCTTGCTGAATTATAACTTCAGCAGGTGGTCCTCTCTTCCTTGGATGTGGTGGAGGTGGTGGGGAAGCACCAGCTGAAGCTACTAAAGAAGCCATTGCTCACTGGTAACAAAGGGTCTTTCTCTCACAAAGATGAAAGTCAGAGTGAGGAAAGAAGGAGGGGTTTTCATCATTTGGGAAAAACAATAGTTCTCAACCAATGAAAAGTGTTAATTTTAGATTACATGACCTAGTCTTACATCATTAGGAAACCAAAAGTGAAATGAACCAATGAAAAGTGTTATTACCAAGTAACATGACCTGCTGTGTTTACGTTACGCGCTTTGCGCCGCCTCCCGGTTTGCTTCCGGGAACCTGCGCTTCGCGCCTCGCTTCGCGTACCAGTTCGCTTCCGGGTACGCTAACGTAGCACGTCATATGACGTATCACGCGACAACGCGAAACGTCATGCGGACGCGACGCGTCACGATGTTGTTTTCTAACGCGGCAGTTGCGCTAAAAGAACGTTTACCGGTTCGCTGACTATTTCGCGGCATCAAGGTGAGCTAACGGGAAGCTTCCCGATTCGCGAAGCGGGAGCGAAGAAAAAAAAATATTTAAAAAAAAAATTATTAATAAACATATAAAATATATTTTTGGATTTAAAGAAGAATACATTTTACAGCTACAGATATTAGCTTTTAAAAAAACCAATGAAATTCACTGAAAAAACCATAGGTTATAGACCATATATAGTTAGGAATTAGCATTTACAAAACCTTGAAAATTCACTGAAAAAACCATAGGTTATAGACCATATATAGTTAGGAATTAGCATTTACAAAACCTTATTTTACTCACACAAAACCATTGAAATTCCATATATAGTTAGTTGCACTAACTATATATCGCGCACCCGCAATCCACTGCTGATGATGTCACATATTACATCATTCATGACATGGTCAGTGACATCACTGATGACATCACTGATGACATCTCAAATGACATCACTGATGACATCACTGATGACATCTCAAATGACATCACTGATGACACCACTGATGACATCTCAAATGACATCACTGATAACATCTCAAATGACATCACTGATGACATCACTGATGACATCTCAAATGACATCACTGATGACATCACTGATGACATCTCATTTGACATCAATGGTCACATCACTGATGATATCATTCATGTGACAATACAATGCATCTCCTCACACTTTAATATAACCTCTGTTACACCCAGTGTTAAATACAGAATATAATTTTTTAAACCATTGACACACCAATACTAGTTACTACATACGCCCTCACTGATTCTTATGTCTACACACACATTCACTCATTCACCCATACAATCATTCATACATACAATCACTCATCTTTACAACACTATCATATGCACTCATACACCTATACAGACACTCACACTCTGCCACTCATCCATGGAGTTACTCACACACCTAGTCAGTCCTGTAAAGAATCAATCACACTTCCATTTTCTAATCTATACAGTTAAACATAGAGTACCTTACATTTTCAAACATATACTAACACATACTTACTCTCTTATACAATCATTGATACAAGAACACATTGATCTGCACAGAGTCACACATCTCCCAGCCAGCCACACACACACTCAGTCTCCCATACAAATACTTGGACAATCAATCAATAACCCATATAGTTACTCATATAGCTACTGATTAACACATGCAGCAGTTTACAGAACAACAGACAGAATGATGCACAAATTAAGACAGTTTAGTCACTAACCCATGCACTCAGTGAGACACATTTAATCACTCACTCATACAGTCAGTCACGCACCTACTAAATCCTTCATCCAGACACTTCTACATCTACTCATTCTTCAATATGTAAAACATATTTAAACTTTACAGAAACACACAGTCACTGGATGATGTCATCAGTGATGTCATCAGTGATGTCATTTGAGATGTCATCAGTGATGTCATCAGTGATGTCATTTGAGATGTCATCAGTGATGTCATCAGTGATGTCACTGACCATGTCATGAATGATGTAATATGTGACATCATCAGCAGTGGATTGCGGGTGCGCGATATATAGTTAGTGCAACTAACTATATATGGAATTTCAATGGTTTTGTGTGAGTAAAATAAGGTTTTGTAAATGCTAATTCCTAACTATATATGGTCTATAACCTATGGTTTTTTCAGTGAATTTTCAAGGTTTTGTAAATGCTAATTCCTAACTATATATGGTCTATAACCTATGGTTTTTTCAGTGAATATATATATATATATATTCACTGAAAAAACCACAGGTTATAGACCATATATAGTTAGGAATTAGCATTTAGAAAACCTTATTTTACTCACACAAAACCATTGAAATTCCATATATAGTTAGTTGCACTAACTATATATCGTGCACCCGCAATCCACTGCTGATGATGTCACATATTACATCATTCATGACATGGTCAGTGACATCACTGATGACATCACTGATGACATCTCAAATGACATCACTGATGAGATCACTGATGACATCATCCAGTGACTGTGTGTTTCTATAAAGTTTAAATATGTCTTACATATTGAAGAATGAGTGGATGTGTAAGTGTCTGGACGAAGGATTTAGTAGGTGCATGACTGACTGTATGAGTGAGTGATTAAATGTGTCTCACTGACTGCATGGGTTAGTGACTAAACTGTCTTAATTTGTGCATCATTATGTCTGTTGTTCTGTAAACTGCTGCATGTGTTGATCAGTAGCTATATGAGTAACTATATGGGTTATTGATTGATTGCCCAAGTATTTGTATGGGAGACTGAGTGTGTGTGTGGCTAGCTGGGAGGTGTGTGACTCTGTGCAGATCAATCTGTACTTGTATCAATGATTGTATAAGAAGGTAAGTATGTGTTAGTATATGTTTGAAAATGTAAGGTGCTCTATGTTTAACTGTATAGACAAGAAAATGGAAGTGTCATTGATTCTTTACAGGACTGACTAGGTGTGTGAGTAACTCCATGGATGAGTGGCAGACTGTGAGTGTCTGTATAGGTGTATGAGTGCATATGATAGTGTTGTAAAGATGAGTGATTGTATGTATGAATGATTGTATGGGTGAATGAGTGAAGGTGTGTGTAGACGTAGCAATCAGTGAGTGCGTATGTAGTAACTAGTATTGGTGTGTCAATGGTTTCAAAAATTATACTCTCTTTTTAACACTGGGTGAAACAGAGGTTATATTAAAATGTGAGGAGATGCATTGTATTGTCACATGAATGATATCATCAGTGATGTGGTCATTGATGTCAAATGAGATGTCATCAGTGATGTCATCAGTGATGTCATTTGAGATGTCATCAGTGATGTCATCAGTGATGTCACTGACCATGTCATGAATGATGTAATATGTGACATCATCAGCAGTGGATTGCGGGTGTACGATATATAGTTAGTGCAACTAACTATATATGGAATTTCAATGGTTTTGTGTGAGTAAAATAAGGTTTTCTAAATGCTAATTCCTAACTATATATGGTCTATAACCTGTGGTTTTTCCAGTGAATTTTCAAGGTTTTGTAAATGCTAATTCCTAACTATATATGGTCTATAACCTATGGTTTTTTCTGTGAATTTCATTGGTTTTTTAACAGCTAATATCTGTAGCTGTAAAATGTATTCTTCTTTAAATCCAAAAATATATTTTATATGTTTATGAAGAATTTTTTTTTTTAATATTTTTTTTTCTTCGTTCCCGCTTCGCGAATCGGGAAGCTTCCCGTTAGCTGACCTTGATGCCGCGAAATAGACCGCGAGCCGGTAAACGTTTCTTTACCGCAAGTGCCGCGTTAGAAAACAACACCGTGACGCCTCCCGTCCGCATGACGTTTCACGTTGTCGCGTGATACGTCATATGACGTGCTACGTTAGCGAACTGGTACGCGAAGCGAGTCGCAAAGCGCAGGTTTCTGGAAGCAAACCGGTAGGCCCTGCAAAGCGCTTAACGTAAACACAGCAAGTCATGTGACTTGGTAATAACACTTTTCATTGGTTCATTTCACTTTTGGTTTCCTAATGATGTAAGACTAGGTCATATAATCTAAAATGAACACTTTTGATTGGTTGAGAACTCTTGTTTTTCCCAAATGATGAAAATCCCTCCTTCTTTCCTCACTCTGACTTTCATCATTGTGAGAGAAAGACCCTTTGTGATCACTGAGCAATGGCTTCTTTAGTAGCTTCAGCTGGTGCTTCCCCACCACCTCCACCACATCCAAGGAAGAGTGGACCACCTGCTCAAGTTATAATTCAACAAGAAGAAGAAGAAGAGGAACAGGACGACGAGCACGAAGAGAGGCAGTTTTTGCCTGAGCAGCCCAGGACGTCTCACCGGAAAGAAAACTTCATTTGGCAATTTTTTTAAATTCCCAAAGGTCAGAAAAAAGTAAATGCAAGATACGTAACTTGCCTTATATGTCAAGATAGACTGTCCAGAGGAACCGAGAAAAAATACAGTTTCGGAAACTACACAATGCATCGCCATATGACTAGGTGGCATCCTAACAACTACAGTGCTGCACAGTTTCGGAACGACCTAGATAATCTCCCTATTATGGCCAGAAGATCTGTTGTACCGGAAGTAACGGGACCAGAGGGCAGGGAGATGGTGCCAAATATACAAATGAAATTTGGTGAAGTAAAACACACCTGCGTATTTTGCGATGGATTCATTTCCTACGGAGAAAAAAGCATCACTCTGATCAACAGAGCTATTGACTATCATATGCAAGTTTGTACGAAACGCCCAAAATAATGAATACTTCTTTTTTTGTTTTGTTGCTCCTGTTGAGCCCTTTACAATGAATCGTTTTCATTGCCCCCTCCAAGAAAAACCCCAAAAAATATAAAACTTCAGAAAAATTCAAAAAAAGTAAAAAAATGTTCCGAAAAATAATAAAAAAAATATAAAACAACAAAAACAATAAAAAAAAAAGTTCTTTTCAGAACTACCTCCCCGTTATTAAAAAATTGGTACAATATTTGGAACTGTGCCAACCTCTATTTCTCTTAGTTCGCTTCCCAGTTCGCTCGCCGGTACGCGAACTAGAAGCGAACCAAAAACAGTAAGTATAAGGGAAGGAAACAGACACTTATGTTAAAAGAAAGACAGCTATAGGGGAGTAAACTAGAGATACTATTACCCGTAATCCACTGCTGATGATGTCACATATTACATCATTCATGACATGCTCAGTGACATCATCAGCAGAGGATTGCGGGTTTTTTGGCAACGTGCCTTATCCACGGTTTAATAACGCTGCCTTTTGCTTTATATAAGTTTTCAAATTTTATGAAATATATACCAATAGGTCGTTATGAACCTTTAGGTAGTGCTTTTCTTCATGAGGTCTGGTCGCTTCCATACACATACAGATGTTTCAAAGATGATCAAGAAGTTTATCTGAATGGAGAGGAATGCACTGAGACGCCAGATCATTCACTAATGTGTAGGCACATACAGTTACACGGTTCATGCAACAAACACCGACCAAATATGGCTTGCGTGTTGCAAGGCACGCCAGTTCCTGCTATCATCCCCACGTTCAAGTTGTTGGAAAATGGTAGTTATTTGATGCTCAATAATGAAGATTGTTCTGAGTTAATTGAAAAGGGTCTGCACCTCTGTACGGGTGTTCGCTATGTGAAGCACGAAAGTTTCACGGGCCGAACTCAAGGCCACCTCTCTCTGAGACAAAAGAGCTCTTATTCTTGCCATGCCGTTGAAATCTGTCCCAAGGTTGGTATTTGTGGCCAGATTGAAAACTCCCTATGTTCATGTGTGGGAGGAAATAGAACATTTCTGCAGCAAATAACCCGTTCACTTACTGTTACGATAAAAGGAATACTTTTAATTCAGATTTGCCTTTCAATTTCAGCAAGATGGTTCCGACTATCTTTAACGCATCCTCCACAAAGACCCTGGCGCACTTTTTTAAAGTTGTTACCAGTGGTCTCGTGACTTCATTTGAGAAAATCTTTGGAGTCATCCCTGCTTCCTTTCATTCCATTTTCTCCACTCCGGTTCGTGGATTGGCATTTTTACTTGCATTACCAGCGGACGCTCTTGTGCTTTTTTACATTTTTAAATATGGATGTCCCTCCTATGCAACCTCCCACCCTGCAGCTGCTGACACTGTTCCGCAATCGCATGCTAGAATATTATGGCACAATGCCGTTGGCGATATTAAGCACGGCATATGGATTATCTTTTCGATTCTCCTACTTCACCTGTGTCCAGCCTGTATTTCACTGCCTGACCTGTGATTTCGATTGGGCCATTGATTTGTGTCTCTGCGGACCGGTTTCTCCTGACGTCGACTTTAATCAGCTGATGACTCCTATCATTACTCACGAGTTGGTTTGTCCTGGCGAAAGGATTATGGCTGTGGCATTGATGCATGGACTACTTGGTCCCTGGAATTTACTGGCGGCAGCACAGTCTTTCTTGGAACAGAGCTTTCTTGAAAACCCACCGAGCTGTCCTCTGATGGTGATAGAGGATCCGGTGCTGGGAGAGCACGTATGTTCTTTTCCGCTTTTAAATTGGATGGCTGAACTGTTTTCGGATGAAGACGGTGACTTCCTATTGGAGGCTGTTGCAGCTTATTTTGCATACACAGTTATGTCATAGACCTTTTTCATGTTTGATATGCTGAGTACTAGCATTTCATTGACAATTCATTGACTTATTTGTCAAGTTTTTATTATTTACCTTGCCTATTGGCTTAAGACTCAATAAAGTACTTGGCTGTTTTATTTTTCTTTAGCATTAAATTTTCCTAGTTTTTAATGCTTTACCTTGCGGACCGTCCACATATAAACTTGCAATCTGCTCTCATGAGATGGCACTTCTATTATCTTATTCAGTTCGTTTCCGGATCATGGGGAGGTGTCATCTAGGTCCTGGATATCTTTACACCGTGTTAAGTTAGCATGGGCTCATTACCGGTTTAAACGCCATTTTTCCTTTTTTGCAACTTCTGCACACGACACTTAGTTGTTGCTTTAGCTTTCCACCTAGTAGTTCATCGTGGTTTACATGAGAATAATATGTTATTGCTCTACTATCTGCTTTGCTTGTTAAACTATATCTGTACAGCGAGTGCTAAAGTTTCAAGAACAACACGATACAGAATTGTTATGAGGTCTGATCTCCACGACTTCATACTCATAACATAAGTGCAACTTCTGCCAATTCTGGGCATGAGGCGAGTTTTATATTGCTTTGCCGAACACACATACACAACAGTTGATGCGGTTCACATGAAGAGAGAGCTGGTGTATGCTGATGTGATTCCTTCAAATCTAAGACACTAAAGTATGGGCACGCCCTAAACCAACACAAAGAGACCTTCTTAGCAAATAATATAATATGTGTATTAGGGAGGGTGAGATATAAGCAGCCGCGGGCCGTGGAGGGAGTTACGGTGGGGCAGGGAGGCGGGGAGGGGGAGAAGCAGGGTGGAGCCCTCTCTACCTTGCCCCTCCCCCTCCCCGCCTCCCTGCCCCACCGTAACTCCCTCCACGGCCCGCGGCTGCTTATAAGTGTTGCTAACTCTTATTCATTTACTGCATGTTAACATACTGTCACCATTCGCTTTTTATGTACTAGTAACTATGCTGGTAATTTTGCTACTGATAATATGTGTACTTCTATTATCTAAGATACTACGCCTGAGAAGACGGCATTAGTAAATAAACATTTCAAATACACATGTGTTCTTCTTAACTCCATGTTCTGGTTTCTAAGAAATATATAACGACCGACTGTTCATGAGTTCCACGTATCCTGAGGTACTATAAGTTCATATTCTGGATTGTCTAAACATTGAGAGTTTGTTATATCCAATGTGACACTGTACCTAGCTTGCTAAGGAGTTTTTGATTACTAACGTGAGTTTTGGGACACCCTAATTCGCCGAGGTTCCAATCCTCTGTCCACAGTTCTGTGTGAGAACAGAAACCCTGCGACAGGGGCACCCCCGACCCTTGCTGGAGCTTCATCACACTTGCAATACAACTCCAGCAATGCGCCACCTTTACGGCACAGATACATCACGCATCTGTGCTGTTTTTGCCCCATGATGCGCCGCATTGTAAATGCAGCACACCATAGGTGACGGAACAGCGGCACAGAATGACTAACACATCCCTGGTGATGCGCCAGTCATCATAAATGTATCCCTATGCTTCTTATCTTGTTAGAGATGAACCGCCATATGTATCATCAAAGTTTTTTGCATTTCCTAAATAGCGAACTTTAAGGAATAAATAGCGATTCTTTACCATTCCTAGTTTGCGATTAGCTATTTGCTAATTACAAATTACCCATTCATTTCCTTCATTTCCATAGGGCGGTTGGACTCACTTTTAGCTCGAACGGCTGAATGGATTTCCACGAAACTTGGCAAAATTGTAGGGACTGGTAGCCCGATGTGCCTTTGCTATGTCTCAAGATATATGCTCCAGTGGTTTTTACGAAAATTAACTTTGAAAAATATATATTGGGCTACATTGGCCTATATATATGTTGGAGCCCAAATGTAGCCCAATGTAGCCCAATGAAGCCCAATGTAGCCCAATGTAGCCCAAAGATGGCCGCCAGACACACAAAAAAACAAATGTAGCCCAAATATCAGCCAGATGTAGCCCAACTATAGCCCAGTGACAGAATGACCAATCAGCTTCGCAAACCTCCGTTACGCGAAGCGGAGCGCTGTTACAGATATATATCTTTTTTTGAACGTTAATTTCTCAAAATCCACTGGAGCACATATATTGAGACCTAGCAAAGGCACATCGGGCTACCAGTCCCTAATATTTTGCCAAGTTTCGTGCAAATCCATTCAGCCGTTCGATTATTATTATTATAATTTTTTTTTGCCCCGCGGGGCCCTTTTAAAACCTCCACATCAAACCTAGGGGGTCAGCGAGGATCTACTATGCCCCCTTATAGTTATTTCCCCCTTTGTTTTGACCTCCTCTTGTCTCTCGATCCTACCGAGAGACAAGATGGCGGCCGCTACGGACTTTTTGGAATGTTGACAGACGCCGGAGAACCAATCAGCTTCGCTTCACAAAGCTCCGTTGCGCGTAAAGTACGCGAACCGGAGCGCTGCCTGGTCCGCTGTTACAGATATATATCTTTTTTTAAACGTTAATTTCTCAAAATCCACTGGAGCACATATATTGAGACCTACAAAAGGCACATCGGGCTACCAGTCCCTACAATTTTGCCAAGTTTCGTGCAAATCCATTCAGCCGCTCGGGCTAAAAGTGAGGCCAACCGCCCTATGGAAAACTCAATGTTAAAAACACGTTTTGGGACCCCCCTTTTTTCTCGGCCCCCCCTTGACGAACCCCCCCCAAATTTTCAAGGGCTGCTCAGAAACAAAATGTGCCATTTTCCTGAAAATTTCAGCCAATTCCGTCCACAAACGCCAAAGTTATTAGACATAGAATTTTCAAAAAACCCATAGAGAAAAAATCCTAACTATATATACCTACTGGCGACCGCCAGTAGGTAATATATATATATATAAAAATATACTTTCAGGCATAAAGTGACAAATAAATTATGCAAAAAAGAAGCAGAGAACTCTGGGTAGTTCTCAAGTTTAGGTGGAAAGCAGCTCCTGTATAGAGCACTCTCAACACCAGCGACATTCTAGATCTGCTTACCTCAAATGTCTGCTTTTCTATCAAAGTCTTTAAGCATAGCATTAGCACAGTGCTATCCAGGACAAGATAGAAATGGACGAAGTATTTTGCTATTTCTACAGCAACGTTTTTAAGCATAGAACTAGCACAGTGCTGTCCTTGCCGAGCTGTAAAATGACAAAAGCCATTTATGACTCCAAGCACAGTATTACAGCTTTGAATTGGTAAAATACCAATCAAGCCAACCTGACATGAATAAAAGCAACCCCTGACACAGTGTTTCGCTCTAATTAGAGCTCTTCACAGAGGTATAGCTTTGTCCAGACACAAGGGCGCACCCAGTACAAGTAAAAAAAATACCCTTTCAGGCATAGAGTGACTTGTACAAAACCATGGAAATTCACTTCTACAAAACCATAGAAATTCGTCCGTTATAATTAGTAGACCTAAATATAACTCACACCCCCTGATGATGTCACATATTACATCACTCATGACATTCTCAATGACATCACTCATGACATCACTGATGACATATTAAATGACATCACTCATGACATCACTGATGACATCATCCAGTGAATGTGTGTTTCTGTAAAGTATAAAAATATGTTTTATATATATATGTCAAGGTGTATTGAAGTATGAGTGGGTGTATGAGTGTCTGAATGGATGATTTAGTAGGTGTGTGACTGACTGTATAAGTTAGTGATTAAATGTGTCTTACTGGGTTAGTGACTAAACTGTGTGAACGTCTTTACTAGTCTGTTAGTTGGTGTGTAAGCGGCTGCATTGCTTGGTGAGTAGCTACATGAGTGTCTATATGGGTTATTTATTGGTTGACTGAGTATCTGTATGGGTGCCTGAGTGTCTTTGTGGGTGGGTGGGGGTGTGTGAATGTGCATATATATGTGAGTGGTTGTTTCACTGGGTGTATGGGTTCCAGAGTGCAATTGGAAACAGCTGTATGGGTGGGTGAGTGTGTGTATGGGTGTATTGGTGAGTGAATGGATGTCTCAGTGGGGCATGTGTGCATGACTACATATGTTTTAAAGCAGTATATGTGAGTATTGGAGTATAAAAATGACTATATATGAGAGTGAGTGATTGCAAGAGTATCTGTATGGATGAGTGTATGTTTCTATGAGTGATTGCTTAAGAGAAAAAATATGTGTTAGTATCTGTATAAATAAGTATGGTGGTGTGTGTATGACTGTATAAGCAAGGAAATAGGTGTGTGATTGTTTCTTTGCATGACCAACCAGGTGTATGAGTAACTCTTTGGGTGAGTGGCAGTGTGTGAGTGTCTATATGGGTGTATGAGTGGATATATCAGTGGCTGTATAGATGAATGACTGTGTATATGAGTGACTGTATGGGTTAGTGTGTGTAGACGTATGAATCACTGAGCAGGTATGTACTAACTGCTATTGGTCTGTCTATGGTTTCGATATTGGTGGAATGTATTTTTGAGTGGGTGTATGAAAGATTTTATAAGGGTATGAGGAGGTGCATCTGATGATCATGTGGACGATGTCATCAGTGATGTCATTTGAGATGTCATCAGTGATGTCACTGAGCATGTCATGAGTGATGGAACAGAAGAGGTGTGGCGCCGCGGCTAGGGCGACTGACTCTGGAATCTGGGGATCACGGTTCGATCCCCTGCACTGGTGGCAGATTAGCGCAGCACCATGTGACTCTGGGCAATAGCTTGCTTAATCTTCCCGACTGCCCCCAGCGCCGAGAGACCCTTACGGGTGATTGTGCACTTTACAAATGTGGATTATTATATTATTATTAATATTACTATGTAATATGTGACATCATCATCAGTGCATTGTGGGGGCGCGAGTTATAGTTAGGTCTACTAACTATAACGGCCAAATTTCTATGGTTTTGTACGAGTGAAATCTAGAACTAACTATAAAGTCCCTGAAACCTATGGTATTTTCTGTGAATTTCTAAGGTTTTTTAAATGCTAATTTCTAACTATAATGTCCCTGAAACCTATGGTTTTTTCAGTGAATTTCAAAGGTTTTTCAAATGAAAATTTCTAAGTATAACGTCTCTAAAATCTATGGTTTTTTCAGTGAATTTTAAAGGTTTTTTAAATGTTAATTTCTAACTATAACGTCCCTGAAACCTATGGTTTTTTCAGTGAATTCCTAAGGTTTTTTAAATGCTAATTTTTAACCATGCCTACAAAGGTAGGACATGTGAAGAAAGAGGAAGAAAAGTGCAGAAAGAAGCAAGACAAATGCAAAAAGATGCAACAGAAGTTCAGAAGGACGAAGAAAATTGCAGTACAGGAAAAAGAAGAGATGTGCAGAAAGAACCAACAGAGGAGCAGAAAGTCCTCCTGTGCCCCCAACATTTTGTCATGGGTACTGGTGAGAACTGACTCAGACTAACCAGGCCCAGAGCCAATGCTATGCTAAAAGACACTTAGAATACAGTGAAACCACCTATATACACTAAGAAACACTATGTGTTGGGGTACCTCCGTGATTAGCATGATCTCCTCTGTATTTGCCATGAGTTAATGCCTGGGTCATTGCATGAGTACATGAGTCGTGACTCGATGATTAGAGTGGTACAAGGAGAGTGCATGGTGATTTTATAAGTGGTTGGGTTTTGGCGCAGTGATTGGATAAGCACATAGGATTGGCTGGATGACTGGAAGACTGCATAGGTAGTACCAGGGAGATTACTGGACTGCATAGGTAGTCCTCAAGGTATTGCAGCAGTGCATGTGTTAGTGACTTGGTCATTGCATGAGTACATGGGTACTGAGTGGATAATTAGAGTACTGCAAGGAGAGTGCGTGGTGAATTTATAAATGCTTGGGTATTGGAGGGGTGTTTGGATTAGTACATGGTAGTGGCTGAGTGACTGGAGGGTTGCACACGGAGTGACAGTGTGATTGCGGGACTGCATGGGTACTACCTGGGGAATTGAAGGAGCAAATGAGAAGTGTGTAAGTGGGTACAGGACTGTATAGGCAGGGCATATGGGATTGTAACAGTGATCAGTTTGTGCCTGGATCATTGCATGAGTACTTAGCTACTGACTGAAAGATTATAATACTGCAAGGAGAGTGCCTGAGTGAATTTATAAGTGCTTGGGTATTAGCAGAGAGTTTGGATTAGCACATAGTAGTGGCTGAGTGACTGGAGGAGTGCATGAGGAGTAACAGGGTGATTGCTGGACTACATGGGTACTACTGTCAGAACTACATGCTTACTCAACTATAGTGGCTTACCAGTTTGTGCACAGGAACAGAGATGCTTGGTCCCAAATACCTCTCAGCAATGTTAGTAGGTATTTAAACAGAACCTCCAAACCATTACTTCGGGGGATGGGGGGAATTGGATAAAATAATAAACAAAGAAGAGACTGGTCCAGAATCAGCTCCCTCAGTCAGCTACTGGCAGACGTTGTTTGTTCTTTTACTGGAACCTAGAAATCAACACACCATTACAATCCTGTACACCCCTACTCTGTGTTCTAAAACTTATTCTTCTGTCTTATCTCACCCACCCTGTGCTTCTGGACTTTTAGCTTCTCTTCTGTCTTTCTGTTGAATTTCTATCTTCCACACCAGCTAGTTGTTACTAAAGAAAAATATAAATATCAACACCTCTTATTAATTGGTCTCAACTAATCTCTACAATGTTTCTGTTCAAGAGGTAAGTGCACTTACTTCACTAGCTAGGTGTGCCTTCTTATAAATGGTTGTCTGTTATTCTTTCTTCTCTTTTAATAGCTGCTTAATCTCATTTGAACTTCTTATTTAACTGCTGCCTCTTTTGTATCTTACTTCTGTACTCTGATTTGTCTCTCACAGGGTCTGAAGAAACTGCAACACTTTTCTAGAAGTCCAGGTCAGTATATACATATTTACAAGAAATAATTTTTCATCATACTGTGGTCTAGTTGATTTGAAAACTGACTTTCTTTTTCTCTTGCTCGTTTACTTTTAGAGTTCTCAGAGGTTCTACTCAGATGCAATGTCAGGTAAGAATTCTTTTTTATACAATTGACATTTCTCTCTATGGTCACTTAGTTTGATTCTTTGTCGCTTCGCTGAAACTTCTGCTCCTCTCTCTCTCTCTCGCCTGTTACTCAGAACTCGTAGCTCTCTCTCTCACTTCGACCGCTTGACACTTCTCAGATAACGCTCTCGGCTCACTTCGACCGCTTGACACTTCTCTGATAACGCGCTCGGCAAAAAACTCGCGTTTTGCACAGAGCGCCGACTTTCACTCGACAGGATGACTAAGACTCGCCAGACTCTTGAAGGAGTTTCTTTTGTTTGCTTTCATGTCAGGAATTTACTGGGGAACTGAACGCAGATTTAATGCGTCATTCCCCGACAGATACTTTGGTGAAGTGCGCCGATTCAGGTGCGCTCGCGCTGCACCTTAATCTCCCTGCTGCTGCTGCAGAGAGACTAGACCGCTAACCTGGATTCCGGCTTCGGTGGCCATCTTCTGCCGCCATTGCCGGACCCACTCTGTCCATCTGTTCCCACCAAGGTTCTCCTGACTTTTGTGGGGCAGGTTAATACTGCAAATGACGGAACCCGGTGTAGGGGTCCTGACAGTACCCCCCAACAAGGTAGCTTCTCTCTCCCTTGGTTTTGTGGGGAACCGTTGATGAAATGACCTAATTAACCTAGGGGCATGAACATCCTCATTCAGTTCCCAAGACCGCTCCTCAGGACCGTAGCCCTTCCAGTCTATTAAATAGTACAATTTTCCTCTGGACCTTTTGGAATCCAAAATTTCTTTTACTTCAAACTCAGTTCCTCTTTATAGCTGACTTGGTTTTGGGGGCAGTTGAGTTCTCAAATCGGTGGAGGCCTTTTTTAATAAAGAAACGTGAAACACTGAGTGAATCTTTAACTTTGGGGGTAGTTTCAATCGATAAGTAACCTGATTGATTCTTTCTTCCACTGGGTAAGGCCCAATAAATCAGGGTTGAAATATCCGGAATCCCTTTAATCTTAAGTTTTTTGTGCTCAACCAGACTCGATCTCCAGAAATCAAAGGAGGGCCCTCACGTCTCTTTCGATCAGCGTAACCCTTATACTTTTCTTTAGCCTTTCTCAAATTGTCTACTGTCCTTAACTGTATTTGGTGTAAATGTGAAACTACCTCTTTTACTGCGGAGACAGTTATATCAGTTTGTCTAATAGTAGCATTTGGGTGCCTGCCATAAATTAAGAAAAAGGGGGAGAACCCTGTCGAACTATTCCTTGCATTATTATGGGCAAACTCTGCTGTCTACAGATAATCCGACCACTCTCCTTCCTCCTTTAACAGAAATAGTCGCAGATATTGTTCTAGTTCCTGGTTCGCTCTCTATGTCTGCCCATCAGTCTCAGGGTGGTAACTAGTGGAGAATCTAACTTCCGTTCCTAACCCTTCCATAAGGGCCCTCCAGAAATGCGATACAAACTGGGAACCTCTGTCTGAAATCACTATTTTTGGTATTCCATGAATCTTAACTATCTGGGAACTGAAATGAGCATCTAACTGTTTGGCAGAAGGAACCCCCTTTAGTGCTGTAAAATGGGCCATCTTGGAAAAGGCATCCACTACTACTAGGATTGTATCGCACCCCTGACTATTGGGTAAGTCCGTGATGAGATCTAATGTGACTTTATGCCATGGGTAAGGGGGCGTGGGTAAGGGCTGCAATAGACCCTTCGGAGCCTGCCGTTCCGACTTTCCCTGAGCGCAAATCTCACAGGACTTAACATATCTCTCAATATCAGAAGTCATCTTCGGCCACCAATAGTGTCATAATTAATTCTTCAGTCTTGGCTTCTCCCTTATGCCCAGCTAATCTATCATCGTGGCATTCACGCATTACTTGTTGTTGTAATTCCGTAGTGGGGATATACAAGGCGTCTTGGTGATAGGGCAATTGCCGAATGATTTGCCTTTTCGAGTCTTCTCTTGCCCAATCCAGCATAGCTTCAGCACTCATAACCTCTGTGATCTTTTTTCCAAACTGACTGAGGTCGTAGCTCCAATAATCCTTGCACTTGGAATGATTGGTTGATTCTCTGTAACAGTTTTTTGAGCCTCCGTGCCAATTCTGGATAACGCATCTGCCTTCCCATTTTGAGCCCCAGGACGATATGTGATCACGAAATCGTAGTCTGCAAAATACAAAGACCATCTTAATTGTCTGGGTGTAAGAGTTCTGGCAGTTTTTAAGAATTTTAAGTTGCGATGATCTGTAAACACTGTTACTTGATGTTGGGCTCCCAACAAATATTGTCGCCACTCCTTAAAAGCGTCCTTAATAGTTAGCAGCTCCTTCTCTGTGATGGTGTAATTGACCTCTGCCTGAGTCAGTTTTCGGGATCGGTAAGCGACTGGGTGCAATTGTCTCGTGGTTTTGTGCCGTTGAGACAATACTCCACCCACCGCTTGGTCTGACGCATCTGTCTCAACATAGAAGGGTTCAGTCGGATCTGCATGTAACAGGACCGGTGCGGTGGTAAAATCCTTCTTCAAAGATTGGAAGGCTTCCTCCGACTCTTTTGACCATTCGAACTTGATTCCTTTTCTCAGCAATTTAGTAAGAGGGAGAATCTTCCTGGATAATTCACTAAGAAACCTCAGGTAGAAATTGGCAAATCCAATAAAGCTTTGGACTTCCTTCACACTCGCAGGAGATTCCCAATTCGTTACCGCTTCAACCTTTCTTTGATCCATCAATATTCCAGAAGGTGAAAGAACGAAACCCAAAAATTCTACTTGTGAAACATTGAATGCACATTTTTCCAATTTTACAAAAATGTATTCTCTCGCAGCTTCCTCAACACTCCTTTCACTTGCTCCGGGTGTTTTGGTACATCAGATGAGTATATTAAAATATCATCAATGTACACAATCGCACACTGGTCAATAAATTCTTTCAAAATGTCATTGATGAAATGCTGAAAGGCAGCTGGGGCATTGCACAATCCAGAAGGCATCACCTGCTATTCGAAAAGTCCAAACCTAGTCCGAAAAGCCGTCTTCCACTCGTCTCCTTCGCGCATTCGGACTAAGTGGTATGCGCCTCTCAGATCTAATTTTGTGTAGATTTGAGCTCCCTTCACTTGGTCCAGGAGCACTGAGTTCAATGGCAGGGAATATCGATTTTTCTTGGTTATCTTGTTGATCGCCCTGTAGTCGATGCATTTCCGTAAATCTTCCTCCTTCTTTGGCACGAAAAACAATGGAGACGAAACTGGGGACTGGGAGGGTCGTATAAATCCATTGGCTAAGTATTTATCCAAATACTCTTTCAAATGATGATGTTCTTTTTCTGTCAACGCATAGACACGACTACATGGCAAGTTTGAACCTGGTTCCAATTCTACCTTGCAGTCATAAACGCGATGTGGAGGTAGTTGTTCTGCTTCCAATTAATTAAATACGTCCTTAAACTCCTCATATTCTTCTGGAATTTCCTGGAGATTGATTACGCACATGGAATGCTCAGTTGAACACAGAGACAAAGCCGGATTGCTCTTCAAGGATTTCTCCACTGCACCAAAACAATTCTCGTGGCAATAAGTCGAGTCCATCACGATGGTTCTGGAACTCCAGTTGATCGTAGGATTATGTTCAATAAGCCACGGAAGCCCTAGAATTAGTTGAAACTGCGGAGCGTCAATTAGGTTAAACTGAATCCTTTCTTGATGTCCATCTCTCGAAATCAGTTGAATTGGTTCTGTGTGACTCACGATTGGGCCTGACGATAGGTTGGTACCGTCCACCGCCCGGACTGGCTCGCTCCTAATCTTCTTGATTGCTTGGATGCCCACTTTTGCCGCAAACCTTAAATCACAGAAGTTCCCTGTGGCTCCTGAGTCAATCATGACTGATACTTCCGTCAGGACCGTCTGCCCAAATTTCACTTCCATGGGCAGATTCAAATGTGGAGCTGCTGATTGCAGTGTGTTCGCTACTCGATGTTCTTTTTGAGTTATTTCTTGGATCGCACCCACCCGCTCAACTCCTCCCACAGGTGGTGCCATTAGTTTTCCTTCGGCCTGAAGGTGATTTTGGGTTTCTTCGGGCAATTTCTAACAAAACGCCCCCCTGATCCACAGTACATACACAAATTACTAATTCTTCTTTTGTCCTTCTCTTCCTTAGACAAAGGGCCCCTGATTATTCCAATCTGCATTGGCTCTGTTCCTGATTGAACCTCTGAACCTCTAGTGCTGTCAGACCTAGCTCTGTCAAATCTTGAAGCTATTGTTTTAAGATCTTTTTTCTTCTCTCCTCTTCTTTCTCCCTGGCGGAAGTCTATCTCTAAGACCAAGTCTATTAGTGCTGAAATCTCAGTTGGACGGGTTGGAATTTAAGCCAACGTATCCTTTAACTCATCTCTCAAACCACGATAAAACACCGCCGCTCTCTTGCTTTCTGGCCAGTCGGTCTCCACCAGCAGCTTGTTGAACTGAGCCAGATATGCAATCAAATCTCGATTCCCTTGGCGCAAATCCAGTAGTTCGTTATCCACCACTTGCGATATCCTCCCCCTGTCGAATATCCGAAGAAATTCTTGCTTAAATTCCTCCAAATTTCTTAATAGAGGATCATCCTGGGAGACTAGAGGCATGGACCATGAAGCTGCATCCCCGCTTAGATATGAGAGTATGAAAGCCACTTTAGATTGCGCATTAGGGAATATCGAAGGGCGACACATAAAGTGTAAAGAGTATTGGGAAAGAAATATTTGCGCTTTCTGCGGATCCCCGTTAAATCTTTCTGGAGCGGCTAATGGCATGACAGGGGATAGGGAATGAATTACTTGTGTAGTTGATCTATTGGTAGCTTCTAATACAGGATTCATAGCTTCCCTCTACAAACTACTAGATTATCTTAGCCTTTGCGCTAACTTTGCAGTTTCTTTCCTAGCACTAACTACCTCCTGCCTAAGATTACGATTTTCTTCCCGGACTGCTCCGAATTCCTTTTGTATTGCGTCTAAAATTGTTCCTAAGGATTGCACATCAATTCCTTCCGCCATCTCTGTTCGGGTGCGAAGGCAACTTGGGCACTTCACTCTGTCAGAACTACAAGCTTACTCAACTATAGTGGCTTACCAGTTTGTGCACAGGAACAGAGATGCTTGGTCCCAAATCCCTCTCAGCAATGTTAGTAGGTCTTTAAACAGAACCTCCAAACCATTACTTTGGGGGACGGTGGAATTGGATAAAATAATAAACAAAGAAGAGACTGGTCCAGAATCAGCTCCCTCAGTCAGATTCATCGACCGGCGCCAAAGATATTGAGAAAACAAAAAACACTTTCCTTTGGAAACAAGGTCCTAAGTATAACTACCTACTGGCGACCACCAGTAGGTAATGTACATATACATATATATATATATATGTATTTCGACTCCAAACTTCCCCAGTGTGCCGGTGCACAGACAAGAACACAGACGCCAGATTCAGACTTCTTTTCGATTAATTTATTTTTTCATGCTGGTGAAATGGTGCATGCCTATTTATACCAATGGAAGTGAAACCAGGGAACTCGCACCACCCGCGGCATTGATAAAGGCTACCGCCAGAACGCGTCATGCAGAGTGTCTGAATAAACAGCTCCTGAAAATCCCCGCCGTGTCCCCGCGTCTTCTTCACTCTCCGTTGTCTGTGCAGCCCAACAAAGCGCTTCCAAATCGTTCCTCAGCTGTGGCCTTACTCGTTCTTTGAAGGAGTGGAGTTTGATTTATTCCGGCGCAGTTTCCAGTAATGCGCCTTTAAGGCTCCCGCTTTGTCAAGAGACTCTGTTAATACTGGAACACTGCTTGCAGTTTTGTTTTTCTCCGGGGTACCGGAATCAACAGAGTCCACCACGCAGCAAAGAAAGAAGTATGACGGTGAGGATGTCATTGTGCATCACGTCGGGCCGGTCGGATTTCCTTGACCTGCCCCCGCCAGAAAGGATTCCTGAGCTGCGGCGGTTGAAGCGGTATGGGGACTGGAGGAAGCGCAGCTGCGCACATGTACTTTTGGATACTAAAATATCAACACAGACTATGCAGCATATGTTCCCCCTTCCACTCCACTCCTGCAATACCTACCTATGCACTGCTGTGGCATGCTGGACCTTGTAGGCGCCGAACATCAAGCGGACTACTAGAGGTGTATGCACCGTGAGGTCAACGTAGTGGGAGGAGCTGCGGTCTGTTGGTGAGAAGGCAGGACATATCTTTCTCACTTACACCCGTTCACACAAGCACATGCACCTGGCGCTGAAGAGGCGAAGAACGCCGAAATGCATCCGCTATAGGAAGAGAACATACTCTCCGTTGTCTGTGCAGCCCAATAAAGCGCTTCCAAATCGTTCCTCAGCTGTGGCCTTACTCGTTCTTTGAAGGAGTGGAGTTTGATTTATTCCGGCGCAGTTTCCAGTAATGCGCCTTTAAGGCTCCCGCTTTGTCAAGAGACTCTGTTAATGCTGGAACACTGCTTGCAGTTTTGTTTTTCTCCGGGGTACCGGAATCAACAGAGTCCACCACGCAGCAAAGAAAGAAGTATGACGGTGAGGATGTCATTGTGCATCACGTCGGGCCGGTCGGATTTCCTTGACCTGCCCCCGCCAGAAAGGATTCCTGAGCTGCGGTGGTTGAAGCGGTATGGGGACTGGAGGAAGCGCAGCTGCGCACATGTACTTTTGGATACTAAAATATCAACACAGACTATGCAGCATATGTTCCCCCTTCCACTCCACTCCTGCGATACCTACCTATGCACTGCTGTGGCATGCTGGACCTTGTAGGCGCCGAACATCAAGCGGACTACTAGAGGTGTATGCACCGTGAGGTCAACGTAGTGGGAGGAGCTGCGGTCTGTTGGTGAGAAGGCAGGACATATCTTTCTCACTTACACCCGTTCACACAAGCACATGCACCTGGCGCTGAAGAGGCGAAGAACGCAGAAATGCATCCGCCATAGGAAGAGAACATACTCTCCATTGTCTGTGCAGCCCAATAAAGCGCTTCCAAATCGTTCCTCAGCTGTGGCCTTACTCGTTCTTTGAGGGAGTGGAGTTTGATATATATATATATATATGTATATCGACTCCAAACTTCCCCAGTGTGCCGGTGCACAGACAAGAACACAGACGCCAGAATCAGACTTCTTTTCGATTAATTTATTTTTTCATGCTGGTGAAATGGTGCATGCCTATTTATACCAATGGAAGTGAAACCAGGGAACTCGCACCACCCGTGGCATTTGATAAAGGCTACCGCCAGAACGCGTCATGCAGAGTGTCTGAATAAACAGCTCCTGAAAATCCCCGCCGTGTCCCCGCGTCTTCTTCACTGTGAGTGGACTGTTTTGCATATTTGGCATGTGCCATTGACACGCAGTGGGGACCCTCTCAGAATTGCTCATGGGTTCACTGGCAACTACCCTGAACTGCCACCCTCCTCGATGTAGCAAAGGCTTTGCTGCCGCATGGCAGTCCATACCAAATGGAGTGATGCCGTTACTTTAATCTTCATCCCAGAGTCTGCAAACAGCAAGTCTGTGTGGTTGGGAGTGAGGGCACAGGAACTGCTTATTGCCCTGCACAGCGCTACGAAATTCAGCCTGTACCCCTTCAAGTCAGCTGCTTATTTCAAGCAAACAACGATTAAAGCTGACAGAGACATTCAGCACAATCCCAGCAACTAATTGTGAACCTACTGCATGCTGGGAATTGCAGTTTCAACCTTATCAAAATGGCTGAATGGACTCCAAATGAATGTGGATCAGGTGCGACCTACCTTACTTCAGGAGTAGGAAACCAACGGAAGTGAAACCAGGGAACTCGCAGCACCCGCGGCATTTAATAAAGGCTACCGCCGAAACGCGTCATGCCAAGTGTCTGAATAAACAGCTCCTGAAAAGCCCCGCCGTGTCCCCGCGTCTTCTTCACTGTGAGTGGACTGTTTTGCCTATATATATATATATTCACTGAAAAAACCATAGGTTATAGACCATATATAGTTAGGAATTAGCATTTAAAAAACCTTATTTTACTCACACAAAACCATTGAAATTCCATATATAGTTAGTTGCACTAACTATATATCGCGCACCCGCAATCCACTGCTGATCATGTCACATATTACATCATTCATGACATGGTCAGTGACATCACTGATGACATCACTGATGACATCTCAAATGACATCACTGATGACATCACTGATGACAACATCCAGTGACTGTATGTTTCTGTAAAGTTAAAATATGTCTTACATATTGAAGAATGAGTGGATGTATAAGTGTCTGGATGAAGGATTTAGTAGGTGCGTGACTGACTGTATGAGTGAGTGATTAAATGTGTCTCACTGAATGCATGGGTTAGTGACTAAACTGTCTTAATTTGTGCATCATTATGTCTGTTGTGATGTAAACTGCTGCATGTGTTGATCATTAGCTATACGAGAGGCTATATGTGTTATTAATTGGTTGCCCAAGTATTTCTATGGGAGATTGAGTTTGTGTGGGGGTGGCTGGAAGGTGTGTGACTCTATGCATAGATGTGTGAGCAGTTTATTCACTAGGTGTATGAGTTCAAGACTGCATGTGGAAACAGCTACATGGGCAGTTGACTGTGTGCATGAGTGTATTGATGAGTGAATGGATATCTCAATGCTACATGTCATAGTAAGTACATATGTTAAACACAGTACATGTGAGAGTTGGCATATATAAATAACTGTGCATGAGAGCCACTGAATGAGTGAGTGGTTGTATCGATCATTGTGAACTTGTATCAGGGATTGTATAAGAGAGTAAATATGTGTTAGTATATGTTTCAATAAGCAAGGTGTGTTTAACTGTATAGTTGAAGAAATGGAGGTGAGATTGTTTCTTTGCATGACTGACTGGGTGTGTGAGTAACTCCATGGATGAGTGGCAGTGTGTGAGTGTCTGTATACACTGAGTGTATCTAAGGTTATATTAGAGTCTGAAGAGGTTTATCGTATTAGCACAAGAATGATGTCAAATGAGATGTCATCAGTGATGTCATCAGTGATGTCATTTGAGATGTCATCAGTGATGTCATCAGTGATGTCACTGACCATGTCATGAATGATGTAATATGTGACATGATCAGCAGTGGATTGCGGGTGCGCGATATATAGTTAGTGCAACTAACTATATATGGAATTTCAATGGTTTTGTGTGAGTAAAATAAGGTTTTTTAAATGCTAATTCCTAACTATATATGGTCTATAACCTATGGTTTTTTCAGTGAATTTCAATGGTTTTTTAATAGCAAATATCATAAGCTGTCGAATGTCAAGTACGTGGTAAGTAAAAACATTTTCGTGTTTATGCACACTGATCTGCTTTGAATGCTGCCCCCCACCCCTCATTTCTATTAGGAGTACTCTCTCTTTGCAGATAGTGAAGGGTAGTTAACGCAGGCCTTTGCCCCCGTTGCCCCCGTTGTAATCCGTCGTGCCTGCTTCTCTCTCCATTTGATTGATTGTTCTCTTTGGTTCATTCTCTATTTACAAACAAGCACAGAGTCGCAATACTCTGTTTAGTCTTTGCATATAGCGAAAAATCGTGTAAAAAAACAAAAGGAATCGAGCAAAATCAGTAGGCCACTAATGGGATCTCTTTTTGACCTCCCTAAAATAGAAACATTAGGAACAACCTGTTGATAATACCAATGTGTATGTACATAAGCGACGTTCATTTGTGTTCACAGTACCCCTTGTTGATTGTTTGAATCGAGCATTGAATTGTTCGAAGTTGATTCTCTTAAGAATCTTCCCTGCCTGCAAACGAGGAAGAATAGGAATATTCTCTCTCCCTTTGCAGATAGTGAAGGGTAGGTAACGCAAACCTTTAACACGTCGTGCCTATTTCGTTCCTCATTGATTGATTGTTTCCCCAAACATTGACTGTTTGGGAATTGGTTCTTTTTGGAGGTATTCCCTGTTTGCAAATATACGTAGGAAAATCTTTGCAAATAGTGAAAGGGTACGTAATGCGGACCTTTCTCCCCCGTTGTAATCTGTCATGCCTATCTACTCCCCACTGATTGATGCACCTGTTTCACCCGGACCATTTACTAGAGATACGTCATCTGGCCCGACCAGAGAGCACCCCTAGTGAAAAGGACATATGCAATAATAACGAAGTGATCACTGTATCCTGTTAACAGAAACTTTAGCATGAAACAACCTGGAAAGAAAAGACTACGAAAACGAAAATCAGTAGGCCACTGATGAACATGAACTTTTATTAAACAACGAACAAAGAAACGATAACATAACGTAATGATAAAACCTATTAATGTCCTAGAAACAAGAAAACGTTAAAATATGCCAGTGGTGAGAGACCAGAAAAACAGTAAGAGAAACCAAATCACCCCTCGCTGTCCCACCGCCTGCCACGCCAAAAAAATCGATAGAGTAGGGAAAATGCAAGTCAGTAGAACATCCGCCCCCACTCTGGAAACTTCCAAGGTGGGGCAGGGTTGCGGCTACGCCCAGCCGGGAACAGCCCATATAAGGCGGGTCCTGCTGCCACGCCTCGGCCAGGAGATCCTAACGTAGGGTGTAGCCGGAGGAGAGGCCGAGGCCAGCGGGACCCGGCCAGGGGATTGCCTTTACAAGGCTGAACAGTTGCAGGGGGGGGGAATGTCTCCTCGACCCTCCCCTCTCTCTCCCAGTCCGGCCGCGGTGGCCCTTGACAGTTTCTGGTAGTCCCGCCACATGCTCTTCCGGTCCGGCCACCAACGGTCGGGGGGCCGAGGCCGACGGGATCCGGCTGCAGCCGATAAACCAAGAAACCCGTTCATGGGGCCAGAGCCAGGGGCGTCCGGCCGACATCTACCGGAAGCCCGGCCCGAAGACGGACGGGACACTTCTTCTTTCTTGAATAATGGCTGCGACAACACTGGGGGGGGATGTCTTGCACATGCCTCCGACCCCCCCCCCCTCGTCCTCATCGCCTGGTCCGGCCATAACAAATCTCAAGCGAGACGCCGTGGGGTGCACTGGGAGGGAGAGACGGTGCGAACAGGCCTCTCCCGCCTCCCCAGTGGAGGCTTCCCACCTACACCCTCGGCGCTCCAGGCGCCCGGAAAAGGGTTCTTCCACTGTGGCCATGCTGCAACGTCTCGCCCGGCAGGGTGGAGCCCGTCCGCTCATTTCACCCCGCGATCGCCAGTAGCTACCGAACTCTCAAAATGGCGGTCGACCTGGCAAGAGCGGGCCCAGCATAAAGAAATGGCCCGGTCACTGGTTGACTCCACCACCGTAGTCCTCCACGACCTTGAAGATTCTAGAGGAGCCGCGGGAGTTCCGACCCCCGATGGGGAATGACTGCCATGATCGCCCGTGGAGTGACGAAACTGTATCCGCGGGACGTCGGCGCTCCCATGCTGGCGCCAGCCTCACTTTGAATTACTAGAATCCTGCAGACCTCAGTTCCGGTGAAAGCACAGTGTGACCCGGTAGGAAAAATTGTTGCACCCCCTCCCCTTTTTGACTGATAGTTCAAACCACCGATCCTTTCCTTTGCCCTTTTAACGGAACTTTGGACTGCCTCCCCCTCTTTTACATTTTCTAGAGAAAACAAAACATTAACCACTACATTAGCATAGCAGTTGACACCAGAACTGTATTCAAATTGAAAACCAACAACATCTTCAACAGAATCCTTTTTGTTTCTGCTGTGACCCTGCTACAGCACAGGCATTGTCCCCAGCAGTAATTCTGCAATGCCGGTAAGAATAGCTGTGGTGCCTACTGGACTCACTCACCCCCGCGGCGCCCCACGCCGTTATTTGCTGGGCGGCAACTTACTAGACATCACTTTCGTGCCATCTAGATTTCAGCGCGTTCTGCTGCCTTGGAACTATTCGCATAACAGACTGCTACTGACGACCCACCCCCAGGCAACATCTTCTGAATTTTCATAATTTGAAAGAACTAGTAACATGTCCTCATCAGGAATTCAAAAGAAATTGCCACGGTCTCTTCGTTGTTTAAATGTTTTTACTGTTTTTGTTTTGTTGTATATATTTATATGTTATTAAAGTTTTATATTCCTACTACTTTGTTGGAGTGCTATATATTTTTAATGTGACACATAATTGTAAAAACTTTGATATACAAAGAGTCATTCCTGGAATCTTCCGCTTCAGGCTCGGTCCCCTCCCCAATCACAATACAGGATGGTTTTCAGATAGTAGGATCACGTGTGGTGTGACGGATCTCATCGGGTGTGGGCCTTGATCTACTATAACTCCTTTGAAGAGGGGTGATTCTTTACAGCTGGGGCCATAAACTACATCTGCAGGGCTAGGTGATAGCCTGGACAATCGGACACAGAGGAAGAGGAGTGTCAGAGGGTGCGGTAGTGAATAGGGCGAAAGGGAGGTGTCGGGCGGGCACAGAGTGTGATTTTCAGGGAAGAGCAGCGCAGATGGGGGGAGGTTTATTGCCGATGCATAAGACAGAGAGCGGGGGTGACCAGTGCCTGGGGAAGATGCTTGCGAGGGTGGGGAGCCATGCTACGAATCGACAGCGTGCAGAGAGTGGGTCTGGTCAAGGCATCTAAAATGGCTGCCGTGCACGACAAAAGTGTGGCATTTCAAAAAAGGCAAGATGGCGCAGACAATGTTTTTCAACACTTCCTCATTTCCTTCGAATCGAACGTTAACAGACGTTGGTGCATATTACCAAAGTTAAGCGATATTTATCGCTAACGATGCTTACCAACTAATTTTTTACCGCTAAGCATCGTCAGAAATTATCGAAGATAAACCTTGCTATTATCAAGGTTTATCGCAAATGCGATAATAAACGGCCGCAATGCATGAATATCGCTAAAAAGTCAGCGATATTCATGCATTACCGAGCTAATGCTCTTAGCCATGTTATCCACCTCCCATTGGATAACATGGCTAAGAACTGCTCAGGGCAGGTGTTACTTTTTGGAGATATTCGCGCTTAGCGCGAATATCTCAAAGTTGGTAATAGGAGATAGATATCTTGCATGTTGTAATGCAAATTATTGTGGTATATGGAACTCATACCATAATCTCTCAGGAAAGCAGAAACTGATCATTTTGGGACCGCCTAAAAAGGCCTAGGGGGTGAGGGGTACTCTACTTTGCCCCCTTTTCACGTTCCGAACTATTTTATTTTACTCTCTTCTGTAATTACACAAAATAGCATAAGATGCATCGGAGACACACAGTGAGAGAAAGGAGGCCGGAGATGAAGAAGAGATGTCAAATACACATTGGAGATAATATAGTGGCAGAAGGGAAGTAAATATGAGTAAACTTACCATGTAACATAAAAATGTTGCACTCTATACTATAACTCTCATTTTATACTACAATCACTTCGCTACAACCTCATAAATTAAAAATAAAAATGAATAATGTCTCAAACAATTTTTGATTTCTAAATATAAATGTATTCTTCAGAATTTTCTAAATTTGAAAGAACTAGTAACATGTCCTCATCAGCAATTTCCTCATGAAAAGTCTGCAATGATGATTCTTGTAACTCTATGGTCTCCAAACATTCGATAAATTCGCCATCAACAGATTGATCAAAAAAATCATTCAAGTCATCTCCTCCTTGTGACAATATTTCATTATTGGTGCTGTCAATTTCAATCAATGTAGTGGAATCATTCAAGTCATCTCCTCGTGACAATATTTCATTATTGGTCCTCTCAATTTCAATCAATGTAGTGGAATCATTCAAGTCATCTCCTCCTTGTGACAATATTTCATTATTGGTGCTGTCCATTTCAATCAATCTAATGGAATCATACAAGCCATCTCCTCCTTGTGACAATATTTCATTATTGGTGCTCTCAATTTCAATCAATGTAGTGGAATCATTCAAGTCATCTCCTTGTGACAATATTTTATTATTGGTGCTGTCCATTTCAATCAATCTAATGGAATCATACAAGTCATCTCCTCCTTGTGACAATATTTCATTATTGGTGCTCTCAATTTCAATCAATGTAGTGGACAATTCAAAAGAAATTGCCACGGTCTCTTCATTGTGAGCCATTTTATTTTGAAATTGCTTGCTGTAAATTGCAGAAAAAAATAATCACTTTCATTTATCGTTTTTAGTAATACATAATATAAAACTAACTTTATCAAGTATTTAGTATAACAGAAGGACTGCAAATAAATAACAGAAAACATTTTTCAAATTATCTTCAAGTGTACAACATAGTTCCCCTTACAAATTAACAACTCACCTTTTTAAAAGTAGGAGAAGTGTTAGTACTGTGTAAATCAAACACCAGAAATTCACCACCAAAAATTCCTCACAAATGTACCTCAGACAGTAGTATCACAAAATGGCTGTGGTTTCCTCTCATTTGACATATATACATAACCAATTAACTTTCATCACACACAAATACAAAACCAAAGTAACATTTTAATTGGTTCTAAATTTCAACACTTTCAAATGTGTTTTCCCCATGCAATTTTCCATAGGACATTTACATACGTCTACAGCCTGAATGGCTGAACGGAATTACACCAAACTTGGCAAAATGGTACATCAAACCTAAGAGGTCAGGAAGGATCTACTATGCCCCCTTATGCTCATTTCCCCCTTCGCTTTGGCCTCCTCTTGTCTCTCAATCCTACCGAGAGACAAGATGGCGGCCGCTACGGACTGTTTGGAATGTTGACAGACGCCGGAGAACCAATCAGCTTCGCAAAGCTCGGTAACGCGAAAAGTACGCGAAGCGGAGCGCTGTTACAGATATATATCTTTTTTTGAACGTTAATTTCTCAAAATCCACTGGAGCACACATATTGAGACCTAGCAAAGGCACATCGGGCTACCAGTCCCTACAATTTTGCCAAGTTTCGTGCAAATCCATTCAGCCGTTCGGGCTAAAAGTGAGGCCAACCGCCCTATGGAAAACTCAATGTTAAAAACACGTTTTGGGACCCCCCTTTTTTCTCAACCCCCCCTGGACAAACCCCCCCCAATTTTCAGGGGCTGCTCAGAAACAAAATGTGCCATTTTCCTGAAAATTTCAGCCAATTCCGTCCACAAACGCCAAAGTTATTAGACATAGAATTTTCAAAAAACCCATAGAGAAAAAATCCTAACTATATATACCTACTGGCGACCGCCAGTAGGTAATATATATATGTATATATATATATATATATATATATATATATATATATATATGCACACCATCCAGCCTCTACAGAATCATCAAAAGAATCTCCCACAGAAGAAGGCACGGACTCGAGGTAGTCAGGATTCGGCATCTATTTATTTTTCTGAGTCACCCTCAATCCCAGAGGTAAGAGAGGCGCGTTTCGGCTTACTGGAAGCCTTTATCAATCATATATATATATATATATATATATATATATATATATATATATATATATATATATATATATATATATATATTCTCCCCACCACCGCTGGTTAGGGGTAAGCTGGCATGGGCGGTCCCGTTGCAGCCACCAGCTGGCTGTATCAATTCACTCCAACACCATCGAAATTACCGATGAAAAAACGGGACACCCAGGGCTGCAATCATCCAGAAGTTTATTTGGCAGATGAAGAAAGTACAGCGACGCGTTTCGCCATTACGGCTTTGTCACGCTCGTCTAGTGGCATTCAACATCGTTATTTAAACACCACCCCAGTGCACATAGAAAAATATCCGTGAAATGGCGGCGGCCATTTTGTAACATGCACGAAACCACTCTGTTAATGTCACTTTCAAATTAAATCAACTATAATGTATTGTTTCGTCAAATAGACTTCTACAAAAACATAAATTGATCATCCAGGAACATATATTCTATTTTACAGATTGTCAGCCATCAAAATTCATATTGTGCGCATATTGGTTTGTAGGCTGTCGTTTTACAGCTAATACTAAAATATAATGTTATAATAGCGGTATGCATATCTAGATCCTGCTATTCTTCATTACGTATATTTCAAACCGGCATATGGCAATCTAGGTCCGCCCATACAAACGTCATAGTTTGTTTACTTTTTATCATACATATCGTTTAATCCCTCATGGAATATGACCGAAGAGCACATTATTCTCATGCCGATCTGCACACATATTCAACTTAAATGCCCCAGTGGGCCCGCTAAGTAAAAAGATAAGTAGCTTAAACCACATGCGTATCGTGTTGACATAACAGTTTTGTATTCCCAATATGTTGTAGTTATTTGTCATTATGCCGGACCAGAGTATTACTATTATATTCTCCCGAATATTCGATCATGCCCCAGTGGGCACCAAATTACAAAAAGTGCAATGTCCAGTCCACATCGTTAAGAAATCACCCACAAGTTCAATAAAGATGATTTGAAATCTCACTGTCAGAACAGTATTCGATGTTCAGCTTTGAATATATTGTTCCATTGGTTCAACGTGCATATTATTTGGATCAAATCCATGTAGGTCCGCCCCCACGTGAAGTGTCAATTCCTAGAAATAAAGTACATGATATTAAAAACAAAGAAGCTGCGGATAGTTGTTAGCACTTATTCGTACAGGTGGATTGCTAATTCTTCGGTCACATTCAATCCTATAGGAATTAAACATTCAAAATCCACAATATATTTGGACTCAAGTTTTCTGAGTGATAATTCCTGGTTACCCCCCCTTGGTCCCAGTTCAACACTGTCTATGACAACCAATTGCAACAACTGTTCATTTTGCATATGCATTTCAGAAAAGTGTCTGGCCACCGGGTAAAGTTTGTTATTGTTGTGAATGGCTCGTAGGTGCTCCAGTACTCTTTTTTTTGCTGTGTGTTTGGTACTGCCCACATACCATTTGTTACATGGACAGATCAAAATGTATATGCTGTAGGTGGTATTACATGTTAAATGTTTGCGAATGGTAAATATCCTTTTGCTATTTGGTACACTCAGTGTTTTGACATCTTTGCTGAATTTGCAGGCCTTGCATTTTCTGCAACATCTGAAACCCTCGTCCATATTCCTAGGAGCAGTTTTGGAAATCACATTGTTGTGGCTGAGTTCATCTCTAAGAGTTTTACCTTTTCTAAAAGTGATTTGTGGGTTATCGGAGAGATATTTCTTCAAATGATCATCCGTTTGTAGGACATGCCAATGTTTTTGGAGAATCTTACGCACATTGTACGCTTGTCCCGAATACGTGGTAATAAATCTGACATTGTCTGTTTCTTCTATCTTGTTCTGTGGGATCAATAACTCTTCTCTTTTCTTTGTAGCTACTCTGTCACGAGCGGCATTGATTGTTTTTAAGCTATAACCCCTACTACGAAATCTTTCACACATGGTGTTCTCTTCTTCCTGATATGTGTCTTTGTCACTGCAATTGCGTTTGGCACGCAGTAGTTCCCCATAGGGTATACTGTTGATTAAACTGCGTGGATGACAGCTAGTTGCGTTCAGGATGCTATTGCCTGCTGTCTTTTTTCGGTATAGTTTCGTATTCAGTAAGTTGTTCTTCACTACCACCTGCACATCCAAAAATTCCACTTCTGTGGTACTATAGTTACCAGTAAGTATAAGGTTCAGAGAGTTTAAATTCAGTTTAGTAATGAAAGATTGAAGTGAGACAGTGTCCCCACGCCAAATAAAAAAGATGTCGTCTATGTATCTCAGCCACAGGGCCACTTGATCGAATTCTGCCATTTCCCTGACGACCTGCTCCTCCCACCAGCCCATGAAAAGATTCGCATAGCTGGGAGCGAAGCAGGTCCCCATGGCCGTGCCCTGTGACTGATGATACAAGACTTCATCAAAATAAAAGAAATTGTTGGCAAGACAGAACTCTATCATCTCCACCAACATCAATGAGTGTTGGAAAAAAGATGCAGATCTGGTTCTGAAAAAGTGTCTTACAGCATCCAATCCATGTTGGTGTACAATGCTGGTATATAAGCTGCTAACATCAAGTGTAGCAAGCATATAATCTTCCTCCCAATAGATGTCATTAATAACTGTGAGGAAGTGGGTTGTGTCCTTGATATATGAGGGGAGAGACATCACATATGGCCTCAAAAAATAGTCAATGTATTTCGAAGTGCATTCTAACAGTGAGCCTATCGAGGACACAATGGGGCGACCAGGGGGATTGTTAGGGTCTTTGTGCAGCTTTGGAAGTAGATCATATATCAAGGACACAACCCACTTCCTCACAGTTATTAATGACATCTATTGGGAGGAAGATTATATGCTTGCTACACTTGATGTTAGCAGCTTATATACCAGCATTGTACACCAACATGGATTGGATGCTGTAAGACACTTTTTCAGAACCAGATCTGCATCTTTTTTCCAACACTCATTGATGTTGGTGGAGATGATAGAGTTCTGTCTTGCCAACAATTTCTTTTATTTTGATGAAGTCTTGTATCATCAGTCACAGGGCACGGCCATGGGGACCTGCTTCGCTCCCAGCTATGCGAATCTTTTCATGGGCTGGTGGGAGGAGCAGGTCGTCAGGGAAATGGCAGAATTCGATCAAGTGGCCCTGTGGCTGAGATACATAGACAACATCTTTTTTATTTGGCGTGGGGACACTGTCTCACTTCAATCTTTCATTACTAAACTGAATTTAAACTCTCTGAACCTTATACTTACTGGTAACTATAGTACCACAGAAGTGGAATTTTTGGATGTGCAGGTGGTAGTGAAGAACAACTTACTGAATACGAAACTATACCGAAAAAAGACAGCAGGCAATAGCATCCTGAACGCAACTAGCTGTCATCCACGCAGTTTAATCAACAGTATACCCTATGGGGAACTACTGCGTGCCAAACGCAATTGCAGTGACAAAGACACATATCAGGAAGAAGAGAACACCATGTGTGAAAGATTTCGTAGTAGGGGTTATAGCTTAAAAACAATCAATGCCGCTCGTGACAGAGTAGCTACAAAGAAAAGAGAAGAGTTATTGATCCCACAGAACAAGATAGAAGAAACAGACAATGTCAGATTTATTACCACGTATTCGGGACAAGCGCACAATGTGCGTAAGATTCTCCAAAAACATTGGCATGTCCTACAAACGGATGATCATTTGAAGAAATATCTCTCCGATAACCCACAAATCACTTTTAGAAAAGGTAAAACTCTTAGAGATGAACTCAGCCACAACAATGTGATTTCCAAAACTGCTCCTAGGAATATGGACGAGGGTTTCAGATGTTGCAGAAAATGCAAGGCCTGCAAATTCAGCAAAGATGTCAAAACACTGAGTGTACCAAATAGCAAAAGGATATTTACCATTCGCAAACATTTAACATGTAATACCACCTACAGCATATACATTTTGATCTGTCCATGTAACAAATGGTATGTGGGCAGTACCAAACACACAGCAAAAAAAAGAGTACTGGAGCACCTACGAGCCATTCACAACAATAACAAACTTTACCCGGTGGCCAGACACTTTTCTGAAATGCATATGCAAAATGAACAGTTGTTGCAATTGGTTGTCATAGACAGTGTTGAACTGGGACCAAGGGGGGGTAACCAGGAATTATCACTCAGAAAACTTGAGTCCAAATATATTGTGGATTTTGAATGTTTCATTCCTATAGGATTGAATGTGACCGAAGAATTAGCAATCCACCTGTACGAATAAGTGCTAACAACTATCCGCAGCTTCTTTGTTTTTAATATCATGTACTTTATTTCTAGGAATTGACACTTCACGTGGGGGCGGACCTACATGGATTTGATCCAAATAATATGCACGTTGAACCAATGGAACAATATATTCAAAGCTGAACATCGAATACTGTTCTGACAGTGAGATTTCAAATCATCTTTATTGAACTTGTGGGTGATTTCTTAACGATGTGGACTGGACATTGCACTTTTTGTAATTTGGTGCCCACTGGGGCATGATCGAATATTCGGGAGAATATAATAGTAATACTCTGGTCCGGCATAATGACAAATAACTACAACATATTGGGAATACAAAACTGTTATGTCAACACGATACGCATGTGGTTTAAGCTACTTATCTTTTTACTTAGCGGGCCCACTGGGGCATTTAAGTTGAATATGTGTGCAGATCGGCATGAGAATAATGTGCTCTTCGGTCATATTCCATGAGGGATTAAACGATATGTATGATAAAAAGTAAACAAACTATGACGTTTGTATGGGCGGACCTAGATTGCCATATGCCGGTTTGAAATATACGTAATGAAGAATAGCAGGATCTAGACATGCATACCGCTATTATAACATTATATTTTAGTATTAGCTGTAAAACGACAGCCTACAAACCAATATGCGCACAATATGAATTTTGATGGCTGACAATCTGTAAAATAGAATATATGTTCCTGGATGATCAATTTATGTTTTTGTAGAAGTCTATTTGACGAAACAATACATTATAGTTGATTTGATTTGAAAGTGACATTAACAGAGTGGTTTCGTGCATGTTACAAAATGGCCGCCGCCATTTCACGGATATTTTTCTATGTGCACTGGGGTGGTGTTTAAATAACGATGTTGAATGCCACTAGACGAGCGTGACAAAGCCGTAATGGCGAAACGCGTCGCTGTACTTTCTTCATCTGCCAAATAAACTTCTGGATGATTGCAGCCCTGGGTGTCCCGTTTTTTCATCGGTAATTTCGATGGTGTTGGAGTGAATATATATATATATATATATATATTCACTAGAAAACCATAGGTTTCAGAGACGTTATAGTTAGAAATTAGCATTTAAAAAACCTTAGAAATTCATAGAAAAAAACATAGGTTTTAGGGGTGTTATAGTTAGCTGGACATTTAACTCGTACAAAACCATAGAAATTCCTCTGTTATAGTTAGTTCTGCTACCTATAACTCGCGCACCCGCAATGCACTGCTGATGATGCCACATATTACATCAAACATGAGATGGTCAGTGACATCACTGATGACATCTCAAATGACATCACTGATGACATCATCCAGTGAATGTGGTTTAGTTTGAAATTTAAATATGTATTGTATATATATATATATATATATATATTTAGATATATATATATATATATGTATGTATATATATATATATATATATATATATATATATATATATATATATATATATATATATATATATATACCAATCTGTATTTAAGATTGAGTGGATATATAACTGTCTGGATGGAGGATTTAGTAGCTGTCTGACTGTTTAAGTGAGTAATTAAAAGTGTCTCACTTAATACATGGATTAGTAACTAAACTATGTAAATGTGTGCATCACTGTCTCTGTTGTTGTATAACATGCTACATCTTTTGGTCACTAACTACATGAGTGTGTATGTTAGTTATTGATTAGTTGGGTGAGTATTTGTATGGGATACTGAGTTTGTGTGTGGTTGGATGGAGTGTGTGTAACTCTATGCATAGATGTATGAATGTTTGATTGACTAGTGTATAGGTTTAAGAGTGCATGTGGAAACAGTAGTTTGGGTGACTGAGTGTATTTATTTGTGTGTTCGTGAGCGAATATATGTTTTAGTTGTACATCTTCAACAAATTAAAAGAATAAAAGGCATTTTAAGTGAGAGTTGGTGTATATAAATAAGCATATGTAAGAGTCAGTGATTGTGAGAGTAACTATAAGAATGAGTGTATAATTGTAATGGTGACTATGAGTTACTATGTGTTTGAATAAATGAGGTGTTGTGTGCATAATTATGTAAGTGAGTAAATGTAAATGTGATTAATTGTTTTTCACTGAGTGAGTAGGATGACTGCATAACCGACTAAGATGACTGCTGATGTGTCAATGTCTATATATATGTATAAGTGCACTTGATAGTGTTCTATTAATTAGTGACTGCATGTTTAAGTGATTCTGTTGTTGAATGGGTGGTTGTGTGTGTAGACTTAGGAATCAGTGATTGGGTATGTAGTAACTGGTATTGGTGTGTCAATGGTTTCAAATATGGTACTCTGTATTTTACAGAGAGTGATGAAAAGGTTATACTAGTATATGATGAGGTGTATCAGATTGTCACGTGGATGACGTCATCAGTGATGTCATCAGTGATGTCATTTGAGATGTCATCAGTGATGTCATCAGTGATGTCACTGACCATGTCATGATTGATGTAAGATGTAACATCATCAGCAGTGCATTGCGGGTGCGCGAGTTATAGTTAGCAGAACTAACTATAACAGAGGAATTTCAATGATTTTGTACAAGTGAAAGTCCAGCTAACTATAACACCCCTTAAACCTATGTTTTTTTCTGTGAATTTCTAAGATTTTTTAAATGCTAATTTCTAACTATAAAGTCTCCGAAACCTATGTTTTTTTCAGTGAATTTCAAAGGTTTTTTAAATGTTAATTTTTAAGTGTAATAGTGGTTATACCTATATTTTATACTGATTTTCTACAGTTTTTAACTGTTTATTTATAAATATTTTATTCATTAAATAACATTATATATTTTCCTGAAAATTTCAAAAAAAAAATAAAAAAAAATTCAAACTGAAATATTGTTTAATTTTAATTTTTAATTTTTTAATTTTAATATATTTATATTATTTTGTTTTTTCCCCAATTTTTGTCGTGCACCCAAAGCGCACACATCACAATGGGTGCGCGGATTCTAGCTGCCATTTTAGAAAAGTTGTGAAGGATCCACCTATGGTGTGCGATGGCTGCGTGTTTTTCAGTTACATCATATACATTTAATATTACATGATGTGCGCAATTGGTATGTGACCAGTCCACGACTCCTGCTCCCACGCATTCCTGACACATGCGCATTATGGTATGCGATGCTTGCGCGGTGGCGGGTCCCGCGTGATGTCATATACGTGCTGGGGCGGGCTGGGTACGCGACTCCCGCGAACATTTTTTATGTTCTAAAATGATATGTATGTGTCTTTAATATACATATTAGGGCAAGAGATTATCTAAGATATTCATAAAAATAATATATTTGTACTTATATTAAACTTATATTATTTTTAAATATATTTCAGCGAAGTCGCGTTGGGTGCGTGCTTCGTGAGCGCAGAGTGCGCGGATCCCATGTGACCTCAAAAAAACGATTTCATTGGTTCATAACATTTCCCACTGTAACTACTGCAAGACCCACCCATTTTAATCATTCTTGTTGGAGCATCTTTAAAGAGACATCTTTTTCCAACAAGAAACCTTTTTGCTTGTTTTTTTGGTGTTTTTCAAAAAATATCAAACAAAATGGCATCTGGACAGCAGCAGCAGGAGGAAGTATCTTCCGAAGAAGAATTCTTGCTGGAGGCACCACGTCCACAGAGGCCGGAATCTGTTGTGTGGAAATTCTTCACTTTTCCACCTGGAGAGAAGAAAGTAAATGCGAGAAAGGTGACGTGCTAAATTTGTGACGAGTCCTGTCAAGAGGCAGTGAAAAAAAATATTCTTGTGGCACTGCTTCTATGTACAAGCATCTCCAGGCCACACATCCTCTCAATCTTGCTCTGGTGGAAATGAGGCAAGCTGCTTTGAACCCCCACCTGCTGTGGCAAGTACGTCTGAAGCTTCCTCAGGAACACCTGCAATGGACATTAGGCCAGGATTCGCCTTTCTCGAGCAACACTGCGTGAAGTGTAAGAAACTTACATGCTTCGTTGAGCAGTCGGTGGATGCAGTTTGTGCTGCGCAATGCAACCATTGTTGTTATTTTTTTTTGTTTGTTTTTGGAATGATAAGTAATTTTAAAATTTTCCTGTTTTATTCGTCCTTTTTTTGTTAATTTTTTGAAAAAGCACCAAACAAAATACAAAATTGTTAAGAAAAAAAAAATACAAAACAGAAAAGAAGAAAAAAAAGTTAATATCAGAACTACCTAATCTGGTTAAAGAAAGAACTATAATTGGAAGGTCATGTGTGAAAGTTTGGTTGAATATATGTATACAGCTTGATTGACTGAAAGAATGCATCAGTAGTGTATGGTGAATTTATAGGTCAAGATTTATGAGGAAGTACTTAGCGTGACACTGCAAGCTCTTTAGCTGCACTGCACTGTGGCACTTCCGAAGCACAGGGATGTGACATATGTACATGAATATGTTGCAATGCTGTGCTTCCCTCTGCACTGCTGCACAAACTGCAATCAAGCAGTGACACAGGCACACTTGCATCGTAGTGCAAGGATGTCTGTGTCGTGCGGAGATTGTTTTTTTACAGGAAGGGACAGCTTCCTGCACAAAAACAATCAGTAAAGGCATTTTCCTCTTTCAATGTATGCTGTGGAATGCAGCATGCAATGAAAGAGGAACAAGTGAGGAGAAATGAAAAAATTCCCCTCGTTGCGCCTTGCTACACCAACTCTAGGATGGCGCAGCATTCACACACATCTCCAGATTTACGATTTCTCATAAATCTGGAGATGTGTCTTGTTCTATGGGTGTTGCACCCACAGCAACACCTATGGAACGCAAAGTTCTGTGTATGAAGGGTTCGTATTTACAAGGAGAGGAAAAACCATGCAAGGTGGCTTTTCCTCTCCTTGTAAATATGAAGGAGTGCCTGGCGCCATCACTACGTTACAAAATGTGATGTACTGGTGGCGCAGGGTGCTTGTAAATCTGCCCCATAAGTGCTTAGGTATTGGCAGACTGATACAATAAGAACATAGTGCTGGATGGGTGATTGAAGAATTGCATGAGACTGACATGAGGTATCCTACACTGCATGCTACTTCAGTATTTCATCGAGTAGACCAATAGTATGTATCTGCTTGGAGATTTGTAGGGATTATGCACAGAATATTTTATGTGTACTTGTGCCTAGGTCATTTTATAAGAATACCACTAATAACTGGAATGATGACAGTGCTGCAAACAGAGTGAACACTAAATTTATAAGTGCTTACATATTAGTGGAGTGATAGGATAAGTAGATAGTGGTAGATAAGTCATTAAGTGCATGGGACAGACTAGACGATTCGTACACTGCATGAGTACTAACTGGGTATTTAGAAGATTGTATCAATAGTATGTAGCTAGTTAGAGGTCTACTTGGATAGTGCACACAATATTATGGCTGTACTTGTGTAAGTAGCTAGGCCATTCCATAGGTTCATGACTAGTAACCAGAATAATTACAGTATTACAAACAGAGAGTATAGTGAATTTATAAGTGCTTAGGTATTGGTGGAGTAATAGGATAAATAGATAGTGCTGTATGGGTGATTGGAGAAATGCATGGGACAGACAGGAGGATTCCTACATTGCATAGGTACTAACTGGGTATTTAGAAGAGTGTATCAATAGTTTGTAGCTGGTTAGCGGTGTGCATGCATAGTGTAAAAAATATTGTACCTGCACTTGTGTTAGTGACTACGCCATTCCTTAAGTATACGACTAATAACTGGAGTAATTTCAGTGTTGCAAAGAAAGTGTGTGCTGAATTTATAAGTGCTTAGGTATTGGTGGAGTGATAGGATACGTAGATAGTGCTGGATGGGTGAATGGAGAAGTGCATGGGACAGACAGAAGGATTCCTAGACTGCATAGGTACTAACTGGGTATTTAGAAGAGCGTACCAACAGTATGTAGCAAGTTAGAGGTCTGCATGCATAGTGCACAGAATATTGTATCTGTACTAGTATTGGTCTGTCTATGGTTTCGAGAATGGAAGTCTGTATTTTAGGGTGTGAGGAGGTGCATCAGATGATCACTTGGATGATGTCATCAGTGATGTCATTTGAGATGTTATCAGTGATGTCATCAGTGATGTCACTGACCATGTCATGAGTGATGTAATATGTGACATCATCAGCAGTGCATTGTGGGGGCGCGAGTTATAGTTAGCACAACTAACTAAAACAGCCAAATTTCTTTTGTTTTGTACAAGTGAAATGTCCAACTAACTATGACGTCCATGAAACCTGTGTTTTTTTCAGTGAATTTATGAGGTTTTTTAAATGCTAATTTCTAACTATAATTTCCCTGAAACTTGTGGTTTTTTCAGTGATTTTTATATATATGTATTTAATCTCCTCTTACTCTTATAAGGAAGGAATCATCACTCAGGATGTAGTTATGCAGCATTTAATCTGCAAAGGACGTGATCCACGCATTTCGGCTAGTCCGAACCTTGATAACGATACAAGACGTGCTTGTAGCATCCTTATTTAAATGTACAAATGCCTAAAGTTGTCAACATTAACAAAGTACTACATATTACTTGAATCCAAAAAGCTGGTGCCCATATTGGCATGGTCACAATGTGAAAATTCAGGAATTGATACAATAAAGAAAAGAAAACAAGTGTTTATATGCACACAATGTCATTTCAGCATATCTTGCCCCGTAACCGCTATACCTGTATGTTCGTCAACGTGACTTATTCATAATAAACATCCTTAGGATTGCAAATATCAACATAAATAAGGGACTACACATTACTTTAAAGTGAAAGGCTATCGGCCAAATTAATCTGGGCACGTTGCGTATTATAATGGTTCGTACAAGAAAAAAAAAAGGGTGTTAATATACACACACTATACCTAAATACATTTTTAGCTATTATAGTTCCATTCAATTCACAGCTCATTTGAGATATCATGAGTGATGTCATGAGTGATGTAACTGACATGTCATGAATTATGTAATGTCTGAGGTCATTAGCAGTACATTGCGGGGGTGTAAGTTATAGTTAGGTCAGGTAACTATAACTGCTGAATTTCACTGGTTGTGTATGAGTCAAATCTGAGTCTAACTATACCTTCCCTGTAATCTTAGTTTTTTTCAGCAAATTTCTAGTTTTTTTTTAACGTTAAGTAAGATGCATATCACAATGGATGGTGGGTGGTTGGAAGCACGGCCTGGCATTGTGCTGCTCCCACCCAAGCTTGCTGCTCCTGCCTTCCCTCCTCCTAGCCATCCATTGTCCAAGTCCATGTCCCTGCTCCCTTATTACAGCCGTTGTTCTGCCACTGGCCTTCCCACCTTCTCTCAACAGTTAGCTTGCTGCCCCATCCTCCTCCTTCCTATCCTCTGTTGTCTGAATCCATGGACTAGCCTCCTCCCTCCTGCCATGCATGGTCTGATGTGCTGCCACTGCCCTCCATTTAGCAGTCCTCCTCCTGCCCTCCATTGCCCAATTCTATGCCCCATCATTGACCTCCTGCTTACCCTCTGTGCTTAGCTTGCCGCCCCTATTCTCCTTCCCCCTGCCCTACGATGTCTGTGTGCATGCCCCTGCTCCATCCTTTTTGCCCACCATGTTCCATGGACCTGCCACTCCTATCTACTCGGAGTGTTCTGTTGAGCTGCCACTCCCCTTCCACCTGCCTAGAATTGTCAGATGACTGTAACCTGTCCCTGCCACCTCCACCCTGCCTGTCTACATTCCATGCCCCTATCCCCTTCTTTCTATCCCCCATGTTCCATTTTACTGCCACACCCTTCGGCCCTCACTGGTCTGTTGTGCTGCAACTGCTCCTCCTGCCTGCCCCGCGTGGTCTGTTGTGAGGCCCCTTCCCCTGAACTCTCTTATCAGTGCCCAGGTCCTGACCTGCCCTTCTATCCTCCATGGTCCTTTGTGCATGCCCCTGCACCCTCCTTCTTGCCCATCATAGCCATTGTGCTGCCACTAACCCTCCCATTTGCCATGCATGGTCTTCTGCGCAGCCATGGCCCCTCCCACCTTTCCTCTGTGGTCAGCTAGCTTCCCCTGACCCCCGCCCACCTTCCCTCCATTGTCTGTGTGTATGCCATTATAGTCTCATTGTTGCTCTCCATGGTGTGTCTTGCTGCTAGTGCCCATACTGCCTGACCTTCATGGTCATCTTGCGGCTCCTGCCCTGCCCCCTTGCACCCAGCCCTCTGTTTCCATGTGCAGACCCCTATTCCCTCCCTCCTGGCTTGTCTGTTCCATTGTAATGCCCCTGACCCGTCCCTCCTGCCCTTTATGGTCCGTTATGCTGCAGATTTCTCTCCTGTCTGTCCATTATGGTCAGCTAGCTACCATTGCCTTTTTCCCCTCTTTTCTCTGTTGTCCATGTGCATGGTCCTGTCCCTTCCCTATTGCTTTCTACGGATTGTTGTGCTGAACTCCCGCCCCCCTTGCCATGTGTGGTGTATTGTGCTGCTGTAAACCCTGATGCCTGCTCTGTACGGGTCAGTTTGGTGCACCTCTCCATGTCCCCCGTGTCCTCTGTTATCCGAGTCCATGTCCCTACCCCAATTCCTTCTACCTTCCATGATCCAATGTACCATACTTGCTAACAATTTGAACTTGGTAAGAGGGAGATTTAGAAAAAACTGGGGTATTGATTTTCCCCTTTGACTTACATTCAAAAAGAGGAGATTAGAGACAGGAGACAGTTCAAATAAAGCCGATTTAGACTTAAAACATTGGACGTTTTCGTGGCTGAATCAGGTCTGTTGGCATGTATGGTTGTACTACCACTGCCTCTTCCTTCAGCCCACAATAGTCTATTATATTGCCACATCCTCTCTTGCCAGTCCTGTATTGTTGGTTTGTTGCCCCTGCCCCCCTTTCCACTGCCCTCTATAGCCTGCTGTTCTGCCACTGCCTTTCCTGCCTGCTCAGTGTGGTCAAATTGTTGCCTCTGCACCCTCCTACCTGCCTTCAATTTTCTGAGTCCGTGCCCCTGGCCTCTGCCTCTCAATAGTATCCTAATGAACAACTAGATTGCTAACATTCTATATTTATTAAAAAAGTGTGAAACGTCTGAAGTCATCTTGATGTAATCAAAACTGTGACACCTAGAGCATTTACTTTGGAAGTTACATGTATGAGAGGGTCTTATTTGCATCAAAATTATTTTGAGTGGTCTAAAAAACTAAAATGAGGACATATTTTCTGAGTTTTCAATTAGCGACAAAGCACTTTTAAATGATGTGTTATCTTTATTTTTTTAACCAGTTGACCACTTGATTAACTGTTGCACTTAGGGGAGAGGATGTGGTGTTACTTCCAGAGCTGCAGACTTAGCAACTGGGGAACCAGGTTGGAGTTTCTGCTTCAGCTCGACATTCTGTGATTCTGGTCAAATCACTTATTCTCCCCATGTCTAAAACCAAAATGAATTTGTTCTTGTGTGATGTAACCAATGCTCGTGTAAAGCAGTCCAATATCTGACAAGTCTGCACTATATAAAACTTTAAAAGAACAAAAAATGAAAAGTGTTTTGCAAACTTTTGTCTTTGGGCTACATTTGGGATACATCTGGGTGATATGTGTGCTACATTTGGGCTCTTTTGTCTCTTGTGGCCATCTTGGGAGATTTATTTGTTATGAAGTTTCCTAATTTCCTCTTTTACTGCAGTCTCCTCAGTAGGAAATGCTTTCAGTGTTTTACTTTGATTCCATCAAGAAGATATATCACACATTTACCATAAATTCTGAATGTTAGCACTCTAGTTGCTCATTAGATCACTGTAGTAAAGCTACTGCTCACCACAGAAGTCTGCTGCTGGTATTAAAAGTGCATGTTTCAGTCTGCATGTCAGAATGTTTTAAGGAAATAGAGAGGATTTGAGAAGTCACTCAAAATGGGCCCTCATTTTTTTTCTTCAGCACTAATCATAATTTCTATGGCAAAATGAACCCCCTCATTGTGTTCTTTTTTTAATTAAATGTTTTAAGTGTTACCAGTTTATTGCAATCAAGATGGCTTCAGGTGTGCCATACTTTTGTCATAAGTAAGACAGTAAGCGCTCTAGTTGTTCTTAAGAACACTCTGGGACATTCTGTCATTGAGCTATACATGGGCTACATCTGGATGATATTTGTTCTACATTTGGGCTCTTTTGTCTCTGGTGGCCACCATGGGAGAGTTATTTGTTATGAAGTTTCTTAATTTCCTCCTTTACTGCAGTCTCCTCAGTAGGAAATACTTTGGTTCCATCAAGAAGGCATTCAGATGTGTCACACATTTGCCATAAATTCTGAATGTTAGCACTCTGGTTGCTCATTAGATCACTGTAGTAAAGTTACTGCTCATCAGGAAAGTCTGCTGCTGGTATTCAAAGTGCATGTTTCACTCTGCATGTCAGAATCTTTTAAAGAAATGGAAGAGGATTTGAAAAGTCAAAATGTGCCCTAATTTTTCTTTCTGCCGCACTAATTGTAATTTCTATTGCAAAATGAACCCCCTCATTTTGTTCCTTTGCAAATTAAATGTTTTAAGTGTTACCACTTTATTCCAATCAAGATGGCTTCAGGTGTGCCATACTTTTGTCATAAGTAAGACTGTTAACACTCTAGTTGTTCTTTAGAACACTCTGGGCATTCTGTCATTGGGCTATACGTGGGCCCCATCTCGGCAATATTTGTGCTACATTTGGTCTCTTTTGTCTCTGGAGGCCATCTTGGGAGACTTATTTGTTATGAAGTTTCCTAATTTCCTCATTTACTACAGTCTCCTCAGTAGGAAATACTTTCAGTTTTTTATTTTAATTCCATCAAGAAGGCATTCAGAGGTGTCACACATTTGCCATCAATTCTGAATGTTAGCACTCTAGTTGCTTATTAGATCACTGTAGTAAAGCTACTGCTCACCAGGGAAGTTTGCTGCTGGTATTGAAAGTGCATGTTTCAGTCTGCATGTCAGAATTTTTTAATGAAATAGAAGAGGATTTGAGAAGTCACTCAAAATGTGCCCTAATTTTTCTTTCTGCAGCACTAATCATGCTTCCTATGGCAAAATGAACCCCCTCATTTTTTTACTTTTTAAATGAAAGGTTTTAAGAGTTACCACTTTATTCCAATCAAGATGGCTTCAGGTGTGCAATACGTTTGTCATAAGTAGGACTGTTAGTGACCTAGTTGTCTTTAGAACACTCTGGGAAGCTGCAGTAGAACACCAAGGAATCAACTGACAGTCTCTGCCCTTGTTGGATGTACATGTTTTACTGAGAATGTCAGACTTCATTCTCACATGACTGAGAAAGATAATGTGAATTTACAGAAAATATGCTATCATTTTATCTTATAGATCACCTTCCAAACCTCTGTGGGAAAAGCATGAGAAAATAGTTTCCTCTCAAACATGATTCATGATATCCCAGCAGAAGGCTTTTTTAAATGGTAAAATCACCTTAGAACACACCACAATTCATAAAATAAGTATGGTACCAACAACAAATGATTTATCATGTAACTAAAGTCTTAAAACCTTCTATTAACTGCAATGCTTTTTATTGAGGTGCTATCATGTATATTGGTCCCAAGATGGCTGCCAACACTTCTTGGATGAAGTGCTGACAGCCAATCAGATCTCACGATGAGATGTGTGGTTAGGCTCTGCCCAGAAACATAAAGATATTTTTCCTTTAATATTTAAAAAATTACTGAATGGATTTACACCATTCAACAAAAAGGGCTCTTTCTGAACCAAGGGCTACCTTTTTACCAAATTTGGTGTAATTCCGTTCAGCAGTTCGGGCTGTACCCGTGTCTAAAGTTTCCTATGGAAAAATGCATGGAGAAAATATGTTTTGGGACCCCCCTTTTTTCTCGGCCCCCCTCACCGAATCACACTGAAACTTTCAAGACAAGAGCGGACCAAAGCGGGCTATAAGTTTTGAGAATTTCACAAAGATTCGCCAATCAGCGCCAAAGTTATTGGGAATAGAATGTTGCGATTTTCCTACGGTAACTAGGTCCTAACTATAACTACCTACTGGCGACCACCAGTAGGTAATATATATATAGATATATATATTAGGGAAAGGTCCTTTTTAGCTCTTAGGGTGGGTAAGGGGTATTTGGGTTGTAAGGGATCTTTTTTAGCGTAGATGTCAGTTCAAGGAAGTGCCTTTTGCTTATTTGGTGCCAATCCATTCAGTGGTTTTTGAGAAGTTTAAAATTATAGTGATATCTCTGGCAATGGATATTTTGCGACAGTTTTGCGATGAATCGGGAATGCTCTTATTGGCTGGACGCAAACTGAACAGAAAATGTTGCCGGTCATTTTATCTACCAGGAACAGTTCCCAGGGCTGGAAATCTGTGGGAAAGTCCACATAAGGGATTAGGGTGGAGAACTCTGACCCCATGGTTGATAAATGGAGATGTTAGTGACAGTTAAATGTCCACAATTGATTTTTTGAATATCCTGCAATATTCGCGATGACCCCGCGACTGCCAGTGCAACCCCCATGCACCATCTTGGAGACATGGCGACTATCAACGTTGTCACCAATATTGGTGAAAATATTAAAAAAATATATCAATGAATCATTTGTTTGCATTGTTATAGAGATATTGATAAATGTTTTTATAGAGTTATTTATATGGTGAGTTATCTACTGTGATGGTTAGAATTAACTATATAGTAATAGTTTTCTCATGTGGTGGTGGCTAGTGAATTCCTGCTTTTGCTTTCTGCATTCGCAACACACCCGTCGCAATGACCAATGTTATCATGATCTCCGGTCTCATTGCGCAAATGGAAATTAGATTTTTGAGTCGGTTGTTTTAGAAAGACACTAGAAAAACATGAGTTTGAAGTGTACAGTAATAAACCTTTAGTGTGTAAAATACTGTAATGTGTGTACAAATATGTGTTTTCACTTTATGGAAAACGCGTGGTCAACTACGTCATTGCGACGTCCCGAAAAATCACAAAAACTGAAAATAGGTCTCAAAGATGGTTTTTAAAGAAACTTATTTATTTATTTATTTTTTTTAAGCTTATATCGCGCACAGCTACCCACAGTGGGTTTCCCGGCGCAAGGGATAGACTAAAGAAGAAGGAGGCAACTTCACCTGATTTGAGCTACAGCAGACTATTAGGCACGTTGAGTGAAAAGCAGTGTCTTTAAGGCCTTACGGAAGCGGAACAAATTGGTCTCTAATTTTAGAGCCAAAGGGAGTGAGTTCCAATATTTAGGTCCTAGAGTGGAAAAGGAGCGACCTCCCATCTTTGTCAGCTTCCATCTTGGCATGGTAAAATTTCCCATGTCTGATGACCTTAATGGCCGTAAGGGTTTATAGGGTGTTATCAGCTTTTGGAGGTAGGCTGGGGCACTGCCCTGCTTAACCTTGAACATATAGCAGAGTGCCTTGAATTTGATACGTTCAGGGATACTCAACCAGTGAAGGTCATGTAAGGCGGCCTTGGCTGAGGAGCGTCTGGGAACATTCTTAAGAAGGCGTGCAGCTGCATTTTGCACTACTTGTAGCACCTGTAAGGTGGCTTTGTCTGCACCCAGATAAAGGATATTGCCATAGTCCAGGCGAGATGTTACAAGCGCCTGGACTACAGTTCTGCGGGATGGAAGAGGGAGCATCCATAGGATCTTGTGGAGCCACCGTAACGTTGAAAAACAGATGGTCGCAACCTTAGTGGCCTGTTGTCGCATAGATAATCTATCATCTATGATAACACCCAGGTTGCGGACAGCGGTGGAAGGAGTTGGCGCGGTACCCAATTCAACAGGCCAGTGGCTGGGACCCCAGAGATGTTTATTCCGGCCCAGGATGACCACCTCGGTCTTCTCCCCATTCAGTTTGAGACAGTTTCTCCGCATCCAATCGGCCACAAGAGTGAGGCCAGACTTGAGTGCGGAGATGTTGTTCTCGTCTCTCCCTGATAGGGAGAAGACAATCTGGGTATCATCCGCGTACGAAAACAGGGTAAGTCCCGCCTGTTCTACAATGGATGCCAAGGGTTTAACATAAATATTAAATAATAAGGGACTAAGGATTGAGCCTTGAGGGACGCCGCGGGTAGAAGGACAGATGGTGGATGCTGCTTTAGGAGAGAACACTTGGAAACTTCGGTCATTAAGGAAAGACACCAGCCAGGCCAAGGCCTGGCCACCTACTCCTAGAAATTTCAGAGAGTCAATAAGGATGGAATGTGACACGGTGTCGAACGCTGCGCTCAAATCCAACAGGATGAGCGCCATAGTGTTACCTTGGTCGACACCGTGCCTCAGACTCTCCGTTACCCCCAGGAGTGCTGTCTCAGTTGAGTGCCTAGGCCAGAAACCCGACTGAGAAGGGTGGAGAAAGGCGGTGTTTTCGACCAGTTTAGAGAGCTGTGAATTAATGTGTCTCTCCAATATCTTCGAAAAGATTGGCAGCAAGGATATCGGGCGAAAGTTGGCAGGGTTGGAAGAATCAGCACCTGATTTTTTTAGTAAAGGTACCACCATGGCGTGTTTCCAAGGTTGAGGGACCTGGGCCTCGCTCAGAGAGGTGTTTAATAGCTTAATGAAAATGGGATGGGTGAGGGGATCCAATTGTTTTAAGATTTTGGCCGGGAGCACATCCTGTGGGGAGCCAGAACGCACGCTGTTTAAACAGGACACAAAAGAAATGGTGTCTAGCGGCTGCCAGATAGTGATGGTGGCATCAGAGGTTGCATTCACTAATTCCTTGGCCATGTTAGGAGAGATGAAAGTGGTCTCAGAACATGGAGAAAAGTGGTCATAGATAAGATCCACTTTCTTTACAAAATAATCTGCCAAGGATTGGCATTGTGCGGCATCAAGAGCCGGGGGAGGGGGAGTGGAATTTGCACCGGTCAATTTTTTCACGACAGAGAATAATACCTTAGGGCAGTTTTGTGCATCAGTCACTGTTCTCGTGGTGTAATTTGCTTTAGCCGTTTTGCAGCTGTTATGGTACTTTTTTAAGGCTTCTTTATATATGATTTTACGGGAAGGAGAGTAGCCTTTTCTCCATTTTCGCTCCAGGATCTTACATTGTGAGCGAAGACTCTTAAGTTGTTCCGAGTACCATGGAGCAGGAGGATGATGTATAACTGAAGACTTAGACGTCATTGGTAACGCCCGTTCTACAGCATTAGTAAGCCAAAGTTTCGTAACATCATCAAGAACAGTAATCGATGCCTCAATAGACGGAAGAGTTTTGATCAGTAGTTTGTTAAGTTCTGGAATGCTGACCTTCCCCCAATTCCGAGATGGCCCCAGTTTTCCTGTCAGAGATCTAGTTACTGTATCAGCCATATCTAAGGTGAAAGGGACAGCTAAATGATCAGACCAAGTAATTTGTAAAGCTTCACGAGAACAATCTAAAGGCAAATTCGAAAAAATAGGGTCAAGTAGGTGGCCGGCACAATGTGTGGGACCAGTGTTGAGTAAATGAAGATTAAAAGCTTCTAGGGTGGAAAAGATCTGATTTCTATAAGAGCATTCGTTATCATCCAAATGAATGTTTAAATCTCCTAGAATAGTAAAATTAGATGCTTTAAGCAGAACTGGGGCTAGTAGGTCAGGTAGTGAAGTTATCCAATGACTCGCTGTCCCAGGGGGACGATATGCCAGTAAGCCTGACAACGTAAATTGAGGGGTTATGGACAGTTGGAATAGAGCTGACTCACAATCTTTTTGGGTTGCATCAACCAGTTTACAATTATATATATTCTTGTAGATAATTGCAATTCCACCCCCTCTGCCAGAAACTCTATCTTGGCGAAGAATAGCATAATTAGAGGGGATGGCATCTGCAATATCCGGCCCTGAACAGTCCCTGAGCCACGTCTCGGTCAGAAATATCGCATCCGGTTGATGTTCAGCAAGAAAATCAAATACATTGTATCTGTGTTGAGGTAAAGATCTACAATTTATGCTCCAAAAGTTTAGTGGAAGATTAGGCGAGATTATCCTGGGGGTCGCCTGTCTATTTCGTCTGCCGTGGTGACATAAAGATCTGCACATGGTAGGATTTTTCAATGAATAATAACAGTGAGGACAACGAAACTTAGTGGGGAGGAAAGGGTATAAAGAACAATTGGTATTGGGGGAGTTGCGCAAAGCATACAACTCAACAAAAGAGTATGAGATTACCATGGTGAAAAAGATAGCTTTGCTCACCACCAAAAGATTATGCCAGAAGATTATGCCAGAGCCCAGACTAGCGCGGACGGGCGCAGACGGGCTGGACTCTGGCGTGACTCCGGCGAGCATCCGGCGCGTCCGCAGCACGTCCGCTGCGCGGAAAGGCCCTTCCCCTTTTATGCTGTCTGGAGCGCCTCACGGCGCAGCCCGACCCAATATGGCCGCTGTCCTGCCCTCGCCTCCCCGGGACCAACTCTCAGCGTCGATACTCAGCTGAGAGTGGCCCAGACAACAGAGGGAGCAGAGGAGACAATTCCAGAATGCAAGCGCTGAATTTTAAAAAGTTCCTAAAGGTAAAATACTCCACGAGTTAAATGCAATTAAAACGCCTTTTTAATCAAGCGTGGCGAAGCGCTGCTAATATTTCAAGGGTAGAGCAAGAACCTCCGGCTTTTCGCCTCAGAGGGTGAAGAGCTAACCTGTTCCCTGCAAGTCAGCCCCTTTTATGCTGTCTGGAGCGCCTCACGGCGCAGCCCGACCCAATATGGCCGCTGTCCTGCCCTCGCCTCCCCGGGACCAACTCTCAGCGTCGATACTCAGCTGAGAGTGGCCCAGACAACAGAGGGAGCAGAGGAGACAATTCCAGAATGCAAGCGCTGAATTTTAAAAAGTTCCTAAAGGTAAAATACTCCACGAGTTAAATGCAATTAAAACGCCTTTTTAATCAAGCGTGGCGAAGCGCTGCTAATATTTCAAGGGTAGAGCAAGAACCTCCGGCTTTTCGCCTCAGAGGGTGAACAGAACAAAAATATGAGTTTAAACATGCTTTCACTGAAGTATGAATATAGTAATATGTGTAGGGCAATTTACAGAATGGATTTTTTCACATATTATTTTTGGACGTGTTGGTGGCCATTGAATGTCTGCTTTTGTTTTCTGCTTTCCCGATGTTTCCATGGGGATCGTGACGTTATCGCGAAGATTCCCGAAAATGAAAGAAAAACAGCCTTTAGAAAAACACTTCCAAATATTTTTGGTACTAGGGTTGCTCTGTGTTGGTTGTATGTATACGACTGCTACACATAAAACTGTATGCAGAGTTTCAGGTTACTTAGAAGCACCCTGTTTCCTTCATCTGTAATGTGTATTCCATCATTTCTATAAATTCCATTTGTGTCAAAATGCAGATTGTTGTTATAGATACAGCCCATGCAATGGTCTCCGAGGAATGCAGAAACTGTTTTATTAACATTTTTCCTGGCTTTTTCAATCGGTGGACAGAATTGATTTGAACACTTCCATTTCTGTCTTTGGCATATATTAGAGTGCAACGAGACAATGTGAGGGAAAAGCAACATCAGTTATGCAAAGTGTACTTTTTCTAGGATTTCCAGTCCTACCCCAGTCAATGTGCCTAGGTCGTTGCCACCATGGTGCACAATCTAGAGGTGAGGAGTTTGGGAATCCACAATGGATTTAACCAAAGCCAGCAACTGAAGAAACTTTAACCCTTCTTGGCCAAAGCAAGTAATCTGCACATTTTGCAAACCCAAGTCCCTGTCATTACCTCTCCTTTTTTGCCTCTTTAGCCCAATAGATATAGATGTTGAGGAACTAAACAAATCAATGACTGATTTTGAAATAAGCCTAAAGGACACAAAATATGTGAAATTAAAGAAAGATCAGAAAATCTTCACACCTGAGAAAGTATATCCCTACACTAGGGAGGACTATATCCCATCAGGAAGAAATCCGGGATACAATTCAGACAGCGATGGACCTGACACAGGTTCAGACCACTGAGATTCCAGCTACAACCGCAACAATACTAACAGGAACAGACGATCCAGAAGTGGACGCTTGAGGAACCACAGAGGACCAAGGTCCACCACCATATGATACCCCACCACAATTTTTCTATGGCCCACCGCATTTCCACCAACAATCTTACCAACAACCATTCCCCTTTTGGGACCAAGCATAACCACAGGAACAAAAAAAACAGGCTTTTTTAGGCCGAGGCAAGGGACCACAAAGTGGAAAAACAAGACGAGGTCGACAAGTTCAATGGGCACAACCACTGGAAACCGCAAGGAGCCACACGCGGAGCATGGGCCCATGAACAACCCGACAAAGAGCAATCAACCAGTTTAGTGGTGAACCTCTCAAACACCACCTTGACACCAATTCAAGAATCTGTCCTAGAGAAAGGATTTGGTTTTGTACCAACACCGAGTATGGATAAGTTCAAACTCTGTCGTGAGATCAAGGAGTTTATCAGAAAAATAAAACGAAGTATTTTTCAAAGAAAAAGCACCAAGCACTACTAGCAGTAGTGACACAGGACTACACAAAAAAATCCAATTTCACACCACCAGCAGCAAGCCTCCCAGTGGAACTTCTAGCTTTCGAAATGGCTGTATTAAAGGAAGTTACAGCAATTGATCCCAGGACCATCAAAGTGTTTCACAACACCAGAAAAGAAGAACAAGAGGCCATCCACTTACTGTCCAATGAGAAAAGCATAACGATAAAACCAGCAGACAAAGGTGGCGCTATCGTATTACCAAACACCACGGCATACCGGGATGAATGCCTAGACAGATGAGAGAAACTACGCCATAATAGGAGAGGATCCTACAGAACGCCTGCGCATTGAAATCGCCTGCCTAGTAGAAGAGTCCTTGGCCAAAAATTGGATAACCAAAAAAAAGAAGCGGATTTCTTGGAAAACACCAACCCCATAAAACCTTACTTTTACACCATCCCAAAAATCCACAAATCAATATATAATCCACCAGGGAGCCCGATTGTATCGGGCATCGGTTCCATCCTAGAACCTCTTTCTAAGTTTTCAGATGCATTCTTACGCCGCCTCATCCAAACCACTAACACCTACCTTCAGGACTCAAAGTCTGTCCTCTGCCTCCTACAGGACCTTCAATTCAACCCAATGACCAGCATTTTGATAGGTTTGGATGTGGAAAGCCTGTATACCAGCCTAACACACAAAGAAACACTGGAAATTTTGGAGGAAGATCTCTTTGAAGACCAATGGCGTTATAATACTCCCAGACATGTAGTCCTCGAATGCTGTTGGCTTGCCCTGACAGAGAATTTCTTCCAATTTGAGGAATCCTTATACCGCCTTCATCAGCATGGTACCAGCATTGGAAGCATTTTGCGCAGAGCGTGGCAGGTCTTTACGTACATTATCTTGAGAAACAAAAAATACTCAACAACAGCAACCCACACATAAAGCATGTCCAACTATGGAAAAGATACATAGACGATGTGTTGCTAGTTTGGGAGGGGAGTGAATCTGAAGCAAGCTCCTTTGTGGATTGGCTAAACTTACAAGACCTGTACTTCAGGTTTACCTACACTATGAGCCGATCCCATCTTGCCTTCCTGGACCTGAATATCATTGTATGGTATGGAATATTAACTACAACCACCCACTTCAAACCAACAGCGAGGAATTGCCTCCTTGTTTACGACAGCTTTCACCAGAGACTACTCAAAGACAACCTCCAGTTCTGACAATTTTTATGACTAAGACAAAACTGCATGGAGAAGGACGACTACAACACCCAAGCAAAAGATCTGTCTAAAAAATTGATAAAGAGACAATACCCTAAACACATAGTGTGAAAAGCAAAGAAAAGAGCCTCTTACAACAACAGAGAAGCACTTTTAGAACCCAAGCAAAAAGGTACAAGCACACAACACAAGAGACCTATCTGCATAACCACATTTCATATCGCATCTGACAGGGTTACAAAGATAGTAAAAAAACATTGGCAGACCCTGAATAGTGGTGACCTTGACCTACAACAAACTATGTTCAGTCACAGAAAAGGCAAAAAAATTAGAAACTATCTGGTACACATACGTCCCAAAAACACAGCTGTAGCAGAAGGGCCATTACGCCTTGTACATCCACTACCACAGGGCCACTACCCGTGCAGCAATTGTAGCGTATGTCACCTTACTACAACGACCAAAAAAGTGGAATTTAACAATGCCATGAGTTGGGAACTATGAAGTTTCACCAACTGCAACACAGCATGTGTTGTGTATCTGATCACCTGCACCTGCAATCTCCACTATGTAGGGATGACCACCAGGAAAATCAGCACTAGAATAGTGGAGCACCGCAGTAACATATGGTGTAAGCGTACTATCACAAGAATGACGACCCATTTCTTGGAGATACAACACACTCCAAATGACATGAAGTGGGTAGTACTAGAACACATTAAGAGCTGCACAAACATAGAGAAGAAGCTTCACGAGAAAGAACAACAATGGGTGTTTGAGCTACAGTCAGATATCCAGGGCCTTAATGATGATATCCCATGGGGACAGTTTTCGTAAAAACACCAGAGCACCTGTTTTTAGGAAGTAAACAACTGAAATAAAAAACAGAAGCCAAAAATCGCATTCCGTGGATGACAAATGACACTATTTCCCCATAATCGCTATTTGTCATCCCGTGGCCTACAATATGAAACCCCTTTGTTTTCGGCTCTTTTCTTATCATACACTTAAGGGGCAAGATCCCCTATAGTTCTCCTGAACTCAACCCAGAGGCAGCTCACCGACATGACACCAATTTTTTCTACATCAATAATATCATCTACATACCCATGAAAATGAAATACATCAGAAAGTATTCCTTTTTCTATTATTCCCCTTACCTTTATCAAAAAGCGGCGCTTTATTAACAGCGTTATCCACATACCCCATTTTATTGACAGTGCTATCAAAAAAACACTTTGGTAACAAGTAGACACAACAACCATGGTTTTTCATTTGTATTCTTTTCTTTAATCTTTAATTAATTACCTTATCATCCAGCACACCCAAAAGGGCTGACACGATTAGCCAAAGTATGGCGGCCATTTTGAGAATAAGTGTTCACCGCTTTAGTTTTCCCCGCAATGACAGGACAGAACCGGAAGCATTTAAGATGGCCCCCGAGGCAAGACACACTAAGATGCGATCTGGAGGGAAACCAACTAGGTGACATACTGTGAGGAGATCTCTCACCAAGGAAGTCTTTTTCTTTACAGGCAGAGTGACAATCAGGATTACGGTAGTCCCGATCACCGGAGTCACCACAGAGACATCAGCTTATATTACTTTTTTTTACCTCAGTAGAAAGCCACTAACGAGGCTCTATTCCCCATTTATCCTTCCTTCCTCTGGATTTAGAAATACGAGACACCCTCAGCCCCTCCAAGTCCAGGGGGCACAAATCTGCTACCCAAAATGTACGTAAAATATGTTCTTTATGTGTGTTTATTGTGTGTTAATGTCACGTGGTGTTTACAACCTATTTTAAAGTCACTCACGAGCGGCACGTGAAGAGGCAGCAGATTATGACATTATGTTTTCTTCCGATGCAGGCACAGAGAAACATTAAGCACTATGAATCACGCACCATAGACGAGACTTATGTGTGCCAAAATGACGTTACTACAGTTTATCCCATCAGGTACTGGGGGGCATCTGTTCCCATAACAATGTTTCTTCTTTTATTCCACAGATACTACGTGACAATGTTCAATTGTATGTGTTTATTCATGCATGCTTATTAGTTGCATTGTGTCATTTAATGTTAGATTACCAAACTTAGGTTAATTAGGAGTGACATACAAAGGGCTGGTCCCTGTGTAGTCCTGACGAAGAGCTCTGGGGAATGCTTGAATCATGTTGACAAATACTAGGGACACATTATAGCTAGGTCTTCTAGTATTCTAGCCCGTTTTTAGATATACCAACTAGGAGCAAAAATAAACATTATTTCACCCACTAGTTAGGTATTTTTAACTCACATTGTCCACTCCACCACACTTTTTGCACCACACATAGTCTTCACAAAAGTGCTCCTACGTAATACCGCAAGTCGTAGCCCGCCTCAGTTCATAGAGGACTGAGATGGCCCCTATGATGGAGCATGTCACTGTGGGGAACCCTGGTGAGTAAGGGGACTCAAGAAAGAAAGTTTTCTTTCCTGCTGATTTTCTAACTCAGATTGAGTGAGACAATCTTCCCTTTGACTAGGTTCTTTACCCGATACTTCGGGGTTCTTCAGGTCTACTATAGCATTAGGAGGGTGGACCCAGCTCATACCTCTACCTCCCCCCATTTGTTTTGGTTTCTGTAATATTTATAGGTTCATCTGTTGTTTTCAAGTTCCAACATAACATGAAAACTGTTTTTGTACTATGTGAAAGTCACTAGTAAAGTAGTTAGTAGAATAGCTAGGGTATACATTGAAATATACTTGTTTTTTTTACAGAACAATATCTCCATAATTACACACAGTTACAATGCCTACTAAAGCGCGGATGAAAAAGCAACAGAAGCAACTACATTATGTTTGAAGAAATGAGTTACAAAAGGGGCAAAATGCAGAAAAAAATGGTAAAAGATTAAAGAGCAACTGGTAAGAGGACGAAGGCATTTCTTGAAAGTATATGCACACATTTGCAAAGGTTACAAAATAAAGACAATTAAATTATGCCAATGGGAAACAATGAGTGGACAAACTGAACATTGCAAACACAGAAAAGATGAAAAAGACATGGACACACGTTAAGCATGAGACAGAAGCAGTGTATGGAAATCAGAGCCAGAATGTTTCGTAGTAGAGTGGGTATTCATCCACAAAGAACTATGATGAAGTATTGAAGAAGGAGAGAGACACTGAAACAGAAAGAAAGAGTTGAGAGAGTAGTTGAAAAGGCCTTTGCTTTGAAGAGGAAGCTTTTCATTTTGATTCCAAATAGAATGCAGACTCTTGGCAAAATAGTGTTGTGCATGAAGAGGAAAAATCAGAAGAAAGGACTAGTGAAGAAGTAACTTTTGTGCGTTTTTGTGTGGAGAATGGATGCATACTTCAAGTACAGAGCCTTTGTTCAATGAAGAAAGCTATCTTCAGGATAATAGATTAGCTCATGTTAATGATGAAAGCGGCAATGTTATGAAATAAAGAGTGGCAGTCCTATAGCAAAAGAGATAATGGTAGCTAGAAATGTTGAAGAAGTTACCGCAGAAGAGGTACAAGGAAGGTGTAGTCAGCCCCCTGTATACAAATGGAATTGTAGTAGTGTTCGCAGTATAAGACAACAACCCACTGATACATTAAAGAAATTCCGACTTGTATTTCCAAGGCGAAGTTTAAAACACAAAATAAGTACTTTTTTTATACTCAAGTTTATTGATTTAACAGATTGCAGCAAAGAAAAACAATGATCAATGCATAACAGTGACAAGAAATAAGTAATATCCCACAATACGCTAATAAGCATATAAGCAGCAAGCAACATTGTCCGCACCCAAGGCCATAGGTGATCATCAGGAATGTTCAGTCGTTAACCACCCGACCCACTTGCCCCATATCCTTCAAAACATTTTGGGACAGCCTCGGGCCGCATACATTGGTCGTTCCTGCGCTACGCACCAATCTACCCATCTGCGCCATCGCGCCATGGAAGGAGCTGTCGGGTCCAACCAGAGAGCTGCAATATCCCGCTTAGCCACCATCAATGCCGTAGTTAAACAAAGCTTCTTGGCTCTGGTCCCATCCAAACCCTCAGTAACACCCAGAAGTATGGCCATCGGGCTCAAGGGGACCCCCCAGCCCAGGACCTCTGTGAGTTCTCCTGTCATTAACACCCAGTAGCGCGTGATTGTAGGACAGAGCCATACCATGTGATAAAAGTCATCCTGGGGGCAGCTACAGCGGGGACAGGACGCATCAGGACGGAGCCCAGCGTGATGAAGACGCAGTGGCGTGAGGTAGGCCACGTGTAAGTAGTATACTTGAACGAATCGGAGCCGCGCTGAAGCCATAACTGTTTTGGGGGCCATCAGCGCATCCCTCCAATCAGCGTCGTCTAGGGAGCCAAGCCAACCCTCCCACTTATCCTAGAGATGGAAAAGGGAGTTGGGGGTCTTATTCGTGAGGGAACGATAGATGCGGGAGATCCCCCCTTTCCGCAGATTACCAGTCATGACCTGGCCTTCAGGAGGGCTATATTTGAGCAATGAGGTCCCCTCTGAGATGTGGGCATGGAGGGCGTGGCGCAGCTGTAGTTAACGGTAAAACTGGGAAAATAAATACTTTACAACGTTTGGATCCTTGCAAGGGGAGAAAGCATACAAATTTGCAGGAAAACACACTAGCTTTTTTATCAAAGAAAGTGAGCCAAAACAACTTTCATCATTTTAGGATGTAAGGTGTACACAACTCAACAATGCAAACTTTAGTTAGGAGGTTGTATTATGTGAAAACTCCTGCTTTCTTTGGTACAGAACAGGACTGTAGGGAAATTGAAGAGTTGATAAAAAGAGCAGTTGTAGAACAGGACACAGTTACTACAATTGATAGTTTGGAAGATGAGATTACAAAATTTAACATAGTATGTGCTGAAAAAACGGAGTATGTTTGTATTTTTCTGTCCACACATTCACTACAAGAATCAAACACTGTCTGTTGACTTATATTTAAAAAGTGAAATAGAGAATAACGATAACTGGCAAAAGTTTTCACTGTACTTATTTGTAAAAAAAAGATTTGAAGTGTCAAAACGACAAGTTATTTGTAAGTACAGCTGAAGTAAATTAGAGGATAATAAATTGCCTGCTAGAGCTGTACATAACAAGGTAGAACTGGTTCGTATTCCAGAAGCACTTCAAGGTTTAAATAATTATGAGTCCATTCTTATCCAAACTATACATCCATTTCAGGCAGTAGAACGTATGAAGCCAAAGACAGGCAAGTTACCCCCAATGGAGCTACAGAAGGGTCTAAAAGGTAGAGTAATGTATTTGCCATTAGCTGTTAGGAAAAACATTGAAACATTAGGGGTAGATAGTGATTTAGGGGAAGGACTAGTAATTCTTGTAAATGGTGTACCTACCAAGAAGATATGGCAGGAGTTGGTAGATGTTACCAAAGTGAAAAAACAATTTTATATCTGGTACAAAACAATGTTTAGAATAGAAATGTGGAAAGCCTTCAAGATATCACACTTATGGAGAATCAGACATTTCCATTAATAGGTTAGATTGAGAAGGCGGATCAGTCCAGGACTGAAGGAATTTATGAACATTATAGCAACCACCCTTTGCATTCTAAAGAGGTTATTGGGGATGCCATTGACTGTTTCAAATGAAGGAAGCAAAAGGAGCTCCATTAAGTGTATAGGAAAAAAGTTAAGAAGCTTGGTGTTTCTCACATCTTTTTCCTACTGGAGTAGGTGGCAGATGTGATGAGCGGTCTGTGCAAATACCTGCAGCTGACTATAGATGTAGTAGGCTTTATTCAGGAGATCCTAGATTTCATCAGTATATTCCATATGTAATTCACCTATTATTTGAGAGTGACGTATCTGGCCTCTGGCCTCTCATATACTGTGAATCATATTCTAAAAACAGGAGTTAATTTGCATAATATATCATCAAGAGAACTTTTGGAAAAAGTTCAAGGAAAAGATGAGCACTTGGAATGCAATTTGTACAACCTAATGGCATGTCAGAGAGGGACTAATGAATATTGGTACCGGCGTCATAGTGCATGTTGAGGAACCTTGGAGCACCTACTTTGTTCCTCATGCTGAGTTGTACTGAATATCTGCATGGGATGACCTGCTAGAATTTTTGCAGGAGGCAAATTCAAATATAAAAGCCATTCATCTGAAGACGCCAGGAGAACTGTGCTTCCTAGACCTTGCAAATGTTTTCAGATATTTTAATCACAGTTTTCAACCAATGATGGCTTTCATCTTGAACAAAACAAAACCTCCTCTTGGTAAAGTGAACAATTTCTTTTGGCATAAAGAGTACCAAGCCGGAGGTTGCTCCCCATATTCACATGCTGTTGAGGGTAAAAGATGCCCCAAAGTTTGGAACAGACAGTGATGAGTCTGTGTTGTCTTTTATTGAGCAAGTTCTAACTTGCTCCATCACAAAGGAGAGTAGTGACAACATATTAGGAGAACAAGTTCTACAATTCCAAAATCATAGATGCGGAAAATATTGGCAGTGAAAAGATAGAGCAAAGGGGGAATTTTATACAAGATGTCGTTTCAAATTTCCACGACCTGTCATCTCACAAGGAAGAGTTAACTGCTTTTTGTCTGCAGTTGGACATATACATACAAGGGAATCACCCAAAAATACATGCAATCTAAGATGAACAGAGGCCTCCAAGTACATTAGTGACTACAGCCCTGTGATTCTGAAGATGTGGAATGCAAACATGGATGTGCAGTTTGTTGCTGGCAACTCAAATGCTGTTGCTCAGTAATTTACATCTTATATAACAAAGTCAGAGAAAACTGTGATGAAAGAGATGTGGAAAGAGATTTCAGCAGAAAAGAGTCTTAGGAAGAAATTGTACAGTTTTTGTTTGAAAATGCTTTCTCACAAAGAGAGGCTCCTATGAATGTGTAGACCGGTTAAGCTCAGCTAGTTTGTTTTCTGAATCTAGAGGAATTCTATGAATGAGTTCATGGTTTCCTATAACTTGTAAAAAAATTGAAGTATTTTCCTGAAATTCAATATCTTGCAGAATTTGAGCCACACAGTACTGATATTCTGAAGAGAAACATGCTGGATACATACTATCTAAGAAGAAGTCATCACTTGGAAAGGATGTGTCTTTATGAAATACTTCAACGTTATACTTTCAGAAGTGATGTCAGTGAAAACATAGATGAAGGTAAATTTGCTGTGGCTGGATATGAAGGATGTTTGCTGACACATAAAGGTAGTGTAATCAGCCATCGGAAGCTAAGTTGCCAAACTCCAGACAAAGGAGAGTTTTTCTATTTATCTGTGTTACAATAGTTTGTTGACGAACTGAAAGTGCGCTACTTGGAGAATTTGACTGTTATGAAGACTGTTTCAACGCTATGAATGACAGCATTGACTGCCTGTGTTTCCAGTGTATCTTCAAATGTTGAGAGATGAGATTGAACAAGAAGAAACTATTGCTGCTGAGATAGCAAGAAAGAGTTCTCAGAGCAGTCACATTTCAGCACCTGGAAGTCAAGATTCTCTTGGACAGGCAATCATTGAAAATGAAGCTGCAATAGCTATGAATGAGGTGGAGAATGCATGCAGCAAGTAAGACAGGACATTCTAGAACTAGAACTACTAATACAGTAATTGAATGCAGATCATAAAGAAATATTTGAATAGATTAAAAGTAATGTAGAACATGAATTTCTATATGGGAATAAAAAGTGTGTTTTTTCTACATATAAACCAGTTCTATTATACATAAGTGGTCAAGCTAAACTGGAAAAAACTTCTTGATTAAAGTACTGACAAGTTACCTACAGAAGACAACACATTCCAATTTGTAGTGTGTAGTCACTGCACCAACAGGCTTATCTGCTCATAATGTTAAAGGAGTTACCCTTTCTTAATCAATTATTAATGCTGGCTGTTAAACATGACAACAAATTACAATACAACAAATTATCTGGTGATGCTTGTCATGAAGTGGGAAAAGTATTAAAGAAATTAAATCTACTAATTAATGATGAACTTAGTATGGTGTCTAACCTAATGCTAGCTTTTATACATTTAAGAATGCAGCAAATATTAAAAACTAACTATGATATATTTTTTATATAATGAAGCAAGGAATTCTCTAAGAAATATTGGAAATGTAAACATTTAGGAAACTTTCAATACAAAGAGATAATCCAAAATATGTGCCAAGCATCAGATATACATCATGCAGATATACTATAGGATATAAGTGTGGAGTCCTCACAAGAGAGGGAAAGACAGTATTACAAACCTCCTCACCAAAAACAAGTTTCAAGTAATGTTTCAGCTGCTGAAGTTATGTACAATGTTGTTAAGGAAGAGAAGTCTATTGTTTGTTTGATGCCAACTCTTGAGGAGAGTAAATTCAATGAACAGTTATTGCAACTCAAAAAAGAAGAGATTGTCAAAATTAGAGCAAATGATAAAATGGAACATCAAGGTGTTACAGTGCTATGAACAGAAAAACTGCAATCGAAATTGGACAGTTTAGAAAAGTCTGTGTCAAAAACTTCAGTAAAAATTGTTGTGTAATCTTACGTCATAATTTAAGTGTTGAAGAAGGGCTAGTAAATGATGCAATGGTTAGAGTTATGGCATTTGTTAGTTATCCAAACAGAAATCATGTGGAATACTTAGTTATAAAATTTGATGATATTGCTGAAGTTAAGCAGATTAGTAGATGCATTGTACATTTCCTACTTGTGAAAGACTTGTATGTCCAGCAAAAGCAGTTCCCAGTGTCTTTGCCGTATGCAGTAACTATTCATAAATCATAAGTTTTAAGTGTAGATACAGGTCTTGTTAATATTGGTAGTAGTGTGTTCGAATGAGGAATGTCATATGTTGCTTTGTCACAAATAAGAAAATTGTCTCATTTATTTCTGATTGATTTTGATGAGAAGAAAGTAAGTGCTGATGTGCGCTGTGTAACGGAGTATAATCGGTTAAGAGCTTAATATGCACCTCTTTCAGGACAGTATCCTGTGGTACAAAAAGCAATACTGTATCCAACGCAGAAAATATCTAAACAGTCTATCAGAGCTGAACAGAAAGATGAACAAAAAGAAAATCAACAAGGAAAAAAGAAAAGAAACCTAGAGCACAATGAGGAAATACAAGGCTGTCACTTTGATAGTAAATCTGGAGTGAACTGTTATGCAAATGTAGTGTTAAATGGACTCTATAATTTGTCTCATTTTATAAATTCCTTTAATGAAAAGGTAGATAAAATAATGTCTTCACAGCTGTGTACTTTACTTGAAGAATTAAGAAGTGATAGAAGTATTATACATTTTGCTATTGGAATAAGAAAACTCACCGATGACTGCACAGGATCAGTAGTGTTCTCTCAAAATATTCAGCAGGATGCTCAAGAAATTCTAATGGTAATGCAAGGATTATAAGATGAAGAAGATGTGACTATCAATGAATTATTTGGTTTAGGTTATAAATGGTCCCATAACTGTGGAGATTGTGAATTTACGTATAGCACTGAAATCAATTTAGAACAATTCCTGTACTTGACATTACCAGATTGTGAGGCTGTGCCATTTGAAGGTTTAACTACAAATGCCCATCAAGATATGACCTGTCCAAACTGCAGATCAGAACTTAGGTCAACGTTGTTTCTACAAAAGCAGGGAAAATATATCATAGTCGTGCTACAGCAATGCAGTGGATGGCACTAAATTATTAACTGAAATTATGAACTTATTTGTAAGGATCTGCTGTACACATTTTTTTTCAGTTCATTGATTGTTTTCTCCCACTGTTTCATGAGTAGTCCTCATACAAAGCACTGTTGAAGGCAAACAAGCATGAAAGCTGAAAACAGGAAAAACAGTAACACATTTGTGTGAATTAAAATTTTGGATAAAACATATTGTATGTTGTGTTATTGCCTAATGTTCGAAATGAAATTCTAATACATTTTTGTCTGTTTCTATTTTTTCACAGTGGTTGGAGGTCAAGATATATTATGTGTGTAAAATCACTAATCTAGTGATGGTTTAATTGAGTTACTACTCATGCACTCATCCCATCTCCCAGGCACAACAGTTGTACTTGTCCAATGATTCAGCCATTACATTAGCAGTCATTCAAACACACATGTACTGCACATGAATTTATATAATCTCCCATCCACTACTCAGGTACTCATCCTGATGCTACCCATGCACTATGCAAACACACAGACACTATGTATGCACTTGCCCATTCACTGAGGCACTACCCAAGCACGCATCCACTCACCCAGGCACTACTCATGGACTCAGTACCTGTGCACTTATCCAATCACCTACGCACTATCCATGCACTCACCCAATCATGCAGGCAGTATCCATCCACTTGCACAATGAGTCAGGCACTATCCGTGCACTCACCAAATCACTAAGCCACTACTCTTGCACTCATCCAATGACCCAGGTGCTACCCTTGAATTCATCCAATCACCCAGGCTCTACTTTAGCACTCATCTGGTCACCCATGCACTACTCATGCACTCATACAATCAACCAGGTACTACTCATGCACTAGTCCAATTACCCATGCACTCATCCATTCACTCCTGTACTATCTATGCACTCACACAATCACCTAGGCACTATACATGCACTCATCCAATCACCCAGACACTAGCCTTGCACTCATTCATTCACTGAGGCACTACCCATGCACTCATTCACTCACCCAGGCACTAGTACTCATGCACTCATCCAATCACCCAAGCAATACCCATGCACTCATCCAATCCCCTAGGCACTACTCATATATTCTTCATCCCATGCAGGCACTATCCATTCACCCACACAATCACCCAGTCATTACCCTTGCACTCATGCATTCAATCAGGCACTACGCATGCACTCATCCATTCACTCAGGCATTATTCATACAGTCATCCATTCAACTAGGCACTACCCTTGCACTCATCCATGTACTCCGACACTACACATGCACTCATCTTTTCACTTAGGCACTACCCATACACTCATGCAATGACACAGGTATTGCGCTTGTACTCATCTGTTCACTCATGCAGTACCCATGCACTCATCTGTTCAATCCGACACTACCAATGCACTATACAATGACCCAGACTCTACCCATGCACATATCCAATCACCCAGGCACTACCCATGCACTCATCCATTCACCCATGCACTACCCTTGCATTCATCCAGTCACTAAGACACTATGCATGCACTCATCCAATGACCTAGGTAATACTCTTGCACTCATTCATTCACTCACACACTACCCAGGTACTCATCCATTCACCCAGGTACTACAGTTGCACCAATGCATTCACCCATACAGTACACTTCTACTTATCCATTCACCCAGGCACTACCCATGTCCTCTTCTGTTTACCCATATACTACCCATGCACTCATCCTATCACTCAGCCACTACCCATGCACTGATTCACTCACCCAGCAATTATCCATGCAATCACCCATTCACTGAGGCTCTATGCTTTCGCTCATCCAATCACATAGGCACAATCCATGCACCCATTCACCATCACCCAGGCACTATCCATGTCCTCACCCAATCACCCAGGCACCACCCTTGCACCCATGTAACTACCCAGGCACTACCTTGCACTCATCAAATAACTCAGGCGTTACCCTTCCACTCATTCATTTACTCAGGTTCTACCCATGCACTGATCTATTCACTCGTGAACTACCCATGCACTCATGTATTCACCCAGGTACTAACCATGCACATATCGAATCACCCAATCACTACCCTTCTACTCAGCCATTCAGGCAGGCACTACATCTTTTCACCCAGACACTACCCTTGCACTCATCCAGTCACCCAGGCACTACCCATACACTCGTTCATTTACTCAGACAATATCCATGCACTCATCCATTCACTCAGGTAGTACCCATGCACTTCTCCATTCACTCAGCCAGTATCCAAGTACTCATGCATTCACTGAGGTACTACCCATGCAGTCATCCAATCACCTTGGCCCTATCCATGTATTCATCCAATCACCCAGGCACTACTCATACATTCTCCCAATTACTCAGGTACTATTCATGCACTAACACAATCACCCAGGCACCACCCTTGAATGCATCCATTTACTCATGTACTACGCATGCGTTCATTCATTCACTGAGGCAGTACCCATTCATACATCCAATCACCTAGGTACTACCCTTCTGTTCATCCATTCACCTAGGCACCACCCATGTACTCATCTATTCACCCAGCTAGTACCCATGCACTCATCCATTCACTGAGGCACTACCCACACACTCATCCACTCATGTAGGCACTACTCATGAACTCATCCAATCACCCAGGCAGTACCAATACACTCATCCAATCACCCAGGCATTAGTTATACATTCTTACAATCACCCAGGCGCTATGCTTGCACCCACCCATTCACTCAGGCACTACCAATGCGCCTATCCATTCACCCTGGCATTATCCATGCACCCATCCATTCACCCAGGCACTACTCATGCACACATCCAATCAACCAGGTACTAACTATGCAGATATTGAATCCCCCAGGCACTACCCTTCTAGTCATCCTTTAACCCAGGCACTACCTGTGCACTTATCTATTCATCCAGCCACTATCCAAGCACTCATCCAATCACCCAAGCACTACCCATATTCTCATTCATTTACCCGGACATCATCCATGCACTCATTCGTTCACTCAGCCACTACCCATGCACTCCTCAATTGACGTAGCCACTACCCAGGCACTCATCCATTCACCCAGGCACTACCTATACTAATTTATTCACCCAGCCACTACCCTTGCACACATCCATTCACTCAGACAGTGTGCATGCACTCATCCATTCACTCAGCCACTACCCATGCACTCATCCATTAACAGAGGTACTACCCATGCAGCTCTCCATTCACTCAGGCACTACCCATGCACTCATCCATTTACCCAGGCACTAACCATGTACTCATCCATTCACCCAGGCACTACCTCTGCACACATCCAATCACCCAGGCACTACCCTTGCACTCATCTATTCACTGAGGTACTACCCATGCACTTCTCCAGTCACTCATCACTATCAATGCACTCATTCATTCACCCGGCCATTATCCATCCACTCATCCATTCACTCAGGCACTACCGTTGCACTCTGCCATTCACTCAGACACTACATATGCACTCATCCATTCAACCAGACACTACCCATGCACACATCCAATCACCCAATTACTATGTTTGCACTCATCTAATCACTCAGGCACTACTTAACCACTCATAAATTCACTCGGGCACCACTGATGCGCTCATTGTAACATCCATGCGCCAGTTGTGCACTCATTCAATTATCCATATACCAGTCCTACACTCATTCCAACGTATATACATACTTAATCTTTTTTTAACTAGAAAAGCCTGTTCCAGCAGGAACCTTTTTTTTTTAAAGGCTATTGTAAAGTTGTCATTTTTTTGTTCTTTTTTATAATAAGAAAAATGACAACTGTGACAGCAGGAATTGAAAAAACATGCACTGAAAAATGTGCAAAACATATAAAAGGAGAAAACAATTAGCATATGTGCTGTTTTGATTCATTGAGAATAGCTCTAAGGCACTGCTCACCAGCACTTATGACAACCCTACAGTCCATGCAGTACATGGCTATTCTTGACAGCTCTGGAGCCAAATCTGTTGCAGTAGTGTGCACCTCAGAAGGGAGTTTCTGACCAGGAATGGTTGCAGCTGCCACTGAAGTAGATGGTCCTCCAGCTTCCCTCTGGTTGATCGCCAGTTGGAGAGGTTTTTTATGATAGGTTTTTAGATGGTATAACATGGACTTTGTCTTACATGAATATTTCTTGTTCATTCCTCTAGAGAGGGTCTTCTTGCAGATTGCGCATTGCACAAGTTTGGCAGCTGTTTTTGATTCACCTGATGGGATTGTACACTGGCTCTCTTTTGTGGAGATTCCTCTTCTTCTACATCTTCAGTCTCCACCTCCTCCCCATCCTGGTCTAGCTGTTGTTCCTGCTGACCCCCAGCCCCTTGCTGTGTTGCCATTTCTGATAGAAAAAAAAGCCAAACATTTTGCACAGCAAAATGAAACCACCTGCTCAGAACGAAGTTCTATGAAAGAAGTTTCAAGAAGGAGGAGTAGGTGTGTACTGACTATTGATTTTGCTGAAAAGTATATTATCCAATGATATTCCCGGCTTTGCCAATCATGTGTTAGTCGCGATGACCGAAATTGTCATGGTTTCCGCAATGAAGCGGAAATTCAAAATACCAGTTTAAGGTAGTTTTTTTTATAAATGGAAAGAAAAGCAGAACTTTCAATACTATAATAGTTTACAGCTAACCTAAACTTGTTCACAGTACCTCTACATATGTTTCAGAGTTGTTGAAAAACAAGCACTATCCGCAATTACCAACGTCATTGTGACTTCCTCTGTCTTTGCGGAAACAGGAAAAAGTGTTTGAAGGCGATGTTCTGGAAACGCAGTGGAAAAATATGAGTTTGAAAAGTACACTAATAATGTTTCACTGTTAAATATACTGTAGAATATGTCTATATATATTTTGTACACTTTGTACAAACCACACGCTCTTTGCGACTACCAACGTCATTAAGGTGACTTCGGTAGTCGTGAATACATTTTTATTTGTGAAGGTGGCTTTCTTCTAAATTGATCATACAAAGAAAAGTTAAAGCAAAATTCCACTAAATATTTAGGGTTAACCTTTATTTAAAAAATGTCTTTAAGTGTATTTTTCAGTATGTGAAATAGAATTACTGATGGCAGAATCTACACTGTGAATGCAACAATGTTGTGCCGACTTACAAAATTGTTTAAAAACTAAAACCAATTATTAATGTATTTTATGATAAACTCATAGGAAATTAAAAAAAGTGGCTTATTATAATACGGCATTTCCAATTATATATAAAAGTATGAAAATCTTAGAGGTTCACTTACAAAAAATGAACCCTACAATTAACATGTAGAATTTAAAAAAACCTTAGAAGATGAAAAAAGCAAAGGAAACAGGAAAGAGATAGTTTTCATTTAGCATTTAAAAAGCCTTAGAAATTCAATGAAAAATACAAATGTTACAGAGACATTATAGTTAGGCTGACATTTCACTCAGTGAATATATATATCCTACTGGCAGTCGCCAGTAGTAAGTTAAAGTTGAAAAGTGTTTTTTGACTTGAGCATATCTTTGGTGCTGTTTGACAAATCTTCTCGAAATTTCCCCAAAAAAGTGTGTTGGTGACTGTGCATGGAAAGTTTTAGGGCAATCCATCAAGTGAGGGCTGAGAAGAAGGTGGGTCAAAAAGAGGCCCCTTTCCTATGTTAATTTCCTTTGAGATTTCAGACTCGACTACAGCCCAAAGCATTGGAAGAAATTACACCTAATTTGACAGAAAGGTAGCTCTTGGTTCACAAAGAACCCTTTTTGCTATTTGATGTAATCCTGTTCAGTAGTTTTTCAGATATTAACTGAAATCTAAATTTGTATATCTAGGGATGTGGAGCCTCCACAGATTATCCTTGGATTCGCAAATCCACATGCCAACAGCAATACTGTGATTGGTTGGCCGCAATCTAAGGGGAAAGTTGTGGCCGCCATTTTGTCCATTGGTAAATTGCAGCAAACCATTTTTTTACCACACAATGATCCATGGATCATCCCCAGATACTCCCAGGATTTGGGTGGATTAAGGCGGATCTGTGAATCCAGACCCCAATTCCCAATTTAAAAAAAGTATATACCCCCCACTCAGTTTTCAACACACCTACTCACACACCCACTTATACACCCACACAACCACTCACAGACCCACATAGCTTTCACAAACCCACTCCCATACCCACTTACACACCCACATAACCACTCACACATCCACTCACAGACCCTCAAAACCACTCACACAGCTATTTGTACACATACTCACACACCCACACAGCTACTCCCACACCCACTCACAGACCCACACAGCTAGTCCCACACATACTCACACACCCACCACACCTATACCCACCCCCTTACAGACACACACAACTACTCACACACCCACTCACACACACCCTCACGCACACCCTCACACACCTAGGTTGCATGGACATTATAGTTAGGAAATACAATTAAAGAATTTTAGAAATTCACTGAAAAGGCCAAAGGTTATAAAGACAGTATAGTTAGATTCAGATTTTAGACACATGAAACCATAGAAATTCAGCAGTTCTAATTATAGTTGTCTCAAGTAACTACAACTCTTACCCTAAGGTAACTATAACACATACCCTCGCCATGCATTGCTAATTACCCCACATATTAAATCACTCATGACATCTCCTATGACATCACTGATAAAGTCACTGCAACATTTGGAGTGAAATTATTTATGAGAACACTGTGTACAGTGGTGGTGCGAGTTATAGTTACTTTAGGTCACAAGTTATAGTTACTTGAGACTAGAACTAGAACTGCTGAATTTCTATGGTTTTGTGTATGCAAAATCTGAACCTAACTATAACATCCCTCTAACCTGTTTTTTCTGTGTAAATATATATATAGATATATATATATATATATCCACACACACACATATATATATGTAGTTAGTTTTTCTGCCAGAGACATAATAAAACAATCCACTTCCACAACTACAGCAGACAAAATAAATAGTAAAAAGAAGCTGTTCACTGTGGTAACACACTTTTGTGTAACGTTTAGCTTATCACACTTGAATACATCAAGCACCCAATATGTCAGGCTTACACAGCATACTTAGGGATGACTTAGCTAATGTGTAAAACTGTTTTTTTCTTACATGGCAGAGCACTTTTCTCTAATGTGTTACTGCTGTGATATTTTAAACTGCAGCAAGGCAGGAAACACTACTTTTTAGTCATGCTTGTGGGTGGTTGTCAGGATTCTCTGACTCTGTGGAACTTGAGGCAGGAACACGGATGCTAATCCTCCAGACCTCTGTACTGTGGGTTCCAGGAAATGTGTTCACTGGTCTGTGCAATGCCCATAGGGGAAAATGGGGAAGAGGGGAAGAAAGGGAGAAAAAAATTGCAGGAGTCATCTTAGCGAGTAGGGTCTTCGTGGCTAAAGCCTGCAGGTTTTGTAAAGGCATATCAGTTATGAAAACCTATCACTTACTTGGCGTCAGGAGTGAAGATTTGGAAGATATTGCATTTGAGGGCTTAGCAACGATGGTAGAGGATTTGGTCTGCAGGATGAGGTCAGTTAAACACAAGAACAACAGTGATTAATAGGATAGTCTGTGCACAGACGTAACATGTCCCAGCAGAAATCATGTTTTCACAATTAAGTGATCACACCGAGTATCCCCCAGCTGCAACTAACGAATCTCGGACCTTACCAGCAACACCAGGAAGCATCAAGATCGCACACAGGGATCAATGACGTAATATAAATGATAACAATATAGAATCACAAAAATATCAGAAAAATATACTGTTTACAAAACTAAAGCCATCCTATACTTCTTTAACAAAAACAGAAATATCGATGACCAAAATATCACCATTAAAAATGTCTATTTCTAATAATATCAAAACCACAAATATTGTACAGAAGAAAATAGTTACCCAAATATTACTAAATAATATAATTACTGTATTTCAAAAAATAAAGTCCACATAAATCAATAAATCATCTAACTACATGATTATAGCACCAAAATAACCTGCAAACACATGAAAAATGTAAATACATTTCTATATATGAAATCATCAACACAAAATGTTTTTATCTATTCATATAATAAAAAATAAACATTAACAATGAAACTAAACATAAACAATACATCCAAGTCAGGACAAAAATATTGAGCAGAAATATAAATTTAAAATTAAAACTGAAACACTAATTAGTATGCTCCATAAAAGTTAATAACTGGAAAAAAAATCAAACTAAGCAAATATTAACCAATAAAAATTACTGTAAAGCAAACTAACCAATAAAAAAGGAAATTAGTTTAACATACAATATAAAAGAAACAGAACAATTTTATAATCACCACACCAAAATAAATAAAGATGCAGGAGAATGACACTCTACGAGATTGCCAAGAGAAAACCAAACAAAAATAATATTTTTACAAGTAAGTAATACATTTGTTTGAACATAGTTAAAAGTAACATTTAAAAATCATTACATTTAAAGGAAAGGGGATATATGTAGTAACCTGCATATTTATTGTAAGGTGTTTTACCACTCCTGCTCAGCCAGTGTCTGTGCTCTGACTCATTAGAATGTTGGAGTCTGATGATGCCTCGGAATGTTGGGACTGTGAGAGGCAGAGTGACAGTTTGTCATGGGCTGAGCAGCTGCCAGGCAGCTCCTGGTGGGGCTCTGATCTACCACATATCTCCATGATGTCCTGTACCTTACAACCTGTTATCTTCATGAAATAAATCATCTTGAAATACTACCTTCTTGAGTGGACCTTCTTCACTACACATACTCTGTCATTGTATTTATCTATCAAACTTTAGGTACTACAGTAGAATTACAAAACTGTCTACAACCTACAGAGTCACCAAGAAAATTAAAGATGAAGCACTGGAAAAAGGCAGATAAAAAGTCAGTAAAATCAAACCACTTCTAAATATATGTTAAACCAAAAAATTAAAAATAAAATAAGCACCCTAGCCTCTACAAAGTACTCACATATAAAGATTTAAAATATGACTAATGCAACATTTCCCCCCAGCAGAAATAAAGCACATGATCAATATTAGAACACCTTCAACAGAAAAAAACTGCAATTACAATTAACAACAAATATGTAAGCATAAAATGCAAACCGATCATCATAATATTTTATGTACATTACAAATTCAAACATAAACAATTTAAGTGTATTATTAAATTGCTTCCAGACAGAATAGCAGAAAGAGCAAGATACATGACCTCACTGAAAAGGAAAAAATTACTGTCACACATGGGCAACACATACAGGCATGAAAGCACAAGCACCGAGAATGTTAATTGTAAATTTACAAAATACTACTGTAATTCATATTATGGGAGGGCTACTATAAAAACATTTTTTATTAATTTGAGAGAGAACCCAAGCACTACCAAATGTTAGAGGAATTGTGGTGATACATGTTCTTCAAAGTTTAAAAGAAGGAAGCACTACTTCTCAAGAGCCCACTACTAAAATTTAAAAAATATGCTTCCGAAAGTACCTGAACCCATCACATGTCAACTACTGCCTTTACCTTGTTTATAACGCTTAATAGCATGACCTAAAAAAAACCACCAGTGACACTCCTGCTGCCCCTAGAAGATTTAAAGACACCCAAATACCTGAGCGCTTAACTACAATACATAGTGATCAACCCTTCGTCCTAAATGATAGCCTAAATAATGAGAAATGTGTTATTGTATTTGCCATGGCAGTTAATTTATTTAGACTTAGGCAATGTCAAACCTGAATGCTGAATGAAACATTCAAATGTGCCCTAAACTGTCTAATATGTCCCATGCAGGCCCATTGTATTTTTCCCTTAGCATGAGCACGTTGTAAGCTGCTTTGCACACGCTACTATACAAATGTATTTTGCTTTGTGCCACACTGTACTTTCATACAGAACCTGCTGTTGTTTTTGCATTCTGTTCTTTTCTGGGATTTAGTATGAACACAGTAGACAAAGTCAGACTACGATACTCCTTGTTATTCTTTTTTGGTCAGGCTCTAGTACCTAGACAAAACACACAAATGCAGCTGTTGTTTGGGAACACGTACTCTTTGTTATATAGGAATGCACAGACAAACAATCACTTCGAAAGAGCTTTTTTCAGAGAAGAGATAGCAACTACACCTGATATGAAGAACTTTCATGTGCATGCTAAGGTATGGGATCTGCTGCAAACACACAGAGATCTTCTTATATATAATCACCTTGCTTCTGAAGAAGGGGAGAGGGGTTAGTTTATCCTGTCTAATACTATTACAGCTCCTTTTATGATTTAGGAATTGCTTACTATGCCGACTGTACTTGTTGTGGCACATATCCTGCGTACTAGATCACAATAGTTAAAATAAATATTTTTTACTTTTCTCGTGTCTCTTTTGGATCTTATTGTGGACAAGTATGAATGTGAGAGCGAAAAGGTATGTCCTGTCACCGCGATTTCTGAGAGAGTCAGGAGTGTTGTGTTCTGGGGTGTCTAATCTCCTGTTCCTCTCTGAGTGAGTAGGAGGGCAAGTGAGACACTATAGCTAGTCAGTCCCGGGCTCATGGGTACTAAGGTGGTAGGATAACTCTGACCCTGCTTATTAAGGTCCTATGGTCCTCAGCATAGTTCTGAGACTCGGCAGAATCCCTGCAACATGGCACAGCCAAGGTTTGGTCTTGTAATTATTTGGGGGACCCCTGAGTAGCGCTTGTGCTTGTCCACAATACCCTTACACCATTTTCCATAGACGTCCGTGGTGTGGGGGCTTTGCCTCCTCAGTTTGAAGGGACTTCCTTTTGCTGTAGGTTTTTCAAGCTTGGATGTTAAAAGGTTTGTTACCCACTACTGTGTTACCATTTGATTCATTTTCTTTTCCATATGGCTCAACCTATCGCAATTCCGGCTCATTGCTTTGCAGTGGCTAGTCAACACTTGTTACAGCATGGAGTCCCCAATGCTTCTCATGGTGGAGGGCTTATTTTTAGACTGGTTGTTATTAACTCTGGTATGGGCAAACTTCCCTTTAACCATGAGGACTCAAAGAATTGATCAGCTTGATGCTGTCTTTAGCTTTACGGGTCCTCTGCAAAAACATAGGATCCTTACCATGTGTTTGCCTAGGGGCCTGGTTCCCCCTTGGCCAAATGCAACACCTGGCGGACTGTGTTCGCTATAGCGTATAATACTAATAATAATATTATTCCACTTTTATATCGCCTAGTTACACCAACGGTTGTGTTCCCGTGCTGGAAAACCATCCTCCGGAAGGGGGTCAAGACAAGTAGCCAAAAGGTGCTAAGCAGGAACACGTTGTGCACAGGACTCAGAGCTGGAAAAAACAGGTTTTATGTTTTCTCCCGCAAATTTTTCTGAAAACCCTGCTCGAATAGAGATAGGTAGTGAGTTCCATTTTTTGGCTGCCAAGTAGCCGAATGATGGTGCACCCATTTTGGCTCCTTGGACTATAGGAGAGAAAGCTTGGTGCCGCGACCAGATAGCAGAACACATGACAGCCCTCAAGAACGCCACCCGCAAACACCACCAGCTGATCCGCACCACCAAGAAGACAGCATTCAAAGAACGACTGGATAACATCACCCACAACAGCAAGGAACTCTTCAGCATCATTAAGGAGCTCTCCAACCCCAGCGCCTGCAACAACGACATCGCACCCTCGCAAGACCTCTGCGACTCACTCGCCTCGTTCTTTCACCGAAAGATCGCCGACATGCACAACAGCTTCGGCGCACAAACCACTTACCCAACCACCGAACCAGCGCCCCCCACCACCACCCTCTGCACCTGGACCCCTGTCAGCACCAAAGACACCACCCGCCTGATGAACACCATCCACTCCGGATCCCCCGCCGACCCCTGTCCTCACCACATCTTCAACAAAGCCGACTCCATCATCGCATCCCAACTCCGGAACATCATCAACAGCTCCTTCGCATCCGCCACCTTCCCGGAGAGCTGGAAACATGCCAAGCTGAGCGCCCTCCTGAAGAAACCCACCGCAGACCCAATGGACCTCAAGAACTTCCGCCCCATCTCGCTCCTCCCCTTTCCAGCCAAAGTCATCGAGAAGGCCATCAACAGACAACTCTCCACCTTCCTCGAGACCAACAGATCCCTCGACCCCTCACAGTCCGGTTTACGAGCAAACCACAGCACCGAGACCGCCCTCATCGCAGCCACCGACGACATCAGGTCCCTGCTCGACAACGGGGAAACTGCTGCCCTCATCCTCATGGACCTCTCAGCAGCCTTCAACACTGTATGCCACCGCACCCTGAAACAGCGCCTCAGCAACACCGGAATCCAAGGAGCGGCACTGGAGTGGATCATCTCGTTCCTCGCCGGAGGAACCCAGAGAGTCCGCCTCCCCCGTTCCGATCCGCGGCCACCGAAGACATCTGCGGCGTTCCGCAAGGATCCTCACTCAGCCCCACCCTCTTCAATGTCTACATGAGCCCTCTCGCAGCCATCGCTCGTCAACACAACCTTAACATCATCTCCTACGCCGACGACACCCAGCTGATCCTCTCCCTCACCAACGACCCCGCCACCGCCAAAGCCAGCCTCCAGGAAGGAATGAAAGACGTAGCAGAATGGATGAAGATCAGCCGTCTGAAACTGAACTCAGACAAGATGGAAGTCCTCATCCTCGGACCATCTCCTTCTGCCTGGGACGACTCCTGGTGGCCCCCTGCCCTGGGCACGGCACCCAAGCCAACGGACCACGCACGCAACCTGGGCTTCCTCCTGGACTCCTCCCTCACGATGACCAAGCAAGTCAACGCCGTCTCGTCCACCTGCTTTAACACCCTGCGCATGCTCCGAAAGTTCTTCCGATGGATCCCCACCGAAACCAGGAAGATGGTCACCCAGGCCCTCGTCACCAACCGTCTGGACTACCGGAACACCCTCGACGCTGGAACCACAGCCAAACTCCAGAAAAGACTCTAGCGCATTCAGATCGCCTCAGCACGACTCATCCTGGACATCCCTCGCCACAGCCACATCTCTGCCCACCTGAAAGACCTGCACTGGCTCCCCGTTAGCAAGAGGATCACGTTCAGACTCCTCACCCACGCACACAAGGCTCTCCACGATGCAGGCCCGAAGTACCGCAACAGCCGCCTCACCTTCTACACACCCACCCGCCAGCTCCGATCCGCCAGCCTCGCCCTCGCCGCTGTCCTACGATTTCGGAAATCCACCGTCGGAGGCAGATCCTTCTCCTACCTGGCAGCCAAGACATGGAACTCCCTCCCCACTCGCCTACAGCTGACCCCGGACCATCTCGCCTTCAGGAAACAACTCAAGACCTGGCTGTTCGAGCAGTAGCGACCCCCCCCCCCTCAAGCGCCTTGAGACCCTTATGGGTGAGTAGCGCGCTATACAAATTCTTGTGATTGATTGATTGATTGATAGGAACCTTGATCAGATGGACTACGGATGATCTAGGATGGTGGGCAGTATGATGAGGAATGAGAAGATGATGGAGATAGCTGGGGCCTCTACCCTGCAAGCTCCAATGACAATAGCAGAGGGCTTTGAAGAGTATTCTTTTACCAACTGGAAAACAATGTAAAGTGTTTTTTACAGCTCCAAGTTATAAAATATTACCATAATCCACCTGGGATGTTACAAGGGAATGAACAAAGGTTTTTCTAGCAGATGAAGGGAGACTATCCGAATTTCTTTTCAGTTTTTAAGGATTCCGAAGCATTTTCACGTGATCTTTTTAATATGTGTCTCGAAGGAGAGTTTGGGGTCCAATCAGACTCCAAGATTTTTAGTTTTCTCCTTCGGAATAGAAGTGGGGCCAAGAGTCTGGGGCCACCATGCTGAGGACCACATGGAGGGGGCCTCCCTATAATCAGCACCTCAGTCTTGCTACCATTTAATTTAAGCAAACAAATGATGGATGGAATGCTGACAATGCAAACATTCTCCCCAGTCAAAAGATCTTGGTTAAATCCATTGTTCTTTTGTCCACTACACCACCCCAGTTTGGAGCCAGCCATATGCAAATCAGTCTTGACTGAACCGAAAACAAGCATCCTGGCACCGGTTTCAGGGTATGTCACCCTTCTTCAGCTAGGCCATGAGGCACAGGGTCAAGACTCAAGACTGATTTGCATATGGCTGGGTCTAAACTGGGGTGGCATGGTGAGCAAAAGAACGATGGATTTAACCCAGATCTCTTGTCTGGGGGTGAATGTATGATTCATTCAGCATTCCGTCCATCATTTTTTTGCTTAGCACTTTTCGCCTTATGTGGGATGGGTATGCCCAGATGTGGGTCCCTTGCTCACTGTGTCACTGGATTCAAGCTAGCCTGGCTGAAGAAGGGGGACATACTCCAAAACCGGTCCCAGGATGCTTGTTTCCGGTCCAGGGAGGACCTGGCTTGGCAGTTCGGTCTGGACTGTTCCCATGAGGCACAGGGTCAAGACTTATTTACATATGGCTGGGTCTAAATTGGGGTGGCATGGTGAGCAAAAGAACGATGAATTTAACACAGATCTCTTGACTGGGGGTGAATTTATGATTCATTCAGCATTCTGTCCACCATTCAATTTAAGGCAGTTACGAGTCATCCAGGTGGCAAGGTCGCTCAAACAGGAAGAGAACTGCTTAGCTGCTTCCTCCGAGTTATGGGATAAGGTGACAATCAGTTGCATGTAGTCCGCATAGGAAACAATGGTGACATTGCGTTTTTCAACAATCCCTGGCAAAGATCCAATATAGAGATTAAAAAGAGTTGGGCTCAAAATTGAGCCCTGTGGGACCACTTGTGAGAGTGGGATACTTTTTAAAATATGTGGACACTGCGCAACTTAAAAGCTGCGCTCGTGGATGACGGAATCATCCGTTTTAGGGCTAATCCCTCTATTCCACACTACCCGAGTCTTTGAAGGAGCAGGTTGGGGGTAACCATGTCAAAGGCTGCGCCAAGGTCGAGTTAGAGCAGAGCTGCAGACTGACCTTCATCCGCACATCCCAGAAGCAATGCTGACTCGGTTGAATATGAGGCTCTAAAACCTGACTGCGAGGGGTGAAATTAGTTGCTTCGGTTGATGTGGGCAACCAGTTGAGAATTCACCACTTTCTCTGCTATATTGGATAAATATAGCTAGAGCGAGATGGGGCGTAGATTGTCCAGTAAGCCTGGATCAGCTGATGGTATTCACTTTGTTATGGAACACCCTTGACGAGCATTCTTCCAAACGTTCTCAAACATGTAAAGAAGGAACATGGGGCAGGTCCTCCCCTAGATTTGTGAAAGAAGCTACTAAGTCATTTTTGCTCTTGGTCTCTGAAATGATTCTTTCTAATGTTGAAGGTGAAGCAGCATCCTTGACTATACCCCAATGTCTTTCTACTGTGGCCGCAGTCGACCGCATTTGTGAATTGCCAATTATTATCTTTGATGTTCATACATATTTAGGTCATAATAGTTTGAGGTCAAGACCATTGGCGCAATCCTTAGGAAAACCACCTCCTGAAAAGGAGAGTTGTGCAGTTTTTCCTAAGAAGTCTTGGGGTAAATCTAAACAACAGCAGAAGCCTTGGTCTTGTGTTGGGTCGCCACCATCGGTGATTTCTGAGAGATGATATGATTTGCTTGATCGCACTAAAATTACAACTCCAGAGCGTTTTCAGGTTCCTGATCCTCGTTCCCCTTGTTCCTTTCAGGAATCGTCGGACCAACAGTATGACAGAGGTAGGCGACAAGATCGCAGACAAGGCGAATCCGTGCTGCTCTTTTGAAAAAATGTCAAGAAAGAGGAACCGCCTCCATATAGAGCCCATTTCCAAAGAAGGTTACTGCTTTGACAGCAAAATATGCCCCGGATGGTGAGAAACCTTCTCCTGGACAGGAGTTGGTCAGTGACTCTCTTCAACAGCACGGCGGTAGTCACCTTGGTACGCTAGATACTACACTCGTTTCTGGAGGCGAGAGCAACTGACACCTTTGAAACTGTTGAAACCAGGGATACCTGTGTTGCACCACCTGATCGTCTTTATCATTTAGATATTCAGATTGAAGGTGATATTAAACTCACTATTAATGCTATTTTTTGGGATAATCTGACTTCTTCTTATGACATTTTGCTGGCAGAGGTCGATTGGCCTCCTGTCGTTGTGGCGAGGATGTGATTCTCCGTTCTTTTTTGCATCTCGTCCCAGATGAGACAAAGCATGCCTATGCTTCTGAGTGGACCCTTGCTTTGTCTCCTGCCTTATACCGCTGCCATACAAAAGGGGATGATGGACGGAGCGTTTGAACAAATCAAACACTCACCCCCAGTCAACTGATCTGGGTTTAATCCATCACCATTCTTTAGTTCACTCAGCCACCCCAGTTCAGACATGGCTATATGGAAACCAGTCTGACCCTGTGCCTTATGGGAACAGTCCAGCCCGAACTGCCAAGCCATGTCTTCCCTGGACCGGAAACAAGCATCCTGGGACCGGTTTCGGATTCATAATCCTCATCAGCCAGGCTATCTTGAATCCAGTGGCCAAGTGAACAAGGGACTCACGTCTGAGTATACCCTGCCACACTTAGGGCGAACAAAGCGATACAAAAGGGGATGATGGACAGAGCGTTTCAACAAATCAAACACTCACCCCCAGTCAAGTGATCTGGGTTTAATCCATCACCATTCTTTAGTTCACTCAGCCACCCCAGTTCAGACATGGCTATATGCAAACCAGTCTGACCCTGTGCCTTATGGGAACAGTCCAGCCCGAACTGCCAAGCCATGTCTTCCCTGGACCGGAAACAAGCATCCTGGGACCGGTTTCGGATTCATAATCCTCATCAGCCAGGCTATCTTGAATCCAGTGGCCAAGTGAACAAGGGACTCACGTCTGAGTATACCCTGCCACACTTAGGGCGAACAAAGCGATACAAAAGGGGATGATGGACGGAGCGTTTGAACAAATCAAATTCTCACCCCCAGTCAACTGATCTGGGTTTAATCCATCACCATTCTTTAGTCCACTCAGCCACCCCAGTTCAGACATGGCTATATGCAAACCAGTCTGACCCTGTGCCTTATGGGAACAGTCCAGCCCGAACTGCCAAGCCATGTCTTCCCTGGACCGGAAACAAGCATCCTGGGACCGGTTTCGGATTCATAATCCTCATCAGCCAGGCTATCTTGAATCCAGTGGCCAAGTGAACAAGGGACTCACGTCTGAGTATACCCTGCCACACTTAGGGCGAACAAAGCGATACAAAAGGGGATGATGGACGGAGCGTTTGAACAAATCAAACACTCACCCCCAGTCAACTGATCTGGGTTTAATCCATCACCATTCTTTAGTTCACTCAGCCACCCCAGTTCAGACATGGCTATATGCAAACCAGTCTGACCCTGTGCCTTATGGGAACAGTCCAGCCCGAACTGCCAAGCCATGTCTTCCCTGGACCGGAAACAAGCATCCTGGGACCGGTTTCGGATTCATAATCCTCATCAGCCAGGCTATCTTGAATCCCTGGATTCAAGCAAGCCGGGCTGAAGACGGCTGGAATGCCAGAAACCGGTCCTCGGAAGCTTGTTTCCGGTCCAGGCAAGACATGGTTTGGCAGTTCGGGCTGGACTGTTCCCATGAGGCACAGGGTCAGACTGATATGCATATAGCCATGTCTGAACTGGGGTGGCAGAGTGGGCTAAAGAACGGTGATGGATTAAACCCAGATCTTTTGACTGGGTGTGAGTGTTTGATTGATTCAGATGCTCCGTCCATCACCACCCCCTTTTGTACCACTTTTGGCCACCATAAGTGTGGCAGGGTATGCTCAGACGTGAGTCCCTTGCTCACTTTGCCACTGGATTCAAGCAAGCCGGGCTGAAGACGGCTGGAATGCCAGAAACCGGTCCTCGGAAGCTTGTCTCCGGTCCAGGCAAGACATGGCTTGGCAGTTCGGGCTGGACTGTTCCCATGAGGCACAGGGTCAGACTGATTTGCATATAGCCATGTCTGAACTGGGGTGGCATAGTGGGCTAAAGAACGGTGATGGATTAAACCCAGATCTTTTGACTGGGTGTGAGTGTTTGATTGATTCAGATGCTCCGTCCATCACCACCCCCTTTTGTACCAATTATACCGCTGCCAGGCTGGTTGGAATAAGGATTCTCTGTTGCATGTTATTTCAATTCATTCCACCCCTCAGCCTTAACCACAATATCCAATCAAACAAAAGTCTAAAGCGTCTGTTAAAGATATTCTCACTCAGTTAGTACCAGGGTGCTATTGAGCTCTGTGTCTCCTATAGGAATAATCCTCTCTTTCTAGTTTTGAAGCGAGACAGTTCTTATTGCATAGTCTTAGATTACAGACATTTGAACAGTCATGCACGCACCTTTAGAGTGCAGAACACACATAGTACAGCCTTGATTAATAATATCGTCTGCAAAAAATGTAAAACAACACTTGATATTTTAAACTTCTTTTCAGTCACAACCTGGCTCCTGAGAGCCATGATTGGTCTGCGTTTACCGCCCTAGGGTCCCAGAGGTGATAGCCCATTTACCAATTAGTTCTAAGAACAGCCCCGGGTTTTTGCAGCTCATATTGTATCCCTTTTACATGACATTGATCTTGATGCTTTGTCATAAGTCGATTAAATATACCTTACCGATGATGAACTAAATACTTATATCCGAAAGTGTATCACATTATTGCGTGATTTGCTGAACTTGATTACAAGTCAATTTTTGAGAAGTCGCACATTGCTTTTATTGATGTTCTTTTCCTTGGTTATGAATTGACCAATGAGGGTATGGGTTTGGTTGCTTATTTCTTGGAGAAATGTGCACAATTGTAAACTCACTTCAAAATTGCAGTCTCTGCTTGGTTTTTAAACTTCTCCAGAACATACATTCTTGATTATTCTCAGTGAATGAAACCTCTTTACTGTTGGATACACCCTCCATTTTCTGCTTCATCCTAGCTTCCAGGACATACTGCGGTCTTAAATGATTTGCAGTCAGATCTGCTCTCAACGCAGTTTACAGATCAGGCTTAATACCACGAATTTGGTCAGCCAGATCTTGCCGGGTGCAATTGGTTTCCCATATGTAACATTCAATGAGGGAGACACACTCCCCATCACTTATAAATTGCATCTGTACACTGCTACTGAAATGCATTTTTCTTCCACTGAGAAAATTTTGACTGTCGTACAGATGGTCATCCTTAAAAAACAGCCTCTCGCTCACAGTAAACACATCTTTGTTGTTTTGCCTGTGCCTGCCTTAGAGGCAGTCACAAAGGCTAACGTTCCTAATTCAAAAGCCCTTCAAACCTGTTGGATTCAATGGCTTATGTCTTTGACATCCATTGATGTTACCTTTGTTTTTGACAGTACCATGTTTCTTCAATATGAACAAGTTCATCCTTTGCCTTCTTTGCTTTTTCCTCCGGATCAGTATAAATGTATCAAATAAACTGATGGTTCGGCACGACTGGCCATTGGCTCTAAGCAACTTATTCTGTGGCTTGCGCTTTTGTTGTAGGCACTGTGATTGATTACGTTTTGCACTCCAATTGGTTTCATACGCAGTCACTTGGTGACTGTACAGCACATATGTCCGTATTGTGAGCTTTGCTTTTGGCTCTCGAGCATTCTGATCCTGAGTCGCTCACCCTTGTGGTGTGTGATTCTTTTTTTTGCATACAATCTTTTAATGATAATTAGCATTTTTGGAAACAAAATGACTTTTGGGATTCTAATGGTAACCCAATAAAGCATAAAACGCTTTGGGTCAAGGTAGCTAATCTTAAAGATCACCTACCGCTTACACATCTTTTTACATATATTGGGCCATCAACGTGCAGGAGCACATGCTGTTGGAAATTCAATGGCTGCAGTAGCCACAACTAAAGTAGCTGCAGTTACGCTCTCTATGATGAAAATTGATGATGACATTCTGACTGCCATCCCCACATCGCGGGATGGTACTGCTTTTCTGCAGGACTTTCCTTCTAAATACACTTATCAGTTAAATATTGACAAGACTCCCTTTGTCACAATTCCTGGGGCTGGTGATCGCTTGATACCCTACTTGGACCACAGACACTCTAGAGGGCAACTCTAGAGGTTATAGCTTCTGCGAATGCAGGAGCTGCTGCCACTGTTTTACTTTTATAGCAATGTTATGGGTGGCGAGGCTTATACCAGCAATCTCGTCGGTAGGTTCTGTGTTGTGATGTTTGTCAACAAATTAAGTGTTCAACTGTTTCACGTCCACCTCAGACACATCTATATATTTCAAATCAGCCATTTGGCTGTATTTATCTAGACCATTGCGGTACCCTTGTTTCAGATAATGCATTCATGTATATTTTGGTTTCCGTAGATTTTTGCTCTACATTCCTCTTGGTCTGACCACAGCACTCAGCTGATGCTCTATCTGGTATTAGGGATTTGCAGGTAATTGTCAGGACATATGCCTGTGTCACTTTCCATTCAGACCACGTTCAGAGCTTTTACTCTAAGGTGTACCATGATCCAAGGATGTCCTTGGGGGTGCAGGTGCATTTCTCGTCTCCATATAGGCCAGAGGCTAATTCTGTTGTGGGGTGGATGAACCATGACTTAAAGCAGTCTATCACAGTGAGGGTATTAGGTACGGGTCATGGCTGGTTAACTCATTTTTATGGGGTTCAACAAGGTCTTAACCTCCCTGAAAGATCTCTGGGTGGGCAGGCCATGTATGAAATACTCTTTGGCATCTAGATGTATATCCCAGACCTTGATAGTCTAGTTGTTGTGGCGGCAGCCGCAACCTTTGACGTAGATAACCATTGTGCTGTCTTACAGGATCTATAAAAATGTTGTGATGCTCTGGCTATCTGTCAGTTGCCTCCAACTCTCCCAATGGATGCAGAGGTGGAGAGTCCTGTTTCTGGCTGGCTTCCTAGAGTTGGTGATCTGGTTCATGAAAAGGTAGCGGTCAAAAAAGAATTTGGTCCCTCCTACCGTGCTCCTGTTCCAGTGCTTAGTCTTCAGGGTACCTGAACTGTGATTTTGCCTCCACTTCCAGGATACAAAGATAATCACTTTGTTTCCATTGAACATGTCAAGTTACACCAAATGGCTGATTTTAGATAGTATGCCTAGAAGTGTCCACATGTTGATGTTGCTTTACAGCCAGTGAGCACCATCCTTGCTGATTCTCCATGGCTGCTGGAAAAGAGATATTGAGTCTTCAGTTGACCTGGTACCTGTTACACCTTCTTCACACTTCATAATGGACATCGTTTATTCTGTTCCTCCAGTCGATGTCCCTGCTGCAGTGCAAGCTTCAAGTGTACATGCAGAATCACAGCTCCCTTTATTCCAGCTGAGTTCTTCTAGTAACTATATCGATCAAGATAATTTTTCTTTGGACAGTTCTTTGTTGTCTTCAGTTTTGCCCACACTACCAGCGCAAATTTCTGTTTTCATCTCCTGGTTAAAACACATTCATCTGCTTCCACAGTGGATATATATCTGGATCATGTTTGAAGAGGTATTTTTGTTCATGTGGATTGGATTTGTGACTGTTTTTTCCTTTTGGTCAATGCCTTTACCTCCCAGGACGTTTTGCTGCAGAACTGGTTGATGGAGTGTTGGCTCCACATTCGTCCTCACATAAAATGAAGAGAGACCAGTCCCTTGCTAACATTTGAACTGTCTCAGTCACTGATGAATTGTATGGGATAAAGTACTGTTCAATGTTGTCGGCCCTACGGAGACACTGCAGATACTATATGTGTTCAGAGTTTCCGTGGGTGAAGTCATAGAACCTGGGTTACATTCAGATGATTGGGATGTTGATACTGTGAGTTCCATGTTTTTTGAATTGCAATATTACACTGTCTTTGAATCTGAGTATTTATATTTAAATTCTGAAAACTATGCTGATTTGCTCTCTTATCAACATTATGGACATCATTCTTTGCATAGGACAAATAGACAGCGTCCGCAATATAATTGTACTCAACAGAAGCATTGCCCAACTCCACCTCAGGGTAGCTCAAAAACACAAAGGATTAGGGGGCGTGGCCAAGATGGCGACGGAGTAGGACGTGTTCTAGTGTCCCTCCGGCGCCACGATAATCTCAGCATTGAGTAGCACCCTCCTGGGGCACCGTTTCCATGCACGGCAGTGTCACCTGCGGTCGCGCTGCCACAGACCTCCTGCCGGTGGCCTTGGTTTTGCTCCCGGTGCCGGGGAAGCGAAGATTGGAGATGCGGCCTTCCCGCAAGCCGGCAGCCGAGCCGAACCCTGGGCGAGCACTGGGGACGGTGGAGCCTACGCCTGCACCCGCTGCTGTGCCCGTACGGACCCCGGCTGGGGCTTGGAGGGAGCGGACACCGGAATTGCGGCAGCTGTGGGGAGGCCGCCTGCAGGAGGAGTGACCACCGATCCGGCGGCTGAGCCGGAGCGGAGTGGTGAGCTATGGGAGACCGGGGCTTTGAGGCCTATCCGGAGCGGAAGGAGGCGCTTCTGAGTGCGGTTGCTCCTCGCTGGCTTTGTCCGCCGCTGCCCCGCCGGCTGTGAAGACCCGCCCTGGGGCGCTGGATCGCTCTCTGGGGCACTGATTTCAGGCTGGGTTCTGGAGTCGCTCTGGGGCCTTTGCTATCTGGCCCAGGGACAGATCTCACCGAGACCCTGAGACTTTGAGGCCTGCCTGGGAGTCGGGAGCCTGTTGAAGGCTGGCTGCTACTTGGAGAACCTTCGCAGTGCTGATTCTTGCCGCCCGGGCCCCCCCCCCGGACTGTCCTGCCTGTTCGCGTGGTGGCGGACGTGGCGTGGGGCCCTACATGAAGGGGCGATCTTGCAGCCTGCCTGCCGGGGTGAGTCACTTAGCCCTGTTCCCTGGGGGTGTGTGGATTGCACTGGTGTGTGGTGGTCGGGGAGCCTGCTGCCCCGCTCTCCTGGACTGAGGCTTGAGAGTCATTAGCGCCCACTGCTGACTGCCTTTAGGGGTGGCCCTGCCCCGGGGGGGTTGACTGGAGACCGCTTGAGGGGTTTTCTCCGGTGGGCTTGGCGCCTCGGTCGTGCCCTGTGGAGCGGCAGAGAAGGCCTCCGGCGTGTTCAGCCTGCCCCTGGTGAGGTGCGCGGCCACGCGCAGTGGTTGGACCCCTGTTGCCTCCTGGACTAGTTGTGCAGTGCCTGTTGAGAGCACCCGTTGAGGGGTGCCGCCTGGCTTGGGGTGCTGCGCTGGATCGGCTTCTGGTGGAGCCCTGGAGCTGGTGTCTGGTGGAGGAATCTGCAGGGGGCACCCGCGCCTGGACAGGCACGGATCAATCTGGTGGTGAGACCTGAGCACTGGAGGTGGCCGGACGAAGTGTGGTGTGGCGCGCTTCAAGGGGCGGGCACTACGACGAGCCTTCGGGGTCCTACTGGATTTCTGGAGAGTGGCTCTGAAGGGTAGTGCGGCCGCGCTGGCCTGACCCCCTGGATACGTGGCTACTTCGGGAGTGGAATAGGGGAAAGTCGGCCCTGCGTGGTGTGGATTGTCCAAGAGTGGTGCGCCATACCTGACGCCTTGGCTGGAGCTTGTCCACAGATCTTGGCACGATGGCTAACAGGCCCCGTAAGGAGAAACCTGGCAAAGAGGGCGTCCCGAAGGGGTCGCAGTTGGCGGCGTCACCGGGTACCAGTGCTTCCCCCAGGCAGAACGATGAAGATGCGCCCGCTACCAAGGCCTTTATGTTGGAGCTCTTCTCTGCCATCAAGGAGGACATCTCGGAGCTCCGCTCCCAACTCGCTTCGGATCTCAGAGAGGTGAGGAGAGATGTGGATGGCATTGGCGAGCGGGTGGCAACGCTGGAGGAGCATGATCTAGGGCTGGCGGGGGATGTGCACCAGCTCCAGCAGGACGTGGTTAGGCTCACAGAGCAGAATCTGGACCTCCAGGCCCATACGGAGGACTTAGAGAACCGGTCCCGCCGAAACAATATCCGCATTCGTGCTGTGCCCTGGGACGGTGAGGCGGGAGACCTGCGGGGCTATGTGGAGGCCCTCTTCTTGTAGATTCTGGGAGAAGACGACGTTAGCGAGATCCGGATGGAAAGAGTCCATAGAGTGGGGCTGCCGAGAGGTGCGAGTGCTCCGCCTCCTGACATCTTGGTATGTGTACACGACTTTCAGCTTAAGGAGCGCATTCTTCGGAAGGCGAGGGGTATTACCGCCTTGCAGTTTCGGGATCATCACCCCCAACTCTTCCAAGATCTGGCGGCGTCCACGCTGCAGAAGAGGCACGACTTTGAACCGGTGACGACTTTCCTGCGCGACCGCAATGTGGCGTATTCCTGGGGCCATCCCTTCCGCCTCATTTTCAGATGGCAGAATAGATTGGTCCAGCTTCGGACCCTGCAGGCTGCCAAGGACCTTCTTGGAATGGACGAGGATGCCCCTTCTCCGAGTGCCGGGCATTCGCCGGCACGGCGCAGGCGGCGCTCTTCCTCCTGGCAAAGGGTGGGGCGGCCCACAGCGCAGAACAGGCTGGACCCTGCGGCTAGCCTGCAGGAGAGAAACGGGGTGGTGGCCTCTGTGGTGAGCGTGACTACGGCACCATCGCAGGACAGCTCATCTGCTGCTTGACTCCGGAGGGAAGACTGATCGGAGTCGGAAGGACTCCCCTCTCCCCCCTTCACTCAGGTACCGAGGGTAACTATGTACTTTTTGGGAAGACGCCCTGGTCCGGTGAGCGTATGGGGCACTAACTGTTACATCAGTCCCGCTCCCTGAGGGACCTAACGACGGCCCTCACCGTGGAACTATTTCGTTTTCTGATTTTTTTTCTATTTGTTCTCTTTTTGGGACTTCTCAGTTACGGGTCGGGAAGGTACTCCTGTTGAGGCTCCTGCGTCCTGGGGCTGGGGGAGGAGGGGGATCAATTGGGGGGTTTCCTTTTCTCCTTGTTGCCGCTCACTGTTCTACTGGTTCTAGAGCGGACCTCACTCTTCTTGGGGGGAGGAGGGTTTCATGGGGGGTTGTTGGGGGTACTGGGAGGGCTGGGATTGGGGGGGAGGTGGTGGTGACCGGGCTATGAGGTTCAATGCAACTTTTAGTCTATGGAATGCTGTATGTATGTACTCTGCTTGTTCTGACCTGGGCCCGGTGGCTCTATGTGCTGTGTGGCCCCTTGGGGTCCCTTACTGGGGGGTGCTGATGCTAACTGTCCTGGGGCGGCTCCGGGTGGAGGGGGCGGAGGGATCCTTTGACAGTGTGCATGTAGCGAGGGGGGAGTCTCTATCTTGTAATGCCTCTTAGTATTGGCACGTGGAATGTGAAGGGCTTGAACTCCCCGCAAAAGCGCCCAAAGGTTTGGAAGTATCTGAATGATCACCAGCTCGATGTGGTGGGGCTCCAGGAGACTCACCTGGCACGCAGAGATGAGCTACGCCTCAAACATAGGAATTTCCCCCTTATTTACAGATCATCTGCTTCCGCAAAACACAGGGGGGTGGCCCTTCTCTTCCGTTCATCCCTTCATTTTCAGCCTATGGGAGTGCACAGCGATAAGAATGGCAGTTGGTTGATGGTTAAGGGTCTGGTGTGTGGTAGATTGTGCACCTTTGTCGTGCTGTATGCCCCAAATGCAGGACAAAATGGGTTTCTCCAAGGCCTGCTGCGGAGAGTGGAAGATTTTGTTGAAGGAGTCTGTTCCTGATGGGGGACTTCAATCTGGTGTGGAATAAGGAACTGGATAGCTCTCATCATCAGAGGTCTACTACTGGCTTGTTCTCCTCTGAGACCCAGCGGCTGCTAGGTGATTTGGGGTTGGTCGATAGCTGGCGTTCCATGCACCCACACTCTCAGGATTACACCTTCTTCTCCCATGTCCACCAGTCCTATTCACGTCTGGACCACATTTTCTTGAGTCAAGCCCTCAGAGGAGATGTCCGCGACTCCAGTATATTCCCGCTCTCTGTTTCTGATCACAGCTTGCTGGTGCTCGGGCTACAATGGTCTGCGCAGGGTGTCGGGCAACGCAAGTGGTACTTTCCGGCCTCACTTGTACGGGATGAACCCTCACGCAAGGAGCTACGGAAGGCCATCCGGGACTTTTTTACTCTCAATCCCGTGTCTGACACGTCAGTTTTCACCACCTGGGACGCCTTTGAGGCGTCCATGAGGGGCACCTGTTTGGCCCTCAATGCTCACCTCAACAAGTTGCGGCGGAAAGAACGTGAGGAGCTCGAGGAGGAACTCGCTGCTCTAGAACAAGCGCATAAACTGAACCCTTCCAGATTGACCCTTCGCCCACTGACTGCAGTGAGGGGGAAACGTAGGGCCCCTTACAACAACAGAGCGGAGTTTACCCTGCTTCGACTACGGCACCTCTCCTACTCCCAGGGGAACAAGGTGGGGAGGCACCTGGCTCAGCAGCTTCGGGATAAGATGGAAAAAGACTACATAGGAGGTATCCGGGATGCGACGGGGACTCTGCAGCATCGGAATGAGACCAAAGCTACTCTATTTGGTCGCTTCTATGCCGCACTTTATGCAGGGGAGGCCTTAGACTCTAGGGACCAGCGGGATTATTTAGGAGATCTGCCCTTGCCTCAAGTATCTAAGGAATGGAACGAATTACTGGCTGCCCCTGTCACCAGAGCAGAAGTGCTAGATGGCATTAAAGCGCTGAAACTCCATAAGGCTCCTGGGCCAGATGGCTATACCGCTCTTTTCTATAAGACATTCGCGGCGGAAGTAAGCAACTTTTTACTCACTCTTTTTAACATCATGGCAGAGGCCGGGGAAACATCCGGCTCCATGGCGAGGCCATGGTTTCGATTATCTCCAAACCGGGGAAAGACCCGACTAAATGCTCCTCATATCGCCCGATAGCCCTCCTTAATATAGACGCCAAGTTGTACTCCTCCATCATTGCAAGTAGGCTCCAAGACTTGCTACCTGCGCTCATTCACCCAGACCAATCCGGGTTCATTAAGGGGCGCCAGACCCACGAGAATACGAGGAGGATTATCCACTTGATCGAGAAGGCTAACAGGTTTCGAATACCGGCGGTCCTATTGGGTCTCAATGCGGGAAAAGCCTTTAATCGGGTGGACTGGGGCTTCCTGTTTCACACCTTGGCCGCCTTCGGTTTCTTGGCTAAGTTTATTTCAATGATCAGAGCGAATTACAATAGCCCCCGCTCTAGAGTAGCGGTAAATGGCCACTTATCAGAGTTTTTTTCGCACTCCCGGGGCACCAGACAGGGCTGCCCTCTCTCCCCCCTGCTCTTCACTTTAAGTATTGAACCATTGGCACTGGCGGTGCGGGAGCATGAGGAGATACGAGGTCTCCCCTTTTCTGGGGAACAACACAAAATTACCCTTTTTGCCGATGACGTTCTGTTGTCTGTTATGGATCCGGCTCACTCTCTCCCACACATCCAAGGGGTGCTACTGCGCTTTGAGGAAGTGGCCGGTTTCAAGGTCAATTACGAAAAATCGTATGATCTCAATCTAACACTCTCCTCGGCGGAAGTGGACAGAGTACGCCCACTTACGCCACTGCCCTGGGCCTCCCACTCCATCCTGTACCTAGGGGTCCGGCTGACACCCTTGATAGGGAAATTATACTCTGAAAATTTCCCCCAGTTACTGGCGCAGACTCGTGCGGACTTGGACCGCTGGAAACCAAAGTATATCTCGTGGCTGGGCAGAATTCACGCGCTAAAGATGGTCCTCCTGCACAAGTTTTTATATCTTTTCCAGGCACTCCCTATACCGATGGATGTGGACTTTTCCCGGCGCCTCAAGACCCAGATGCTTCGCTTTATCTGGCAAGGGGGTCGGGCGCGGTTCTCCTTTGCTACTCTGCGTCGGCCGCGGAAGGAGGGAGGAGTCCCCGATATGCACTCATACTACAAAGCCGCGCAGCTACGAGTTTTGGTGGAGTGGTCCCAGCAATTCTCGGAAAAACATTGGCTGCATATGGACAGGAGTGTAGCGGGGAGATCAATCTGGGATCTGGCGTGGAAGCCTAAGAAGGATAGGCCCAAGAACGCGTACATCAGTACCCCCACCGGCACCACCCTGAAGGTTTGGGACACAGTGTCTAGTGATCAACGCTGGACTACGTTCCAATCCCTCTTTACGCCAATACACTTTAACCCGGCCTTCCCGCCGGCGTTGCGTGAAGGCCCTTTCGAGGTATGGAGGGAGGGAGGCTGTAGGGCTCTCAGGCACCTATTTTATGGCTATACCCCGCTTACCTTACCAACTTCATGCGGGACTATGGAGTCCCTACATCCGTGAGATTCCGCCACCTCCAACTACTTCATTGGGCCACAACGCCATTGGTTAATGAGGTGGCCACAAGACCCCCTCCTCTCCCTTTGCGGCCTTCATCTTGTGGACCACTGCCATGAGGGGCGCTATCTCCTTTCTTTATAACCTACTGCTTACTTCCGCCGTATCACCTCGCCCCAGGTATATGGGACACTGGGAGGAACTCCTCGGACGAGATATTTCTGAAGGTGAGTGGTCGTGCCTGTGGCGGGACATCTCGGCACATAACCATTCGGTGGCTTTGAGGGAGGCCCATCTCAAAACTCTCATGGACTGGTATCTGCACCCGGCCAAGTTACATCGCATCTTCCCGTCTACGTTGGACAGATGCTGGAGGAGCTGTGGTTTGCTGGGAGATTTCCGTCATATCTGGTGGGACTGCCCGATCATCCGCCCATACTGGGAAGAGATCCTATCCCACATCAAAGAGATTCTTGGTTACCCAATAGCTGATTCAATGGCCCATGTATTGCTGGGTCTTCGAGACCCAGCTCTCGAACACCAGACCCGGGCGGACAAAAAGATCTTGTGGCTGTGTGTCGGGGCCGCCAAACTTACTCTGGCAGCGGCCTGGAAAAAACCGGGGCCCCGGCACTGTCCCGGTGGCATGCGAAGCTGTGGCAACTGCTGAGCATGGAACGGGTAGCGGACATCTTCTTGGGCGATTTCAAGAACTTTATATTCCACTGGGGACCCCTGGTCCGCTTCCTCTCAAACGGTTTACCATCTGCAGTGTGCCCGTGTACGGTGCGGACTCTCCATCTATTTCAGGTTTGAATGTGGAATCAGGTTGAATGAATGATTGTACGCTGTCACCACCACCTGGGGGGGTAGGATGGGTGGGGGGGATAAGTTCTCTGTTGGTTCGTTTCTTGCGGCACCCTCGATGATACATGAGGCATACACGAGACCTGTGCAGCAGGCGTCGTGTATGGGTTCTGCTATTCCGGCCTCACGGAGCGTCCCACCCATCGAGGTCTTGGTCTGTGACCAGCGTTGTCTTGCACTTCACTGTCCTATTGCCTCATTGAACTGCCTTCTGGGCTGAATGGTGACCGCTCTTTAGAACTCATCACCCTTGCTTTTTGCCTCTACTTATGCCCCCTGTGTGGGAAGTTGTGCGGGATTGTCGCTTTTCTTTTTTTTGCTTTCTCTAATAAAACAAATAAAGATTTAAAAAAAAACACAAAGGATGAAGTATACACATTTGACCAGTTATAATGCTTCAGACCCCTAATCCCACTATTTTAAATTGGTTCCCACCACAGCAAAGTAAAACTGCTTACTCAAACCAAGCTGATCTATACAGTATCCTTTATTAAGGAACTAGCCCTGAAAGGCTATGATTATTGGAAGAACAATAATGACTTGAAATCAGTTTGGGACACTAAGTCCTGGCAAGTTCAAGGTACATAATCTCCTATATTGTGCATGTCTAAGACCTACACAACTAATTTATCTAAATGACACAATCCAACAGACCACTTGTCTGGGACTGGCTAAGATTAAAGATTTAAATACTCCTACTATTCCCTCCTTTGCCCCTTTTGATGAATGGAAATCTTATATAAATTATACTGAAGACCAACTAAATAGTATGATACAAAAAGGTACATTTAATTCTTCAGTTATGGCTCCGCGTGGGTGGTTATTATGGCCGATTGACATTAATGTTTGTCATGCTCATTGCAAGTTGAACGTAAATAGAGGCCCCCGACGGAATTAGACTAATTCCGTCGGGGGCCTCTATTTACGTTCAACTTTGTCCGAACTATTCGTAACAGCGGCTTATCAAGGACTGTCTGTTCTTTAATTCGTTCTGTGACATCGCAATAGATTTTAAAATACATCTATTGATGTCAATTTGATATTACTCGATTCAAGATACCTCACGGCCCCTTACGTAGCTGCACTACGGCAATCTTGATTAGTACCTGTACCATCATATTGGTACATTGCGTTTTATTTATTCATACCCTACATTGTACTGACAGTGGACAAATATTTATTGAATTCTGCCCTGACGAAGCTCCCATGGTTGGGGAGCGAAACGCGTTGGCTGTCCTGTGCACTTTCAAAAAAAGAGAATAAAAGTTAAATCTATTTTTGCAAAATTCTGGTCTCTTGCAATTTACTTTGCGTTTTGGTGCTGCCTCCACTTTTTCTTCGAATTATCTCACTGCAAAAATATTTAAAGTTGGAGATTTATTTACAGTCCACTTTTTCTATCACAGTATGGTGTTCCATAATGTGATGGAAAAATGTAACTGAATACAGCGAAAATGCATCATGCATTCTGCTCTGCTAGCACCACTCAGACTATCTTTTTCTTCAACAAAAGGTTGATTTTAACTCCAAGTTATTTACACAAAATAACAATTTCAGACAATAGTAAATGTTTGTCATGTAATGTTGCTAATGGTTGTTTCATGCATATGTTTTTCTCCTACCCGAAAGTTTCTCTATTCTGGAGACAGGTATTGAATAACATTGCTTAGATGTGTTCTATATCAGTTCAGTATACTATTGCACACATCTTTCTTGGTTGTTGTTCTGATTATGGTCTGGGGATAAGGCCACCACTCAGTTCGTGACCTTCTCTTCTCAGTTGCTTTTCAAGTTATTACCTCCAATTGGAAGAAGTTTAATAATATTGCTTTTCTCACATGATGGAACTTAATTTGTCACAGTCACAGACTAGACACTCCTTACACACCCTCATAAAAAGTAGGCATCAAAATACATTTGCTATGATTGCTTTGACTTCCTATTTATCCAACTTGATACCAATAATATTAGAACATCTGAAGTTTTTAAGCCTCTGTGAACCCTTTCCTTACTTACCAATTCATATTTTTTTGTTTTTCTGACACAATGCATATTTCTTGTTATTTATTATTATAAACTTCTCTCCCTCTTGTCCCTTATCTAATTAATTATAGGGTTAGCTTAAACTTTAGGTAGGGTCCCCCATTTTTTCCAGCCTGAAAAATGCTACTTGTTATATAAAGCAAATGTATTATTATTCTTAGCTTTAGGGAAATGTCTTATTCTAAAACACTGCCATTTACAAGGCCATTTAACCAATCAGTATTAATGATGCATATCAAAAATGCAATAATTAAGTAATACATGTGAAACTAGAAAGTATCAAATTATAATCAACATGTTATACACTAAAATGTTTGCATTTGTTACTCCCACTACAGTTGAAACCATTTTAGTGTTCCTTTTATATACTAAAGGGATCACAATTACTTTACCAATCTAAGAAATTTAGGGTAGGTTGTTAGCCACTAGTCCCATTTACTATTTCCACTCTAATGTAACCCATTGAGGGGGGGCGAGGGTTTGGTCATTAAAGGGGTGATATTTACTTTCCCACCTCTAATCTAAGGCATGTAGGGGAAGCATTTGGACACTAAAGAGTGGGCATTTACTATTACCACTCCAATCCAATCAGGGGGAGGCTTTGGACACTAAAAGGATGGCATTTACTATTCCCACTCCAATATAGGTCATGTAGGGAAATGTCTTGAACGCGAAAGGGGTGACATTTACTATTCCCACTCCGATCTAAGCCATTAAGGGACAGTTTCTGAACACTAAAGAGGTGACATTTACTAAGTCCACTCCAATCAAAGCCATTTATAGGAAAGGTTTGGACATTAAAGGGGGGATATTTATTATTCCCATCAAAATAATTTAAGGGTAGGTACTGGACCCTAAAGAGGTAAATATGCTATCCCTACTCGAAACTAAGCCATATAGGAGGAGATTTTAAGCACTAAAGGGGTGACCTTTACTATTCACACTCCAATCTTGGCCAATTAGGTGTAGGTGTTGGACACTAAAGTTGTAACATTACCTATTCCCACTGCATTGTAAGCCATTTAGGGGTAGGTGTTAGACACTAAGATTGTAACATTTACTATTCCCACTCCAGCCTAAGCCTTTTAGGGAAATCTTCTGGGCACTAAAAAGAGGATATTTGCTATTCCAATCTAAACCACATAGATGAATGTTTGGGGCACTAAAGGGGTGACATTTACTAATCCAACTCCAATCTAAGCCATTTAGGGATAGATGTGGATACTAAAGAGGTCACATTTCCAATTCTCACTCCAATCTGAGCCATTTAAGGAAAGGTTTAAATAGTAAATGGGTGGCATTTACTATTCACACTCTAATATAAGCCATGTAGATTAATATTTTGAACACTAAGGGATGATATTTCCTATTACCACTCTAATCTAAGCCACTTAGGGGTAGGTGTTGGACAACATGGTATAACATTTACTATTTCCACTCCCACCTAAGCTAATTAGGGGAAGGTTCAGGACACTAAAAAGTTGGCATTTACTATTCCCACTCAAATCTCAGCCATTTAGGGAAACATCCGAACACTTATTGGGATGACGTTTGCTATTCAATATCACAAAATAAAATGATGGATGGAATGTTGAAATGTTTTTAACACTCACCCCCAGTCACAGATCTGGGTTTACTCCATTGTTATTTTGCTTGCCACACCATCCCAGTTTGGTCCCAACCATCAGCCTTGACCCTGCAGTCCAGACCAAACTGCCAAGCCAGGTCCTCCCTGGACCAGAAACATGCATCCTGATACCAGTTTGGGGTATCACCCCTCATCAGCCAGGCCAGCCTGAATCCAGTGGAATAGTAGGTCTGGTAGTGGCTGCATACGTGTCTCACTGGGTGTGTGAGTGGGTGATTGAGTGTCTGAATGGGTCTGTGAGAAGGTTTGTGAGTGTCTGAGTGTGTGTGTGTGTCAGAGTGTGTTTGCGAGTACCTCCATGAGTGTGTGAGTCAGTCTGTGAGTGAGTGCATGAGTGTCTCAGTGGGTCTGTAAGTGAGTGTGAGTCTCTGAGTGGGTCTGTGATTGAGTATATGATTCTCTGAATGGGTTTGTGAGAGAGTGCATGAGTATCTAACTGGGTATGTGAGTGGGTGCATGAGTGTCTGAATGAGTCTGTGAGAAGGTGTTTGAGTATCTGAGTGTGAGTGTGTGTGGGTATCAGAGTGTCTGAGTACGTTTGTGAGTGCCTCTATGAGTATTTGAGTCAGTCTGTGAGTGAGTACATAAGTGTCTGAGTGGGTCTGAGTGAGTGCATGAGTCTCTGGGTCTGTGAGCAGCTGTGTAAGTCTCCGAGTGGGTCTGTGATTGAGTACATGAGTCTCTGAGTGGGTGTGTGAGTTAGCGCATGAGTCTCTGAGTGTATATGTGAGTGGGTGCGCAAGTCTCTGGGTACATCTTTGAGTGGGTGCATGAGTATCTGGGTGGGCCAGTGAGTGGGTGCATGATTGCCTGAGTGGGTATGTGAGTGGGTATCAGAGTGTGGCAGAGACGGTTTGTGAGTGTCTCCATAAGTATGTGAGTCAGTTTGTGATTGAGTGCATGTGTGTCTGAGTAGGTCTCTGAGTGGCTGCATGAGTCTCTGAGTGGGTCTGTGAGTGGGTGTCAGAGTGGGAAAAAGTAGGTTTATGAGTGTCTCCATAAGTGTGTGAGTCAGTTTGTGAGTGAGTGCATGAGCATCTGAGTGGGTGTGTTAGTCTCTGAGTAGGTCTGCAAGTGTGTATGCGAGTCTCTGAATGGGTCTGTGAGTGAGTACATTAGTCTCTGAATGAGTGCATGAGTCTCTGAGTATGTCTGTGAGTGGATATGTGAGTCTCTGGGTGGGTGTGTGAGTCTCTGAGTGCCTCTGTTTTGCTATCTTCTGCTCTGTTTTGCCTATTCTGCTAATTTTTCCGCCCTCAGTTTGCCTTTTCTGATGGTTTTCTACCCTCTGTTTTATCCTCTTCTGCTCTGTTTTACCTTATCTGCTCATTATTCTATCCTCTGTTTTGCCTTGTTTTTGAGCAATTGGGAAGGGGGGCCACCGGGCCTCCCTCCCCTAGCCAATCTTAGTCATCCCCCGGCGCCCAGCCACATCTACCTGATTGTCCTGGTCCCACCTAGGGCACCTAGTGTGTATTGTTGGGGACCACAGGGTCTCAGCCGGCACCCCGCCTCCTGCAGGAGCCAGCATTGCTAAATATGCAGCTCCCTGTATGCATGAGGAATTTTTTCATTTGTTTCCCTGGCTGCATGACAGCTGGCAGGGAAAATGAGAAACCTCCCCCCCCCCCGGTTCCCCCCAGCAGGTCAGAGCACTTTGACAGCTCACGCTTACTGGGAGTGGAGTTAGTGTTTGCTCTCGATTGGTGCCAAGTGAGAGCAAACTGATATCATCAGAGGGGGGCACCTCAGAAGATTTGCAGGAGCTGAACCTGGGGCTGGCTGTTCCCAGGGCCATTAACGGCTCCAGGATGGGGCCACACAGCTCTCCTCCTTCTATTTGCATGGGCCAGCCCCAGGGAGGTGGTGGTCCCCGGGGATGTATATGGCCCAAGAGGGGGGCTGCGTGGCCCCCCTCACACATTTATTGTGTGGCCCCTGGGAGGTGGTGATCCCCTGAGATGTATATTTTATTTATTTATTTTTATGCTTGTATAGCGCAGGACTCGACCCCCGAATGGGTATCTCCGCGCTTGTGTTTATCTAGGGTGCCCAAAACATAGCCAGGCAGTGCACAAAATTAGGATGTCAGCCCGGGAGCCCAGGAGGGGGGTTGCATGGCTCACCTCACATATCTGTTTTAACTGCTGGCCCCTTGAGGTTGGTGGTCCCTGGGGCCCGAGAGGTCCACGCAGCCCACCTTTAAATATTTTATTTTAGCCTTGGGAAGTGGTAGTGCCTGGAGTTTCCAAAAGCCTCAGGAGCGTTTCCACGTGTCCCCCCTCCATTTGAAAAATTAAGCCCAGGCAGGTGGTGTACCCTGGGGCTCCCTTGAGGCCGTGGACGTGGGTCCACGCAGCCCCCTCCATTATAATCACATAAGCTCAGGGAGGTGCTGGTACCCAGGGCTCTATAGAGTCTTAGAAAGGGAGCGCACCGCCTCCTTTATAAAACAAAAGCTGTATGTCCCCGGGACCTGGCTTATCTGAGGGCTATATTATGAGCAAGCACAGGAGAGTGCACTTGTTTTTAAAAAATAATGTTGGAAAATTCACAAATTTGTTGTGATATAGGGTGATTTTGTTTTTTTTAAAAAGGCATTTGCCTGGTGGGATCCAAGGACAGAGGCCAATGTGTCAGGGCATTCCTACATTGCTCCCTTTTAAAAAAAAATATCTTTTTGTTTGGAACTCTGCTGAGTCCCTGGATATCTGCCAACACTTCCTGGTTGAAGTGTTGGCAGCCATTTAGATCTCTGCACAGGATTGGGAGGGTCCGCAAAGGGTTCCCTTCCCTAGGTATACAACTTTTGATTTATTTTCAATAACTCTAAAACTACTGAATGGATTTACACCAAATAACAAAAAGGGCGCTTTCTTAACCGCAAGCCAACTGTCTGCCAAATTTGGTGTAATTACGTTCAGTAGTTTGGGCTGTAGTCACGTCTAAAATCCCTATGGGAAACACATTTGTTTACCCCATCCTTTTCATGGCCCGCTTAATGGATCCACCCTAAAACTTATTAAAGACAAGTTCCCTTTGGAATAGACCTAAATGACATATACACTGTAACTGCATACAAAGCAAGTAACACATTTATAACTTCACACTCGACGGGTAGAATATCTCAACTGAAATGAGCCAAATAAAATTAAAAATCTAACACATCAACTAAAGCAGTACAAAATGTTTCTTTCATTAAAATCACATAAAAACCAATGAAATAAATTATTGATTACATTTTAGTATCATGCCCTTGACGGATTTAATAGTTTTTTTTGCGTCACTGAGTATGGTCTGAGTGACCACAACCCCCTCACGATGGATATTAAAATTAAGGCCATCAAAAGTGAGACGCCTTCGGCGCTTATCACAAATTCAAATATATCCACCATATGTCTGGGGCGTAGGCTGAGATGGGAGGCAATTACTCCAGCCGACTTCCTAGACAAACAGTATAAAAGTAATTCTGAGGACTTGAGTTTATGTTTAAATGTGAAGTCTGAGCCAATTGTAACACTTGGTGCCTTTGACCGTATTACAAAACAGGTTGCGACAAACTTGACCCGGCAAGGTAACCCAAGGCCCAAAAAAATAAAAAATTGGTTTGACCAAGCTTGTATCACTGCACACAAGGCACTTTTGGAGGCGTTGACGGGGCCTGGCAGGGCTACAAGTAAGATGGTAGAGGCAAGAAGGGACTACAAAAAAGCAATAAAAGTAAGAAAAACTCAGTTAAAGGAAATGGCCTGGGATGAACTGAACCAAGCGAGTGTCCTGACTAATAGTTCCCACTTCTGGAAGGTGATTAATAGCCCACTATTTGATGAAAAAGACTGCCTCATCTCCCCGGAAAGGTGGGTGGAACACTTCAGCGGCCTGTATTCTGAGTCTAGTCAGACATTTCCCGGTCCTGTTGGGGAATGTTCACGGGTCCCAAAAATTGTATTTACAGAGGAAGAAGTATTGGAGGCAATTATGGGCACGTCTAAGGGAAAGGCGCCAGGACCAGATGGGGTCCCGGCCGATTTATATAGGGCTAACCCTAGTCTCTGGGCGAAGATATTAACTTCTGTTTTTAATGCAGCTTCTAAAGCTAGACTGCCAACGTCTTGGGGTAAAGCAGTCATAGTCCCAATATTTAAAAAGGGCTCAAGACAAGATCCGGCCTGTTATAGGCCTATCTCGCTCTTGGATTCAGCTGCAAAAATTATGGGATCAGCTGTATTGGCCCGCTTGACAGATTGGCTGGGTAAAAACTCCGTTGTCTCGGACCTATAGTATGGGTTCAGACAGGGAAGGGGTACAACGGGCCAATGCCTTAATTTACATCCGGTGATAGGGAAATACACGGTCGCAAAGCAGGGGGATATCCATCTAGCTTTTATGGATTTGTCCACTGCTTTCGACCTTGTGAACAGGGATAAGCTCTGGGTTTCCCAATATGACCTAGGATTGGACCCTGTATTGATATCTTTTTTGGCTCATTTTCATGAAAATACTACAGCAGCGGTCCGATATAACGAGAACGGGAGCTTGACAGATGCTTGGCCGGTTAAGCGAGGGGTAAGGCAAGGATGTATTCTTGCACCCTTGCTGTTTACCCTTTATATTAACAACTTGGGGGATCAATTAATTGCATCTTGTAAAGATATCCCAAGAGCTGGCTCAAAAATGATCCCCGCATTGTTATACGCAGACGATGCAGTCTTAGTGGCTAGAACGGAAAGAGGGCTACAATTGCTTTTAGATTGTTTTATTAATTTAATGGATTCTCTAGACTTGGTCACTAATTTTAAAAAGTCACACTCAATGTCATTAGGTCGAGGACAGGCAAAAAAGGCAACATTTTTCTGCAAAGGGCAGGAGCTTATTAAAGTCCCAGCCTTCCCTTATTTAGGGATTCTTTTTGATGACAGAAGGTCATGGGTCATGCAGCGCGCCCATAAAAAGAATACCCTTGCCAGGGCAACAGGGGCTTTGTTAGGGTTTGCAAAGCGAGTAGGCTGCAAACCACTCCCGGCCCTCATGAAAATTTATAATGCAAAATGTGTTCCAATGGTACTATATGGGAGTGAGGTTTGGGGCTACGCAGATGTGAGCGAAATCCAAATAGCAGAAAATGTTTTCTTAAGAAAAGTGTTGTCGCTCCCCCCTTCTGCTGCTACTTTTAATATTCATGAGGACCTTGGGGCGGGTTATATTTCAGATCAGATTGCTGTTGCCCCTTTATTGAGTTGGCTGAATCTGGGGGGAATCTTATCACTTACCTGCAAGACGCCGCCGCCACCGCTGCCAGGCATTTCGACGCACGCCGCCACCGCCAAGAGTCACCTTCCACCAGACTACACGCGCCGCCGCTCCGGGACCACAAATCCCGGCAGCCTACGCGGCGGCGCGCATTCTGACACCGCGAGGGCGCCAGGGAGGCGGACATAAGCGGTCAGGAACCGGCGAAGCGGGGGGAATCTTATCACTTACCTGCAAGACGCTGCCACCACCGCTGCCAGGCATTTCGACGCACGCCGCCACCGCCAAGAGTCACCTTCCACCAGACTACACGCGCCGCCGCTCCGGGACCACAAATCCCGGCAGCCTACGCGGCGGCGCGCATTCGACACCGCGAGGGCGCCAGGGAGGCGGACATAAGCGGTCAGGAACCGGCGAAGCGGGGGGAATCTTATCACTTACCTGCAAGACGCCGCCGCCACCGCTGCCAGGCATTTCGACGCACGCCGCCACCGCCAAGAGTCACCTTCCACCAGACTACACGCGCCGCCGCTCCGGGACCACAAATCCCGGCAGCCTACGCGGCGGCGCGCATTCTGACACCGCAAGGGCGCCAGGGAGGCGGACATAAGCGGTCAGGAAACCGCCTCGCGGGACGTGAGCGGGACGCCCGGGGCTAAGCCCAGGCAAAGGGCGGGCCCTCTACGGCCCTCATCGGCACGAGGAGGCAGGGGCAGGGCCAGAAACGCTGCTGGACTCATATGCAAGTAAGATACATAGTCAAAATATTTTATACTATTTATCATATTATTTTTACAAGTAAGGCTGCGAGTATATCGTCATCATGTCTACGAAATCGAAGGAAGCCCCACAGAACACCCTTGACAATTACCTTGTGCAGACTGTGAGGAAAATAAATACACAAAGGAGAAACTCTCTTGGGCTAAGCCAATCCCCAGACCTTCGCTGTTTGTCCCCGACTGCATCTATCTTGATTGACGATACCATTTTGCAAGAAGCCAACCAGGAGAATATAATTAGCGGCCCTATTCTTCTAGGATTAACTAGTGCACCTGATAATGTAGTCCCGGCCATTGAGACTTCCAATATACAGGCCGAAAGTGACATTGACATTGACTCTGACCAGGAGAGACATGCACTAGTTTCACCTGATGAGATGACACCTAAAGGGCGTGTAACAAGGCCGAGACGTTTATGTACTAAGAATCCTCCTAAGCTGGGTGGCTCACGCCCGGGGACTAGAAGGAAAAGGGTTACTACCCCAAAGATAAAGCAAGTAAATGTATCGGAGGATAATCAAAACCATACTTCTGAGGATGCCTTTTTTGAAAGGATTGCTGACTTTCTTGAACTAAAAATTAATACCATTGTAAAACCTTTAATATCTAAACTTGACAAATTGCATGCAGAGATTAAGAGGTTGGGTGGTCTCCATACCACGGTTGCAGGTGGGGTAGAAAACATTACTACGATAGTTACAAATTTGACCAATAATATAGGGGGAAATGTGGTTAGTGAAGCTGTTTGTGATAATGTAGGGGTTCAGTTGCCTGTTGAAAACTTATTGCCCCAACCACCAACATCATTGACCACCACTACTGAGGGCTCTCTTTTAGTTAATATCCCAACAGATGACATTCCCTCTGTCAGCTTACCCCCAGTAACTACTCATACTACAGACCCCCTACAATTTTTGGTCGAGGCCACACCAGTGGTTCTCGTGTTAGCAAATGTACCTCCCTTAGAAGGGGGAACAGTGGAAAGCACTACCTCCCTTACAAGCAAGGCTCTGCATTGGCTAACCAGTAACATCCGGTTAGCCCCAGGGGGAAAACAGCAATTGGCAAATGTTATTAAGTCTACAACCAGGGTCCCCTGGCTGGGAAACCGGCCGAAAAAGTTTAAAGGGGACTGTGTGGCAGTGAGCCTCTCAAACCAAAATGTCCTTCCTAACATACTGGCCAATTTATTCCCTCCCCAACGCAGACAGGGTACTGTTGTTCCTCTAACCCTGAAGTTTTTTTATGGGGAGCAACAAAACGTCACTTATCCAAGGACTCCTGCGCCAGGGTGGGATAGATTTTGGGACTCTGGCCCTAGACGGGGGCAAGATATAAGGCATAATGCAGTGGCCCACTATCCCCTTCTACCACAGCAAAATTCTTTTGTAGAACCTCTTCAGTTATTTAATCGCTATGCCCCATTGTCCTTCATGGATCAAAACGATTGACTCTCTTTTACAAAAGACACTAACAATGAGGGTCTTTTGCCTGTTTTCGGACCTTTAGATCCAAAATCCACAGGCAACAGGGTCTGCAGAATATTGAGCTGGAATGTTGCTGGCATCAGATCTAAATTCAACAATAAGAACTGGTTGGAGATGGTCAGATCCAACGACATTCTTGCCTTTCAAGAAACTTGGGAAACGTCAGACAGACTTGCTCTAGACGGCTTTTCCCATTTTTCTGTATCTGCAGTACCTAGTAACTCCGGAAGGGCAAAGGGAGGCTTGGCTATATATATTTCCCTAGATGTTCAAGGAAAGCCAAGACAGATTAAAACTAACTCAACAAACATTTTAGCGGTTGAATTAACTGCACAAAACTCACAGCCTATCTTATTAGTTAATTTTTATAATTCTCCTGTCAGTCAAATCTTGAACGAGCATTTGGTAACTTTAGAGGATTTCCTGTCCACCCACAGTGAGAATAGTGCTCACGGTTTTGACGTGATTCTCATGGGAGACTATAATATTCACCCATGTAACATGGATTGCCGTGTGGAATATGAGGATTTTCCCCCCTACCTCCCCACCCCGCATTTTGAACACTCACCACGTGGAGAGGTTCTGGAATCACTCTTAGCAACTTTTAATCTTTATCAATTTTTTTGTAGTAGCATATGCTTGAGGTTACCAACATACGTGGGTAACAACACCGGCACAATTGTAGATTATATTTTTTTATCGTCTAGTATTTTGTCTGAAGTTTCAAAATATAAGGTAGAAACTTCAGTCTTCAGTGACCATAACCCAGTAATTTTAGAGATTGTAGCTCAGGGAGTTCTGGGAAAGAGAGAGACTGAAGTATTATGTGCGACTGATTTAGTCCTGGCAGATCAGAATCGTAGGCTGAAATGGGACCAAGTTACCCCAATTACTTTTATACAGGATACCCTGTCTAAAGTTGAAGGAGAGGTTGCAATCTGTCTGGATAATAATAACTCTGTTGACACCCTGATAGAAGCGTTTAACGCTATTTGCCGCCAGGTCAATCTAGACCTGACTATAAGGAAAAAGCCCCATATATGTAAGGGCCCAAAATGGTTTGACTCAAGTTGTTCCAAGGCTCACTCAATTCTCTTGAAGGCTTTAAAACATATACCAAGAGATAAAGTACAGATAGCATCACTAAGAAAAAAATATAATTACGCTATCAGGAAGAGGAAATCAGAGATTAAAAAGGAGGCCTGGAACGATTTGTTGTCGCCCGATATACAGAGAGACAGTTCAAGATTTTGGGCGATAATAAACCACCCTTTTTTTGTGGGTTTAGACAAGCAGAGAGCAGATTGCATCATACCCGATGAACAGTGGGTCACACATTTCAGTAATATTTATAGCTGCCCTGATAATATCCTAGGCAGTGGAATTCAATCTACACAAGCAGCAGCTCTTATTCCCTCTTTTAGCATAGAGGAGGTAAAAAAAGCGATCAGCGACACACACTCTAAAAAGGCACCGGGCCCCGATGGGGTTCCCGCTGACTTTTTTAAGAGTGCCCCTGAATTAAGTGCCAAAATCCTTACTAACATTTTTAATGCTACAAGAGATTCCGTTTTACCTATTAGCTGGTCAAAGTCTACCATAATACCGATTTTTAAAAAGGGACAAAGAACAGACCCGGCCTGTTATAGGCCAATTTCCCTCATTGACTCTAGTGTCAAGATTCTGGGAAGAGTCCTTTTAGGAAGACTGACTCAGTTTTTAGAAGGGAAGGGCATTTTATCAAATGCACAATATGGCTTTAGAGCCAAAAGAGGAACTTTAGATCAGTGTTTAAATTTAGAACTGATCATAAGTAAATACGTAATTGCCAAGGGGGGCTCTTTGTACATGGCCTTTATGGACCTCTCCTCAGCTTTTGACCTGGTTAACAGGGCTAAGCTGTGGGGGGTCCTTTTGTCCATGGGCATTCATGCTCCCCTGGTAGGGTATCTGGCCGAGCTACATAGAGATCTTAAGACCACGGTCAGAGTGACCAAGGAAGGAAGATGCACCTGTCACTTTGACTCAGAGAGGGGGGTTAGGCAAGGATGTATCCTTGCCCCCCTCCTCTTTACTCTCTATATAAATGGCCTTGAGGCAGCTCTGACAGAGTCCCACATTGACATTCCACGTGCAGGAGAGACAAAGATACCTGTCCTCTTGTACGCGGATGATGCTGTCCTCTTAGCACGCTCTGGAGTGGCATTAAATAAACTCCTTTTATCTTTTGGGGATTTCATGTCCTCGCTGGACATGAAAACTAATGTAGCAAAATCCCACGTAATGATAGCAGGAGGCGCAGGCAGGAAAAGAAAGATCAAAACATTTTTCTGTGCTGGGAAAGAGGTTAGGAGAGTTCCATCCTTCCCTTACCTAGGCGTGACCTTTGACGAAAAGGGCAAGTGGGGCCCCCAGCTTTTGGCCAAAAGCAACGCTGTAGCAAGAGCGGCTGCTGGGTTGCTTGGTTTTGCTAAAAAACTTGGAGCCCGCCCCATGGAAAGCATTATAAAGGTCTATAAAGCCAAATGTTTGTCGGTTGCTCAATACGGCTCTGTCATTTGTGGGTACACTAATCATGAATATGACAAAATTCAGAAAGTAGAAAACAAATTTCTGAGAACTCTGCTTCCCGTCCCCCAATCGACTTCTACATATATAATACACACAGAGCTTGGACTGGGCTATGTTACCGACATTTTAAAGTTAGCCCCAGTTATTGGATGGTTGAAAGTGTGGCTCAACCAGGAGCTTACTTTAAACCATAACATCCTTAAAGATTGTTTAGCCCTGGATAGAGCACACAGTATTCCATGGCTAAAATATGTTCAGACGCAGTTAACTTTAGTTGGCCGACCTGAACTTTTTTCTTCCCCACATACGATAAATCAGGAAGACATAAAGATAGTCAAAAATCTTCTGACTGAGCGATATGTCTTGGAGAGGGAAGCCACAGAGTTAAACAAATCTACGGGTAGGAAACATTGTACGTTAACATCTGTCCCAGGTATGGAACCGTACCTCTTCCTGGTAAATAAACCATACCATCGTTTCCTTCTAACAAGATTTCGTCTTGATCTGATTCCCTTCATTCTGGGTAATTTTAAACAGTGGAATAGACCTGAAAATGCTGAACCATGTGACTGTGATTACTTTTCTATCCAAGACACGACTCATTTTATCCTGTTTTGTGGTCATTACAAAGAGAGTAGTAAAAAATATTTGCTGCCTATACTGTGCAATATGGGTTTTACACAGGTAAAAACAGCTATGTTGTTCCTGCAACTTCTACCGAATCTAAAAGTGGCATTTCATGTTGCTAGTTTCTTGGTTGCTGGTGCACGTTTAAACAAGCATCGCTTTAGAATTAGGCACCTTGTCCCTGATTAATGTGTACCTCCTACATTTTACTGATTTTACTCTTTTTAAATTTTAATGTATATTTATCTTGTATAACGTGTTTTTAGGGTTTTTTTTAAACAAAATCTTGATCTATATATTATGTGTCTTGATGAAATGTTCTCATGTATTGCTCGCTCTTTTATGATTTTTAATATTCGAATAAAGATATTTGACTGACTGACTGACTGAGTTGGCTGAGAATCTGGGCACAGCAGCCTCCAAATTTAAACCAACTAATTATTCAAGACTGTATGTCTTTAGATAGGGCCCTTGCTATCCCGTGGATCCATTATATTAAGACCCAAATGGATTCACTTGGCAACCCTGATTTGTTTACGAATCCTAGTGCACTAGGTAAGACGGCTATCAAGGCCGTAAAGTCTCAGTTCCTGAACATGGCAATGTTAAAAAGGGAGGAAGCGGAATTGGTAAAACCCTCAGTTAGGAGTTTTGTAATGTTGAGCATAGGAAGAGGAATCCAGCCATACTTGACCTATATAAACAAGCCATACCATCTGTTTGTTTTATTGAGGTTCAAGTATAACATGCTCCCATGGTTATTATCATTCCCGAAAGGTTATTCTAAAGAAGGGGCTTTGGGGCCTTCCTCCTGTGATAACTTTTCTGAGCTGAATACGCTACAAATGGTTTTCTTCGGTGATTTTTATGTTACCCTGCGTAAGAAATTTATTTTGCCATTGTTAAGGGGCCGTAACTTCGAGCAAGTTAGACCAGCGTTGGCCTACTTGCAAATGCTTGGATCATCAGTGGTGTGCTTTGGGGTAGCCAGTTACATCACCGGGGCCATTAGGCGAAGAAACAAAGTACAGTCATAATTGCAACCGTCCCCGTTCCTTTTATCTGTTGTGATTTTGATAGGAATTTGTGGTGTGACGACTTATATGATGAACTACTGGACTTTAAAAGGAGCCCTCGAAGGCGACAAACTTTTTAAATTGTATATTTATATGCCAAGTGTTGTATATCTTGTAATAGGTCGCAAACATCATATTGTGCCTAGTAATGGGATTGTTTACATTATGAAATATTGTCCTGTGCTTTGATGGTTTTAAATTTTAACTGAATAAAGCTAATTTTGACCTTGACCAATGAATTTATACAAAGCTTGCATTGATACATTACATATGCTCCATATAATCACTACAACGTATATTGCACCAGTTCCTAAAACATAAAAATACAAACACATATAAGACAGAAAACACAATTTCAGACTCCTAAATTGGTCTTTTACACAGACATATCATCTATATCAGTGAAAGTATGGTCTGGTTTGACTTCTACTTGTATAACACCAAGACCATGTTCCCTTAGAGATTATGTCATCTGAGTAGCGTTGACGCGTTTTAACAAGACAAATAGAATCATAGGGTTTTCTCTATATCTTGTTTCCTCATTGTTAATAATCCTTCTGGGAAAGATTTTTTGTTGACCCTAATTTTGTATAAAAGTCGAGTGGAATTCCTATATTTTAGTCCAGTGGAAGGAATCTTTAAAATGCAGAACTGCAGCCTCTTTCCTTGTGTCTCGTGAGTAGCCTCTAATGTTGAGCGCTATCGTTCTATTTGGCTCCGCTTTATTGAAATCTGCTTGTCCCTTTTTGTCGCTATGAGGTTCAAACCACTGTAGATGCGCAGTTCTTTGCACCGCCCACAGGATAAGAGCGTTTTATTCTTCAACGTTTACTAATAAAATGCAACCTTCTTTCTGCTCGATATTCTCTGTCGTGTAATTCCTTCACCCCGAAACTTACTATGCACAACTAGACTACACTTTACACTTTTTCGGGGAAAAGTTAGTGAAGATTTGTGAAATGGCGCCAAAGGTATAGGCAAGTCAATTCATGTTTTTCCTAAGGAAACTAGTTCCTAACTATATATATATTCACTGAAAAAAACAAAGGTTACAAGGACGTTATAGTAAGCTAATAGAATTAAAGAAACCTTAGAAATTCACAAAACAAACCAAAGGTTACAGGGGCGGTATAGTTAGGGTCAGATTTTACACGTACAAAATCAGAGAATTTCAGCTGTTATAGTTACCTGAGCTAACTATAACTTGTTCCCCCCGCAATTCACTGCGTATGACCTCACATATTACATCACTCATGACATTGTCAGTGACATCACTGATGACATCTCAAATGATATCACTGGGGACAACAGTGATTACATCATCCAGTGACTGTGAGTGTTTTTAAAACGTTTGAGTTTTAAATATATATACTTAGGTGTATTTGGGAATTAGTGGGTGTATGAGTGGCTGTATGGATGACTGAGTGGGTGCGTGACTGACTGTGTACGTGAGTGATTAGGTGTCTCAGTGACTATATGGGTGAGTAACTGGTTGTGTAAAAGTGTGTATCTGTCTGTCAGTTGATGTCTAAGTGGGTGTATGAGTGTATTAGTGGGCGTGTGAATGGCTATGTGGGTGATTGATTAGTTGTCTGAGTATCTCTATGGTTGTCTAGGTGTCTGTGTAAGTGGGTGAGGAGATGTGTGACTTCCTGTATGGATGAGTGAGTGGATGTATGGGCTAGTGATTACCTGTGTGAGAAGCTGTATGGGTGAGTGAGTGTCTGTATGGCTTTGTCAGACATTGAGTGGTTGTGTCAATATGGGTGAGCAACTGGGTATGTGAAAGGTAGTATAAGTGAGTGACTGGGTATATTAGTGACTGTATGCGTGAGTGCATGAATGTGAGGGTGGCTATTTGGATGAGTGCACACTTCTGACAGTGACTGTATAGATGAGTGACTACATGCTACTATTTGTATGAGTAAGTAAGTGGGTTTGTGTATAATTGTTCGAATGAGTAAGTAGCTGTGTGATTGACAGTATGGGTGAGTGTCTAGGTATGTGAGTAGTTCTATGGGAGACTCACTCAGTGTGCGAGTATTTATATTGGTGTATGAGTGGATATGTCGATGTCTGTATTAGTGAGTGAGTGGGTGTATGAGTGGCTGTATATGTGAGCAAGTAGATGTGTGTGTAGATCTATGGTTCAGTGAATGGGTGTGTAAGTACTGGTATGGCTCTGTGAATGGGTTTGTGAATGGTTGTTTGTGGCAGTGGATGTATAAAAGATTTTAAAGGGATGTGAGTGGGTTTGTCAGAGATGCTGTGGATGATGTAATCACTGTGGTCATCAGTGATGTCATTTGAGATATCATCAGTGATGTCACTGACCATGTAATGAGTGATGTAATATGTGAGGTCATAAGCAGTGCATTGCGGGGGCACGAGTTAAAGTTAACTCAAGTAATTATAACAGCTGAATTTATCTGGTTTTGTATGAGTAAAATCTCACCATAACTATAACGTCCTTGTAACCTTTGTTTTTTTCAGTGAATTTCTAAGGTTTTTTAAAAGCTAGTTACTAACTATAACGTCCCTGTAACCTTTGTGTTGTTTCAAGTAGTAATGTAAGCCTGGTGTAGTAGTGTAATAGTGTGTGCCTATAATTCATTGACAAGGCCCCAGTTTGTGGTCAGCAGTACTTCCAGCGAGCATTGTGCATAGGTGTATTGAGTTTCTGCTCCCACACTGCACAGGCTAAGTCGGCTTTGGCTGTCTGCAGTTGTGACACCAAGTTGTAGAGTTCAGAGACCCATCAACTGCTCTCAGCTGACATAATCAAGTGTGTCACGGGAAGAAATTTGGCAGGCTACTGTGGGAACCCTGGCCATGCATTTCTCACCATGGCACGTACGTAGCATCGTCACAAGAGAAAAATTGATTTAAGAATAGAAAGGTGTCATTAGTATAGAGGTTCCCATCTCCATCACAGCCATCTTAAACAATTATGTGCCGTACGTTCGAGTATGAGTGGGAGGACGGGAGTGGAGTGCAATTTGGTGACTGGAGTCTATAGACAAGCAATGCCCATCTTAAAACCTAGGGTTTTCAAGGCCTAGTAAGTAGTAGTGTCAATGTGAATCATCATGTGTGGTCTGGGCAAGCTTACTGGTAGAAGTGAGGCCAACAGGATTCTTTCTGTCTGAGATTGCTCTTGAACCAGCTAGGGAATGCGTGCATCAGGGTAATATAATAACTTAGCAAAGTGACTTTGTGCCTCTAAATAATATTTTGTATGGTCTGGAACCTCAAAACCCCCATGGTCAAATGGCAGACCCAACATGTCCCAGGTGATCCATGTTGGTTTATTCGCCCAGAGTAGCTCTGTCAGGAAGGCACAGAGCATGGTGAAGAATTGTTTAATTAGGGTTATAGGGATATTTGTAAAGATATATAATAATTAATGGAGCATAACCATTTTAATTAAGGTTGCCCTACCTGTCAAAAAGAGTGGGAGCTGGAGCCAGAGGTCCATGCGGTGGGATACATTTTCCATTACTCGGCTGCAATTAAGCCTGATCACTTGTTCCAGCTGTCTAAGCAGAAATATGTCATTGTATTTTACTGAGTCATAACCCAGCCAACAGGGTATTCCAAAGGCATGGGCGTAGTGCTGTCTGTGAGTGGAAAGACCATTGAAGGGTTTCTAGGAGGAAAGGCCACTCAAGAGAATTGAATGCCATTTCAGCATTGAGCAGTCTACTGGAGATAATTTTGGAAAGGATTTTGTTATCACAGTTACTCCATGAAAAAGGGTCAATAGGACACACATTGTGCCGGGTCTTTCTCTGGTTTAGGATGACGTTTGACCAGTGTCTCATGCATTGAGAGGGGCAGTTCTCCATCCTGCAATGCCTCCATGTAGACTTCAATGAGATGCAGGACCAGTACATGTTCACACAATTTGTAAAATGTGCAGTTAGCTCATCAGTACCTGGGATCATAGAGCCAGCCAGTGAATCGACAACAGTTTTGGCCTCCTCAAAAGAAATGAGTTGACAGAGAAAGTAGAAACAACCGCCATTCAACCACACCAATGCAACTTCATCAAGATTGCCAGTAAAGTCAGCTTGAGATCTGACATTTGCCTTGGCAAAAAGCTGGGAATAGTACTCCATGAACTCAAAGAGAATGCCATCATCTGTACTATGAATCGTCCAACTACAGCTTTCCAAACCAGAAATGTGTGATTTAGTCCTCTCACACATAAGGAGCCAGGCCAACGTCTGCCAGACCTCTCCCTCTCTCCTTATTGTCTAGCCAGCCAATCACAAGAGGTAGGCGGTATAACCCTAACAGAACCTGGGCTTGCATTAATGCTAAAATGAAGGGTTCTCTGTTGGGATAAATCTGAAGAAAATTGTAATCACAATACTATTGTTGTATTGGACCCACCATGTTAATTTGCTCGGAACAATATTAAACCATTATACTGCACATAAGTTTTCCACCGCAACCCACATAACTTATTAAATGTTGGAAATAATGGTGTGTGTAGCATTACATACACAGTTTTTAATTCTTCATCCTTTCAAATCATGAGTACACTATCTTAGGAGTCCAAAACACCCTCTCCTCCTTTTTTTTTGGGGGGGTTTTTAAGAAGATCTTTATTATGCAGTATGCGGTTATCTTACAATTCACAATTAACATCTCTACATAGACTGCGTAAGCAGGTAGCTATCTGTTAGGTCCTGAACAGGATGACACAACCATTCAGCCGACAACCCGGGGGTTCGGCGGCGATTTCCACATGTTAGTTTGTATAGCCATCTGGTGACTAATAACGTTAATGGTAGATCTCATGATTTTACATTTTATCCTCAAGTTTCGTGTCGCAATGGTCACCCAGCATTTGCCTCGTGTATGTAACTTCCCCAAGTCCCATAGGTCGTGTGTGAGTCAGTTGTGGGTAGTGTAGAAATGGGGTGGGGAATCAGCTGTATATGCGTTTCCAGTGCTGAGTCAGTTTTGCTGCACTTGTATTGGCGACGCGTGCTTTAGTATAGCTCACTGAGGCATAGGAGTGAGCAGGTGTAGTCAGCAAGGTTAGTCCGCAGTCATGTTGGGTAGGTTTCAAATTACTTAGCAGTAGGGTGCCTGTGTGACCTCCCAGTTGCATCACTGAGAGGGCGCTAGGGACATGTCAGCGACCAACGAACAGAGTGTCTTATCCATGTGCAACACGTTTGTGGCCAGTTGTCCACGTGTACCCCTTGCGATGGGTGAGCGGTATCGCGTCTCTGCAATTCGCAGATGTCATGAGGTCCCGAGGGATTGGCTTCTTTTAGTAACGTGTTATCTCCTGTGTCTTCATTTAAACCAAGGAATTTGGGTCCGGTCAGGGAACTTGACCAGCAAACAAACTGTTCCCTACGCCCATATATTGGCTGGGAAAACTGGGGGTTGGGAAAGCGTGAGAGGCAGGGGAGGGGAAAGGGGGGGAGATCGTTGCAGGTTTCGATGTGGGGCATTTATTGTAAGGTGGGGTCCAGCGAGGCTTCACGCAGTGTATAGGGACAATCGAGGAGGGGGAGGGTGTCATTGGTCTCATGGGACTCCCCGTTCCTGGCAGGCGTGCTGGAATGCCTTGAGGAGGTTGTTCCAAAGCTGGGCGATGGGGAATTTGCGGAGTCCCGCTGTTTCCTCTCGAAGAAGAACCGTGCCCTCCGCTCGTGCCCAGTTAGTGAAGGAAGCGCGCCAATGTCGAACATGGGGAGGGGCCGCTGCCTTCCAGTGTTTGGTGATCAGGCGTTTAGCCGTTATTAGCCCCATGTCCCAGAAGCAGGTCCGCACTTTGTTGAGCTTTGTGCGTTTATACAGTCCTAAGATGCATGTTTCCCACGTGTGTGGCATTTGCTCATTAGCGCTGCGCGTAAGGAGCGTCACGATCTCGCTCCAGTACGTGTGCACCTCAGGGCAACGCCACAGCATATGTAAGAGGTCAGCTCCTGCCAGAGAGCAGCGCGGGCAGGCAGCATCTGTGGTGGCAAAGTATCTATTTATCTTGTCTGGCGTTAGGTAGGCGCAGTGTAGAATATAGAATTGTATGATCTTAAAGCGGGGGCTGCGCGGGATATATGTCGGTCCGGCGAGTATCATTGCCCATTCTTTGTCGGTCCAGGCCCGCCCCCTGTCTGCCGCCTACCCATCACGCAACCCTAGCGCCGATGGCTGCGAGTATGCCTGCAGAGCCTGCGCCAACCAATGGATGATGTGTGAGCCAGTCCCCATAACATGGAGGTACTGCATAAAGCAGTGCATCGGTAGTTCCTCCGCTACATCTCCCCAGAAGGTAGTGAGCATGCGCAAGAGGGACGCATGCATCAGGAACTGTCCTGCTGGGAGCTCCCTGGCAGCAACTAGGTCCTCAAAGGTGAGCAGCGCTCCCTCAGTATACAGGTCACCCAGGGTGTCTACCCCTGCTTGCGTCCAGCTAGTCAGACAAGTCACAGTCAGTGCTCCCGTTGGGCTCGGGGTGCCCAGAATGGGCACGGCCGGGGCGTACGGTGTTGTGGCCCGGGTGAGTTTCAAACAGCGCAGGAAACATTTGCGTGCCACCGCCAAGTATATCTGGGGGGGGCAGGGGGTTCGGGATATCGGGTGGAACAGGGTATTGATTTGCGCTTGCGTCCAGGCAGCAGCGTCCTAGGCAGTATCCTCAAGGTGTTTGCCGCTAAGCCACTCCGACACCCACTGCATCTGTGCCGAAAGGTAGTACAGTTCCATGTTGGGGACCGCCAGGCCTCCCAGCTCCGTCGGCATGTAGAGTTTAGTCAGCGCCACCCTGGGTCGACCCCTGTTCCAGATGAGGCTTCTCAGCAGGGTTTCCAGATCTCGGAAAATCTTGTTCGGTACATAAGTCGGTATATTAGCAAAATAGTACAGCAGCCTAGGCAGTACTATCATTTTGATAAGTGCTATCCGACTCGGAACATTGAGGGGTAAGGTGTTCCAGAACGTGATCTGCGCCCGAATCGAGGCAATTGCTCTTAGGAGGTTCCCCTCCAGGACATCCAGCGGAGTCCGATAGATTCTTATCCCCAGATAGCGGAACGTGGTGGGATACCACTGTAACCTGCCGCCGCCCAGTCGTACATCACACTCGGGCGTATCCGGGTGGAAGGAGTAAGCCCCCGATTTTGACCAGTTGACTCGCAGTCCCGACATCTCCTCAAAAGTTCGGAAGGCGTCGGCCAGCGAGGTCGGGATGTCGGTTATATCTCTGACGTACAACAGTAAATCATCTGCGTACAGCGACACTGCATGAAGACCGTCCTCCAGCGGGATGCCCCAGTCAGCTCCCTGAGCCCTAAGTATCGTGGCCAGGGGCTCCATGGCTAGAGAGAACAGTAGAGGCGACAGGGGGCAGCCCTGCCTAGTGCCCCTTTTAGACTCGAACAGTGTCCGAGAGCAGCGCACCTGTGCGCACCCGAACTGTTGGCTTGCCATAGAGCAAGTCCACCATAGCCTCATATCCACCTCCCAATTGGAACTTTTCCAATACTGCTCCCAGGTACAGCCACTCCACCGAGTCAAAAGCTTTTTCTAGGTCCAATATCAAGCACCCTGCTCTAGGCCATCGCAGGGTAGCATACTCCTGCACCCGGAAGAGGCGTCGGATGTTGTGGGAGGTGTGGCGTGTTGGGACAAAGCCATTTTGATCTTGGTGCACCAGTCGGGCACATAAGGGGCCAATCTCCGAGCCAGAGTGGAGGCCAGTATTTTGTAGTCCGTATTGAGCAGCGCCAGCGGGCGATAAGAGCCCACTTGTGTGCAGTCTTTGTCCGGTTTGGGGATGGAGATCAGGGTCGCCTCGTTTAACGTCGGGGGTAAGGCAGCGTCCTCTAAGGCCGCAGCGTACATTCTCAGGAGTTCGGGGATGAGTATGGCCGAGCCTGCTTTATAGAATTCGGCTGGAAGCCCATCCGGGCCTGGGGATTTGCTATTAGACAAGTTAAAGATTGCGTCACGAACCTCCTCAGGGTCGAGCTGGGCTCCCAGTTCATCCTGCTGTGCAGCAGTCAGTTGCGGCATTGGCAGGGGGGCAAGGTAGCCAGCTATGTCGGGACGCGGGTGAGGTAGCCGCGAGCGATACAGCGCGGTATAGTGTGTGGTGAATGCGTCGTGGATCTGGCGCTGTGAGTATAGTAGGCCTCTCCCTTCTACTTGTATCGCTGCCACTGGGGTTGAGCGTGTCTCTTGGGATATCAGCCAGGCCAGTAATCTGCCAGGTCTGTCGCTCTTGTGATGTGTCCTCGCCGAGTGTGCTGCGTAGTTAATGTCGCGAAGTCGCTCCATGAGACTCGCATGGTCTGCACGCGCCCCCTGTAGTGAGTCAGCGCTACCCTCAGCGGCCTCCCCCTCCCTCTCGAGTAGAGTAGCCTCCAATCTGGTGAGTTCGCTCTCTAGTTGTTGTCTCATGTGGCCCTGCGTCCTCAAGCAGTGGCCCCGAATCACCACTTTGAATGCATCCCACTCTACCTGTGGAGAGGACGCCGTGCCTGTGTTGTCTTCAAAATATTGAGCAGTACGTGTGAGAAGGGATTCGCGAAAATCCGCATCCAGCAGCATCGCCGGTTGCAGTCTCCAGGTGGGGACGGGAGGGTGTGGTCGGTCCCAGGCCATGGTTAGAAAGTGTGGATTGTGGTCTGAGTGTGTGCGGCCCATGTATAGTGTGTCAGTCACAAGGGGAAGGAGGTCAGTAGTGGACATGAATCGGTCTAGGCGGACATGTAAGTCGTGGGCGCCTGAATAGTAGGAGTAGATTCGCGTCCCAGGGTTGTGTGACCTCCAAACATCATGGAGGTCCCACTGCTCGGCCCACTCCAGCAGTGCCTTCGTGGCTCCGCGCGTCGGAGCGCCAACAGGGGGCGGGGAGGAGCGATCCAGCGCTGTATCTAGTGTGCAATTGTAGTCTCCACCCAGTAGCCAGGGGGTCGCATGCCAGGGTGCCATTACCGTAGAGAGGCATGTCAGGAAGCCACCTTGGTCAGTGTTTGGAGCGTACAGTGATACCAGCACCATCTGGTGCCCATCGAGCCTGCCCTGTATCGCAACAAACCTACCCTCCCGATCTATCGTAGTGTCTGTGGCCGTCCAGGGGACCCCAGGGCGGATCCATATCAGTGCACCGCGGGCATATGAGGAATAGGACGTGGCGTAGAGTTGCCCGCGCCATTTGCGGTGTAGTGCCCGGACTTCCGCCTCGTTCAAGTGTGTTTCCTGCAGCAGTGCTATGCCTATCTTATGTCGCTTTAAGTATGAGTAAATTTGGTAGCGCCGAGCTGGTGTGTGCATCCCCCTGATGTTCCAAGTGCAAATTTGTGTCTCAGTCATTGTTCCACTGGCTGTGTGTCCCCCCCACCCCTAGACACTCAAGTAGTGCTCCTCGCCTGGCCCAGAGCCTCCTCCCCAATACAAAAGCGCCCCAACGTGTCCATGCCGTGTGTGGTGATCTCCGAGGAAGGAAATGGGTAGGGAAAGGGATGGAAACACGCGGCCTCAACATGGCCACATAACCTAAAATGCCAAAAGGTCGGCTACAAAACATGTTGCCGTCCAAACGCTCGTATGAGCTCGTAAACTATACAGTTCTAAGGGGTGTTCTGTGGCTTAATCTGTAACAGTACAATTAACAGTATTATCCATAGTGGATGCCGCATCCCTCCCGGGCAGGGTCAGGAGGCCAGTACCGTCTGGCGGTCGCCCAGGTCTCGTCATTCCGCGTAGCTACAGCGGCTCGCCTTGCACCGAGCTGGAAGAGCGGGGCTCCCAGGGGGGGGGGGGGGGGCGAACTCGCCCCCCAGATAGTTCGGTTGTCTCTGGTCAGCTCATGTGCAGCTGTCTATTAGGCATCCAGTACTCAACAGGAAGTGACTGGGACATGTGTACATGAGGGGCACAGTACCTGGTCGGAGTTCAGTGATCCAGGGCGAACAGGATCCAGCAAAGTAGAGCTGGTTAGTTCTCCTCTCACAATGGAGGCCTGCATAGTCTCTGCACAGGCACATCAGTCCCATCGCGAGGAAGCTGAAGTCTGCGTGGGTCTCTTAGCCAAACAAGTCTGCAGTTTGCGGTGTGACGTCCGGGAGGTCGTCGGTGTGCTGGGAGTCTTGTAGGCCATAAAGTGCCTCATCATCGCTTGGGAGAGGCGTCGGAGTTGTGTCCGGGGCAGGGGATGGGGCCGGGGAGATGCTGATTTCCACTACCTTGCGGAGGGCGTCCCTCTGCTCCTGCATCATCTCGCTTGCAGTTGGAGAGTGAGCTGCCGGTTCTCTTGCCCCGGGAGGCGTGGGAGCTCTTCGTCGGCGGCGCCTCCGCGCTCCACGCACGCGGTCTGTGGTCGCAGTCCCTTGCGCCCGTCTAGGTACATCCGGCATGTTCTCATCTATCCAGGCCTCGACCTCATCAGAGTCCGTAAAGAAGTGCGTCTTGTCTTTCGCTACCACCCGTAGCTTGGCAGGGAAGAGAAGCGAGTATTTAAGTCCAGCCTGTCGCAATCGTCTTTTCACTTCCAGGAAGGAGTGTCTTTGCCTCTGGACTTGCACTGTATAGTCCGGAAAGAACATCACTGCGGTGTTGTCGATCCTGATCTCGCCTAGTTTCCTGGCTTCCCGCAAGATAGTGTCGCGGTCTCTGTAGTTAAGGACTCGGAGGATTATTGGCCTGGGGTTCGAGCCAGTGGTTTGGGGTCGCGTGGGCACTCGGTGGGCTCGTTCCACCACAAAGTGGGGCGACAGCACTCCCTCCGGTAGCAGTTCACGGAGCCAGTCCTCCACTCTCTGTGTGGGGTCCATCCCTTCCCATTTCTCCGGAATGCCCACCAAGCGGATGCTATTCCTCCTCGCCCTCCCTTCTGCATCCTCCACGCGGTCCTCTAGGAATTCCACCCTGTTAAGGAGGTCCTGTATGTGCTTGTCCAATTGCGACACCTTCGGTTCCATGATGGACACCGCACCTTCCAGCGCAGTGGTGCGTTCCTGTAATTTCTTGTGATCGGCTCTGAGATGAGTTAGATCAATTGCCACACCGTCTATCCTGGTTTCCAAAGAGGTGCGTGTTTGCTGAAGAGATTCCTCCATCCTTTCCATGGCAGCCAGGACAGAGTCCAGTTTCGACGCCACGTGGTCGGCTTCCATTTTGGAAGGTGTTTTCGCCGTCCTCCCCTTCACCGACATGCCCCCCGTTCCGGTGCGTGTCTTCACCCCGCCAGACATGGGGCAGGTCACATGTGTAGGCAGCGGCAGGGGCGGTTTTTGCTTTCGATCGTGAGGGCCGAGGGGGGGAAAAGTTCACAGGCTGCATCCAAGGTGTTTCAGGCCATGCAGGCTAGCAACGTTGTCATATCAGATTCCCAATGCCTCCTGTCGTTGGTGTGGCGTGGAAGCCACGTGGGTGCACCCACTCACTCAGCCCCCACAGTGTGGTTCCGTAGCGTGTGCCCCAGTGAAGCGCTTGGGGTCATGTAGCGCAGCTAATCTCAGGTTGCGGGAGGATGGGGCGCCAGTTCAGTCCCGGGGAGTGGGAGACTCTCGCCGCCTCCAAGCGCCAGTTGGGTCCCACCAGGGCAAATGGTGCTGCTAGGGTGCCCCCCGGGACAGTGTCATTGCAGGCGTGTGGGAGCTAAGGCAGCCATCGTGGATGGTCGTGTCCTGGCAGTGTCTCTGTGGCTTTCCGTTCGTGGCCTCCTCTATGATGAGGGGGGGGAGGGGGATTCCCCGGTCCGGGTGCCCGATGCGTCGCTGCGAGGGTCCGCAAGCTCCGAGGCCCCCAGCTCGTGGCGCCAATGCAGGGCGGAATGTAGCGTCAGAGGGGCAGAAGGGAGAATGTTCCACCCGGCGGGCAGCGCCAAGCGCCAGCTGGGCCTCGCCAGGGCAAGTATAGCAGCAGAGGCGCCCCCCGGGGCAGTGTGGTTGCAGGCGTGGGGGGGCCCAGGTTGCCGCCGTGGGCGGTCGTGTTCCGGCAGTGTCTCCACAGCCTTCCGCTGGCAGTCCCCTCTATGTTGGGGGGAGAGTACTCACTGCGTCGCTGTGAGGGCTTGCCAGTTCCGGGGCCCTCTGTCCGTGCCTCTGCGTTGCTCCCGCGTTGCAGCCCAGGTTGTGTCTGTAACAGGCAGGTGCTCGCCCCCACTCGTCCGCGCCTCCGCAGGTCCGTCTCAGCCCGTGTCAAATTTTTGCCGCCCTCGGCTCGCCTTCTTCTCCACCTGCAATCTCCAGGGTCCGATGTGTGGGGGCCGTCAGCCGCGCCTCCGCGGGGGTCGTTGCATCCGCCTTCGTCCGCTCCCGGTAGCACTCGGGCCGTCCCCAGTAGGCCGCAGAGTGGGGCCTGGTAGGCCCTGTGAAGCCGCGGCTTCGCGTAGTTTTGCACCCGATTTCGGTGCAGGCAAGTCGGCCACAATATCGCCGTCAGTCGCGGTGCGGAGCCCCGCAGCCGATTCTACCCAAAGTCGGCCCAGTCGTTGCCAAGGTTTGCGGGCAGACTGGTCAGCAGTTTCAGGCCAAGCAGGGCAAGTTTAGTCGGATAAATGGCCCGGGTAGGGGAGCTCAAGCAGGAGCTCTACCCAAGCACGTCCTCCACCATTGCATGCTAAGCCACGCCCCAACACCCTCTCCTCCTTGTTGTTGTGTTATATTATACGGTGTCCATGTTTTCTCTTAATATGTGGTCCACCTTACAGGTAGCATTGCCGCATTGCTTAGAGGTAAATATGTATCCCAAACAATGGTTCTGTGTCCCCCAGCACAATGTCCTTTGTTGATTTGTCAGTAGGTGGCCGTGCTCCTGTACTTGGTTGTTGTCATGTTTTGTCCTCTAGGTACTGGCCTCTTCAGGACTACAACATGGTCTCCAGTGCAGTGCTTAATTTGTAAAATATGAAGTCCAGGTGCTCAAATGTTTGTCAGAGGCCACACCCACTTCCCCCAGCTCCACCCACTTCCTCTATTTGCTCCACTCACATCCTCGTCTGGCACTGCTAAAAGCCAGATGTAATACCACCATGCAATTCTTGGGGGTGTCAAGGATGGAGTGTGAAACAATATCTTTAATGCCCCCACCCTGCTCACTGCCCAATTTCTGTATTATGTGTGTAATCCCAGGTTCTTGCGGGTGTGCAAACAAATCTGATTTTTTCTGAGTTTGCACTGGTGACCCTTGACCAGCAGCCCATTGACTCAGCAACTCAGTCTTCAAGGCACCTACACTGAGTCAGAACAGAGCTTAAAATGCACCTACACCTGGGTTTCATGCAGAAAAAGGGTCACCACATTACAACATTGGAGAAGATTGTACCTCAACAATCCGGATTTTAACACACCATAGAATGTGCATTTGTAGCGCGCACGTTCACCCTAAAGAAAGCCTCTTGACGCTACTGGCAGGCATTGGATGTTTATTGATACCCAACTCAATGATACTGATTTCTTTTGATCTTTTTTCAGTTGTGATAGTGAGAAGTGAACTTGTTCAGGGCCATTACAGCGATTTACACAAGTACCAGATTACATTCCAAGAGGTTTGTTTTTTTAGGCAGGGACGATTAAGTGATTTGTCGAGAACCACTAAAGGAGCCAACGCCGGACTCAAACCTGGTTCCCCAGTTCCAATCTAGGCAGCTCAGGCCCTTTGCCCCCCATCTCTTCAGTAAGATGAAAGTCTGAGAGGACACAGAGAGAACATGAGTTTCAACACTGGCCCCTGCAATGGATGCGCAAATCCGGGGGGGGGGGGAGGTGGGGCAGACTAGGTCCAGCTATAACTCAACTGACTCTGAGAGAGACGCCTTTATCTTCAACATTCTTAGAGCCCTGAAGTACCCAGAAAGAAGACATGCATAGCGCTGTAAAACTCCCACACAGATAAAAAATAAATACCTCGCCCCCAGACTACCCCGTCCTAACTGTTCAGCTGCTGACTGATCGCAGTGGTCCAGGCCCCCTCACAGCATGGATCACCTTTGACTTGAGATAACCCCGTTTAACCAGTTTTGCTACTTCCCCAAACAACCACTTCCGCAGCAGCCTCCAGCTGGGCCAATATAGGGCTGGTGTGCTCTTATCCCGAAACACGTTTAGCCCATATTTTTAAGAATGTTTTAAACATTTTGACATCTTGTTTTTCCTCTGTAATTACTTTCCCCTTCTACCAGTTTGCTGCTGGACAAGCCCACCTCAGCGCCGAAAAGCCCTGACTGGACTTGCTGCTCCAGATACAGGGAGAGCTTCTGGCCCAGCACCTGCAATGCAGGTTCATCACACCTAACAAAACCACAAAATACATATATGATTAAACATATTATTGCAAGACATGATCTGACATGAGGATGATGCACCTCAGAGAGTGTCAGTAGGTTTACACGTCAAGATAACGTGCCGATTTCGCTTGACTCAGGTCACCTTTCAACAATATAATAAAAAAAATAACAAGGCATGATGTTTATATCATAAGATGATAACATAATTGTGTTCAAACTATTTCTTGAAAGTAGAAGCAGAAGACAGGATTTGAAACCACCGAGTAGCAACCAGCAAATTACGTCCTCAAATAAAGTGAGGTAAAGCCACAATTCCAGTAATGCTATGTAGGCACTGTGGCATGCACCTATTTCATGCCTACTTTTGTCAGTCTCATTCCTTTCCATAGCTGCCAAGGTTTAAGATTGGTATCTGTGACATTTTCATAATTTCAGTGTAATTATGAGTGACATTCAAATAATATGAGTGACACTCTCTCACAAGCAAAATGAAGTGCATGGAAAGAGCTAAATATTAGAAATTACAGCCTTTTGTCAATGGGAAGCACTCAATTATCTGGGAACTGCTCAAAACCCCTGAAGTAGAAGGAAAAGATGCGGATACCAACAAGATAACTGTTCAGGGCACCAAATATCACATGTAGCAGTCAGAAATGTAATAGCAATTCTGCTCAACGATTGCAAAGGGCTGCAGAGTGTGCAAGGTGAAGCTTGTCTGAAGGATAAAACTGGGGAGACAGCTGAGGGTAGGGCCTCTGCATTAACGCATGATGTGAGTAGGATGTTCATTATCCACATATGGACACTTCATTGAGTGCAATGGGAGGCCAAGAACAGCAGAAACTCTCAGTGAGCGAAGCAGCTGCTTATAATCTAGCATGGGTATAGCAGCAAGGCATGTGATGTCCATGGAAAACGACCAGTGAATATGCAGTGCTCTACGGTTTGTTACAACACTTAAATTAACATCATTAAAACATGTAAACCGAGCAGGATGAAAGAGTCAGTCGCTCATGAGATAACATCCATTTAGGGTAGGATGTGTTCTGTTGAACCACTGAAAGAGTGGAACATTATCTACAACATTTCTTATAAGATTCCCTCCAACAAGAAACACTGGCAGAAATTATACATGGCTACACTTGCAAGTTTTCAAAATGTTTTCTATGCTCCATTGCAAAGATCAAATTAAATGTTTGATATTGACCCATAGCCCCAGAAGGATGAAATTCGGTAAAATCAGGCATTCCCTTTCAAGCTATTTTAGATAGAATGCAATTTCTAATGGATACAGTATTAGAATGTGCAAAAAAATATAAAGGTAAAGAAATTATCATTGAGCACGTCTTATACACTCATGCCATTGCACTTGTGTTAATACAGTTAAGTACACGTTGCTGATATCAAATTAACACACGGCACAGCGGGTGACTAACCTTCCTGCAGTCATTTCACAAGTGCTCGGGGTGTCAAATCTGAGCACTTCGGCCAGCAGCTTTGTTTACACATCTTGGGCTGCCACGTTTCTTGGGCCTTCGAGATAGAGGGTCACAGGCAGGTCTCCTCTCCTAAGGAGTGTCCCGCTCTGGCTGGCAGCAATTTCGATCGTTAGGGAACTCTCCACACATTGTTTTTCGGCAGGATTTAGCCAAATTAAAAAACTTCTTGCCTGGTATCAGTCACGCTAGTTAAAGTGCATAGTCAATGAGGCGCATCGTGGACCACAGAAAGCCGGCCCCACACACTCTCTGCCTGCAGTGGGCCGGACACACCCACCGCACCAAGAAAAATAAAGTATAATGTGATTTCACAATAATCCAACTCAATTTAGCCAGCCAATAGGCCCATCACCATCATCCAGCACCTCGTAGTCGAACTCGGAGTCGTCGCATAACAGTCATACTAAATTTGCATCGCAACCACGCTGAAGAAAAAGCAGAGTTGATTACTTACTGGGTGACGGTTACAGTCTGTTGATTAGAGTCCTGCTGCATTACACGCCTACTTCAAGTACTGAACTGCCGGTGCGTGCGTCGTGACTAAAGATTACACACGCTGTTGCAGCTCAGACGCACAGTCAGGGCCAAATCCAGCCCAATCAGCACCCCCCCCCACTGGCAAAACTGACTGAAGGGCAGGCATTGGTTTATTAGCTAACCTAAGCAAGCACTCTTCACCGGGAAGAGTGGCAGAACGCAAGTAAGTCAGTCAGTCAGTAAAACAAAACTTTATTGGGTTTGTTACAACCATAAAAGTATGATTTACCTTTTATCCTAATAGGAGAACAACAAGACATGAAACAGCGGTATCAAAAACATATTTTATCTCAAAATACATATAATTTGACTTTCTTTTTAAAATCGGAGTATTATAACATTCTAAATTATTAAAAACACTTAATTCATACATATACAGATTCTTCCACCTTAATGTAATATTAAGGAGGAGCCTTTCTAGTACTTACTCAGTGCTCTTGAGGAACACCTTGACTTTATTCATATATTTCCCCAGAGCACAGGCTATATCTAAATTCCCTGTTTCGACCAGAAGGTTAACGGCTTGCCTCCTATTCATAATCTTATAATTTTTTTAAATCGGACATAAAAACTCCTTTCGTATATCTAAAAACCTCATAGAATCCAATAAAATGTGTAAAATATCGCAGGTGGTACCTAATGTACAAGTGCATTTACCATTACTTCCTATCATAAAGTTTCGGACCCTGTTATTCACATAGCATGGGTTTATCCCAATTCGCATTTTTAAAACTTCCCGCCTTAGACTGTAACTTGGTAGCCGGTCCACCTAGGTGAAATTTTGATCGATCTCCCAGACGAATGTCATGTGGGCTACCGAGGTTTTATGTAAAAGGTACTCCCGATCATAAATACGGGACATCTCGGACCCTTGAAGCCTTAATTCTTTCTTACCTATTGTTGAGTTGTCTTGAGGAGGACATACCTTCAGATCGAGTACCCCATATGCAATGCTTATTGATGCTCTAGTCTCTTTTGCCCAGGGTAACTCGCTAGTGGCAATTTCCTCTTTGGCCCATTGGGAGATTTTAAGAAGCTCCCCTGCTCCCAATCGCTGGCAAAAACGTACAAGGGCGTTACAAGCAGTTATTGCCCAGGAGGTGATTCCCAGCTCGAGTCTTGCTGCCTGCACCATAGACGATTTAGGCAGCAGGAATAAACTTTTTAGTATATTTCCCTCCTCTCTATCCCATGAGGTCTTACCACTTGGATAAAAAAATCTCGGCTCCGTACAAAAATTGTGGGGGGACCATTGCTTGGTAGGCTACTAGGATCGGCCTATCCGACAATTCTCCATATGTATTATTAAATCTTTTTAGGCCTTTCACAGACGCCAATGCCCTCATTTTTAGGTCTCGCCTGTCGATGCGCATGCGCATCGAGCAAGGCGAGAGTATTGGCACTTATCCGCTCTTTATCCACACTGCAAGGAATCGTGGCGATTCCTTGCAGTGCACGAGAAATTTAAGCTCAATGCGCATGCGCATTGAGCTTAAATGCGCGTGCACATGCCCCCAGCCGCCTGCCTTGCCTACTCTCTCTCACAGCCTCCCCCAGCTCCACCCCCTCACTACTTGATTGCACGGCCGCTAGGCCGTGCCTCCCCTACTCTCCTCCCCCCTCCTCCTCTCCTCCCCTGCCTGCCTGCCGCTAGCCTTGCCTACTCTCTCTCACAGCCTCCCCCAGCTCCGCCCCCTCACTACTTGATTGCACGGCCGCTAGGCCGTGCCTCCCCTACTCTCCTCCCCCCTCCTCCTCCTACTCTCCTCCCCTGCCTGCCTGCCGTGTCGCACCTCTCCCCTCTCCGCCCCCTCCCCTGCCCGCCGTGTTACGGTGAAAGGCTTGTTTAGTTAAAAGGCTGTGGATTCTGCAGGTAAAGGTCGTCGGCAGACCGCCTGAATGGCGTGCACTTACTTAATGTCAGTTGACGGGAAGCATCGGGTTTTTCCTAAAATGGGGCGCCACCTCTATAGTCTATTTGAAGATCACCGTTTGTGCTGCGTGGGTAAAAGGGATTTGGTATTAACGGGACATGTTTTCTACGTTAGTGTTAACTGTTTTGAGCAGTTCGTTCTAATATCATGCACTTACGTTATTTGTGTCACAAACATACTGAGCGCCGAGCTTTCGGTCGGTGGGGCGCCGCCTTTTTCGATCTGTTCCGAAGTTGCCGCTTATGCTACAGAGTCAAGGGGAATACTTGTTAGAAGGGGCATATTTTACAATTTGGAATGCTCTACCGATTGTTTCAGAGCGGGCGCTTACGGCATTTACCTGCAGTGTTCGATATTGGTGCTTCCGTCTGCCGAAAATCCACTCGTGTGAGTGAATCTTGCGGTCACATGATTGTTTAAAGACTGGACATGTGATCTAGCGCTTCTGGGACGTGTAGTCCAGAACATTAGTTATTCTTTGGGGGATTTTTCTTCTTTTGTCAGTGGTCAGTTTTACATTGGACCTGTCTACTGATTATAGCATTCTCCATATTCATTCAGACCTGTGCTCACGCAGTCGTATTTTAAAATCAGATATGCTTCTCTCTTTAGTAGTAGTGTTTCAACATTTCCTCCTCGAGGTGGAGCATTTATCTTTGATATCACTGTCCATTTTAGATCTCTTTCCGAGTGACCTTGGTCTATGCAGTGTTGGACAATTGGTGCATTTAACACCTTTTGTTTTATCCGGGATCGATGTTGGGCCAATCTTTGTGCGATTTGTTGTGTAGTTTTGCCGATGTAAAGTTTATCACAAGGGCAAATAATTGCATAAACAACAGTTTGCTTTTGTAATTAGTAAACTCAGTATGAGTCCATCTGATGGCATTGTGTTCAAACAAGGAGCCTTCAATGGTGCTGACGCACGATATGCAGGTTCCACATTTGTGGTGGCCAGTCACTGGATTTAACTTCCATAGTGTGCGTAAGTCACTCTTGGTTTGAGGGATACCCAAATCTGCTCTGATTATTTGCTGTCCTATGTTTTTATTTTTTCTCAATGCAAACATCGGTTTTGGAAACGGAATGTTCAAATTAGACAATAAATGCCAGTTTTTCAAAATTATTGATTTGAATTTATTGGTGAGTGGACCATATGTGGTAACACACACCAATTGTTCTAGTAGCTTTTTTTCTTTTTTTACTACTAACGCTTCCCTGGGCGTGAACCACGCGCGTTTTAGCATTTTTTTGGGGTATCCTCTTTTGGAGAGTTGATCACATAGCATTTCTGCATGTGTTAAGTAGTCCTCCTTTCTCGAACAGTTGCGCCTGATTCGTAGCAACTGGCTGTATGGTAGGTTCTCCTTCAGACTTTGTGGGTGAAAGCTCCGGTAGTGGAGGATGATGTTTTTGTCTGTTTTTTTACGATGTAAAGTTATTGCTAACTTACCATTCTGGTGAAACACTTCTACGTCTAGAAATGTTAAGCGTATATTGCTGCTAGCCATACTGAATTTTATGTCCGGGTGTCTATTGTTATTGTTGTTGTCTATTAGGACCCCTGGCACCCTTGCTCTCCGCTGAGGTCCCTATGGGGACCATTGCCCACCAGTAACAACCACGAGGGACAGGATGGGGACTGAAGCAGGCACGTGGAAAAGAGTGTGATACACATTAAAAACTCACATTTTGTCTCAGCTGGTTTGAGTCTCGACTGAAGAACAGTGGATTTGGAGGGAGACACAATTGAAATTAATTAACAGGACTATGTTATGGCGGGTGGGGAAGGATTTCACGGTGGCAGGGGCAGCACATGGAATGATATGCGATATTATGTGCACATCCCTCACGTCAGCACATAGGTAGAGTTCAGCTCACTGACACGATATGCACATGATAGGTAGACTTTGATCCTTCAAACGCCTTCATCTGGCCTGCATAAAGTCAGTCCATGGCAAGACGGGGATAATAGGGAAGGGGGGCTATTAGAGTGTGAATTTGATAATTCTGTGTGCTCTGAAACAGCAGGACTAGCCAGTTGAATTTACAAAGCCAGTAGATATGGGATTGGCTACCATCCTTGTGGCTTTGCCAATGCTTTTTTGTCGAGTTGGCAGACTCAGCTGAGAGGCCAACAACTGAATGGGTGCGTGCGAAGAGTCAGGTAGCCTGTACTTCTGCCACTACACCAATTCAAATTTTAAATTTTTTGGGGGATGCAACGCATTGTCATATACAATGCCAAAAACTCAAACTTTAATGCTGCGAGACCTATTGCATTGTAAATGCTTGTTAGTGCTTGCAAGTGTGTATACCATTTCAGCGTTTCAGAAAACCATATTCCCAAATATATATATAGTCAGATACCATCTCAAGCAAAACTGTGCCAAGGTACCATGAGAACTTCGTTTTCCTCCTTCCAAAACATACAATTTTTGTCTTATCCATGTTTACTACTAATTTTTTACTCGTGCAATATTCTTTAAACCTATTTAATGTTCTCTGGAGGCCTATCTCCGTTTGATCCATAATCACCAAATCATCGGCATAAAGTAGGCACGATATCTGGTTTCCTCCCAGTTTCGGGTTCGCCCCTCTAACCTCTCTTAATTTTTGGGGCAGGTCTGCTAAAAACAGGGAGAACAGTAGGGAGGCAAGAACACACCCATGCCTTAAACCATTTCCAATTGGGATTCTCTCAGTCAATCCTCCCTCCTCATCCAATATTATCTGTGCCCAATTTTCTGTATGCAGTGATCGGATTAGCACTAGCAGGTCCCCATGTATTCCATACTCTACCAAAGTTGACCACAGCTGCTCCCTGTCCACCAGGTCGAAAGCTGCACGGAAGTCTACGAAACAGCAGAATAAGTTACCCCTCTGATCGATCGACTTCCGTGCAATGGACCAAAGAGCAAAGCAGTGGTCAACCTTCGAGTGGCCTTCTTTAAACCCCCCCTGTTCTGGGAGTACTATCTGTTTGTCATCCACCCACTCCTTTAGTAAACCTAGAATTATTTTGGAGAAAACCTTTTCACCTATATCCAGGAGGTTTATTAGGCATAACATTCATACTAAATTTGCATTGCAACCACGCTGAAGAAAAAGCAGGGTTGATTACTTACTCGGTGACGGTTACAGTCTGTTGATTAGAGTCCTGCTGCATGACACGCCTACTTCAAGTACTGGTGCCGTCGTGCTGAACTGCCGGTGCGTGCGTCGTGACTAAAGATTACACACGCTATTGCAGCGCAAACGCACAGTCAGGGCCAAATCCAGCCCAATCAGCATCCCCCCCCTCCCGCCCACTAGCAAAACTGACTGAAGGGCAGGCATTGGTTTATTAGCTAACCTAAGCAAGCACTCTTCACCGGGAAGAGTGACAGAACGTAAGTCAATATATTATGTTTTTGGGACACTTGGTGCAGTCGTTGTTGATTTAATTTGGCAAGCAGTGGCATTCAGGTCTCGACCCGGCCCTGAGAAAAAAGTGCCGGTGCTCACCGGAAAACACAGGCACAAATTAAGCACTGCTCCAGTGTATCTATACAACCTGTGCAAGAGGTCAAGGAAAGTCACTCTGTTTACGTGCAAACATCTTAGGCCCTCCTCCCTATTCTGGTGTGGGAAATTGCTATTGGCCTGACATTTGGGTGGTCTGTCACCCACCCGTTCCACTGACAGCAAAAATAGACCCCATCCCCATGGTGTTTTGAAGGACCCTGCTGTCCACTCAAGACAAATTTCTCTGCGGCCGGCCGTGTCTACCTGTAGGGTGGATTACAGATGTTTTGCTGATTTATCTCCACAGAGACCCCTTTATTTGAGCATTACCAAGGCAGGGAATGTTTTCCTAGGTCATTCCTGTCCTCCATATCTCGAAACTGCTGGACTCTGCTCCTGCAGAAGGGCCTCAATCGGTGCACACACTATTTGGGCTTGGAGGGCATCTTCTGATTGGGTGAGTTGCCCCTGGATGTTCCTCAACATCTCAGCATGTTTTGTTATGACTTACCCCTAGATATACACCTTAAAAGCCTCCCAGAGATTGGCATATTTAGTAACCGTAAAGGCATTAACCTGAAAGGATTGCAGCCCGAAGCTCGTCCTTGAAAGCGGGTCCAGCAGCGAGGAAGCTGAGCAACGCCAATACAACCAGCGAAATCAAAATATGTGAAGGGACAGGACGAAGATGACAAGTCAGTGGTCCAAGAGTGTGCATGGTGGGTGTCTCACATCTGCAGCTGCGGAGGCCAGGTCAGAGAAGGCCAAACAGTAATCCAGTCTAGAAGATGAATTATGAGGTGTGGAGTGGAATGTGTAATCCCTCATGAGCTGGTAGGCTCTCCACCAAAGATTCGACAGTGCATACAGATCTTCAAGTATTTGAGCCGCCTGAGTGTGTTGGGTGTGTCGTGGAACTGAAGAGTCCATGGTTGTGTCCAGTGTTAGATTTAGGTCACCCCCCAACCCCAAATGATGGTGTCTCAATAAAGCAGTTTGGTAGAGATGTCCAGAAAGAACTAGTTTCATCCTCGGTTGGTGTGTAGGTACTAATCAGAACAAATGGAATACTTTGAAGGATGCCCTCAAGTATAATAAAGCAGCCCGCTGAGTTGGTATATTGATGTTGTAGCTTGAAGGGACATGTGAGCTTATAAATATACATACTTCCCAGGAGTAAGCATCCAGGAGAAAGAATTTGAGCCCGTGGGGGCAATGAGGCTCCCCTGTAAAAAGGCTTTATCTATCTCATGCCGGTCTAAATACACCAACACCCTACTGATGGTGTGACAGTCATTGAGTAAGTACACTTTCCAGCTAAGCCATGTGAGGGTGTGCCTACAGTTATTCATGGGTCACAGAAAAGGCATGGAAAAACCAGGAATATGTGCTGGGATTGACTGGCTGAGAAGCCAGGTGGCTATCCATGTCCAGAAAACACGACCATGAAAGTCAAATCACAAAACCCTCCCCCCACTCCCAATGGAAATACCCTGACATTTAGTGATGGAGCCCTATATAGAAGCTCGCACAACAAGGAAAAAAGCATATTGTAGGTGATACACACCATGGGTCCTGACATGGTTTCTAGGCAAGGTAAAATAAGGATCAATACAAGCAAGTACAAGTGTGTGCAGCGGCATTGCTCTCTGCAGCATCCTGTATAGCATTGCGGCATCTTTTTTGTATCGATGGGGAATTGCCCCTGCTGTGCAATGTCCCACAGGGACGTTCCCATGTGGTAACAGTTCAAATTGCACACAGGTCATTAAAGGGGACTGTGCAGAACATAACAGCACCAAACATGGAGTTAAATCATTCATTAATTGTAGGTCAAAAAATATAATTAATTTTATTAAATGCCCTTGCAATTTGGCATACATAGGTGAAACCTCTCGCGAAATCCGCTTAAGAATAAATGAACATAAATCAGCGGTTCGCACCAAAAAAAGAGGGGCACCATTAACAGACCATTGGCAGAAGGCACACCATACACTCAATGACTTAACATGGTGTGGTCTAGAAACAATCCAGATCAATGCTAGAGGTGGTGATATGGATTTAAAAAGGAAAAACTGAGAGCAATTCTTCATGTCCCGCTTTAACACAGTAAAGAAAGGATTAAACACCAAAGAGGACTGGGAACGCATTCTGTAAGGAAGGGTAGTTGGGGGCGATTGTTTTGTTTCAATACAGCATCACTCCCCATTGTTTTTAGCGGTGTACATATGATGTAATTACACCATAGATAAAAAACCTATAAACTGATAATCAGAAATGTATTAAATAAAAAGATAATTATAAGACGACAATTATAGCCCGTATTTTTATGAAGTATGGCTATTAAATTTCATGAATAAAGGATCAATATAAATATGGAAAAGAACAAATAAAATAGTTAAGAATAGACCCTTAGCCACCATATCAAGTAGCCGCATTTCATGCGGGCTAGCAGGCATTCACTGAACTACCGCGATAACTAAAGTCCTACGCAAAGAACTACTCATGTAGTTCGAGATTTGGAAGCAATCAGGCGAACTAACAATGCTTGGCAAAAAATCGAGGGCGTCAACTCTGCTTCATTAAGCATATTATTTTAACTTTCCAAATAAATTCCACGGTAATAATCACGGCAAAAGGTCAATAAAATATATGAAATATCCGGGTGTGATCGTAAAATACCATAACACCCTAAACAACTACGGGTGTAGTTCGCGAAAATATCTGGCACAAAGGAAGTGACGTAACTATCCGCGGGAATCCGATTTAGGCCGGACTTCCCATTACATATATAAACATCAGGATAAGCAGTCACTCCCATAACCAAATAAGACGAAGTACGAGTGGAGCAGGGTGGCCGCAAAGTCGAAGCCAGGTAAGCAGTGGGGTATGGAAGGCGGGTCGAATGAAGTTTCCCTAAGGGAGAATAAAAACGTTTAGACCGCATAGAGAGATATAGAACAAACTAACGGGGAATAGATACTTCCGCCACCCCTCCAGGGGAATAGACTCTAGAATGGTACAGTGAGTTTTAGAATATCGCAAAAAGGTAGAAGTTTCTCAATAATTAATGAGAACTTAACTGAATGATTCTACGGGGATAAATCCAGAAAGACCGTCACAAGGGGAGAATACGTTGTAAAACAGACTATAAAGTAAGACCAGGGTCAGGAAAGTGAGAGATAACTCAAAAGAGGCTGTACCGAGGAAAATGGCTACACGTCCGATAGGACGACATTGAACTATATGATTAGAGCAAGGTTGCAAGGATATTAATCTAGGTGAGAAAGATAACGATAACAATTATAGACAACTTGTACTATATGGTGAGTTATGTGAAAACTCTGTGAACAACGTGGTGTGAGGGTAAACAACGGCAGCTATCTGTGTCTATGTAATACTAGCTAGACAAACATAGAACAGGATATTTTCAGAGTAGGCGATACCGGGTGAAGCCTAAATTTACAGTAACAGTTTAGATGAGAGACTCATAATAGGGCCCATAAAAGAACATTAGTTAGCGTAGTGAAAGGTATTGAAAACCACAATGAGGAGATCATAACAACGCTGAAACTATCAATTTTACATTTTAGAGCCGAAAAACTCATAAAAGCCAGGAACCAAAGACCAATCGAAAGAAGAACGTGGCAATATATAAAGGCATCTATCAAATAACGCGATTGTCAAAAGTATCCAGTCATAAGCTGTCTTTCCATCTTTCCCAGACACTTGGGTGAGTGGGGTTTTTGTCCCTTATAGTAACTTAGTTACATGAAGGTCAAAGAACAGTTAGTGAAATATTTTTTTCCTTTTTCTACTAAAGCACCAGCTCTGCATCATTACAAAACGGTGGCTCCCCCGACCTCTTAAAGAAAATAGAGTCTTTTCATACTCAAAAGTAATGACAGTTTATGATGATACATGGAGATAAGTAGAAATGGTTAACAAACAAACTAATTCAGAATACCATCTATTCCCCAATAAAGGACCGGGCACTATGTAGAATCGCCCTGACATCCAACTATCCGCACCTATCTCCTAGAGGGTGACACATATTTAGAACATAACCTCAAATTGAATAACGAGGTGGAACGAATTCCGTTTCTTCATAAGGTATGCAGAATGAAGTTCATCAATGCCTGAATGTTGTACCAATAGGTCCTAACAATGAGATTTTTTAGTGAAATAAATAAAACAAAAATTTGTTTTTCTCATAACTCAAACCCAGCAAACCACATGTTTAATAAATAAAAAAGAGTGCCCTGAATGATCGTTCTTTGTCCAAAATAAAAGTCTAGTGTTCTAATTGTAAATTATGATAATAAGTACTGTGTAAAAAGAAGAAAATATTCAATGCATCTAATTGTATGTTTCTTTTTAACTAGAACTTTGTCCTGATGAAGGTGCTATAACACAATACCGAAATGCTGCATCAACAACTTTGTATTTCTAACTGTTCTTTATGTGGATTGACACATTTTTAACTGACAATTTTGTATTTATAATTGTTTGTGATGTGGTTTGACACATTTTTAACTATATCTCATGGCACTGTAACTTGTGTATGAAAATATTGTTTTATATTGAATAAATTGTACAATTCTTTAAATATCATTTTAATTTGTTTTTTGATTATATTCTTTCTATTACTGTGGTTTATTAGAAATGTGGTTATGGCATCAATGGGTTTGTGAGTTCTGAAGGCTGGCACTTTACATGCCTTTCCAGTTTTGGAATAATAGGGACTTTTTCTTACTACTGGTCATTGCTCCTTGTCCCTAATTGGATTTGTAAGGAGACCTCCCTGATCTTTTATTCGTGCTATGTCCTTGCCCATCGTCAGAGTGCATTTTGAGCATTGATCCCACTAGGCCAATCTCGTAGCCCCCTCACAAGGCACATATGTAGTGGTGATGTCAGGGATATGTACACGGTCACAGATGCAGATAAAAATCCAAAAGTGTTTTGCCAAGCCAACCACGCACACAAATGTGTTAATCTCTTTGCAGTGGCCACAGCACAGCAAGGGGGGGAGGTAATGCACAGTGCCAGGTGTGTTAGCTGTTCACTCACACATCACTGAACATCTCAGGACATTATCCCCCACTGGGGCAGGGCAACATCAGTGACCTTAGCACATTATTCTTCAAGCATCAATGATGGGGTTTTCCTGCTGTATGTGATGGGTAGACAAGGGCAAGACCACAGTACTTGAGTGGCCATGAGACTGGAGCTGCAGTGATGACATGAAAAGGCGAACAGGCGGGAGGGCCCAGAGATGACTGATGCAGCAGCAAGGCTCCAAGCAGGCCACTCACCATCTCTCCTCAGATACACCGGTGTGCCTGTTGTCAAACCGTCAGGATAGCTGCTAGGGGCGGTAATCAGGGCCGGACTGGCTACCGGGCGTTTTTGCTGGGGTGGCAGGGTGGGGTCAAGGTTCACTGCTACGGGGCTGATTTTGTTGCTGGGAGCTGCCGGCGCTTCTAAATAAACAATGCAAAACAAATAGCTTTAAAGCAGGCTTTTTTAAACATTTTTTTTGCATTGTTTATCAAGGAAAGCCCAGCCCTGATGGTAAACTGACAAAATATCGATACTCAAAATATCGCCATCCCAATATATCGAGACCAAAATTTCGGTAAAAAATATTGACATCCTGTACTTAGAATGGTAAGTACAAAAATATTAAATAGTAACATTAATTTAAAAAAATTGAAGCATGTTTAATATGTATCTTAACAAATATAGCAAATAAACGTAATTAAAAAAAGTTAAACACACATATATAATAATTATTATATATTTACATATGTCTACTTACGAAAAAGTTTATTAAACCAATAATTTTAATCTATATTATAATTTAATAATGCTATAAAAAATATTATATATGTAGATATACCATTAACATAACATTTTTATAAAAACAACCTTTTATATTTAAATACAAAAATCAAACATCTCAAAATTCTTTAAATGTAGCAAAAACTATTTTACATTTTAAAAATAATAATTATTAAAAATGTTATTTTAAAATAAACCAAAACCTAATAAAATAAATTATAACAGCAGAAAATAAATAATAAAATATAAAATGTAGTACATATACTGTTCCTACTACGATTTATACCAAACTACGCCAACTATTAAAATTGATATATAAACAAATCTTTTACTCCCCGTTACACAACGCAAAAATAATAAAACTGATTAAAATTTACAAATATCGCTCCAATAAATGCAACAATAGTAAAAGTGTTAGATTGCGGATACGTAATGTTTTACCCATTCCAGCCAGTACAACAGTAGCAAATCTGTTGGAGTGCGAAGAGATACATTTACTATTCCCACTTCAATTACTACCACAGTAGGGAAAGTGTAATATTGCGGAGGGGTAAAATTTACTATTCTCACCCCACTGAGTGCAACAGCAGGGAAAGTGTTGGATAGCAGGAGGTTACAATATACTATTCCTGTTCCAGTCAATACAACAGTAGGGAAAGTGTTGGATTGCGGACAGTTAAAATGAACTATTCCCACTCCAGTCAGTACAACAATAGGGAACGTTTTGGATAGTGGAGGGGTAAAATTGACTATTCCCACTACAGTCAGTACAACAGTAGGGACAAGTGTTGGATTGCGGAGTGGTAAAATGTACTACTCCCACTCCAATAAGTGCAACATTAGGGAAAGGGTTGGATAGCGGTGGGGTCAAATTTACTATTCACAATCCAGGCTGTTCAACAATAAAAACAAACATATCTTTCACAAAATAAAATGATTCTACAAACTAAGTAAATGAAAAAATATATAAACGTTAAAAAATAAATACATTTAATATAAAACATTTTTTTTAAAACATATCACATTCTTGAATACATATAACAAATGCCTTCAAATATTTTTATTTAAAAAAATAAAAAAATAATTTTCATACAAATAAATATATTAATTAGAAATTATTTATTAGCAAAAATATTAAATATTACATACATTTAGTTTAGATACTTTCCACCCTACAACACCACAAAACTAAACTCACAACCTGCACCCAAAAGATTATTTACACTATTATTATAAATATTAGTCAATAAACTAATTTTCATTAATTACATTTAATTATTAATTAGTTATAATTAATGTACTTCCCACAATAAATCCCCACAAAGCACACAACGCACTCATAACATTTAACAAAAACATATTTACACAATTAGCATAATTAATTATTAAATTAATAATTAACAATAATTAGGAAAACATTATTCATTGCTTAAAATGAATTTACTTCCCACCTAATACCCCTACAAAAATCAAAACCCTCATTTAAAATTTAAAAAGATATATTTCCATAAATAACATAATTATCAATTAAACCAAAAATATTAATTAGAAAACAAATGATAAATCATCAAACTTAATTACCTTTCCACCCTTTATCCCTATAATCCCCACAACCCACGCCTAAAATTAAACATTAAAAAAAATAATTACACATTCAAAATAATTGTCAATTAAATAACTAATAGTATTTAATAACACATTTTAAATTCATTACAATTTATTTACTCCCCACCCTTTACCCCTATAAACCCAAAACCTGAAACTACAAAAAGATATTTAAACAATTAACACAATTAATAATCAATCAATTCATTAATATTAATTGTCAACTAATTATTAATTAATTAAAAATATATTATGTTGTAGGTAAATGAAGTCCAAATGTGGCCAAGTAGTAGGTTCCAAGAATGTAGTTTATTAAATCCAGTTCCATGTAAGTAGTAGGAAGATAGATGGTACGTAAGATGGTAAAAAGGTACCCCCCCGAGGAGCAGCCTCCCTGCTGCTCAGCCTGCAGTCTTCGACTGACACACACCAGATCTCCAAGCAACCCATGCATTGATGAAAACATCACACATTCTACACTCAACCTGGCTGAACAGTGGTAGAGGTGTCAATGAAAGAAAGAATATGAGTAATCACATTACAACAAATTACTTCGCATCCTTTACCCCATAACCCCACAGCCCACTCCTAAAAAAAATATGCAATTAATATAATTAATTATCAATTACTTATTATTAATTAACAACTAATTATTATGTAATTAAAAAATAATTATTTCCCACCCTTTACCCCTATAAACCCCACAACCACACTTAAAATGTACCAAACAAAATTAAAATCACAAATAACACTATTAAATATTAATTACATATTATTATTCAATACAAAAATCATTAATTGATTATAATTAAATTACATCCCACCCTATTCCCCTATAAACCCACAAACCGCTACGGAATTAAAAAACACAAAATGTAATTACATATAATGTAATAATTATTAAATATTTAACACCTATATTAAAAAAAAACACTTATAATTACATAACATACATTGAAAATATATACTAATATACATAACACTAATTAAAAAACGATATTTTAAGCAACTATATTTTTGCAAACAATAATAATGACTTCTATATTTTAAAAATGGATATTACTCACCTTCAAATGATATTATTGACATCAATATTCTTGACATCTTTATTTCCATACCACTATATTTTAATCCCTTAAACGCTCATGACGAGCTCAGCTCGTCATGAGCCACGGTGCTCGTGTGCTCATGACGAGCTGAGCTGAGCTCGTCATGACCGTTAGAACGCTCGCACGCTGGAGAAATTCCCCTGCTGTGCGAACGTTCTACACAAACGGGTGTGGTCATGACGAGCTCAGCTCGTCATGAGCACACGAGCATCGTGGCTCATGATGAGCTCAGCTTGTCATAAGCACCGGGGCGCTGTGTACGCCTCCTGCCCCCAGCACAGCGGGGTAATCCGCCCCGCATACAAGGGGTTAAACCTGATATTCCTTTACATCGATATTTACAACTCAATATTTTGTCGAAACACCACTAGGAACCCCCTGCCGGTCACGAAGAACTCTTCCATGCAAGACTGCAGCCGCCTTCTGGCAGCACGGGATCAGCGCTGTGAGCATGGCATCTCCAGTAGCTGGCACCAGTCCCTCACCCCCCCAAGGGTGGCAGCTATATTCCAGGATGGAGGGGTGATACTGGTACTGCACCACTGCACTATGTACCTGTCGGACACGGTGAGTGGTGAGGGGAGCTGTCCTCAGGCTAGCTAACAACCCCTGTCACGCCTTAGATGCCAGTGCTCCGGACTAGGCCACATCCACGGAGAGAAGAATAAAGGAATAACAGCCCAATGGAATGACGGCAAGCACCCGCCAAGCTGCTATGGGGGTTTGTCCCTCATTCCTAGCTGGATCGGCCATGCTCCCCCATAGCTGGGTTCTAGTGAGATGCAAGGACCTGCTGCTATCTTTGGTAGTGTGTCTGTGTTTGAGGTGTGTGTTTCATAGTCTGAAAATACATGTATTCTACTTCCACTTATATGAATGAAAGTATGTCTATGTGATGCCTATATGTGTTGTGCGCTTGTTTATGTGACAGTCCCTGTGTGGTGATACCTTTTAAGATGGATGTCTGGGTCCATGCACATGTGTTTGTGTGTATTACAGATAGCGGTTGTCTGTGTTTCGAATTAAGGGCCGATGTCAATGTCAGGCAGATTTGCTTCTGCCTGACAGCGACTTGGTCCTTGGATCGACCAAAACCCGGTTGGCGGTCCCAAGCAGCCAATTACATTGTGACCGAATACTGTTCGGTTGCATGCTCTGTTGCCTCAATGGGAACTCGTGTTACGACCCTAAACCAGCCATAGCACAAACTCTCATTGAAAAAAGGGAGGTGCAGTTAATCCGTGCACCATGTGACAGGCACTTCAAGGTGCCTGAAATGGGGTGCAGGGATCATCAGGGGGCACCATAGGTGCCCCTTCGGCCTCCAAATGGAGGCTGTGCACCCAAGGGGGCCCTGCTGTAGGCCCCCAAACATGCTTTCTGACATGGTTTCCATGTCTGACAGCCCAGCATCAAAATCATGTCGGAAACCATACTTTGGAATCTCAAGAACAAAATGTTCTCCCTTAAGATTACTGGCCAGATTCCAACTAACTGATGGGCTCTTCAAGCCCATCGGAATGCAGTCGGAACAACCGTATTGTTTACTTTCTGACTGCCTCAATCATACTTAGGCGGGTGGACAGAAAACTGCGTGGACCATTACGATGCGGCCCTACGGTCAAAGCCTTTACAGGGAGCATCGTAATCGCCCCCTAAGTGTGCATTTGTATGATGAAATAACGGAGTAGGAACATTGGAGGCTTTTGTCCCCAATGTAACTTTATCTACATCTGTAACTTTCTATTTTTTGAGTTAGTTCTTGGGAATGATAGCTAGGCATCGATCCCAAGTGGGAAGAGACATTGGGGCATATTAACAAGGGCTTTATCTCGCTTTTTTGGCTTTAAAATACAAAGAAGCGGATTAACAAATATTGCCCTATCAACAACAGGGTGTTAACATGCAAAATCGCATGTTAGCACCCTTTTTCACTACGCTTCCCTTTGCAGCTCTAATGAGATGCAAAGTGGGCGTTCCAGAGCAAAATAATAGGAGAAATGTCGCTAAGCGACATTTCTCCTATTTATCAAGCTTTACGCTAAACCTGTTAGAGATAAAAAAAAGCAGCGCTAACCAAGGTTAACGCTGCTTTTTTACGTCTGCTAATTTTTAGATTTAGCCATGTAATCCAATGGGAGGTGGATTACATGGCTAAGTTCACCATGGGCTATCAACAAGGATAACCCTATCATTGTAGTTTTATCGCTGCATTACCAGGGATAACCTCCCAAAATGCCGCTATTGCTGGATTTTTTTATCGCCTAGGCGGTTAGCGTTGTTAATAACGCGATAACCAGGCAATATTATCCAGTGATAGCGGGCGTTAAAAAAATTAACGCTAAGCGCCCTTAGCGTTAATTTTCCCTGTTCCTTGTTAATATGCCCCATTATGTTTTAATATCCCACTCCATTGACTACTTGTCTCTCCTGTTCCTCCACACATCCTCACTGTTTGCTTTCCAAGGTACAGTAAGATGTGGAACGCATATGAAGTAAGGAGGAAGCAGGAAGCGATGGGCAGGGTTTGGGGAATACTCTACTTACTTCCTGATTATTTTATGCTCATTGAAACTAGCGAGAGCGTTTCTGAGCGTTTCTAAGGTTCCGACAAGTGACACTATACCCCATCCCATGAGCTTCCCATAAGTAGTGGAAACATGCCTCCCTGCCTTTCCTTACATGTCACTCAGGTCTTGATTAATGAAGGTACTTACGTGTAGTAAAGTTACGAGTGTAGAGTCTCCGCACTTATGGCGTAGTCTCCGTACTCGTGGAGGAATCTCCACACTCTGGGCAGAATCTGCACATGACGCACTCTCTGCAGAGCGCTGTGCGGAGATTCCGCCTTGGGTGCAGAGACTCCACCACAAGTGGAGGGACTCTGCCCTCGTAACTTTACTACATGCAACTACCTTAGTGAATTAAGCCCACAGGGAAATAGATATGCTGATCTAGACCAACGGTAAATGAGTAGTGTTTTGTTGTGACTACATTTTAATGTACCTAGCTGCCCACTTCTGGTATCTTGTGTAACATTTGCAAAGTGGGCGCTTTCACCGCTTCATGCCTTCCCTGAAGTATAAATTGAGCTTGCTGTATGTGGTGGAGGGCCTAGAGAGAATGGCATAGCTGTTTGCTTGACCACATCTTCGATTTGTGGGGTTTCCAGTTGAGGTAGCCTGAAGGTTGAGTTTTTGATGCCCTGTGACTAAAACGGGTGCAACATCGTCTTGTGGCTGAAATGATTATCTGCAAACTTGGCAGGAACCGCTAGCTCTCTCCTGAAACCTTCTAGGAGGCTCATCCAAAGTTTTTTTTACAACGACCAGATAGCAGGTGGAAAGGGATCATGGAAGATAGACTGATCTTAAGTCTGGGTAAATGTAAGACTAATTCACCAATACTTCACATGCTATACTGATAGCACCACCTAAGCCGGGTCTGGTGGCTTAGTGAACTAATGCATCCAGAGCAAGAACCTGTGTTCGACCTCCTGGTCACAGGTTCAAGGCTGGGCTGAGGTCGATAAAATGAGTGCCATTAAGTTAGATAACAATAAAACATCTGTTATTCAGCGCCAAGATGCCCCATTGGGGGTGAACTTGTGCTTTATAAATACACGTTATGTTAAGGGATGCTGGCCCGGTGGAGCCTTGTAATTCCTGGATTGCTAATCATTATCTTCGTCCAGCGCTTTGATGCTGTTTTGACGGCAGGATTTCTTTTCAGAAATAATTAAAACGGTGGGTTCTGCCCAGGCAGGTCTCCCCACTGGTAGCTCTCACATGCATTCAGCAGTCTTTCTAATGCATCTCACTAGGACTTCAAGAAACGACCAGACTGGGAATCATGAATAATAACTCTATAATTAAATGGTGTAATTTCAACAGAATGATCTGCTTACGAAGGGAACTCGATGCCGAAGCCTTAGCACCCTGAACAGAAACATGTCTGATATACAGAGTCAATCTGATTCCTGTCTATAGCCCTGCTTTCCTCTCAAATTCAGTATAACGTGTTTATCACGGGGATAAAAATGAATTTTTAAATGTTAAAACAAAACCCTGAAAGGCCAGGTGAGGCGGTCTTTACCCATCTCTCAGAAATGATACTGCTTTCAAGACAAAGGAAATATTTAAACTGTTAAAAATCCGAACAACGATGCAGTGCACACATGACTCCTCTGAAGCCCTATAAAAATTCTTTAAAATTGCCTATTCACTCAAATTTACTGAGTGTAGCAAAAATGTCAAAGGCATAAAGTCAGAGGAGATTGAATAAAATAATGCAGAAAGGCAGATTAGTCATGCACAGACCCACACAGCCTTTCAGAGCACACAATACCACTGTTTATTACCGCTCTCCCTCTACAAAGCCAGCGTTCAATGCACAGAGGATGATACATGGGCAGCCATGTAATCTGCCTTTGATTCCAGGGCTCATTTATCCGGCCCTTTCCGCAAAGACATTGATGAGAGATTTCAGTGTATTCACTGCTTTGCTTTATTTATCATACATAATGGATGTTAAAAAAAAAATGAAAAATTATGTCACAGATACCACATAAAGCGTAGAAAGGATTGAGCTGCAAAGTTTGGGAAACCACATGCTAGCCAGGAACACTGCCCTGCCTTCTCTCATATTAAAAAAAAATCCATTGCCGCTACCTTTTGAACGATATGGAAAAATGTTATTTTTAGCGTGCATTAAAATGCTTTTTCAGCTGCACGTGAATTAGTGAATATTCACGCTGACCGCTGTTCTAAACTTAATCACTTCAGATCGCATTTTTCCGCATCCAGAAATGAAGGGAGAATGTTTGTCGGTTTCGTTTTTGTAGCTTGTAAATTTAATAAAGGAAGGTCCTTAAAACAGAATGGCTCAGCCGACGGGGATTGGCAAAAGGCAGCTGATGCGGCAATGTCAACAACAAACCTCATCAGTAGTACAGAGATGCACCCAAATCACAAAAAACAGTTTCGCACAGACACACAGGCTTCAACAGATGTACATAAAAAGAGAACATTAACCCAGTGCTCAGCTAAGGACAATGCAGTAGAGACTAATACAAAGCTGTCATGTATTCTCTTGCTGAAACCAAAGAGGACTTAAAACATGATGGGTTTATATTTTTCATTTAGAACGCCGAGATAATCTTTGAGTTTTTTGCTAAGTAGGTGGTGGTTCTTCACTGGATCTTTTTAATGTCAAAGATAGACCAAACAGCTCTCAGCATATGACATCACAAGCTGTACGTAGAATGCAATTAACTAGCGTACAGTTATGGAAAATAATTAGTAAATGCGCAATTTAAATGTTTACAGCATGTTAAAAATGGGATATGCATCTAGTGCACAGAAAGAGAGAGACCCTTCCTTGCGGTCACAGAATATGCACAGACTCGCACGTGCACAGAAGGAGAGAAACCTTCCTTGCGGTCACACAATATGCACACATTTACACTCTGTGCTCAGAAGGAGAGAGACCTTCCTCGTGGTCACACAACATGCACAGACTCACACCGTGCATTGAAGGAGAGAAACCTTCCTCGCGGTCAAATAACATGCACACACTCACACTCTGCACAGAAGGAGAGAAACCTTCCTCGCCTTCACAACACATGCACACACTCACACTGTGCAAAGAAGAAGAGAAACCTTCCTCGCGGTCACAACACATGCACACACTCACACTGTGCAAAGAAGGAGAGAAACCTTCCTCGTGGTCACAACAAATGCACAAACTCACACTCTGTGCAAAGGAGAGAAACTTTCCTCGCAGTCACAACACATGCACACACTATCACTGTGCAAAGAAGAAGAGATACCTTCCTCGCTGTCACAACATATGCACACACTCACACCGTGCAACGGAAAGAAACAATCCTCGCGGTCAGACAACATGCACACACTCAAAATCTGTGCAAAGGAGAGAAACCTACCTCGCGGTCACACAACATGCACACACTCATACTCTGTGCACAGAAGGAGAGAAACCTACCTCATGGTCACAACACATGCACATACTCACACTGTGCAAAGAAGAAGAGAAACCTTCCTCGTGGTCACAACACATGCACACACTCACACTGTGCAAAGAAGGAGAGAAACCTTCCTCGCGAACACAACACATGCACACATTCACACTGTGCAAAGAAGAAGAGAAACCTTCCTCGCTGTCACACAACATGCACACATTCACACTGTGCAAAGAAGGAGAGAAACCTTCCTCGCGGTCACAACACATGCACACACTCACACTTTCCAAAGAAGAAGAGAAACCTTCCTCGCGGTCACACAACATGCACACACTCACACTCTGTGCACAGAAGGAGAGAAACCTTCCTCGCAGTCACAACACATGCGCACACTCACACTGTGCAAAGAAGAAGAGAACCCTTCCTTGCGGTCACACAACATGCAAACACTCACACTCTGTGCAAAGCAGGAGAGAAACCTTCCTCACAGTCACAACACATGCACACACTCACACTCTGTGCAAAGAAGGAGAGAAACCTTCCTCACCGCCACACAACATGCACACACTCACACTATGCAAAGGAGAGAAACCTTCCTTGCGGTCGCACAACATGCACACACTCACACTGTACAAAGGAGAGAAACCTTCCTCGCGGTCACACAACATGCACACACTCACACTCTGTGCAAAAGAGAGAAATCTTCCTCGCGGTCACACAACATGCACCCACTCACACTGTGCAAAGAAGAAGAGAAACCTTCCTTGCGGTCAAAACACATGCACACACTCACACTGTGCAAAGAAGGAGAGAAACCTTCCTCGCGGTCACAACACATGCACACACTCACACTGTGCGAAGAAGAAGAGAAACCTTCCTCGGGGTCACACAACATGCACACACTCACACTGTGCAAAGAAGAAGAGAAACCTTCCTCACGGTCACACAACATGCACACACTCATACTCTGTTCAAAGGAGAGAAATGTTCCTGTTGGTCACACAACATGCACACACTCACACTGTGCAAAGAAGGAGAGAAACCTTCCTCCCGGTCACAACACATGCACAAACTCACACTGTGCAAAGAAGAGAAACCTTCCTTGTGGTCACACAACATGCACACACTCACACTCTGTGCGCAGAAGGAGAGAAACCTTCCACGCGGTCACAACACATGCACACACTCACACTGTGCAAAGAAGAAGAGAAACCTTCGTCGCGGTCACACAACATGCACACATTCACACTCTGTGCAAAGAAGGAGAGAAACCTTCCTCGTGGTCACCCAACATGCACACACTCACACTCTATGCAAAGAAGGAGAGAAACCTTCCTTGCCGCCACACAACATGCACAAACTCACACTGTGCAAAGAAGGAGAGAAATTTTCCTTGCAGTCACAAAACATGCACAGACTCACACTCTGTGCAAAGGAGAGATACCTTCCTCACGGTCACACAACATGCACACACTCACACTCTGTGCAAAAGAGAGAAACCTTCCTCACAGTCATACAACATGCACACACTCACACTGTGCAAAGGAGAGAAACCTTCCTCGCGATCACACAACATGCACACACTCACACTCTATGCAAAGGAGAGAAACCTTCTTCGCGGTCACACAACATGCACACACTCACACTGTGCAAAGAAGAAGAGAAACCTTCCTCGCGGTCACACAACATGCACACACTCACACTCTGTGCAAACCGGGAGAGATTCCTCGTGGTCAGAACACATGCACATACTCACACTGTGCACAGAAGAAGAGAAACCTTCCTTTCTATCACACAACATGCACACACTCAAATTGTGCAAAGAAGGAGAGAAACCTTCCTTGTGGTCACACAACATGCATACACTCACACTCTGTGCAAAGAAGGAGAGAAACTTTCCTCGCTGCCACACAACATGCACACACTCACATTGTGCAAAGAAGGGGAGACACCTTCCTCGCAGTCACAAAACATGCACACACTCACACTCTGTGCAAAAGAGAGAAACCTTCCTCACGGTCACACAACATGCACACACTCACACTGTGCAAAGGAGAGAAACCTTCCTCGCGGTCACACAACATGCACACACTCACACTCTGTGCAAAGGAGAGAAAACTTCCTCACAGTCACACAACATGCACACACTCACACTGTGCAAAGGAGAGAAACCTTCCTACCGGTCACACAACATGCACACACTCACACTGTACAAAGGAGAGAAACCTTCCTCGCGGTCACACAACATGCACCCACTCACACTGTGCAAAGAAGAAGAGAAACCTTCCTTGTGGTCACAACATTATTCTGTCCTTTTACTTCTGAACAGGAGGTCAGTTAGCTGACTCATGGAGGTATTCAGCTTGGAATGAAGGGTGCAGGTCCAGTCTTCCTTCTGAGCAAGGACGGCAGGGCGGGGCAGCAGTGCGTCCTTCTTCTTAGCATCTGCAAGTCCAGGAGTGTACTTAAGAGTTGATTCTGAGAATCCAATATTTATACCTGGTGCTAGCTTTTGAAGTGGGAAAAGCTTCTTGATTCCCCCCACCCCACAGATGTATCTGAAACTTCCTTTCTCCCTATCCTCACCCCAGAGAGTCTGGGTTCACAATAGACAAGTGTGAAACCCTTTGTGAGTGTGCTGTGGCAGCCTCAGGTGCGGTAGGTGACAGCTCCACACCCCATCCTGCTACAGATGGACCATCCTGCCAACACCTAGTCCCACTTTGTGATACCTTGGGGCAGGATACAGAAAGGCCAACTGCACCTAGTCATGTGGCCCAGGCACCAAATGGTTAGGTCAAGGAACGATGGTATGTGTATGCAGTAATGAAGATGTATGTACATATTAGCCCTTAACTTTTGACTCTTTACATGTCTATAAATTCTTTCTCCCCAAGTCACAGGCTCAACATGCGCCTGTAAGAGATCTTGTTATACAATAATAATGAAGATTCGTAAGTAAACTGTACTTACCAAATGCACAATGAAGGATCGCAGTAGGGATCAGACTACCACTACAAAGGTACTGATGAAGATCTGGGATCCATTAGGGCAATGAAGGCCGAAACATGTCAACCACTTACGAGTGATGTCAAGAACAGTTAGTATGTCCGAGGAACATCACCACCTCATCTTTTAATCTTACCCCTATACTCTTTGTCAACATTAAAACTCACATTTAATGTAAAGGAGGTAATTTTATTTTTTACTGCACATATCCCGCCAGTATTCAGGTGCGAAACCCAATGATGACTCTCCCCATTAAGACACCCTATTGGTGAATATTTATACCCCTAGTGGTAATTACTGGTTGAGGGTTTCGGCATTGTATACCAGTGCAGATAACACTCCTTTTGATTGAAAATGATACAGTTATGAAAGCTGAGTGAACTCCCCTCTTGTGTCTATTTCCATCGTTTGAGTGTTTATGTATGAGTAATTTACAGCAGTGAGGGTATTCATGTACATGCAATAGGACCATGCCAAAAGGCACTCCTAGTTTTCAATGTATTGTGTCACAAGTGATGGAGTAAATTGTGCACCCACTCAGTGTTACCAACACATACTTGCAAACAGCCGCTATCTCTCTCCTTCTACCCCCCGCAGGGCTACCCATGCACAACACCATTGCCGATTGCTTATCTATACATCTTCACAATCAGTATTTGCGCACCAAATTAGGTCCCAAGTTCTATCACACAAGAACGCCACACTATGGTGGAGAATATAGGACTAACCTACACAGACGATGAAATAGACTCCATCCTCTCAGGCCACCTGCCCTCCACCCCTCAAGCGACATGAATATTACCCAATCACTAGCTCAAACCATTGACTGGGAAGCTCTAGCAGACCCAAAAAAGAGAAAATAAAGACTGCCATACACGGGATCATGATGTACCTAAGAGCCAACATTGCACTCAGAGGACTCTTTGTTAACAACGCACCGCGGATATTCTTGGATGACCCCATCTTTGAGTCTTTTGGGCCTCAATCATGTGGCGTTGCACACAAGATTAGTTAGTGCTAATAATCAAAACAGCCCCAGGACTTTCAGAAGCCATGACCATCAAGATACAGATCGCTGAGACAAAACTGAAAAGAACTGTGCATTTAACAATGTACAAGAAAGGATTTGAGGAAATAAACAAAGAGAAGACAGAGATGAAGGACTTCCCAAGCCAAAGCAAAATACTTAAACTTGGAATAGAACTCAAAAGATTCTCGCAGGAAAAAAAATCGACCAGTATACATGGCCCGATTACAACCACCAAAAGACCAAGAATCAGGGTAGTCCGACTACGACTGGAGGAAGTTCCCCACTCCCTACAGACTGCCTTTTTTATGGAGGCACAGAGATGCCCAAAGAGGTAGGAGGAAAAAAGACATCACATGGTAAGACGAAGAACAAGAAGTAACAATGAGGAGCCAAACAAGGGAACCAGCCATAAGAGCCAGCCCAGTCGTTAGTATTTAACTTTCAATATTGTTTATTGATTTGCGATTTAAGATACTCGAACAGCAGAGTAATTGAGATTGTGCATGAATGTGGGTATGTCATCCAGTACAGAGGAATAAAGATGTACATACGCAAATATTGAGAACGGGTCGTGATTCTGCTGTTACATTGCTGCATACAGAAAACATTACTGCTCAAGGGAAAAGATAAGAAAACAAATAAGAAAGAAAGAAAGAGAATACTACTTAACATATTAACAGTCAACCCCCTTAAAATTTGTTGTGTGGATTCTTTATGCAGGTTACTTGTACATATTTGGATCGCGCCAGTATATTGTGTGATAGATTTGTCTGGCATATTTCCAGATATTTGTGCAGGAGATGAGACCACACTACCGCCTATCTGTGCTAGGAGGGAGGTATAACACTTTTTGTTCAGTTGGTTCTGTGGGTTGGCAGGGGGAAGGATATGTGAGGGTGGCGACAAGACGCATCTGCCCCAGTGGGGATCAGTTGATCCGTACTGCATTATATTGTCTTTATGATCGAGTTGTTGAAGTTTTCGATTCTGCAAATGTTAAGTACTTCTGCCAATCTGGGGGATCGGAGCCCACAGCATTCCCACATATGATGGCCCATGACTGTGTATATTCTGCAGTCAAGGCCTTTTTGAGGTCTACGAGCAATGAGTGTGTGCATGGGGTAAGCTAGAGTCCCATGACATGGCCAACCTAAGTTTGGCTAACCCAAGTGCCAAATCCAAGAACTTATTGATATTTTTCCTCCCAGAGATGTTTGTGGTAATTCCCAGTAGGAAGTGCAGCACACATGCTGGTACCAATGTCTCGGTGCCCTCTGATAGGGTGGCTTCCACCTCAGTCCAATATGCTCTTATGTGCGGGCAGTCCCACACCATGTGTAGGAATGTGGCATCAGTGCCACGGCAATAGGGACACATGTCAGGGGAATCCTCATGCATCTTCGCTAGTCTGTGCCGGATTAAATAGGCATGGTGTAGCTAATTAAACTGTGTGAACTTGACCAGGGTGTTGGTTGATATTATTTTTGGGTATGTCAGTGCTTGCTCCCATTGTTTATCTGTTATTGCAGTTCAAAAGCGCGTTATCCCAATATCTCCTCAAGGGGGCCATAAGAATCTCAGGTTCTTACTTAAGTGAGCTAAACGCATAGTAATTGCTTTCCTGCCTGCACCGTGTATCAATAGTGTTTGGAGTATGTCAGAGGTTTTTGGTTCTGTTTGCCTAGTGCCCCACGCCTGGAATAGACATTGTGTTAGTGATGCATATAGTAGGAATGATCCAGGGGTATTCCATAATAGTCTACTAATGTCACAAATTCGCAAAGTGCAAAGTCAACAAATAGGTCTCCTCAAGATGTGTGTTCTGCAGTATACCACTCAGTCATTTCCGGCCGGCGAGTACCTACTCGTGAATTGTGACTCACCCTTATTGGTAGATCTGGAACATAGGGTGGCAGTGAACGCAAAGGACGTACATATCGATTCCAACAGCTATGTGCTGTGGACATTAAGACATTGTTAGGGTGTTTCAGAATCACCGCGTTCGTACTGCTCAGCCACTCTAATAATGTCGTTTGGTTGCAAGATGATGACCATTGCTCCAGTTTGGTAGTATTATGGTTCAATAGCCATCCCATCCACCATTGTAGCTGTGAGGCTGAATAGTATTTCTCATAATTAGGCACCCTAATCCCCCTTCTGTAATCGGTGCGTATAGTTTTGTGAGGGCTACGCAAGCTCTGGACTTACCCCAAATCAAGAAAGTTAGTATTGATTTCAGTTCCCGGAACAATTTGCTCAGTATTGGGAATGGTAATGTTGTAAAATAATGTAATAGACGGGGAGTGTTAGCATTTTGGATATGGCTACGCGTCCCATTGGGGACGGAGGTAGATCTATCCAGAATGACATGGAAGAGTGAGCTCTAGTAATTGCCCTCCTTAGATTGCCTTCTATGACATCCACTTGAGAATGATATATTTGTACCCCTAGGTATTTTAAAAAATTATATGTCCTGGTGAGAAGTGCTTGTGGGAGAGCTGCCTGTCGTTGCAAGGACAGGGGTACCCTTGGGAACAGGAGGGTCTTTTTCCCAGTTCACTTGAGACCACAAGAACGCCCAAAGGAGTCTAGCAACTTCATTAGAGCATCTAGCACTGCAGAGTGTTCCCGGATATATATCAGTGCATCATCCGCATATAATGGAATTATATGCCATTGATAATGTTCTTTAATACCCTAATCCATTACCCGATTCTGCAGTGTGCATGCCAGATGCTCCATTGCCAATGCGAAGATATTAGGTCAGAGGGGACAGCCCTGCCTGGGGCTGCATCCGATATGGAACGGGTCTGAGATAAAGTGGCCAGTTTTTAGGCTAGCCTGTGGTGTGTTACATAACAATCTGATCCATTTCAAGAACTTGGGACCAATGCCATATCTTGTGAGAACTATATCCAGGTATTCCCAGCCCAGTATGTCAAAGGCCTTCTCAATATCTAAGGGCGCCTGTCCCCCTGATGTGCATGCCCAGTCTAGTAATCAGAATAGGCGCCGTAAATTGAGGCCAGTGTTTCTGCCTGGTATGAATCCGTTTTGGTCCATGTGTAGTAGTAATTGTGTTACCTCCATTAGTCTATTGACTAGTACCCTTCCCGGTATCTTGTAAACCATATTAAGTAGTGACAATGGGTGATAAGATTCCATTTGTTGTGGGTCCCTTCTGGGTTTTAGAAGCACCACCAGTGTTGCTTCCTGCATCAAGGATGGTAGTGCGCCCCTGTCACATACATCCACGTAGACACAGTGGAGATGCGAGATTATTTGTGTGCTATAAGTAGCATACAATTCTAGAGGCCAGCCATCAGTTCCCGGGGTCTTCCCTCTCCCCAATTGTTGTATAGCCTCTGCTATTTCGGTAGCTGTGATGGAGGCCTCCATTATTTCATAATAATAAGGCGGGATTTGGGGTAGCACTGTTGGTTCTAAAATTGCCTGTATAACCTTCTCCATATGCATAGGGGTCTCTACAGAGGAATTTATAGTATTGTTTGACGGCTGCATTTATCTCAGCTTGTGTATTCACCCGGAAGCCCTCTGAAGTGTATATGGTAGTGATTGGTGTGTGGGTTGCGTCCGTTTTCAGTAACAAAGCCAGTGCCCGGCCGGCTTTAACACCCTCCGCATTTTTTCTGCCAAGTATCTTTTATAATCCAATGCACATAACTTATCTAACGTCTCTTTGTGAGATAAACGTCCTTGGACCAGATTGGGTGCTACCTCCAGTTTCTTAGGTAGCTGCTGTTTGCAAATTCTAATTTCTGCCTCCAGTCCCTCTTGTTCCTTAGTGAGTGTCATTCGTGCCACGTATACTGATTTTATCATGTGTCCCCGCAGGACCACCTTGAAGGCATCCCATTCCACACCAGCATTGGAGGCGGTGCCTTCATTATCTAGGAAATATGTTGTGATGGATTGCATTAGTGATTCTCGGAGTAGTGTATCATTGAGTGCTTCCAGGGGAGACGCCAAGTTGGGACAATGGATCTGATTGGACCACACGACAACCTTATTTGCAGTTGGTCGTGGTCAGAAAGCATGCTGGGGAGATATTTGGCATGTGATGTTAATGGTAGGGCGTCTAACGAGCAATATATCAGATCTATTCTAGTGTGCAGGTCATAGAGTCCTGAGTGATGAGAGTATTCATTGAGCATGGGGTGTAATTCATGCACGCATCATATAAGTGTATTTTAGTGGACCAAACTTGTAGATGACGTGAAAGGGTGATAGATTGAGCGCCTTTAAGTGGTGGGCATGAACAGTCTATTGCTATGTTGAGGGTGAAATTAAGGTCTCCGCCCCAGTAGGTGGGCACGGTGGGATTTGTAATAAAGTTGGAGTGAGTGGGGGGGGGTGCTAGGTGGCGCACATGCGGAATGGCCACCACAGTGTGAGGCTCCCGAAGCCTGGCACAGTTATCCTGCAATTATCCTTGCCTTCTTACTGCTATTTGCCCTGAAACACAGCGGTGAATGGAGTTTGACATTTGAGGTGCCTTCACCCTGAACTTCGGGACCATCCGCCGCGGGAGGTAGCAGTTGCAGCTTTTGGAGTGGGTGGCCGTCCCAAGTCCCTGCACGGAGTGGAGCTGTCAGGCGGGCACAATTGGCACGCAAGTGCTGTGGCGCCCACGTGATGGCAGGGTGCTGCTTGGATAGCAACAGAGGTTGGGTGAGTGTTGTCAAGGTGGGGCTGGCGAGCATATACTGCCTCTGACACGGAGGGCTAAGTGGCTGAGCTGCAGGGGTAGGACTTGGAAGCTGTCCGTCTCGGGCCCCACACGGGTGGCGGATCAGCCACAGGTGGCAGCCAGAGTGTGTGTCTGCCCCTGAAGACTGATTGTGGCATGCGCTGTCTGCATAAGAGAGGCATACAAGAGACTCCCTGCTGACAAAGGTGCCGCTGAAGACAAACAGCGCTATAGCACAGCGCTGTGTATTTGTACTGTGCCCCGGGATGAAGTTCTAAGGCGTTGTCACTTGGGCGGCAAGATGGAGTGATTCCCTCAGTAGGAGGTGTCACGCTGCTGTTTGGTGCAGTGTGCTTGAGAGAGGCACACAGGTGGCTTCTTGCTGAATGAGACGCCACTGATTGTGGAAGAGAAGCGCTATATTACAGCGCTGAATATTGGTTCTGGGCCCCGGGGTGAGGATCTAAGGTGGGATACTTTAGGCGGCAAGACGGAGTGATTCCCTAAACAGGGGGGCCTCGTTGCTGTTATATAGGCCCCTGAGCGTCCCCTGGAGCTTATGGACATTTTTTGCTGGGACATCAGGGTCTGGCAGGTGAAGAAGCAGGCTGCATAATTCATACGTACTGTGCGGTACGCTGAGGACTATATAGGGTGCAAACTGTTTGTCATCTCTCCCCTCCCCCCGCTGCAAACGACATCTGTGGGCCTCTTAGGATCAACACTGAGAGCATACTGTAGACAAGTCGTAATGGGCAAACCGGACACGTGCCAACCGCGCCTCACATTTAATGCGAAGAAATGCCCACAACAGCAAACTGCGGAGGTGGACAATGGTCCAGAATGTTTCACACAGGACTCGCAATCTGCGCCGAGCGATGGCATGCAGTCAATCCTACAGGAAGTATGGCAGTGGTTTGCGAACATGGCTGAAAAGATGGATACCCTATCTAAGCGTATGGATGCCATGGTCCACAAGCTCGATGGCCAGGAGACGCAGATAAAGTAAGCCGAGCATCGCATATCGAGGATACCACAGGTCGCCTCCGCAATACGGTCACACAAATGGATAAACTGCTCAAAATATTAGCCGCGAAAAATGAGGACATTGAATCGCGCAGTCATAGAAATAATATACGCGTGATAGGCATTCCAGAAAGTACCAACATGTGCAGGTTGGAGCAGTACATCGAAAAACTGCTGCTGGAGGTGGTGCGGGTAAAATTGTTATCACCTCACTTCATTGTGGAAAGAGCCCATAGCTCTCTTGGACCAAGGCCACCCCCGGGGGGTCCCCCCCACCCCATCATAGCGTGCTTGCTGAACTATAGGGATCGTGATGCGGCCCTTAAGGTGGCGAAGGAACAGAAAAAACAACATTTAGAAGGGGTTCCCTTTACAATGTATCCAGACTTCACCACGCATGTCCACGAGGAGCAACTCAAATTTCTTCATGTGAAACAAACAAAAGCTGCGGCAGGCTCAAATTGATTATGCCCTCCTCTAACCCGCGCACCTCCAGGTCACATACCAAGGCAAACAAATGTTCTATGTTACGCCCCAACAGGTTGAAGATTTCCTCAAATAGATTAAGAAACAAAACACTTTATCTTCTATGCAAGCGGGCTAGCCGAGATCGCAGTCACCGACTTCGGACTGATAGCTGTGCTGGTAATCAAATATTCAGCAGGTAACCTACACATGAGTGCAGATATTGGCCTGCGACGGAGCAGTATGTGCCTCCAACATATCTTCCAAGATGCAACAGGGCATGAAATACACTGGTCTGACAATTCTCCATAGGAGGGCATGGAGTTGGACATTGTCCGGGCACCCCTGAGGCCTACTAGGGGACGTGCTAGGCATCTCAGACGCTCCCTGAAAGGCAAAGGGTTACCCGTGAACCACCTAGTTGTTTCTTTCCCTCCAACGGGTGATCCCCCTTTTTATCACGCACGAGATCTGGTCACAGACCGTTACAGTTTATAGTACTGATTTGTTTACCGGGTATAAAGGTGGGGGGTGGGATGTTTAACGCATCGCTGGCATGATTGGGATGCTTCAGTGGGTGGGGGTGGTAGGGGTTTGGATTACTGTATTTTGTGTTGGACGTGTCTTATGGCTTGTCTCGTTTAATGGTGCTTATCGAGATGTTGGGTCATGGTACTTTGTAAAATGGTGCACCAATAGTTATCACATCACACAGGAACATGAAGGACAGAATAGATAGAAACCTATTGAACACAATGTCCTGGAATGTTAGGGGCCTGGGTGAACCGAGGAAGCATAGGCAGATATTAGCATATCTAGATCAGCAGCAAATAATCTTGTCGCTGCTTCAGGAAACCCATATTGACCCGCGTTCCCCAAGTACCTTTGCTAGTAAATGGGCGGATGGTAGATTTCTTTCTTCATATTCATCATATGCTCGGAGCACAGTCATCCTGATAAAGAAACTGACTCCCTGTGCATTGACGGGGGTATTAACCGATCCACAGGAGCGCTATGTGTTAGTGTGGGGTCGCTTGAGTAGAGATTCTGTAACCATAGTCAACTGCTATGGCCCCAATGTTGATGTACCTGATTTTTAAAATTTCATTTGGGGCAAGATTGCACACATAGGGTCCACACATGTGATCTGGGGCGGTGATTTTAACATTGCTCTCAATCTGGCCCTGGAGCACTCTAATACCATGCCCCACCATTACACTAATTCCCAGGCGACTGCAGGACATAATGCCAGAGGGGGGTCTGATTGATAGTTGGCGGTATACCCACCCACAGGTTAGGGAAGGTACACACTTCACAGCGTATGCAGGAATGTGGGCTTGACTGGACTACTGCCTTCTGCCCAGGGGTTTGGGCCATGCTATTCAGAGGGTGCATCACCTTGCCAGAACGTTTTCTGATCACTGCCCAGTAAAACTCCCAGGGTAGGACGCACATAGACCTAGTTGGCGGCTGCAGCCTACTGCTCTATTGGACACGGTATACTGCACTGAATTGGGGGAGGAGATACAGGATTTATTTTTAAGAAACAAAGGCTCTGTAGTCAATGTGGAAACCATATGGGAGGCCTTTAAAGTCACAATCTGGGGATACTGTATGGCAAAGAATTTTGGGGTTCTTCGGGATATACAAAACAGGCTCCAGACGCTGAAACGGGATCTAAGAGGGCTAGAAGTACGGATGAGAGCTGGGGAGATTGGGCAGGTACAGACAGACTTTTGTGAGAAATTATCAGACTACGAGGACACTGCGGCGCGTGAGACAACATTTAGAGGACGTTACTCGGTGTCTCGTAGATATGGTGAGGGTGAGCGGCCAGGGAAGGCTCTGGCTGACACGATCAGGTGCCCGCGTTTCTCTACTCATGTTCTGAAAGTTAAAGGGCCAGGGGACACTATTTATCATGACACTCCCGACATACTTAACATCTTCACCTCACACTATACTACATTGTACACCACGCAACGCAGTGGATCACTTGATATGGATAGCTTAATAGGGGACATTGCACTCGGGTGGTTAAGCGATACGCAGAGGAAGTTCTTATGTCTCCCATTTGAGTTGTATGAAATTCAGGAGGCGATCATGCAGCTTAACAATTGGAAGTCGTCCGGCCTGGATGGCATTCCCTCCGAATTCTACAAGCAATACATAGATGTGATGGCTCCTGTCCTTAAGGAAATCTATGAAGAATTCTTCGAAAGGGGAATACTTCCACCCTCGATGCGTGCAGCATTGATCACCTCTCTTCTGAAACCGGGTAAGGCCCCAGTGAGCTGTGATTCTTACAGTCTCCTCTCCTTCCTAAATTGTGATACGAAAATATTGGCCAAATTGTTAGCTAATAGACTGTCACTCCTTTTGGATAAACTCATACTACCCGATCACTCGGGTTTTGTTCCTGGTAGGGTCCCGACTCACAATCTCCGCATCCTTTTTTCTTTATTACAGAACATCGCACCCGACTTCCCACTGGCTGCAGTTTTTTTAGACGCCACCAATGCGTTTGATTCAGTGGAGTGGGATTATTCGGAGTTCTTCAACGCATGGGCTTTCCTAATTTGTTTCTCTCGTGGGTTAAGCTACTATACCAGCAGCCCACTGCTAAAGTGTTAATCAATGGACATATTTTACCAGCGTTTCCCATTACAAGGGGCAGGCGGCAGGGATGCCCGTTGTCCCCGCTGCTTTTTGCAATAGCAGTCGAACCATAGGCGTCTAAACTTCGCCAGCATCATCGCGTACGGGCATTTCGCTGTTGCATGTGTCAAATTTTGATATCCCTTTATGCGGACGATGTAACTTTATATATCAGAGACCCCCAACGTAATGTGAACCCTGTTTTGCGGGAATTCCTTGTGTTCGGCAGATTATCGGGGATCAATATCAACTGGAGTAAATCTCAGCTTTTCCCTCTAACACCCGCGGTTGATCGATTTGCACTGGATTTCCCACTAGAATGGCGCAGCACGGACTTGCACTATCTGGGTATCCAGCTAACCGGGGATAGAGAGGCCACCATTAGGCTCAACTATGGTACAGCCATTACGAAACTGGCGGACAACGTCACTCGTTGGATTTCCCTCCCCTTATCATTTGCGGGCCGCCCTTTCTCATTAAAATGGTTGTTCTCCCGCAATTTTTATATCCTTTATGAATATACCCTATAACCCTGGCTCCTATTTCTTTAACCCCTTCGGGGCTGATGACGAGCTCAGCTCGTCATGAGCGTAACCTGCCGTGCGCTCATGACGAGCTGAGCTCGTCATGTAACGCGGTAATTTCAAAATTGCCGCGTACAGCGGGAAAAGCCGCCGCATCGATGCGGTTAAAACCTTGCACACTGAACTATTGCGCCTTTTGTGGGGTGGGAAGCAACCGCGGCTCCAGTGCCCTATTCTGACAAGGCCCTACGACCAGGGTGGTTTTGACATACCAGACTTTGAGATCTATTTTTTTAGTGCACAAGCGCACTATGCATACTATTGGGTTCATCCTCCCAAGTACATGCCACAAGTTGCCACGGAGGACTGGCTTGCGGACCCTATTCCACTGTCTGGTCTAATATAGGTTCCTGCTAGAACGCATGCGACATCCCCTACTATAGTTACTGGTATGGTTGATGCTTGGCATCGCATTACAGATATCTTAGATACTCCCTTGCTATATTCCCCGCGATTGCCATTGACCTACCATCCTAATATTACATTGCTGAAGGAAAAGGTATTCCATAAATTATGCGGGCGGGTCAAGGTCTCCACATGGGGTGATTTGTTTCACGAAGGCCCATTCCGCTCTTCTGACCATTTCTTTTGCGGCGAACAGCCCTCACCTCTGGACTATTTCCTCTATGTTTGTATGCAACAGGGAATGCGAGAAGTTCTCCAAGATTTCCCACAGGAACCCTCAACTCTAGCCCCCCTGCACCTGCTGCTTAGCTCCACTGACGGTAAGCATTTGGTGTTCAAGTTGTATAACAGTATACGCATGCAACGCACAGATATCTCAAGCCCGACGCGTGCCCGTTGGACTGCAGAACTAGGTGAGGAGGTTACCGACGAACAATGGGAGTATTGCTGCCCGCAGACCTCACAGATTTCTTCTAGTTGTAGGCTCAGAGTCATACACTACACATTTTTACACCGCCTATATTATACCCCAGCCAAGAAATGTAGGTTCCAATTAGTCGGCACTGACCACTGTGAAAGATGTGGGCAGCCGGGGAGCAGCCGGGGAGCAGGTTCATGTAGCATTGGAGAAAATGATGGGCTGTAAGCTGGCGAGGGATCCACGGGTGGCACTTTTAAGCTATACTTCGCAAATACCCAAACCGAAACCTACATTTCTGGCTCTGTCCTTTCTGTTGGCAAAGAGCAGAGTAACCTGTCGCTGGGGTAGAGGGAGAGCTCCAAAATTTAAGCCCTGGCTGGGAGACTTGCTAAATTGTCAGGAGCAATCCACCACTTACGATGAGACACTGCCACCAGCCTCTAGGCATAGAGATATTTGGGGCCCACTACAAAGTTATCTTCTTTTGAGGAGTTGCAGAGGAATCAGACACCGCTCTTATAAAAGCTGCTACCTAATTGTGTTGCACAGACATTCCTTGCGGCCATGGCCTTTCCCAACTTGCATGGCTGAATAATATTCCTTTAAAATGATGTTGCTGTGCACGGTCCCTTCTTGTCTTGCCATTATAGTAAGAACATCCCCCATTACCTGTCATTGTGATTTTTGTGCAAAGATGTACCTAATTGTTATGTTGGAAATCCTTACTACATGGTACTAGATGAGAATGCACTATCTGTTGAAATATCTATCATTCATGGACCTTGGAAGCACGTCCGTTCAATTTCTTATTTCTCTTATTTCTCTTTTTGCTCTGTTCTTGTTTCTTAATGACAATGTCATGATTTGTTACCTGAGATGAAAATGCAAAAATAAAGGTTTCAAACAATGTTGGACTTAATGTTTGCAGAAATTTGGCTTGGCCTGAATTTGGGGCATAAAGTGATCTCAGTGCTCTTGGGTGGCCATTAAGTATCCCCTCTAAAATTGTGTATCATCAGTTCAGATCAATGCTAGTGGATTGCATCACAAATGGTGTCCCCGGTGCCACCCGTATCAAGGCCCCTCTGGCAGAGCCCGAATATGTGGTTCCCACCACTGTGTCTCTCCATCTCTTGCGCTTGGGTGTAATTGTCTGTGTAGTCATATGTGTTTCTTGTAAAAGCGCGATAGTAACCTCCCTCCTCCTGAGGTATTGATGATGTTTGGTGCATCCTGTGAGCCCACGCACGTTCCAAGTCATAAGTGTAGTATTATCTGCTTGTGTAGTCATTTGTTTAATAACATAATGGTGTGAAGATAAATGCAAACTTCACCAAGTCCAACCTCTATACAAAGCAAGTCTATTTTGGGGCCCAGGGTGGTTTAGATGCCCAATATGCCTGCCATGATTGCGTCAAAGCAATCTGCATGAGCGGGTGAGGTTTCCAGGCCCTGCTCCGCCACAGTGGCAGGCTAAGATGGGCCACCCCCTGAGTCATATGCGCTCCCCACTGGTACCTGAGACTTATCTGGATTGGTTCTGCTCATTTTGGGGGGAGGAAGAAAAGAAGGAGAAAGCCGTTAGCCAGGTGGCAAGGTGTTGTGATCGCAGAGTTTATTTAATTTTTTTGCAGATGCCGAGTGTGCTGTGACAAAAGGGCGCCTACTTGCTCCAGAGAGGTGAGGAGAAACAGTTGTGCCCATTCACAGAGCATATTGTGTTGCTTTATTGTACACAGCTGGGGCCCCCCGGTCTGCTAACTAAGTCCGAACTCACCACTCCTTTCCGGGCATCCGATGTAGACCACGTGATGTGGTTAGTCCCACTACACAAGCAGAGAACCAGAGTCCCTTATCCCGGTTGTAATTGAAAATACACAGTCAAGGGGAGTGCCGCGCCTGGGAAGGCCCGGCAGTTTGGGGCAGTATCTGCCGCACAATGCCGACAGAGCGCACACGCGGGTGGCCCCAGCACCATTCTGTTGAGTTTTCAGGGGGCTCCACTGTCCCAAGGTCCAAGTCTGCCGCAGTATGCTGCCAGATACCAGGGTCTAGGGGGGGCTTTCTGGCATGGTTCTCAATTCCGCAAGAGCATGTCTCTGACTGCCACAGCTCTGGATGGGCCCCGCAGCATAAAAGCCCAGTCTGTTGCAGCACAACATGGCTCCCCCAGCACCATGTCCAGGACCCCCGCAGCACACCGGCCACGTACTGGGAGCCGAGTTGTTCTCTACCTTTGTGGCCCAAGCCTGCCACCATGCATTGCTGCCTCACGGGGGCCATGACTCGACATCTGCGATACAGGGCTCAGACCTGCCCCGAAGCGGTATCTGCACTTGAGGCTCCGGATGAGTCTCGCTGTCTCAGGGTTAGTGCACCGTGGCACGCCATTGGTTTATGGTCACACTCAGTGTCTACAGGATCGGGGTAGTGGGGGACCATCCTCAGGGCAATCAGTTCCCTGCTTACCATTGGGTGCTCTCCAATGGCTGCAGTAACAGCAGAAACTTTTCACGCTGCTGTCTCCTGGTTCCTCAATCCACAACCGTGTCATGGTGGCGGTCAAATCGGCACGCACCCTGGTCCCAGCCGCCACCGGCCTCTGCGGGCAAGACACTCCACCAGACCATGAAGCGACACCCCAGCACTCAGAAACTGCGAGCTGTGTCGATCAGGTTGCTGGCAGCTCTGTGTTGGTCATTTAAGTGCAATTTGGAGCTATGGGGACACGCAGAAAACATGTTTCCGGTGGGCCGGCTTGGAGAAATTTAAGGCACGTCTGCTCCAGTTGTCATCTTGGCCATGCCCGGGAAACATCCTTTACAACACAACTTTTACCACGCAGTGCCTTTACGACGCCACTTTTACAACGCAAACCATTACAATGCATTGCGCTGGGGGCCACTCTAGGATAGGGAATAGATTTAATTTACTATCCAACACCTTCCCTAGTGTCCACGGGGACTGGAGTTGGAATAGTAAATTAAACTATTCACTATCCAGCACCCCAAAGCGCTATGCGTTGTAAAGGCATGCACTGTAAAAACCGCGTTGTAAAGGCATGCGTGGTAAAAGCATGCGTTGTAATGTCATACATCCGCCATGCCCCCATCATTATATTTAATTTGAAAGATCAACTTTCCATCCTTAACAAAGGACTTTGGATTTTTCCCCATCTCTAACCTGGAGAAATTCCAACTACACAGTGAGGTGGCCAAATTCTTCCGCTAGATAAAACTAAAAGTCTACTTCAAAAACAGACCCACTCCTGACAATAAAGGCGACACCCACTAATGGATCAGATCGACCTTTTGCATCCACAAATGTGAATGTTGAAATCAAGAATATTGACAGCACGGACTTTCAATCTTTCCAGAAAATGACCAAAAAGGATAGGCAGGGACTTAAAGAACTTATAGATAATCAGGATCTAATAATAAAACCTAGGACAATGGAGGCGGGATCGTGCTCCTGAAGAAAAGTGATTACCACACTCAAACTGTGAACTAACTGTGAAGTTACTCTCTGACATATGATACTATAAACTCCTGATCACAGTCCTTATGCCCATATTACGAGGATGCATCGGAAGCATGGTGGAAGAAGCAGAAGTGAACAACTGGATCTCCAAAAAAGAAGTCAAATTCCTAGTCACACCGGAAGCAAGAGCACCACACTTCTACTCACTTCCCAAAATGCATAAAAGTACATCCCCCTCCCTCCCCTTGGTGCCCAATTGTGTCTGGGATTGGTTCCATCCTGGAACTAAGATCACAGTTTGCGGGCCACTTCCTCCTCTCTATTATACAACGCACCCCAAACTACTTAAAGGACACCAGAGATCCGGTCAACATTCTTAAAGATCAAGATTTCGATCTTATACACCATCCCCTGGTAGGATTAGACACTGAGAGTCTGTACACTAGCCTAATGCAAGACAGCACCCTCCAGACAATCGAGAACATACTGTTCATGGAAAACTGGCAGTACAACACCCCAAGGCACTTCATCCTAGAGTGCTGCAGACTGACACTAACTGAGAACATGAGGGTTTTCTTTTCATCCCGACGCACAGAACCTCGATGGGCAGCCCTTTGCCCCAGCCTGGCCGGTCTGTATGTGAGTAATTTAGAAAGAAGACATATACTCGACGATACCAATCCCTAAATACAAGAGACACGTTTCTGGAGATGGTATATCAATTATATACTCATAATTTGGCAAGGAAATTAAGATTCAGTCCAAGATTTTCTGAATTGGCTCAACACCGAGACAATTTCTTGAAGTTCACATACTCCACATATCAGACCAAACTCTCCTTCTTTGTTGTCACCATCTTCTCAGAAGGCACAGGACTCAGGACCAGAACCTATTATAAACCAACCTATAGGAACACCCTGCTATCATTCAAAAGTATTAATTGATGCCTATTAAAAGAAAATCTACCATACAGCCAATTTTTAAGAATTTGCAGAAACTGCAGCAACCCTCAGGACTATAACAAACAGACATGTGACCTAACGGAGAAACTGGAAAATTCAAAATATCTGAGACAGATAATACAACAGTGCAAAAAAATGTTAAAAGAACCAAAACAGGGAAAACCATCTGGAGCAATCAAACAGATCCTCTGAAACAGACATTCTGACCTGTGTCACACTTACTACACTGCATCCAATCACGTGAAGAATGTAATTAACAGACATTGGAGTATAATTAAATCAGGTACCGTCGACCGGCCAAAACAAAGGTTTACCCTCAAATGAGTAAAAAGCATATGGAACTACATGGTCCATACAAGACCAACAAAACCCCCATTTAAAAGGAGCACAGTGTCCTCAGCTTGGGCCCTACAATCCTTTGTGAGAAATTATCCATGCAGTACATGTTCAGTATGCAATTTGACCAAGAGAACTAATACTATCAACCGAGACTCTAACCTGAAGTGACCATGAAAAAGCAAACCAACTGCCACACTAGCCATGTGATCTATACGATCACTTGCCCTTGCCGTCTTAGATATATAGGCATGATCTGCAGAAAGACCAAGAGACAAACAAGGGAACACAGTAGCAATATAGGATGCAGTAAAATAACCACATGGAAGAGCAACCGCGTCTTTACAAGGAAGCATACAGAAAATGAACTTGAATGGGTAGTATTAGAGACACTTGACCACATCGACAAAAATGCAGCGAAAATCCTTTTTCAAAAGGAACAACGCTGGATCAGCTCACAACGTTTAACAAAGGCATGAATGCCAACACTGTCATGATAACTCAAACTACTCCTAGTGCTCCAGCGCACACCAATAAGCAATTAAATATAACTGGCAATTAAACAACTGCTTTAACGTCGTGCCCAGCATCCAGGATGGGTGAGGATGATTTAGGCAGGGAAACCAGGGGCCCGCATCTACCTAAATGAGTGCAATGTATACTCTGGGCAGTCGTCCCACTTTCAGTATTAAACTGTTTAATTCTGAAACTGGGATGACTGCCCGGAGTATACTTTATAGTTATGGTTCAACATTGACCATACATCATTCAAGGGGATACATTCCATTACATCTACATCACTAAGAACACATAATAAAAGAAGGACAGCTACTGAGGCTGCCGTTCATTTTGATAAATTCCAAAAGAATATAAAGTAACAAGCGCTACTTTGATCAAGGATTCCTATTCCATAGGGACACAGATAGGAGTATTGTAAGGTTTGCCCAATCTGAGAAGAGGGATTATTCATCTCATGAAACGGACAATTGATGAGCCCTGAAGAAGTCCTTAAATAGGACGAAATCATTTTTGTAAAAATATTTGTAAAATATATTTGTAAAATATTCTTTTCAACAATTCTTATACCACGGAGTTTTAAAGACAACTCTGACTCCTGTGCTATCTAAACACAGCAAAACTGGGCACAGTTCATTATGTATATACCCTGAACAATATAGCTGACAAACCTTTACCCTGCCCAGTTAGTTGTACTTACAACACAGTCCTGAGCTCAAACCCTATTTCTATTGCATCTGTTCAATGATTGGCATGAGGCCCTTCCCTGACCCAATTCCTACGGGGCAGAACTTTAACATAAAAACACTGAAATTCAGTTTACTGAGCTAGGTATAAATTATGCCCTCACCATGAACTGATTGTAACCCCACATATTTAATCAGTTTTAAGTTATAATATTTACAGGTATGCATTTACCTTTGATAAGTTGTATTCTGCCAACCCTACGGACAACCCTCTGTAGTTAAGTAAAATACACTATATACATTCCTGAGATGAGCACAATAGCAAACAACCTTAGAGGTGGGCTTTGATTCCCAATGTGAATTAAACAACCACTAAGTAGAACACCCTACATTCTACATTATTGAACAATCTGCAACACCACTCTTAAATTGATCATTTCTCAAAACCGATGGAACAAATTTCCACCAAAGCACAAAAGCATGCTTTCTGAGTAAGTGTTAAACTTTTTACCATAATTCCATTCAGCCTATTTTATTTTGTATCAAAGCGCAAAGTTTCCTATGGGAATTATCACAGGAAATCAACAGCAAGCAGTAGTATAGGCCGCTGCTATTGGCACTTGGTGGGTTTACTGCTGTTGTTTATCATGCCATGAACCCCTTGATCTTAAAGGTAAGCCTACCCTGATGTTCTCAAATCTAAGCTTTGACCTAAAACCTCCTACCACTTCTTTCATTTCCACATTTGGTATCCATTTAAGGTACCCTTCACAAATAACATCAAAACCTGCTTTAACTTATGAGTGCCTTTACAATTATGTGGCTTACTGGACTGTTGGTCCAACTGACTTTTAAAGTGGTAAGACACACCCATCTTAACTTCCCTATACACGTATCTTGCTACCCATGGAATTTCAATCCCTATGTTTCCTTTCCTATCATATTTCTCTTTATTGCTAAATCCAAAAGAATTGCAATGCAAAGTTTTTCTCCCTGATAAAAATTGCATCATAGCAGCTAATCTTATTAATTTGTTCTGGGCTAATGGTACTGTTCTCTGTGCACCTTGAGTAACAGCTTTTACAATATGGCCCTTAGCTCACAATACTTTTACAATGCATTCATTAAACGTGTATGCCAATTCCATGCTATATATATATATATATATATATTCACTGAAAAAAACCATAGGTTATACACCATATATAGTTAGGAATTAGCATTTAAAAAACCTTATTTTACTCACACAAAACCATTGAAATTCCATATATAGTTAGTTGTACTAACTATATATCGCGCACCCGCAATCCACTGCTGATGATGTCACATATTACATCATTCATGACATGGTCAGTGACATCACTGATGACATCTCAAATGACATCACTGATGACATCACTGATGACATCTCAAATGACATCACTGATGACATCACTGATGACATCTCAAATGACATTACAGATGACATCACTGATGACATCATTCATGTGATAATACGATGAAGCTCTTCAGACTCTAATATAACCTTAGATACAGTAAGTGTAAACAGACACTCACAGACTGTCACTCATCCATAGAGTTACACACACACCTAGTCAGTCATGCAAAGAATCAATCACACATCCATTTTCTCAACTATACAGTTATACACACCTTACTTATTCAAAGATATACTAACACATATTTACTCTCTTATACAATCCCTGATACAAGTTCACAATGATCCATACAGCCACTCACACATTCACTGGCTCTTATGCACAGTTATTTATATATGTCAACTCTCACATGTACTGTGTTTTACATATGTACTTACTTTTACATGTAGCACTGAGATATCCATTCACTCACCCATACACTCATGCACACAGTCAACCGCCCATACAGCTGTTTCCACATGCACTTTTGAACCCATACATCTAGTGAATCAACTGCTCACACATCTATGCACAGAGTCATACACCTCCCAGCCACCCATACACACTCTCAGTCTCCCATACAAATACGTAAGCAACCAATCAATAACGCATATAGTTAATCATATAGCTAATGATCAACACATGCAGCAGTTTATAGAACAACAAACATAATGATGCACAAATTGAGACAGTTTAGTCACTAACCCATGCACTCAGTGAGACACATTTAACCACTCACTCATACAGTCAGTCATGCACCTAATAAATCCTTCATCCAGACATTTATACATCCACTCATTCTTAAATATGTAAGACATATTTTAACTTTACAGAAACACACAGTAACTGGATGATGTCATCATTGATGTCATCAGTGATGTCATTTGAGATGTCATCAGTGATGTCATCAGTGATGTCATTTGAGATGTCATCAGTGATGTCATCAGTGATGTCACTGACCATGTCATGAATGATGTAATATGTGACATCATCAGCAGTGGATTGCGGGTGCGCGATATATAGTTAGTACAACTAACTATATATGGAATTTCAATGGTTTTGTGTGAGTAAAATAAGGTTTTTTAAATGCTAATTCCTAACTATATATGGTGTATAACCTATGGTTTTTTCAGTGAATTTTCAAGGTTTTGTAAATGCTAATTCCTAACTATATATGGTCTATAACCTATGGTTTTTTCAGTGAATTTCATTGGTTTTTTAAAAGCTAATATCTACAGAAGTAAAATGTATTCTTCTTTAAATCCAAAAATATATTTTATATGTTTATTAATAATTTTTTTTAAATATTTTTTTTGTTTCGCTCCCGGTCCGCTAACCGGGAAGCTTCCCGTTAGCTCAATTCGATTCCGCGATCCGGTCCGCGAACCGGTAACAAATCAACATAGTGACGGTATCGCGTTGCCGCGTAATGCGTCTTATGACGTACTGCGTTAGCGCACCCGGAAGTGCCCCGGGGCGCGGACCGAGGCGCGAAACGCAACTCCCCGGAAGCGATCCACGGCGCGAAAGCGCGACGTATCGCGTTGCCGCGAAATGCGTCTTGTGACGTATCGCGTTAGCGCACCCGGAAGTGTCCCGGGGCGCGGACCGAGGCGCGAAGCGCAGCGAACCGGAAGCTAACCGGGGAGCGTTCCGCAGCGCGTAACATGAGCGTTAGAGGTCATGTGACTTGTTAATAAAGCTTTTCATTGGTTCATTTCACTTTTAGTTTCATAATTATGGAAGGCTAGGTCAGGTGACCTAAAAATAACACTTTTCATTGGTTGAGAAGTATTGTTTTTTCCAAATGATGAAAACCACTCCTTCTTTCCTCACTCTGACTTTCATTATTGTGAGAGGAAGACCTATTTTGCTTCTTGGAAGACCTATTTTGATTGTATGAAAATGGCTTCACTGATTGCTTCAGCTGGTGCACCCCCACCACCACCTCCACCTCCTCATGGGAAGAGAGGACCACCTCCCCAGGTGGTTACCAACACTGAGGAGGAAGATGAAGAGATGGATGAGGAGGGAGAACAACCACAATTTCTTGAAGAGTTGCCCCGGGTTTCAAGAAAGAAACCCAGTTTCATCTGGCAGTTTTTTTCCATCCCTCGTGGCCAAAAAAGGGTCAATGCCAGGTACGCAACATGCCTCATATGCAAGGAACAATTGTCCAGAGGGACGGACAAAAAATACAGCTACGGTAATCATACCATGCATAGGCACATGACGAGGAAACATCCCTTAAATTACAGCCGGGCGGAATTAAGGGATATGATGGACAATCCTCGACCAACTCCTGTGACGAGACCAACAACATCGGTTTCTTTATCACCAGAGGAGGCACGGGAAACTGTGCCAAATATCCAACCCAATTTTGGGAACATGATACACTTATGTATGCGCTGTCGTGCATTATTAGCTTGTGGCAACATGAGCATCAATGCACTGAACCTGGCGTATGAACACCATGATTGCCCTAACCGCCCCCAGTAATTTTTTTTTGCTCCTGTTGAGCCCTTTTCAACGCCTGTTTTTTGTTGTTCCCCCCCCCCAAAAAAACCAAAAAAAATATAAAATCGTTCAAAAAATACAAAAAAAACAAAAAATGTTCAAAAAATACAAAAAAAATATAAAACAACAAAAATATTAAAAAAAAAGTTCTTTTCAGAACTACCTTCCCTTTCCAAAAAAATTGCTACAATGTTTAGCACTCTGGCAAGCTCTCTTTCTTTTGGTTCGCTCCCGGGTTAGCTTCCCGGTACGCGGACCGGGAGCTAACCAAAAATTAAAAAAAAAAAAAAAAAAAGAGTAAGTATAAGGAAAGTAAACAGAGAGTGATGTTTCAAGAAAAACAGCTATAGGGAGTAAAGAAGAGATACTGTTTAATAGATCTATTTACCAAAGAACAGACAGAAGAGGGTATAATTGTGAAAAACAAAATAGATAACGAAGTGAAAGAAAAACAAGCATTGGCATAGCCAATAGGTATCGACTTTGGGACCTTCTAAGTATTTAGTTATGCAGCATAATATCCTTGGTGCAGCAACATCAACTGTTGCATGGCTAAACACGTATAAGGTCCCAAAGGCGAGACCTATTGTCTATGCCAATGCTTGTTTCTTAAGTAGAATTGCAATACGTATGGCTCTTCCATGTAAAAAAATCTTATCTTGTGCTCTAAAGATTGCTAAAGTCTCGACAGAGAACAGGCTAGATTGTAAGTAGGGTAAATTGCGCTTGGTGATCTGTTTGAGGGAGCGTCTGCTTTGCCTGGTGTCTTTGGAGAGCAATTTTGATTGTTATACTGGACAATATAGCCCTAATGTAAATAACATAGGGGCATATTATCAACATAGGCAATAAAAGTTTTGCAGCTTTTATCGGCAGAAATGTGTCGCTAAAGCTGCTTTTGCGGCAGAAAACTGCCGCTAAAGCCGCTTTTGCACCAGTTTTCTGCCAATAAAAAGAGCAATAATTTTATTGGCTGCATTCATAATATGCCCCTTAGTGTGCTTCAACTACACAGAGAAAGCATTATGAACAAATAGTGATACAGTGATCAGTCAAAGACACTAAGAGTAATAGAGACGGAGTGAGTGAACAAGAGTGAGGAACTATGAGAAGAGAGGGACTGAGAAAAAGAGTGGAAGGAGTTGAGTAAGTAGGTAATAGAGAAAGGAATGAGGGAAGTAGCAAAGGCAGGAAACTGAGGATTAAAGAAATGAAGCAGTGGAACTAATAGTAGTTCAATGTGATAGAAATGTAACGAAAAGAGTACAAAATACTTACCTTATAATTGTCGTTAAATTCCTCACTTTTTATTTTTATACTTTCAATCTGTGAAAGAGAGAACAAACATTTGAAAAATATAAAAACATGTATTAAAAAATTACAAAAGACAAGGGCAAAGATTGAAGGACAAACAGTTTTTCAATAACTTTGACACTTACAGAAGCTACACAGTCCTAAAGATATACATTTTAAAATAACACTATCTTGATGCAGATGAAGTGAGGCCTATCTTAAAACATGGTGCATCTTTTGCATTGCTGTTGTCTCAGAAAAGTGTCGCAAGACACTAAAATTTAAAATAATTGCTTCAGGATGCCAATAAGATGTCTACTATCCAGAGTTTTGTTTCAGGTGAGGCCTACTCAGGGTTGCAGATGAAATTTCGAGTTGTTGAAGAGAATAGAGGACATAATACATGTGAAGGTCTACCAATGAAGTGAGTCATGTCCACTGCAATCTTCAACAAAGTCCAAACCTCCTATGTTTCCCTGGACAGACCTAAACTTGATCTGCACAATGTGATTCGTAATGATAGGAAACACAGGTGATGTAATTGAAATACATGCAATTTATTTTGCTCATTTCACAATCACATCACTTGTGTTTCCTTTGCTTAGGTATCTCATTGTGCAGATGTAGTCTAGCATATGAAAGAATACGCAGAAGTGCAGCACTGCATGCAACAACTTTGACACTTACAGAAGCCTCACCTTCTCCATGCCTCCTACACAGTTCTACATATACATCATAAATGCAAACAGTACAGAATTAATTATACATGTTAAATGGTTTATTTTTGCTGTTCTCAGAATGTATCAAAATTCACTAAAAACAGTGACTTGAAGGTATTCATCATGTAACAGCGGGGAAAAAAAACCACAATCAAAATGATTGTGTTTAAAAAACCCATACAACATCAGAAATGAAAATTCAGAACTCCTTAAAGTTAACTTACTTTCCATGACGTCCAAGGATGTCCTATGAACAGCTTACACTCTTTTGTGCTGTTATTACTTTCAGCCCGCCACTTTCTGAAAGAAAATCTCCATCGTTTTTAAAAACACGTTACATACAATAAATGACTTCTTGCTCTCTACCACAAGATTCCACAAGGCCAAATCTGGTCAGAGCCATGTATAACTCTTGGATTTCTTGTTAGCCAATCCCATCATTTGGCATTTCCGCAACTTTCAGAATTAAAATGTTGAAGATCATTTTCACAATCCAGGAATAGTAATATCTTCCCCTTCTTGCTCAGTCATGTTCTACATTTCCTATGACACTGATACTGCTTAATATGAAGCAGACTTACACTACCTCTATGACTACAACAATTATTTAATTCTCTACATCACTTTTAATCACAAAGCAATGTAAAACAGTAGACAACATTTCAGACTTACATTCCCTCTACTCCATGTTTTGATTGGCTGCTTCAATTAGCTTATAAAAAGAAACAGTTTTTCTGAACTCATTCAAAGTGCACATATATCTCCATGATGTCCAGTCCTATGATTAGAAGTTATGTCTCTGAACTACACTTATCCTCAAGGCCAAATTGTGTAGGAGCCATTAGAACTTCTTGAAATTCCATAGAGCACATCCCGAGATTATTTCCCTAAAATTTTGGTTTTAAAAACACCAGGTAAGAGTTTTTAAGGTCATACGGCAATTTTTTTTTGAAAATTAAAACAGAATCATTGCAGAATGACCAGCCATTTCTAGACTTTAAATAAGCTGTGTAATGTCCTGATGATATTGAAGGGCCGTCATGATATATAATTGCTGTAGTTACAAAAGTCCTTCCTGATATTGACAACTGCGAAGCTACAAATTTTTTTATTAAAGTTGTCAATTTTGTTCCATCAGGCCTACATCGTTGGAACATTAAAATGACGTACTGGCCATATGTTCGTATAAATATTGTGGACATCATTTCAGATTTACATTGGCTACACTCCATGTTGTGATTAGCAGCTTTTACTAGCTTATTAAAGGAGACTAATTTACTGTCTGGCAAAGTTAAATATATAAATCTTTCTGAGTCTACACTAGTAGTACTTGATATCATACAGTTCTCGCAGTCATGCTGCCATTGATAAGAAAGCCCAAACAGCTGGTCTACATCTACACCTTCAGCATGTAATACATCAAGCATATACATTAAAAACTCCTGACAATCTTGCTGAATATTTTGAGAGAATTGTGTTTGGCCTGAACATCTGTCTAACAGATTTCGAATTTCAGACACACTTTCTATGTTTCTTCTATCAGTGGTACATTTCTCTAACACAGAATTTAACAAACCGCAAAATCTTTGATCAGAATTGACCACAATCTCTTCTTTTACATTTTTTAGAGAAAACAAAACATTAATTACTACATTAGCATAGCAGTTGACACCAGAACTGTTTTCAAACTGAAAACCAACAACATCTTCAACAGAATCCTTTTTGTTTCTGCTTGTAATTTTAGGTTCATTCACTTTTTGTCTTTTTGCTATAACCTCCCCAGTATTGTTCTCATTTCTTCGTTTCCGGCCTACCAGACGTTTCTCAAACAAAGGAAACTGAGGCAAATGTGGCGCATACTCTCTTCTTAACCTATTGTATTCCTTAACACAATCTAGATCTGCACAAATGTTTGTGACATCACACTCAATCAAGTACAATCCCGATAAAGTTCTAACTCGTGACAATGCCACATATGCCATACCCTCCTTGAACACAGAACTGCCAATATTCACCAATGCACTGTCTACACTTAAACCTTGCGATTTATGGATTGTCACCGCATATGCCAAGCAAACAGGAAACTGCTTACGGCGAACATATAAGTCTTTTGCAAGCAAAAATCTAGCAGAACAACGAGCAATTAGCTGTACTTCCTCAATGCCATCAAATTTAATTTTTAAAAATTCAATTCCATCTCTATTTCTGTATTTCACAAAATCAACAACATTACCCATTGATCCATTTACCAGACCTCTTTCAACATGTAAATTCCTTCTTAAAATTATACGGCAGTTCAAGCACACATTCAGAGTCTTTTCAAAACCTGCAGTTTTAGATATACTCTTCTCTAATGAATCCAATTTTGTTTTCAGATTCTCAGACAAAATAATTGTTGATCCCATATGCTCTACTCTATCAATAGCTTCCAGTTTCACAATCTCTTGCTTTTCTAAATGCAACATTTTGTTGTTAAATTTGGCACATTCTGCAAGAGTTGGCATCAAACATATTCCAGATTTCTTTTCAGTAATTTTCTGAAAAATATTCTCAGGCACAACATCTTGTTCTGGATATAAATTTGACAGTAATCGTGCATGTAAAGCTTCTTTCCCATGCTCAGTCACTTTTCCAATTCTAACATCTTGTAGAATAGTCTTGTAAACTTCATCCTTCGCCTGACGCATATTTTCATGCAGTTCAGCATAATTGAAGTTTAACCATATATTGACGTTGCCAATGCTGCCTAGGCACTTCCTGGTATCTTCATGCGTGAGCATTTTGAACACAGGTTGCCCTTTCACTGGTGTCAGCTGCAAAAGATCTCCGAAAACAATGATGTGTTTGCCACCAAATAACACATCATACTCTGTTTTGAGAACTTCTTGCATCCTCAAATGCACAAAGGCAAGCATGACATTGGAAACCATGCTTACTTCGTCAATGATAAGAAGTTTCATTTTCCTCAAGATTCTTGAAACTTCAAAACAAGCATCTCCAGATAGCTTATGATATTCTAATTTGTTGTCATGCTCCACTGGCAGCATCAGTAAACGATGTAAAGTAATCCCTTTAATATTATGTGCTGCCAGTCCAGTTGGAGCAGTGACAACACAAGACAGCGATGACTCTGTCTTTTCCTGCAAATAGCATGAAATTGCTTTAATGAGGAAACTTTTTCCAGTTCCCGCTTCTCCACTCACGTACAGTCGGACAGGCTTCAACGACGTACATGAGCACTCTTTCTTATCATGACTTAATCCATGATCAATTTGCATGGTAACTTCGTCATATATTTTCCTCTGCTCAACGTTGAGTTGCCTTTCCAACTCTTCTAAGTTAACCGCATCCTCCTGAGCATGTGCCATGGCTCTTTCCACTTCATTCATAGCAGTGGCAGCTTCATTTTCGATAACAGGTCCTCCTAGTGGATCCTGACTCAATGAAGCAGAACTCTGACTGTCCTGAGAACTGTCTCTGGCAATCTCGGCTGCAATTGTTGCTTCCTGCTCAATTTCCGCATTCAACATTTCTACATATTTGGGAAAAGCAGGACATTCTATGGTCTCCTTGGCGGCATTGAAAGAGTCTTCGTAACAGAGAAAATCTCCAAGCAGTTCCTCTTCTGCACGCCAAGGCTTGAAAAGTTGCAAAAGTGCTAAATAGAAAAATTCCTTTTTTTCAGGAGATTCGCCACTCAATTTTCGATGGTTTACCAAGTGGCATTTTCTTTGCTTGACCAGACATCCCTCACTTCCTATTACAGCATACACTCCTTTCTCAGTATCTTCTTTGATGTTCCTCTTGAATATGTAATTTTGCAGAACCTCATACAGACAAACATTCTCGAGGTGACTGCTTCGATTTGGATAATATGTATCCAACATGTTGGTCTTCAAAATGTCGGTACTGTTTGGCTCCTTTTCCGCCAAATACTCAATTTCCCGCACAGGTTTGAGAACTCGATTACGCGTTGCAGCAAGACCAAGACTCGCCCAAACGATACTCCTGGACTTGGCATAGAGACTTGCTGAAGACAACCGGTCAGAACATTCGTACGCTCCGATTTCTCGATGCGACAACATCTTCAGACTGAAACTGTACAACTTCTTGCTGAGGCTCTTTTCATGGGAAATGTCCTCCCACATATCCTTCAATTCTGTCTTCTCTTTTTTGGTGATGTAAGACGTCACATACCGCGCCACAGCCATACAGTTATCAGCCACAAACTGTATATCCATGTTAGCATTCCACATGGACAAAATCACCGGGTTGTAGTCGTTGATGTACTTGGACTCTTCGTTCCTCTTCAAATTGTAAGTGTTTTTAGGTGATTTCTTCATGACATTGTGTCGCAACGAAGACATCAAACTGTTTACTCTTCCTTTAGAAATCACCGGTCGTGGAAAGCCGAAACGACATTTGGTGTAGAACTTGTCCTTGTTTCGGAATTTACGACGGCAGTACTTTCCACATCGATGGCTTTGGAAACGCAGAACTTTTTCTCTTAGGCTTTTCTTCTCCTTTGCGTTTGGAACAGCACACGTAGAATACTGTTGGATGAAACTCATCACTGAGTCTTCTGGATCCGTTCCAAATTTAGGTGCATCCTTGATCCACAGCAACATATGTATATGAGGAGCACCTCTTGCTTGGTACTCCTTTCTCCAGAAGAAATCCAACACCTCTCCAAGAGGTGGATTCTTCTTATTCATGATGAAAGACATCATAGCTTCAAATCTATGATTGAAGTACCTACATACATTGACTGGATCCAAAGAGCACAGTTCTCCGGGTGTCTTGAATTCGATGTTATCTACGTTAGCATTTGCCTCTCGTAGAAATTCAAGTAAGTCTTCCCAGCCATACTCGGCACAGCTCAGAGTGAGGAACCATGTGGGAGTACCTAAGTTCCTCAGCATACATTTTAAATCACCATGACGACGGTACCAGTACTCATTAGTACCACGCTGACACGCCATGAGATTAATCAGGTGAGAATCCAAAATACTATCTTGGACATTGACTTTATCCATAAAGTCACTTGCCGAGATGTTTTGCATGTGTATACCACTTTTCAAGATGTGGTTCACTGCATATGACAGTCCAGACAGATCGCTTTCAAACAGGAGATGAAACAAATAAGGAATGCATTGTCGAAACCTAGCATCTCCTGCATACAATCGCAAAGTCCGGTATTCAGAAGCAGGAATTTGATGAGGTCGCTCATCATATCTTCCTCCCTGACCTGTTGGAAAAAGCTGTGGGAAACACCGAGCTTCCAAACTTTCCTCCCAAACACTAATGGGACTCCCTTTGGCTTGTTTCATTTGAAACAACTCAATAGCATTCCCCATGACTTCCTTGGAATGCAAAGGATGAACACTATAATGTTCATATATTTCTTCACTAGTAGAGGGTTCTACTTTCTCAATTTGACCAGCACACAAATCGCTATCCTCTTCCTCACTTACTTCCTCTTCTGCAACATATACATTCTTGTAGTATTTATTATTTTTTTTCAAATACAATGTTGCCTTTTTGACTTTCCTAACATCTACTAAATCTTGCCATATTTTCTTATTCTTTGTCGGAACCCCATTAACTAAGATAACCAGAGGTTCCTCTTCCACTTTTTCTACTCCAATTGTGTTAATGTTTTTTTTGAAATCTAGAGGCAAATAAACAACTCTTCCCTTTAATCCTCTCTGTAAATCTGATGGAGGCAATTTCCCTGTCTTTGGCTCCATTCTTACAATAGCCTGAAAGGGATGGATACTTTGAATCAAAATAGATTCATAAGTATTTAAGTCCTTCAATTCAGAAGGAATCTCAACCAATTCCAGATTATTATGAACTGCTCTAGCAGGCATCTGGTTTTGTTTTAATTTGTTACAACAATAAGTACACACACGTTGATCCAATCCCAAATCAAAACAATTTTCTACCATCAAGTATGTTGCAAAATCCTTCCATTCACTATTATTTTCCCTTTCACTTTTTGCATATAAATCCACTAACTTAGTCTGATTCTTATAATAAGTGCGTCGACAACACACACAAGTGAAATTAGGCCTCTCACTTGATTTCACCTCAAACGTCGCAATTTCCCTCTGGAAATTATCTGTACTGGAAACCTGTACACTATCTTCCACATGACCCTCTACTTCTTGCTCAATTTCAACATTCTCCTCTTTACTTCCAAAGTAACAAAACTCAATTTCTTCACATATATTCTTCACATCTATTTCAGAACCATGCAAAAGAGCAGCGCATAATTGTTTAAGCATAATTGCTGGACTCTTAGCATAATACAACATTCTAACTAATTTCCTCACTTTATTATGATGCACTGCTAGCATCCTGAAATGATGAAAAACACTCTGGCATACTCTCCTGGAAAGACAAGCCAGTGAATGACCATGCAAACCTGTCACTTCTCTTACTCTGCAAGGATCTAATTCTTGCAACAACATCATTTTCTGCTTCAAACTTTTTTTGTTAAATGACCGTACGAAATCACAAAGCAAATTGATGGAATCCTGTCGCACACTGCAAATACTACTACACTTCCAGGTGTACACAGGACCCTTAGCACGTCTTCCTAAAACCTCATTATCTAACACCTCTTCTGCCTCTGTTGTCACAAGTTTTTCTTTTTCAACTGGACAACCATCTTTCACTTCATAAGCACGACCACTGGTGTCAACTGCATGCACCAAATCATTATCCTGGAAGTAACTCTCCTCATTAAAAAATGCCTCACAGCTTGAACTATGCATCCATTCTCCAGAAAAAACTTCACAAAAATTACTACGATTAACTATTCTCTTCCATCTACTATTTCTTTTGAAATCAAAAATTGCCTTGTTTAGCTTCCTAATTCTATTGATTATCAAAATAAATAACTTACGTTTAATTTCAAATGCCTGATCAATAACTTTCTCAACTTTTTTTTTTCTCTTATAAAAAAATAGTTTCTGTTGACCTTTCTTAATATTTTTTAACAAATTGCCAATTATCCTGTTGCGGAACATTCGTTTACGAATCTCCCTAAACTGTTGTTTCCTTCTACTATCATGCACAGATTTATCTCTTGCTCTAGCAGTAACATTTTTCATTGTCCTTTTCTTTCCATTTGATTTCCTTCTCGTGTTATGGACTGAAACATTTTCTGTAGTAATATTTTTTTTATTACAAATATTTCTTATGAAATATTTAGAGCTCTTACCCGGTGCTTTCTTCGTGTCTTGAGAAATCTTTTTGTTAGAGGACTGCTGGGTTTTTGTTTTTACCTGCTGTCTTTGACGTTTTGCAGCCTTTATCTGTCTTTGTATTGTAGGCATGTTGAAATCTTGAAATGATCTGCAGTTGAATCTGAGGAAAAATATAATAAAAAATGTTAATAAACATTATTACCAAACAGTAAATCAGTAACAGTGATCAAAAACTTAACACACTACTTGACATTTTAATTTGAAGATTTTTTAGTCATTGGCAATCTTACAATACAGAAATACCAGAAAAGAAATGACATTTATATTTATGTTACCTATGCTATTTTATATGTGAATCTGATCTAATTTTATGAACATATTTTAATATTTTATTGAAGACACTACACATTACCTGTTTTTGAAGGTGTCTTTATTTTTAAATTAAACGGTTTACCTTTTTACTTTTTATTAATTATAAAATTTAAAAATAAATGTTTATATTTCCAAAGGCTCAAGCAGGTCAGCTTCCCATCCTATATCATATAGTTCGGACAAATCTGCATCCTCATCACGCTCTTCTTCATCCTCAGGAATTAAATCATCCAAAGGATCAACATCCACTGATGTTTCAATTACAAGTTCAATGATGAGGTCAAAATCAACTGATTGCAGATTGTCGCTCATGTTGAGGTTGTCTTTATCTTTAAAGAAAGATAACAACAATGAGATGTTGCAGAGTAAGAGACAAATCTCAGAGATTATAATAGTAAAATTGTTTAACAAGATTAACATTTAGCAGCTATTATTTAGCCATGTCCAGCAATGCTGAGCAGGTGAAGCCTATGTCTAATTTTTCACTGAACAGGACTCATCTCTTCTTAACCTTGGATAAGCCTCACCGACTCTGTGTCCCCTGCACATACTTAAATGTAAAGGGGCAGATTTATATTAAATGGCACATCCCCAGGCATGCACCAGTTAACGTGCACCACTGCTCTGCCACCCATGGTGTGCCGCATTTACAATCAGATAGGAGAAAGCTGCGTCAAAACCCTGCGCCTGCTTGAAGCTGGCATAGGTCTTGACGCAGCATTGTGGAGATGGGGCACCCCTGAGCCTTGCTGGAGCTGCATCGCACTTGCGATACAACTCCAGCAATGCGCCACCTTTACGGCACAGATGCGTCACGCATCTGTGCCGTTTTTGCCCCATGCTGCGCCGCATTGTAAATGCAGCACAACATGGGTGGCGGAACAGTGGCGCAGGATGACTGTCACATCCCTGGTGATGCGCCAGTCATCATAAATCTATCCCTAAGCTTCTTATCTTGTTACAGATGAACTGCCATATGTATCATCAAAATATTTTACATTTCCTAAATAGCGAATTTTAAGGAATAAATAGCGATTCTTTACCATTCCTAATTTGCAATGAGCAAATTGCTAATTGCAAGTTACCCATTCATTTCCATGGGCTAGGAGGCTCATAGGAATGAAGGTTGCAATTTGCGATTAGCAATTACCTCATCACAAAATAGGAATTTTTTCAAGGGTGCAGGGGTATCTCAAGAACACCCTGCTGCACCCCTGAAAAAGAAATTTGGGGGCATATGGCGCACATACATGCCCTAAGGGCATGTATGGGCGTCATATGTCACCTTTTGTTTTTTGGAAAAAAAGCTTTTTGAAAAGAATTCACAAATTACCACCAATTTACCACAATATGCGAATGGTAATTACCTTCATACATATGGCCCCAAGTGAGGCCTGTCTTGCGGCATGGTGCATCTTTTGCATCACTGCTGCTTGGGTTTTATGTGGTACGTTTTTTTTACACCATGACATATCTGCCTAAATGCATCAATTTGTAATGTTGTCGCCTCATAGCAAATCTTTTGCACCACCGCTGCATCATAAAATTGACGCACAGTTGCACAAAAGAGGCATACACCTATCATAATCTGTCCCTACCATTTTAAATGATTAATCCAGGATGACAATAAAGTGTGTCCTATCCAGAGGTTTGTTTAAGGTGAGGCCTACTCAGGATTGCAGATTAAAGTTACGCTTGATGAAGAATACAGAGGAGATAATACATGTAAAGGCCTACCAATGAAGTAAGTAATGTGCACTTTTTTGCGCTAGTCATCATAAATGTATCCCTAAGCTTCTTATCTTGTTACAGATGAACCGCCATATGTACCATCAAACTATTTTGCATTTCCTAAATACCAAATTTTAAGGAATAAATAGCAATTCTTTACTATTCCTAATTTGCAATGAGCAAATTGCTAATTGCAAATTAACCATTCATTTCCATGGGCTAGGAGGCTCATAGGAATGAAGGTTGCAATTTGTGATTAGCAATTAGCTCATCACAAAATAGGATTTTTTTCAAGCGTGCAGGGGTATCTCAAGAACACCCTGCTGCACCCCTGAAAAAAAATTTGGAGGCATATGGCGCACATAAATTTTAACAAAATTCCTTTACCTCAACAACGATTTTCAAATCATAACTTCAAAACACTACACATGGGAAAATTACTTAAATTGTCCTTAAGACACATAAAAGCGTTTTTTGATTGGCTTTCCTGCATGGTAGGGTCACTTTTAACATGGCTATGTAACACAAACATTCAAAATCTAAATTTTCCATGCACACGTGGGAGCATATTTACAAGCAATTTGCGCCACAGAGAAAGGTCTTACACTAAAATGAGAAAAATAACATCAGGGACAGTCAATAGCCTTATAAAGAAGTATACACCATTATCTCCTTGTCATGATTTTAAAAACAATTCCTTTTCCCCAAAAACGATTTTCAAATCATAATTTCTAAACACTGCACATGGGAAAATGACTTAAAATGTCAATAAAACACATGAAAGCATTTTTTGATTGCCTTTCCAGCATGGTTGGGTCACTTTTAACATGGCTATGTAACACAAACATTCAAAATCAAAATTTTCCATACACATGTGAGAGCATATTTACAAGCAATTTGCGCCACATAAATCATAATTTTCTCCTTAAAGCACACTATTCTCTATCTAAAGTAAAGAAATATTTTCTCACCTTAGCAAATACTTTGAGTTTGAAAACAGTCTCAGAAACACACCAATTTGTCTGCAGCAGAGCAAAAGGTATGCACTCCAGAGTCTGCAGCTATGAAAAGCACAGAAATGCTGTAATTCTTCACACATATCTCTCATGTCACCCAATCAAAAGTCTTCCCTCACTTTTTTCAAATGAAAACCCATCCCCTCTCTGCCCTTTCTGCTTTATCTGCATGGCAACCACCTCCTGGAAGAACTCTGTTGTTTGCAAGTTCACACAACAATGTTGCAATTGAACTCTGAACTCTCAGTGCACCTGCATATCCAGTGCATTCTTTCATTTAATGATTTTTTATTGACCACTCAAAATACATCTTTCAAAGAACACATCCGTGCACCCTAACTTTTTGTTTTCAGCAATCAAAATCCACCAATCACTGTTACTGCTTCATGAACACAGAAACTCCACAGTTTTTTTCATTTCAAACTCTCATTTTTTCAACTGCCATTTCATTGCCACACTTCATCTGACTGCAGGAGAACCTTCTCTCACCATGTTTTCTGTCTGGATTGTTGGTCATAGTTATATTCACTGGGCTCAAAGGTACGTTGAAAGCAGGAATTTACCTAACCTCAATTTACAAGATGTGGAAATTAAGTGGTTTGGCCACAGAGGATTAAAATGTCACCAATTGATACCATTGGTGAAAACCTTTATGCATTTGCCCAAACCTGACCTGTTAATTGTGCACTGTGGAGGTAATGACTTGGGCACTTTGACTGGTGTAGGTCTGGAAATGCTTTTAAAGGACACCTTTGAGCAATTAATGGCACTTTTTCCTCAGACTGCCTTGGTATATTCAAATATATGCCAAAGACAGAAATGGAGGTGGTCAAACCAATTTTGTCCACAAATTGAGAAGTCGAGGAAGCATGTAAACAAATCTGTTTCAGCTTACATGAGAGACCATGAAATGGGCTCCCTGTACAACAATAACTTGCGTTACTACATGCAAGATATCTACAGAGGAGATGGAGTTCACTTCTCAGATGAGGGCAACAGAATTTTCACTCTGAATTTAAGAATGTGCATTGGTACCTACTTATAAGTACCTAAATGTACCATAAACCCAAAAGCTCTTCTCAGAGCTACCCTACATCTGATCACTCACAATTATTATTTAACTCTAACATTTTTCACTAATTTTCAACAAAATACGCTACCGGGGCCGCTACCCGGTACGCGAACCGGGAGCTAACCTCGCGAATTTTTTTTTAAAAATGTTTTTTTTCCGCACATATAAGCCTCCTCAGCCACCCTCAGAAAACCTAGGGGGTCAAGATAACTCTACCGTGCCCCCTTCTACCCATTCTGAACATTATTTGCCCTCCATCTTGTATCTTAATTCGACCGAAACACAAAATGGTGGACTCCCGGAACGCTTAAGGTCCGCGAACCGGGGCGCTCAACGGTTCGCGTACCGGGTCGCTCCCTGGGAAGCGCACCATCAAAAAAGGTGGGAAAGTAGTTCACACAAAAGCCACTTGAGACAATTTCACCAAATATAGATTAGCTCATACTACATACCAATCCCTACCATTTTCACAAATTTGATTGGAATTCCATTTAGCCATTTAGCCTGTAGACCTCTCTAAATACCGTGAGGTAAATTACTTCACAAAACACATCTGAAGTGTTGGAATTGACAACCAATTAAAATGTTACTTTCATTTTCTACTTTTTTTACCTGACATTTGATTGGTTATGTACCCGAATATATATAAAGGAAGAGAAGGAAACACAGCCATTTTGACTACTACTTCCTGGTGTACATTTCAATAGGATTTTCATTAATAACTTCAACTTCTTTTTAAAGGTAAGTTGTTATTTTTAAAACTGAAGTATATTGTGCACTTTAAGTTAATATGGCAAACTTTTTCTGTTAGTTATATACTATCCCTCTGTAGTACTTATAAATTTAGATACAATTTTTTATATTCCTACTTCCACTCTGATACTATACACTGCCCAAAGATAAATTCACTGTTAAAAACTGCCTATCTAAAATTAATCCCAACAGTGCCCTACTTCTACTAATATATATTTTTTTTATGCAAATTTCAGGGAAAATGGAAAGCGAACAAAAAATTTCATTTGAAATTGTCCTTCCAGAGTCCAACACAGAAATCATTGATCCAAATGAGATTGAATTTATGGATGAAACTTGGGACCAAGAACTACTGCAATGTGTACAAGCAGTAGATAACCTCCTTGCAAATGAGGACATTTTACAACCTCAGAGACTACAATGTATATTCCACGATAATTATGAAATTTCTGACAATGAAATGTTAGAAAGTTTAATAAATTATGAAACACAATAAAAAATGCTTAAAAAAAAAAAAAAAAAAAAAAATAATCAACAAAACCAACAATCAATTAACATACAGCATTTGAAAAGTCTATAATTCATTTTTCATTGCAGTACGCTGCCCAGAACGCTTCCCGGTTCGCGGACCGGGCGCTACCCGCGGGGCCCTTTTAAAGCCTCCACATTAAACCTAAGGGGTCAGGGAGGATCTACTATGCCCCCTTATGGTTATTTCCACCTTTGTTTTGGCCTCCTTTTGTCTCTCAATCCTACCGAGAGACAAGATGGCGGCCGCTCCGGACTGTTTGGAATGTTTACAGACGCCGGATAACCAATCAGCTTCGCTACGCGAAGTTTTGGTACGCGCCCCGGTCCGCGAACCGGGAGCTGCCCGGTCCGCTGTTACAGATATATATCTTTTTTTAAACGTTAATTTCTCAAAATCCACTGGAGCACATATATTGAGACCTACAAAAGGCACATCGGGCTACCAGTCTCTACAATTTTGCCAAGTTTCGTGCAAATCCATTCAGCCGTTCGGGCTAAAAGTGCGACAGACCGCCCTATGGAAAACTCAATGTTAAAAACACGTTTTGGGACCCCCCTTTTTTCTCGGCCCCCCCTTGACGAACCCCCCCCAAATTTCCAGGGGCTGCTCAGAAACAAAATGTTCCATTTTCCAGAAAATTTCAGCCAATTCCGTCCACAAACGCCAAAGTTATTAGACATAGAATTTTCAAAAATCCCATAGGGAAAAAATCCTAACTATATATACCTACTGGCGACCGCCAGTAGGTAATATATATATATTCACCGAAAAAACCATAGGTTTCACACCAGTTATAGTTAGCTGAACATTTTACTCATACAAAACCATTGAAATTCCCACGTTATAGTTAGTTGGACTCACTATAACTCGCGCGCCCGCAGTCCACTGCTGATGATGTCACATATTACATCATTCATGACATCGTCAGTGACATCACTGATGACATCACTGATGACATCTCAAATGACATCACTGATGACATCACTGATGACATCATCCATGTGATAATATAATGCACCTCCTCACACTCTAATCTAACCTTTGATACATTTTAATTGCAAAGAGGGGAAATGCGCTGCTAAAGAAGCCCGGATGGCGGAGAACTGTTGAGTGCCTCCTAGAAGCTTCAGGCACTTTGGGATGCATATTTCGACACGGCCACCTGTGCCGTGGGGAGTGCACCATCACCTGCGTGAAATACAAACCTTCATTGCAACGTGAGGCGAGTGCTCCTAAACTGGTTGGGAGTATTGCACAGAACTCATATTGAAATGCACAGCACGCAGAACCTCGAGTGCTACCTACTATAGGTTAAGAAAATTGCCTTATGTTACATTAAACACTCGACTTTACTTCAAAGAAAAACGAACTTACAGGCATCTAATCGGACTACAAATCCCAGAAATTATGGTGTGATGCGGAACTCATCCTGCGCCTACCATGTGATTTGTGATAATAAATATCCAAGAAACTGAAGATGCCTGATCGAGTGTTTCCTGTTGTCAGCCCCTGATGATGGAATTCTTTCCCTGAAACGCGTAGGGCAAACATTTTAATTGCAAAGAGGGGAAATACGCTGCTAAAGAAGCCCGGATGGCGGAGAACTGTTGAGTGCCTCCTAGAAGCTTCAGGCACTTTGGGATGCATATTTCGACACGGCCGCCTGTGCCGTGGGGAGTGCACCATCAACTGCGTGAAATACGAACCTTCATTGCAACGTGAGGCGAGTGCTCCTAAACTGGTTGGGAGTATTGCACAGAACTCATATTGAAATGCACAGTGCGCAGAACCTCGAGTGCTACCTACTATAGGTTAAGAAAATTGCCTTATGATACATTAAACACTCGACTTTACCTCAAAGAAAAACGAACATACAGGCACCTAATCGGACTACAAATCCCAGAAATGATGGTGTGATGCGGAACTCATCCTGCGCCTACCATGTGATTTGTGCTAATAAATATCCGAGAAACTGAAGATGCCTGATCGAGTGTTTCCTGTTGGCAGCCCCTGATGATGGGATTCTTTCCCTGAAACGCGTCGGGCAAACATTTTAATTGCAAAGAGGGGAAATGCGCTGCTAAAGAAGCCCGGATGGCGGAGAACTGTTGAGTGCCTCCTAGAAGCTTCAGGCACTTTGGCATGCATATTTCGACACGGCCACCTGTGCCGTTGGGAGTGCACCATCACCTGCATGAAATACAAACCTTCATTGCAACGTGAGGCGAGTGCTCCTAAACTGGTTGGGAGTATTGCACAGAACTCATATTGAAATGCACAGCGCACAGAACCTCGAGTGCTACCTACTATAGGTTAAGAAAATTGCCTTATGTTACATTAAACACTCGACTTTACTTCAAAGAAAAACGAACTTACAGGCATCTAATTGGACTACAAATCCCAGAAATGATGGTGTGATGCGGAACTCATCCTGCGCCTACCATGTGATTTGTGCTAATAAATATCCGAGAAACTGAAGATGCCTGATCGAGTGTTTCCTGTTGGCAGCCCCTGATGATGGGTTTCTTTCCCTGAAACGCGTCGGGTAAACATTTTAATTGCAAAGAGGGGAAATGTGCTGCTAAAGAAGCCCGGATGGCGGAGAACTGTTGAGTGCCTCCTAGAAGCTTCAGGCACTTTGGGATGCATATTTCGACACGGCCGCCTGTGCCGTGGGGAGTGCACCATCACCTGCGTGAAATACAAACCTTCATTGCAACGTGAGGCGAGTGCTCCTAAACTGGTTGGGGGTATTGCACAGAACTCATATTGAAATGCACAGCGCGCAGAACCTCGAGTGCTACCTACTATAGGTTAAGAAAATTGCCTTATGTTACTTTAAACACTCGACTTTACTTCAAAGAAAAACGAACTTACAGGCATCTAATCGGACTACAAATCCCAGAAATGATGGTGTGATGCGGAACTCATCCTGCGCCTACCATGTGATTTGTGCTAATAAATATCCGAGAAACTGAAGATGCCTGATCGAGTGTTTCCTGTTGGCAGCCCCTGATGATGGGATTCTTTCCCTGAAATGCGTCGGGCAAAAATTTTAATTGCAAAGAGGGGAAATGCGCTGCTAAAGAAGCCCGGATGGCGGAGAACTGTTGAGTGCCTCCTAGAAGCTTCAGGCACTTTGGGATGCATATATATATATATATATATATATATATATATATATTCACTGAAAAAACCATAGGTTAGAGACCATATATAGTTAGGAATTAGCATTTAAAAAACCTTGAAAATTCACTGAAAAAACCATAGGTTATAGACCATATATAGTTAGGGATTAGCATTTAAAAAACCTTATTTTACTCACACAAAACCATTGAAATTCCATATATAGTTAGTTGCACTAACTATATATCGCGCACCCGCAATCCACTGCTGATGATGTCACATATTACATCATTCATGACATGGTCAGTGACATCACTGATGACATCACTGATGACATCTCAAATGACATCACTGATGACATCATCCAGTGACTGTGTGTTTCTGTAAAGTTTAAATATGTTTTACATATTGAAGAATGAGTAGATGTAGAAGTGTCTGGATGAAGGATTTAGTAGGTGCGTGACTGACTGTATGAGTGAGTGATTAAATGTGTCTCACTGAGTGCATGGGTTAGTGACTAAACTGTCTTAATTTGTGCATCATTATGTCTGTTGTTCTGTAAACTGCTGCATGTGTTGGTCAGTAGCTATATGAGTAACTATATGGGTTATTGATTGATTGCCCAAGTATTTGTATGGGAGACTGAGTGTGTGTGGCTGGCTGGGAGGTGTGTGACTCTGTGCAAATCAATGTGTACTTGTATCAATGATTGTATAAGAGAGTAAGTATGTATTAGTATATGTTTCAAAATATAAGGTGCTCTATGTTTAACTGTATAGATTAGAAAATGGAAGTGTGATTGATTATTTACAGGACTGACTAGGTGTGTGAGTAACTCCATGGATGAGTGACAGAGTGTGAGAGTCTGTATAGGTGTATGAGTGCATATGATAGTGTTGTAAAGATGAGTGATTGTATGTATGAATGATTGTATGGGTAAATGAGTGAATGTGTGTGTAAACATAGGAATCACTGAGTGCGTATGTAGTAACTAGTATTGGTGTGTCAATGGTTTCAAAAATTATACTCTGTATTTAACACTGGGTGTAACAGAGATTATATTAAAGTGTGATGAGATGCATTGTATTGTCACATGAATGATATCATCAGTGATGTGGTCATTGATGTCAAATGAGATGTCATCAGTGATGTCATCAGTGATGTCATTTGAGATGTCATCAGTGATGTCATTTGAGATGTTATCAGTGATGTCATTTGAGATGTCATCAGTGATGTCATCAGTGATGTCATTTGAGATGTCATCAGTGATGTCATCAGTGATGTCACTGACCATGTCATGAATGATGTAATAAGTGACATCATCAGCAGTGGATTGCGGGTGCGCGATATATAGTTAGTGCAACTAACTATATATGGAATTTCAATGGTTTTGTGTGAGTAAAATAAGGTTTTTTAAATGCTAATCCCTAACTATATATGGTCTATAACCTATGGTTTTTTCAGTGAATTTTCAAGGTTTTTTAAATGCTAATTCCTAACTATATATGGTCTCTAACCTATGGTTTTTTCAGTGAATTTCAATGTTTTTTTAATAGCAAATATCATAAGCTATCGAATGTCAAGTACGTGGTAAGTAAAAACATTTTCGTGTTTATGCACACTGATCTGCTTTGAATGCTGCCCCCCCCTCCCCCTCATTTCTATTAGGAGTACTCTCTCTTTGCAGATAGTGAAGGGTAGTTAACGCAGTCCTTTGCCCCCGTTGTAATCCGTCGTGCCTGCTTCTCTCTCCATTTGATTGATTGTTATCCAAGCATTTACTGTTTTAGAATTGGTTCTCTTTGGTTCATTCTCTATTTACAAACAAGCACAGAGTCGCAATACTCTGTTTAGTCTTTGCAGACAGCGAAAAATCATGTAAAAAAACAAAAGGAATCGAGCAAAATCAGTAGGCCACTAATGGGATCTCTTTTTGACCTCGCTAAAATAGAAACATTAGGAACAACCCCTCATGACAAACACAAAACTATTGAGATGAACTGAACTCCACACCATGATGGCTGCAATACAGCTCGGCTCCGCCACCCACCCCGCCCAAAATAACGATAAACTCTATGCAAATATTACAAATATATACAACACACCAGCAAAGTAACAGGGTAAAACATTTTATTAAACAACTATTTACATAACTATTTTATACTTTTTGTCGCCTGATCCGGCTAGCTCAATCGATCGAGCATGAAACTCATGCACTCTGATGGTTCAAAGTTTTGAGGAGTGCTTGTAACACTGTCTGAAGCCTATTTGCACTTGCTTCAGCTTCACTATTCTCAAAGTAAAGTGGGGGCTGTTTGAGGACGTGACTGCATTTGTGAAAAATGTAATGCGGTGCCACCCTGAACCGCTTGACGGAGGCCCCCGAGGGACGGTGTGATGGCGCGGACTCGGAGGGGGCGCTTGGCTCCGGCTCCCTCCCCAAGTCGTGTTCTCCTGGTGTAGCCTGAGATCGCCCCCGACATAGGTGGCCGGCTCCCGGGATCAAGCGGAACTTTTTGCCTTTTGGTAACTCTTCCATTCTTGACCTTGTCCCACAATCCGTTTCACCTAAAGACACGCTGTAGTGGGGCGGCCCTTTACCATTTCAGTTGCCATTCCGCCCGCTTTTGCTACACTGTGCCTCTTCCGCTATTCAGCTGTTTACCGCCCGCTCTTTCGACTACAGCGTCTCGCTCACCATGTAGTTGAGTTGCTCCCGCTCTTGCGGTGCAGCGATAGCCGGCTGCCACAGTACTCTCAAAATGGCGGCCGGCTCTTCAGATTTGGGCGTGTTCCACTAAAATTGCCCTGCGACACCTTGGAACTCGGACGCTTGTCTGCTAGAGATTGGGCTCCATTCTCGAAAGCGTCCCCTCAGCCTTGAAGATTCTACAAAAGTCTTGGGGGCCCCCGACTCCCGCAGGCTTCTGGTGGGGAGCGGCTAGCATTATTGCTCGTCGAATGGCCACGACGGAGCTATGAAATGGTGGTGCTCTCATGCTAACGCCAGCTTCAGTCTGAAACATCCAGAAACACTGTAGACTACCAATTCAATCAGTTCCGGTAGCGCCCCAACGTGACCCGGTAGAGAAGAACTAGCCCTCCCCTCTTTCACTGATGGTTCTTGTTGCCTGTCCCTTCTGTTGTCATTTAACAGAACTATTTAGCCTGCTGAAAGGGGTTGTGTTCCGACCGCTGGTTGGTGGAGACATTTTGACTATATTCTGGACCTGCGTTGTCGCGTAATGCGTCATATGACGCGCCGCGTTAGCGCATCCGGAAGTGATCCGGGGCGCGACGCGCAGCGCGTAACGTAAGCATAACAGGTCAGGTGACTTGTTAATAAAACTTTTCATTGGTTCATTTTACTTTTCTTATTCTAATGATGAAAGGCTTGGTCATATGACCTAAAAATTACGCTTTTTATTACTTTCGAACATTATTTTTTCTTAAATATATGTTATAATGTTCCAGGCTAATGTACTTTCCCGGAAAATTTACAACTGTCCTGCAAGTAAAATATATTCCTTTTTCGAGAAAAAGGGCGTTTCTTCGTCCCATGACGGAGCCGTTGAGCAAAAGAGGGTCGGCCTGCTGTCTTAGTCGCCGATACGCCTGAATATGAGATTCTTATCGATCACTTTATGTTGCAGGAGTAGAAAACACAACAGCCCTTGACCATTTATCTTTACTGCGTTCCTGCGTATTATACCTTTTACCCTTCATGTAATTGGTCTGCTTTATTTCACTTGCCTTTTACTGATTCTAAAACAGTGACTATTATTAAAAACTTTACCAATGTATATACTACTACCATGTTTTCTTTTAAAAACCTTTATTGTGAAAATGTCATTATACAAATACGGGCCTATAACCACGTGGGCCGGCCACGGAGCAAACTGTAATCGTATATGATGAGTAGACATTTACACTGTAGAGGAACGTAACGGGCGGGCCATTAGGTTGCAAGAACTAAAGTGTCTAACAGTTGCGGAATCGGTGGACGTACATTTTATAATTAAAATACGACAGGGCCAGTTACAATAAAATTATCTAGATATACATTTGCGGGCAAGTACCATGGGTGACGTTAATTCGAACTTTAAATAGTACAGTAATCAATAACACATCAGAACTTAATATCAATAGGGATATCGAAATATTCAATCTATTCTCGTCCCCGCCCGCCATGTGCTTCAAAACTGCATACGTATCTCGTGATATCAAGGTTGTGCAACCAGTACACAACAAGGAGTTACGAGTCCCATTTATTCCGGCACCATTTTGGGCGAGGACGGGCAGGTCCAGGATATAGTCAAAATGTCTCTACCAACCATCGACTATGATGATGTTCATATGCTGTATTTATTAGAGTAACACTCATCTGTCCACATGAAATTAATTTGCCACAATCTAAACATGTCATTTTAATCTTTCCAAAGTTCTTCTAAATATTTGGGACCGTTTCCCTTGCCTCTGATGCTGTCAGTGCCACTTCTTTGATGAATGTACTGGCAGGTCGGGGGTTCTCCTCCAAATCTCTCTTTTATGCAGCACTATAATTAATCGGTGCCACCTCTCCATATGACGATGCATGGTATAGTTACCATAACTATATTTTTTTTCGGTTCCTCTGGAGAGTACATCGTGGCAGATGAAGCGTGTAACGTACCGGGCATTTAACTTTTTTTGCATGTAGAGGAAAGGAAAAAAAATTCGAGCGTCCGAGTTCTAAGGTGTCCCATGGCCATTTTAGTGGACCAGGCCCAAATCCAAAGAACAGGCCGCCATTTTGAGAGTCCTCTTGCAGCCGCCTGTCGCTGTAGCATCAAGAGCGGCCGAAACTCAGCTGAATGGCAACTGAAACGGTAAAGGGGCGCCCCACTACAGCAGACGAGCCTCCACCTAGGAAGGCCCGTTCACGCCGCCTCCCCCCCCCCCGTCGGGCACCCCACGCCGTTATTCGGAGCAGGATTGTAGGATGGCCACACCAGTACGGCAACTTGCTAGACACCACCTCGGTGCCTACCGAATCTCAGCGCCTTGTGGTGTCTTCTATTCAGAAAACATTGTTGTGCTGCCTTCGACCTGTTCGCCGCAAGTGCGCACGCAACTCAGCTGCATAGCTTGCTAGACACCACCTCGGTGCTAACCGAATCTCAGCGCCTTGTGGTGTCTTCTATTCCGAAAATATTGTTGCGCTGCCTTTGGCCCCATTCGCACATCGGTCCGCTACTGACGCCATCTCACAGGCCAACGGGGCTCCCCACGCCGACTTTCAGCATTGTAGGATGGCCACACCAGTGCGGTAACTTGCTAGACACCACCTCGGTGCCATCCGGATCTTGGCATCTCAGCGCCTTGTGGTGTCTTCTATTCAGAAAATATTGTTGCGCTGCCTTTGGCCCCATTCGCACATCGGTCCGCTACTGCCGCCATCTCACAGGCCAACGGGGCGCCCCACGCCGACTTTCAGCATTGTAGGATGGCCACACCAGTGCGACAACTTGCTAGACACCACCTCGGTGCCATCCGGATCTTGGCATCTCAGCGCCTTGTGGTGTCTTCTATTCCGAAAATATTGTTGCGCTGCCTTTGGCCCCATTCGCACATCGGTCCGCTACTGCCGCCATCTCACAGGCCAACGGGGCGCCCCACGCCAACTTTCAGCATTGTAGGATGGCCACACCAGTGCGACAACTTGCTGGACACCACCTCGGTGCCATCCGGATCTTGGCGCGTTGTGCTGCCTTCGGCCTATTCGCACATCGGTCCGCTACTGACGCCGCCTCACGTGCCAACGGATTTTCTACGCTTTTTATACCCTATGCCGCATAACAGGTCATGTGACTTGTTTATAAAACTTTTCATTGGTTCATTTTACTTTTGGTTTTCTAATGATGGAAGGCTTGATCATATGACCTAAAAATAACACTTTTCATTGGATGAAAACTATTTTTTTTTCCCAAACGATGAAAGCCCCACCTTGTTTCTGGATGTTTCAGACTGAAGCTGGCGTCAGCATGAAAGCACCACCATCTCGTGGCTCCGTCGTGGTCATTCCACGAGCAATCATGGCAGCCGCTCCCCACCGGAAGCCTGCAGGAGTCGGGGGCCCCCAAGACTTTTGTAGAATCCTCAAGGCGGAGGGGACGCTTTCGAGAATGGGGTCCAAGACCTAGCAGACAAGCGTCCGATTTCCAAGGTGTCCCAGGGCCATTTCAGTGGACCAGGCCCAAAAAGGAAAGAGCCTGCCACCATTTTGAGAGTCCTGTGACAGCCGCCTATCGCTGCACCGCAAGAGTGGGCGCAACTCAGCTGAATTGCGGATTTTGACACAGTGGACCAAAAGCGGACGGAATGGCAACTGAAACGGTAAAGGGGCGCCCCACTAAAGCAGACGAGGCTCCACCTGGGGAGGCCCGTTCACGCCGCCTCCCCCCCCCCCGGGCGCCCCACGCCGTTATTCGGAGGGCGGCAACTCAGCTGAATTGCGGATTTTGACACAGTGGACCAAAAGCGGACGGAATGGCAACTGAAACGGTAAAGGGGCGCCCCACTACAGCAGACGAGGCTCCACCTGGGGAGGCCCGTTCACGCCGCCCCCCCCCCCCCGGGGCGCCCCACGCCGTTATTCGGAGGGCGGCAACGTACTGGACATCACCTTGGTGCCATCGTTCTGCTGCCTTGGAACTATTCGCACAACAGACCGCTACTGATGACCCACCCCCCGCGACGCCCCACGCCGGATACCGAAATCAGTGCGGCACCCAGGCAACATCACCTGGGTGCCGTCCAGAAATCTGGACGTTGTGCTGCCTTGGGACTATTCGCACAACCGACCGCTACTTCCTTCTTTTTCCCTAAAAATGTTTAAATGTTTTTACTGTTTTTGTTTTGTTGTATATATTTATAAGTTATTAAAGTTTTATAATCCTACTACTTTGTTGGAGTGCTATATATTTTTAATGTGACACATAATTGTAAAAACTTTGATGTACAAAGAGTCATCCCTGGAATCTTCCGCTTCAGGCTCGGTCCCCTCCCCAATCACAATACAGGATGGTTTTCAGATAGTAGGAACGCGTGTGGTGTGACGGATCTCATCGGGTGTGGGCCTTGATCTAATATAACTCCTTTGAAGAGGGGTGATTCTTTACAGCTGGGGCCATAAACTACCTCTGCAGGGCTAGCTGATAGCCTGGGACCGGCCTGGACAATCGGACACAGAGGAAGAGGAGTGTCAGGGGGTGCGGTAGTGAATAGGGCGAAAGGGAGGTGTCGGTCGGGCACAGGGTGTGATTCTCAGGGAACAGCAGCGCAGATGGGGGGAGGTTTATTGCCCATGCATAAGACAGAGAGCGGGGGTGACCAGTGCCTGGGGGAGATGCTTGCGAGGGTGGGGAGCCATGCTAAGGATCGACAGCGTGCAGAGAGTGGGTCTGGTCAAGTCATCTAAAATGGCTGCCGTGCACGACAAAAGTGTGGCATTTGAAAAAAGGCAAGATGGCGCAGACAATGTTTTTCAACACTTCCTGATTTCCTTCGAATCGAACGTTAACAGACGTTGGGGCATATTACCAAAGTTAAGCGATATTTATCCCTAACGATGCTTAGCAACAAATTTTTTACCGCTAAGCATCGTCAGAAATTATCGCAGATAAACCTTGCTATTATCAAGGTTTATCGCAAATGCGATAAAAAACGGCCGCAATGCATTAATATTGCTGAAAAGTCAGCGATATTCATGCATTACCGAGCTAATGCTCTTAGCCATGTTATCCACCTCCCATTGGATAACATGGCTAAGAACTGCTCAGGGCAGGTGTTACTTTTTGGAGATATTCGCGCTTAGCGCGAATATCTCCAAAAGTTGGTAATAGGAGATAGCGATGTTAGCGACTGTTTCCAGTCGCTAACATCTTGGCATGCCCACTTTGCATGTCATTAGTGATAAATATCACTGACATGCAAAGTGGGGCCCAAGATGGTCGCTATCTCCTACTAGCGGTCGCTAACTGGTGTTAGCGACAGCTAGGTAATACGGAGATAATTTTATCTCCGCTTTCTTGGCTTTTAAAGCCAAAAAAGCGGAGATAAACCCCCTTGATAATATGCCCCGTTATCTCTCCCACACTACCGGTCCCCCTGGGCTTAAACGCCGAGATGGTAGGGACTGCATCCCGTGAAGATAGGCCGAGACGTCACTCAGCAGAAAAAAAAGTTAAAAAAAAGTCTATAAACATACAATAAGTTAAAAGTCAATCATTCTTCATTCCTTGTAGTACGCTCCCCAGTCCGCTTCCCGTTACGCTAACCGGGCGCACCCCACCAAAAAAACGTTTTTTTGTTTTTTTTTTTGCCCCGCGGAGCCCTTTTAAAGCCTCCACATCAAACCTATGGGGTCAGGGAGGATCTACTATGCCCCCTTATGGTCATTTGCCCCTTCGCTTTGGCCTCCTCTTGTCTCTCGATCCTACCGAGAGACAAGATGGCGGCCGCTACGGACTGTTTGGAATGTTTACAGACGCCGGAGAACCAATCAGCTTCGCTTCACAAAGCTCCGTAACACGAAAAGTACGCGAACTGGAGCGCTGCCCGTTCCGCTGTTACAGATATATATCTTTTTTTGAACGTTAATTTCTCAAAATCCACTGGAGCACATATATTGAGACCTAGCAAAGGCACATCGGGCTACCAGTCCCTACAATTTTGCCAAGTTTCGTGCAAATCCATTCAGCCGTTCGATTATTATTATTTTTTTTTTTTGCCCCGCGGGGCCCTTTTAAAACCTCCACATCAAACCTAGGGGGTCAGGGAGGATCTACTATGCCCCCTTATGGTCATTTTCCCCTTCGCTTTGGCCTCCTCTTGTCTCTCGATCCTACCGAGAGACAAGATGGCGGCCGCTACGGACTGGTTGGAATGTTTACAGACGCCGGAGAACCAATCAGCTTCGCTTCACAAAGCTCCATAACGCGAAAAGTACGCGAACTGGAGCGCTGCCCGGTCCGCTGTTACAGATATATATCTTTTTTTGAACGTTAATTTCTCAAAATCCACTAGAGCACATATATTGAGACCTAGCAAAGGCACATCGGGCTACCAGTCCCTACAATTTTGCCAAGTTTCGTGCAAATCCATTCAGCCGTTCGGGCTAAAAGTGAGGCCAACCGCCCTATGGAATACTCAATGTTAAAAACACGTTTTGGGACCCCCCTTTTTTCTCGGCCCCCCCTTGACGAAACCCCCCCAAACTTTCAGGGGCTGCTCAGAAACAAAATGTTCCATTTTCCTGAACATTTCAGCCAATTCCGTCCACAAACGCCAAAGTTATTAGACATAGAATTTTCAAAAATCCCATAGAGAAAAAATCCTAACTATATATACCTACTGGCGACCGCCAGTAGGTAATAAATATATATATATATATATATATATATATATATATATATATATATATATATATATATATATATATATATATATATATATATATATATATATAATTTCTATGGCAAAATGAAACCCCTCATTATGTTCCTTTTCAAATTAAATGTATTAAGTGTTACCACTTTATTCCAATCAAGATGACTTCAGATGTGCCATACTTTTGTCATAAGTAAGACTGTTAGCGTTCTAGTTGTTCTTTAGAACACTCTGGGACATTCTGTCATTGGGCTATAGTTGGGCTATATCTGGCTGATATTTGGGCTACATTTGGGCTCTTTTGTCTCTGGTGGCCATCTTGGGAGACTGCATATCAGAATTTTTTTAATGAAATATAAGAGGATTTGAGAAGTCACTCAAAATGTGCCCTAATTTTTCTTTCTTCAGCACTAATCATAATTTATATGGCAAAATGAACCCCCTCATTTTGTTCCTTTGCAAATTAAATGTTTTAATTGTTAACACTTTATTCCAATCAAGATGACTTCAGGTGTGCCATACTTTTGTCATAAGTAAGACTGTTAGCGCTCTAGTTGTTCTTTAGAACACTCTGGGACATTCTGCCATTGGGCTATAGTTGGGCAACATCTGGCTGATATTTGGGCTACATTTGTTTTTTTTTGTCTCTGGTGGCCATCTTTGGGCTACATTGGGCTACATTGGGCTACATTGGGCTACATTTGGGCTCTAACATATATATAGCCCAATGTAGCCCAATATATATTTTTTCAAAGTTAATTTTCGTAAAAACCACTGGAGCATATATCTTGAGACATAGCAAAGGCACATCGGGGTACCAGTCCCTACAATTTTGCCAAGTTTGGTGGAAATCCATTCAGCCGTTCGGGCTAAAAGTGAGTCTGTAGTGTAGTTCCTATTATCCCAATAGGCTCTGCGCATTGGAATAATATCTTCAATAGTATAGACGTAGGATAGAGGTTAACTAGGTCTTCTACTGTCGATATTAGACTTAAAGTTTAATGTTTGCCAGCTATCTCAGAGTTCACTAGAAACTTTCTTGAATAGACAAGGAGGAGTTTAACCTCCCTGGATAGACAAGAAGGGATTTAGTTTCTGACAACCATAGAACATGACAACTTTGCTCTCCCCTAATCAAGAGTGTATCTCTAGAGTCGTGTGAAAACAAAAGACAACTTATTTTACTCAGTCAGTTCAGTGCATTCTTAGTTTCACCAGATTGTAGAGAAAAGGAAGAGACGGGCGTATTCAATAAAAAGATGTTATTTATTGATCAGTCTCTTTTCTCATACAAGAGAAATGAATCGCTATTATTGCAATACTTATAGTTAAGTAAAGTGCATACAGTAATAACAGAATTATAAAATAATACTGTAAAAGCATTGATATGGTTTCTTAGCCATATGATACTTAAAATGGATAAAATAGATACATACATATATACATTGACTAATCGTATTCAACTGGTGCTTCTAACTACGCCTACCCCAATGTACCTGACCTAAGCCTAATACGTGGGCGGGAGTAGATAAGTAGCAGTTTAAGTTAAGTTTGCTTTGCCAAGGGTCTGCTTCAAGAATTCTCTACAAAGGATGATTCAGTTCAGTACCTGGGATTTAGAAGGCTGGAGGGCTGGTATCTCTATCTCAGGTCTTGATATTCCAGCTGCCTGCGAGGGCGGCTTGGAAGCGCCGGAGCTGGATTTCTCGGCAGGAGAAAAGGCAGCGTCTCTCTCTCAGCGCGTCAGAAAGGAGGGGCAGCGTCTGTGGGCTTCGCTGTCAGCTGGGCTCCTCGGCAAGTCTCGCTGCTCCAATCTTGTCACCACCTCGTGTGTTTGCTTAAGGCAATGTCGGTATTATTTATACCTGAAAGGTGCCGGGATTGACGTAAGGATGGACATAAATACGTCAATAAGGATGTCATACGAACTGGTCGTTCGCACATTCTTTACTGAAGTTCTCGGCTAAATCAAAACAATGGCTGTGGGGATTTCCTAGGTCGTGGTAGGTTTGATTTGTTTTGAGAACACCGTATGCCTATTAGGGGGCTGGAGAAATAGTGCTTGCCTAATGAGATGGCATGCGCTATGACCTAATCAGATAACGGGCTTCTGTGCCGTTGTGTGGCTAATCAGATAACGGGTTTCTGTGCAGTTGAATGGCTGCTAGTTAATTGTTAACCAGACAAGGGTCAGAAATAGGGGGATCGATACAGTACCCATAGTAAATACACCACACCCACTCCACGTAATCTATGTCCATATTTACAAGTCTAGGCATAGTAAACAAAACTAGTAGTGCATGTGTATACCGAACCACCCCAAAATACAATCTTTTGCATATTGAAATTTGGAAATGCGAAATACACGAAAAGATGAGTATAGTCACTATATGCACTTCAAGCAGTATAATAATGCTAAATCTAAACGCATATTTTGAAATCAGCATGAACGAAATGCGGAAATTACACATGAGATGGCTCTTAATACAGAAGAAAAATTCGAGACCATCCCATCACAAAATCATAAATACTTGTGAACATGCTAGAGGGTAGCTAATGTCTCTAGAGTAGCTAAAAATAGAAATTGTGTTCTCTAGGAATAGTTTTACTTTAAGCAGAAGATAAGTGTCCCAAAAAATCGTAAATATTTTTGGAAATGGAAGGGGAAAGAAAAAAAAAATCGTCTCGCTCTCCGTAAAAACTGGTGAGAAAATTTCTTATTGCTTTATTTTCAAAGTTGAAGGCCAAATTCAGGGTGTAGGGAACGCCGTGTGCTAGTTTTCTCAAAGTCATTCTTTCTGCTCTGGTGAAAACATCATATTGTTGAGACTTTCGAAAAACTGTCAACTGCTTCCTGCGAGAGTTCCACTAACTCGGAAAAATTTTGTAACATGCATTCATGAGCATGATTGCCTTCATTGATGTTTCGATCAGCATAGCTGACAGAAGGTCGTACCTGATCGATGCTGCTTTCATCTTGTACTTCACAACTCTTCAATCGTAGTGGTGAAGTCTCCACGAATGCCGTCATCAGGATTGGTAGCCGCTGGGGACAGCACGATGCATGAGCCGTTACCGGACCCAACAAAGTCTCTGCGTCCATTGGCATATCCGATTGTAGTGTCAGACAGGTGTCCAACACGCATTCTTCGCCGCATAGCAAGCACCTTAATACAGGCATAACACAACTTTGCCACATCGGTCTAAATGAAAGAAACCAAGTCATGTTTAAATCTCGTAGCCGTGCTAGTCCAAGGACTTTAGTTATGCGGTCCCTGTAGCCAATAGCTCGGATTGTTTCTTGCATTATCGCTGGTGTCTTGTCTGTGACGTGGTTTGCCATAGCGAAGTAACAGGATCAAAAATAGGATGCCTGCCACTAGTCCCAAAAGGAGAGGAAGTCCGCCAAAGATGGAATGGACAAAATCAGGAAAAATACCCAGGATGGCTTTGAATGGGGTTAAAGCTCCCGAAAACACTGTCTTAAATACACTCGCGATTCCGCTTGTATCTGAAATATTTAAGATTTTGCTCAGTATTTCTGCAAAATGTATGGGGGAATTGGTTGATAACAGTGAATGAATCTCAGCAGTTGTCCTTGCAACTTGGAGATCATACGTTTCTTTTGATGACGTTAACATGGTCGGCGTCTGTAGGAGCACTGTCTTCATTCTGCTAAAAGTATCAATTCGAATAGAAGAAATTTTCAAACTGGGCCACAACCTTGCTTCCCTGTCTCGGGCATCGTTCGGGAACAATACTCGTTCACAGCACATGACCTTCGTAGTCACGGTTATGAGATAAGGTTTTCCGGGCAGCAGACTGCAACATCTGCGATCTACAATTAGAATGTAACTCCCGTTCGAGAGTCTCTTAAAGAATGGTTCTATTTGTGTTGCAGGTGTGCCTAGCTGGTGACATGAAAGGTTATTTGAAGTCCCTTCACATGCTCCATGCAAACTAATACCCTGACACAGAAGTGTACCGCTTAGTGACCTTTCACAATTATTGCCACTAAGGAATACACTTTGTCCTTTATTACTAACACATGCGTGTGTATAGGGCAAGTTCCATGTTGACTTAATGTATCCTTTACCCAACCTTTCATACTGGCCTGCCTGTATATATTTTTGGCAGTATTGAAACTGGAAAGTTGTTATCGGAATATTTATTATCCCATGTATTATCCATTCAATGACAGGTCGTTCTGACATTGTCAATGGTAATCTCTCAAGTTTTTCAATGCTCAGAATTGTATAGTCAGCACCCTTCTGTGCCAAACTGATTTGTTTATCAGTAAGGTTAAAGATATTAAATAGTGACGTTGTGTTGATTAAACGCCAAGGCACATAGCCTGAACGCAGATTTTGTAACGTCCAGCCAAGTTTTACAATAGAACGCAATTGGGACTGACCGTGTTGTAACATCAGTAAGTCTTGCGATATTATATCGATTGCTGAAGACACAATACTGTCCAGTGAATATATTCTGGAGGACAGAGTCATTAACCCATTGTCCACGACAGAAAGTGATTTTTCCAAATTAATACGGTCAATTTCCCGTATTTTTTCTGCTGTCTCAATTTGGGTTACTTTCCAAACTTCATTGTAAGCTGCATATATAGAGGCCACTATGAAACATTTTTGACGCTGTTTGCGTGGTCCCATAATGAAATCACGCAAGTCAGCACCCTCTTGAAGTAAAGTTAGGTGTTGCTTAATTTCTGCCAGTGTGGATGTTTGTAGCCATTGAAGGCAGAGCTTGCCCACACTGTAAGTAGTTACTATCCCTGGATGTTGTCTTTGGGAATATCTAGGGTCTGGCCTGGTCAATTTGAACCCCTGTATTTTGTTCAGGAATCTGTCTTGACAGTTATTTGTGTCTGTGGGCCAGATCAACCATTGTTTCCAATCAGGATGTGTTCTGTTTTGGTTTAAAATATGGTTCACGTCTATCTCAACATCTATAGAGTTATTACTGTTCGTTGTTGGCATTGGAATAGACGGTTTGTTTAAGTCTTTGATTTTGGCTAAGCCAAGACAGGTAGTTTGTTGAATAGTGTCATTCAAAAATATAATTTGTTCTGGGATCATGCAGGCTCTGAACAATGATTCTATACCTTGTACTTGCCAATCTTTTGTACCCCAAACAGTTTTTGTTTCAATGTTATTTTTCCAGAAATCAAAACCAAATGTATTCATTTGCTCAAAAAATGAATCTGAATATATCAATTTTGTGTTTGTAAGCATGGTCTTCATACCTGTCTTATTTGACAATTTGAAATAAAATGTTTCTGCATTACTTGTGTTAAACCCTGAAAAGTATGAATATTTATCATAAAATGTTTTGGAACTACCCTTTGGTGGAGTAGCACAATGTTCCCATTGGTTATAATTTAAAACATTTCTAGGTTGTGCAGATTTATGGAGATAATGGTTACCATAGTGGTTATAGCAGAACATTTGATCATAATTAGACGAACCCTGCAAATAATCATGTTCTGTAAATTTAGCAGACATTACTAGGTCAGACATCATATCATTAATACTTTCAAAGTCCCAATCATCAGCAAATGTGCTTGGTTTTACAAAGTCACTTAACGAGATCTTAAATTGGTGTGGATACTTCAGGATTTCAACCGGGCCATAGATTTCATAATCAGTATTGTCCCATGCTACACCGCCTGGTATAGGGTTGGCTGTGAAGTTCACTGAAGAAAGTTCTCTTTTCTTGACGTGTGAAGATGTGTGTGGTTTAAGGACCAAGTTGATTTTCTGGCTTGCTGTGTCCATTTTAGCATATTTTCCCTCAATGAAATGTCCCAAGCATAGTACCATGATGAGCCAAAGTATGAGGATAAATGCACCTAATGTCACCCAAATTTCAATCCATGGAGAAGTCAGATAGGTTCCCTTTAGTTGATGAAAAAGTTCCTTTGCTTTGTCTTTAAAAGTTTTTGTTGATGGCTGTACTTCTGGTTCGCTTTGTTCTTCTGAAGAATCATCGAAATTGATGAAGTAGCCGGATGCCGTTCTGTCAATTGTTCCAATTGCTTCTGGATTACTTTTTGTTTTTGGCTTTTGCTTTGTTTCATTAGAAAACTCTGTAGTTACATCATCGTAGGTTGTTGTTTCTTGATGAAAAGTTTTTATTTGGGTTTTAAGAGGTTCAAGTTCCATTGCTTTGTTGCATAGTCCTTGTTGTTTCACTGTAGATTTTCCAAATGTGATCAGTCTTTCAGTTTGAACCTCTGTGGATGTAGCAAACTTTGGTGTTCTGCTACTTCTTGGGAGTCCACTTGGCCTACTATTTGTTATCGGCCACATGATTGTGGTTTAACCAGGTCGATGGATATGACTCAGTTCTCCTTTTTACCAGCAAGGGGCGGTAGTACTACTGATCTTGTCCCGTTGATAGACAAGACAGGAACTGCTTTTCTGTAAGAAGGCCCAAATTCCTTCTTTACCGCGATCTTTTCTCTGACCAGATCCCCGACTTTTGGAATCCAGACAGGCCTTGCTGGGACAGGTGGTGTTTCTTCAGTGGTTGTTGGCTGCTGTTTCAACTTTATGTTGCTCTGGTCTTTTCTTGTTTCATTTAAGCCCTGTAAAATAGCCAAGCGATCTTTGATATCAAAGCATTTTTCTTTAACCACTGAAGTCTGACTATCGAAGTCCTGGATTAACATTCTAGTCCCAAACAATAGTTCGTACGGACTGAGTCCTTTCAGTGAATTTCTTGGCAGGTTATTTAGACTACTTTGGACACTTATTAGATGTTTGACCCACCCAGCTCCTGAACCTAATACCTTTGCTGTTATAGATTGCTTTATGCCTTGGTTTTTTCTTTACACCATCCCGTTTCCCTCAGGAAGGAAGTGAGAAGAGTCCCGCAATGCAATGTTCATTCTGGCCAGGCGCCCCCCATAAGCTGTTTATAGAGCTAAAGGAAAGATTTTGGTCAGAACGTAACATGCTTCTAGCGTATATGCCATTTTAGACTCGCAAATCTTTGTATAACAGTTCCGACGTCAGCCGAGAGTTGGGGTCTACATTATAAGTGAAAATAGCCTTTACATGTTAATGTGACGCATTATTCATACTGAGTTTTTTTTTTTTGATTTGATACATTCTGGAGTGAAACGCCATGGTAATAAACCGTTTCTCTCGCCACTGCGATCTCTATTGCAGTCTGGGCAGTTTTTTACAAAAATGTGATGATGCAGGCTCATGCCTGGCCACCAGTACACTGATTGTAATTCTTTCAGAGAATCTTTTAGCTTAAGGTGTCTGAGACCCTCACCCATATGTGCGTCTGCTATTAACAAGCCTCTCCTGTCCGTGTTTGGAATTACTCTATCCCCCACTCCAGGGATTCTAGCAAAAGGGACTGAGTTTGCATTGATTATGTATGTATAATTGAGTGGGTAATTGATCGGTAATGCTGAGCAATCGCCTTTTGATGACGTTTTTACTGCCAGCACCGTTTCTCCGTCAATGTATTTTACTGTACGCTTTTTTGTAGCTACGGAAGCCGATTTAGTTGCTACCGCTGTGGCTGTCTCAGCCAATGAATTCCCTGCAACGTGAACGCCATCACGCTGATGACTCAGTGAATGTATCACGTGAGTTTTTGGTAGTTCTTTCTGTAAAAGAACTACTTGTTCCCAAAGCACTTTTTGCTTTATTGTTGCACCTGTGTCATCTTTGTAACCGTTTTGAATCCATTTCTGTAAATCGTTATTGTATGATTTGACGCAGTAATACGAATCGCACACTATAAGTGTCGGGAATTCGCGATCGGCATTATCCAGCGCCATTTTTAACGCTATTATTTCAGTTTGTTGTTCTGAATTATTTTCTACTGAGTGTGTTTTTGTAAGTAGAGGTCTTAATTTACCTCCGTGCCACACTTCTTTTACAATTTCGCATGTGGCATTGTAAGCCAGCTCTCCCCAAACTGAGGGTTGAGCATGTCCGTCTGTATATATTATACAGGCGTACTGTCGTAAAGGCAGAATGTCGATTGGCAGAGGGTATTCTCTCTCATATTCTAGATATTTTAATTCTTTCATTTCCGGGTCAAAATAGTATTTTACTTTGTCTGTAGCAACAGAATTTACCCATTGTATCCATTCTGGATTCAGTGCAGTTGTCGGTAAATTACACGGTGTTGTTAATGCCTCAAAAGCTGATTCTGCTGTTCTGACTGTAACCTGTCTACCGTCTGCTTGGTATTTTTCTTTTGCTACAGCTGTTTGAACCGCCTGAACAATGTTTTCCTTGATGCTGAACCTTTTTTCAGCTTCTGTGTACAAATGTGATTTGTATGCTATTGGTACCTTCTCTCCCTCATTAGAGTTCAGGTATGTGAATCCGCATCTTCCTGGGATGACTCGAATCACAAGGTTGCGTGTGTTGTCACGTGTTTGTAATTTTGTTTTAACTAACATATCTGTTTGTAAAGATCTCAAAATTTCTGTGTGTTTTTGAGTCCAATTGATTCTTTTAAAATCTGGTTTTATAAGATCATAGAGAGGTTTAACTCTCTCTGCATAATTTATAATGTAAGTTCTTCCGAAATTCAGGAAACCTAGAATTGATTGTAAGTTTTTTAGTGTTCTAGGTGCTTGGATTACAGCACATTTCTCTAGGAAATTGTCAGCCAGGCTTTTGCCTTCACTTGATAGTTCATATCCTAAAAACAGGACTGTTAGATGGGCAATTCTTGACTTTTTAAAGTTGAATTTGTAACCCTCTGCTGCGAACCCAAGTATTATGGTGTTCACTCTCTTCAAGTGAGTATCCAAGTCATCATCTGTTAGATAGATGTCATCGACATAAGATAATGCCTCATCATCATATATTTGTAGTAACTCTGTTACTCTTGCTGAGAATAATCCTGGGCTATTCTTGAACCCCTGGGGCAAACGACAGAATTTTTTTTTGCGCGCCATTTATTGAGAACGAGGTCAAATATCTGCTCTCTGGTGCTATATTTTGACAGAAGAATCCATTAGAGATGTCTAATGTTTTGTATTTTTTGCGCACTATGTTATTCATTAGTGCAGCACTATGCGAGTTTTGTACTGCAAAGGTTTTGCAACATGAGTTAAGGTGTCTGTAGTCCAAAACAAGACAATATGAATTGTCTGGTTTGGAGACAGGAAACAAAGGATTATTCATTTGTGAGGTGCAAGTTTCAATCACCCCCTGGTATTCAAGTTGATCTAGGATCTCGTTTACCCGTTTTCTAGCTTCTTGCTTAATTGGGTACTGCCTCTGTGCAGTAGGTTGTGATTTTTACTGGATTTTGTGAGGAGGAGAGTCCTCATCCCATCCCACATGGTTTTTATATAATGCAGGAGCTTGGGCTACTGCCCACTTTCTTGCAAGTGTATATTTTTTATGAATTGGAATATGATTTGAGAAGGCAGGCATAATTATTTCTTCGCCATGAGGGCACTCCCTGACAAACTCTGGTGGCCAGTCTCTTTCAGCTAGAAGGATATCATAGCCCTTGGAGAGATTATCCCAAAAGAGACCCCTTATTTTCCTAGTCTTATCCCCCTCTATACGCAATGTTATTTCATATATTTTATGAGGTTTGCTAACTCTGGTATCTGCAGTTTCCACCTGAATGTATTCATTCGTGTCCACTGTCTCCAGATGATTCATAAGGATCTTGCGAGCTATGCTCACTTCTGCTGCGCTGTCTAGCATTGTCTGAGCCCATTCTCCGTTTTTCAGCTGTGTCCTCAGTATTCTCGGCATGATTGATTACTTTAATACTGGCTACCTTCTTTTTTGGAAACTGTAATTTTTTATTTTGATGAGCAGGTTCCTTGTCTTTGGACTTGACGTGCTCTTCCCTGTGTTCTGATCGTCCTCTTCTTTCCGATTTCTGCGAGGAAGTCTGAAAAGATTGAGAGGGACGTGTATCAATACCTTGATATCTATCAGGTTTCTTCAGATTATCCCTATTTCTAAGGTTGTATTTTTTCTCAGAGGGCTCTCTCTGGGGAGACTTGTGCCCTTGGTCCGGAGATCTTTCTCTCCGCCGAGGAGACCTTCCTCTGGACTGGAATCTTTTTTCTTTAGGAGTGGATTGTTTATTTCCATCCCAGCTCTTTTTTGAAGTGTTTAGATTATTCTTAATAAATATTTTTTCAGGTTTTTCAATAAGTTGGGGTTTCACCGGTTTTCCACCCAAACTATCTCTTCCTAGTTCTTCATAGGATTTTTCTATGATTCTGGCAATCTCAAATGGTTGGTCTGCTATATCTGTCTCTTTCAACCTCTGGCGGATCGCCACATTTGCTGCTTCTCCCTTTACATTGGCTAATAATATTGCCGAGACCTGCTTGAAGTCTTTTAGTAATTTCATACCAAGAGTTAAAGCAGGTTCTGGACCGTATTCATCTTGAATTTGTTTTAGCACATCTGGTATTACTGACATGGATGGAACACCATGTGTTTTTGTGTAAATGGAAGCAAAGACTGTACCCCAAGTGTCACAGTCCTCCACATGTGGTGCGATTCCCATTGGAAGACAGATAGTCAGAATCCTGTGTTTCTTAACCGGGGTGGTATCTGGAAATACCGCCTCTATTTGAGTGATTTTTTGTGCTAACCAGAATGGAATTTGTTCCCGTTTTGTGGGTACTTTACCTAGACAGGACTGTATGTTCTGTGGTGTAATTTTATTTGTGTTCCCTTGGTGAGGGATCAGCTGTGGAATTTTAATAGCTGGTTGGACTGTTGAAGTCCGCATTACATATTGGACTAATTGTCTGTGTATTTTAATTAGTTGTTTTAGCTGTGCTAAAAGATCTGGTGCAGACATTTCTTCAATGTCTGGATGTGGTGTGTATCCGGATAGGACCGGCCACGTTGCTCCTGGTCTACCTAGTGGACCGAGCCTGGTGATGTGATTATTATGTTTTAGGGCGCCATTAAACCAGAGCAGGTGCTCTTGGTATTTGAGTGGTATTTCCACCTCCTCGAAAGGAGTGTACTCATTAGAAGGTTCCTCTATTTTGTAGTAGTGGAAGTCCTTTGTTACAGCGTTTGCTGCTGGAAAGTTTATCCATGAATAGAATACCTCTGTCTGCCGATATTCGTGTGCCTCAATTACGAATATGACTGTACCACCTCTCGGTGTCAGCCCATTTTCTATAAGTTTTAAGGTTATAGATTTTCTTATGTTGACCGGGATAAGTATTGCCTCCTGGTCAGTTTGCAGCAGAGTATTGTCAGCTGCTATGAGTTCAGCTGCTATTCTAGCTGTCTCCCTTTCTTCTTCAGTTTCTGACATTCTACTGTCAAGAAGATTTTGTTTATTTGCAGATCAGGTTTCTATGGAAACAAAGATTAGATGCACAATATTTTGGAACAGTGTATCCTTCAACGTTGAATAAACCAAGAACCATACATAGGAGTCTCCTCCTACTAAGTTTGGCGGATTTAACCTTTCACCCACTCCAGACGTCTTTGGAGTATTATGGGGGAAAAGGGGTCTGTGTGAAAAAGCACGCCTGAGTTACTCTAATGTCTTACATTAGATTTATCGCCTATCCAAACAGTTGGGCGCCATGTAGTGTAGTTCCTATTATCCCAATAGGCTCTGCGCATTGAAATAATATCTTCAATAGTATAGACGTAGGACAGAGGTTAACTAGGTCTTCTACTGTCGATATTAGACTTAAAGTTTAATGTTTGCCAGCTAGCTCAGAGTTCACTAGAAACTTTCTCGAATAGACAAGGAGGAGTTTAACCTCCCTGGATAGACAAGAAGGGATTTAGTTTCTGACAACCATAGAACATGACAACGTTGCTCTCCCCTAATCAAGAGTGTATCTCTAGAGTCGTGTGAAAACAAAAGACAACCTATTTTACTCAGTCAGTTCAGTGCATTCTTAGTTTCACCAGATTGTAGAGAAAAGGAAGAGACGGGCGTATTCAATAAAAAGATGTTATTTATTGATCAGTCTCTTTTCTCATACAAGAGAAATGAATCGCTATTATTGCAATACTTATAGTTAAGTAAAGTGCATACAGTAATAACAGAATTATAAAATAATACTGTAAAAGCATTGATATGGTTTCTTAGCCATATGATACTTAAAATGGATAAAATAGATACATACATATATACAATGACTAATCGTACTCAACTGGTGCTTCTAACTACGCCTACCCCAATGTACCTGACCTAAGCCTAATACGTGGGCGGGAGTAGATAAGTAGCAGTTTAAGTTAAGTTTGCTTTGCCAAGGGTCTGCTTCAAGAATTCTCTACAAAGGATGATTCAGTTCAGTACCTGGGATTTAGAAGGCTGGAGGGCTGGTATCTCTATCTCAGGTCTTGATATTCCAGCTGCCTGCGAGGGCGGCTTGGAAGCGCCGGAGCTGGATTTCTCGGCAGGAGAAAAGGCAGCGTCTCTCTCTCAGTGCGTCAGAAAGGAGGGGCAGCGTCTGTGGGCTTCGCTGTCAGCTGGGCTCCTCGGCAAGTCTCGCTGCTCCAATCTTGTCACCACCTCGTGTGTTTGCTTAAGGCAATGTCGGTATTATTTATACCTGAAAGGTGCCGGGATTGACGTAAGGATGGACATAAATACGTCAATAAGGATGTCATACGAACTGGTCGTTCGCACATTCTTTACTGAAGTTCTCAGCTAAATCAAAACAATGGCTGTGGGGATTTCGCAGGTTTGATTTGTTTTGAGAACACCGTATGCCTATTAGGGGGCTGGAGAAATAGTGCTTGCCTAATGAGATGGCATGCGCTATGACCTAATCAGATAACGGGCTTCTGTGCCGTTGTGTGGCTAATCAGATAACGGGTTTCTGTGCAGTTGAATGGCTGCTAGTTAATTGTTAACCAGACAAGGGTCAGAAATAGGGGGATCGATACAGTACCCATAGTAAATACACCACAAGTCCAACCGCCCTATGGAAATTAACATGGGGAAAACACGTTTTGGGACCCCCCTTTTATCTCGGCCCCCGCTTGACGGATCCCCCCGAAACGTTCAGGGAAGGAGCGGAGGGCAGCGAGGCAAAGTTAAGGGAAATTACAGACAGATCCCTCATTCGGCGGCAAAGTTATTCCCAATAGAATGTTGCGGATTTCCTATGGAAAACGATCCTAACCATATATATATATATATATATATATATATATATATATATATATTCACTGAAAAAAACATAGGTTATAGACCATATATAGTTAGGAATTAGCATTTACAAAACCTTATTTTACTCACACAAAACCATTGAAATTCGCATATATAGTTAGTTGCACTAACTATATATCGCGCACCCACAATCCACTGCTGATCATGTCACATATTACATCATTCATGACATGGTCAGTGACATCACTGTTGACATCACTGATGACAGCCACCCTCAGAAAACCTAGGGGGTCAGGATATGTCTCCCGTGCCCCCTTATACCCATTCCCAACATTGTTTATCCTCCATCTTGTGACTAAATTCGTCCAAAACACAAGATGGCGGACTCCCGTTACGCTACCGGTGAGCTACCCGGTTCGCGTACCAGGTAGTGCTTCCACCGCGAAAAATCGAAAAAAAAATTATTTTATTTTTTTGCCCCGCGGGGCCCTTTAATAGCCCCTACATCAATCCTAGGGGGTCAGGAGGGGTCTACCTTGCCCCCTTTCATTCATTCCCCCCTTCGTTTATTTCCACCTCCTGTCTCTCGATCCTACCGAGAGATAAGATGGCGGCCGCTCCGGACTGTTTAGAATGTTGACAGTCACCGGAGAGCCAATCCGCTTCTCCTCGCGAAGTTCCGTTACGCATCTGGTACGCGAACCGGGGCGCTAACCGGGACCCTGTCACAGATATATATATTTTTTTGAACGTTAATTTCTCAAAATCCACTGGAGCACATATCTTGAGACCTAGCAAAGGCACATCGGGCAAACAGTCTCTACAATTTTGCCAAGTTTCATAGAAATCCATTCAGCCGTTCGAGCTAAAAGTGAGTCCAACCGCCCTATGGAAAACTCAATGTTAAAAACACGTTTTGGGACCCCCCTTTTTTCTCGGCCCCCGCTTGATGAAACCCCCCAAACGTTCAGGGGACGCTCAGAAACAAAATGTGCCATTTTCATGAAAATTTCAGCCAATTCCGTCCATCAACGCCAAAGTTATTCAACATAGAATTTTCAGAAATCCCTATTCAAAAAAATACTAACTATATATACCTACTGGTGACCGCCAGTAGGTAATATATATATATATATATATATATATATATATATATATATATATGTAGTCCATATGGCTCTCTTTTTCCTCAAATGGCGCTGCTCAGCGTGGCCGCGTTGCTCCTGCGGTTGAGCCCAACCGCTATTAATTCAAACCAAGGTTCCTTCAGCAGAAGGAAATTGCGGAGTCGCAGTCAAACCACTCAATATAGCAAGGAGATTGCTTTCAAGATTATTTATTCATATCCAAAGGGTGCCAAAACAAAACAGAAACCAACGCGTTTCGACAGCCTCCGCTGTCTTGTTCACGGTCGGTTTGTCAAGTGCAAAAACACAAATTTAAGGAACAAACCCCATTGGCCCAATGTTACCTCCCCCTTGGGGGTGTAGTTTCAGTCAATGACCCGACCCTAGGGATTCTGGTCCATGTAGTCTATACATTATTTGGTAACATTTGGAGATAAGGCGTTTTTACAAGTGTCCCCTTTGTTTCACAAATTATTTTAGTTCTGTTTGATTACAATCAGTTTGATTTTATCCATTCCTTGGTGTGATACCTGTACCACTCGTTTGTAATCGTTTCACTCGCTACTCCTGTATGGCATAACCCCGTTCAGGGGTTTTTGGATGATGTAGTTTTGTGATGTGTCCCATGATTGTTTTTCAAGGAGTCCCGCTTCAGTTCAAGAAACAATGTGGGACGCGTTATATATTAAGCCCCCCAGTGGGCAGAGTGCATTATACATTGTATGTACAGGATTCACTATATTGTTTGAATTGTTTTTGTAATGCCGCTTAATGGTGAATATTTGGGGTTTCATTGTTTACGCATCCGCTTGGTTTTTTGATGCTTTTGATCTGCCCTCTGGTGGGCATTAGTTGTTATTATATCGGTTGTTCCTATTTTTCTGACGTGAGTGAGGTGTGTCTTTAGTGAATTAAAATAGTTGTGTCTGCAAAGCGGGATGTTTTTTCAGGAATCGGATTGAGTTCAAAGTATGTTCATCTTTTCACAAATGTATGTAAAGTTCCTCCGATTGGTTGAGACCAAACGGAGTCATGGTCCTGAAATTGAGTATGTGTCTCGATTCCTTTTGCCTCAAAATTCTCTCATTGTGTCCGCCTCTTTCCGATAGTGTCATGGATTCGATGCCCCAAAACCGTAGTTGTTTCCAATCTCCTTGATGGTGGGTTTCCATGTGCTTTGCCACTGCATTGTTTCTATCCTTGTGAGTTGTTGCACGTGCATGTTCAAGGATCCGTTTTTTAAGTTCGCATATTGTACTCCCGATATATCGGAGTTTGCAAGGGCATTCGATCATGTATATCGTGTAGTTGCTGTTGCACGTTATGCACTCCTTGATCTGCCACATCTTTTTGTTTGGCATCAGAACTTGAGTTGTCGGTTTAGCGATTTCGCACGCTTTACAATTGTAGCATTTGACGAAGCCTTTTGTTTTTAACCACGCTTTTTTGGGGTTTGTTGTCTTGTAGTGACTGTGCACTAGTTGGTCCTGTAGATTTCTCGCTCTTCTATATGTGATAACGGGATGGTTGCCCATTTTCTTGCCGATTATTGGATCCAACTGAAGAATTTTCCAATTCTTTTTTATGATTTGATTGATTTTTCTTGATTCTTGGCTGTAATTCATTATTAGTCTGATTGGCTCTGATTTCTGGGTATCTGGTGTGGGTTTTTGTTCTAGGCATTCCTGCCTGGTTTTTTGATTCGCTCTACTCCAACAATTTTGGACCACTTTCCGGTTATATTTCCTTTGTGTAAATCTTTGGATAGTCTTGTTACTTTGTTTCTCCCATTCTTCTTTTTCGCTACAAATTCTTCTCAAGCGTAAGAATTCCCCATAGGGGATACTTTCAATTAACGAATGTTGATGAAAACTGGTTGCTTCCAAAGTTGCATTTGTTGCAGTGTCTTTTCGGTGGAGAGTGGTCTCAATGTGATTGTTTTTTATATATACCTCAGTATCCAAGAAGATGGCTTTGGTTTTGCTTATATTGTATGTAAATTTCAAACATGGTGTTTCTGTGTTTAAAATCTCAAAGTATTCAAGGAATTTCTCTTCACTATCATTCCAGACAATAAACAGGTCATCGATGAATCGTTTCCATGACACTATATGTTGTGTATATTCCATATTTTTTTGATGCCATGCAACCATTTCCTCCCACCATCCCATGGTGATACAGGCGTAGCTAGGACTGTGAGAAAAGCCCATTGCGGCCCCATTTTTTTGTTTGAAGATTTGATCCCCAAATAGGAAGATGTTATTCGTAAGTGATATATCAACCATTTCCAGGAGCATGAGGTTGTGTTCTGTGAAATGAATATTGCGATTTTGGAGAAAGTATTTACAAGCATTTATGCCCAGAACATTGTCAATGTTTGTATAAAGGGATATTACATCCATTGTTATCAATAAATGATTAGGTCGCCACGTCAATTCATTCAATACACATAAAAAATCAGTCGTATCCCTTAAGTACGATTTTAAATTCTGTACATAGGGATTTAAGAAGTAGTCAATATAGTTAGCAAGAGGTTCTAACAAAGACCCTTTGGCCGACACAATTGGCCTCCCTGGTGGTTTCATGGGATTTTTATGAACTTTGGGCAGGAAATATATGGTTGCCATTTTGGGGAAATCAACCGTGAGGTATTTCTTCTCATCATGATCCAGAAGACCATTATTTTCCCATTTGTTCAGATTTTTGTCAAATTCTCTTTTGATTTTATCCATTGGATTTGAGGACAACTTTTCATAGAATTTTGAATTGTTTAATTGTTCCATGGCTTCTGTAGTGTAAAGGTTCCTATCCCATAACACTACGTTGCCCCCCTTGTCCGCCATTTTGATTTCAAAGCTGGAATCATTGGTGAGCGATATAATGGCTTCTCTTTCCTCAGTTGTTAGGTTATCTTTCCCCTTGGTTTTCGTTATTTTGTAGAGATCATGGATGATTGCCTCCTGGAACATGTCAATCTTGTTCCCTGGTGTTAATTGTGGATAGAATTTCGATTTGGCTTTCATTTTGCTTGAGCCTGCTCCTAATTGCGGTATTGCTTCTGATAGCGTCATGTTGCTGTTTTCTTCCTCATTCAAGTTTAATAATGTCAAGTATGCTTCTGCTTCCCTGGCTAGAAGAGTGGATTTCATTTCTGTTTGTGTGGTGACAGGTCTTGGTTTGTGAGGTTTTTCCATAAAGAATTTGGCCAACTTAATTTTTCTGATGCAGAGGTATATATCAATACGGGTTTGAGCCATATTCATTCTTTGTGTTGGACAAAAATTAATTCCTTTCTTGAGGACTGCAATTTCTGCTGGAGTTATCGTTCTTTTGGAGAGATTAATAATTTGAAGTTCGTCATTTATGTGCCCTTCTTTTGTTTCATCCCTCGAGTTTCTGTACCCACTCTTGTATTTGTAGAACTTCCTTCTCCTGCTCCGCCTTGTTGGGTTTTTTGGTTTCTGGCCTGCCATGGCCTTCCTCTGCCCCTGCCTCTGCCTCGTGTGAATCTCTGCGCCCCCCGATGTAGTTCCCATTGGCGTTGGATGAGAACGAGGCGCATATCCCCTAAAAAAGCCTTTTGGGTTGGGTCTGTTATAGTTTCTTCATCACTTAATTCAAATGATGTATAGGACGACATGCTTGACGATGATACATTTGAGCTATCAGTTTGTTGTTTATACGAGTCATACTTCCGGGCAAATGTAAAAATTCGACCCTGTGCATAGTCATTTTCATCTCTTATGAATTTGGTTTGTTTTCTTTCCCTTACTATGTCCTCATGTTTTTCAATTTGTTTATTGAGGTCCTCTTTAAATTTCGCCATTTCCACACTTAATTTGAGGGCATCTATTTCTTTTTCTAAGTTTCTTAGTTGATCCTTTATTTTGTTCAGTGCAATTTCTATGTGTTTTACTAATATTTTTATAAAACCCAGAGATGAATTCAAAGAGTGTTCTCCCCACTCTTGTAGTAAATCGTTTGTGACTTCTTGTTGACTGGGCATTGTTAAATTACGTAAGCCGCGTGGCACTCTTTCCACCTCTAAATATTTTTGTAATGTTATCAATTCCCATGATTTGTTGATCTCTTTTTTGTTTAATTTTTCCCACTGTCTCAATTTTTCCTTTATATCATTTTTTCCTTTTTCTTTGTCTTTTTCTTTGTTTATAGTTGCAGATGTATAGTTTCTATCCTTTTGAAACATTGTTGTAATTTGTTCCTTCCTTTTTGCATCCCGCTTATCCATCTTAATGTTTCGTTTAGGCTTGTCCCTTATATTTTTCTGGATGATTTGTTATCTTCAAGTTCGATCACTTGAAAATTGCTCCTTATTCCGTGGTTTGATTGTGTTTGTCGTGCCGGCGTTCCTGGATTTGTATTTCAATCTAATCTGGTTATATCCTCTGCGTGATATTCCTAGTCACCAGTACATTTAGTTAGTTTTCAACAATCCGATTACTCCGACCAACACAATGCCACAAAGCCGGCTTTCTCACACGATGTGATTAAAGAAGTTAGTCAATCAACATTCTTTGTTTTTACTCACGCAGATACCCGGGGTTTGTCAGCAGGCGTACTCGGGGACAACACACTCTTACCTCGGTGTGCGTCCGCTCTCTTCCGTCCGCTTTAGGTCCCGGATTTACCATGCGAGTCAATAATTCATTGTTCTTTAGCCAGCGAGCACCTTGAGAAATTGTCAATGTAGTCCATATGGCTCTCTTTTTCCTCAAATGGCGCTGCTCAGCGTGGCCGCGTTGCTCCTGCGGTTGAGCCCAACCGCTATTAATTCAAACCAAGGTTCCTTCAGCAGAAGGAAATTGCGGAGTCGCAGTCAAACCACTCAATATAGCAAGGAGATTGCTTTCAAGATTATTTATTCATATCCAAAGGGTGCCAAAACAAAACAGAAACCAACGCGTTTCGACAGCCTCCGCTGTCTTGTTCACGGTCGGTTTGTCAAGTGCAAAAACACAAATTTAAGGAACAAACCCCATTGGCCCAATGTTACCTCCCCCTTGGGGGTGTAGTTTCAGTCAATGACCCGACCCTAGGGATTCTGGTCCATGTAGTCTATACATTATTTGGTAACATTTGGAGATAAGGCGTTTTTACAAGTGTCCCCTTTGTTTCACAAATTATTTTAGTTCTGTTTGATTACAATCAGTTTGATTTTATCCATTCCTTGGTGTGATACCTGTACCACTCGTTTGTAATCGTTTCACTCGCTACTCCTGTATGGCATAACCCCGTTCAGGGGTTTTTGGATGATGTAGTTTTGTGATGTGTCCCATGATTGTTTTTCAAGGAGTCCCGCTTCAGTTCAAGAAACAATGTGGGACGCGTTATATATTAAGCCCCCCAGTGGGCAGAGTGCATTATACATTGTATGTACAGGATTCACTATATTGTTTGAATTGTTTTTGTAATGCCGCTTAATGGTGAATATTTGGGGTTTCATTGTTTACGCATCCGCTTGGTTTTTTGATGCTTTTGATGTACTGGTGACTAGGAATATCACGCAGAGGATATAACCAGATTAGATTGAAATACAAATCCAGGAACGCCGGCACGACAAACACAATCAAACCACGGAATAAGGAGCAATTTTCAAGTGATCGAACTTGAAGATAACAAATCATCCAGAAAAATATAAGGGACAAGCCTAAACGAAACATTAAGATGGATAAGCGGGATGCAAAAAGGAAGGAACAAATTACAACAATGTTTCAAAAGGATAGAAACTATACATCTGCAACTATAAACAAAGAAAAAGACAAAGAAAAAGGAAAAAATGATATAAAGGAAAAATTGAGACAGTGGGAAAAATTAAACAAAAAAGAGATCAACAAATCATGGGAATTGATAACATTACAAAAATATTTAGAGGTGGAAAGAGTGCCACGCGGCTTACGTAATTTAACAATGCCCAGTCAACAAGAAGTCACAAACGATTTACTACAAGAGTGGGGAGAACACTCTTTGAATTCATCTCTGGGTTTTATAAAAATATTAGTAAAACACATAGAAATTGCACTGAACAAAATAAAGGATCAACTAAGAAACTTAGAAAAAGAAATAGATGCCCTCAAATTAAGTGTGGAAATGGCGAAATTTAAAGAGGACCTCAATAAACAAATTGAAAAACATGAGGACATAGTAAGGGAAAGAAAACAAACCAAATTCATAAGAGATGAAAATGACTATGCACAGGGTCGAATTTTTACATTTGCCCGGAAGTATGACTCGTATAAACAACAAACTGATAGCTCAAATGTATCATCGTCAAGCATGTCGTCCTATACATCATTTGAATTAAGTGATGAAGAAACTATAACAGACCCAACCCAAAAGGCTTTTTTAGGGGATATGCGCCTCGTTCTCATCCAACGCCAATGGGAACTACATCGGGGGGCGCAGAGATTCACACGAGGCAGAGGCAGGGGCAGAGGAAGGCCATGGCAGGCCAGAAACCAAAAAACCCAACAAGGCGGAGCAGGAGAAGGAAGTTCTACAAATACAAGAGTGGGTACAGAAACTCGAGGGATGAAACAAAAGAAGGGCACATAAATGACGAACTTCAAATTATTAATCTCTCCAAAAGAACGATAACTCCAGCAGAAATTGCAGTCCTCAAGAAAGGAATTAATTTTTGTCCAACACAAAGAATGAATATGGCTCAAACCCGTATTGATATATACCTCTACATCAGAAAAATTAAGTTGGCCAAATTCTTTATGGAAAAACCTCACAAACCAAGACCTGTCACCACACAAACAGAAATGAAATCCACTCTTCTAGCCAGGGAAGCAGAAGCATACTTGACATTATTAAACTTGAATGAGGAAGAAAACAGCAACATGACGCTATCAGAAGCAATACCGCAATTAGGAGCAGGCTCAAGCAAAATGAAAGCCAAATCGAAATTCTATCCACAATTAACACCAGGGAACAAGATTGACATGTTCCAGGAGGCAATCATCCATGATCTCTACAAAATAACGAAAACCAAGGGGAAAGATAACCTAACAACTGAGGAAAGAGAAGCCATTATATCGCTCACCAATGATTCCAGCTTTGAAATCAAAATGGCGGACAAGGGGGGCAACGTAGTGTTATGGGATAGGAACCTTTACACTACAGAAGCCATGGAACAATTAAACAATTCAAAATTCTATGAAAAGTTGTCCTCAAATCCAATGGATAAAATCAAAAGAGAATTTGACAAAAATCTGAACAAATGGGAAAATAATGGTCTTCTGGATCATGATGAGAAGAAATACCTCACGGTTGATTTCCCCAAAATGGCAACCATATATTTCCTGCCCAAAGTTCATAAAAATCCCATGAAACCACCAGGGAGGCCAATTGTGTCGGCCAAAGGGTCTTTGTTAGAACCTCTTGCTAACTATATTGACTACTTCTTAAATCCCTATGTACAGAATTTAAAATCGTACTTAAGGGATACGACTGATTTTTTATGTGTATTGAATGAATTGACGTGGCGACCTAATCATTTATTGATAACAATGGATGTAATATCCCTTTATACAAACATTGACAATGTTCTGGGCATAAATGCTTGTAAATACTTTCTCCAAAATCGCAATATTCATTTCACAGAACACAACCTCATGCTCCTGGAAATGGTTGATATATCACTTACGAATAACATCTTCCTATTTGGGGATCAAATCTTCAAACAAAAAAATGGGGCCGCAATGGGCTTTTCTCACAGTCCTAGCTACGCCTGTATCACCATGGGATGGTGGGAGGAAATGGTTGCATGGCATCAAAAAAATATGGAATATACACAACATATAGTGTCATGGAAACGATTCATCGATGACCTGTTTATTGTCTGGAATGATAGTGAAGAGAAATTCCTTGAATACTTTGAGATTTTAAACACAGAAACACCATGTTTGAAATTTACATACAATATAAGCAAAACCAAAGCCATCTTCTTGGATACTGAGGTATATATAAAAAACAATCACATTGAGACCACTCTCCACCGAAAAGACACTGCAACAAATGCAACTTTGGAAGCAACCAGTTTTCATCAACATTCGTTAATTGAAAGTATCCCCTATGGGGAATTCTTACGCTTGAGAAGAATTTGTAGCGAAAAAGAAGAATGGGAGAAACAAAGTAACAAGACTATCCAAAGATTTACACAAAGGAAATATAACCGGAAAGTGGTCCAAAATTGTTGGAGTAGAGCGAATCAAAAAACCAGGCAGGAATGCCTAGAACAAAAACCCACACCAGATACCCAGAAATCAGAGCCAATCAGACTAATAATGAATTACAGCCAAGAATCAAGAAAAATCAATCAAATCATAAAAAAGAATTGGAAAATTCTTCAGTTGGATCCAATAATCGGCAAGAAAATGGGCAACCATCCCGTTATCACATATAGAAGAGCGAGAAATCTACAGGACCAACTAGTGCACAGTCACTACAAGACAACAAACCCCAAAAAAGCGTGGTTAAAAACAAAAGGCTTCGTCAAATGCTACAATTGTAAAGCGTGCGAAATCGCTAAACCGACAACTCAAGTTCTGATGCCAAACAAAAAGATGTGGCAGATCAAGGAGTGCATAACGTGCAACAGCAACTACACGATATACATGATCGAATGCCCTTGCAAACTCCGATATATCGGGAGTACAATATGCGAACTTAAAAAACGGATCCTTGAACATGCACGTGCAACAACTCACAAGGATAGAAACAATGCAGTGGCAAAGCACATGGAAACCCACCATCAAGGAGATTGGAAACAACTACGGTTTTGGGGCATCGAATCCATGACACTATCGGAAAGAGGCGGACACAATGAGAGAATTTTGAGGCAAAAGGAATCGAGACACATACTCAATTTCAGGACCATGACTCCGTTTGGTCTCAACCAATCGGAGGAACTTTACATACATTTGTGAAAAGATGAACATACTTTGAACTCAATCCGATTCCTGAAAAAACATCCCGCTTTGCAGACACAACTATTTTAATTCACTAAAGACACACCTCACTCACGTCAGAAAAATAGGAACAACCGATATAATAACAACTAATGCCCACCAGAGGGCAGATCAAAAGCATCAAAAAACCAAGCGGATGCGTAAACAATGAAACCCCAAATATTCACCATTAAGCGGCATTACAAAAACAATTCAAACAATATAGTGAATCCTGTACATACAATGTATAATGCACTCTGCCCACTGGGGGGCTTAATATATAACGCGTCCCTTATTGTTTCTTGAACTGAAGCGGGACTCCTTGAAAAACAATCATGGGACACATCACAAAACTACATCATCCAAAAACCCCTGAACGGGGTTATGCCATACAGGAGTAGCGAGTGAAACGATTACAAACGAGTGGTACAGGTATCACACCAAGGAATGGATAAAATCAAACTGATTGTAATCAAACAGAACTAAAATAATTTGTGAAACAAAGGGGACACTTGTAAAAACGCCTTATCTCCAAATGTTACCAAATAATGTATAGACTACATGGACCAGAATCCCTAGGGTCGGGTCATTGACTGAAACTACACCCCCAAGGGGGAGGTAACATTGGGCCAATGGGGTTTGTTCCTTAAATTTGTGTTTTTGCACTTGACAAACCGACCGTGAACAAGACAGCGGAGGCTGTCGAAACGCGTTGGTTTCTGTTTTGTTTTGGCACCCTTTGGATATGAATAAATAATCTTGAAAGCAATCTCCTTGCTATATTGAGTGGTTTGACTGCGACTCCGCAATTTCCTTCTGCTGAAGGAACCTTGGTTTGAAATATATATATATATATATATATATATATATATATATATATATATATATATATATATCCAAACAACAAGGTTAGCCCTTAATGAAGAACACCAACAGGTACGTGCATGATTTTCGGTTTATTTTCAGGCAGCTTACAGGCAGTCAAAGGCATCTTGAATTACATCGAATAAAATGCCAAACGCGTTTCAGGAGTCACCGCTCCCTTCGTCAGTGGCCTTGTCTTTTATGATCACTCAAACAGCTTTTCCGCATTAATGTTCCATTTTCCTGAAAATTTCAGCCAATTCCGTCCACAAACGCCAAAGTTATTAGACATAGAATTTTCAAAAATCCCATAGAGAAAAAATCCTAACTATATATACCTACTGGCGACCGCCAGTAGGTAATAAATATATATATATATATATATATATATATATATATATATATATATATAACATTTCTATGGCAAAATGAAACCCCTCATTTTGTTCCTTTTCAAATTAAATGTATTAAGTGTTACCACTTTATTCCAATCAAGATGACTTCAGGTGTGCCATACTTTTGTTATAAGTAAGACTGTTAGCGTTCTAGTTGTTCTTTAGAACACTCTGGGACATTCTGTCATTGGGCTATAGTTGGGCTACATCTGGCTGATATTTGGGCTACATTTGGGCTCTTTTGTCTCTGGTGGCCATCTTGGGAGACTGCATATCAGAATTTTTTTAATGAAATATAAGAGGATTTGAGAAGTCACTCAAATTGTGCCCTAATTTTTCTTTCTTCAGCACTAATCATAATTTCTATGGCAAAATGAACCCCCTCATTTTGTTCCTTTGTAAATTAAATGTTTTAAGTGTTAACACTTTATTCCAATCAAGATGACTTCAGGTGTGCCATACTTTTGTCATAAGTAAGACTGTTAGCGCTCTAGTTGTTCTTTAGAACACTCTGGGACATTCTGTCACTGGGCTATAGTTGAGCTACATCTGGCTGATATTTGGGCTACATTTGTTTTTTTTTGTCTCTGGTGGCCATCTTTGGGCTACATTGGGCTACATTGGGCTACATTTGGGCTCTAACATATATATATAGCCCAATGTAGCCCAATATATATTTTTCAAAGTTAATTTTCGTAAAAACCACTGGAGCATATATCTTGAGACATAGCAAAGGCACATCGAGCTACCAGTCCCTACAATTTTGCCAAGTTTTGTGGAAATCCATTCAGCCGTTCGAGCTAAAAGTGAGTCCAACCGCCCTATGGAAAACTCAATGTTAAAAACACGTTTTGGGACCCCCTTTTTTCTTGGCCCCCGCTTGATGAAACCCCCCCAAACTTTCAGGGGATGCTCAGAAACAAAATGTGCCATTTTCCTGAAAATTTCAGCCAATTCCGTCCATCAACGCCAAAGTTATTCAACATAGAACTTTCAGAAATCCCTATTCAAAAAAATCCTAACTATATATACCTACTGGCGACTGCCAGTAGGTAATATATATATATATATATATATATATATATATATATATATATATATATATATATATATATATATATATATATATATATATATATATATATATATATATATAAAACATTTCTATGGCAAAATGAAACCCCTCATTTTGTTCCTTTTCAAATTAAATGTATTAAGTGTTACCACTTTATTCCAATCAAGATGACTTCAGGTGTGCCATACTTTTGTCATAAGTAAGACTGTTAGCGTTCTAGTTGTTCTTTAGAACACTCTGGGACATTCTGTCATTGGGCTATAGTTGGGCTACATCTGGCTGATATTTGGGCTACATTTGGGCTCTTTTGTCTCTGGTGGCCATCTTGGGAGACTGCATATCAGAATTTTTTTAATGAAATATAAGAGGATTTGAGAAGTCACTCAAAATGTGCCCTCATTTTTCTTTCTTCAGCACTAATCATAATTTCTATGGCAAAATGAACCCCCTCATTTTGTTCCTTTGCAAATTAAATGTTTTAAGTGTTAACACTTTATTCCAATCAAGATGACTTCATTTGGGCCATACTTTTGTCATAAGTAAGACTGTTAGCGCTCTAGTTGTTCTTTAGATCACTCTGGAACATTCTGTCACTGGGCTATAGTTGGGCTACATTTGTTTTTTTTTGTCTCTGGTGGCCATCTTTGGGCTACATTGGGCTACATTGGGCTACATTGGGCTACATTTGGGCTCTAACATATATATAGCCCAATGTAGCCCAATATATATTTTTCAAAGTTAATTTTCGTAAAAACCACTGGAGCATATATCTTGAGACATAGCAAAGGCACATCGGGCTACCAGTCCGTACAATTTTGCCAAGTTTTGTGGAAATCCATTCTGCCGTTCGAGCTAAAAGTGAGTCCAACCGCCCTATGGAAAACTCAATGTTAAAAACATGTTTTGGGACCCCCCTTTTTTCTCGGCCCCCGCTTAACGAAACCCCCCCAAACTTTCAGGGTACGCTCACAAACAAAATGTGCCATTTTCCTGAAAATTTCAGCCAGTACTGTCCATCAACGCCAAAGTTATTCAACATAGAATTTTCAGAAATCCCTATTCAAAAAAATCCTAACTATATATACCTACTATATATTTAAATATCTGTATCAGTGCCTCACGTTGTGTATAAGTGGCTGCATGGGTTGGTGAGTAGCTACATGAGTGTGTATATGGGTTATTAGTTGCTTTTTTTGTGTATCAGTATGAGTGTCTGCATGGTTCGGTGGGGGATATTACTTAGCGCATAGATGCATGAATGAGTTTGTATGTGTTTTGAAGACAGCATGTGTGCAGGACTGTATGAGTGAATGAGTGTGTGTATGGGTGTGTTCGTGAGTGAATGACTGTCTCAATAGTGCTTTTATGAGTAAGTTTGTTTTAAACTAGTATATGTGAGTATTGATGTATATAAGTGAGTATATGTGAGAGTGAGAGATTGGAAGAGTTACTGTATAAATACGTATGTGTTTCTATAAATGATTGTTTAAGAGAGCAAGTATGTGTACCTTTCTGTAGAAGTAAATGTAGTGGTGTGTGTATAGTTGTATATGTAAGTAAATAGATGTTTGATAGTTTATTTGAAAGTGTGAGTATGTGTGTGAGTAACTCTATGGATGAGTGTCGGTGTGTAACAGGATGTATAGGTGTATGAGAACATATGATGAGTGAGTACATGTGTGAGTGACTATGTAGAACTATTGGTGAATGAGTGGATGTGTATGTAGATGTTGGAATTACTGAATAGGTTGTTGTAACTGGTATTGGTATCTCCATTTTTTTGAAAATGTTAATTTCTATTTTTGAATGTGTGAATCAAAGGTTGTATTAGGGTGAGAGGAGGTCTGCCACTCTTTCACAAAGATGATGTCATCAGTGATGTCATTTGAGATGTCATCAGTGATGTCATGAGTGATGTCACTGACCATGTCATCAGTGATGTAATATGTGACGTCATCAGCAGTGCATTGCGGGCGCGCAAGTTATAGTTAGCTAAACTAACTATAACGGGGGAATTTCAATGGTTTTGTATGAGTGAAATGTCCAGCTAACTATAACATGTATGAAACCTATGGTGTTTTCTGTGAATTTCGAAGGTTTTTTAAATGCTAATTCCTAACTATAATGTGGCTGAATCCTATGGTTTTTTCAGTGAATTTCTAAGGTTTTTTAAATGCTAATTCCTAACTATAACGTGGCTAAAACCTATGGTTTTTTCAGTGAATTTCAAAGGTTTTGTAAATGATAATTTTTAAATATATTAATTGTTATATTTTTTATATACTGATTTACTACGTTATTTTAAATTATTTATTTTTAGATATTTTATTTTTTAAATTACATTACATATTTTTTATATAAATTAAAAAATAAATGTTTTTAAAAATATTGAAATTGTAATATTTTTATTTTTTTATATTTTTTTAATTTATATATATTTTATATAGCAGGCTGTGATATCCTATTGAAGGAAATTCAAGTTACTGTAACTACGATTAGAATTACTTTTCAGGATCAGTAGTGGGCTGAAAGATGCAGCACTGAGGTCTCTCCTGATAACAGGTGAGTAAATCGGAATTCGTAGTTCGGCTGATTTTTGAGGAATTTTTTTAACTTCCAAAACTCCACACTTAAAAGAATTTCCAAGTGAAACCAGTCAATGTTAGCCTATGGAAGGAAATTTAAGTTACTCTAACTATGGTTAGAATTACTTTTCAGGATCAATACTGGGCTGAAAGATGCAGCACTGATGTCTTTCCTCATAACAGGTGAGTAAATCAGAATTCGTAGTTTGGCTGATTTTTGAGGAATTTATTAAAGTTCCAAAACTCCACACTTCGAAAAATTTCCAAGTGAAACCAGTCAATGTTAGCCAATGGAAGGAAATTCTAGTTACTGTAACTACAATTAGATTTACTTTTCAGGATCAGTAGTGGGCTGAAAGATGTAGCACTGAGGTCTCTCTTGATAATAGGCGAGTAAATCGGAATTCGAAGTTTGGCTCATTTTTGAGGAATTTTTTTAACTTCCAAAACTCCACATTTAGAAGAATTTCCAAGTGAAACCAGTCAATGTTAGCCTATGGAAGGAAATTCAAGTTACTGTTACTACGGTTAGAATTACTTTTCAGGATCAATAGTGGGCTGAGAGATGCAGCACTGAGGTCTCTCCTGATAACAGGTGAATAAATCGGAATTCGTATTTCGGCTGATTTTAGACCAATTTTTTAAAGTTCCAAAACTCCACACTTAAAAGAATTTCCAAGTAAAACATGTCAATGTTAGCCTATGAAAGGATATTCAAGTTACTGTAACTACGATTAGAATTACTTTTCAGGATCAATAGTGGGCTGAAAGATGCAGCACTGAGGTCTCTCCTGATAACAGGTGAGTAAATCAGAATTCGTAGTTCGGCAGATTTTTGAGGAATTTTTTTAAGTTCCTGACAGGTGTTCAGAGGGCAACGCCCCCTTTTTACAACACTTTGCCACGCAGCTCCGTGGTGCTTTCTGGAGGTACCTGTTTGACTAGTTGGCCCCTATGGGACCTCTGGATTGAAGAAGAATTAATTCCCCAACTTAAAACGCGCCACAGAACATGTTTGCACACATATCACCTCTAGCCCCGGCCCCTACCTTCACCACTGTGCAAACACGCCCCGTACGGCGTTCTAAGTTGGGGGATTAAGTCCCCTTGTATAATGGGGGTCCATGGAGGCCAACTAGCCCACCAGGAACCTCCAGTATGCGCCAGGGGGCTGCATTGCAGAGACGTGTAAAGAGGCCACACCCCTTTTTACACCTCTCTGCAACGCAGCCCCCTGGTGTTTTTTCAGAGGGGGAACTAATTCCCCTTGCATACTGGGAGTCCCTGGGGGCCAACTAGCCCACCAGGAACCTCCAGTATGCGCCAGGGAGCTGCGTTGCAGAGAGGTGTAATGAGGCCATGCCCCTTTTTACACCCCTCTGCAACGCAGCCCCCTGGTGCTTTTTCAGGGGGGGAACTAATTCCCCTTGCATACAGGGGGTCCCTGGGGGCCAACTAGCCCACCAGGAACCTCCAGTATGCGCCAGGGGGCTGCGTTGCAGAGAGGTGTTCTGAGGCCACTCCCCTTTTACACCTCACTGCAACGCAGCCCCTGGTGCTTTTTCAGAGGGGGCACTAATTCCCCTTGCATATTGGGGGTCCCTGGGGGCCAACTAGCCCACCAGCAATGTCCAGTATGCGCCAGGGGGTTCAGTTGCAGAGAGGTGTAAAAAGGGGCAAGGCCTCTTTACACTTCTCTGCAAGGGAGCCCCCTGGCGCATACTGGAGGCTCCTGTTGGGCTAGTTGGCCCCCAGGGACCCCCAGTATGCAAGGGGAATTATTTCCCCCTCTGCAAACGCACCAGGGGGTGCGTTTGCGGAGAGGTGCAGGGAGGGGTCGTGGCCTCCTCCCGATCTCGTTTAAAAAAAATAAAACTTTTCCGGCCCCTGGGACCCCATCTTCCGGGGCATGGCCAACTTTATTTAATTTTTTTTTGAGGAGGGGGCCCCCTCCTATGCCCCCCTTAAGGCCCCAGGGACCCCATCCCCGGGGCCAGCCTTTTTTTTTTTTGGGAGGGGGGCCGCTAGCATACTGACTTTGCCTCAGGGGGTGGCGGTCCCCGGGGCAGTGTGTGGCGGATTGGGCCCCCCCACACTTTTTTAAAAATATGCCCTCGGGATTTGGTCCCCCCTGGGGCTAATTTTCAAAAAAGCAGACCGTTTATTTTTTTTCCAGCGGTGTACGCGTACGTACGCATGCCCGCGATTTTTAAAATCCTTGTGGGACCCCCTGAGCAGGCCTAGGGGGTCAGGATGTGTCTGCCCTGCCCCCTTTGCGAGTTTTGCACGTTTGCTTTCTGCTTTCTTGTGCCTCGGGATCCTTGTACTGAGGTGAATGTATGACATTGTTCTACATTCTGTCCATCAACTGTGTTTTTTGCAATTTTCACCCCGAGTGGGCTGGGTATGCTCAGACGTGAGTCCCAGGCTCTCCACACCACTGGAGTCAAGCTATCCAGGCTGAATGAAGACTGATAGCCAGAAACCGGTCCTTGGATGCTTGATTCCCGTCTGGGAAAGACATGGCTTGGTAGTTCGGACTGGACTGTTCCCATGAGGCACAGGGTCAGAGCTGATTTGCATATAGCCAGTGTCTAACCCAGGGGGTGTGGAGTGCAAAAAAACGATGGATTTAGGCCCAGATCCTTGTACTGGGGTGAATGTATGACATTGTTCTACATTCTGTCCATCAACTGTGTTTTTTGCAATTTTCACCCCGAGTGGGCTGGGTATGCTCAGACGTGAGTCCCAGGCTCTCCACACCACTGGAGTCAAGCTATCCAGGCTGAATGAAGGCTGATAGCCAGAAACCGGTCCTTGGATGCTTGATTCCGGTCTGGGAAAGACATGGCTTGGTAGTTCAGACTGGACTGTTCCCATGAGGCACAGGGTCAGAGCTGATTTGCATATAGCCAGTGTCTAACCCAGGGTGGTATGGAGTGCAAAAAAACGATGGATTTAGGCCCAGATCCTTGTACTGGGGTGAATGTATGACATTGTTCTACATTCTGTCCATCAACTGTGTTTTTTGCAATTTTCACCCCGAGTGGGCTGGGTATGCTCAGACGTGAGTCCCAGGCTCTCCACACCACTGGAGTCAAGCTATCCAGGCTGAATGAAGGCTGATAGCCAGAAACCGATCCTTGGATGCTTGATTCCGGTCTGGGAAAGACATGGCTTGGTAGTTCGGACTGGACTGTTCCCATGAGGCACAGGGTCAGAGCTGATTTGCATATAGCCAGTGTCTAACCCAGGGTGGTGTGGAGTGCAAAAAAACGATGGATTTAGGCCCAGATCCTTGTACTGGGGTGAATGTATGACATTGTTCTACATTCTGTCCATCAACTGTGTTTTTTGCAATTTTCACCCCGAGTGGGCTGGGTATGCTCAGACGTGAGTCCCAGGCTCTCCACACCACTGGAGTCAAGCTATCCAGGCTGAATGAAGGCTGATAGCCAGAAACCGGTCCTTGGATGCTTGATTCCGGTCTGGGAAAGACATGGCTTGGTAGTTCGGACTGGACTGTTCCCATGAGGCACAGGGTCGGAGCTGATTTGCATATAGCCAGTGTCTAACCCAGGGTGGTGTGGAGTGCAAAAAACGATGGATTTAGGCCCAGATCCTTGTACTGGGGTGAATGTATGACATTGTTCTTCATTCTGTCCATCAACTGTGTTTTTGCAATTTTCACCCCGAGTGGGCTGGGTATGCTCAGACGTGAGTCCCAGGCTCTCCACACCACTGGAGTCAAGCTATCCAGGCTGAATGAAGGCTGATAGCCAGAAACCGGTCCTTGGATGCTTGATTCCGGTCTGGGAAAGACATGGCTTGGTAGTTCAGACTGGACTGTTCCCATGAGGCACAGGGTCAGAGCTGATTTGCATATAGCCAGTGTCTAACCCAGGGTGGTATGGAGTGCAAAAAAACGATGGATTTAGGCCCAGATCCTTGTACTGGGGTGAATGTATGACATTGTTCTACATTCTGTCCATCAACTGTGTTTTTTGCAATTTTCACCCCGAGTGGGCTGGGTATGCTCAGACGTGAGTCCCAGGCTCTCCACACCACTGGAGTCAAGCTATCCAGGCTGAATGAAGGCTGATAGCCAGAAACCGATCCTTGGATGCTTGATTCCGGTCTGGGAAAGACATGGCTTGGTAGTTCGGACTGGACTGTTCCCATGAGGCACAGGGTCAGAGCTGATTTGCATATAGCCAGTGTCTAACCCAGGGTGGTGTGGAGTGCAAAAAAACGATGGATTTAGGCCCAGATCCTTGTACTGGGGTGAATGTATGACATTGTTCTACATTCTGTCCATCAACTGTGTTTTTTGCAATTTTCACCCCGAGTGGGCTGGGTATGCTCAGACGTGAGTCCCAGGCTCTCCACACCACTGTAATCAAGCTATCCAGGCTGAATGAAGGCTGATAGCCAGAAACCGGTCCTTGGATGCTTGATTCCGGTCTGGGGAAGACATGGCTTGGTAGTTGGGACTGGACTGTTCCCATGAGGCACAGGGTCAGAGCTGATTTGCATATAGCCAGTGTCTAACCCAGGGTGGTGTGGAGTGCAAACAAACGATGGATTTAGGCCCAGATCCTTGTACTGGGGTGAATGTATGACATTGTTCTACATTCTGTCCATCAACTGTGTTTTTTGCAATTTTCACCCCGAGTGGGCTGGGTATGCTCAGACGTGAGTCCCAGGCTCTCCACACCACTGGAGTCAAGCTATCCAGGCTGAATGAAGGCTGATAGCCAGAAACCGGTCCTTGGATGCTTGATTCCGGTCTGGGAAAGACATTGCTTGGTAGTCCGGACTGGACTGTTCCCATGAGGCACAGGGTCGGAGCTGATTTGCATATAGCCAGTGTCTAACCCAGGGTGGTGTGGAGTGCAAAAAACGATGGATTTAGGCCCAGATCCTTGTACTGGGGTGAATGTATGACATTGTTCTTCATTCTGTCCATCAACTGTGTTTTTTGCAATTTTCACCCCGAGTGGGCTGGGTATGCTCAGACGTGAGTCCCAGGCTCTCCACACCACTGGAGTCAAGCTATCCAGGCTGAATGAAGGCTGATAGCCAGAAACCGGTCCTTGGATTCTTGATTCCGGTCTGGGAAAGACATGGCTTGGTAGTTCGGACTGGACTGTTCCCATGAGGCACAGGGTCAGAGCTGATTTGCATATAGCCAGTGTCTAACCCAGGGTGGTGTGGAGGGCAAAAAAACGATGGAATTAGGCCCAGATCCTTGTACTGGGGTGAATGTATGACATTGTTCTACATTCTGTCCATCAACTGGGTTTTTTGCAATTTTCACCCCGAGTGGGCTGGGTATGCTCAGACGTGAGTCCCAGGCTCTCCACACCACTGGAGTCAAGCTATCCAGGCTGAATGAAGGCTGATAGCCAGAAACCGGTCCTTGGATGCTTGATTCCGGTCTGGGAAAGACATGGCTTGGTAGTTCGGACTGGACTGTTCCCATGAGGCACAGGGTCGGAGCTGATTTGCATATAGCCAGTGTCTAACCCAGGGTGGTGTGGAGTGCAAAAAACGATGGATTTAGGCCCAGATCCTTGTACTGGGGTGAATGTATGACATTGTTCTTCATTCTGTCCATCAACTGTGTTTTTTGCAATTTTCACCCCGAGTGGACTGGGTATGCTCAGACGTGAGTCCCAGGCTCTCCACACCACTGGAGTCAAGCTATCCAGGCTGAATGGAGGCTGATAGCCAGAAACCGGTCCTTGGATGCTTGATTCCGGTCTGGGAAAGACATGGCTTGGTAGTTCGGACTGGACTGATCCCATGAGGCACAGGGTCAGAGCTGATTTGCATATAGCCAGTGTCTAACCCAGGGTGGTGTGGAGTGCAAAAAAACGATGGAATTAGGCCCAGATCCTTGTACTGGGGTGAATGTATGACATTGTTCTACATTCTGTCCATCAACTGGGTTTTTTGCAATTTTCACCCCGAGTGGGCTGGGTATGCTCAGACGTGAGTCCCAGGCTCTCCACACCACTGGAGTCAAGCTATCCAGGCTGAATGAAGGCTGATAGCCAGAAACCGGTCCTTGGATGCTTGATTCCGGTCTGGGAAAGACATGGCTTGGTAGTTCGGACTGGACTGTTCCCATGAGGCACAGGGTCAGAGCTGATTTGCATATAGCCAGTGTCTAACCCAGGGTGGTGTGGAGTGCAAAAAAACGATGGATTTAGGCCCAGATCCTTGTACTGGGGTGAATGTATGACATTGTTCTACATTCTGTCCATCAACTGTGTTTTTTGTCGGTTTCTACCGAGGCACAAGATGGCTGCCAACACTTCCTGCTTTGGAGTGTTGACAGACAGTTGACATCCAATCAGCATGCTGCTCGTGCTCGGGAAGGTACGCTTACTGTACATAGTACAGTACAGAGTACAGTAAGCTCCTCTAGATATACTTATGATTTTACTTATGATTTTCTCAGGAACTACTGAATAGATTTACACCATTCAACAAAAAGGGTCATCTGCGAACCGAACTCTACCTCTCTGCCAAATTTGGTGTAATTCCGTTCAGCCGTTCGGGCTGTAGACCTGGCTAAAGGTCCTATGGAAAATTGCATGGGGAAAACACGTTTTGGGACCCCCTTTTCTCTCGGCCCCTGCTTGACGGATCAACCCCAAACTTTCAGGGAAGGAGCAGAGCGGAGCAGGCCATTTTCTTAGAGAAATTCGTGAAGATTCATCCACCGGCGCTAAAGTTATTCCAAATAGAATGTTGTTGATTTCCTATGGAAACTAGGTCCTAACTATACCGCCAGTAGGTTATATATATATATATATATATATATATATATATATATATATATATATATATGTACACTCCACTTCCCAGGTGCTTCGCTGCACCGAACAGGACCACGGACACGGTAATAGTTGCTTGCCAGATTTTTATTTACTGTGCAGGGAAACGTGTATGCCTCAGACACGTTTCGGACACCAGGCTCTGTATATATATATATATATATATATATATATATATATATATATTACGTACTGGCGGTTGCCAGTAGGTAGTTATAATTAGGACCTATTATCCATAGGAAATCTGCAACATTCTATTCCCAATAGCTTTGGCGCCCATTGATTAATCTTTGCAAAACATGTTTATACTATGCAATTTCCCATAGGACCTTTAGCCACAGCTACAGCTTGAACTGCTGAACGGAATTACGCCAAATTTGGCAAAGAGGTAGTCCTCGGTTCAGGCTTGTGCCTTTTGCTTAAATGGTGTCAATCTGTTCTGTACTTAGTTAGAAAATTACAGATAAAATCAGTTATATATCTATGGGTGCAGTGGATCCGTGAAGTCTGCGTGCATTGTCATCGTACCATAAGCGCACCCTTATGATCACTCGCTGAATGCTAATTGGCTGTCAAGTGGTTCAGAACAATCAAAACCAGGAACTGTTGGGAGCCACTCTGTGCCTCGGTAGAAGCGAGACTGAGGAAGTCAGTGGAATATGTGTGCAAAATGTAGAAAGGGGCAGGGTAGAAATAATGTTATCCTCTAGATATGCTGGGGGGGTCCCAGAAGGACCCCCAGGGCCTACAAATTGTTTTTTTAAAGACCCGGCAGGTGCGTGTATCGGTGCGCAGACTCAGCCGTAAAATAAATAAAATAAAACAGAGCTTTTTTTATAATTATACCCCGGGGGACTAAAAACCGGGGGCAAAATTATAAAATTTTATGGGGGGCCCAGGGGATCGACACTCCCCAGGGCTAAAAAAAAAGGGTGGGGGGAGGGGTCCAAGGTCCCCAAAGCGGCGGGGACCACCACCCCCAGGGCTTTATGTATTGTGGTGGGGGGCTGCATGGCCCCCCTCCTGGATCACTCAAGGGCCCTGTTACCCCCCGGGGCTACAAAAAAAATGGTTGGGGGGGCTGCAAGGCCTCCAAAGCCCCGGGGACCACCACTCCCCGGGGCTTTATGTATTGTGGGAGGGCGGCTCCTTCAGTGTCCCGGGATGTCCATCCCTCCCTCCCATAGCAAGGAAACCTGTTCTCGCTTTTAAAATCTAAATCATATTGCTTTTCCACATGGGGAGCTGCATGTTAGTAGCTCCCCATGTGGAAAAGCAATGCTGGCTCCCAAACGCGTAGAAGTTGTGCACCAAAGGCGCTGGAGTCACACACCCTATAGATTATGAGTCGTGCATCCAGCGATTGCACACCAGGGGGCCGCTCTGAGCTCTGCGCTGGGTGCGCGACTTCTAATTTTACTGGTAAAAAATAGCCCCTATCAGTAATTTCCAATATCCCCGGGGACCCTATCCCCCGGGTCTTATAAAAAATGATGGGGAACGTGGGGGGAGCCACAATGCCCCCACAGTCCTGCCGGCTCCCCGCGTCCTTCAGGAGCCGGCATTGCTTTTCCACATGGGAAGATGCTAACTTGCATGTGGAAAAACAATCTGGTTTGGATTTTGAAAGTGAGAACAGATTTCACTGCTGTGTCTTTCAAAATGCAAACTAAGTTTGCTATGGGAGAGCGGGAGTGCGAGACTCCCGCCTTCTCATAGCAAACAGCAGTGTCCCGGGGGTAGGCACCCCGGGACACTGCATGAGCCGGCCCTGGGCCATGGCGGACCCCAGGGCCCTCGATGGGTCCAGGCGGGGGGGCCATGCAGTTTGCCTCTCACAAATACACAAATCCCCAGGGGTGGTGGTTCCCGGGGCATGAGGGGGGTAGTTGAGGTCCCCACACTTTAAATTTTGCAGGGGGGGCCTTGGAGCCCCCACAATCATTTATTTTATAGCCCAAGGGGGTGGCTCTCAGTCTTGTATAGGAAACAGAAATGTTGAGAAAATCTTCCGGTACGTCCATTTTCTGCGTTTTTTTTGTAGTTTGCAGGAGTTAAAGCAACGACAATTTTAAGTCCGTCTTTGTAAATATGCCACTAAGTTTTGTAATTTCGACAATCTCGTCTTCCATTTAAATAGGCACGAAGTATTTATTGAAGTTCATTGTGAATCATGAAGCAACATTGTCTAATTGTGATCGATAAAAAACTTGAATGAGTTGTGTACTTGTTTTGCTCGTAATGTGCATAGGGCTGATTTACAAGTTCATTGTGTTACTATTGCATCACTTTTAGGATGGGAAAAGTGACGCGGAAGTGGCGCAAGGGGGTTGTAAATCTGGTACACAGTGTTCTGTTTTACTTTGCTTTCCTTTCTGTAATGTAGAGGATCCTGGGTAAATATAACGGTTTCTGTACCACAAGTACTTTTCAACCCTACCCCCAAACGGCTTTCTGCCTGTTACCATAGTAACAGTTCATGGAACACTTAAATGAGCACAGTGGTTAGAAGTTTACCACACTATGTTGCTAATCGAAACAGTTACTGTGCTGGAGTTTTAAAACTTTTCCATAGGAACTGTTAGTCATAGCTATAGACTCTGGTAAAGATCTGGTAAAGAGTTAGCCTCAGTATTATACTTCAAGTTATAAATATCATTTCTATTTTTAAATGTTTTCTAACAACATCATTATCACACGAAATAATAGTGAAATGTTGTCAGAAAAAGAAGACGTATATACTTTTTAAAATTAACTTTTATTAAAACGATAATAAATAACTGGAAACGTAACTTAAAGGTAACAATGTAATAAATAACTAGAAACATAACTTTAAAAAAACAATTCAACAAAATGTGATATGGACTCCAAAAGAAGTAGGGTAGGTAATCTGCAAAACAAAAATTAAAATAAGTGTTCAAAATTAGATCGATGTGACTAAATGAGGTCAAACATTACAAGTTTAGGTAACACTTGGTGTAATTTGGTTATTTGCACGTCTGCAGTGTGCCTGATACATTTCAGCTGTCAAGAGGTGTCTATATGGAAGTGCCTACTGCGTAAGATTTACACTATGGACCAACAGGTCTTTAAAATGATTCAGAAATGAGACAGAATTGGGTGAGAGATCAAGTCATTATGCAGGACAATATTCTTTAGGGCTTATTTACATGACTCTTGCGCCACTCTTGTGTTACTTTTCCCATGTTGAAAGTGACGCAAAAGTGGCACAAGGGGCTTGTAAATAAGCTCTTTTATTTATAATGCATCTAATCGGAGGCATTGTATATCTAGGCCGCTCTGCTTACCTTGTGTACACACTGTGACCAACAGAGTTCACAACTTGAACTCAGCTTTGGTTGTACACGGCAGAGTGGATAGCAGCGCCAATACCCTTAAAAGAGAAAGAGAAACGATGTGAGAGAGAGTGAGAGAGAGAAAGAGAGAGAGAAAAAACAACTTTAAAACTGTGAGAGAGAGAAAGTTATAGATGGAGCCGTAAATACTGGAGAAAATACTCGTAGCTCACCTTTTGCCTCCGTTGTGTGTCCAAGCATGTGCTGGTTCATAGTGCACCCTCCAGTTTAGTTATCTGAAAGATAGTATATAGAGTTAGTAATAGCATAGTACATACAACTGCACACGTATATTTGTGCTTCATTTATTTGTACACTCAGGATAATTTATTTCATCAAGTTCCACTGTAAGGAGGTGTCTGTGCGCTGTTTTTCTTCCAAAGTAGTATATCCCATGCACTCCCACTGCATAGCAGTGAGTTCTCAATATTGCGTACCTAGACTGTTGGACCCCATTGACTCGCAGAGTCCGGAGGTGAGTGTTTTTCCTGGGAAGTCAGAGGCAGACTTACAAGCTCCTTGCACCACTTTTCCCATGTTAAAAGTGACACAAAAGTGGTGCAAGGGCCTTTTAAATCTGCCCCTCAGACTGTTGTAACCTATCTATTCTCACAGCTCGGAGGTAATTCTACATTCCTACACAGTGAAGCTGCTACACACTACCCACTCTCTCCGTCCACCGATGACTTGGCGTTGTTTCGGAAACAAGCTTCTTTGCTCACCTTGTGCCTTTGGGGTGATTCAAAGAGGGTGCACCACCTGTCGAAGCAACCTTTTCAGACGTTGGTATGATGGCCACGCATCATCGCAGAATGCAAGAACAGAGAGCTTTGGATGTGTTTGTGGGGGATAACGTCAATTTGTGAAACACAACCTGTACGTTAAAAAGGAAGTTAACATTGTGTGTCATTTGTTTATCCAAGGAGAGAGGAAGTGAGAGAGTGACTGCAAAGAATATTTGCAGCTCACCTTTCTGTCACCGGTGCATAATGCACCCTAAAGCTCTACATCTAAAAGATAGTAAAAGAAAGATGTTATGACTGGTATTTGTTACTATCTTAATGTGAGTAGAATTACATCGCCCTTTTACACACCTTCCCTCTCGCATTAAAAAACAACAATTTGTACAGTTTATATACCGGACATTTGACCGATTATAAAAACGTTCCTGTTATTGGAAATTTCTTTTTAAATTCAATAAGATACGGTATATAGGACTGCGTACGCCTAAATCGCTGCGTCGCTTTTTTGTATCTAGTCTGCTGCACCCCATCAACTCTCTCCGATGGGCACCGAGGCCTCACTGCTCACCTTTTCATGGACAGGACACCTTCTACATCATGCAGTCCCGCTCTGTCACCAAGAAATCTGATATATTGTGCAGAGTCTTGATATCAGTATGGCTAATCACATACTCGTGCTCCAATCATCATCACAGGTTCCTCACTCCCCTCAGTCCTTGCGGCACCACTAACTCAGTGACCAAAAAGGCCAGGCACGTAGTAGAAGGCCCTCGTACTCGGTGGTTCGGGCCTACATGAGGCGTCTGAACCACCAGGACGGACTATCAGAGAGCTGGCGATGGGAGCAACGCTAAAATGGCGTGTAGCACGTGCGCGCTGTCTTTTGTATTGGTAGGGTCACGTGTGTTGTGACGCATGTGCAAGATGGGTGTGGTGTGGCTGTATACCAGCCATGAGGGAGTGTGTGTATGCCGTTTTGACAACGAGACCTGGAACTAAGAAATCAGTACAATGGATATCTGGGCAATGTTGCGTTTTTGTTTTTTCCTGGAAGCGTAAGCAGAGTGGGCTGGTGTGACGTATGCCAGTGCTGCATGAGAATCTGAACCATGATCTGGAGCTATGGGCGTGGTTCTATTGTGAGTTATATGAAAAATCAAGTGAATCAGGTGTCAGTTTTGTAGTGCTGACGTCACCCGGGTCTTAAACGCAAATGTATCATTATGTCCGTAAATTTCCACAACATGGCCAATATGAAAGGTACGGGGTATCACTGTGTTGTACTTTCCGATATATTACTCTCCCTTATCTTTTACCTTATTGCCTAATTGTTGTATTAGCGCTGTTGTCTTCCCTTTCTGTACTCTCTTAAAACGCTTTTCCTTTCCAAGTCAGCAGTCTACAGCACCGGGACACCCCCTTTGGGGGTAGCCGTGCGCTTTACAAGCCTCATAAATAAATAAATAAATAAATACTGCGACATCCATGTCACTATGAGTCACCATGGTACTCCCATTTGATATAAATGTGTACGGGGTATCACTGACTCTATATTCATTCATAGTTGCACACATAAAAGATGGTGGACATGATGCATTTCTGTGATTATGAATGTTTGTTGTACATTCAGTGGAGTGTTGTAGCTGTAGTAATACAGGGCTGTGAAAGGTTTAAGTTGCAGTTTTTGGCAAATGAAGGGTAGCTAATATATATACGTATGTAGTCATTCAGGTACATTGTCGAACTTGGTGCTGGAAATCAGTGTTCGAGGCTTGGAATTTCATCTACATATTGATATTGTAGAGTAATGACGTTATCTACGCGTGCCTGAAAATTTACTGTAAATACAGTGCTCATGTAATTTCCTGATATACTTTTGGGTTGATTTTGCGCTGTATAAATATGCAAAAACAAAAAAAAGGAGGAATAGTCCACACTCACAGTCAGAGGTAAGATGGTTGCTTATGCTATTTATAGCATATTATAATGTGGAAGGGCGCAGGAGTAGCATTGTAGAAACATAATAAATACACAGAGACAGATGGATAGTTGAAATGGGTACGAGCACATGCGCTTGACTCCATTTTATTCCATTGTTGTTGGTAACAAGTAGAATAGAAATCATGATATCGTAAACAGATCTTCAATCGTAAACCGTTTATGACTTCGGCTGTACTAAGGTAGGAGCACTATATGTGAAATAATAGACAGAAGATTCTATCGTAAAGTGTTCATGAATTGTGGTACACTGAGGTAGAGGCAGTTTATGTAGAGCCTGCGATGATGCATGGTTCTAGCAGAATGAACTGGTAAGAATGTCTTTTGGCAACAGAATTTTGCCTTAATAAGGCCACGTGGCGATTATTTATGGTGTACTGAGTTGGTGGTACGTGTGGTGCTCAGCATGTGCTCAGCTTGCGATGATGCGTGGTTAGTGCGGTTTGTACTTAAAATATTGAGTGTTGCTTACTGGTCTGCATGAATTTTGAGGTTAAAAAAAAAGTTTCACCAACGGTTATCAATTGCTCTGCAAACTATGTCTACTGATTGCTCTCCATAAGAAATTAAACAATTGCATTTCACGCAGTGCATTCTAACTTTCTCAAAATGGGGACGTTTGTCTGGTTGCGATGTTAAAGGTGATACCCCGGAGGTACCTGGTATTACCGGTGGTGGAGGTACATTTTGGTGCTGTGTTGTACTTTCTTTGTAAACATAGTTCACAGGATGTAGGGATTAAAGGCGCTTGTGCATACTAGCAGTGCCACAGGAGTATTGTTTGTGTGTGCCTTAAATAAATCAAGGCTAAATTCTCTACTGTTTGTAGTGTAGATACAAAGCTGAATTGAAGGTGTAAACCTTGTTGTCCTCAGTGTAGATTTTAGGGTGGACTGCATCATCTGCAATCATGATTGAAGTAGAAGATAGAACATATATGCAGCACACATTTTATTATTCAATTAAATCTATAAATGATATAAAATAAGTTTTTCAAGGAAGCATAATAAAGGGATATTGTATAGGGTTTGATAGGTGTTATACTTGGTTTACACTGAGTTAGTGGTATCTAAAACAACAAGGTTCTGTGGACCCTGCGATGATGCGTGGTCCGGGCAGCCATACTGATAGTAATGCTTTTTGTGTTGTGAATGCTGCCTTAGTAAGGCCACGTGATAATCATTTTTGGTGCACTGAGTTACTAGTACCTTTGGTGCTTAGCGTGTACATATTCTGCGATGATACATGGTCTGGGGGTGAGGGGGGCACAGTAATTGGAATAATGTCTTTTGTCTTTTGGATTTTGCATGAATTCTACTTAAAAGTGATAGTATGCCTCATTGCTGACATAAAACTGTTCACTCTTCTTGACGATGATATATGGTGCACTGAGTTAGTAGTATCTTTGGAGCTGAGCTTGTACGTACCCTGCGATAATGCGTAATGCAGGGGGGCTGTACTGGGAGCAATGTTTTTTGCCTAGTGAATTCTGCTTTAATAAGGCTATGGGGAAACGACTTGTGGTGCAGTGAGTTAGTGGTAGTGAAAGAACTCAGCGTGTGGGTACCCTGTGATGATTCCTGGTTCGAGGGGGGCGCAGTGATATAATGTCTCTTGTCTACTGAAATGCGTCATGTAACATCGTCATTCTATTTGAAAAAATCTGAACACATACAGTACAATTGTCTCTGCATTAAATTAATCAAGGTTGAATTCCTTACTGTCCGTAGTATTCATGCAAAGGTGACTTCAAATTGTGAACCCTGCTGTCCGCAGAGTACATCGAAGGCTGTAGGTGACACAGACATCAAGGAATGCTTTTTTTTGTCACATACTTTAACAAAATCTGATGACACAGTACTATTTTTCTGCCTTAAATAAATCGAGACTGAATTTTATGTTGTCTGTAGTGCTTATGCGCCACTGGTATCAAGTGGTAAACTCTTTTGACCGCAGTGTACATTTGAAAACAGAACTCAGTACAGTCATTGAGGAATGTTTGTTTTAGCATCCTTTAACAAAATAGTTTTTGCCTTACACAAATCAAGGATAACTTGAATGCTGTCCGTAGTGTAGATGGAAAGCTGAATTGAAGTTGTGAACCCTGCTGTCCGCAGTGTAGATTGCAGGCAGGCGTCAACACAAACATCGATGAATGCTATTTTGTCACACTTAACAGAATCTGAAAGACACAGTACAAATGTCTCTGCCTTAAATAAATCGAGACTGAATTAAATGTTGTTTATAGTGCTTCTGCGCTTCTGGTATCAAGTAGCGAACTCTGTTGATTGCAGTGTACATTTGAAGGCTGTACTTTGTACAGACATTGAGGAATGTTTTTATGGCATCCATTAACAAAATTGTCTCTGCCTTACATAAATCAAGGCTAACTTGAATGCTGTCCATAGTGTAGATGGAAAGCTGAATTCAAGTTGTGAACCCTGCTGTACGCAGTGTAGATTGAAGTCAGTTGTTGAGACAGACATGGACAAATGCTTTTTGTCACTTATGTAAACAAAATCTGAAGACATACAGTAGAATTGTCTCATTAAATAAATGAAGGCTGAATTTCCTACTGTTCATACTTTAAGAAAATTGTCTCTGCCTTACATAAATCAAGAATAACTTCAATGCTGTACGTACTGTAGATCCAAAGCTGAATTCAAGTTGTAAACCCTGCTGTCCGCAGTGTAGATCGAAGGCAGTTGTTGATACAGACATAAGTCTGCGCTGCTGTGGCACAATCGGCCCGTATCGAGGAGGCACGTAGTCATGGCGGCAGCCACGTGGCAGGGTGAGGACCTTCACTGTGGCAGAGTCTTTTCTCTTTGCGGAAGTGAACCACGACCAAGGTGTACGCTAATTATTTATACTCTTACGCTGACGTTGCTTACGTTGGATCAGCCCACTTCAGTTCTGCCTGAAGGGGGAGACTACACAGCAACAAGACCGAGATATTCCCCAGAGTCTGAGATAATATGGTTGCGTCCACTGTGCAGTACACTACACGTATCAATGGTATATCTACACACGGAAACGTTTTTGGTTTGTATAGTGAGTTGTGTAAAGAATATCACCAGTAGTGTTAGCACTGTGAACATTATTGTTGACGTGCAAATTCCTCCCCTTATATATAGTTGGTTGCCACATCTCTGAACATTGAGCTAGTGTGCTGTTGAGGGGATATAATATTTTGGGAAGGTCTGTTGTCCTGTTTTGCGTTGCCACTGAGGTAGTAGAGGGGGAGGGGTCAGGAGGGGTGGGTGTAGTGGTAGTGGCGCTGGATATTGTGATTTTGATGGGTGTAGGAAGTGTAAAATTAGTACCTCAATCACATATTGCTCTTTAAATATGGGTGTGAGTTGGATGTAATTCACACAGTACATAGTTGACGTCCTTACAATAGTTAAATGTTGATGTTAATTAGTTAGTGGTAAGTGGAACTATTGCCTGTATTTTTAGGTAGCATTGCAGATTTGGTTTCTTGTTGAAGATATGGGGAAGTGGTCAACATGATAATTAGGAATTGTCATTTAAAAAACCTTTGAAATTCACTGAAAAAAACCATAGGTTTCAGGCAGGTTATAGTTAGGAATTATCATTTAAAGAACTCTTGAAATTCACTGGAAAAAACATAGGTTTCAGGGGTGTTATAGTTAGCTGGACATTTCACTCATACAAAACCATTGAAATTCCTCTGTTATATTTAGTTGCACTAACTGTAACTCTCGCGCCCGCAATCCACTGGTGATGATGTCACATATTACATTATTCATGACATGATCAGTGACATCACTGATGACATCTCAAATGACATCACGGATGACATCACTGTTGACATCATCCACGTGACAATCAGATACACCTCATCATACACTACTATAACCATTCATCACTCACTGAAAAATACAGAGTAGCCTATTTGAATCCATTGACAAAGCAATACAAGTATCTAAAAACCAACTCAGTAATTCCTAGATCTGCACACACATCTAATCACTTACTTATAGATTCACTCATGCATGTTGTCAATGATCAATAGAACACAATCAAATATACGTATACACTTATATTAACATTACACACAGCACACATCCTATTCAGTTATGCAGTCATCCTACTCACTTTTGCAAACAATGTACCTTATTTACATTTACTCAGCTGCACACTTATACAAATATCACTTCATTTATTCATATAAATAGTAACTCATACTTAGTGTGTTATGAAATCACTATTACAAGTATACAATTATCTATACAGTCACTCATGCAGTCAATGAGTTTTATGTACACTTATTTATATACAACAAGTGTCACATACACTGTCTTTTATTTTTTCTACTTTGTTGGACATGTACCATTGAGAAATGTTTTTGCTCATCATCACACCCATAAAGATATTCACTCACCCAAACAAGTATTATAATACGTAGTCTTAACCTCATATACGTACTGAATAACTATTCACATATCTTTGGGCAGTCAAAGACCCCCCACCGAAGCTCACACACATTCACTCTCCATTGCAAATAATCAGTTAACTAATCAATAAATAATATAGAGTTTCACGTAGCTAGTAACCACCTGGTGCAGCAGTTTACACAACAACTGACCAAGTAATACAGATATTCACACAGTTTGGTCACTATCCAATATATTTAGTGAGACACTATAAATTACTCGAGTAAACAATCAATCATCAATCACACTGCTACTAAATCCACTATCCAGATTTTTATATATCCACTCATTCTTCAATGCCTATTGCTATATATATAATAAATATTTAAATATAGAATCAAACCACATTCACTGGATGATGTCATCAGTGATGTCATTTGAGATGTCATCAGTGATGTCATTTGAGATGTCATCAGTGATGTCATCAGTGCTGTCACTGACTATGTCATGAATGATGTAATATGTGACATCATCACCAGTGGATTGCGGGCGCGAGAGTTACAGTTAGTACAACTAATTATAACGGAGGCATTTCAATGGTTTTGTATGAGTGAAATCTCCAGCTAACTATAACACCCCTGAAACCTATGGTTTTTTTCAATGAATTTTTAAGGTTTTTAAAATGATAATTCCTAACTATAACCTGCTTGAAACCTATGGTTTTTTCAGTGAATATATATTTATATATATATATATATATATATATATATATATAAACACAGACTTGTGGCTGGACCTTTGCCTCTGTGTCGGCGGGCTCACGGCAGGGGTAGCCACCCCCTAAAATACAACACACTCCACCAGCGTCCTCCTTCTAGCAGTATCAGAAAGAATAACACGGGAGTCGTGGCCTCAGTAAATGGTGCAGATTTAATGCAGATGCAACGTATATATATATATTATCTACTGGGAGTTGCCAGTAGGTAGTTATAGTTAGGACCTTGTTTCTATTCAAAAAGCGTTTTTCTTTTCCCAATAACTTTGGCGCCGGTTGACAAATCTTTGCGAAGTTTTTAAAACTTATGGCCTGCTCCGGTCAGGTCCTATCTTTGAAGTTTCGGAGTAATTTGGCAAGTGGAGGCCGAGAAAAAAGGGGGGACACAAACCATGTTTTCTCCATTTTAATTCCCTTAGGAAAATTTAGACACTGCTACAGCTCGAACTCGTGAACGGAATAACACCAAATTTGGCAAAAAGGTAGTGTTTCCTTCAGAAAGCATATAATTATATCTAAATATATTTAAATCCATTCAGTAGTTGCTGAGAAAACCAAAAATAAAAGTTTCGATATTTAGAGGCACAGAGGATCCGCACACCCTCCCGACCATGAGCTGTATTCTAATTGACTGTCAACACTCCAAACCAGGAAGTGTTGGCAGCCAAACCGAGGCACATGAAAAAGAGAAAAACAAATGCAAGAAACAAGAAAAGGGGGCAGGGTAGAAACACCCTGGCCCCCCCCAGGCTTGCTCAGGGGTCCCACAAGGACCCCCAGGGCCCAAAAAAGCATTATTTTAAAAAATAAAGTCAGCTGAATTCACGCTGGGTGAGCGAATCCGACCGAAAATAAAAAAATCAAAGCGCGGACTCCCGCGCTTCTTTTAATTAAGCCCCCGGGTGGGCCAGGTCCCGGGGACATGCAGAAATAAAAATGCTGGGGCCCAGGGGGACCCCCGCAGCCCTGAGGACTGGCACCCCAAGGGCTTTGATAAAATATTTGCGGGGGACTCACAGCCCCCCTGCAGCCCTGGGAACCACCACCCCCGGGCTTGTTTTTAAAGGTTTGGGGGGCCTCCAAGGCCTCCCCAAGCCCTGGGGACCACTACCCCCGGGGCTTTCATTAATTTTTTGTGGGGGCACACTGCCCCTCACACGCCCCGGGAAATCTGCTCTCTCTTTCAAAATCCAAACCACATTGCTTTTCCACATGGGAGCTGCATGTTAGCAGCTTCCCATGCGGAAAAGCAATGCCGACTCCTGCAGGAGGCAGGGAGCCGGCAGGGACCGGGGGGCATTGGGGCTCCCCCCACGGTCCACAACGAAGTGGCCAGCCCCCGGGGGATAGGGTCCCCAGGGCCAGAAGTGCCCCGGAAGGGGGGCCGCGGTCCTCCTCCTCCAAATATATATATATTTTTAAAAGACAGGCCATGCCCCAGGGGATGGGGCCCCTGGGGCCAAATATGGCCTAGGGGGGGGGCACTCGGCCCCCTTCCATTAAAAAAAATAGGAGTCAGGCCCAGGGAATTGGGGTCCCCAGGGCCCATAAGATAGGTATGGAAGGGGGAGCACACAGCCGCCTTCCTAAAAAAACAACAAAAAAACTAGATTGTGCTGGAGGCCCAACCCGTCCCAGCAACACTCTGCAAACGCGCCCTGTGGCACGTTTTAAGTTGGGGAATTAATTCCCCTTCAATACTAGGGGTCCCTGGGGGCCAACTAGCCCACCAGGTACCTCCAGTAAGTGCCACAGGGCTGTATTGCAGAGAGGTGGTCCAGGCCATGCCCCTTTTTACACCTCTCTGTAACGCAGCTCTGTGGCTCTTACTGGAGGTACCTGGTAGGCTAGTTGGACCCCAGGGCCCCTCAAGATTGAAGGGGACTTTATCCCCCAACTTAAAATGTGCCACAGGGTGCGTTTGCACAGTGGTGAAGGGCAGGGGTGAGGCCTGAGGTGACATGTTTGCAAACACCCCCTGTGGTGCTTTTTAAGTTGGGGAATTAATTCCCCTTCAACCCTGAGGGCCCCTGAGGGCAAGCAAATTAGCCCACCAGGTACCTCCAGTAAGTGCCACAGGCCTGCGTTTCAGAGAGGTGGTCCAGGCCACGCCCCTTTTTACACCTCTCTGCAACACAGCTCTGTGGCACTTACTGGAGGTACCTAGTGAGCTAGTTGATAACCAGGGACCATCAGGAATCAAGGGGACTTAATCTCTCAACTTGAAACGCGCCGAGGGGCGTGTTTGCACAGTAGTGAAGGGAGGGGGCGAGGCCTGAGGTGATATGTCTGCAAACACGCCCTGTGGCACATTTAAACTTGGGGAATTAATTCATTTTCAATCCTGAGGGCCCCTGGGGGCCAACTGGCCCACCAGGTGCTTCCAGTAAGTGCCACTGCAGTGCGTTGCAAAGAGGTGGTCCAGGCCATGCCCCTTTTTACACCTCTCTGCAACACAGCACTGATGCGCTTACTGGAGGTACTTGGTGTGCTAGTTGGACCCCAGGGACCCTCAGGATTCAAGGGGACTTTATCCCCCAACTTAAAACGCGCCACGGGGTGCGTTTGCACAGTGGTGAAGGGAGGGGGCGGGGCCTGAAGTGACATATGTGCAAACACTCCCTGTGGTGCGTTTTAAGTTGGGGAATTAATTCCCCTTCAATCCTGAGGGTCCCTGGGGACCAACTAGCCCACCAGGTACCACCAGTAAGCACTACTGCACTGTGTTGCAGAGAGGTGGGCCAGGCCATGCCCCTTTTTACACCTCTCTGCAACGCAACTCTGTGGCGCTTACTGGAGGTACCTGGGGACTGGTTGGACCCTAGGGATGCTCCGGATTCAAGGGGACTTAATCGCCCAATTTACAACGTACCAGGGGGCGCGTTTGCAGAGTGGTGGAGAAAGGGGGCATTGCTTTTGTCTACCTCTCACGAATCCCACTGTGTGGGGCTTACTGGAGGTAAAAGGTAGGATAGTTGGCCCATAAAGGACCCCCGACAGTGAAGGGGACTTCAATCCGCATCCAAGAGCGTGCCAGGGAGCGAGTTTGTAGAGTGGTGGGCAAAGTGGGCGTGGCCTGGTACGAGTACTTACCAGTGCTGCTGTGTGGGACTGACTGGAGGTAATAGTTTGGGAAGTTGGCCCCCAAGGATGTCCATGGGGGCCAACCACCCCTCTTGTTTCATCCATTAAGTCCCACACAGTGGGATTGCTAAAACGTCTTTGGAGGCCATGGCACCTTTGCTCTACCGATCCTGCAAACATGCTTCGTGGTAGACTATGGTATGGGGGATGAAGTCCAATTTAGTCCTGAGGGAGTTTAAGGGCCAATAATCCCTTCTGGTACCTCCTGTAAATCCTACGTAGTAGAATTCCTGAGCATTGGCTGGACGCCCAGCACCCTTTCTTCACCACTCTGAAAACACAACTACTAATTAAAGTAGCATATTTCTGCACCTCTGACTTAGAGGTAGTTTTATTCCCCCTGCCCTATTATGTACTAGGGCCTTACAGAGGAGGTCATGCTAATCACAGGGGTACTCCAATGCATAGTCTTCCCTAGTGTATGTAGTGTTTTCACTGTATTCTAAGTGACTTTTAGCATAGCACTGGCTCTAGGCCTGGTTAGTCAGAGTCAGTTACCACCAGTACCCGTCTGAAAACATTTGTGGGCACAAGATGATTTTTCAACAAGTCCTCTTTCTGCTCCTCCTTTGGTTCTTTCTGCACGTCTTGCTTCTTCCTGCAATTTTCTTCGTCTTTGTCGACTTCTGTTGCCTCTTTCTGCATTTCTTTTGCTTCTTTCTGTTCGTTTTTTTCTTCTTTCTTCACATGTCCTACCTCTGTAGGCATAGTTAGAAACTAGCATTTAAAAAACCTTTGAAATTCATAAACATAGGTTTTAGGGAAAGTTATAGTTAGTTGGACATTTCACTCATGCAAAACCAGAGAAATTCCCCATTATAGTTAGTTCACCAAACTATAACTTGCGCCCCCGCAATGCACTGCTGATGATGTCACATATTACATCACTCATGGCATGGTCAGTGACATCACTGATGACATCACTGATGACATCTCAAATGACATCACTGATGACATCATCCAGTGAATGTTGTGTTGTTTGATATTTAAATATGTATTATATATATATATAACAATCTGCATTGAAGAATGAGTGGATGTATACATGTCTAGATAAAGGATTTAGTAGCTTTGTGATTGACTGTAGTAATTAAAAGTGTCTCACTTAATACATGGGTTAGTGACTAAACTGTGTGAATGTCTGTATCACTCTGTTATTGTGTAAGCTGGTGCATCGATTGGTCACTAGCTACATGAGTGTCTATATTAGTTATTGATTAGTTGGCTGAGTATTTGTATAGGAGACTGAATGTGTGTGTGGTTGGGTGGGGGTGTGTGACTCTGTGCAAAGATGTGTGAGTGGTTGATTGACTAGGTGTATGAGTTTAGGAGTGCATGTGGAAACAGTTGTTTGGGTGAGTGACTGTATTTATGGGTGTTTTGATGAGCAAATATATCTCTCAGTGGCACATCTCCAACGAAGTAGAAAATAAAAGGCAGTGTATGTGACAGTTGTTGTATATAAATACCTAAACGTAAGAGTCAGTGATTGTGTGAGTGACTGTATGTATACTTGTAATAGTGATTTTATAAGACACTAAGGGCCAGATGTAGGTAGGCTTTTACCGGTCGGTAACGGCCAAAAACGTCCGTTACCGACCGGTAAAAGCCTTTTCCTATGTAGGAGGCTATTTTACCGATTCGGTAAATAACAAATCAGTATTTACCGATTCGGTATTTACCGAATCATCATTTACCGATTCGGTATTTACCAAATCGGTAAATGAGATGTAGGAAGCACTGTAAACAGTGCTTCTGGGCTTTAAGAATTCGTTATTTACCACCAACTATTAGTTGGTGGTAAATAAGGGATTCCTATGTAAATGCATAAATGTGCATTTACACATGTGCCATGTGACAGACATATATGCCCTTAGGGCATGTATGTATGCCACATGTGCACACCTGCACTAATCAGGGGTGCAACAGGGTGTCAAAGTGACACCCTGCCACACTTGAATTTTTCGGTATTTACCGAATCGGTAATTACCGATTTGGTATTTGCCATTCATTCCTATGGGACCTCCCAGCCCCGGGGACCACCACTACAGGCCCATAGGAATAAATGGCAAATACCGAAGTAAATGAATCTTACAGATTCAGTATTTTTTACCGAATAATTACCTACATTGCATTTACCGATTCGAAAATACTGAATCGGTACAATTCAGTATTTTCGAATCGGTAAATCTAAATTACCTACATCTAGCCCCTAGTATGCGTTACTATCTGTATGAATAAATGAGGTGGTGTTTGTATAAGTGTGTAGGTGAGTAAATGTAAGTGTGATTGATTGTTTGCATGAGTGAGTAGGATGACTGCATAACCGACTAGGGTGAGTGCTGGTGTGTCAATGTCGATATAAGTGTATGAGTGCATTTGATAGTGTTCTATTGATCAGTGACAGCATGTATGAGTGATTCTATGGGTGAGTGAGTAGATGTGTGTGTAGACCTAGGAATCGGTGAGTGGGTATATAGAAACTGGTATTGGTGTGTCAATGGTTTCAAAAATTGTATTCTGTATTTTACAGTGAGTTATCAAAGGTTATTGTAGTGTGTGATGAGGTGTATCAGATTATCACGTGGATGATGTCATCAGGGATGTCATCAGTGATGTCATTTGAGATGTTATCAGTGATGTCATCAGTGATGTCACTGACCATGTCATGAATGATGCAATATGTGACATCATTAGCAGTGCATTGCGGGCGCGCGAGTTATAGTTAGCAGAACTAACTATAACAGAGGAATTTCTATGGTTTTGTACGAGTGAAATGTCCAGCTAACTATAACAGTCCTGAAACCTATGGTTTTTTCAGTGAATTTCTAAGGTTTTTTAAATGCTAATTCCTAACTATAACATGTCTGAAACCTATGTTTTTTTCAGTCAATTTCAAAGGTTTTATTAAATGCTAATTTCTAACTATAAAGTGTCTTAAAGCTATTTTTTTCAGTGAATTTCAAAAGTTCTTTAAATGATAATTTTTAAGTGTAATAATAGTTATATCAATTTTTTGGTACTGATTTTCTTCAGTTTTTTTATTGTTTATTTGCAAATATTTTATTCATTAAATAACATTATATATTTTTTATGAAAATTGTAAAAAAAATGTTTTAAAAAAAATTCAAACTGAAATATTGTTTAATTTTTTTATTTTATTTTATATATTTTAATTGTTTTCAAGTTTTTTTGGGAGTTGCACACCCAAAGCGTAGAAACACCCTTACCCCCTATGCCTGCTCAGGGGGTCCCACGAGGACCCCCAAGGCCCCAAAAAATAATATATTTTTTTAAAAGTCGCAGGGTATGCGTAGGAACGCGTACCCCATGAAAAAAACAAAAAACCCTGGTCTGCTTTTTTCAAAGTAGCCTCCCGGGGGGACCAAATCCCGGGGGCATAATTCTAAAAAGTGGGGGGGGCCTAATCCCCCCCACACTGCCCCGGGGACTGCCACCCCCTAGGGCAAAATAATTATGATAGCGGGGGGCACACGGCCCCCCCATAGCCCCAGGGACCGCCAGCCACGGGGCTTGTGTATGTATGTTGGGGGTCCTCTAAGGCCCCCCAAGACCCAGGGACCGCCATCCCCTGGGGCTTTGTTATGCAGTATGTGGGGGGGGCTCATGGCCCCCTGCAGCCCCAGGGACCGCCACCCCCTGGGGCTTTGTCTAAAAATTAAAATAAAAATAAAACCTGTGTGGGGGGCTCAAGCCCCCCCACAGGCCCCGGGGACCGCCACCTCCCCGGGGCTCTAATATGTAAAATAGGGGGGTCCATGATGGACCCCCCAGCCATGGGGTCCTCCACCCCCCGGGGCTTTGAACAGGTGGGAGGGGGGCCCCCTCCTGGAGCCCTTGATGGCCCTGGGGACTGCCACCCCCCAGGGCTGGCTCCTGCAGTGTCCTGGGGAGCCTACCCACGGGACACTGCTGTTTGCTATGGTAGGGCAGGAACCTCGCGGCTCCCACCCTACCACAGCAAACTGCTTTGATTTTTGAAAGAGAGAGCAGGAAACATGCTCTCTCTTTCAAAAGTCAAAGCAGATTGCTTTTCTGCATGGGAGCAGCATGTTAGCTGCTCCCCAAGCAGAAAAGCAATGCCGGCTCCCGCAGAATGCGGAGAGCCGGCAGGGTCCATGGGGACTTGGGGACCCCCCACGGTCTCCAACAGAGAGGGCGGGCCCCGGGGGATGTGGGCCCCGGGGCCATAAGTTGCCCAGGAGGGGGGCTTTGTGGCCCCCCTCCATCATATAAAAAATAAATAAATAAAAAAGGCAGGCCCCAGGGAATGGGGTCCCTGGGGCCTTAAGGGGGCATAGGAGGGGGGCCCCCTCCACAAAAAATAAAATAAAAGTTGGCCATGCCCCGGGGGATGGGGTCCCCGGGGTCGGAATCGACCATGGGAAGGGGGACCACGCTGCCCCATTCCCGTAAAAAAAGGAAAAAAAAGAATTGGGGGCAGGCCCTGGGGCATGGGGTCCCCAGGGCCCAAAAAAAGAAAAAGCAGGGGGGCTACACAGCCCCTCTTCTGAAAAGTATTTTTTTTTTAAATGGGATCGGGAGGAGGCCATGCCCCCTCCCTGCACCTCTCTGCAAATGCTCCCCCTTGCGCGTTTGCAGAGGTGGAACTAATTCCACTTGCATACAGGGGGTTCCTGGGGGCCAACTAGCCCACCAGGAGCCTCCCGTATGGGCCACGGCGCTCCCTTGCAGAGAGGTGCTATGAGGCCATGCCCCTTTTTACACCTCTCTGCAATGCAGCCCCCTGGCGCATACTGGAGGGTGCTGGTGGGCTAGATGGCCCCCAGGGACCCCCAGTATGCAAGGGGAATTAGTTCCCCCTCTGAAAAAGCACCAGGGGGTTGCATTGCAGAGAGGTGTAAAAAGGGGCATGGCCTCATTACACCTCTCTGCAAACGCAGCCCCCTGGCACATACTGGAGGTACCTGGTGGGCTAGATGGCCCCCAGGGACCCCCAGTGTGCAAGGGGAATTAGTTCCCCCTCTGCAAACGCACCAGGGGGCTGCGTTGCAGAGAGGTGTAAAAGGGGGCATGGCCTCATTACACTTCTCTGCAATGCAGCCCCCTGGCGCATACTGGAGGTTCCTGGTGGGCTAGTTGGCCTCCAGGGACCCCCAGTATGGAAGTGGAATTAGTTCCCCCTCTGCAAACGCGCCAGGGGCCTGCGTTGCAGAGAGGTGTAAAAAGGGGCGAGGCCTCATTACACCTCTCTGCAACACAGCCCCCTAGCGCATACTGGAGGTTGCTGGTGGGCTAGTTGGCTCCCAGGGACCCCCAGTATGCAAGGGGAATTAGTTCCCCCTCTGAAAAAGGGCCAGGGGTCTGCGTTGCAGAGATGTGTTCTGAGGCCACGCCCCTTTTTACCCCTCTCTGCAACGCAGCCCCCTGGTGCATATTTGAGGTTCCTGGTGGGCTAGTTGGCCCCCAGGGACCCCCAGTATTCAAGGGGACTTAATCCCCCAACTTAGAACGCATTACGGGGCATGTGTGCACAGTGGTGAAGGTAGGGGGTGTGACATGTGTGCAAACACTCCCTGTGGCGCGTTTTAGGTTGGGGAATATATTCCTCTTCAATCCAGAGGTCCCCTAGGGGCCAACTAGTCCAACAGGTACCTCCAGTAAGCGCCACAGAGCTGCGTTGCAGAGTGTTGTAAAAAGGGGGCATACCCTCTGAACACCTCTCTGCAACGCAGCTCCCTGGCGCATACTGGAGGTACCTGGTGGGCTAGTTGGGTCACAGGTGACCTCAGGATTGAAGAGGAATATATTACCCAACCTAAAACGCGCCACAGGGCGTGTTTGCACACATGTCACCTTAGGCCTCGCCCCCTTCCTTCACTATTGAGCGAAATAGTCCTCTAAAATCAGCCGAAGTACGAATTCCGATTTACTCACCTGTTATCACGAGAGACGTCACTGCTGCATCTTTGAGCCCAGGACCGACCCTGAAAAGTAAATGTAAACATACTTACAGTAACTTGAATTTCCTTCTATAGGCTAACAGTCACTGGTTTCATTTGGAAATTTTTCTAAGTGTGGAGTTTTGGAACTTTAAAAAATTCCTCAAAAATCAGCCGGACTACGAATTCTGATTTACTCACCTGTTATCAGGAGAGACCTCAGTGCTGCATCTTTCAGCCCACTACTGAACCTGAAAAGTAATTCTAATCGTAGTTACAGTAACTTGAATTTCCTTCCATAGGCTAACATTCACTGGTTTCATTTGGAATTTTTTTTAAGAGTGGAGTTTTGGAAGTTTAAAAAATTCCTCAAAAATCAGCCGAACTACGAATTCCGATATACTCACCTGTTATCAAAAGAGATCTAAGTGCTGCATTTTGCAGCCCACTACTGATCCTGAAAAGTAATTCTAATCGTAGTTACAGTAACTTGAATTTCCTTCCATAGGCTAACATTGACTGGTTTCACTTAAAAATGTTTCTAAGTGTGGAGTTTTGGAAGTTTAAAAAATTCCTCAAAAATCAGCCGAACTACGAATTCTGATTTACTCACCTGTTATCAGGAGAGACCTCAGGGCTGCAACTTTCAGCCCACTAGTGATGCTGAAAAGTAATTCTAATTGTACTTACAGTAACTTGAATTTCCTTCCATAGGCTAACATTGACTGGTTTTATTTGGAATTTTTTTTAAGTGTGGAGTATTGGAACTTTAAAAAATTCCTCAAAAATCAGCCGAACTACGAAATCTGATTTACTCTCCTGTTATCAGGAGAGATCTCAGTGCTGCATCTTTCAGCCCACTACTGATCCTGAAAAGTAATTCTAATCGTAGTTACAGTAACTTGAATTTCCTTCAATAGGCTAACATTGACTGGTTTCACTTGGAAATTGTTCTAAGTGTGGAGTTTTGGAACTTTAAAAAATTCCTCAAAAATCAGCCGAACTACGAATTCTGATTTACTCACCTGTTATCAGGAGAGACCTCAGGGCTGCAACTTTCAGCCCACTAATGATGCTGAAAAGTAATTCTAATTGTACTTACAGTAACTTGAATTTCCTTCCATAGGCTAACATTGACTGGTTTCATTTGGGATTTTTTTTAAGTGTGGAGTATTGGAACTTTAAAAAATTCCTCAAAAATCAGCCGAACTACGAAATCTGATTTACTCTACTGTTATCAGGAGAGATCTCAGTGCTGCATCTTTCAGCCCACTACTGATCCTGAAAAGTAATTCTATTCGTAGTTTCAGTAACTTGAATTTCCTTCTATAGGATATCATTGCCTGCGATATAAAATATATACAAATAAAAAAATAAAAAATATATACATATTACAATTTCAATCTTTTTAAAAACATTTATTTTTTAATTTATATAAAAAATATGTAATGTAATTTAAAAAACAAAATATATAAAAATAAATAATTTAAAATAATGTAGTAAATCAGTATAAAAAATATAACAATTAATACATTTAAAAATTATGATTTACAAAACCTTCGAAATTCACTGAAAAAACATAGGTTTCAGCCACGTTATAGTTAGGAATTAGCATTTAAAAAACCTTAGAAATTCACTGACAAAACCATAGGTTTCAGCCACGTTATGGTTAGGAATTAGAATTTAAAAAATCTTAGAAATGCACTGAAAAAAACATAGGTTTCAGCCACGTTATAGTTAGGAATTAGCATTTAAAAAACCTTAGAAATTCACTGAAAAAACCATAGGTTTCAGCCACGTTATGGTTAGGAATTAGAATTTAAAAAATCTTAGAAATTCACTGAAAAAACCTTATGTTTCACACACGTTATAGTTAGGAATTAGCATTTAAAAAACCTTAGAAATTCACTAAAAAACCATAGGTTTCACACATGTTATAGTTAGCTGGACATTTCACTCATACAAAACCATTGAAATTCCCCTGTTATAGTTAATTCAGCTAACTATAACTCGAGCGCCCACTGCTGATGACGTCACATATTACATCACTCATGACATGGTCAGTGACATCACTGATGACATCTCAAATGACATCACTGATGACATCATCCTTGTGAAAAAGTGGCAGACCTCCTCTCACCCTAATATAAACTTTGATACACACATTCAAAAATGGAAACTAGAATTTTTTTTAAAATGGGGATACCAATACCAGTTACAACAACCTATTCAGTAATTCCAACATCTACATACACATACTCATTCACCAACAGTTCTATATAGTCACTCACACATGTACTCACTCATCATATGTACTCATACACCTATACATCCTGTTACACACCGACACTCATCCATAGAGTTACTCAAACACATACTAACACATGCAAATAAACTATCGAACATCCATTTATTTGCATATACAGCTATACACACACCACTACACTAACTTTTACAGAAACTTACACATACTTACTCTCTTAAACAATCACTTATAGAAACATAAACTTATTTATACAGGAACTCTTCTAATCTCTCACACTCACATATAATCACTTATATACATCAATACTCACATATAGTAGATTAAAACATATGTAGTTACTCATAAATACACTATTGAGACGGCCATTCACTCACTAACACACCCATATACACACTCAACCACCCATATAGTCCTGCACACATGCTGTCTTCAAAACACACACAAACAATGAGTCAGTCATTCATGCATCTATGCGCTAAGTGCTACCCTCCACCGAACCATACAGACACTCATACAGATACTCAAAAAAACAACTAATAACCTATATAGACACTCATGTAGCTACTCACCAACCCATGCAGCCATTTATTCACAAAGTATGAGACTGATACAGATATTTACATATTTAAACATTACTCACTAACCCATGTTTTCAATAAGATACAATTAATCAGTCAGTTATACAATCAATTTTACAAAAAAATCATCCATTTAGAGACTTATATACCCATTTATTAGTGAAGTAGTGTGGCTCACTGGTTAGAGGCGGCAGACCCGAGAGCAGAGGACGGCCCGGGACCAGGGTTCGATTCCCGGCGCGGCAGGTTTCTGGACCAGGGTCAGCGGACTCGATAATTCTCTCGCCTCGGTGCCCACTCTGATCAGCGTTCACACTCGGCAACTCTGAGCATTAGCTTGCCTCATCTTCACTAACGGCCCCACCAGACCGCCGGGGATGCCTGGTCTCACCCTGGAGATACCCATTAAGGGACCATCTCTCAGGGAAGCCAGGAAGGGTTTCGCAGCGGTCGAAGCGCCTTGGGACCCTACGGGTAAGTAGTGCGCTATATAAATGCCTATACATATATTTATTCTTCCATCGACCTTGAGATATACATATATAAAACATATTTAAATATCAGAAAAACACACATTCACTGGATGATGTCATCAGTGATGTAATTTGAGATGTCATCAGTAATGTCATTAGTGATGTCACTGACCATGTCATGAGTGAAGTAATATGTGACGTCATCAGCAGTGCATTGCAGGCGCGCAAGTTATAGTTAGCTGAACTAACGGGGGAATTTCAATGGTTTTGTATAAGTGAAATGTCCAGCTAACTATAACAAGTGTGAAACCTATGTTTTTTTAGTGAATTTCCAAGGTTTTTTAAATGCTAATTCCTAACTATAACGGGTGTGAAACCTATATTTTTTTCAGTGAATATACATATTAGGGAAATACATTATCTAAGATACTTATAAAAATATTATATTTGTTCTTAATTAAACTTATATTACTTTTAAATGTACTTTCGCGAAGTCGTGTTGGGTGCGTGCTTCATAAGCGCAGAGTGCGCGGATCCCATGTTACTTGAAAAAAAGATTTGATTGGTTCATAACATTTCTCATTGTAACTATTAAAGGACCCCACCCATTCCAATCATTCTTGTTGGAGCATCTTTGGAGAGAAATCTCTGATCTTTCAAGAACCCTTTTTTCATCATTTTTTTTATGTTTATCAAAAAAAACTCTAAATCATGTCTTCTGGACAACAGCTGCAGGAGGAAGAAGGATCTTCAGAAGAAGAATTTTTGCTCGAGGCTCCACGTCCTCAAAGGCCTGAATCCATTGTATGGAAGTTCTTCACCTTTCCACCCGGGCAGAAAAAGATGAATGCTACAAAGGTGACCTGGCGCATTTGTCAAAGAGTGTTGTCAAGAGGTAGTGTGACGAAATATTCTTGTGGAACTGCCTCGATGTACAAATATCTGAAGACAATACATCCTCTCAATCTGGCTCAGGAGGAATTTAGGTGAGCTGCAATGAACCCTCCAACTGCAGTTGCAAGCACTTCCGGTACATCATCAGGCACACCTGCACCAGACATTAGGCCGGAGTTTGCCTTCTTAGAACAGCACTGTGTTAAGTACAAAAAATTGATATGTTTTGGAGAGCAGTTTGTGGAAGCAGTTTGTGCTGCGCAACATAACCATAATTGCTAATTTTATGTTTTTTTTATGGAATGGAAAATAATTCCTGAATTTTCCTGTTTTTTTTGTTCTTTTTTTTTTAAAACACCCCAAAAACCTACAAAATTGTCCCTAAAAATTCAAAAATATATAAAAGAAAAAAAGAAGGCAAAAAAAATTCTTATCAGAACTACATTATCTGGTTAAAGAAAGAACTATAATTGTATGGTAATGTGTGAACATTTGGTTGAATATATATGTGTAGCATGAATGACTGAAAGAATGTGTTAGTGGTGTATGGTGAATTTATAGGTGAAGATTTATGAGGAAGTACTGCAGAGTTACAGTGCCAGCTATTTAGCTGCATTGCGCTGTGGCACTTCCGAAGCACAGAGATGTGATGTATATACATGCAAATGTTGCAACTCTATGCTTCCCTCTGCACTGATGCACAAACTGCAGCCATGCGGTGACACAGAGTGAACACTTAATTTATAAGTGCTTACGTATTTTTGGAGTGATAGGATAAGTAGATAGTGCTGGATGGGTAATTGAAGAAATGCATGGGACTGATAGGAGGATTCCTACACTGTGTAGGTACTGAGTATTTAGAAGAGTGTATCAATAATACATAGCTGCATAAAAACCTGCATGCATAGTGTTCAAATATTATAGCTGTACTAGTTTTAAAGATAGGGTATTCCTTACCTACGTAACTAGTAACAAGAATAATTTCAGTGCTGTAAATAAAGTACATGTTGAATCTATAAATGATTAGGTATTGCAGAATTATACTGTACGTAGAAAGTGCTGAATGGGTAATTGGAGAAATACATGGGACTGAAAATGATTTCTACATTGCATAAGTATTAATTTGGTATTTAGAAGAGTGTATCAATAGTATGTAACAGTTTAGACTTTACATGCAAACTGTACAAAATATTGTACTTGCGCTTCTGTTAGTGGCTAGGCCATTTCTTAAGTACATGACTTGTAACTGGAGTAATTTTAGTGCTGCAAAGAGAGTGTATGCTGAAATGATAAATGCTTCGTTTTTGGTGCAGTGATAGAATATGTAGATAGTGCTAGATGGGTGATTGGAGAAGTGCATGATATAGACAGGAGGATTCCTAGATTGTGTAGGTACTACTTTACTTAGTAGTTGGTTAGAAGGTTATATATATATATATAGTGCAAGGCTGAATGTAGCAGTGCATTGATAGTGTTTGCATTATTTAATCTTACCTTGACAGTAGTACAAAAATGCTTAACTATTTTTTTGTTGTTGTTTACAATATAAATTTCTTTAAATTTCGTACTTTAGACTTTGGATCTGTGAAAGAGAAGAAACAATACAGTTATAATATATAATATTATATTTTTTACAACACAACATAATTTTAACATTATATGAATTATTCGCCTTTTTTGCTGTTCTCAGAATATATTGAATTTTACTACAAACAGTGATTTCAATGTTACTCATCACATAACAGTGGGCAAAAAAAACAATCAATAAGATTGTTTAAAAAAACAAATCTGTGTCAAAAATATTTTCAATATAGTCAACTATCTTTCAACATTCCATATAAATAACATCCTCAATAACATACCATATAATACAAATCACACATATATAAAATGTTTCTTTCTAAGAGAATTTTCTTACTTCAATATGAAAGAACTGAAATAATAATTCGATGAACAATTCTTTATAATTCCCATATACTCTAAATAATGTTCTTTAAAAACTATATAAGCTGTGAGAATGTCCAACAAAAAGACTGTAATTAAAATGAATACCTTTCCTCTAGGCCAAATGGTACTCCTGGAATCCTTTATACTGAAATTGTCCAATAGTAATCGTATTAATACATTTTAACATATTCCTAATATGCCGAATTATGTTCTTAAAACTTTGGCTTTAAAAATATTAGGTAGGAATTTGGTAATTCATAAGGCAAACGATGTTTAAGAACCAAATGTGCATCTTTACAATATGTCCATTCTTTATTGCATTTTAAATAGACAGTGTAATGTCCAGATGTTTTAGAAGGACCATCGTGAAAAATAATTGCTATTGCTACAAACGTTCTTCATGATAATGATAGTTGACTTGCTACAAAATGTTTAATTAAAGTTTCCAATTTTCTTTCATCAGCTTTACAACGTTGTTTCATTAAAATGATATATTGTCCAAATCTTTGTATAAATAATGTTGATAACATTTCTGATTTGCATTGGCTACACTCCATGTTTTGATTTGCTGCTTTAACTAGTTTGTTGAAAGACACTGTTTTACAGTCCGGTAATGTCAAATATATAAATATTTCAGTGTCTATGTTAGTGCTAGATGTAAACATATCACTTTCACATTCATGTTCCCATTGATAAAGAAGGCCAAAAAGATTTTCAATTTCTATTCCTTCATTTTCCAATACTGCAAGCATATATATTAGAAATTCCTGAGCATCTTGTTGAATAGTCTGCGTAAATTGTGTAGAACTAGAACATATATCCAAAAGATTACAAATATCAGAAACATTTTGTATTTTCCTTTTATTAGTTTTCAATTTTTCATAAATACAATGCAACATGGAACACAATCTTTTTTCATGCTTCTCTATAATTTGCTGTTGCAAACTTTCTAGAAAAAAAAAACATTGACCACTACATAAGCATAGCAGTTTGTACCTGAACTATTTTCTAACTGATACCCGACAACCTCTTCAATAGTGTCCTTTTTCTTTTTGCTTGCAATCTCAACATTATCTTGATTTTTCACTACAGATATTCTCATATCTTCTTTTTTCACCTACTACACGCTTTTGATATACAGGATATTCACCTAAATTGGGAGCATACACTCTTCTTAACCGATTATACTCTTTTACACAGTTTTAATCTGCACTAATCTTTCCCTCATCAAAATCAATCAAATACAATCCAGATAAAGTTCTGACTCGGGACAAAGCAACATATGCCATACTCTCTTTAAAAACCTTATTTCCAATATCTACCAAAGCATTATCTACACTTAAACCTTAAGATTTATGAATAGTCCCTGCATATGCCAGGGAAAGAGGAAACTGTTTTCTACGAACATATACATCTTTAACGAACAAAACAAAGACCAATTTGTTTTACTTCTTCAATCCAATCAAATTTGATTTTCGAAAATTCAATTCCATCTTTATTTTGATAATTAACAAAATCAACAACTTTACCCATTGCTCCATTTACTAAACCTTTTTCCACATCCAAATTATGCTGTAAAATTACCCGAAAGTTTACACACACATATAAATTATTTTCTAAACCTGCAGTTTTAGATATAGATTTTTCTAAAGAATCTAATTTTGTTTTCAATTTCTCCGTCAAAATAATAGTGATTCCTTCATGCTCTATTTTATCAATGGCTTCCATTTTGATTATTTGTTCATTTTCTAGCGTCAAAAGTTCTTCATTGAATATAGAACACTCGCGCAGTGTTAGCATTAAGCAGATTATAGATTTATTTTCTGCAATTTTTTGATACATTTTTTCAGGAACTATATTTTCATTTTGAAACAAGTTTGTAAGTAGTCGACTTTGCAAAGCTTGTTTGCCATGTTCCGTCTTCCTTCAATACTCCAATTCTTATATCTTGAAGAATAGTTCCATAATCAACATCATTTGCTTGTCGCATATTTTTAATGAGTTCTTTGTATTCAAAATATGACCAAATGTTAAAGTTTCCAACACTTCCCAAAGACTTTTTGGTGTCTTCATGTACAAGTGTTTTAAATATTGGTTGTCCTTTTACGGGAGTAAGTTGCAGTAGATCTCCAAAAACTATCACATGTTTTCCTCCAAATAAGACATCATACTCTGTTTTAAGAATTTGCTGCATTCTTAAATGCACAAAAGCAAGCATTACGTTTGAGACCATACTTACCTCATCAATAATCAGAAGTTTCATTTTCTTTAGCACTCTTGAAACTTCGTAGCAAGCTTCTCCAGATAGTTTGTTATATTCCAATTTATTGTCATGCTCTACAGGTAGCATAAGTAAACAATGTAATGTAATTCCTTTAATATTGTGTGCTGCCAACCCAGTTGGAGCAGTTACAACAAAAGACCAATGTGAGTCAGTTGTTTTCTGTAGATAACTGGTCAATACCTTAATTAAGAAACTTTTTCCTGTTCCAGCTTGACCACTGACATACATTTGGATAGGTTGAAATGATGTGCATGTGCATTCTTTCTTTTCATGAAGAAATCCATGGTCAATCTGTTGTCTCACTTGTTGATATATTTCTTTGTGTTCAACAAGTTTCCTAAGTCCATAATATCTTCTTGAGCTTGATGCTTTGCTGTTTCCACTTCAATCATGGCGATTGGCGCTTCATTTTCAAGAATTGGTTGTGCTAGTGCATCCTGACTCAGTGGAGCAGAACTTTGACTGTCTTGAGAACTGTCTCTAGCAACCTCAGCTGCAATAGTAGCTTCTTGATCAATTTCATTGTTCAACATTTTTAGATAATTTGAAAAAACTGTACATTTTATGGTATCTTTTAAAGAATTCAAGGAATCTTCATAGCTCTGAAAATCTCCAAGTAATTCCAATTCTGTATGCCATGGTTTGAAGAGTTGCAAAAGTGCTAAATAGTAAAATTCCCTTTTATCAGGGAAAACTCAGTTTTCTGTGATTAGTCAAATTTCCTTTCCTTTGTTTCACCAAACATCCTTCGGAACCAATCACTGTATATTTTCCTTCATTTATGTTTTCTGTAGTATTCCTTTTAAAAGTGTAATATTGCAGCACTTCATAGAGACATATGTTCTCAAGATAATGACTTCTATTAGGATAATATGTGTCCAACATTTTTGTTTCAAAAATATTTGTACTTTCCTGTTCTTTTTCTGCTAAATATTCTATTTTTTGTACAGATTTAAGTACTCGATTTTGCGTTGCAAAAAGACCTACACTCACCCAAATGATTCTTCTAGATTTTGAGTATAAACTTGCAGATGATAACTGATCTGAGCATTCATACACTCCAAGTTCTCAAGGGTATAACATCTTCAAACTGAAACTGTACCATGATGAAAAAAATGTGATGACCAGGCATATATAGGCGCACAACAGAAGAGTGGCTATAGATTTGACAATCACAGTAATGTTATGTTTCTCAAAGCAAGGAATGGAAGGTCACCCCTCTTCCACACAAACCCAGAACAGCAATTCCAGGGGAACAGTTAAAGTTAGTTCCTCGCCGAGCAACACAAAGTATATAGTCCAATCATTCAAATAAGTCAAGCAAATTGTTCCAAAGTCCCATGTGGGGAAAACCACTTCAAGTATAACACCAAGGCACGTTGTAATCCTACTACGTCAATCCTAATCACAAAACACGTGTTGGCTGTGCCCCTTCTACTTTTGAGTGATGGAAGAAAATCAATAAATTGGATTGATACTACAAAAACAAGAGACTTACAGTGGTGTGATATTTGGAAAAACTTTTTCTACATGGAAGATTAGGATTGACGTAGTAGGATTACAACGTGCCTTGGTGTTATACTTGAAGTGGTTTTCCCCACATGGGACTTTGGAACAATTTGCTTGACTTATTTGAATGATTGGACTATATACTTTGTGTTGCTCGGCGAGGAACTAACTTTAACTGAAACTGTACCATTTCTTACTAAGACTCTTCTCATGAGAAATTTCTTCCCACATTTCTTTCAACTCCGTCTTTTCTGATTTTGTTATGTAAGATGTCACATACCGGGCAACAGCAATGGAATTATCCGCAACATACTGGATATCCATATTAGCATTCCACACTGAGAGAATAATAGAATTATCATCATTGATATACTTTGATTTTTTAATTCTTCTTAAATTGTATGTATTTTTAAGAGATTTTCTAGTAATGGTATTTCTCACAGTTGACATGAAACTGTTTACTCTTCCTTTGGATATTACTGGATGTGGAAACCAAAACGACATTTGGTATAAAACTTTTCCTTAGACTTGTACTTTCGTCCACAGTATTTGCCACATCGATGACTTTGGAAACGTAAGACTTGTTGCCTTAAGGTTTTTTCTTCTGTTCTTTTTGGTACAGCACAGGTGACATATTCTTCAGTAAAAGACAAAACAGTGTCATCCAAATCAGTTCCAAATTTGGGTGCATCCTTGAACCATAACAGCATATGTATATGAGGAGCACCTCTAGCTTGACACTCATTTCTCCAAAAGAAATCCACAACTTCTCCAAGAGGAGGATTCTTTTGATTGCAGATAAAAGACATCACAGCTTCAAACCTATGATTGAAATATCTGCATACATTAACAGGATCCAAAGAGCACAATTCTCCAGGTGTCTTGTATTCAAAGTTTTTATATTCGAATTTGCTTCGCAAAGAAATACAAGTAAATCATCCCAAGCATATTCAGCACAGCTTAGGGTAACACACCATGTAGGAGTTCCTAAGTTCCTTAGCATACATTTAAGTTCTCCATAACGACGGTACCAATACTCATTAGTGCTACGCTGACATGCCATCAAATTATTCAGCTGAGATTCTAAATGATCGTCTCTCTGATGTACTTTATCCATAAACTCCTTTGCAGAAACATTTTGAACATTTACTCCTGTTTTTAATATGTGGTTAACTGCATATGAAAGTCCAGACAAGTCACTCTCCAACAAAAGATGAAATATATATGGGATACAATGTTGAAATCTTGGCTCTTCTGCATACAATCTTGTTGTCCGATATTCTGATGCAGGAATCTGCACTGATCGTTTGTCATATCGTCCACCTTTTCAAGTTGGGAACAGCTGCGAAAAACAAGCTACCAAACTTTTTTCCCATACACTCATGGGAGTCCTCTTGGCTTTCTTCATTTGAAATAATTCAATAGTATTCCCCATCACTTCTTCCGAATGAAGTGGATGTACACTATGATGTTCATAGATTTCTTCACTTTTGGTCATGTCCACTTTTTCAATTTGGCCACTTGATGTTTCACTATCATCTCCTAAAAGTATTTCTTCTTCTTCCACATACACATTTTTGTAGTAATCATTGTTTTTTTAATCAGCTTTATTGTTGCCTTTTGCACTTTCCTAACATCCACTAATTCTTGCCAGACTTTCTTACTCTTAGTAGGAACACCATTAACTAGAATAACTAGTGGTTCACTTTCTACATTCTCCACACCAATAGTTTCTTTATTTTTCTTTAAATTTAGAGGTAAATATACAACTCTTCCTTCTAATCCTCTTTGTAAATCTGTAGGAGGCAATTTACCTGTTTTAGGCTCCATACGAACAATAGCCTGAAATGGGTGCACACATTGAATCAGAATAGACTCATACGTATTTAAATCTATCAGTTCTGGAGGAATAGTTACCAACTCTAGATTAATACGGACAGCTCTAGCAGGCATTTTATTCTTGTATAATTTGTTATAACAATATTTACAAATACGCTGATCAGAACCCAAATCACAGTAATTTTCTACCAACAAATACGTTGAAAATCCCTCCCACATATCATTATTTTCTCTTTCAATCTTTAAATATAGATCAACAGTCCTAGTCTGATTTTTATAGTGAGTGCGTTGGCAACAAATACAAGAATAATTTTGCCTTTCACATGAAATCACCTTAAACTTTGTAATATGTTCTTCAAAATGTGTTGTAGTAGTATGTTCCACATTCTCTTCAACATCTTCTATTAATGTGTCAGTTTCTGCACTCTCTTGTTCAGGACCAAAGTAACGAAACTTGATTTCGTCACAAAACTTCTTTACATCTAATACTGACCCACGCAAAAGAGAACTGTTCAACTCATTTAACATTATTGCTGGACTTTTTGCATAATACAATCTTCTGACTAACTTCCTCATTTGGGAATGATGTACTGCTAACATTCTAAAATGATGAAAAACACTTTGACATATTTTCCTAGAAAGACAAGACAGAGAATGACCTTGCAAACCAGTATTTTTTCTCACTCTGCACGGATCCAGTCCTTGCAACATCTTAATCTTTTGTTTAATACTTTTTTTACTATACTGTAGTAAGAATTTGTGTAAAACATCAATAGATTCCTGTTGTATACTACAAATACTACTGCAATCCCAAGTATACACTGGGGCTTTAGGACGTCTCCTTAGAACTTCATCAGCTATTAGTTGTTCTACATTTCTAAAAATCATCTTCTCTTTCTCAATAGGACAACCAATAGGATAACCTCATAAACTCGACCACTGGTATCAACTGCAAGCAATAAGGTATTAGTCTGAAAATAACTCTCTTCATTAAAGAAAGGCTCTGAACTTGAACTGTGTTTCAATTCACCCCAAAAAATATCACAAAAATTAGTTCTGTTAATTACTCTTTACTTCTTACTTTTGGCCTTCATAAAATGGATTGGTTTATCTAGTGATCGAATTCTGTTTAAAACTAAAATGAACAATTTCCCTTTTAATTCAAAAGCCTTATCAACAATAATTTCAATGTATTTCTTCTTTTTATAAAATAGTGCCCTTCTTTTGTATTTCTTCACATCTTTCAACAAATTAAAATCAACTCTATTGTAAAACATCTTCTTTCTTATTTCTTTATACTGACTCTGCCTCCTTTTACCATACATTGTTTCTTTTGAATGTAATTTCCCATTTTTTACATTTTTATTCTTCGTATTCTTTTTACTGGGTGTGGCATTCTTTGTACTTTACACAATCTGCACACTGTTTCTAGGCTTTGAAAGTTTTTAAATAAATTATTTTGTTCTCTTACCGCAAGATTTATTCTTTTTCCCCACATGTTGTTGGTCATCCAATACTTGTTGTTGAATTTTCTTCAAGTAATAGTCCTTTTTCTGTTTTTCTTTCTTTTCTGTTTTTTTCAGTCATAGTAAGTTTATTTTAATCATAAGCAATATTTGTAAAAAATAAATATATCTAAAATTATATTAATACATCTATAAAATATACTATTCTATTACTAAACAAACACATTGTACATAAAAACCATTTAAATACTTACTTTTGTAATCACAATTAATTTACTGAAGTACACAGGTACTAATTGAATAATTATTAAAATGAATACGTTTTTTTACAAATACATACACAGTAAATGAGTACCTAGAGTACCAGTAGTTCACAGCAAGGTGTACCATTCCCTGTGTGAATGCCTGAGTCATTCTCCAAGTGCGAAGACAGTGATTGGGTTCCCAGGCTGCTAGTAGTTGACAGCAGGATAAGTTTATAAGCACTTATGTGTCAGCACAGAGATTAAAAAAGAACATGCCTCTGTCAGGACGTTTGTAGGAATAGACACAGACTCACAGTATGATTCCAGACAGGCTAGACTATTCCCTGGAATTTAGCAGAAGAGACTCAGTAGTCTGGAAGGGGTTAAGGAAACAAATACATTCTACACATTTGACTATACCACTGCTTGTCTAAATGCCTGACTAATTCTCCAAGTGCATAAACAGTGACTGTGTTCTCATACTGCCAGTAGTTGACATCAGGGTAAGTTTATAAGCACTTATGTGTCACCAGAGAGATTAAATAAGCACATGCTTCTGTCAGGATGATTGTAGGAGTGGACACAGACTCACAATGTGATTCCAGACAGGCTAGACTATTACCTGGATTTTAGCAGAAGAGGCTCAGTATTCTGGAAATGGTTAGGGGGTCGCATATATTATACACATTTGACTGTACCACTGCTTCTCTGAATGTCTGACTCATTCTCCAAGTGCATAAACAGTGACTGGGTTCCAATACTGCTGGTAGTTGACATAAGGATAATTTTATAAGCATGTATGTGTCAGCAGAGAGATTAAATACGCACATGACTCTGTCAGGATGATTGTAGGAGTGGACACAGACTCAAAATATGATTCCAGAAAGGCAAGACTTTTCCCTGGACTTTAGCGGAGGAGACTCAGTAGTCTGGAAGGGGTTAGGTGACAGCATGCATTCTACACATTTGACTGTACCACTGCTTGTCTGAATGCCTAACTCATTCTCCAAGTGCAACGACAGTGACTGGGTTCTCCTACTGCTAGTAGTTGACAGCAGGATAAGTTTAAAAGGAATTATGTGTCTGCAGAGAGATTAAATAAGCACATGCTTCTGTCGGGATGATTGTAGGAGTGGACACAGACTCACAGTGTGATTTCAGACAGGCTAGACTGTTCCCTGGACTTTAGCAAGAGAGACTCAGTAGTCTGAAAGGGGTTAGGGGACCGAATACATTCGACACATTTGAGTATACCACTGCTTGTCTGAATGCCTGACTCCTTTTCCAAGTGCATAAACAGTGACTGGGTTCTCATACTGCTAGTAGTTGACAGAAGGATATATTTTTAAGCACTTATGTGTCAGCAGAGAGATTAAATAAGCACATGCTTCTGTCAGGATGATTGTAGGAATGGACACAGACTCACAGTGTGATACCAGACAGCCAAGACTATTTCCTGAACTTTAGCAGGAGAGATTCAATAGTCTGGAAGGGGTTAAGGGACCGCATACATTCTACACATTTGACTATACCACTGCTTGTGTGAATGCCTGACGCATTCTCCAAGTGCATAAACAGTGACTGGGTTATCATACTGCAAGTAGTTGACATCAGGATAACTTTATAAGCACTTATGTGTCAGCAGAGAGATAAAAGAAGCACATTCTTCTGTCAGGATGATTGTAGAAGTGGACACAGACTCACAGTGTGATTCCAGACAGGCAAAACTACTCCATGGATTTCTGCAGAAGAGACTCAGTAGTCTGGAAAGGTTTAGGTGACCACATGCATTCTACACATTTGACTGTCCCACTGCTTGTCTGAATGCCTGACTCATTCTCCAAGTTCATAAACAGTGACTGTGTTTTCATACTGCTAGTAGTGGACATAAGGATAACTTTATAAGCACTTATATGTCAGCAGAGAGATTAAATAAGCAGATGCTTCTATCAGCATGATTGTAGCAGTAGACACAGACTCACAGTGAAATTCCAGACAGGCAAGACTATTCCCTGGAAAATGGTGTCACATATTTAAACTATACCTCTGTAGACACGTATAAAAACTATTCTCATCATACCGTAACTCAACATATACATTTCCAATCTCAAATAAACACCAAAATGATGCACTATAATACCAATGTACATATGTACACATTAAAACAATCACTCATAATCAGCAATCCCTATTGCAAAAGACACATAATAATATACAAACTGTATATTAATCAAAATTTAAACACATTACAAAAAACTGTAATAAATATTTCTTCATTAGAAAATATATCACTAACTCCAAATTTTGGCACCACATTGAACACCTCACAAATTAATAACTCACCTTTCAAATTGATTTGTAGATTATCAAGTATCTGACTCACACGCCAGATTTTCTTATGCACCCAATCAATGTAGGGCACTGCTCTTAGCAAAACCCAAAAATTGCTAATTTTTCTTCTCATTCTGCACACATATACATGTAAATATCAAATCACATTGCTTCCCTGATTAATTCAAAGTCTAACACAGATTTCTATTAGTTATACATATCAACCCTTGCCAACTGACCTCTACCTGAACCAAAAATGCTTCTGGAACTTTTTGGAGTCACGTCTGGTCCGTGCACCGTAAGCGCAGAACCACGAATCCAGACGAGACCTCAAAAGTATATGACAAATAGTTTTTTTTTTCATAACACACTACTTTTAACTATACCAGTGACTTGGGAAATGTCACTGCAATTACACATTACTGGAATATTAATAAGAAATCAACATTTTAATGGCACATATTACTTCCAACCCTATCCCCATTCTCCTTAATGCCTTTTACCATAGTAACAGTTCATGGAACACTCAACTGAAGACACAGGTCACAAGTTCAGCACACAGTGTTGCAAATTCAAACAGCAAGTGTGCTTGACTTTCCAAAGTACAAGCTTATCTTATCTTATCAAACAATTTTTACTAACCAATAAGAAACATGTTTTTTAAACACAGAAACATGCACCCTAGTTTTCAGTGTATAATGTTCTCAATCAGCCAATCATTCCTCTTCTTTTTTAAAACAGCATCTTGTCCACCATTTTAGAAATGTCTTATTTTACAAACTGCCCAGGGGGGAGTAACATGGCGGCCGCCAGCTAAACGGCCATGACAACGTCTCACCTCGGGCTTCATGATGACGGTCTGAAGCCGGCAACTCAACTCCACGAATCACGAACCTGATGCTGCCAATGTGAAGTGGTGACCCAGTTTTCTGAAGCTATGGGGGCTTTATCCTTCTTTCCTCGGCGCCACGGAGTGTGCAACACGGTGTGCATTTTTGGGTGATTTTACCTCAGGCGAGCAGACCGTCTCGCTCCTCTGCCCCTGGGAGGCTGGCGACTGGCAGTGGGAGGAGGCAGTGTGGCTGCGGAGATGCCGGGACGCTGTCTGCTTCTGGCTCCGTGTTGCTGGGGGCAGAGACAGCACTGGTGCCGGTCTTTCCCTCGATTTCACTGTGAGGTTTGAGCGGCTGTGGGAAGGTATGGAGAAGGAAGCTCACTTGTGTCGGCTGCATGAGGGCAGGAGGGGGTATGTAGTGCTCCCACTCAGTCCAACAACCTGGCCCCCATCCAGCTCAACATATGGAGCCTACTCAGCAAACGAGGAGCCATTGAGTGCAGATATTTTCCCAGCTATGGAAAGGATGGGGGAAGCAAGAGAGGACTCCTTCTACTGTATGGAGGTTGGTGAGGTAGGAATAGAAGCTAAAGGGATCTCCTCCCCTCCCAAACTTGGTTGATACACACTGCGGCAGCTAGAGTCGCCAACTCTTCACAAAACATTGACATCACACAGCCCATTTGGACGCCCCAAAAATCCCCTACTATTTTAGAAACTACTGCAATAATCAAGCAGCGTAAGTGAGGGGTTATGACTGATGAGGCAGATTTAAAGGGGAGAGAGGTTCCCAAGGGTTAGGGGAGAGGGAGGACGAAGAAAAAATCGTCTCTAAAGGTGAAAATCACCCCCTCTTTGAAGACCTACTATAAAGTTATGTCCTCCTCAATTGCGGCCATCAGTGAGCCAGATAAATTAGCTACCCAAGAGGAGCTTCAGGGGGGTCCCTCCAAGCCCAAGACCAAGCCATCAGTTAATGACAAAAGGCAACATATAGCCCTCTCTCCAGCCCATACTCCATTCCCGTAGTGTAAACCGAGAGGACCCAAGCAGCAGACCCCTCTAGGTAAGCAAACAGGATGCCTTGACAGACAGGACAGACAGGGGGGCCAACAGTAACCTCGTCAGTAACTCCATCTGCTCCCCACTCGGCAGTGACTGTCTAACAGATATAATGTTCTCGAAATTCAAGACTCTCAAGACTGCGCAAATAAAACAGTACCTGAAACAGTAACTGGGGAAGTTGGGGAAGTTGATGCCCAAGGATCTATGCCTTGTTCATTGTCTGATATCTTACTCGCCATGAAGTAAGAGATGTCGAGTAGGTTTAAGATCTCAGAAACAAATCAGGCTGAGTTGGCCAGCAGATTTTCTGTGTCATTTGCAAACCAGGCAGCAATTCAATCATCTTGCGAGGTGTTAGCTCAGAAATTGGAGGAGGTTACTGCAAGGCCTGTTGTAATAGAGTTGGAGATCCCCATAATTAAGGAGGCCATACACTCCGCGTCACAGGACGTAGATAAACTGGCAGCACAGAATAAAGAACTTAAGGATGATCTAGAACGGCTGGAAAATCCACTCCAGGAAAAATAACCAGAGGCTCTTAAATATACCTACAGACATCTTCTAAGTGCATCCAGACTTCCCTTCACAATGCTTAAAGTATGGATTGTGGGACAAAGCTATATTTTCTAATGCAAAAGGTATGCGGAAAGTATTGACTAGCTTTGCAAAATGTAGACATTAAATGCATTGGACAGAGAGGATTAAAGTGGCACCAATTGATGCCATTGGTTAAATCCTTTTTGCATCTCCAACACCCTAACCTCATAATTGTGCACTGTGGTGGCAATGACCTAGGCACTTTGACTGGGGTAGGTCTGGAAATGCTAATGAAGGACACCTTTGCAGAATTGATGTTTCTTTTCTCCAAACTGCCTTTGACTACTCTAACATTTGCCAAAGACAGAAATGGTCCAATCAATTTTGTCCACAAATTGAGAAAGCTAGGAAACATGTCAATTAAGCTATTTCTGCTTATCTCAGAGATTATAGGATGGGATCCATTTACAACAACAATCTAAGTTTTAATATGGATGGCATCTACAGGAGAGATGGTGTACATTTCACAGATGAGGGTAATAGTGATTTTCTCAACAACTTTAGACTCTGCATAGGTACTTACTTATAGGTACCAAATCTCCCAATAAACACAAGGGCTCTTTTTAGAGCCACCCACGATCTAAACATATAAGCTAGATTTATATTGAAAAAATATTATTTTTTTTTTGCTTGGAGTCGCGCACCCAGCGAGTTTACACCAGGGGGCCGTGCTGGGAGTCGCTCACCCAGCATTTTCACACCAGGGGGCTGCGCTGAACGTCGCGCTGTAATCGCGACTCTAAATTTTTGCGTTAAAAAAGAAATTGGCTCCTACCACTAATTTCTTATTCGCCCTGGGGACCCCATTCCCCGGGGCCTATATACAACAATGGGGACCGTGGGTAGAACCCCAATGCCCTCACGGTCCCGCCGGCTCCCCGTGTCCTCCGGGAGCCAGCATTGCTTTTCCACACGGGGAGCTGCTAACATGCAGCTCCCTGTGTGGAAAAGCAACTCGCTTTGGAATTTGGAAGAGAGAGCAGGTTTCCCTGCTCTCTCTGTCAAAATCCAAAGCAGAGTTTGCTATGGTAGGCCACCCTGGGACACTGCAGGAGCGGTCCCCAGGGCCATCGAAGGCTCCAGGAGGGGGCCCGCGGCCCCCTCACAACAATTCAGAAGCCCCGGGGGGGGTTGGAGGTCCCTGGGGCTGTGGCGGGCCCTGAGCCCCTGCAAATACTTTAGAAAAGCCCCAGGGGTGGCAGTCCCTGTTGCTTGGGGGGCCTTGGAGGCCCCCCACCCATTAAAAAAAAAAAGCCCCAGGAGGTGGCAGTCCCCGGGGTTGCACATATATTTTTGAAATGGCCCCGGGACTTGGCCCAACCAGGGACTAATCAATAACGAAGCGCGGGAGCCCACGCTTCGTTTTTTTCATTTTCACGGCTGGATCCGCACACCCAGCACGCATCACAGCTTTTAAAAAAAATGCTTTTTTTGGTGCAGTAGGTCCTTGTGGTACCCCTAAAGCAGGCCTAGGCGGTCAGGGTGTTTCCACCCTGCCCCCTATTCTTGTTTTGTGCCTTCATTTTACTGTTGTTTCTGCCTCGCTTCTACCGAGGCACAAGATGGCTGCCAACAGTTCCTGCTTTGGAGTGTTGACAGCCAATTAGAATGCTGCTCATGATCGGCAGGGTGCACGGATCCTAATCTGCAGGGTGCGCAGATTCTGCGCGCCTCTAGATATCTATATTTTTTGTAATTTTGATTTTCTCAGCAACTACTGAACGAATTTACACCATTTAACAAAAAGGGTTCTTTCTGAACCAAGGGCTACCTTTTTGCCAAATTTGGTGTAATTCCATTCAGCAGTTCGGGCTGTAGCCGTGTCTAAAGTTTCCTATGGAAAATTGTGTGGAGAAAAGACGTTTGGGACCCCCCTTTTTTCTGGGCCCCTGTTGCCGAATCACCCCGAAACTTTTAATATAGGAGCGGACCAGAGCGGGCAATAAGTTTTGAAAATTTGTGAAGATTCGTAAATCGGCGCTAAAGTTATTGGGAATAGAATGTTGAGATTTTCCTATGGATAGTAGGTCCTAACTATATACATATCTTACAGTTTTGCTGGAGGGTTCGTGGATATATACATATCTATATATGTATATATATATTCACTGAAAAAACCATAGGTTATAGACCATATATAGTTAGGAATTAGCATTTAAAAAACCTTATTTTACTCACACAAAACCATTGAAATTCCATATATAGTTAGTTGCACTAACTATATATCGCGCACCCGCAATCCACTGCTGATGATGTCACATATTACATCATTCATGACATGGTCAGTGACATCACTGATGACATCACTGATGACATCTCAAATGACATCACTGATGACATCATCCAGTGACTGTGTGTTTCTGTAAAGTTTAAATATGTTTTACATATTGAAGAATGAGTAGATGTAGAAGTGTCTGGATGAAGGATTTAGTAGGTGCGTGACTGACTGTATGAGTGAGTGATTAAATGTGTCTCACTGAGTGCATGGGTTAGTGACTAAACTGTCTTAATTTGTGCATCATTATGTCTGTTGTTCTGTAAACTGCTGCATGTGTTGGTCAGTAGCTATATGAGTAACTATATGGGTTATTGATTGATTGCCCAAGTATTTGTATGGGAGACTGAGTGTGTGTGTGGCTGGCTGGGAGGTGTGTGACTCTGTGCAGATCAATGTGTACTTGTATCAATGATTGTATAAGAGAGTAAGTATGTGTTAGTATATGTTTCAAAATGTAAGGTGCTCTATGTTTAACTGTATAGATTAGAAAATGGAAGTGTGATTGATTATTTACAGGACTGACTAGGTGTGTGAGTAACTCCATGGATGAGTGACAGAGTGTGAGAGTCTGTATAGGTGTATGAGTGCATATGATAGTGTTGTAAAGATGAGTGATTGTATGTATGAATGATTGTATGGGTAAATGAGTGAATGTGTGTGTAAACATAGGAATCACTGAGTGCGTATGTAGTAACTAGTATTGGTGTGTCAATGGTTTCAAAAATTATACTCTGTATTTAACACTGGGTGTAACAGAGGTTATATTAAAGTGTGAGGAGATGCATTGTATTGTCACATGAATGATATCATCAGTGATGTGGTCATTGATGTCAAATGAGATGTCATCAGTGATGTCATCAGTGATGTCATTTGAGATGTCATCAGTGATGTCATTTGAGATGTTATCAGTGATGTCATTTGAGATGTCATCAGTGATGTCATCAGTGATGTCATTTGAGATGTCATCAGTGATGTCATCAGTGATGTCACTGACCATGTCATGAATGATGTAATATGTGACATCATCAGCAGTGGATTGCGGGTGCGCGATATATAGTTAGTGCAACTAACTATATATGGAATTTCAATGGTTTTGTGTGAGTAAAATAAGGTTTTTTAAATGCTAATTCCTAACTATATATGGTCTATAACCTATGGTTTTTTCAGTGAATTTCAATGGTTTTTTAATAGCAAATATCATAAGCTGTCGAATGTCAAGTACGTGGTAAGTGAAAACATTTTCATGTTTATGCACAATGATCTGCTTTGAATGGTGCCCCCCCCCCCCTCATTTCTATTAGGAGTACTCTCTCTTTGCACATAGTGAAGGGTAGTTAACGCAGGCCTTTGCCCCCGTTGTAATACGTCGTGCCTGCTTCTCTCTCCATTTGATTGATTGTTATCCAAGTATTTACTGTTTTAGAATTGGTTCTCTTTGGTTCATTCTCTATTTACAAACAAACACAGAGTCGCAATACTCTGTTTAGTCTTTGCAGATAACGAAAAATCGTGTAAAAAAAAAAAAGAAAAGGAATCGAGCAAAATCAGTAGGCCACTAATGGGATCTCTTTTTGACCTCGCTAAAATAGAAACATTAGGAACAACCCCTCATGACAAATACAAAACTAATGAGATGAACTGAACTCCACACAATGATGGCTGCAAAACAGCTCGGCTCCGCCACCCACCCCGCCCAAAATAACGATAAAGAGCGGCTGCGGAATGGGCACGACGGAGCTACGAAATGGTGCTGCTCTCATGCTAACCCCAGCTTCAGTCTGAAACATCCAGAAACACTGTAGACTACCAATTCGATCAGTTCCGGTAGCGCCCCAATGTAACCCGGTAGAGAAGAACTAGCCCTCCCCTCTTTGACTGATGGTTCTTGTTGCCTGTCCCTTCTGTTGTCATTTAACAGAACTATTTAGCCTGCTGAAAGGGGTTGTGTTCCGACCGCTGGTTGGTGGAGACATTTTGACTATATTCTGGACCTGCGTTGTCGCGTAATGCGTCATATGACGCGCCGCGTTAGCGCATCCGGAAGTCATCCGGGGCGCGCAGCGCGTAACGTAAGCATAACAAGTCATGTGACTTGTTAATAAAACTTTTCATTGGTTCATTTTACTTTTCTTATTCTAATGATGAAAGGCTTGGTCATATGACCTAAAAATTACGCTTTTTATTACTTCCGAACATTATTTTTTCTTAAATATATGTTATAATGTTCCAGGCTAACGTACTTTCCCGGAAAATTTACAACTGTCCTGCAAGTAAAATATATTCTTTTTTCGAGAAAAAGAGCGTTTCTTCGTCCCATGACGGAGCCGTTGAGCAAAAGAGGGTCGACCTGCTGTCTTAGTCGCCGATACGCCTGAATATGAGATTCTTATCGATCACTTTATGTTGCAGGAGTAGAAAACACAACAGCCCTTGACCATTTATCTTTACTGCGTTCCTTCGTATTATACCTTTTACCCTTCATGTAATTGGTCTGCTTTATTTCACTTGCCTTTTAATGATTCTAAAACAGTGACTATTATTAAAAACTTTACCAATGTATATACTAATACCATGTTTTCTTTTAAAAACCTTTATTGTGAAAATTTCATTATACAAATACGAGCCTATAACCACGTGGGCCGGCCACGGAGCAAACTGTAATCGTATATGATGAGTAGACATTTACACTGTAGAGGAACGTAACGGGCGGGCCATTAGGTTGCAAGAACTAAGGTGTCTAACAGTTACGGAATCGGTGGACGTACATTTTATAATTAAAATACGACAGGGCCAGTTACAATAAAATTATCTAGATATACATTTGCGGGCAAGTACCATGGGTGACGTTAATTCGAACTTTCAATAGTACAGTAAGCAAGAACACATCAGAACTTAATATCAATAGGGATGTTGAAATATTCAATCAATTCTCGTCCCCGCCCGCCATGTGCTTCAAAACTGCATACGTATCTCGTGATTTCAAGGTTCTGCAACCAGTACACAACAAGGAGTTACGAGTCCCATTTATTCCGGCGCCATTTTGGGCGAGGACGGGCAGGTCCAGGATATAGTCAAAATGTCTCTACCAACCATCGACTATGATGATGTTCATATGCTGTATTTATTAGAGTAACACTCATCTGTCCACATGAAATTAATTTGCCACAATCTAAACATGTCATTTTAATCTTTCCAAAGTTCTTCTAAATATTTGGGACCGTTTCCCTTGCCTCTGATGCTGTCAGTGCCACTTCTTTGATGAATGTACTAGCAGGTCAGGGGTTCTCCTCCAAATCTCTCTTTTATGCAGCACTATAATTAATTGGTGCCACCTCTCCATATGACGATGCATGGTATAGTTACCATAACTATATTTTTTTCCGGTTCCTCTGGAGAGTTCATCGTGGCAGATGAAGCGTGTAACGTACCGGGCATTTACCTTTTTTTGCATGTACAGGAAAGGAAAAAAAAATCGAGCGTCCGAGTTCTAAGGTGTCCCAGGGCCATTTTAGTGGACCAGGCCCAAATCCAAAGAACAGGCCGCCATTTTGAGAGTCCTGTTGCAGCCGCCTGTCGCTGTAGCATCAAGAGCAGCCGAAACTCAGCTGAATGGCAACTGAAACGGTAAAGGGGCGCCCCACTACAGCAGACGAGCCTCCACCTAGGAAGGCCCGTTCACGCCGCCTCCCCCCCCCCCCTTCGGGCACCCCACGCCGTTATTCGGAGCAGTATTGTAGGATGGCCACACCAGTGCGGCAACTTGCTAGACATCACCTCGGTGGTAACCGAATCTCAGCGCCTTGTGGTGTCTTCTATTCAGAAAACATTGTTATGCTGCCTTCGACCTATTCGCCGCAAGTGCGCACGCAACTCAGCTGCATAGCTTGCTAGACACCACCTCGGTGCTAACCGAATCTCAGCGCCTTGTGGTCTCTTCTATTCCAAAAATATTGTTGCGCTGCCTTTGGCCCCATTCGCACATCGGTCCGCTACTGCCGCCATCTCACAGGCCAACGGGGCGCCCCACGCCGACTTTCAGCATTGTAGGATGGCCACACCAGTGCACCTTACTAGACACCACCTCGGTGCCATCCGGATCTTGGAATCTCAGCGCCTTGTGGTGTCTTCTATTCAGAAAATATTCTTGCGCTACCTTTGCCCCATTCACACATCGGTCCGCTACTGACTCCATCTCACAGGCTAATGGGGCGCCCCACGCCGAGTTTCAGCATTGTAGGATGACCACACCAGTACAGCAACTTGCTAGACATCACCTCGGTGCCATCCGGATCTCGGCGCCCCACTGCAGATGAAGTGCCTCTCAACTATGAAACCACCACGGTGACATCCGGATCTTGGCGCCTTGTGCTGGTTCCGGCCTATTCACACATCGGTCCGCTACTGACGCCATCTCACAGGCCAACGGGGCGCCCCACGCCGACTTTCAACATTGTAGTATGGCCACACCAGTGCGGCAACTTACTAGACACCACCTCGGTGCCATCCGGATCTTGGCGCGGTGTGCTGCCTTCGGCCTATTCGCACATCGGTCCGCTACTGACGCAAACTCACAGGCCAACGGGGCGCCCCACGCCGACTTTCAGCATTGTAGGATGGCCACACCAGTGCTGCAACTTGCTGGACACCACCTTGGTGCCATCCGGATCTTCGCGCGTTGTGTTGCCTTCGGCCTATTCGCACATCGGTCCGCTACTGACGCCGCCTCACGTGCCAACGTATTTTCTCCGCATTTTATACCCTATGCCGCATAACAGGTCATGTGACTTGTTTATAAAACTTTTCATTGGTTCATTTTACTTTTGGTTTCCTAATGATGGAAGGCTTGATCATATGACCTAAAAACAACACTTTTCATTGGATGAAAACTTTTTTTTTTTCCCAAACGATGAAAGCCCCACCTTGTTTCTGGATGTTGCAGACTGAAGCTGGCGTCAGCATGAGAGCACCACCATCTCGTAGCTCCGTCGTGGTCATTCCGCGAGCAATCATGGCAGCCGCTCCCCACCAGAAGCCTACAGGAGTCGGGGGCCCCCAAAACTTTTGATGAATCCTCAAGGCGGAGGGGACGCTTTCGAGAATGGGGTCCAAGACCTAGCAGACAAGCGTCCGATTTCCAAGGTGTCCCAGGGCCATTTCAGTGGACCAGGCCCAAAAAGGAAACAGCCTGCTGCCATTTTGAGAGTCCTGTGACAGCCGCCTATCGCTGCACCGCAAGAGTGGGCGCAACTCAGCTGAATTGCGGCTTTTGACACAGTGGACCAAAAGCGGACGGAATGGCAACTGAAACGGTAAAGGGGCGCCCCACTACAACAGAAAAGACTCCACCTGGAGAGGCCTGTTCACGCCGCCTCCCCCGGGGCGCCCCACGCCGTTATTCGGAGCAGCATTGTAGGATACCAAAACCAGTGCGGCAACTTACTGGACATCACCTTGGTGCCATCGTTCTGCTGCCTTGGAACTATTCGCACAACAGTTTGCTACTGATGACCCACCCCCCGCGACGCCCCACGCCAGAAATCTGGACGTTGTGCTGCGTTGGGACTATTCGCACAGCCGACCGCTACTTCGTTGTTTTTCCCTAAAAATGTTTATATGTTATTACTGTTTTTGTTTTCTTGTATATATTTATAAGTTATTAAAGTTTTATAATCTTACTACTTTGTTGGAGTGCTATATATTTTTAATGTGACACATAATTGTAAAAACTTTGATGTACAAAGAGTCATCCCTGGAATCTTCCGCTTCAGGCTCGGTCCCCTCCCCAATCACAATACAGGATGGTTTTCAGATAATAGGAACGCATCTGCTGTGACGGATCTCATCGAGTGTGGGCCTTGATCTACTATAACTCCTTTGAAGAGGGGTGATTCTTTACAGCTGGGGCCATAAACTACATCTGCAGGGCTAGCTGATACCCTGGGACCGGCCTGGACAATCGGACACAGAGTAAAAGGAGTGTCAGAGGGTGCGGTAGTGAATAGGGCGAAAGGGAGGTGTCGGGCGGGCACAGGGTGTGATTCTCAGGGAAGAGCAGCCCAGATGGGGGGTGGTTTATTACCCATGCATAAGACAGAGAGCGGGGGTGACCACTGCCTGGGGGAGATGCTTGCGAGGGTGGGGAGCCATGCTAAGGATCGACAGCGTGCACAGAGTGGGTCTGGTCAAGGCATCTAAAATGACTGCCGTGCACGACAAAAGTGTGGCATTTGAAAAAAGGCAAGATGGCGCAGACAATGTTTTTCAACACTTCCTGATTTCCTTCGAATCGAACGTTAACAGACGTTGGGGCATATTACCAAAGTTAAGCGATATTTATCCCTAACGATGCTTAGCAACGATTTTTTTACTGCTAAGCATCGTCAGAAATTATCGCAGATAAACCTTGCTATTATCAAGGTTTATCGCAAATACGATAAAAAACGACCGCAATGCATGAATATCGCTGAAAACTCAGCGATATTCATGCATTACCGAGCTAATGCTCTTAGCCATGTTATCCACCTCCCATTGGATAACATGGCTAAGAACTGCTCAGGGCAGGTGCTAGCTTTTGGAGATATTTGCGCTTATCGCGAATATTTCCAAAAGTTGATAATAGGAGATAGCGATGTTAGCGACTGTTTCCAGTCGCTAACATCTTGGCATGCCCACTTTGCATGTCATTAGTGATAAATATCACTCACATGCAAAGTGGGGCCCAAGATGGTCGCTATCTCCTACTAGCCGTCGCTAACTGGTGTTAGCAACAGCTAGGTAATACAGATATAATTTTATCTCCGCGAAGCGGAGCGCTGTTACAGATATATATCTTGTTTTTGAACGTTAATTTCTCAAAATCCACTGAAGCACATATATTGAGACCTAGCAAAGGCACATCGAGCTACCAGTCCCTACAATTTTGCCAAGTTTCGTGCAAATCCATTCAGCCGTTCGATTATTATTATTATTATTTTTTTTGCCCCGCGGGGCCCTTTTAAAACCTCCACATCAAACCTAAGAGGTCAAGGAGGATCTACTATGCCCACTTATGGTCATTTGCCCCTTCGCTTTGGCCTCCTCTTGTCTCTCGATCCTACCGAGAGACAAGATGGCGGCCGCTACGGACTGTTTGCAATGTTTACAGATGCCGGAGAACCAATCAGCTTCGCAAACCTCCGTTACGCGAAGCGGAGCGCTGTTACAGATATATATCTTTTTTGAACGTTAATTTCTCAAAATCCACTGGAGCACATATATTGAGACCTAGCAAAGGCACATCGGGCTACCAGTCCCTAATATTTTACCAAGTTTCGTGCAAATCCATTCAGCCGTTCGATTATTATTATTATTTTCTTTTTTTTGCCCCGCGGGGCCCTTTTAAAACCTCCACATCAAACCTAGGGGGTCAGCGAGGATCTACTATGCCCCCTTATGGTCATTTGCCCCTTCGCTTTGGCCTCCTCTTGTCTCTCAATCCTACCGAGAGACAAGATGGCGGCCGCTACGGACTGTTTGGAATGTTCACAGACGCCGGAGAACCAATCAGCTTCGCTTCACAAAGCTCCGTACCGCGAAAAGTCCGCGAACCGGAGCGCTGCCCGGTCCGCTGTTACAGATATATATCTTTTTTTGAACGTTAATTTCTCAAAATCCACTGGAGCACATATATTGAGACCTAGCAAAGGCACATCGGGCTACCAGTCCCTACAATTTTGCCAAGTTTCGTGCAAATCCATTCAGCCGTTCGGGCTAAAAGTGAGGCCAACCGCCCTATGGAAAACTCAATGTTAAAAACACGTTTTTGGACCCCCCTTGTTTCTCGGCCCCCCCTTGACGAACCCCCCCCAAATTTTCAAGGGCTGCTCAGAAACAAAATGTGCCATTTTCCTGAAAATTTCAGCCAATTCCGTCCACAAACGCCAAAGTTATTAGACATAGAATTTTCAAAAATCCCATAGAGAAAAAATCCTAACTATATATACCTACTGGCGACCGCCAGTAGGTAATTCACAGAAAAAACATAGGTTTCAGGGGTGTTATAGTTAGCTGGACATTTTACTTGTACAAAACTATAGAAATTCCTCCGTTATGGTTAGTTCTGCTAACTATAACTCGCGGACCCGCAATGCACTGCTGATGATGTCACATATTACATCATTCATGACATGGTCAGTGACATCACTGATGACATCTCAAATGACATCACTGATGACATCATCCAGTGAATGTGGTTTAGTTGGACATTTAAATGTGTATTTTATATATATATATATTCACTGAAAAAACCATAGGTTTCACACCAGTTATAGTTAGCTAAACATTTTACTCATACAAAACCAATAAAATTCCCACATTATAGTTAGTTGGACTCACTATAACTCGCGCGCCTGCAATCCACTGCTGATGATGTCACATATTACATCATTCATGACATGGTCAGTGACATCACTGATGACATCACTGATTACATCTCAAATGACATCACTGATGACATCACTGATGGCATCATCCAGTGTCTGTGTGTTTCTGTAAAGTTAAAATATGTTTAACATATTGAAGAATGAGTGTATATATGAGTGTCTGGATAAAGGATTTAGTAGGTGCGTGTCTGACTGTATGAGTGGGTGATTAAATGTGTCTTACTGAATGCATGGGTTAGTGACTAAACTGTCTGAATGTGTGCATCAGTATGTCTGTTGTTGTGCAAGCTGCTGCATGTGTTGATCAATAGCTATATGAGTGGCTATATGGGTTATTGATTGGTTGCCAAAGTATTTATATATGAGTCAGAGTGTGTGTGTGGGTGGCTGGGAGGTGTGTGTCTCTCTGCATAGATGTGTGAGCAGTTGATTCACCAGGTATATGGGTTCAAGAGTGCATATGGAAACAGTTGTATGTGCGGTTGACTGTGTGCATGGCTGTGTTGAAGAGTGAATGGATATCTCAGTGCTACATGTCCAAGTAAGTAGATATGTAAAACACAGTGCATGTGAGAGTTGGCATATATCAATGACTATACATGGGAGCCTGTGATTGCGTAAGTGGCTTTATGGATCAATGTGTAGTTGTATCAGTGTTTGTAAAAGAGAGTAAGTATGTGTTAGTATATGTTTAAATAAGTAAGGTTATGTGTGTATAACTGTATAGATGAGGAAATGGGAGTGTCATTGATTCTTTGCATAACTGACTAGGTTTGTGAGTAACTTCATGCATGAGTGGCACTGTGTGAGTGTCTGTATAGGTGTATGAGTGCATATGATAGTGTTGTATTGATGAGTGTCTGTATGTATGAGTGATTGTATGGGTGAATGAGTGGATGTGTGTGTAGACTTAGGAATCAGTGTGTGTGTATGTAGTAAATGGTATTGGTGTGTCAATGGTTTCAGGAATGGTAGTCTGTATTCAACACTGGATGTATCAAAGGTTAGATTAGAGTGTGAGGAGGTGCATTATATTATCACATGGACGATGTCATCAGTGATGTCATCATTGATGTCATTTGAGATGTCATCCATGATGTCATCAGTGATGTCACTGACCATGTCATGAATGATGTAATATGTGACATCATCAGCAGTGGATTGCGGGCGCGCGAGTTATAGTGAGTCCAACTAACTATAACGTGGGAATTTCAATGGTTTTGTATGAGTAAAATGTTCAGCTAACTATAACTGGTGTGAAACCTATGGTTTTTCCAGTGAATTTCAAAGGTTTTTTAAATGCTAATTCCTAACTATAACGAGTGTTAAACCTATGGTTTTTTCAGTGAATTTCAAAGGTTTTTTAAATGCTAATTCCTAACTATAACGTTTGTGAAACCCATGTTTTTTTCAGTGAATTTCATAGTTTTTTTACAAGGTAATTCCTTTGTATATTGACTTTGTAACCTACGTTTCTTTTTATTTTATTTATTAGCTGTTTTTTACAACTAATAATTATAATGTATATATTTTTTTTAATCATTTTTTTCTGGTGCGCTTAGGGTGCGCGCACCGATATGCTTACCCGTATCATTTTGACTTGGAGCGCTCAGGGTGCGCGCACCGGTAAGCTTACCCGTATCATTTTGACTTGGAGCGCTCAGGGTGCGCGCACCGGTAAGCTCTCCCTAGAGCGCAGCAAGAGCGCTATTTCTGCATTCGTAAAAAAAAAATATGTATGAAAACTAAATAATAATGCAAGACATTCTGTACCATAGTTATAAAGCAGTATTTTTGATTTTCCGAGTGAAAATGATTTTGCATTTCCGTAAAGCTACCAAAACGTCACTCAGGCGCGCCGCGTAAGCACTCCCGGAAGCGCCTACATTCGCGCCGCGTAAGCGCCCCCGGAAGCGCCTACGTTCGCGCCGCGGGAGCGCCCCCGGAAGCGCTCCGGTGCGCGTGGCATAAGCGCGTCAAGTCATGTGACCTTAAAATAACAATTTTCATTGGTTGCTAACAGATTTTTTTTCCAAAGAATGAAAACCCCACCCTTTTCCTTCACTTCTTCTTTCACTTTGGTGAGAGCAAGACCTCTTTTTTTCTCTCCTTATAATCTGTGGATACAATGGCTGCCAGAGCATCCAGCAGCAGTGAGGAGTCAGATGGATTCATAGATGAAGAGCCTCCTCAGCCGAAGGTGAAAGAACATTTCATCTGGAAATTTTTTGATATTCCTGAGGGACATAAAAAAGTAAATGCTCCAAAGGTGGAGTGTAAGATCTGCCATACTGTACTTTCCCGAGGAGACCCCAGAAGGAAGTACAGTTTTGGTAATTCTACCATGATTCGCCACGTGCAGAGAAGGCATCCCCAGAACTATGCCCGGGAGAGTGTCAGGGCTCTGGCACAAGAGGCTCCAAGAGATGGTGCCTCTACTTCAACTGGAGGAGCAACTGCGTCGGTGAGGGGGCGATCAGAGGAGCTGATCCCAAATATTCAGCCTATTTTTAATGAGCCTCCATCAAATGCAAACATTGTGATGCCCTACTTTTTTACGGGGAACAAAGTATTTTGATCATTGCTCGAGCATTGGAGAACCACCGCTCCCCAGCCCTAATTTGGATTTTTTTTTTTGCTCCTGTTGAGCAGTTTGCCATTCCCTGTTTTTGTTTTTGTTGAAAAAAAAGAAAAAAGAAGAAGAAAAAAAAGTTCTTTTTAGAACTACCTCCAATTCTCAAAAAAGAGCTGTATTCTTAAAAAAAATAAAAAAGAGTAACTGAAGTGGAGTGCAGTGAGAGAGGAGAGGAAAATGAGTGAGAAAGCAAAGAAAGGGATGAGAGGGGAAGGGAAGTGAAGTAGGGGGACTGGAAGAAGGTGAGTGTGAAAGGTGAGTGAGGAGAAGGAGAGTGAACATGGGGAATGAGGATAAGTGAAGAAAATGTAGTAAAGGAACGGGGGTATGGAAGGGTAAGAAAAGAGCAGTGATGTTTAGGAAAGAGTGGAGATACAGACTGGATAAAGGGAAGTGAGTGTGAGACAAGGTGAGTAAGGGAGTAAAGAGAAGAGAAAGTGAAAGAAAAAGTGAGAGTAGAAGACTGAGGGCCTCATTTATGAGGCCATGCGTCACTTTTACGCCGCTGGTGCGTCACTTTTTCTGACGCACCAGTGATGTAAAAAAAGGGCCTTGTTGAGTCATATTTACAAAGTGACGCATCTAGGTAGATGTGTCACTTTGTAAAACCCTGCGCCATATTATACCTGCGCCAGGTATAATGTATGCAAAGGGGGCATATTGACGCAAGGAAGGGTCGTAGAAGTGACGCAGTGAAATCTATGAGATTTCACTGCGCCACTTTTAGGACGCCGTTGCGACAAAATCTTGCGCCTGCCTCACAGCAGGCGTATGACTGACGCAGGCCCTTTCACATGGGGCTTGCGCCATATGAAAGGATGCATTGCTGGAGTTGCTTCACTTTTGTGACACACTTCAGCAATGCGTCACTTTTGCGCTTACAGATACGTCAGAAATAGTGACGTATCTGTAACTCCTTGCGACATGATGCGTCATACATTAAATATGACGCATCAGGAATGTCTTAAGGACAGCGCACTGAGAAGTGATACATCGCTGCTTTCACGCAGCGATGCGTCATTTCTCATAAATAAGGCCCTGAGTGAGAGAGGAGAGAAACATAAGTGAGGGAGTGTGGCTGTGTTATAGGGAGTGAGTATGATAGAAGAGGAGTGACAGACTAAGGGGTCAGAGAGAATGAGGCTAACAGAGAGAGAAAAAGGGAAGGGGAGTGTAGAACATTGCGCAGGAGTCTTGTAAATATGCCCCTCTTTATCTTATATTCCATCTCAATTGATACCATTACTGAAATACTTTATGCATCTCCCACACCATTTCATATGGTTTTCTATTTGCTATTCCTATCCCTCTCCATACATTCACTGCTTCCACCCATGCTAAAGGTGGCACAAGGCGCTTCAAAAAAAGGAGCATATTTACAAGTCCAATGAAACCATTACACAATTTCTAAACCAGCATTGAATCCAAGCATAAAAAACAATTTATAAAGAAGTCTACCTTATCAACACAGAGCTAACATTATGGAAAATGTTAAAAATATAGGGCCAGATGTAGGTCGGTCGGTAACGGCCGAAAATCTGTATTTTCGGCCGTTACCGACCGGTATTACAGATTTGACATGTAGGAGCACAATTTTACAGAATCGGTAAATTTACCGATTCGGTAAATTTACCGATTCTGTAAAATAACGAATCGGTATTTTTACCGATTCGGTAAATCTCAGATGTAGGTGGGACTCTTCAGAGTCCCAAAGGCCCTACAAATTCGGTATTTTAACACCCAATCCAATTGGGTGTTAAAATACCGAATTCAGGTGTGCATGCACATGTGTGCATGCACACCTAGCCATGTGACAGACAGACATGCCCTTAGGGCATGTCTGTGTGCCACATGGCGCACATGCCTATTTTTGGGGTGCCAGAGGGTGTCAAAGTGACACCCCCTGCACCCTTGCTAAAATCGGTAATTACCGATTCTGTAATTACAGAATCGGTATTGCCCATTGATTCCTATGGGCTTCACAGCCCATAGGAATCAATGGGAAATACCGATTCGGTATTTCCAGATTCAGTAAATACCGAATCTTAAAGATTCGGTATTTACACATCTGGAAATACCTACATCTCCCCCCTTCATATTTACCACTTCTTAAATACCGAATCGGTAAAATTCGGTATTTAAGAAGTGGTAAATAGGAATTACCTACATCGGGCCCATAATTCCTTAATTCACACAGACACTCACTGTGATACTTGTCAAAAATCTTTAAGCTCTCTATCTTTATCAAAAGAATCATTACTCACCTTTAAAAATGCTTTGAAAGATGTAGAACAGTGTCAGTCACACTCAACAGATTTTCTTAAGCAGAATCTCTGAACAATGCTTCCTTCACTGGAGCCTTTCAATAATGGCACAGATTCTTACTCATTTCAGACCCATATTCTTGTACACAGCCAATAAAAATTGTTCCCACACAAATTCAAAACCAAACTGCTCATTTTAATTGGTTGTACATTTCAAGGCTTTGAAACTCACATAACATTCACCCATCCCCCCAGTGCTCATTCACCAAGTAACCATGGTAACTCCCTCTTAAACCAGCACACAGTTCACAAGTTCATCATACTATGTTGCAAAAAAATCCATCAAGGCTGTTTGACCTCATAATCTACTAGCTAATGAAATGCAATGTTTCTTTAAATGACTTTTTCTCAACGATTGAAATGACTTCTTACAAAAAAAAAGCATGCACCCTAATTTTAAGTGGAGATTTTTAACAAAGCTCCAATCATTTCTAGTTATTCATCTGCACTGATTCTCAACCACTTTTTTTCATAATCGAACTGCCATTTCATTTCCACAACTCATCTGACTAGAAGCACATTTACCTTCAAAATGACAAAAGTCTGGTTTGTGGGTCATAGCTATGTCCACTGGAGTAAAAAATACGCAGCTAACAGAGGTACTTACAATCTTGATTTACCAAATGTGGACATTATATGGATTGAACAGAGAGGATTGAGGAGTCACCAATTGATACCATTGGTAAAATCCTTTATGCATTTACCACACCCTGACCTTATAATTGTGTACTGTGGTGGAAATGACTTAGGCACTTTGACTGGGGTAGGTCTGGAAATGCTTTTAAAGGACATCTTTGGGCAATTGATGTCACTTTTTCCAAAAACTGCCTTGGTATTTTCTAATATATGCCAAAGGCAAAAATGGAACTGGTCCAACCAATTTTGTCCACAGATTGAGAAAGCAAGGAAACATGTAAATAAATCTGTTTCTGCTTACCTCTGAGACTATGGTATGGGTTCCATTTACCACAACAACTTGCGTTACAACATGCAAGACATCTATAGGAGAGATGGTGTGCATTTTACAGATGAGGGGAATAGAGTTTTCCTCTTGAATATAAAACTCTGCATTGGTACCTACTTGTAGGTACAAAAAACACCCACTTAATACAACAGCTCTTTTCAGAGCTAACTTACCTCTAAACACTCTACATTATTTTTTAACTCTATTTTTTTACACTGTTTTTCCCCATGGTGCGCTCAGGGTGCACGTACCGGAGAGCGCACCTGGGAGCGCACCCAGCGCTCACCCCGCAAAAATTCCAAAAATAAATAAATAGTTTTTTTGCCCTTCAGGGTCCTTCAAGGCCTCCCTCAGAAAACCTAGGGGGTCAGGGGGTGTCTACCCTGCCCCCTTTTAATCATTTCCCCCTTTTTATTGTCAACTCTTGTGTCTCGATTCTACCGAGACACAAGATGGCGGACTCTCTGGACTGTTTAGAATGTTGACAGACACCCGACAGCCAATCAGCTTTCCGCTCGCACACTCCCGTAGCGCGCCGGGTGCGCTTCCCGGTACGCACACCGGTGAGCGCTCGGAGCGCGCCTATAGATATATATGTGTTTTTTAAGTTAATAAAAAAAAAAACGCTAGAGCAATTTTCAGAAAATATAGCAAAGGCACATCTGCGTACCAGTCCCTACAATTTTGCCAAGTTTGGCGTAATTCCGTTCAGCGGTTCGGGCTGTAGACTTGTCAGACCGTCCTGTGGAAATTAACATGGGAAAACACGTTTTGGGACCCACCTTTTTTCTCAGCCCAAACTTCACGAATCCCCCCGAAACTTTCAGGGAAGGAGTGCAGCGGAGCTGGCCACAATTTTGGAAAATTACACACAAATTCCTCAAGCGGCGCCTGAGTTATTACCAATAGAATGTTGCGGATTTCCTATGGTAGCCAATCCTAACTATAACTACCTACTGGCGACTGCCAGTAGGTAATATATATATATATATATATATATATATATATATAATATATATATATATATATATATATATATATATATATATATATATATATATATATATATATATATATATATATATATATATATATATTACCTACTGGCGGTCGCCAGTAGGTATATATAGTTAGGATTTTTTCTCTATGGGATTTTTGAAAATTCTATGTCTAATAACTTTGGCGTTTGTGGACGGAATTGGCTGAAATTTTCTGGAAAATGGAACATTTTGTTTCTGAGCAGCCCCTGGAAATTTGGGGGGGGTTCGTCCAGGGGGGGTCGAGAAAAAAGGGGGGTCCCAAAACGTGTTTTTAACATTGAGTTTTCCATAGGGCGGTTGGCCTCACTTTTAGCCCGAACGGCTGAATGGATTTGCATGAAACTTGTCAAAATTGTAGGGACTGGTAGCCCGATGTGCCTTTTGTAGGTCTCAATATATGTGCTCCAGTGGATTTTGAGAAATTAACGTTTAAAAAAAGATATATATCTGTAAGCGCGCTCTGGGCAGCGCTCCGGTCCGCGGACCTTAAGCGTACCGGAACTTCGCGTAGCGCAGCTGATTGGCTCTCCGGTGTCTGTCAACATTCTAAACAGTCCGGAGCGGCCGCCATCTTGTCTCTCGGTAGGATTGAGAGACAAGAGGAGGCCAAAACAAAGGGGGAAATAACCATAAGGGGGCATACTAGATCCTCCCTGACCCCCTAGGTTTAATGTGGAGGTTTTAAAAGGGCCCCGCGGGGCAAAAAAACCAAAAAAAATTTTTGTTTTTTTTGCGTGGGTAGCGCCCGGTCCGCGAACCGGGAAGCGTTCTGGGCAGCGTACTGCAATGAAAAATGAATGATAGACTTTTCAAATACTGTATGTTAATTGATTGTTGGTTTTGTTGATTATTTTTTATTTTTTTTTATTTTTTAAGCAATTATTTATTATTGTGATTGTGTTTCAAAATGTAATAACATTTCTAACATTTCACTGTCTGAAATGTCGTCATTTTCATTGAACATAGCTTGTAATCTATGAGGGTGTAAAATGTCCTCATTTTGAAGGAGGTCATCCACTGCTTGCACACATTGCATTAGTTCTTGGTCCCAAGTTTCATCCATAAATTCTATATAATTTGGATCAATTAATTCTTGGCTGCTCTCTTGCAGGACAATTTGAAATGAAACTTTCTGTTCGCCTTCCAGGTTGCCTGAAATTTGGATAAAAAAAATATATATTAGTAGAGATAGGGCACTGTTGGGATTAATTTTAGATAGGCATTTTTTAACAGAGAATTTATATTTGGGCAGTGTATAGTATCAGAGTGGAAGTAGGAATATAAAAAAGTGTATGTGATTTAACGTAAGTAAATTCATAATTATAAAAGAGAAGCCTAACTCCATCCATAACTATAACAGAGAAGTCTATCTAAATCTATAACTACTACAGAGGGATAGTATATAACTATCAGAAAAAGTTTACCATATTAACTTATAGTGCACAATATAGTTCAGTTTTTAAAATAACAACTTACCTTTAGAAAGAAGTTGAAGTGATTAGTGAAAATCCAATTGAAATGTACACCAGGAAGTAGTAGTCAAAATGGCTGTGTTTCATTCTCTTCTTTTATATATATTCAGGTACATAACCAATCAAATGTCAGGTAAAAAAAGTAGAAAATGAAAGTAACATTTTAATTGGTTGTCAATTCCAACACTTCAGATGTGTTTTGAGAAGTAATTTACCTCAGGGTATTTAGAGAGGTCTACAGGCTAAATGGCTAAATGGAATTCCAATCAAATTTGTGAAAATGGTAGGGATTGGTATGTAGTATGAGCTAATCTATATTTGGTGAAATTGTCTCCAGTGGCTTTTCTGTAAACTACTTTCCCACCTTTTTTGATGGTGCGCTTCCCAGGGAGCGACCCGGTACGCGAACCGTTGAGCGCCCCGGTTCGCGAACCTTAAGCGTTACGGGAGTCCACCATTTTGTGTTTCGGTCGAATTAAGATACAAAATGGAGGGCAAATAATGTTCAGAATGGGTAGAAGGGGGCACGGTAGACTTATCTTGACCCCCTAGGTTTTGTGAGGGTGGCTGAGGAGGCTTATATGTGCGAAAAAAAAACATTTTTTTAAAAAATTTTGCGAGGTTAGCTCCCGGTTCGCGTACCGGGTAGCGCCCCAGGGAGCGTACTTTTTTGAAAATTAGTGAAAAATGTTACAGTAAAATAATAATTGTGAGTGATCAGATGTAGGGTAGCTCTGAGAAGAGCTTTTGGGTTTATGGTACATTTAGGTACTTATAAGTAGGTACCAATGCACAGTCTTAAATTCAGAGTGAAAATTCTGTTGCCCTCATCTGAGAAGTGAACTCCATCTCCTCTGTAGATATCTTGCATGTAGTAACGCAAGTTATTGTTGTACATGGAGCCCATTCCATGGTCTCTCATGTAAGCTGAAACAGATTTGTTTACATGCTTCCTCGACTTCTCAATTTGTGGACAAAATTGGTTTGACCACCTCCATTTCTGTCTTTGGCATATATTTGAATATACCAAGGCAGTCTGAGGAAAAAGTGCCATTAATTGCTCAAAGGTGTCCTTTAAAAGCATTTCCAGACCTACCCCAGTCAAAGTGCCCAAATCATTACCTCCACAGTGCACAATTAACAGGTCAGGTTTGGGCAAATGCATAAAGGTTTTCACCAATGGTATCAATTGGTGACATTTTAATCCTCTGTGGCCAAACCACTTAATTTCCACATCTTGTAAATTGAGGTTAGGTAATTTTCTGTTCTCAGCATACCTGTGAGCCCAGTGGATATAACTATGTCCAACAATCCAGACAGAAAACATGGTGAGAGAAGGTTCTCCTGCAGTCAGATGAAGTGTGGCAATGAAATGGCAGTTGAAAAAATGAGAGTTTAAAATGAAAAAAACTGTGGAGTTTCTGTGTTCATGAAGCAGTAACAGTGATTGGTGGATTTTGATTGCTGAAAACAGAAAGTTAGGGTGCATGGATGAGTTATTTGAAAGATGTATTTTGAATGGTCGATAAAAAATCATTAAATGAAAGAATGCACTGGATATGCAGGTGCACTGAGAGTTCAGAGTTCAATTGCAACATTGTTGTGTGAACTTGCAAACACCAGAGGTCTTCCAAGAGGTGGTTGCCATGCAGAAAAGGCATGAAATGGCAGAGGGGGAAGGGTTTTCATTTGAAAAAAAGTGAGGGAAGAGTTTTGATTGGGTGACATGAGAGATATGTGTGAAGAATTACAGCATTTCTGTGCTTTTGATAGCTGCAGACTCTGGAGTGCATACCTTTTGCTCTGCTGAAGACAAATTGGTGTGTTTCTGAGACTGTTTTCAAACTCAAAGTATTTGCTAAGGTGAGAAAATATTTCTTTAATTTAGATAGAGAATAGTGTGCTTTAAGGAGAAAATTATGAATTATGTGGCGCAAATTGCTTGTAAATATGCTCCCACCTGTGCATGGAAAATTTAGATTTTGAATGTTTGTGTTACATAGCCATGTTAAAAGTGATACAAACATGCTGCAAAGGCAATCAAAAAACGCTTTTATGTGTCTTAAGGACATTTTAAGTAATTTTCCCATGTGCAGTGTTTTGAAATTATGATTTGAAAATCGTTTTTGGGGAAAAGGAATTGTTTTTAAATTTATGACAAGGACATAATGGTGTATGCTTCTTTATAAGGCAATTGACTGTCCCTGATGTTATTTTTCCCATTTTAATGTAAGACCTTTCTCTGTGGCGCAAATTGCTTGTAAATATGCTCCCACCTGTGCATGGCAAATTTACTTTCATGTGTCTTAAGGACATTTTAAGTAATTTCCCTGTGGGCAGTGTTTTCAAATTATGAATTGAAAATCGTTTTTGAGGTAAAGGAATGTTGTTAAAATTTATGTGCGCCATATGCCCCCAAATTTCTTTTTCAGGGGTGCAGCAGGGTGTTCTTGAGACAACCCTGCACCTTTGGAAAAATTCCTAATTTGCGATGAGCTAATTGCTAATCGCAAATTGCACCTTCATTCATATGGGCATCCTGGCCCATGGAAATGAATGGGTAATTTGCAATTAGCAATTTGCTCATTGCAAATTTGGAATGGTAAAGAATCGCTATTTATTCCTTAAAATTCGCTATTTAGGAAATGCAAAATAGTTTGATGGTACATATGGCGGTTGATGTCTAACAAGATAAGAAGCTTAGGGATACATTTATGATGACTGGCGCAATGAAGTGGACATTACTTACTTCATTGGTAGAGCTTTACATGTATTATGTCCTCTGTATTCTTCATCAAGCGTAACTTTAATCTGCAATCCTGAGTAGGCCTCACCTTAAACAAACCTCTGGATAGGCCACACCTTATCGTCATCCTGAATTAATCATTTAAAATGCTAGGGACACATTTATGATAGGTGTATGCCTCTTTTGCGCCACTTACAAAACACTGTCCACGGGGAAATGACTTAAAATGTCCTTAAGACACATGAATGTGTTTTTTTAAAGCGTTTGCAATTTTTTTGGGTCACTTTTAACATGGCTATGTGACTCAAACAGTCAAAATCTAAATTCACCATGCACAGGTGGGAGCATATTTACAAGGAATGTGCTCCATGGGGAAAGGTCTTATAATGTAATATGGGAAAAATGACATCAGAGACAGTGAAATGCCTTATAGAGAAGCATACACCATTATGTCCTAGTCATAAATTTGCAAACCATTCCTTTTCCCCAAAAACGATTTTCAAATCATAATTTGAAAACACTGCACATGTGGAAATGACATAAAATGTCCTTAAATCAAAATTTGCTATTCCTTATTTTGCGATTGCACTGAAGGATTTGCAAATTTTGCGATTCCTTAAAAGCAATGTATCAAACAAAAAATATGTAAAAAATGACATTAAGGATTTGGAAACTACCACCAACTTCTAGTTTGTGGTAATTTGCGAATTCTTTTCAAAAAGCATTTTTTTCCAAAAAACAAAAGGTGCCATATGACGCCAATACATGCCCTTAGGGCATGTGTGTGCGCCATATGCCCCCAAATTTCTTTTTCAGGGGTGCAGCAGGGTGTTCTTGAGACACCCCTGCACCCTTGGAAAAATTCCTAATTTGCGATGAGCTAATTGCTAATCGCAAATTGTACCTTCATTCCTATGAGCCTCCTAGCCCATGGAAATGAATGGGTAATTTGCAATTAGCAATTTGCTCATTGCAAATTAGGAATGGTAAAGAATTGCTATTTATTCCTTAAAATTCGCTATTTAGGAAATGCAAAATAGCTTGATGGTACATATGGCGGTTCATCTGTAACAAGATAAGAAGCTTAGGGATAGATTTATGATGACTGGCGCATCACCAGGGATGTGCCAGTCATCCTGCGCCGCTGTTCCGCCACCCATGGTGTGCTGCATTTACAATGCGGGGCATCATGGGGCAAAAATGGCACAGATGCGTGACGTATCTGTGCTGTAAAGGTAGTGATTGCTGGAGTTGTATCGCAAGTGCGATGCAGCTCAAGCAAGGCTCAGGGGTGCCCCATCTCCACAATGTTGCGTCAAGACCTATGCCTGCTTAAAGCAGGCGCAGGGTTTTGACGCAGCTTTCTCCTATCTGATTGTAAATACGGCACACCATGGGTGGCAGAGCAGAGGTGCACGTTAACTGGTGCATGCCTGGGGATGTGCCATTTAACATAAATCTGCCCCTTTACATTTAAGGATGTGCAGGGGACACAGAGTTGGTGAGGCTTATCCAAGGTTAAGAAGAGATGAGTCATGTTCACTGAAAAATTAGACATAGATTTCACCTGCTCAGCATCGCTGGACATGGCTAAATAATAGCTGCAAAATGTTACTCTTGTTAAACAATTTTACTATTATAATCTCTGAGATTTGTCTCTTACTCTGCAACATCTCATTGTTGTTATCTTTCTTTAAAGATAAAGACAACATCAACATGAGCGACAATCTGCAATCAGTTGATTTTGACCTCATCATTGAACTTGTAATTGAAACATCAGTGGATGTTGATCCCTTGGATGATTTAAATCCTGAGGATGAAGAAGAGCGGGTTGAGGATGCGGATTGGTCCGAATTATATGACATAGGGTGGGAAGCTGACCTGCTTGAGCCTATGGAACTATAAACATTTATTTTTAAAATTTATAATAAATAAAAAGTAAAAGTGTAAACCGTTTAATTTAAAAATAAAGACACCTTCAAAAACAGGTTATGTGTAGTGTCTTCAATAAAATATTAAAATATGCTCATAAAATTAGATCAGATTCACATATAAAATAGCACAGGTAACATGAACATAAATTCCATTTCTTTTCTGCTATTTCTGTATTGTAAATTTGCCAAGGACTAAAAAATCTTCTATTTAAAATGTCAAGTAGTGTGTTAAGTTTTTGATCACTGTTATTGATTTACTGTTTGGTAATAGTGGTTAATAACATTTTTTAATATATTTTACCACAGATTCAACTGCAGATCATTTCAACATTTCACCATGCCAACGAAAGAAAGAGAGAGAAAGGCTGCAAAACGTCAAAGACAGCAGGTGAATCAAAAGAAGCAGCAGTCCTCTAACAAAAAGATTTGTCAAGTCACGAAGAAAGCACCGGGTAAGAGTATAAAAACATTCATAAGAAATATGTGTAGTAAAAAAAATATTACTACAGAAAATGTTTCAGTCCATAAAAAGAGAACCAATTCAAATGGAAAGGAAAGGCCAATCAAAAATGTTACTGCTAGAACAAGAAATAACTCTGTGCATGATAGTAGAAGGAAACAACAGTTTAGGGACATTCGTAAACGAATGTTCCGCAACAGGATAATTGGCAATTTGTTAAAAAATATTAAGAAAGGTCAACAGAAAGTCGTTTTTTATAAGAGAAAAAAAAAAGTTGAGAAAGTTATTGATCAGGCATTTGAAATTAAACGTAAGTTATTTATTTTGATAATCAATAGAATTAGGAAGCTAAACAAGGCAATTTATGATTTCAAAAGAAATAGTAGATGGAAGAGAATAGTTAATCGTAGTAATTTTTGTGAAGTTTTTTCTGGAGAATGGATTCATAGTTCAAGCTGTGAGGCATTTTTTAATGAGGAGAGTTATTTCCAGGATAATGATTTGGTGCATGCAGTTGACACCAGTGGTCGTGCTTATGAAGTGAAAGATGGTTGTCCAGTTGAAAAAGAAAAACTTGTGACAACAGAGGCAGAAGAGGTGTTAGGTAATGAGGTTTTAGGAAGACGTGCTAAGGGTCCTGTGTACACCTGGAAGTGTAGTAGTATTTGTAGTGTGCGACAGGATTCCATCAATTTGCTTTGTGATTTTGTACGGTCATTTAATAAGAAAAGTTTGAAGCAGAAAATAAGGTTGTTGCAAGAATTAGATCCTTGCAGAGTGAGAGAAGTGACAGGTTTGCATGGTTATTCACTGGCTTGTCTTTCCAGGAGAGTATGCCAGAGTGTTTTTCATCATTTCAGAATGCTAGCAGTGCATCATAATAAAGTGAGGAAATTAGTTAGAATGTTGTATTATGCTAAGAGTCCAGCAATTATGCTTAAACAATTATGCGCTGCTCTTTTGCATGGTTCTGAAATAGATGTGAAGAATATATGTGAAGAAATTGAGTTTTGTTACTTTGGAAGTAAAGAGGAGAATGTTGAAATTGACCAAGAAGAAGCGGGTAATGTGGAAGATAGTGTACAGGTTTCCAGTACAGATAATTTCCAGAGGGAAATTGTCACATTTCAGGTCAAATCAAGTGAGAGGCCAAATTTCACTTGTGTGTGTTGTCGACGCACTTATTATAAGAATCAGACTAAGTTAGTGGATTTATATGCAAAAAGTGAAAGGGAAAATAATAGTGAATGGAAGGATTTTGCAACATACTTGATGGTAGAAAATTGTTTTGATTTGGGATTGGATCAACGTGTGTGTACTTATTGTTGTTGCAAATTAAATCAAAACCAGATGCCTGCTAGAGCAGTTCATAATAATCTGGAATTGGTTGAGATTCCTTCTGAATTGAAGGATTTAAATACTTATGAATCTATTTTGATTCAAAGTATCCATCCCTTTCAGGCTATTGTAAGAATGGAGCCAAAGACAGGGAAATTGCCTCCATCAGATTTACAGAGAGGATTAAAGGGAAGAGTTGTTTATTTGCCTCTAGATTTGAAGAAAAACATTAACACAATTGGAGTAGAAAAAGTGGAAGAGGAACCTCTGGTTATCTTAGTTAATGGGGTTCCGACAAAGAATAAGAAAATATGGCAAGATTTAGTAGATGTTAGGAAAGTTAAAAAGGCAACATTGTATTTGAAAAAAAATAATAAATACTATAAGAATGTATATGTTGCAGAAGAGGAAGTAAGTGAGGAAGAGGATAGCGATTTGTGTGCTGGTCAAATTGAGAAAGTAGAACCCTCTACTAGTGAAGAAATATATGAACTTTATAGTGTTCATCCTTTGCATTCCAAGGAAGTCATGGGGAATGCTATTGAGTTGTTTCAAATGAAACAAGCCAAAGGGAGTCCCATTAGTGTTTGGGAGGAAAGTTTGGAAGCTCGGTGTTTCCCACAACTTTTTCCAACAGGTCAGGGAGGAAGATATGATGAGCGACCTCATCAAATTCCTGCTTCTGAATACCGGACTTTGCGATTGTATGCAGGAGATGCTAGGTTTCGATAATGCATTCCTTATTTGTTTCATCTCCTGTTTGAAAGCGATCTGTCTGGACTGTCATATGCAGTGAACCACATCTTGAAAAGTGGTATACACATGCAAAACATCTCGGCAAGTGACTTTATGGATAAAGTCAATGTCCAAGACAGTATTTTGGATTCTCACCTAATTAATCTCATGGCGTGTCAGCGTGGTACTAATGAGTACTGGTACCGTCGTCATGGTGATTTAAAATGTATGCTGAGGAACTTAGGTACTCCCACATGGTTCCTCACTCTGAGCTGTGCCGAGTATGGCTGGGAAGACTTACTTGAATTTCTACGAGAGGCAAATGCTAACGTAGATAACATCGAATTCAAGACACCCGGAGAACTGTGCTCTTTGGATCCAGTCAATGTATGTAGGTACTTCAATCATAGATTTGAAGCTATGATGTCTTTCATCATGAATAAGAAGAATCCACCTCTTGGAGAGGTGTTGGATTTCTTCTGGAGAAAGGAGTACCAAGCAAGAGGTGCTCCTCATATACATATGTTGCTGTGGATCAAGGATGCACCTAAATTTGGAACGGATCCAGAAGACTCAGTGATGAGTTTCATCCAACAGTATTCTACGTGTGCTGTTCCAAACGCAAAGGAGAAGAAAAGCCTAAGAGAAAAAGTTCTGCGTTTCCAAAGCCATCGATGTGGAAAGTACTGCCGTCGTAAATTCCGAAACAAGGACAAGTTCTACACCAAATGTCGTTTCGGCTTTCCACGACCGGTGATTTCTAAAGGAAGAGTAAACAGTTTGATGTCTTCGCTGCGACATAATGTCATGAAGAAATCACCTAAAAACACATACAATTTGAAGAGGAACGAAGAGTCCAAGTACATCAACGACTACAACCCGGTGATTTTGTCCATGTGGAATGCTAACATGGATATACAGTTTGTGGCTGATAACTGTATGGCTGTGGCTCGGTATGTGACGTCTTACATCACCAAAAAAGAGAAGACAGAATTGAAGGATATGTGGGAGGACATTTCCCATGAAAAGAGCCTCAGCAAGAAGTTGCACAGTTTCAGTCTGAAGATGTTGTCGCATCGAGAAATTGGAGCTTACGAATGCTCTGACCGGTTGTCTTCAGCAAGTCTCTATGCCAAGTCCAGGAGTATCATTTGGGCGAGTCTTGGTCTTGCTGCAACGCGTAATCGAGTTCTGAAACCTGTGCGGGAAATTGAGTATTTGGCGGAAAAGGAGCCAAACAGTACCGACATTTTGAAGACCAACATGTTGGATACATATTATCCAAATAGAAGCAGTCACCTCGACAATGTTTGTCTGTATGAGGTTCTTCAAAATTACATATTCAAGAGGAACATCAAAGAAGATACTGAGAAAGGAGTGTATGATGTAATAGGAAGTGAGGGATGTCTGGTCAAGCAAAGAAAATGCCACTTGGTAAACCATCGAAAATTGAGTGGCGAATCTCCTGGAAAAAAAGGAGTTTTTCTATTTAGCACTTTTGCAACTTTTCAAGCCTTGGCGTGCAGAAGAGGAACTGCTTGGAGATTTCCTCTGTTACGAAGACTCTTTCAATGCCGCCAAGGAGACCATAGAATGTCCTGCTTTTCCCAAATATGTAGAAATGTTGAATGCGGAAATTGAGCAGGAAGCAACGATTGCAGCCGAGATTGCCAGAGACAGTTCTCAGGACAGTCAGAGTTCTGCTTCATTGAGTCAGGATCCACTAGGAGGACCTGTTATCGAAAATGAAGCTGCCACTGCCATGAATGAAGTGGAAAGAGCCATGGCACATGCTCAGGAGGATGCGGTTAACTTAGAAGAGTTGGAAAGACAACTCAACGTTGAGCAGAGGAAAATATATGACGAAGTTACCATGCAAATTGATCATGGATTAAGTCATGACAAGAAAGAGTGCTCATGTACGTCGTTGAAGCCTGTCCGACTGTACGTGAGTGGAGAAGCGGGAACTGGAAAAAGTTTCCTCATTAAAGCAATTTCATGCTATTTGCAGGAAAGGACAGAGTCATCGCTGTCTTGTGTTGTCACCGCTCCAACTGGACTGGCAGCACATAACATTAAAGGGATTACTTTACATCGTTTACTGATGCTGCCAGTGGAGCATGACAACAAATTACAATATCACAAGCTATCTGGAGATTCTTGTTTTGAAGTTTCAAGAATCTTGAGGAAAATGAAACTTCTTATCATTGACGAAGTAAGCATGGTTTCCAATGTCATGCTTGCCTTTGTGCATTTGAGAATGCAAGAAGTTCTCAAAACAGAGTATGATGTGTTATTTGGTGGCAAACACATCATTGTTTTCGGAGATCTTTTGCAGCTGACACCAGTGAAAGGGCAACCTGTGTTCAAAATGCTCACGCATGAAGATACCAGGAAGTGCCTAGGCAGCATTGGCAACGTCAATATATGGTTAAACTTCAATTATGCTGAACTGCATGAAAATATGCGTCAGGCGAAGGATGAAGTTTACAAGACTATTCTACAAGATGTTAGAATTGGAAAAGTGACCGAGCATGGGAAAGAAGCTTTACATGCACGATTACTGTCAAATTTATATCCAGAACAAGATGTTGTGCCTGAGAATATTTTTCAGAAAATTACTGATAAGAAATCTGGAATATGTTTGATGCCAACTCTTGCAGAATGTGCCAAATTCAACAACAAAATGTTGCATTTAGAAAAGCAAGAGATTGTGAAACTGGAAGCTATTGACAGAGTAGAGCATATGGGATCAACAATTATTTTGTCTGAGAATCTGAAAACAAAATTGGATTCATTAGAGAAGAGTATATCTAAAACTGCAGGTTTTGAAAAGACTCTAAATGTGTGCTTGAACTGCCGTATAATTTTAAGAAGGAATTTACATGTTGAAAGAGGTCTGGTAAATGGATCAATGGGTAATGTTGTTGATTTTGTAAAATACAGAAATAGAGATGGAATTGAATTTTTAAAAATTAAATTTGATGGCATTGAGGAAGTACAGCTAATTGGTCGTTGCTCTGCTAGATTTTTGCTTGTAAAAGACTTATATGTTCGCCGTAAGCAGTTTCCTGTTTGCTTGGCATATGCGGTGACAATCCATAAATCGCAAGGTTTAAGTGTAGACAGTGCATTGGTGAATATTGGCAGTTCTGTGTTCAAGGAGGGTATGGCTTATGTGGCATTGTCACGAGTCAGAACTTTATCGGGATTGTACTTGATTGAGTGTGATGTCACAAACATTTGTGCGGATCTAGATTGTGTTAAGGAATACAATAGGTTAAGAAGAGAGTATGCGCCACATTTGCCTCAATATCCTTTGTTTGAGAAACGTGTAGTAGGCCGGAAACGAATAAATATGTGACCAATACTGGGGAGGTTGTAGCAAAAAGACGAAAAGTCGATGAACCTAAAATTACAAGCAGAAACAAAAAGGATTCTGTTGAAGATGTTGTTGGTTTTCAATTTGAAAACAGTTCTGGTGTCAACTGCTATGCTAATGTAGTGGTTAATGTTTTGTTTTCTCTAGAAAATGTAAAAGAAGAGATTGTGGTCAATTCTGATCAAAGATTTTGCAGTTTGTTAAATTCTGTGTTAGAGAAATGTAGCACTGATAGAACAAACATAGAAAGTGTGTCTGAAATTCGAAATCTGTTAGACAGATGTTCAGGCCAAACACAATTCTCTCAAAATATTCAGCAAGATTGTCAGGAGTTTTTAATGTATATGCTTGATGTATTGCATGCTGAAGGTGTAGATGTAAATCAGCTGTTTGGGCTTTCTTATCAATGGCAGCAGGACTGCGAGAACTGTATGGTATCAAGTACTACTAGTGTAGACTCAGAAAGATTTATATATTTAACTTTTCCAGACAGTAAATCAGTCTCCTTTAATAAGCTAGTAAAAGCAGCTGATCACAACATGGAGTGTAGCCAATGTAAATCTGAAATGATGTCCACATTATTTATACGAACATATGGCCAGTATGTCATTTTAATGTTCCAACGATGTAGGCCTGATGGAACAAAATTGACAACTTTAATTAAAAATGTTGTAGCTTCGCAGTTGTCAATATCAGGAAGGACTTTTGTAACTGCAGCAATTATATATCATGACGGCCCTTCAATAACATCAGGACATTACACAGCTTATTTAAAGTCTAGAAATGGCTGGTCATTCTGCAACGATTCTGTTTTAATTTTCAAAAAAAAATTGCCGTATGACCTTAAAAACTCTTACCTGGTGTTTTTAAAACCAAAATTTTAGGGAAATAATCTCGGGATGTGCTCTGTGGAATTTCAAGAAGTTCTAATGGCTCCTACACAATTTGGCCTTGAGGATAAGTGTAGTTCAGAGACATAACTTCTAACCATAAGACTGGACGTCATGGAGAAATAAGTGCACTTTGAATGAGTTCAGAAAAACTATTTCTTTTTATAAGCTAATTGAAGCAGCCAATCAAAACATAGAGTAGAGGGAATGTAAGTCTGCAATGCTGTCTACTGTTTTACATTGCTTTGTGATTGAAAGTGATGTAGAGAATTAAATAATTGTACTAGTCATAGAGTTAGTGTAAGTCTGCTTCATAGTAAGCAGTATCAGTGTCATAGGAAATGTAGAACATGACTGAACAAGAAGAGGAAGATATTACTATTCCTGGATTGTGAAAATGATCTTCAACATTTTAATTCTGAAAGTTGCAGAAATGCCAAATGACGGGATTGGCTTACAAGAAATCCAAGAGTTATAAATGGCTCTGACAAGATTTGGCCTTGTGGAAACTTGTGGTAGAGAGCAAGAAGTCATTTATTGCATGTAACATGTTTTTAAAAACGATGGAGATTTTCTTTCAGAAAGTGGCGGGCTGAAAGTAATAACAGCACAACAGAGTGTAAGCTGTTCATAGGACATCCTTTGACGTCATGGAAAGTAAGTTAACTTTAAGGAGTTCTGAATTCTGATTTGTTATGTTGTATGGGTTTTTTAAACACAATCATTTTGATTGTGTTTTTTTTTCCCCGCTGTTATATGATGAATACCTTCAAGTCACTGTTTTTAGTGAATTTTGATACATTCTGAGAACAGCAAAAATAAACCATTTAACATGTATAATTAATTCTGTACTGTTTGCATTTATGATGTATATGTAGAACTGTGTAGGAGGCATGGAGAAGGTGAGGCTTCTGTAAGTGTCAAAGTTGTTGCATGCAGTGCTGCGCTTCTGCGTATTCTTTCATATGCTAGACTACATCTGCACAATGAGATACCTAAGCAAAGGAAACACAAGTGATGTGATTGTGAAATGAGCAAAATAAATTGCACGTATTTCATTTACATCACCTGTGTTTCCTATCATTACGAAGCACATTGTGTAGATCAAGTTTAGGTCTGTCCAGGGAAACATAGGAGGTTTGGACTTTGTTCAAGAGTGCAGTGGACATGACTCACTTCATTGGTAGACCTTCACATATATTATGTCCTCTATTCTCTTCAACAACTCGAAATTTCATCTGCAACCCTGAGTAGGCCTCACCTCAAACAAACCTCTGGATAGGAGACATCTTATTGGCATCCTGAAGCAATTATTTAAAATTTTAGTGTCTTGCGACACTTTTCTGAGACAACAGCAATGCAAAAGATGCACCATGTTTTAAGATAGGCCTCACTTCATCTGCATCAAGATACTGTTAGTTTAAAATGTATATCTTTAGGACTGTGTAGGGGGCCTGGAGAAGCAGAAGCTTCTGTAAGTGTCAAAGTTGTTGAAAAACTGTTTGTCCTTCAATCTTTTCCCTTGTCTTTTGTAATTTTTAAATACATGTTTTAATATTTTTCAAATGTTTGTTCTCTCTTTCACAGATTGAAAGTATAAAAACAAAAAGTGAGTAATTTAACGACAATTATAAGGTAAATGTTTTGTACTCTTTTCGTTACATTTCTATCACATTTAACTTCTATTAGTTCCACTGCTTCATTTCTTTAACCCTCAGTTTCCTGCCTTTGCTACTTCCCTCATTCCTTTCTCTATTACCTACTTACTCAACTCCTTCCACTCTTTTTCTCAGTCCCTCTCTTCTCATAGTTCCTCACTCTTGTTCACTCACTCCGTCTCTATTACTCTTAGTGTCTTTGACTGATCACTCTATCACTATTTGTTCATAATGCTTTCTCTGTGTAGTTGAAGCACACTAAGGGGCATATTATGAACACAGCCAATAAAATTATTGCTCTTTTTATTGGCAGAAAACTGGTGGAAAAGTGGTTTTAGCGGCAGTTTTCTGCCGCAAAAGCAGCTTTAGCGACACATTTCTGCCAATAAAAGCTGCAAAACTTTTATTTCCTATGTTGATGATATGGCTCTATGTTACTTACATTTCTTTGCTATTTCAATTAATCTTTTTCTGTTATTTTTTGTTTTCTGTTTTCTATTTTTTCTCTCTGTTATTCCTTATGTTTTAATCTTATTTTGAACATTCACTCACATTCTCCAAGAAACTCTTCTTTGTTAATGTTATACTCTCTTTTTTTTTCTTTCACTTCGTTATCTATTTTGTTTTTCACAATTATACCCTCTTCCGTCTTTTCTTCGGTAAATAGATCTATTAAACAGTATCTCTTCTTTACTCCCTATAGCTGTCTTTCTTTTAACATCACTCTCTGTTTACTTTCCTTATACTTACTCTTTTTAAAAAAAAAATAATTTTTGGTTAGCTCCCGGTCCGCGTACCGGGAAGCTAACCGGGAAGCGAACCAAAAGAAATAGAGCTTGCCAGAGTGCTAAACATTCTAGCAATTTTTTTTGAAAGGGAAGGTAGTTCTGAAAAGAACTTTTTTTTAAATATTTTTGTTGTTTTATATATATTTTTTTTTGTTGTTTTTTTTGTATTTTTTGAACGATTTTATATTTTTGGGGGGTTTTTTGGGGGGGGGGGAAACAACAAAAAACAGGCATTGAAAAGGGCTCAACAGGAGCAAAAAAAAAATTACTGGGGGCGGTTAGGGCAATTATGGTGTTCATACGCCAGGTTGATAGCATTTATGCTCATATTGCCACATGCTAACAACGCACGACAGTGCATACAAGTGTGGATCATGTGGCCAAAATTTTCTTGTATGTTTGGCACAGTTTCCCGTGCCTCTGCTGGTGTCAATGAAATGGATATTCTTGATCTGGCCACAGGAGTTGATCTTGGATTTTCCTGCAAATCCCGTATTTCCGCCCGGCTATAATTGAGTGGATGCTTCCTTGTCATGTGCCTGTGCATAGTATGGTTGCCATAACTATATTTCTTATCCGTCCCTCTGGATAATTTTTCTTTACAGATGAGGCAGGTGACATACCTCGCATTCACTTTTTTTTGGCCAGGAGGGATCGAATAAAACTGCCAGATGAAACTGGCTTTCTTATGGGAAACCCGGGGCACTTCTTCTAAGAACTGTGGTTCTTCTCCCTCCTCTTCATCCATTTCTTCCTCTTCCTCCTCAGTGTTGGTCATCACCTGGGGAGGTGGTCCTCTCTTCCCATGAGGAGGTGGAGGTGGTGGTGGGGGTCCACCAGCTGAAGCAACTACTGAAGCCATTTCTGATATAGTAATAAAGGTCTTCCTCTCACAATGATGAAAGTCAGAGTGAGGAAAGAAGGAGGGGTTTTCATCATTTGGGAAAAACAATACTTCTCAACCAATGAAAAGTGTTATTTTTAGGTCACCTGACCTAGCCTTACATCATTATGAAACCAAAAGTGAAATGAACCAATGAAAAGTTTTATCAACAAGTCACATGACCTCTCACGCTCATGTTACGCGCTGCGGAAGGCGCCCCGTTTAGCTTCCGGGTCGCTGAGCTTCGCGCCTTGGTGCGCGCCCCGGGACACTTCCGGGTGCGCTAACGCGGTACGTCACAAGACGCATTACGCGGCAACGCGATACATCGCGCTTTCGCGACGCGCCGCGGATCGCTTCCGGAGAGCTGCGTTTTGCGCCTCGGGGCACTTCCGGGTGCGCTAACGCAGTACGTCATAAGACGCATTACGCGGCAACGCGATACCGTCACTATGTTGATTTCTTACCGGTTCGCGGACCGGGTCGCGGCATCAATTTGAGCTAACGGAAAGCTTCCTGGTTCGCGGACCGGGAGCGAAACAAAAACATTTTTTTAAAAAAATTATTAATAAACATATAAAATATATTTTTGGATTTAAAGAAGAATACATTTTACAGCTATAGATATTAGCTTTTAAAAAACCAATGAAATTCACTGAAAAAACCATAGGTTATAGACCATATATAGTTAGGAATTAGCATTTACAAAACCTTGAAAATTCACTGAAAAAAACATAGGTTATACACCATATATAGTTAGGAATTAGCATTTAAAAAACCTTATTTTACTCACACAAAACCAATGAAATTCCATATATAGTTAGTTGTACTAACTATATATCGCGCACCCGCAATCCACTGCTGATCATGTCACATATTACATCATTCATGACATGGTCAGTGACATCACTGATGACATCACTGATGACATCTCAAATGACATCACTGATGACATCACTGATGACATCTCAAATGACATCACTGATGACATCACTGATGACATCTCATTTGACATTACTGATCACATCACTGATGACATCATTCATGTGATAATACGATGAACCTCTTCAGACTCTAATATAACCTTAGATACACTCAGTGTAAACAGACACTCACAGACTGTCACTCATCCATGGAGTTACTTACACACCTAGTCAGTCATGCAAAGAATCAATCACACCTCCATTTTCACAACTATACAGTTATACACACCTTACTTATTCAAACATATACTAAAACATATTTACTCACTTATACAATCCTGGATACAAGTGCACAATGATCCATACAGCCACTCACACATTCACTGGCTCTTATGCACAGTTATTTATATATGTCAACTCTCACATGTACTGTATTTTACATATGTATTTACTTTGACATGTAGCACTGAGATATCTATTCACTCACCAATACAGTCATGCACACAGTCAACCGCCCATACAGCTGTTTCCACATGCACTTTTGAACCCATACATCTATGCACAGAGTCATACACCTCCCAGCCACCCACACACACACTCAGTCTCCCATACAAATGCTTGGGCAACCAATCAATAACCCATATAGTTACTCATATAGCTACTGATCAACACATGCAGCAGTTTACAGAACAACAGACATAATGATGCACAAATTAAGACAGTTTAGTCACTAACCCATGCACTCAGTGAGACACATTTAACCACTCACTCATACAGTCAGTCATGCACCTACTAAATCCTTCATCCAGACACTTATACATCCACTCATTCTTAAATATGTAAGACATATTTTAACTTTACAGAAAAATACAGTCACTGGATGTTGTCATCAGTGATGTCATCAGTGATGTCATTTGAGATGTCATCAGTGATGTCATCAGTGATGTCATTTGAGATGTCATCAGTGATGTCATCAGTGATGTCACTGACCATGTCATGAATGATGTAATATGTGACATGATCAGCAGTGGATTGCGGGTGCGCCATATATAGTTAGTACAACTAACTATATATGGAATTTCATTGGTTTTGTGTGAGTAAAATAAGATTTTTTAAATGCTAATTCCTAACTATATATGGTGTATAACCTATGGTTTTTTCAGTGAATTTTCAAGGTTTTGTAAATGCTAATTCCTAACTATATATGGTCTATAACCTATGGTTTTTTCAGTGAATATATATATATATATGTATTGAAGATTGAGTGGGTATATACCTGTCTGGATAGAGGATTTAGAGGCTATCTGACTGTCTGTTTAAGTGATTCATTAAAAAGTGTCTCACTTAATACATGGATTAATAACTAAATTATGTGAGTGTATTTATTTGTGTGTTGGTAAGCGAATATATGTTTTAGTTGTACATCTTCAACAAAGTAAAAAAATAAAAGGCATTGTATGTGAGAGTTGGTGTATATAAATAAGTATATGAACGAGTCAGTGATTGTGAAAGTAACTATATGAATTAGTGTATATTTGTAATGGTGATTTTTTAACATATTAACTATGAGTTACCATGTGTTTGAATAAATGATGTGTTGTGTGTATAATTGTGTAAGTGAGTAAATGTAAGTGTGATTAGTTTTTTTCATAAGTGAGTAGGATGACTGCATAACCGACTAAGATGACTACTGATTTGTCAATGTCTATATATGTGTATAAGTGCATTTGATAGTGTTCTATTAATTAGTGACTGCATGTATACGTTTTTCTGTCGTTGAATGGGTAGTTGTGTGTGTAGACTTAGAAATCAGTGAGTGGGTATGTAGTAACTGGTATTGGTGTGCCAATGGTTTCAAATATGGTACTCTGTATTTTAAAGTGAGTGATGTAAGGTTATACTAGTGTATGATGAGGTGTATCAGATTGTCACGTGGATGATGTCATCAGTGATGTCATTTGAGATGTCATCAGTGATGTCATCAGTTATGTCACTGGCCATTTCATGAATGATGTAATATGTGACATCATCAGCAGTGCATTGCGGGTGCGCGAGTTATAGTTAGCGAACTAACTATAACAGAGGAATTTCTATGGTTTTGTACGATGAAATGTCCAGCTAACTAGAACACCCCTTTTTCTGTGAATTTCTAAGGTTTATTAAATGCTAATTTTTAACTATAACGTCTCTGAAATCTATGTATTTTTCAGTAAATTTCAAAGCTTTTTTAAATGCTAATTTCTAACTATAACGTCTCTGAAACCTATGGTTTTTTCAGTGAATTTCAAATGTTTTTTTAAATGATAATTTTTAAGTGTAATAGTAGTTAAACCTATTTTTTCTAGTGATTTTCTACAGTTTTTTAACTGTTTATTTATAAATATTGTATTCAATAAATAACATCATATATTCAAACTGAAATATTGTTAAATGCTTTTGTTTTATTTTTTTATTTTAATATATTTATATTATTTTCTTTTTTTTCCAAATTGTTGGGGAGTCATGCACCCAAAGCGTACACGTCACAGTGGTTGCATGGATTCCAGCCGCCATTTTAGAAAAGTCGTAAAGAATCCGCGTACGGTGTGCGACGGCTGCGTGTTTTTCAGTTACATCATATACATTTAATATTACTTGATGTGCGGGATTGGTATGCGACCAGTGCATGACTCCTGCTCCCACGCGTTTGCGACACATGCTCATTACGGTACGAGACGCTTGCGCAGTGGCGGGTCCCGCGTAATGTCATAAACGTGCTGGGGCGCGCTGGGTGCGCGACTCCCACAAATATTTTTTATGTTCTAAAATGATATTTATGTGTCTTTAATATACATATTAGGGCAAGAGATTATCTAAGATATTCATAAAAATAATATATTTGTACTTATAATATATAAGTCGTGTCGGGTGCATACTTCGTGAGCGCAGAGTGCGCGGCTCCCATGTGACGTAAAAAAGAAATATTTAATTGGTTCATAACATTTCCCACTGTAACTATTGAAGGACCCCACCCATTTTAATACTTCTTGTTGGAGCATCTTTAGAGAGACAGCTCTTTTCCTACAAGAACCCTTTTTGCTTGTTTTTTTGGTGTTTTTCAAATATATCAAACAAAATGGCATTTGGACAGCAGCAGCAGGAGGAAGTATCTTCTGAAGAATTCTTGCAAGAGGCACCATGTCCACAGAGGCCGGAATCTGTTGTGTGGAAATTCTTCACTTTTCCACCTGTAGAGAAGAAAGTATATGCGAGAAAGGTGATGTGCAAAATTTGTGACCGAGTCATGTCCAGTGAAAAAAAATACTCTTGTGGCACTGCTTCTATGTACAAGCATCTCCGGAACACACATCCTCTCAATCTTGCTCGGGAGGAAATGAGGCGAGCTGCTTTGAACCCCTCACCTGCTGTAGCAAGTATGTCTGGAGCATCCTCAGGAACACCTGCAATGGACATTAGGCCAGAATTCGCCTTTCTCGAGCAACACTGCGTGAAGTGTAAGAAACTTGTATGCTTCGGTGAGCAGTTGGTGGATGCAGTATGTGCTGTGCAACGCAACCATCATTGTTAAAACATTTTATGTTTGATTTTGGAATGATAAGTAATTCCAAAAGTTTCCTGTTTGATTCGTTCTTTTTTTTGTTTATTTCTTGAAAAACCACCCAAAAAAATAAAAAATTGTACAAAAAATTTAAAATAATACAAAAGAAAAAAGAAGAAAAAAAAGTTCTTGTCAGAACTACCGTATCTGGTTAAAGAAAAAACTATAATTGCAAGGTAATGTGTGAAAAATGGGTTGAATATATGTATACAGCATGATTGACTGAAAGAATGCATTTGTAGTGTATGGTGAATTTATAGGTGACGATTTATGAGGAAGTACTGCAGCATGACACTGCAAGCTGTTTAGCTGCACTGCACTGTGGCACTCCAGAAGCACAGGGATGTGACATATGTACAAGAATATGTTGCAACTCTGTGCTTCCCTCTGCACTGCTGCACAAACTGCAGCCATGCGGTGACACAGGCACCCTTGCACCATGGTGCAACGATGTCTGTGTCGTGCTGAGATTGTTTTTGTGCAGGAAGGGACAACTTCCTGCACAAAAACAATCAGTAAAGGCATTTTCCTCTTTCAATTTATGCTGTGGAATGCAGCATGCATTGAAAGAGGAAAAAATGAGGAGAAATGAAAACAATTCTCCTTGTTGCGCCTTGCTACACCAACAATAGGATGGCGAAGCATTCACACACATCTCCAAATTTACGATTTCTCATAAATCTGGAGATGTGACTTGTTCTATGGGTGTTGCATGGGAACATCCACAGCAACACCTATGGAACACCCTTTCAATGCAAAATTCTGTGAATGAAGGGGTCGTATTTACAAGGAGAGGAAAAACCATGCAGGGCGGCTTTTCCTCCCTTTGTAAATATGAAGAAGTGCCTGGCGCCATCACTACATTACAAAAAGTGATGTGCTGGTGGCACGGGGTGCTTGTAAATCTGCTCCATAAGTGCTTAGGTATTGGCAGACTGATACAATAAGAACATAGTGCTGGATGGGTGATTGAAGAATTGCATGAGACGGACAGGAAGTATCCTGCGCTGCTTGGGTACTTCTTCAGTATTTAATGGAGTGGACCAATAGTATGTATCTGCTTAGAGATTTGTAAGGATTATGCACAGAATATTTTATTTGTACTTCTGTTGGTGCCTAGGTCATTTTTATAAGAATACTACTAGTAACTGGAATGATGACAGTGCTGCAAACAGAGTGAAAACTTAATTTACATGTGCTTATGTATTGGTAGACTGATAGGATAAGTAGATAGTGGTAGATAAGTTATTAAAGAAGTGCATGTGACAGACTGGACGATTCCTACTCTGCATGAGTACTAACTGGGTATTAAGAAGAGTGTATCAATAGTATGTAGCTAGTTAGAGGTCTGCTTAAATAGTGCACAAAATATTGTGTTTAGTCATCAATGGAGCGCACACCACTAGCCCCTCCTCCGGATCGCCCCTCTGGACTCTGGTACTTGTAGTTCTGTAGTGGATCACCCAGGTGGGTGCAAGTCGGTACTTGTTGGACTGATGAATCTCTAGACCCGATACATGTCCCGGGTTTTAGGATATCGCCCGAGACATGTCTCGGGTTTCGGGATAACTTCCCTCATCAGTAGAGAAAGATCGTTAGGGGTGGAAGAGAAGGCCGCCAGACAACCGTCAAAGGCCTCGATGCCAGAACCGGCACGCAGGTGCGTCGTCCAAGAGCCCGTCGGCCCAAAGCTCAAGGGAGCCATATTGTGTTTAGTCATCAATGGAGCGCACACCGCTAGCCCCTCCTCCGGATCGCCCCTCGGGACTCTGGTACTTGTAGTTCTGTAGTGAATCACCCAGGTGGGTGCAAGTCGGTACTTGTTGGACTGATGAATCTCTAGACCCGATACATGTCCCAGGTTTTAGGATATCGCCCGAGACATGTCTCGGGTTTCGGGATAACTTCCCTCATCAGTAGAGAAAGATCGTTAGGGGTGGAAGAGAAGGCCGCCAGACAACCGTCAAAGGCCTCGATGCCAGAACCGGCACGCAGGTGCGTCGTCCAAGAGCCCGTCGGCCCAAAGCTCAAGCGAGCCATATTGTGTTTAGTCATCAATCGAGCGCACACCGCTAGCCCCTCCTCCGGATCGCCCCTCGGGACTCTGGTACTTGTAGTTCTGTAGTGGATCACCCAGGTGGGTGCAAGTCGGTACTTGTTGGACTGATGAATCTCTAGACCCGATACATGTCCCGGGTTTTAGGATATCGCCCGAGACATGTCTCGGGTTTCAGGATAACTTCCCTCATCAGTAGAGAAAGATCGTTAGGGGTGGAAGAGAAGGCCACCAGACAACCGTCAAAGGCCTCGATGCCAGAACCGGCACGCAGGTGCGTCGTCCAAGAGCCCGTCGGCCCAAAGCTCAAGGGAGCCATATTGTGTTTAGTCATCAATGGAGTGCACACCTCTAGCCCCTCCTCCGGATCGCCCCTCTGGACTCTGGTTCTTGTAGTTCTGTAGTGGATCACCCAGGTGGGTGCAAGTCGGTACTTGTTGGACTGATGAATCTCTAGACCCGATACATGTCCCGGGTTTTAGGATATCGCCCGAGAAATGTCTCGGGTTTCGGGATAACTTCCCTCATCAGTAGAGAAAGATCGTTAGGGGTGGAAGAGAAGGCCGCCAGACAACCGTCAAAGGCCTCGATGCCAGAACCGGCACGCAGGTGCGTCGTCCAAGAGCCCGTCGGCCCAAAGCTCAAGGGAGCCATATTGTGTTTAGTCATCAATGGAGCGCACACCGCTAGCCCCTCCTCCGGATCGCCCCTCGGGACTCTGGTACTTGTAGTTCTGTAGTGGATCACCCAGGTGGGTGCAAGTCGGTACTTGTTGGACTGATGAATCTCTAGACCCGATACATGTCCCGGGTTTTAGGATATCGCCCGAGACATGTCTCGGGTTTCGGGATAACTTCCCTCATCAGTAGAGAAAGATCGTTAGGGGTGGAAGAGAAGGCCGCCAGACAACCGTCAAAGGCCTCGATGCCAGAACCGGCACGCAGGTGCGTCGTCCAAGAGCCCGTCGGCCCAAAGCTCAAGGGAGCCATATTGTGTTTAGTCATCAATGGAGCGCACACCGCTAGCCCCTCCTCCGGATCGCCCCTCGGGACTCTGGTATTTGTAGTTCTATAGTGAATCACCCAGGTGGGTGCAAGTCGGTACTTGTTGGACTGATGAATCTCTAGACCCGATACATGTCCCGGGTTTTAGGATATCGCCCGAGACATGTCTCGGGTTTCGGGATAACTTCCCTCATCAGTAGAGAAAGATCATTAGGGGTGGAAGAGAAGGCCGCCAGACAACCGTCAAAGGCCTCGATGCCAGAACCGGCACACAGGTGCGTCGTCCAAGAGCCCGTCGGCCCAAACTCAAGGGAGCCATATTGTGTTTAGTCATCAATGGAGCGCACACCGCTAGCCCCTCCTCCGGATCGCCCCTCGGGACTCTGGCACTTGTAGTTCTGTAGTGGATCACCCAGGTGGGTGCAAGTCGGTACTTGTTGGACTGATGAATCTCTAGACCCTATACATGTCCCGGGTTTTAGGATATCGCCCGAGACATGTCTCAGGTTTCGGGATAACTTCCCTCATCAGTAGAGAAAGATTGTTAGGGGTGGAAGAGAAGGCCGCCAGACAACCGTCAAAGGCCTCGATGCCAGAACCGGCACGCAGGTGCGTCGTCCAAAAGCCCGTCGGCCCAAAGCTCAAGGGAGCCATATTGTGTTTAGTCATCAATGGAGCGCACACCGCTAGCCCCTCCTCCGGATCGCCCCTCGGGACTCTGGTACTTGTAGTTCTGTAGTGGATCACCCAGGTGGGTGCAAGTCGGTACTTGTTGGACTGATGAATCTCTAGACCCGATACATGTCCCGGGTTTTAGGATATCGCCCGAGACATGTGTCGGGTTTCGGGATAACTTCCCTCATCAGTAGAGAAAGATCGTTAGGGGTGGAAGAGAAGGCCGCCAGACAACCATCAAAGGCCTCGATGCCAGAACCGGCACGCAGGTGCGTCGTCCAAGAGCCCGTCGGCCCAAAGCTCAAGGGAGCCATATTGTGTTTAGTCATCAATGGAGCGTACACCGCTAGCCCCTCCTCCAGATCGCCCCTCGGGACTCTGGTACTTGTAGTTCTGTAGTGGATCACCCAGGTGGGTGCAAGTTGGTACTTGTTGGACTGATGAATCTCTAGACCCGATACATGTCCCGGGTTTTAGGATATCGCCCGAGACATGTCTCGGGTTTCGGGATAACTTCCCTCATCAGTAGAGAAAGATCGTTAGGGGTGGAAGAGAAGGCCGCCAGACAACCGTCAAAGGCCTCGATGCCAGAACTGGCACGCAGGTGCGTCGTCCAAGAGCCCGTCGGCCCAAAGCTCAAGGGAGCCATATTGTGTTTAGTCATCAATGGAGCGCACACCGCTAGCCCCTCCTCCGGATCGCCCCTCGGGACTCTGGTACTTGTACTTCTGTAGTGGATCACCCAGGTGGGTGCAAGTCGGTACTTGTTGGACTGATAAATCTCTAGACCCTATACATGTCCCGGGTTTTAGGATATAGCCCGAGACATGTCTCGGGTTTCGGGATAACTTCCCTCATCAGTAGAGAAAGATCGTTAGGGGTGGAAGAGAAGGCCGCCAGACGACCGTCAAAGGCCTCGATGCCAAAACCGGCACGCAGGTGCGTCGTCCAAGAGCCCGTCGGCCCAAAGCTCAAGGGAGCCATATTGTGTTTAGTCATCAATGGAGCGCACACCGCTAGCCCCTCCTCCGGATCGCCCCTCGGGACTCTGGTACTTGTAGTTCTGTAGTGGATCACCCAGGTGGGTGCAAGTCGGTACTTGTTGGACTGATGAATCTCTAGACCCGATACATGTCCTGGGTTTTAGGATATCGCCCGAGACATGTCTCGGGTTTCGGGATAACTTCCCTCATCAGTAGAGAAAGATCGTTAGGGGTGGAAGAGAAGGCCGCCAGACAACCGTCAAAGGCCTCGATGCCAGAACCGGCACGCAGGTGCGTCGTCCAAGAGCCCGTCGGCCCAAAGCTCAAGGGAGCCATATTGTGTTTAGTCATCAATGTAGCGCACACCGCTAGCCCCTCCTCTGGATCGCCCCTCGGGACTCTGGTACTTGTAGTTCTGTAGTGGATCACCCAGGTGGGTGCAAGTCGGTACTTGTTGGACTGATGAATCTCTAGACCCGATACATGTCCGGGGTTTTAGGATATCGCTCGAGACATGTCTCGGGTTTCGGGATAACTTCCCTCATCAGTAGAGAAAGATCGTTAGGGGTGGAAGAGAAGGCCGCCAGACAACCGTCAAAGGCCTCGATGCTAGAACCGGCACGCAGGTGCGTCGTCCAAGAGCCCGTCGGCCCAAAGCTCAAGGGAGCCATATTGTGTTTAGTCATCAATGGAGCGCACACCGCTAGCCCCTCCTCCGGATCGCCCCTCGGGACTCTGGTACTTGTAGTTCTGTAGTGGATCACCCAGGTGGGTGCAAGTCGGTACTTGTTGGACTGATGAATCTCTAGACCCGATACATGTCCCGGGTTTTAGGATATCGCCCGAGACATGTCTCGGGTTTCGGGATAACTTCCCTCATCAGTAGAGAAAGATCGTTAGGGGTGGAAGAGAAGGCCGCCAGACAACCGTCAAAGGCCTCGATGCCAGAACCGGCACGCAGGTGCGTCGTCCAAGAGCCCATCGGCCCACAGCTCAAGGGAGCCATATTGTGTTTAGTCATCAATGGAGCGCACACCGCTAGACCCTCCTCCGGATCGCCCCTCTGGACTCTGGTACTTGTAGTTCTGTAGTGGATCACCCAGGTGGGTGCAAGTCGGTACTTGTTGGAATGATGAATCTCTAGACCCTAGCGGTGTGCGGTCCATTGCGATTGTGTCTACAAATTGGCTCCCTTGAGCTTTGAGCCGACGGGCTCCTGGACGACGCACCTGTGTGCCGGTTCGGGCATCGAGGCCTTTGACGGTTGCTTGGCGGCCTTCTCTTCCACCCCTAACTATTTTCTCTACTGATGAGGGAAGTTATCCCGAAACCCGAGCCATGTCTCGGGCGATATCCAAAAACCCGGGACATGTATCGGGTCTAGAGATCATCAGTTCAACAAGTACCTACTTGCACCCACTGGTGTGAACCACTCAAGAACTCCATGTACCAGAGTCCCAAGGGGCGATCCGGAGGAGGGGCTAGCGGTGTGCGGTCCATTGCGATTGTGTCTACAAATTGGCTCCCTTGAGCTTTGAGCCGACGGGCTCCTGGACGACGCACCTGCGTGCCGGTTCGGGCATCGAGGCCTTTGACGGTTGCTTGGCGGCCTTCTCTTCCACCCCTAACTATTTTCTCTACTGATGAGGGAAGTTATCCCGAAACTCGAGCCATGTCTCGGGCGATATCCAAAAACCCGGGACATGTATCGGGTCTAGAGATCATCAGTTCAACAAGTACCTACTTGCACCCACTGGGGTGAACCACTCAAGAACTCCATGTACCAGAGTCCCAAGGGGCGATCTGGAGGAGGGGCTAGCGGTGTGCGGTCCATTGCGATTGTGTCTACAAATTGGCTCCCTTGAGCTTTGAGCCGACGGGCTCCTGGACGACGCACCTGCGTGCCGGTTCGGGCATCGAGGCCTTTGACGGTTGCTTGGCGGCCTTCTCTTCCACCCCTAACTATTTTCTCTACTGATGAGGGAATTTATCCCGAAACCCGAGCCATGTCTCGGGCGATATCCAAAAACCCGGGACATGTATCGGGTCTAGAGATCATCAGTTCAACAAGTACCTACTTGCACCCACTGGGGTGAACCACTCAAGAACTCCATGTACCAGAGTCCCAAGGGGCGATCCGGAGGAGGGGCTAGCGGTGTGCGGTCCATTGCGATTGTGTCTAGTGCACAAAATATTATAGCTGTACTTGTGTTAGTAGCTAGGCTATTCCATAAATTCATGACTAGTAACTAGAATAATTACAGTATTACAAACAGAGTGTATAGTGAATTTATAAGTGCTTAGGTATTGGTGGAGTAATATGATAAGTAGATAGTGCTGGATGGGAGATTGGAGAAATGCATAGGACAGACAGGAGGATTCCTACACTGCATAGGTACTAACTGGGTATTTAGAAGAGCATATCAATAGTTTGTAGCTGGTTAGAGGTGTGCATGCATAGTGTAAAAAATATTGTACCTGCACTTGTGTTAGTGACTACGCCATTCCTTATAAGACTAATAACTAGAGTAATTTCAGTGTTGCAAAGAAAGTGCGTGCTGAATTTAGAAGTGCTTAGGTATTGGTGGAGTGATAAGATGCGTATATAGTGCTGGATGGGTGAATGGAGAAGTGCATGGGATAGACAGAAGGATTACTAGACTGCATGGGTACTAACTGGGTTTTTAGAAGAGCGTATCAATAGTATGTAGCTGGTTAGAGGTCTGCATGCATAATTCACAGAATATTGTAGCTGTACTAGTATTGGTGTGTCTATTGTTCCGAGAATGGTAATCTGTATTTTAGGGTGTGAGGAGGTGCATCAGATGATCACGTGGATGATATCATCAGTGATGTCATTTAAGATGTCATCAGTAATGTCATCAGTGATGTCACTAACCATGTCATGAGTGATGTAATATGTGGCGTCATCAGCAGTGCATTGCGGGGGCCGAGTTATAGTTAGCATAACTAACTATAATGGCTGAATTTCTCTTGTTTTGTACGAGTGAAATGTCCAACTAACTATGACGTCCATGAAACCTGTGGTTTTTTCAGTGAATTAGTGAGGTTTTTTAAATGCTAATTTCTAACTATAATGTCCCTGAAACTTGTGTTTTTTTTCAGTGAATTTCAAATGTTTTTTAAATTTTTTATATATATGTATTTAATCTCCTCTCACTCATAGGAATCAGCACTCAGGTTGTAGTTTGGAAGTATTTAATCTGCAAAGGATGTGATCCACGCGTTTCGGCTTGTCCGAACCTTGATAACGATACAACCTGTCATTGTAGCATCCTTATTTAAATGTACAAATGCCTGAAGTTGCCAACATTACCAAAGGACTACTTATTACTTTAATCCAAAAAGCTGTCGGACATATTGGCCTGGTCACAATGTGAACATTTAGGAATTGATACAATAAAGAAAAGAAAACAAGTGTTAATATGCACACATTGTCACTTCAGCATATCTTGCCCCGTGACCTGTATGTTCGTCAACGTGTCTTATTCATAATAAACATACTTAGGATTGCAAACATCAACATAAACAATGGACTACACATTACTTTAAAGTGAAAGGCTATCGGCCATATTAATCTGGGCACGTTGTGTGTTATAATGGTTCATACACGAAAGAAAAGAAAAAAAGGGTTGTTAATATACACACACTATCCCTAAATAAAGTTCTAGCGATTATAGTTCCATTCCATTCACACCTCATTTGAGATGTCATGAGTGATGTCATGAGTGATGTAACTGACCATGTCATGAATGATGTAATGTCTGAGGTCATTAGCAGTACATTGCGGGGGCATAAGTTATAGTTAGCTCAGGTAACTATAACTGCTGAATTTCACTGGTTGTGTATGAGTGAAATCTGAGTCTAACTATACCGTCCCTGTAATCTTTATTTTTTTCATCAAATTTCTAGTTTTTTTAATAACATTGAGTAAGATGCATGTCACAATGGATGGTGGGGGTTGGAAGCAAGGCCTGGGATTGTGCTGCCCCCACCGAAGCTTGCTGCTCCTGACTTCCCTCCTCCTAGCCATTCATTGTCCAAGTCTGTGTCCCTGCTCCCTTAGTACAGCCCTGTGTGGCTGTTTTTCTGCCACTGGCCTTCCCGCATTCTCTGAACTGTTAGCTCGCTGCCCCATCCACCTCCTCCCTATCCTCTTTTGTATGAATCCATGGACTAGCCTCCTCTCTCCTGCCATGCATGGTCTGATGTGCTGCCACTGCCCTCCATTTAGCATAATGTATCAGTCTACTCCTTCTGCCCTCCATTGCCCAATTCTCTGCCCCATCAATGCCCTCCTGCTTAGCCTCTGTGCTTAGCTTGCTGCCCCTATTCTCCTTCCCCCGCCCTCCGATTTCTGTGTGTATGCCCCTGCTCCATCCTTTTTGCCCACCATGTTCCATGGACCTGTCACTCCTATCTATTCTGAGTGTTCTGTTGAGCTGCCACTCCCCTCCCATCTGCCTAGCATTGTCAGATGACTGTAACCTGTCCCTGCCACCTCCACCCTGCCTGTCCACATTCCATGCCCCTATTCCCTTCCTCCTGCCTCCCATGGCCCATTTTACTTCCACATCCTTCTGCCCTCCCTGGTCTGTTCTGCTGCAACTGCTCCTCCTACCTGCCCTGTGTGGTTTGTTGTGAGACCCCTTCCCCTGAACTCTCTTGTCTGTGCCCAGGTCCTGACCCTCCCTTCTATCCTAATGGTCCTTTGTGCAGGCCCCTTCACCCTCCTTCTTGACCATCATAGCCATTGTGCTGCCACTAACCCTCCTGCTTGCCATGCATGGTCTTCTGTGCTGCCACGGCACCTTCCACCTTCCCTGTGTGGTCAGCTAGCTACCCCTGACCCCCTCCCACCACTCCATGGTCTGTGGGTAGGCCATTATAGTCTCACTGTTGCTTTCCATGGTGTGTCTTGCTTCTAGTGCTCATCCTGCCTGACCTCCATTGTCATCTTGCTGCTTCTGCCCAGCCCCCTTGCTCCCAGCCCTCTGTTTCCATGTGCAGACCCCTATTCCCTCCCTCCTGGCTTGTCTGTTCCATTATAATGCCCCTGATCCGTTCCTCCTGCCCCTTATGGTCCGTTATGCTACAGCATTCTCTCCTGTCTGTCCATTATGGTCAGCTAGCTACCATTACCTCTTTCCCCTTTGTTCTCTGTTGTCCATGTGCATGGTCCTGGTCCCTCTGTGTTGCTTTCTATGGATTGTTGTGCTGCACTCCCATCCTCTATGCCGTGGGTGGTGTATTGTGCTGCTGCAAACCCTGATGCCTGCCCTGTAGGGTCAGTTTGGTGCACCTCTCCATGTCCCTCCTGTCCTCTGTTATCCGAGTCCATGTCCCTACCCGAATTACTTCGATGATCCAATGTACCATACTTGCTAACATTTTGAACTTTGTAAGAGGGAGATTTTGAAAAAAAACTGGGGTATTGATTTTTCCCCTTTGATTTACATTGAAAAAGAAGAGATTGTAGACAGGAGACAGATCAAATAAAGCCCATTTGGGCCTAAAAGCATTGGACGTTTCCTGGCTGAATCGGGTCAGTTGGCATTTATGGTTGTATTACCACTGCCACGGTGCAGAGCAGGAATACCGGGGGAAAATATCATGGGACAAAAATATCGCCTCAGAAATATCGTTTGGAGGAAATATCGACAAAAATATAGATGACCAGAATATCGACTGACAGGTAAGTTATATCGATTAGAAAAATATCGTTGTAATAAATATCTTTACAAAAATATAGTTTACTAAACTATCAAATGTTTTAATAATGTTATGTATTTTAGCGTTTTTAATAAGAATTGTTTGCATTTATTATATGTTTTAGAATTTCTCTACTTATTAATTTATTTTAAGTTTAATTTTGCGTTATTAGTTCCGTAGAGGGTTGTGGGTTTATAGGGGAATAGGGTGGGAAGTAATTTAATTATGTAAAATTAATTTATTAATTAATGTGTTAATTTATTAATTAATTATAGTTTAAAAATGAGTTGTTAATTGATTTCAATTAGTTAATTAATAATTAAGTATGTTAATTGTTTAATTTATTTTAGGTGTGTGTTGCGGTGTTTATATATGTAAATGGTGTGAAGGCGGTAGATAATTAATTTTTTATTGATTAATTATTACATAGTTTAAAATGAATTTCTATTAATTATTTAGTCATTATTACTTGTAATTATGTAATTAATTTTAGGTGTGTGTTGTGGTGTATATATGTGTAAATGGTGTGAAAGCTGGTAAGTAATTAATTGTTTAATTAATAAATAAAAAAAAAATTTAAATCATTAATTAGTAAATATTAATTGTAATTGTGTAATTAATTTTAGGTGTGTGTTGTGGTGTTATATGTGTAAATGGTGTTAAAGCTGGTAAGTAATTACTTGCTTAATTAATAAATAAAAAATAATAATTTTAAATAATTAATATTAAATGTAATTGTGTAATTAATTTTAGTAATTTGTTGTGGATTTTAAGTGCTAAATAATATATTTTTTTAATCTTTGTTAACAATAATATATTTATATTTATATATTAATTATGTTAAAATTAGAAATTACATTTATTGAAAATGTTGATATTTTTATTTTTTATTGTTTTGGGATCCTACTGTTGCACTCACTGTAGTGGGAATAGTAATTTTTACCCCTACGCTATCCAGCGCTTTCCCTACTGTTACACTCACTGGAGTGGGAATAGTAATTTTTACCCCTCCACTATCATGCACTTTCCCTACTCTTGCACTCATTGGAGTGGGAATAGTAATTTTTACCCCTACGCTATCCAGCGCTTTCCCTACTGTTGCACTCACTGGAGTGGGAATAGTAAATTTTACCCCTACGCTATCCAGCGCTTTTCTTACTGTTGCACTCACTGGAGTGGGAATAGTAATTTTTACCCCTACGCTATCCTGCGCTTTCCCTACTGTTGCACTCTCTGGAGTGGTAATAGTAAATTTTACCCCTACGCTATCCAGTGCTTTCCCTACTGTTGCACTCACTGGAGTGGGAATAGTAATTTTTACCCCTATGCTATCCAGCGCTTTCCCTACTGTTGCACTCACTGGAGTGGGAATAGTAATTTTTACCCCTACGCTATCCAGCGCTTTCCCTACTGTTGCACTCTCTGGAGTGGGAATAGTAAATTTTACCCCTACGCTATCTAGCACTTTCCCTACTGTTGCACTCACTGGAGTGGGAATAGTACATTTTACCCCTATGTTATCCAGCGCTTTCCCTACTGTTGCACTCACTGGAGTGGGAATAGTCATTTTTACCCCTACACTATCCAGCGCTTTTTCTACTGTTGCACTCTCCGGAGTGGGAATTGTAAATTTTACCCCTACACTATCCAGCGCTTTCCCTACTGTTGCACTCACTGGAGTGGGAATAGTAATTTTTACCCCTACTCTATACAGCGCTTTCCCTACTGTTGCACTCACTGGAGAGGGAATAGTAATTTTTACCCCTAAGGTATCCCGCATTTTCCCTACTGTTGCACTCACTGGAGTGGGAATAGTAATTTTTACCCTCCCGCTTTCTAATGTTTTAACTATTAATGTTTTTATTTTGTTATTAAATGTATGTATTAATTTTTAACAGTTTAATGTGTTAATTAAATATAGAATATATTAAATATATATATTTTTTTAATTATTTATATATAAATGTATTTTATTTTTATATAAGTAATAAAGTTTATAAATTAAATAAAGATAGTTAATAAAATGTATTTAAGTAAATATATGTATATGTACACTTTTTTGTGTTTATATTAATTACATTTAGTTCATTTGTTATAATTTGGTAAAATATATATTCATATTAATTACAATTGTTAATAATAATAATACTATTTAATTAATTTAATTTGAGTTATGTTATTTTTTAAAGTCGATATTTTTTACATTTATATTTTTACATCAATATTTTTGAGTCGATATTACTGTACTTACCTTTTTAAGTATAGGGAGGCAATATTTTTGTTATCGATATTTTTACATCGATATTTTTTTCATCAATATTTTTTATATTGATATTTTAACATGGATCCCTGCCCACAATGGTTTTTTATATTGCCACAGCCTCTCTTGCCAGTCCTGTATTGTTGGTTTGTTGCCCCTGCCCCACTTTCCACTGCCCTCCATAATCTGTTGTGCTGCCACTGCCCTTCCTGCCTGCCCAGTGTGGTCAAATTGTTTCCTCTGCACCCTCCTACCTGCCTTCAATTTTCAGGGTCCCAGCCCCTGGCCTCTGCCTCTCAACAGTATCCTAATAAACAACTAGATTTCTAACATTCTATATTTATAACAAAAGTCTGGAACGCCTGATGTCATATTGATGTAATCAAAACTTTAATACCTGGAGCATTTCCTTTAGAAATTACATATATGAGAGGGTCTTATTTGCATCAAAATTATGGTTAGTTCTGTAAAAAAACTAAAATGAGGACATATTTTTGGAGTTTTCAAATAGCGACAAAGCACTTTTAAATTATTTGTCATCTTTATGTTTTTTTATCCAGTTGACCACTTGATTAAATGTTGCAGCTAGTGGAGAGGATGTGGTGTTACTTGCAGAGCTGCAGACTTTGCAACTGAGGAACAAGGTTGGAGTTTCTGCTTCAGATCGACATTCTGTGATTCTGGCCAAATCACTTAATCTCCCCATGTCTAAAACCAAAATGATTTTGTTCTTGTGTGATGTAATCAATGCTCATGTAAATCACTCCAATACCTGACAAGTCTGCTCTATATAAAACTGCAAAATCACAGAAAATAAAAAGTGTTTTGCACACTTCTGTCATTGGACTACATGTGGGCTACATCTGGGTGATATTTGTGCTACATTTGGGCTCTTTTGTCTCTGGTGGCCATCTTGGGAGATTTAGTTGTTATGAAGTTTCCTAATATCCTCATTTACTGCAGTCTCCTCAGTAGGAAATGCTTTCAGATTTTTACTTTGATTCCTTCAAGAAGGTATTCAGATATATCACACATAAGCCATAAATTCTGAATTGTAGCACTCTAGTTGGTCATTAGATCACTGTAGTAAAGCTACTGTTCACCACAGCAGTCTGCTGTTGGTATTAAAAGTGCATGTTTCAGTCTGCATGTCAGAATTGTTTAATGAAATAGAAGAGGATTTGAGAAGTAACTCAAAATGTGCTCTAATGTTTCTTTCTTTAGCACTAATGATATTTTCTATGGCAAAATGAACCCCCTCATTGTGTTCCTTTTTAAATTAAATGTTTTACATGTTACCAGTTTATTCCAATCGAGATGGCTTCAGGTGTGCCATACTTTTGTCATAAGTAGGACTGCTAGAGCTCTAGTTGTTCTTTAGAACACTCTGGAAATCTGCAATAGAACACAAATGAATCAACTGAAAGTCTCTGCCCTTGTTGGATGTTCATGTTTCACTGAGAATGTCATACTTTATTCTCCCATGACTGAGAAAGATAATGTGAATTTACAGAAAATATGCTTTCAGTTTAGCTTATAGATCACCTTCCATACCTCTGTGGGAAAAGCATGAGAAAATAGTTTTCTCTGAAACATTCATGATATCCCAGCAGAAGGCTTTTTCACATGGTAAAATCACCTTAGAACACACCACAATTCCTAAAATGAGTATGGTACCATCAACAAATCATTTAGAATGTAACTAAAGTCTTAAAACCTTCTATTAACTGCAATGCTTTATAATGAGGTGCTATCATGTATATTGGTCCCAAGATGGCTACCAACACTTTTTGGATGAAGTACTGAGAGCCAATTAGATCTCACAATGAGATGTGTGGTTAGGCTCCGCCCATATATATATTTATTTTTCCATTAATATTTAAAAAACTACTGAATGGATTTACACCATTTACCAAAAAGGGCTCTAGTTGAACCAAGGGCTACCTTTTTGCCAAATTTGGTGTAATTCCGTTCAGCAGTTCGGGCTGTAGCCGTGTCTAAAGTTTCCTATGGAAAGTTGCAATGAGAATACATGTTTTGATACCCCCTTTTTTCTCAGCCCCTGCTTTCCAAATCACCCCGAAACTTTCCAGATTGCAGCGGACCGAAGCGGGCCATAAGTTATGAAAATTTCGCGAAGATTCGTCTATCAACGGCAAAGTTATTGGGATTTTCCTATGGGAACTAGGCCCTAACTATAACTACCTATATATATATATATATATATATATATATATATATATATATATATATATAAAAGTCAAAACAAGGTTACCCTCAAGAGGACGTCCTCCCAGAAAGTTGGGCTTCAACAATTGAGGACCACAGCCACATCAGGTTTGAAACTTTAATCAGATTGTATTGGCTCAACGCGTTTCGAACAGGTCGTTCTTGATCACGAGCCCAGAACAACTGCAGCCTTGAAAGAAACATTCATTTATTCTTAATTATAGTCCTGCCCCAGTGGGCGTGTCTTTACCTCGTTGGGCGGGCCGCTTAGCCTCTTGCTGCTTGCTGCTTGGCATTGTGGTTCTTGAAGTTTCCACAAAGTTCTGATTTGGTTGCACCAGTGTTCTGCTATAACAAACGATAAAATCCAAGTGGATGATAAGGAGTACAGAGAAACTGAATGCGCTGCAATTCAATGTCACACAATGTTGAACTTTCTGCTCAAACGCGGCGCTTCAATTTGGAGCGTCGCAGATCCACTTCTCAGCGGTGGGCCGTCCTCGCGACCGGGCAAGGCCGCTCACATAATTCAATACAAGGTTACCCTCAAGAGAACGTCCTCCCAGAAAGTTGGGCTTCAACAATTGAGGACCACAGCCACATCAGGTTTGAAACACATACATGTGTAAATGTGAACATGAAACAGCTTAAATCCCTTTAAAAAATTCAAAAAAGGGACATAAATATACATTTCAATATTTCATGTAAAATAACAGCATACACGCATGAATTATTTCAGTTCCTAACTATGTTTAACAGTGAAACCTATCAAAGTGCTTAACCAAATCAGTGCAATAGCTATCCAGTGAATCAAATGAAAAACTTAAAAACACTCAGTAGTTACTGGATTCCAGTAAGGTGACTGCTTCCATTGTGCAAATTACATCAAAAGTGCAAATATCTTCAGGACAGTAATAAATATATTCAATATTATAGGTCGATCCATCAGAAAATCACAATAAATAAACGGAAGTGTAAAAATACACTTTCCACTTAATGATTTCTAAAATCAATCCTTAAATATCATAAATATATAAATAAATACTATCCTAAAATTTCACAAATTAAAATTTCATGTCTGGTGGAACCAATAAATATTTGTTATTTCATCAGGAAGAGACCTGTAACCCATCTATATCATCTCTTGGCCTCGAAGACTCAATAGAATTTTCATCTTAAATAAGTTAACCATCTGCATCATAAGAAAGTATACAAATCTTCACTCGTATATAACCCCCTGGGGTACTTAGAATCAAATTGCAGGATATAAGTTGTCTCCAGCCTCCTCAATTTTGACTCCCTGTCCCCTCCTCTTTTCTGGGGAGTTATGGCCTCAATTACATAATACTTCAGATGTTTCGGATCGCTATTGTGGCTGGTCTTAAAGTGCCTTGCAACTAGATAATTTTCATCATTGTTGCAAATAGCGCGAATATGTTGAAGGATCCTTTTATGCGCTGGTAATTTTGTGCTCCCAACATATTTCAAATTACAGCTGCAGGTGAGCACATATACCGCAAAATTAGATTTACATTTAAGGTGTTGATTGATTTTGCACACTTTGGGGCCAAACGTCGTAGTATAAGTTGTAGTATTTATACCATTTTGGGATGCCTTACAAGCAGAGCATTTGTAGAACCCTTTTCTTGCCGTCAGCTATGAACCCTTTCCTCTTACTTCAAGTTTGCTTCTAACCAGTGATGAACCTAAGCTGTTAGCTTTTCTGAAGGTTACTGATGGTTTGTTAGGCAGTAACCCCCAATCACTGGGACGTCCTTCACTATGGGCCAGTACTGTCTAACTATTGCCCTAATTTGTTTTTCCTGTCATGAAAAACCAAGAATTAACCTTGTGGGTTCTTCTCTTAAATATTCGTTTTTTCTTTATATTTCAACAAATATTGTCTGGCCAAAGATTTGGATTAACAATTGCTGACTCAATCCCATCTGAACGATATCCCCTGTCAAGAAACCTGCTTTGGCTCTCCTTCTGTTTGTTATTGCAATCCACTTCCTCACTACATATCTGTCTGATACGGGAGCATCTCCCGTACAGATGCTCTGAAAAGGTGAGGTGGATGCGCACTGGAGGCGTGAAGGAGTGTATTACCTGCCATAGGTTTTCTATATAGGGTAGTAGATAACCTGTTGTTAAAAACATGGACTCCTACATTCAGGAATGTGACCATATCCCTACTTATCTCAGCTGTAAAATGTAGGTTAACTCTGTTATAATTCAATAATTCGATAAAAGCAGTTGCACTTTCAACATCCCCATCCCACACTATAAACAAATCATCGATATAGCGCAGCCATGTAACCACAATCTTGTTAAAAAATCTGCTCATGTTGTTGCATGAGGACCAGCTACTCCCACCGCCCCATGAACAAAGAGGCATAGCTGGGGGAGAACAGCCAGTCAAGCGCACACAACAAATGTAATGTTCTGAGTATTAAGGGTATGGTGTTCAAGGATAAGATCACACACGATGTTCTTTCTGTTGTGGTTTAATGGGTACATGAGTGGTCCTCCTGTCAAAGGAGACACCACCAAGAAAGAAAACCAGCCGACACGTGTTTCGTCAGTTAGGGTGTTAACCCATTGACTCTTCAGGGCTGAGAGGGTGTGATATATCGTTGTATCGGGGGACCGGTGATAATTCCGACCCGGTCCTGATCGGGTGTTTAAGTAAATTGTGCAGGTCGGCACAAAGTATATTTCTTATACGGGTACAAGGCTCGTCTTGGAGACAGGCGGGTAATGCCTGTTGTCAGGAGAACGAGCGGCGGTATGCTGGTGAGTAGTGACGAAGGTATTATCGGATACAGGTGTTTCCTGTATCCGGTAATACCTTCGTCACTACTCACCAGCATACCAAATACCAAATACCAAATATCGCCAAATGTCCAGAACCATGCAGCGTCCCACACAGCCATTCAGCCCACATCCCGGGGGCCGGGCGGCAACATCCATTTCTATCATCCGACTACTGCTGCAAGGGAGCATCGCCAGCAAACCGTACCTTACAATCAATGTGAAAATGATCATCACTTTTTTCCTTTAACTTTTGTTTCTTAAGAATATATACATTAGCATATTCCAACATTCAACAATAAAGTCATAAAAAGGCAGCAGCTGCACTTCTGTACCCTTCTCCACCCACCCCAAAGTCCAAACGATCCATCACCACTTGGAGCCTCGCATATTCACTGCCTCCGGCACCCCCTGTGAAGAACTTGGATCAACCCAGTCCCCTCCCTGTCCCCGCCCCCCCAACAATTAGGTATACCCGGCCATACTTCCCTCCCTCACAGCCCCCCGTCTAGCCCATGGTAGTGTCGCCATTTCGCCCAGACTCTGCGGAATTTCTTAGGACATCCCCTTGCCTTGTACGTCACTCTTTCGGCTGCCATGTAGAGGTCTAACCCTCTCCTCCATTCCTCTATGTCCGGCGGCGTCGGTGCTCCCCAGTGTTTTGCTATGTCCCTTTTCGCTACAACCAATGCAAGTACTATGAAAGTGAGGAGTGGTCGCGGAAGGTCAACATCGTTTGTCATGCCCAACAGCGCCAACTTCGGACATAGTTGGAGTGAAACCCCCAGTACCTCTCCCAGTTCTACAAATATATGTGTCCAATAGGTTTGTATCGTGGCACAGTCCCAGAGAGTATGATAGAAGTCCCTTTCTTGCTGTAGGCACCTAAGGCATCGGGAGTCCTCCACGTTCCCCATTCGGCGGAGACGTTTTCTATCATAGTATGTTCTATGGAGCACATTGAATTGAATCAGGCGTAATCTCGATTTCATCGCCACCTCCCTGGGGTGCATCAGAACTATCTCCCAGTCTAGGTCCTCCATCTCTCCTACCTCTGCCTCCCATACGCCCCTGAGCTTTGCTAGGTCCCCCAGCATATTGTTGGTGAGCGTTTTGTAGGTGAGGGAAACAGCCTGTCCCACCATCTGCTCTTGGAGGAGCCGCCCCTCTAGCGGTGCGTACTCCGGGATATCTGTCAGCGGGACCTTCTGAACCCGCCATGCGCTACGGAACTGCAAGTATTTAAACAACTGTGATTTGTGAAGGCCGAAATGCCGCTGTAGAGCCCCAAATGACTTTAGTTCCCCCTTGGCTATCACATCTCCTATCGTGGAGACGCCTATATCATCCCATCGGTGGAATCCACGCAGTGTATGAAGCTCCGTCAACCAGTGACAATGCCACAACGGGGTCTGTCTTGTGGGCTGCTTTTCCCACCCCATACGTCTCGTGGCCTTCGTCCAGGCATTGAGTGTAAGGACAGTTGCCGGGAGGAGTGAAGCCCGTCCCGCCCCGCTGTTCAAATAAGACAGTAGGTTCTTAGGTGACCATTTTTGTCTCTCTAAGGCATAGGTCGGGTGGTCCGCCGGCGCATGAATCCATGCATTGATCGGCGTCAAATGTTCCGCCCAACAATAGGCCTCCAAGTTAGGCAGTGAAATGCCTCTACTGTATTGGTGTCTCTGAAGCGTGGTCAGAGCCACCCGGGGTTGCTTACCCAGCCACAATAAAGTTCGCAGGTCAGAGTGGATTCGAGCGATTACCGCATTAGGTAGCGGATAGTATTCATTTTGCAGAGCGTACAGAAATTTGGGTAGGATAATCATCTTGTACATGGCTGCCCTGCCAAGGAGTGTAAGTGGGAGCAGTCTCCATCGGTCCATGTCCGCTACCGCATTTACTATAATACGCTCCAGATTCCTCTGGAATGATAAAGCCACATCCAAGGTAATGTAGATCCCGAGATACTGGAAACCTTCTGTGGTAGTCAACAGTTGCTCCGGTAGCCGTCCCCAGCTGTCTCGACCCCCCGGGTCGTAAAGGATGGATTTGTGCCAGTTTATGGTGTGCCCAGCCCGTCCGCCATATCGTGCCAGTTCCCGGAATAGCTCCGGGATGGTGGTCTCCAGTCTCGTTATGTAGAGGAGGACATCATCCGCATATAGCGAGATCTTTTCTTGTGCCTGATCGGCTCCCGGCCTCATAAAGCCGGAAATGTCCTCGTTCTGTCGGATCCTGGCTGCCAGTACCTCGATGGTAAGCGTTAAGAGGAGGGGAGACAGGGGGCACCCCTGACGGGTACCCCTCCGGATCTGAAATTCCCGGGACAGCCTGCCATTCACCCGCACTCTATCTCTAGGAGAGGTGTAAAGGAGGTGGACCCACTTTTGGAAATTCTGGCCAAAGACAAACTTTTGGAGTACCGCCGCGAGAAACGGCCAATGTACCGCGTCGAACGCTTTTTCAGCGTCAAGGGAGAGGAACCAGTGAGGTTCCTTTCGCCCTTTCACCTCTTGTAACCAGTTGTGTGTCCATCTGAGATTCAGCTTGGTCGCCCTGTCTGGTAGGAAACCTGATTGGTCCCAGTGTATAAGATTTGATATGACCTTTCTCAGGCGGTCTGCCAGGATAGTCGCTAGGATCTTCACTTCCGTGTTGAGGAGGGAGATTGGGCGGTAGGACGCACAATCCTCCCGCGGCTTGCCCTCTTTGTAGATCGGAACTATCGTGGCCAAGTAGAGGTCCGGGGGGAGCTCCCCTTCCTGATACGCGTCGGTGAAAAGGCCCCTGAGGTGGCGCGACAGGAGGTCCATCGTGCGCTTACCCGGTTTCTATTTTGCAATGGCTTCGGATATATCATCTATCGAAATGTCTGCCTCCAAACCCAAAAGGTCCTCCGGGGCCAACACCGGCAAGTCTATCTGAGACATGTAGGACAGCGCCTCTTCGCACGTCCCCAGGGCCCGCGGTACATAGAAACTTTCATAATGCGTGGCAAAAACATTGGTTATCTCCGCGTCCGCACAAACTAACTCCCCGTCAGTGTTTCTAATACTGTCTATCCATCTCGCCACTCTCTCCTTCTTACTAAGCCACGCCAGAAGTTTGCCAGACTTGTCTCCTACGTCATATAGACGGTGGAGGGTGGCCAGGGACTGTGTCTTTGCCTCATTTGTTACCATCTCTCTGTAACGCCGTTGGGCATCTAACAGCCTCCTCAGAGTCTCAGTAGTCTTCGTGATCTGGTGATCCCTCTCCAGTTCCAGTATCGTTTGTTCCACGGCCGCAACGTCAGCCTGGACCCTACGCCTTTCCTCCCTAGCCTACTTTGTATCCTATCTCTCAGGACCGGTTTTAGGGCTTCCCAGAAGGTGACCCCAGAGTCCACCGTACCCTCGTTTTCACCCACGTAGACCCTAATGTCCGCTCTTAGGCCACGGACTATCGCCGCGTTCTGCAGCTCCCAGGCCGCAAGGCGCCAGGAGGCACCCCTGCCTCCCCGGTATTGGCCCACCCCCACGAGCAAGGGCGAGTGGTCAGACACACCTCTGGCCTTATATTCTGCCGTGTCCTGTGCCCCCAAGTATTGTCTGGACATAAAAATATAGTCTAGCCTTGAGAAAACCTTATGTGCCCCTGAGTAATACGAGTACGCTCTTTGGGTGGGGTGTAGCCATCTCCACATATCCGTAAGTCCTAAATTATGCATCTGGCGCGCTAGTGCGGTCTGGCTCCCCCCTCAACCTGCCCCCCCTGATCTGTCCAACTCTACCTCCATGACATTGTTGAAATCCCCTCCCACCACTTGAATCGTGTCAGCTGTGTCCAGCAGAATGTTGGCAAGGACTGTAAGTGTACGTGCCTGCAGTTTGGGCGGTGCGTACACCGAAATTATTGTGTAGACGCTTCTATTCCATGTTCCTAGTGGATCCACCCAGGTGCGTGTAATATTGAATGGTGAGGTCTTTTTTACAACCGCTACCCCTCTGGAGTCTGACGTATAGCCCGCATGAGCCAGCACTCTATAGCGACCCCTAGCTATAAAAGCACAATGATTTCCTTTTAGATGAGTTTCTTGCAAGAATGGTGATATCTGGGTCTACCCTTTTGATGTAGGCGTTCACAAGCCCTCTCTTAACCCTGGCACCCAGCCCATTGACATTCCATGTCAGGATGTTAACTCCTCTATCTCCTAGGTGCGTAGTATCTCGAGTATGTGTCATTGGGTCCAAGGTATTTGTATGCGGGCATTCTCCTCCATATCTGTGTCGTGCCCAGTCGCCGCCTGCCCAGCTGTATCCCCTTCAGTAGGATGCAATAGCTGAATATGGTTAGTCTCTGGCGTGTCCTTGCGGTGTGTAGGTTCAATGTGTACTGCTGCCTTGTCCCAACTGTTGCCCCCCCAACTTCCCCCTCCTGTTCCCCAACCTGAGAAAATTCGCAAAAAACCCCAGCCCTCCCCACTCCCCACCTCCCTCCCCACCCAGTCGCATCCTAACGTAGGATAGAACTATCCGCAGGAGTAGGCCTGTCGCCCACCCACTCATCCCTCCCTTCAAAAACCGAAAAACAGTAAAACTTAAAGAACAAAGAAGGGCGTGTCAACTTGCGTGCTTCCCTGTGTCGAGCTGCCTTCCCCAATGTCCCGGTACACCATCGATCATGAGTGAGAGTCTTGTGTGTCCATTGCGGGAGCGCTGGTCTGCCCTGAAGATTCATGCTCCAAGTGCCGGATCGCCTCTACCAGTGGGTGAACTGAGTCCTGTCCCCTCCCCTCTCCGTCTCCTCCAGACGCATGGCTCTCCGACTCCTCCTCGTCGTCGCCTTCCGAGCGGATTTCGTTCCGAAGACAGCTAAACCTGGATCCTGCCACGGATTTGTCTCCCGGTGATGCCGATCTTCCTCTCCGCATGTCTCCTGCGCCTTGGCCCCGGTACGGTGTCGCCGGGGTTTGCTTCTTCACTCTACGCAACTTCCGCCGCTGCGGCTTCGGTAGTTCCCACTGAGACCTTTGTCGCATTGTTCTGTCCATCTCTTCTCGCCCCACGGCCTCCCTGCTGTTCAGGATAGGGCGCTCTTCAAGCCACTGCCACGCATCATCCGGATGAGTGAAGAAGATGGACTTGTCCCTATACAATACCTTGAGCTTTGCGGGGAAAAGGAGCATGTATGAGATGTTTAAGGTTCTTAGTTTCACCTTCACTGCATCGAAAGAGCGGCGCTGCTTCTGGACTTCTTGGCTGTAATCCGGGAATATCATTATGGTCGCATTTTCAAATCGGATCTCCCCCACTTTCCTGGCCTCTCTCAGGATCAGGTCTCGATCTGCGGAGTTCAGGAAGCGCGCAATGACCGGTCTCGGTCTCGCACCTTTAGGAGGTTTAGCCAGGAGGGCCCTATGCGCTCTCTCAATGATGAAGCAAGGGGAGAACTGTGCCGCTGGGAAGGTCTTAGTCAGCCAGGCGTGGAGGAATGAAGTCATGCTCGTTCCTTCGATTCCTTCTCTAAAACCCACGAAGCGAAGGTTGTTGCGTTTCGCTTTATTTTCAGCATCATCCACCTTCCACAGCAGCTGTCGATGGGATGCTTGCAGCTCCGTCATGTCTCTTTTCAGGGTGGAGATCGAGTCTTCGCTTTCGCCGATCCTTGTTTCGGTCGCCGTCACCCTATCTGACAATTTTCGGAAATCTTGCCGGAGCAGTGTCACCTCGGATCCCACTTCCCCGATCTTAACCTCCAGGGCCGCTCGAGACTCCTGTATATCCGTCCTGGATGCCTGGATGGCCTCCATCAGCAAGGCCGTGTCTGTCCGCACCCCGGAGGCCACAGGCAGCGACTCCGGCAGATGTCTTGGTGCCGCAAAATTGTCCATGGGTCCCTGTTTCTGCGTTTTAGGGATCGTGTCTCTTTTCCCCATGGCAGTCCACGTCTCCGGGGCTCACCCCCATGTCCGCCCGTGATTCTTGGTCCCCCAGTGAGCAGATCCGCTCCTGTGGCGGAACAGGGGGGGGGAACCGTATGCTCTACCCCTGACGCTGGAATACTGTTCTCTTTGCACACCACAGCCCCCTTGATGTCCCACGTCGAGCAGGCCCTCCTCCTATGGGCCGCCGACGAGGTCACCACGTCATGTAGTTGCCTGACTACAACCTCTCACTTCCACCGCTGTCAGGGTCTGTCCGTGGGTTCCTCCGGGGAGGGGGTACACCAAGTGGAAGTGGTTCCCCAGCGCAAGCCTCCAGGCCAAGGAGGGTATCTCCTGAGGAGCAGGGCCTCCCCTGTATGCTGCACGAGTGTCTGTCTCCGACCCGGAGGTCCTCACACCAAGTCCCAGATGACAAAGAGCGCTCGGGGGATCAGAAGTCCGCCTCGGGGGGGGGAAGGGTTTTCAGAGTATGGTTATTCCGCTCACCAGCCTCCAGGCCCACAGCAGGGTCAGTGGCCCAAACGGGCGTCCTTCGGGCGCTGTATCTCGGCTCCGGCCGCCATGTTAGTGCAGTAATCCGGCTCCTCTCGGGGGGGGCGTCTCGATGTAGTAGTGTGTCCCATCCCCCTATCCGTCACTGCACCTCCGGGGATCACGTCGGATCTCTCTCGCTCCCCTCTCCTTGTAGCCAGAGTCACACCCAGAGAGGCACCGGGCACAGTTCACCGGCACTGCCCCACTCCCCCCGCCATCTTGGTAAAGGCGTTCGGTTTCCGATGGGTCGGGGTCCCCCCGGCGGGCTCCCGGATCCACGCTCAAGCCCCCTTGCGAGGGCGCTCCAGATGATTTGCGGACTCCGCTGGGCACCAGGTGTTCGCCAGGCAGTTTTTAATCCCGCAGTCGGCTCTCGGGTGCCGCGGCCGCCATCTTGTCTGCTCCGGGGTTTCTCTCGGTCACCAGACCGAGTCGGTATTTTGCAGTGTCTCGGCGATTACTCAGCTGGGGGGTCTTCCTCGCTGGCTCTAGGGGTGTTGCTGCTCCCGTTGTCAGGTTTTGTGCACTGGGGTGATAGTTTTTCGACGGATTTAGCATCAGCTCGACGGGAGCTCCGACTAGGCACTTCCTAACCGGCCATGCAGTTGGCCATGCCCCCTCGAAATAATTACATGTTAAAAATATTCTACGACACTATTTATACAAAACTCACAAAATGAATACGAAGATTAAAAAGGAAGTACCAATAAAAACATCACTTCTTTGGGCGGCCCTGCCCATTAAAAGTTATAAACACTTAAGATCAACATTTCCTCTTATAAAACTATATCGTTCATATATTTGTAAGATTTCTAAGAATTATTATTCACATGTTTTTTAGAAATTTTTGTACTACCTTTATATAGTTCCCTAGAGCGATTGCAATTTCAATGGAAGGCATTTCTGTAAGGAAGTTGACCGCCTGGGCCCGCGTTCTTATGTCATATTTTAAGAATATTGGACAAAGACATAGTTTACGCTGTTCTAGAATAGTTATACAGTCTAACAGGATGTGCACTAAGTCACCTTTTGTACACAGCCTGCACTTGCAACACCTTGTGTGGTCCAACATTTTACCAAACACGGGTTAATACCGATTCGGATTCTTAATATCTCCTGTCTATACCAATGGTTCGGTGAGATATCCAGGTAAGGGAACCAATTTTCCTTAGACCAAGAATCCACCATATACTGTACGGATTTTTTCTTAGCCAGGTATTCCATGTCTGTTCTTCTAGACACTTCTTGCCCATGAAACTTCAAATCACTTTTAGTGCATTCTACTCGAGGGATTCTTGGCAGATAACCACCTTTATACATTCACAGGCCTGCACCATTTTCTTCCTACTCTCTTTTGCCCATTTTAGATTACTAGATTGAATCTCTTTTCTACACCATTGTGCTACTTTCTGGCCTTTCTCATTTTCCAGACGTTTCCAGAATCTAATCACTGCTATTTTGGATTGAACCGCCCAGGCTGTTATTCCTAATTCAGTTCTAATTGCTTGAACCATTGATGAACGAGTTTTCCGGCATTTTACTTCCTCCAGGTCCCAGACACCTTTACCGCTCAAATAAAGGACTTCTGCACCATAGAGTACTTGTGGAGGTATCATTGCGCTGAATGCCTTTAGCAACGGTCAGTGAGACATATCCCCGTAGTCAATTTGAGACCAGCAATCGATATAAGGGCTTTCGCTTTCTAAGCTTCAAGATGCGTGTGCCACTTTAGGGACTTATCAAACCACATACCTAGGTAGCGATATTCATTAACAGATTCCAATTTGAGATCACCTAAAAACCAATTAAACTTACTTACTTTTTTTCTGAAACGTAAAATTTTCGTCTTGTCCAAGTTTACTGTTCAAAATTTCCTTGCACAATATTGACTAAAGGATTTCAACTTTCGTTGGAGGCCCAATTTAGTCTGGTCTAATATTACCAGGTCATCCGCGTATAGTAAACAGGGCACCTTTTTACCATCCATTCTTGGACTTGCACTACCTTCAACTTCTAGACAGGTGGGTAAATCAGATAGAAATATAGAGAATAGCTGGGGGGCCAAGACGCAACCCTGTCTCAGGCCATTTTCGATGGGTATTTTTGGCGTCAAAGACCCCTCAGTATCCTTAACCCCTTCGACGCTCATGACGAGCTGGGCTCGTCATGAGGTAGCCTCCTCGCACGCTCATGACGAGCCCAGCTCGTCACGTAACATGCGATACCGCAAATCTCAGCGTACGGGCGGAATTCCGCCCGCACGCATGCGGTTAATTACTTGTGCCCAATTACCTCGGTGTAGTTCTTTTATTATGGCTAGCAGGTCTTTCGGTATATTTTTATTCATAAGAGTTTCCCAAAGACAGTTCCGATCCACTGAATCAAGCGCTGCACGAGAGTCAACTAAATTTTCAATATCTAATTGTAAAAAAACATAGAAAAGTTATAGAAGCACACCTAAAAAAACACTAAGATAATATGGACATTAAAGTTCAATAATATAATCTTAAAAACCTTAGAAAATCACTTAAAAACAAAGGTTATAGAGACGTTATGGTTAGGAATATATATTTAAAAAAATACCAATTCACAAAAAAAAAAACAAAGGTTACAGAAATGCTAGTGTTAGGAAATAGAATTTTAAAATCCTTACAAATGCAATGAAAAAATTAAAACTTATAGGGATGCTATAGGTATGAAACAAAACTTGGAAACCCTCCCAAAAAAATGGTTACTGAGATGTTATGGTTAGTAAATAAAATTTCAAAAACCTTAGAAATTCACTGAAAAAAAACAAAGGTTACAGAGACGTTATTGTTAGGAAAACAGTGATGTCACTGATCATTTCATGAGTGATGTAATATGTGAGGTCATAAGCAGTGCATTGCAATGGTGTACATTATAGTTAGCTCAGGTAACTATAACTGCTGATATTCAAGGGTTTTGTAAAAGGGAAATCTGAGCCTAACTATAATGTCCCTGTAACCTTTTGTTTTTTTCATTGAATTGCTACAGTTTTTTAATGTAATTTCCTCACTGTAAACCGTAACCTTTGAGAGCGAGTCTGAGTGGGAGCATGAGTGTCTGAGTGGATCTGTGAGTGGGTATGAGAGATTCTGAGTGATGGGAACAGGTTATCTAGGGTAGCCAAATTTCCATACCTTGGGGTGGTTTTTGACGAAAGTTCCACTTGGCTTCCCCAATTGTCCGAGAAAAGAAATGCATTTGTTCGGTCCATCTCTGCTGTCCTAGGTTTTTCTCACAAATTGGGGGTAAAGCCGTTACAGGCAGTATTAAAGGTGTACGTTGCAAAATGTGTTTCCATAAGCAATGTATGGCACGGATTTGTGGGGTTTTAACCCCTTCGACGCTCATGACGAGCTGGGCTCGTCATGGCGTAGCCTCCTCGCACGCTCATGACGAGCCCAGCTCGTCACGTAAAGTGCGCTTTCGCAAAACCCAGCGTACGGGCGGAATTCCGCCCGCACGCATGCGGTTAAGAACGTTAAATTGTTACAGGTGGCAGAGGACAAATTTTTAAAGTCCATTTTATCAGTACCACAATCGACCCCAGGTTTCATAGCTCATCAGGAATGTGGGGTGGAATACTTAGAGGATCGGATTGCCATTGCACCCCTTTTAAAGTGGATCACGGTCTGGTTGAACCCAGAAGTGGTTGTGAACCACGAGATCCTGAGGGACTGCCTTAATTTAGAACACTGGGAATCTATCCCGTGGCTAAATTATGTTAAAAAGGTTGTAGTCTCATTAGGGCACCCAGAAATATTCGAGGAGCCGTCTAAACTGGTTAAAGCAGACATAAAGTGGGTCAAGACAGCTTTCAAGCTTCATAGAGGGATGGATAGAGAGGGCCTTGAGTTGATTAGGCCACTGTTAGAGCCCATCAGCTAGTCGTAACAACTGATAATGACCTGGAATTATATCTGAAGGTTGTTAACAATGCAACCATAGATATTTGTTAACCAAGTTTAGACTAAATACATTTTATCTAATCCTCGCTGGGCGTCCTCACTGGACCAAGGTATCAGACCTGAAACTATGTACCTGTGATGGTTTTTCCATAATGGATATTGCCCACTTCATGTTCTTTTGTGGTTACTTTAATGAGATACGGAAAAAAATTACCCCTACTAAAGAATAAGGGGTTTAAACAAGTGAAACTGCCCTACTATACCTTCAACTGCTGTCTAATGTGTGGGAAATTTTTAACGTTGCCACTTTTTTAAAAGTAGCTATGAGACTGAGGAAAAAATTAACCAGTTTGAGATGATAGTTTTCCGCGATCTCTTTTTTTTTAGTTTGTCAAACAACGAATATTCATTCTCATCTAAATGAATTGTGTACGTTTGTAAATTTAGATATGAAATTTATATATTCTTATTGTTTTTTTTAACTTTACATTTCTCTTTGGATGCCGTGTTGTTGTAAATAGCTAGCCTTACTGCAATTTTAAATGTTTTTTCCCTTCGTGGTTCTCTGTATACTTTTGTGGTTTTTGTTATAAAGTATTTTGACTGACTGACTGACTGGGTGTGTTAGTCTGTGAGTGGGTCTATAAGTAGACGTATGAGTCTCTGAGTAAGTCTGTCAATAAGTGCATATGTCTCTGAGTAGGTCTGTGAGTGAGTATGAGCGTATGAGTAAGTGGGTTGCTTGAGTGTCTGACTGGGTCTGTGAGTGGGTGTACGTGTCTCACTTCATTTGAGAGTGGGTGCAAGAGTGTGAGAATGGGTCTGTGAGAGTGGCTGAGTTGTTCTGTGAGTGGGTGCATGAGTGCTAGAGTGGGTTCTGCTCAGTCTCTGCTCATTTTCTGCCTTTTTCTGCTCACTTCTGACCTTAATTTTGCCTCTTTCTGCTCAGTTATGACATCTATTTTGCCTCTTTCTGCTTGTTTTCTGCTCCTTTCTGACCTTTATTTTGCCTCTTTCTGCTAGTTTCTGTTCTCTCGTTTGCTTCTTTCTGATCATTTCTCACCTTTATTCCTCCTGTTGCTGCTCATTTCTGACCTATATTTTTCCTCTTTCTGCTTGTTTCTGACCTCTATTTTGCCTCTTTCTGCTAATTGCTGACCTTTATTTTGCCTCTTTCTGCTTATTTCTGACCTTCATTCTGCCTCTTCCACTCATTTCTCGCCTTTATCTTACCTCGTTCTGTAATTGTGCATAGCTTCTTGCACACAAAAGCATTTTTATGCTCTCATTTGGCAGAAGCAGAGCATAGTTTGCTATGGCTTAGCGGGTGTGGTAAAACTCCAGCCAAGCCATATTAAACAGCTATGTCCCATGGGTGGGCAACCCGGGATGTAGCAGGAGCCTGCCCTAGGGGTGGCAGTCCAGATTGCTATTATTGGCTCCAGGAGGGGGGGCTGTACCACCCTCCTTCTTTCTTTAATTTTGCCTCATGGAGGCGGTGGTCCCTGGGGCTGCGGGTGGTGCGCAGTTCCCAACATTCAATTTTACAAAAGCCCACAGTCTGTGGCCCCCTGCATTTATTGAAAGTAAAGCCCTCAGAAGGTGGCAGTCCTCAGGGCTTGCAGGGGTCAACATGGCCCCCCTACATTAATTGGAAGTTAAGCCCCAGGGAGGTGGTTACCCCCAGAGCTGGGAGGCTTCCAGAGGCCCCCCATTTAGGAAGTACGAAAGCACCGGGGAGTTGGTGGTCCCCGGGGCAGCAGGGACAATGTACGAGCCTCCCCACATTAATTTATTAAGAACGTCAGGCCTGGTGGTGGTCCCCCGGGCAATATGAAGCCCTAGGAGGGGGACTCATGCGTCTACCCTCCCTTATTAAAAAGAGGCTCTTGGCCCACCCTGGGGCGGATAATTAATGAAACGCAGAAGTCCCCGCTTTGTTTTTAAAACATTTTCTGCAGCTGCTGTGGATCCGCCGAAAAAATAAATAAATGCTTTTTTGGCCCTGCTGAGACCATGTGGGACCACCCCCAACAGGCCTAGAGGATAGGGTATTTCTAACTTGCCCCATTTTCTGTTTTTTAATGTTTTTTATGGGGTTCGGCTCAACACTCACCAAAAGAGTGTCATGGTAAGTCTTGTTGTACATGGGAAGCTTCGGGGTGATCTATTAAGTAGTTCGGTCATAACCAAATCTACAGCCTGAACTACTGGATGGAATTACAGCAGATTTGGCAGAAAGCTAGATGTTGTTAGGCAGATTGTTCTTTTGAATATTTGGTGGAAATCCACTCAGTAGTTTTTGAGAAATTTAAGAAGAAAAGTTAGTGATATCTCTGGCTGCAAATATTTCTTGATGATTCTCAATTAATCATGACTGTGTGTGCCAACAGGAATGCTGTGATTGGCTGGACACAACCTGAGCAGAACATTGCGGCTCCAACTTTATCGATCGGGAACGGTTCCCCAGGATGAAAATTTTGTGAAACCTAACATAAGGGGTCAGGGTGGAGGTACTCTGACCTTATGTTTGAGAAATGGAGGTGTTAGTGACACAAGTTATGGGTCAAAAATTGTTTTTTTTAAATCACATGTGATGTTCACAACAACACTGCGCTTTCAGTGCGGGCCCCCGGGCACCATCGTGGGGACGTCGTGACTATTGACATCTTCGTGAATATTGGTGAAAATTAAAAAAATATATATACATATATATGAAGACTTGGCAACAGTTCTACTTATACAACTAGACACCCACAGATACACACTCGTGTACCCATTGACACACCCATTCAGAAACTCATACACCCACTGATAGTTGCACTCTGACGTTGACACACCCTCTTACAGAGGTAGTCAAAGAGTCACACACCCATCTAGAGCCCCATGTACAGTCTTATGCAGTCAGCCACAGATGCAGGCACTCACTCACAAACTCAGTGAGACAGTGATGCAGTCACCTACTTGTAGACTGACTCAAACACTGATGTGCCCACTCAGAGACACAGTTAGACACTGACACACTGACTCACAGATGCACCTACTCACAGACCCACTAAGACCCTGATCCACCCAGGCAGAGGCCCACTCAGACACTGATGCACCAACTCACAGATCTAGTCAGACAGTGACACATCCAGTTACAGAACCACTTACACACTCATGCATCTGCTCAAAGTCCCACTCAGACAGTCTAGCACACTCTGGGAGAACAACTCATAGAATCATGCACCCACTTAGAGGCCCAGTCAGATACTCATGCACCCACTCATAGACCCTCTCAGACACTGATACACTCATTCACAGACCCACTGACACACTGAGTGATAGGCCCACTCAGAGACTTATGCACCTACTAAGCTATGTACTGAGCGACTAATGCATTCAGTCACAGACTCTGTAAAAGACTAAGACACCCATTCACAGACCCACTGAGACACTGATGCACTAGTGATAGGCCCACTCAGAGACCAATGCACCCAGTCACACACCCACTCATTGACATATGCACCTACTGACAGAGGTAGTAAGAAAGTCATACAACTACTCACACTAGTCAGAGACTCATATAGCCACTGGCAGATCTAGTCAGACACTCATAGATCCACTCACAGTTCACACTTGGATTGTCATTCACCTACAGAAAAACCCACTAAGAGTCTGACACACCCACTCACAGACCCACTCAAATACGTATGCATCCCCTGACAGACCCACTCAGACTTCTATGCATCCAGTGACAGACCCACTCACAACCTCAGATACCCATTCTGAAACTCAGTGACACATTCATACACGTAGTGACATAATCAATTCAATTATTCATACACATTGTCACACAGATGTTCAGAGACTGATATACTGTTTTATAGAGTTAATTAGAGAATTATGTATCTAGTGTGATGGTTAGAATCAATTATATAGTTATACATTTTGAATGTGGTGGTGCCTATTTAAGTCTTTTTGCTTTGAGTGTTCACAATGTTTTTCACGATTGTCGCGGTGACCGACGTCATGGCGATACTAGGCGTCTCCGCAAACACGGAAAATAGGTTTGAAAGGCGGTTTTTATAGACACTCACTAGAAAAATATGAGCAAGAACAGCATAGTAAGAAACCCCTTGTGTCCGAAATGTTGCAAAATGTGTTCCTATTTCTGTTTTACAATTTATGAAAAAGGCACCACCGTCACGCTTACCGACATCATCGCAATTCCTGGCTGTTAGACCTGGCACCATTGGCGTGGGTCTCCCTTCCATTTTTATGTTGCTGTTGCCTCATGTGTTTTGCTGGTGTTAGCTGCTAAGAGCACTGTGCCACTGCCAATCAGTGCCACAGTGCAAGTGCTCCCTATGAAAAGTGTATATGTAATCATCCTCTTTCCGGCAGTCTTTAACTTTGCTACTGCCCCACATTCCTAACGTGCTGGGAGAGAGATTGGATTATTGAGGCGAAAGAATTCCAGTCCGCGGCTTGCAGGTTGCCGGCTGCCGGTTGCCGACGAGAGCAGGAGAGAGACCCCACGGTCACCCCCCCAGCTGAAATTTTTCTTGTGGCAAGAGTGAGGGGGTGATTCTTGACTCGACTTGCGGCACCAACTCGGTCCCGCCCGCCCTACACCACCGCGATCCCACCTGGCCACGCTCGGCGTGTCGGGGCCGGAGCGGAGGGAGAGGTAAGGGCGGCGAGGGTGCAGAGATGCGGGAGTGGAGAGCCGTGACCAGGGGGGCAGAGAGACAAAGCCCCAACGACCCACATGACCCACACGCGTGTCTTAGGAGCCATAGAGCAGCGGAACCACAAGTGCGGAAACCACCATCCCGCCTGATAGCTGTTATTTTATTCACATAAAGTGAATCTTTCATCATTCTGGCTGTATGGGGCGGATGACCACGCTCCCACTGCTGCTATTGCTGATCACATCAGATCACATCTGACTAAAGTTCGTTTCAGCCCTGCCTGATTCCCCAGTTCGTGCTTTTCAGAAAAGAGCAGAGCAGTGTGGAGGCAAACTGCAGGGAGAGCTGCGGAGCCGTGAAAACCGCACCCTCTGCACTTCTCCGTGCAGTCGTGCAGATTGTGTAGGTGAACGTGGAGGAGACCGACGAGCTGCGTTCTTGCGTGTTGTGAAAAGAGCAGCAATTCGTTTGTTTGGCAATAAGCAGCAATAAGGAACATAAACAACTGCTTAAAAACAGCTTAAAAGCGGTGTTTTCCTCATCCTAATTCAGCTCATTAGCACGCCATCTAGCGTGCCACCTAATTACACCAAATATACAGCACTCTGCATTAATCCTACCACCACTGCCAGGATTACCAGGACGGGTCGAATAGCTGAGCAGTGGCAGCTGCAGCAGTAGCCGACCAGGAGAGACAGTCAGGAGAGGCAGCCGGGCGTTTCTAACCCACTCTCCCCCCGCAAGCCTCATCGTGCCGAATAGCAAGAAGGGCTCCTCATAGTAGAGCCTCAACAGAACCAACACGCCACTTTATGTCATCCTAAACACTGCGGCCCCACCGCAGGAAACCCTAGGTCCAAGAATTAGCTTGAGCCCGTAAATCCAGCAAACAGGACCAACGGGACTAATCACAACCGCTCAACTAATCAGGGGTTTAATTTTGACATCTAAGGCCTACCAAAGTTTCACCAATTCCAATACCAACCCCCCTGCCTCTACACCAACCCCTCTGCTTGCGAATCCAGTGCATCTTTAATTATGAGGACTAGAAACTCAAACTTGATCCAACACCAAGAGAATCCCCGCCCTCACAAATCAGCAATGAGACAAAAGGCAAAGTTATTTTACCCTCCTGGAAGAGGGAGCTCTAATCTAGGGCCAGGGCCTAAGGAGGGCGAGCCATCGCAATTATACCAGCATCACCGGCATCATTGGCATCAGCACTTCCACCAGGAAAGACTACTAGCCCAGACAAAGCTATGGCCCACATGCCTTGTCGCTGCGCCACAAAAATAACAATTGGGCCAGCTGGGAACAGAGACAAAAGAGATTTTATGTGCCTCACGGCACCCACACCAATTGACCTTAGTGGGGCTTCGGGTCTTCGACCCACTCCATGCTCGGGAAAACCCCCTAGATCCACCGACACGTTAATAGAGGTTGGAAAAAATTAAGCCCCACACTACCTTGGCGGCCGGTCATTCCACTTTCACCTAAAATAATCACCCTCCAAGGGGGCAGACCATCTGAAACACCGACATCAAACATGGATTCAATAAGGCCTACTCACATAAGTTCAACCAGCATGGCCCCTCAACAGCTGGAGGATTCTAAACTAAGCCTTCCAACAAATTGAACGATTAGGGCCTACGAAGCCAACGGGGCCATGAAGCAAATGGAGCTAAAACACCTATAATCAGTGATACATCACAAACCCAGCCCATGAATCCCTCAAAATCCTGTGACCCGGAACAAGACAAAAATGCGCAGTCTTTAAGCCCCGGGAGTGGAGGAGCGGACAAGGACGAGAAGCCACCATTAATTGCAAGCCATTTAACATTGATCAACGAGGCCCTCATCCCAATGGCAAATGCGGCAATAATGCATGCAGACAAACTTGATGCTCAAATTACCATTCTACAAGCAGTTGCGGGGCTGATCTCTGGGATAGATTCCAAACTGGACCATCTGAACTCACTAATACACAGAGCACAGGCTAACACAACCTTAATGGCCAAACCAGAAACCTGTGGTTGCAGCCCCATACTGCTTAATTTAGAAAAATTACCAGATATAATGAACACACTAATTGACGACCTAAGAACGAAGTCAGTAGGCATCAGAACAACTCACCTGCACAGCAAAACACCAACGTGCCCTGTAATATAAAAGACTCACAAATCAGTGACACAGATTCTCCCCAAGATGAGAAGAGCTCGGGCACTGAGGCTTCAGCGATGGTCGATGAGACCAGAACAAAACCCAGCTCCATCCGTGATAATAATCTCGAACACCATCACTCTCCAAAGCCAGTAAGCCCAGAAACTCATCATCTTTCTAGAAAAAACAAGAAAAAACTAAAAAAGCTTAACAAGCAGAAAAAAAACAAATCTCTTTCCAACGGTTCGATCCGGCAATGGTTGCTGACCGAAAACCAGATGACCACCGCTCATATCAACATCCAACACGCGACCTGTCATCTAAGTACCACTAAAACGACAGGAAAAAACCTGGCATACCCAGAAGTCGCACATGCAACCAACCCTGACATTAACCTGAGCATAGCACCCCGCCAGCTAGCCTTGCTGACCACGAGCGAAAAAAAACATGCACTGAATCCACAAGGGCAACAAGTTGGGGACGTAACCCAGGTCCCACTAAGAGACCGCGAAGTCCATCTAAAAAGCCCTCTGCTTTGCGAACAATTGAACATAAGAACGAGTGGAATGACCCAAGACATCCAAAAAACAATCATTCCGCTCACAATGTCAGCACAAGCCCATAGGGTACCTCAAGGCAACTTCGAGCCTAACCTGGAGCCTACTGTGAATCTGGACTCAAACCTCAGGCCATCCAGACCACCTCCGGAGACGACAGCACAGCAGACAACAGCCTTATTAAATCAGGGACGAGTTTGCCCGGTCACCACGACACAGGCAACTTCGATCCTCTCGCAGGCCAATGACCCGAAGGATGTACATTCCATTCACAATCCGACCCTTGTAAACCATCAGGATCGAAAAATACTGCTGTATCCTGAATACGTCTCACAGGGCAAGTGGGACAATCTTAACCGCAGCAATCTTTTAAAACTCTGTGTAAATATCCCTGGGTTAGAAAGGATAAAAACAACGGACATTGAGAGCGTTTCCTTTCTCACTCCAGACTTTAACCAGCTAAATGAGACCACCGAGCTAACCTTTACTAGCCCATCCATGGCAGAGGCTCTGATGAGAAACTATACGTTACTGGAAAGCTGGGGCATAAAAATAAAGATTCAGCCCATACCAAAATACCCATTGATTTTAAAAATCCTCTACTCGAACAATTGCCCGGACATCCAGGAACGGACCACTGGGAGGAACTCAGGCGGGAACGCTCTGCTCGACCGAGCACTACATGTGGGGTCCATCCTCCAGAGGACCAAAGGCGGCACAGGCATAGGTCTCACTATTGAAACCCCTATTAAAATAACAACAAACTTGGTTCAGGGCAAACGCTTCTGCTCAATCAGGGGGAGGGCCAGCAAAGACTGGTCCTGGCTGCCACAAGCTTTAAATCCCAGCTCCTAACATCCATCTTCCCAAAAACAAGGACCGCAATCAGCATCGGTCGACAAATGGCTCAGAAAATCACACAAATCAAACACCGACCACCAGCAGATTGAACATCATGACCTGGAACGTTGCAGGCATTATAAAGCTCGTTCAAAATCAAGCCGCAGTGGCATTCTTGGAAGAGGCGGATATAATTTGTACCCAAGAAACTTGGGCAACAAATCTATATCAATAAGAGGGTACGCAGAATACTGCAAAACAGCCATCAAGAATAACATATTTGGAAGACCCTCAGGTGGGATATCCATCTACATTAAGCACTCGCTGAACCTCGAATTCATGGATAATAAAAAGCCTATCAAACATGTTCTTGGCGGGCATTTTGAAAGGCCCCCACTCGACCAACGGGTCACTTTCAATATTGCTAATTAACATTTACCACAATCTTCACGGGCCGGGGGTTAAGGATAATTTGATCCTGTTAACAAGTCAGCTAGAAGCTCTGCTACTACAACATCCTTTATTGGACTATATTATCCTTGGCGACTTCAATATACATATCATAGGGGTCATGACCACACAAAGCCACCACCCTGGGGCCAGCAACACATTGAATGCTTTAATAAAAACCTACAACCTGGCAACAGCCCACTCTGTCCTTTTAAAGAACAACCCTGGGGCCTTTGTTGCCCCCACTTACAACAATCAAACAACGATTGATTACATAAATTTAAGCGAAAAATTACAACTTTCGATGCCAAATTACACAGTGCATCCACGAAATGAAAGCGATCACGCCGCCCTAACACTTACACTGAACCTCACAGTAGAATCTTGTCACAGGATACACTGCATCTGGGCTCCAAATCGTGAAGAACTGTACAGCCTGCCTAGAAGAATCAAATGAGGGCCGGTACCGATCATTAAGTTCAACGAATGGATAAATACATGGGCAGGCTGGCCATCGAGCGCCCATAACACGGGCGCAATAAAAGAATGGGACAGACTCGCCTGGAACTTGGCGTCCTTGCTTCGAGGAGACACAGCAAGCACAAACCGATGGCATCCACCATATACACTTGGATTTATTCCGGCAATCAAAGAAAGCGCCAGACAACTAAATACTAAACGCAAAGCATATTGGAAAAACGGCACAGCATCAGACAAAACACTACTAAAAGAAGCAGCAAAAAGCCATTCAAAGAAGGTGTGGGCGGCCAAGCGTGAATATTCCGAGGGACAATGGCTGAAAATCTTTGACTTGCTGAGAACCTGTAAATCCCAAGAGTTTTGGAGCTATTTAAACACCTTAACCCAAGGAAAAAATCACAGGGAGAACTCCCTCGACGCACAAACCTGGGTCGCTTACGTTAAAACCTTATACAAAGATGATCGAAGCAGACCTTACTTAAACAAAGCCCCCTTAGGGAGTGAAGAAATAGACATCACTGCTCCAGAAAAATCTTTAGTCTCTAAGATTCTAAAAAAAATCAGACAAAACAGGGCACCGAGCCCCAACGGCCTTCCTGGCTCCCTGTTTAAGGCAAACATAGAATTCTGGCCTGAGAATCTGACCCAACTGTACACAGAATGTTGGTTCCTGGGGGACGTTCCAGACTCCTGGAGAGGGTCGCTCCTGCACCCAATATACAAGAAAGGGCCGAAATCCGACCGACCAACTATCGCATGATCGCCCTGTTGGATATCGAGGGCAAAGCGTATGCGAGTACCATTCAGGCGGAACTAGCAAGCTGGGCGAGCACAGAAGGACTCCTGCCCCTCTTCCAAACAGGGTTTAGACCCGGGGCATCAACCGTGGATAACATAACAGCCCTCTCATACCTAGTCCATCAAGCACTGTCGCGAAAAAGCCTCCCTCTCTTCGCTTGCTTCATTGACTACTCTTTAGCGCTTGACGGGGTAGACAGCGCAATTCTTTGGAAGAAGCTGGCACTTTGTAACATCAACCCAGCCCTGTTGAAAGCAATTCAATCTCTGTACCAAAGAACGTGGGTCAGAATTAAACTTTCGAGTGACTCCGCTTCAGAGAAAATTGAAACGGACCGCGGCCTAAAGCAAGGGTGCGTCCTAGCACCGCTGCTGTTTAATCTATACACAGCAGATATGGACCTAGCCCTGATCGGAGCCGCTCTAGCTACACCAAGGATTGGGGGCACAAAAATAGAGTTCATGCAATACGCCGACGACTTGGTACTTTTGGATCACACCAAAATAGGCCTACAAAAGGCACTGTCGGCCCTGGCAATCTATAATGATCAAAACAGGTTGGTGGCCAACCCGTCTAAATCTAAAATTGTAATCTTTGGGCACTATCATAAAAAAAACCTAGCAAAATGGGGTCTCGGCCGGTTGACTCAGGAATGTACGCAGCAATATAACTACTTGGGCGTCTGGTTCCACGAATCGGGGCGCCCTGGAGTTTATTTAAGGAAAATTCAAACCAAAGGGAAAGCTATCATCTACGCCCTCTGCAAACTACAAGCCACCTTACACAGCCCCACAACGATGGCCATCCAAAGAATTTTAAGGGCAAAACTAATGGCAGCCCTTAACTACGCCCAACAAGCATTTCCTGGAAAACTAATCAAGGACCTGGAAAAAATCCATTGTAGCGTATATAGGAGATTATTTCACCTACCCGCGTGCACCAGAAATACTCTTGTGCGACTAGAATTTTCTTTGAATCAACAAAAGCTGGAAGAGATGGCCGCCCTGAGTAAATACTTTTACCTCACCACAGCGGCACAAGAGAAAACAATGAAGGCAGTTCTAAAAAACATCTTTCTGGAACCAGGGAACCCTTGGTCAGCGACCCTTGCCGCGGCCACTGATCTCCTTAATTTAGCCATAGAGAACTGGGACCCTGAGTTAATTAACTATTCTGGCATCAAAAGCACAATCAAAAAACAAGTCCGTATTTGCTCTCGTGCCTCGGACTTGGAATCGTTGGCAAAAAGAGGCCTCCACGAGTCCCAAAGTCTCCCACACGCAGTGTATAACTCCAAACACCATCTTACGCAGGCTGTGGGCCGCACAGCCTTACATAGGATCTTAGCATACAGATTACATCCCCTGCCACTCAAAGAATTATACACCACCGAGCCGACAGGAACAGCGATCAAGGAATGCCGGCTCTGCGAATACAAACGCAAGTCTTTGGCTCACCTCCCATTTTGCTGCCCGGCCCTGCACGCAGCTCGCAGCCTCTATCTTAGGCCCATCATTCTACAACTGGGGACGGGCACTGCAAAGGAGGCAGTCTATCTACTCTACACACTGAACACAGTAAAACAGATGGCCAAGTTTGGTAAATTCATCCATCAGACTCGCATGAAGCTGATGGCCACCTTGGGCTAAAAGACCAGAGACTTAGATAACGCACGTTGGGCCGTAAGGCTACGGACATTACTCCTCTCAGCCCCCAAGCATACTGATCTTAATCATACAGACTTTCTTTTTATATGATGATCTTTTTAACTTTTGTATTTTGTTTTTAATGTAATGGTTTCGAGTAACCAAGCAATACAAATTATTCATTCATTCATTATATGTAATGGAATTCCATGATTGGCTCTTTTGGTTTACTGTCAGAACCCAGTAAAGTGCACCAGGAGTGCCAGGGCTTGTAAATACAAATGATGCTGGTGGGCTTGCAGCACTGGTTGTGCCCACCCACAGAAGCAGCCTGGGAAAATGTGTCTAAGGTCTCCCATTGCAGAACCTGCGTGCAGTCTGGTACTGTCATGCTGACTGCGCAAGTGCACCTACTTGCCAGTCCCTAAACCTTCCATTAACTTCATATTAGTCACCCCTATGGTAGGCCCAGGGCAGGGTGCATTGTAAGCATAAGGTAGGACAAGCCCTGATGTGTGTGGCATGTAATAATAGTGAATTACAGTCATTTTCGTTTTTCACTATTGCAAGACTACCTGTTCTCATAGGCCAGAATGGGCTGCTGGAATTATTACACTCTATAATCCCAGCAGGCCCAGGGAACATGGTAGAAAGTCAAGTTTGGTATGCCTGAACTCAGTATAATAAAATACATCTTTTAGCGAAGTTTATTTTAATATGCTGTGTTTGCAAACACCACTTTTAGAAAGTTGGTGCTTGCTTTCCTAACCATTTCAGCTCGCCTCTGCTAGGATGCGTATCTGCTGTTTGGTTTCTGTGTGTGACTGGGCTGGGGAATTCCAGGAGACAGGCTTGGGCTGCCCGGTGGTGAATAGAGAGATTACACCAGGATAGGTGGGAGGAGTGCCCCTGGGCTCTGAATAGGGCTGTGCTCTGCCACCACAATGCTGGCTCCACCCCCTGTGGAGCGTCTGAGGTCTCTGTCCTGCACCGTGTAAAGAGAGAGGGAAGACTGTCAACAGAGTACTCCTGGACTGTACTTGTCCCCACAATGCTGGCTCCACCTCCTGCGGAGCGTCTGATGTCTCTGCCCTGCACACTGAAAGAAGAAGCCAGAGTCTGCAAAACAAAGTGCTCAAGGACTGGACTGGATTAGGCAAAGGCCCCCCTGGCCTGAAAGAACAAAGGATTTTGGGTATAAAGATAGGAACTTTCGGGCACATGCATGATTGTTTGTTTTTGCGATTCCTTATTTGCGAAAATTAAGGAATCGCAAATTAAGAATCGCAAAAAGCAATGCATCATTTTTTTCGCAATTTTTATGCGAATCGGTAAAAATCGCAATTTTTACCGATTCGCATACAAATTGCGATTTCTTACGTGCGAATTCCTCATTTTGCGAATTCGCAAATAGCGAAAAGACGCACATGATGCATCTCATAGTGATTGCTTCCTTTGAGCCTGGAGAGTAATTACAGCCACCTGGTGCATTTTTTCAAAGGCTGGAGTCTCTTTTGACAGTTGTAGCTGCTTTCTGTCCCTGGAGGAGGCTTTTGGTGAAGTTCTGTTGAGGAAATGGCTTCAGAAAATGTTTTGGAAGACACTCAAGCAAGAAAGAGAAAAGTTAAATTTAGTGATAAGGAACTTGAAATTTTGATAGAGGAAGTGACAGCAAGGCAGGAACAGCTGTTTGGGAAGCTGTCCCTCAAGGTTCCTGAGGGTGTGAAAAGAAAACTTTGGCTTGCCATTCAAGCTAAAGTGAATTATGTGGGCATAGCACATAGAGATATTAATAACCTGCAAAAAAGATGGTATGATCTGAGAAGTCGTGCAAAGGAAAGGTTAGCCACCCGCATCAAGAGTGCCAAGAAAACTGGAGGAGGAACACCAAGGGACAGGCCAAATACCCCCTGGAGGACCTTGTTGAAGGGACCCTTACCCCTGAGGCAGTGATTGAGTCATTGATATTGATACAGCTGCGCAAGCTGGCACGTCTCAAGGTATTTTTTTTTCATGTTAATTACATATTTCATAGGCTACTCATTGATTTGTAGATAGGATTGTGGGAGATCCTTTTATTGAAATCCATGATGAGTATGTACAGGTTATTGGGATGGTGGTCTGTTAAAGTCATTTTGCTTGCTGAATGCAGTGCATCATGGGATTTGTAGTCTATGCTAACTTCCCAAGTTACAGGAAAAACAATTACAGGTTGCAATAATGAGAAAATTCACAGGAAGATGAGTAAACTTTCATGTATAATGCACCTTTATTAGTCATTGACAGTAATTTCTTTAATGTACTTTCACAGACATTTCACATACAGTAATACACACTTTACGCTCTCTTACTACTAGATGCAGATCTGGAAACAGACTTCATTGGATATGCAGAATCTTTCACTGAAGAACTGCTTAGCACAGCCACAAATAATAATGATCCTCAATCTTCTCCAATAATACAAGGAAGAAACATTAGGCAAAGAGTGCGACAAATTCCAGACTCAGACAGTAGTGAGCCATCAAATGCCCCTGTGGCTGGTGACAATTCAGCTGCAACTCCTGCATCACAACCCAGACAAGGAAGAAGGAGACAAAGATTGCAGCATTTCTTCAGGCGCAGGCCACGTCCAGCACAGCATAGAACCAACTTAGATGAAGACTCCAGTGGTACTGTTCTTGAGAGGAAGCTTTTGAAAGTACAACGTCTGCAGGGGAAGGACATAAGGGTGATAAAAGGAAAAGTTAGCCACATGAGTGAAAGCATCAATGGCATCACTAAGTGTCTCATTAAAATGTATAATGTTTTAGAAAAATCACAATTGGTAACAGGAGACAAATTGAACCGCATGACTGTAGCTTTAGAAAACATAAGTGCAGTGATTAAGGAACATCATGCTCATCAATCTTCTAAGTCTAGCACATCATTTCTAAATATGCAGTCATGTTGCAGAACCATGAGTAGGATGTGTAACAGCACTATGCAACTGAATAAGCATGCATTTTGCATGCAGAGGGACATGAGAAAATGCTGTGAGGAGATTACCTCAGGGATGAAGGCACTTCAAAGTTTTGCACAAAACATGCAAGGAAAGTCACCAGCAGTAAAATCATTTGAACCAGGAGTCACAGAAGTATGTTCAATAATGAATGCTGATGGAAATGCTTCAGAGGTGTGTGAACGCCGTAGCAACAGACAGAAGGGAAAAGCTAGTACCAAAGGCAGTGCAAAAGTAATTGTTGGTAGTAAGGCTTTAGGTGTGCGCAGTAGAAAAATTTGAAAATGCACAATGTGCTACTCTGAAGCTAGACATCATATGATTTGAAGTACATATTTGTTTCTAACCAAAGGCAAAAGTCTACAATTTATTTTTTGAAAACTTGCAATATGATGTCAATAAAAAACAACCATTCAGTTTACTTTTTCAAATTAATAAAAACAAGTTCATGCCATCAGCATAAAAGTGTCATACCTTTTTTTAAAAAAAATGTTCAGTCACTTCTGCCCTCCTTCTCCTCCCCTCTGCTGCATCTGGACCATGTACTCTTGCTTGAGGTTGTTGAGGCTGATTATCAAAGTTATGGAGAACATCCTCTGCATTCAATTCTAAACCTCTCTTAATAGCTACATTATGCAGCATGGCACAAACTGCAACAATTTTGCAGCAGACATCAGGACGGTATTGCAAAGCTCCTCCTGTTTTGTGTAATATGCGGAATCTTGATTTCATGACACCAAAAGTCCTCTCTATAACATTGCGTGTTGCAATATGAGCATGATTGTATTGCTGCTCTTTGCGGGTATTTGGATTGAGATAGGGTGTCAGTATGAATGTTCTCACACTATATGCACTGTCACCTGTGGCATTATTAAAAAAAAACACACAAAAAGTCAGGGACATGTAAAGTAAATCATGCCAACAGCTAATTGCACTGATAATTTCAAATACATACCAAGCAAATATCCATCTCCAAAAAGCCAGCCTGCAGTTGAGCATAGATAGCACTGTGCCTGAAAATGTAGGAGTCATGGGCACTTCCTGGATAGCTAGCAACCAAATCTGTGATGACTGCTTTTGAATTGCAAATAGCTTGAATATTAAGAGAATGGAAACTTTTTCTATTACGAAAAATGTACGCATTCTCTGAAGGAGGACAAATTGGAACATGGGTCCCATCTATGCAACCTATAACATGAGGAAAATGTGCCATGTTGTAAAAGTCCAATTTAGTTTGCAGCAATTCCTGCTGAGAATTAGGAAAGGTAATGTAATGCCTAATCCTAAGTAACATGGCATCTAAGAAATCATTAAAAAATCTAGAAAGGGAACTCTGGGACACACCACCAGCTATGGCAATGACACCCTGAAAAGATCCAGAAGCAAGGAGATGGAGGGAACACAATACCTGGACATGGGTTGGAATGGCTTTGGTCCTACGTGTTGGTCTCTGTAAAATAGGGTCCAAATCTGTAATTAACTCCATAATAGAATCAATATTAAGCCTATATTTATCAATTTCTGCCTCTGTCTGTCCTAACAAAGTAATACGCACTCTAAAAATCCTTTCATTCTCCTTATAGCTGCTGCCCTTAACCTCCTCCTATGTGCTACTGCAATCACTGCTGCCATTGTGAGACACTTTGCAAACCATTTTGGGAACCTTTATAGGCCACTTTCATCAATCACACCTGTATCTTTTGGTAAAAAAAAAAAATACCACCAGGTCAGAGTCATTCTAAAAATAAGAATTGCAAAAAGCGATTTCCATAAAAATCGCTATTTGCAAATTTTCATGCATACAGAAAACCACACTGGAAATGCGAATTCTTAAAAATAGCGAATTATTAAGAAGTCGCTAACAAAATTGCGACTCCTAAAAATGCGAAAAACTCCGTTACAGATGATGCATTCCAAACACTGAAAATGCATTCGCAAACGGGCAAAAAGTGCGATTCGCTCCGATTGCGAATGCATTTCCGAATGATGCATGTGCCCGTTTGCTCCTAAGAAATCAGATCCTGCTTGAACCAAGAATAAACCTCTGCCTGAGGAGAAGGAACTGGGAAAGCTGATGGAGGAAGACTGTCCCTGTCCTGGGGGATTGGCCTGCAGTGGTTGCCTTGCTGCCAAAAGGAGAGGAAGAACCTACAAAGACTTGTTTATTCTCAAAAAAGACTTGTGCTTCAAAACCATCTCCAAGGGCTTGGAAGCAAGCTTGCCCCCTGAACTGAGTCCCAGGACCATTGGACTCTCCCCATGCCTTCAAAACGAGCTTCTGGACTGCCTGTGTCCGTGCCCCGCTGAAGCCCCGTGCTGTTTCCGCCCTGCACCATGTGTCTCCGCTTGTCTCTAAGCAGTAGTATCGCACCTGGACCGCATCGCACTCTGCTTCGCTTCCCACTTGTCTGAGCCGCACCACCACTGCCTTCGGCCACCACGGACTGAAGCAGCCCATCATCCAACGAGGTACGGTTCGTACGTTGTAGGCGTACCAAACTGCACCGTGCTTCCATCCTCTGAGGCCGCGCCGCACTGACAGAGCTGCCCGGTACATCGTGTACTGGCCTCTGAGTGCCACACCGCCCGCCTCAGGGAAGCAGACTCGCAAAGAAGGTACGGCTCGAACACCGCCCTATGCCACGGACTCTGCAATGACCCGGACCGTCCGCTGCTCCCCCTGAGGTCCCGCTCCTACGCTTCGCATCGCGTCGCCTGCCACGAGCCGGACCTGCATCAGAGAGCCGCCGACCAACATTCCGAGTACGTCTTCACCTGCCCCTGCATTGTCCAAAGCGAACCCTACGATCCTAAGAGGTACTGTGTACGCATCGCACCAAAGGGTGTACGCCTCGGACCAGAGTGTCCGCTTTGTTGCTAGACTCTTTTTGTTCGTTTTCACCGCCAGAGAGTCGCACCAAGAGGTGTGAACCGCACAGAACTCAAAATTAAGCATATTTACAAGAACTCTTTACCCCTGAACAGTATTGTGGTCATTTAAACGTTATTTGGATCTTGTGCTAAGCCTTTATATAAAAGAATACTTATTTTAATACAAATCCTCATGTTGTGTCCATGTGTGGTGTTGTCACTGAATTACTATATGTGTTCACAAATGCTTAACCTATGACGCTCTGAGATAAGCCTTGTCTGCTTGCGCCACACTACTTAAAGGGTGAGCAGGGGTTATTTTTGAGGGTGATCCCCTTACCCTGACTAGAGGAGAGGGTCCCTGCTTGTCACAAGTCTTTACCTGTGCCAACCAGAGACCCCCCAAATCTAACATTGGTGGTCAACGGTGAGGATTCAGAATTTGCATTTGTGATTCATGTACAGTGATTGGTGAACCCCACGTAGTGATTTCAGACCAATAACGCAGCCACATACTTGTTGATTTTTGTTTTGCTGAGAAAGCTCCATTTTTAAAGAAGTCATGCCTGGTTCACTCAATGGAGGAAGGGCAGCCTCTGTAATCTGGATTGAGTCAAGAACATCTGAGAATAGTGTGGAAATTGAACCAGCGGGAAACGTCATTGATTTTGGCAGGGACCTGTCGCCAGAGGAGTTGGCAGACAGGACGGCAACCAGGGCACATGAAATGGAGTTGGCAAAACTTAATGGGAAAATGGCAATGGAAAGCCAAAGGTTGGCAATGGAAGAGAAAAAGATCCAATTGGAACATGAGATGCAATTGAGGGAGCTGGAGCTGAAAGTTAGGAGTATGGAAACTACTCCCTCTGGTGGCAGCGCATCGCCAGTGCAGGTAGAGTCAAGGGTGTACATGCCAAAGGATGTGGTGAAAGAATTTTTTAAGAATGATGACATAGGACAGTGGTTCAAGGTCTATGAGGTAGCCATGTTTTCCCACCGGGTCCCTGAGACAGATTGGGGAGCGGGGTTGTGGGGGCGGTTCCTAAGTGAGGGGCGGGACACACTGCTAGATTTGCCCTCTGAAGATTATAATTCTTACCCACGCATGAAGGAAGCTTTGATGACCAGGTATGGGTTAACTCCTGAATTGTACAGACAGAGGTTATGGGGTTGTACAAAGATTCCTGGGAGTACCTTTGTTGAATATGTGACCTTTTTCTGCAGAGCACTGGATGGTTGGGTGAAGGGTTGTAAAGTTAATGACTTTCAAGGTCTCTTTGATTTAATTGCATGGATGCACTTGTCTAGTAATTGTTTTCCTGAGCTACTCCAGCACCTGATTGAGAGCAAGCTGACTAACCCTAGGAAGCTTGCTGAGGAGGCGGACCGCTGGGTCAGCACCAGGGTCCACAAGGGTCAAGTGGGAGACTTCGCCAAAGGTGGGCAGGGTCCCCAGCAGAAGAGTGGGGGGGACAAGGGTAAACAGAGGGAGTTTCAGAAGAGGCCCCAAAGTAATCCCCAAGGGAACCAAGGAAAGGTTCTCAGCCTCCCCCAACCTAGAAGCCGACCGGGGCCCCGACAGGTACACCTGTTCAAAGAGGGCCACCAAAGTGTAACAAGTGTGGTGAACTAGGTCATTTTGCCAATGATCTCAAGTGTCGCCTGTTTGGTAAACCAGCACCCACTGGTGCTCCGCCCCGGCAAATAGCTAGTGCAGCCTTTGGGGAGGAGGTAGAAGTCCAAGGTGGGTGGGATCCTGTTCAGATGACCCTAGTCTCTTTAGGAGACAGTGAGATGGTCCCTGAGAACCAACTGCCCCCTAACACTCAGAAGTATGGGCAGTGGGGGAACATCAATGGCCAAAGGGTGGAGGCTCTTAGAGATACAGGAGCCAGTGTGAGTGCTGTTAAGCAGCACCTGGTGTCTCAAGAGCAGGTGGTCCCCCACGCATTCTGCCGTATTGTCAATGCTGACAACACAGAGAGTCGTTGTCCTGTGGCTCAGGTTCCCTTTGAGGGGGGGTCTCTGGTACTCTTCAAGTAGCTGTGAGAACTGCCATGCCTGTAGACTGTTTGCTAGGGAACAACTTGGAGAGCTCCCCTTGGGAAAAGGTGGAGAAGACAACTCACCTGAGGATGGTGGGTTTGCCTGACTGGGCGTGCGTGACCACCCGGTCCATGACAGCCAGTAGGGGTGCTCAAGAGGTCCTGGAGCCTGAGGGAGAGGCCCAGGGACCGGCCTTAGAGAAAAGGCACAGGGGGCACGGGAAACCGGCCCCTGAAGTTCCCACGGCCCAGGAGGGAGCAGACCTTGAGGTGGATGCCCTGGAGCCTACCGGGGAACAGATAGCTGATCTGGGGGACCTGCCTGAGCTGACCCATTGGCAGCAAGAAGGAGGTCCCTCCAGGGAAGAATTCTGCAGGGAGCAGAAAGAATGCCCTTCTCTCGTGGGTCTTCGGCAGCAGGCTGCAGACCAGGCTAACGGTGATCAGTCTGGAACACATTTCATTTATTGGGAGAATGACCTCCTGTATTCAGAGCCTAAGTGTGCTGAACCTGGGGCAGCTCGTGCGCTGGTGGTACCCCAGAAGTTCAGAACCTTCCTACTGGGGCTGGCTCACGATGTGCCATTGGCAGGGCATTTGGAGCAGGACAAGACCTATGAAAGGCTTATCGCCCACTTTTATTGGCCTCAAATGCACAGGCACTCAGATGCTCACTGTAGGACCTGCCAGACTTGCCAGGCAAGTGGAAAGAGTGGGAGGAAGCAGAAGGCTCCTCTCCAGCCATTCCCTGTGGTCAGTACCGCATTCCAGAGAGTGGGAATTGACATTGTGGGGCCCCTGGACCCCAGGACAGCCATGGGCAACAGGTTCATCCTGGTCCTGGTGGACCATGCCACCCGGTACCCGGAAGCCATCCCTCTAAGGACAGTGACAGCCCCCGTGGTGGAACGTGCGCTGATGGGAATTTTTTCCATAGTGGGATTCCCTCTAGAGGTGGTGTCTGACCGGGGTACCAATTGCATATCAAAATATATGAAATCCCTTTGGCAAGAGTGTGGTGTAACCTACAAGTTCACTACACCTTACCACCCCCAAGGAAATGGATTGGTTTAGAGATTCAACCGAACTCTAAAAGGCATGATTATGGATCTGGAAGAGCCCATGAGGCATAAGTGGGATGTCCTCTTGCCATGCCTGCTCTTTGCTTACCGTGAGGTGCCACAGAAGTCTCTAGGGTTCAGCCCCTTTGAGTTCCTGTATGGCCACCCAGTAAGAGGACCTCTAAGTCTGGTCAAGGAAGGCTGGGAGCAATCTCCCAGGAAACCTCCCCAGAATGTATATAGCTACATGCTGGCCTTCAGGAACCAGACTAGGTGTTTCAGGAAACGTTCTGAGGCAAATCTGGAAGCCAGGCAGGAAGAGATGAAGCGGTGGTACGACCAGAATGCCACTCTGGTTGAGCTTCAGCCTGGTCAGAAGGTGTGGGTCTTGGCCCCCGTGGAGCCTTGTGTGCTGCAGGATAAGTGGACCGGCCCCTTTAAGGTTGTGGAGCGCAAGAGTCCAGTTACCTATTTGGTGGACTTGCAATCTCCCAGGATCCCCTTGAGGGTCCTGCATGTCAACCGCCTTAAGCCCCACTTGGAGAGGTCTGAAGTGGGCATGCTCTTGGCAACAGATGATGGAATTGAGGAGGAGACTGGGCTTCTTCCTGACACCCTGGTAGCCACAGAGCGAGATGGGTCAGTGGATGGAGTTAACCTCTCACCCACCCTGACCCCTGAGCAACAGAATGACTGCCGCCAGTTGCTGGGGCAGTTCTCTAACCTGTTCTCTCTGGTTGCTAGTATCACTGATTGGTGCATCCATGATGTGGATACAGGAGACAGTCTACCTATGAAGCAAGCACAAGGCTTACAGGGTAACTGATAGGAACAGGGCTTACATCAAAGAGGAGGTCTCAAAGATGCTTGCTCTTGGGGTGATTGAATCCTTCAGCAGTCCTTGGGCCAGCCCAGTGGTCTTGGTCCCGAAGTCTGCAGCGCCGGGTGCCACACCCGAACTCTGGTTCTGTGTGGACCTCAGAGGACTCAATTCAGTCACCAAGACTGACGCGTACCCCATCCCCAGAGCTGATGAGCTCATCGATTGGTTAGGGGCTGCCAGGTACCTCAGCACGTTTGATTTGACATCTAGGGACTGGCAGATCGCCTTGACTGATCGGGCAAAAGAGAGGTCAGCATTCTCCACACCAGATGGGCATCTGCAGTTCTGGGTTATGCCATTTGGGATGAAGAATGCCCCTGCCACCTTTTAGAGGCTGGTCAACCAGGTGTTGGTTGGGCTGGATGAGTTCAGTGCCGCCTACCTGGATGACATCGCAGTGTTCAGTGTCACATGGGAAGAACATCTGCGCCACCTCAAGGAAGTGTTGATGGCACTGCGAAAGGCAGGCCTCACGATCAAGGCAAGCAAGTGCCAGATCGGGCAGGGTTCTGTGGTGTACTTGTGACACCAAGTGGGGAGCGGCCAGGTGGCACCCCTACAACCAAAGATTAAAACCATCCTGGCTTGGGAACCCCCCAAAACCCAGACAGAGGTGAGAACCTTCCTAGGACTCACCGGGTATTACAGGAGGTTTATCAAGGGGTATGGCACCATTGTTGCACCCTTGACAGAGCTGACTTCCAAGAAGTAGCTCAAGAAAGTGATCTAGACTGACACCTGTCAGAAAGCTTTTGAGACCCTGAAAACTGCCATGTGCACGGCGCCCGTGCTCCTGCCCCCTGACTTCTCCGAAGTGTTCCTTGTGCAGACAGACGCTTCAGAGCATGGTATAGGGGCTGTTCTCTCACAGATTACTGAGGAGGGCTGGGACCAACCGGTAGCCTTCATCAGTAGGAGGTTACTTCCACGGGAACAGAGGTGGAGTGCAATTGAGCGTGAGGCATTTGCTGTGGTCTGGGCATTGAAGAAGCTAAGTTTGGGTCTCACTTCCGGGTTCAGACAGACCACAGTCCCTCAGATGGTTGATGCAAATGAGGGGTGAGAATCCTAAGTTGTTGAGGCGGTCCATTGCCCTACGGGGGGTGGATTTCACGGTGGAACATCGCCCCGGTACAGATCACGCCAATGCTGATGGTCTGTCCAGATGTTTCCGCCTTAGTGATGAGAACTCCCTGGGGTAGGGTAGTTCTCCCCACATTTCAGCTGGAGGGGACACGTGTTAGACCTGGCACCATTGGCGTGGCTCTCCCTTCCATGTTTTTTGTTGCTGTTGCCTCATGTGTTTTACTGGTGTTAGATGCTTAGAGCACTGTGCCACTGCCAATCAGTGCCACAGTGCAAGTGCTCCCTATGAAAAGTGTATATGTAATTGATTTCCATTATTGGCTTATTTGGTTTACTGTCAGAACCCAGCAAAGTGCACCAGGAGTGCCAGGGCTTGTAAATACAAATGCTGCTGGTGGGCTTGCAGCACTGGTTATGCCACCCACAGAAGCGGCCTGGGAAAATGTGTCTAAGTCTGGTACCTGCGTGCAGTCTGGTACTGTCATGCTGACTGCGCAAGTGCACCTACTTGCCAGTCCCTAAACCTTCCCTTAACTTCATATTAGTCACCCCTATGGCAGACCCAAGGGCAGGGTGCATTTTAAGCATAAGGTAGGACAAGCCCTGATGTGTGTGGCATGCCCTAATAGTGAATTACATCCATTTTCGTTTTTCACTATTGTAAGGCTACCTGTTCTCATAGGCCAGAATGGGCTGCTGGAATTGTTACACTCTATAATCCCAGCAGTCTCAGGGAACATGGTAGAAAGTCAAGTTTAATATGCCTGAACTCAGTATAATAAAATACATCTTTTAGCGAAGTTTATTTTAATATCCTGTGTTTGCAAACACCACTGTTAGAAAGTTGGTGCTTGCTTGCCTAACCATTTCAGCCCACCTCTGCTAGGATGTGTATCTGCTGTCTGGTTTCTGTGTGTGACAGGGCTGGGGAATTCCAGGAGACAGGCTGGGGCTGCCAGGTGGTGAATAAAGAGATTACACCAGGATAGGTGGGAGGAGTGCCCCTGGGCTCTGAATAGGGCTGTGCTCTGCCACCACAATGCTGGCACCACCCCCTGTGGAGCGTCTGAGGTCTCTGCCCTGCACCATGTAAAGAGAGAGGGAAGACTGTCAACAGAGTACTCCTGGACTGTACTTGTCCCCACAATGCTGGCTCCACCTCCTGCGGAGCGTCTGATGTCTCTGCCCTGCACACTGAAAGAAGAAGCCAGAGTCTGCAAAACAAAGTGCTCAAGGACTGGACTGGATTAGGCAAAGGCCCCCCTGGCCTGAAAGAACAAAGGATTTTACGTATAAAGATAGGAGCCCTGCTCCTAAGAAATCAGATCCTGCTTGAACCAAGAATAAACCTCTGCCTGAGGAGAAGGAACTGGGAAAGCTGAAGGAGGAAGACTGTCCCTGTCCTGGGGGATTGGCCTGCAGTGGTTGCCTTGCTGCCAAAAGGAGAGGAAGAACCTACAAAGACTTGCTTATTCTCTAAATAGACATGTGCTTCAAAACGATCTCCAAGGGCTTGGAAGCGTGCTTGCCCCCTGAACTGAGTCCCAGGACCATAGGACTCTCCCCCTGCCTTCAAAACGAGCTGCTGGACTGCCTGTGTCCGTGCCCCGCTGAAGCCGTCGCTGAGTGCGCCTCGCAAACCCTTCCACCTTGAAGCCCCGTGCTGTTTCCGCCCTGCACCGTGTGTCTGCGCTTGTCCCTGAAGCCGTAGTTAGCACCGTATTGCACCTGGGCCGCATCGCACTCTGCTTCGCTTCCCCCTTGTCTGAGCCGCACCGCCACTGCCTTCGACCACCACGGACTGAAACAGCCCTTCATTCAAAGAGGTGCGGTTCGTACATTCTGAGCATACCAAACCGCACCGTGCTTCCATCTTCTGAGGCCGCGCCGCACTGACAGAGCCGCCCGGTATGTCGCGTACTGGCCGCTGAGCAGCCGCGACCGGCAGTGGGAGGAAATGCAGGGCTGTGACATGGGGAGGAGGAGGGGCAGGGTGGGGGTTAGTAATGTATGGATTACTGTGTTTTACAGGTAAGTAAACATTTAAATAAATAAAACAAATTTTGTTGCACGCACTGCATCGCATTTTGGGATGCAGTGCACTCAATGAAATTCGTTTTATTTATTTAAATGTTTACTTACCTGTAAAACTCCGTAATCCATACATTACTACCCCCACCCTGCCCCTCCCCCTCCCCACATCACCATCCTGCATTTTCTCCCACTGCCGGCCGTGGCTGCCGCTGAGTGCCGCACCGCCCGCCTCAGGGAAACAGCTTTGCAAAGAAGGTACGGCTCGAACGCTGCCCTACGCCATGGACTCTGCAACGACCCGGACGGTCCGCAGGTCCCCCTGAGGTCCCGCTCCTACGCTTCGCATCGCGACGCCTGCCACGAGCCGGACCTGCATCACAGAGCCGCCGACCAACGTCCCGAGTACGTCTTCACCTGCCCCCGCATTGTCCAAAGCGAACCCTACGATCCTAAGAGGTACTGTGTACGCATCGCACCAAAGGGTGTACGCCTCAGACCAGAGTGTCCGCTTTGTTGCTAGACTCTTTTTGCTCGTTTTCACCGCCAGAGAGTCGCACCAAGAGGTGCGAACCACACAGAACTCAAAATCAAGCATATTTACAAGAACTCTTTACCCCTGAACAGTATTGTGGTCATTTAAACGTTATTTGGATCTTGTGCTAAGCCTTTATATAAAAGAATACTTATTTTCATACAAATCCTCGTGTTGTGTCCATGTGTGGTGTTGTCACTGAATTACTATATGTGTTCACAAATGCTTAACCTATGACGCTCTGAGATAAGCCTTGTCTGCTTGCGCCACACTAGCTAAAGGGTGAGCAGGGGTTATTTTAGAGGGTGATCCCCTTATCCTGACTAGAGGAGAGGGTCCCTGCTTGTCACAAGTCTTTACCTGTGCCAACCAGGGACCCCCAAATCAAACATTGGTGGTCAGCGGTGAGGATTCTGAATTTGCATTTGTGATTCATGTACAGTGATTGGTGAACCCCACGTAGTGAGTTCAGACCAATAACGCGAGGAAACTCAATCCTCTGATCAGTCAATTACACATCTTTGTGAGCTACAAAATTGATTAATAAGGTATATAATTATGTCATATTATAATAAATGATAAAAAAATATATAAATATATTTAAAAACGATAAGATCATTTCTAAATGATACTGTAAGTGTATTTATATATCTATTAATAGTTGACTAATGCATAGATTGTCTCAGGTGTAGAGTAGGTGTATGTAAAGTTAGTTTACAATGTGTTTCTATGGAGCTGTATATTGCAGTTGTACTCCTTTACTCTATTCTCTAACTAGTAGAAGAAAAGACTGCACACAAATGGTTAAACCTATGTATAATAATTAGGCTGTGGGGTTTTAGGTTTAAACCTATAATAACTGATAAACCCCACTGAAAGAAAAATAGCCCTCACCGGTGAAAACATATAAACACTGAAAAAACACCTGGGCAACCACAAACTAAATGCCATTCAAAGAAAGGAAAAAGAGAGTGAAAGTCATTTTTGTCTTCCTGAAGGGGTCAATACAATGTACCTTTGTTATACAAGTAGCAGTAAGAAAGACTGGCTAACATTATTCTGCTTGAGTTTTGTTCTTTAGGGATGCCACTAAAATATTGTTTCTTCTTTCTTTTACTTTTTCAGTTTTATGGCCTTTGGTCTAAAGATGCAGGGTTTAGTTTCATGTTTTAGGTCTAGTTTAATTATTTTATAAACTATAGAGAATCAGGAAATATCAAACTCATATTTGATATTTTGGCTGCATTTGATTCTTTCACCGATAGGTAAAATGGCTGGTTTCATAAAAATCTTTCCTAATATGTGTCATCACATTTACCCACAGAAAATGGGTAAAAACCCTTAATACATCATACCATAGTTTCTAGTGGGTCAGTATTGATAGTAGGTGAATTGCCAACACCTCAGGCTTTAAACATTCAATGCAAAGTATAGTGACAAGTATAGATATTACCAAGCATCTGGGATAGTGGTGAAAACATGACACCAGACTTTTGGAAAACATGGAACGCAGTGTCACTTGTAATGCTCTGCAAAAAAGGTTATTTCCAAGTTCAACAAAGATTGGAGTGATATTGTTTGTATTTGCAGTGATTCAGCTACGTATATAAAAAAAGTTGTGTGATGACCTGTCAAAATTGATACCCGAGCTGAAGTGATTCCCAGTAGTAGATCCTTGCCACTAGTTAGATGGTATGCTGAAAGCATCTTTACAATCTTAAGAGTAATTGAGGGATGCTATTGACTTTTTAGTCCATTCTGGTGCACTGGTTTCTAATGCACAGGAACTAAAACGCAAATATTTATCATTTTGTGCTTTATGTGGCATCAAAGAAAGAGTCATCCCAACTGTGTTCCTTAGCTGATGGTTCTCAGTCCAATTGGCTAAGAATGCTGAGAGGGCTTTTTCACAGAAGTTTACATGGGAAGGAAAGAGCAAGCTCTCATGACCCAAAGATTCACTGAAGAAGTATTGTATAGTGTACTACAATAAGATTAATTTGCAAAAATCTATTTGGAATTTCATATACACTTCAAGTATACTGTCTATATACCATGTTCTTTCAGTGCAGAAAGCAAGCAATAATAAAAGCAAAACGTTCCATAAACACCGGAAAAACACTTTTTCTGTTGTTTTTAGTGGCGTGAAAATGTGTAACCACTGATAACAACTGTTTTTTAAGATATTGAAAACACTGAAAATAAACAACCAGAATTTACCAAAAATAGAAACTGAAAACAGGAAAGCCTAATAATAATTTAGTATAAGATGTGAAAGTTTTATATGTGCATGCTGCTTACAACAAATGTTTTTATTTGAATTCTAGGATTTGTAGTCCTATTTGTTCTATTATAAAAGAGTACTAGAACAATCACATTTGAAAGTGGAAACCATGCAATGTAGCTGCACATTAATTATGAATCCGTAAAAGTTGACAACTACGTATTACATACTCTTTGGAGTAAGTGTTGGATAATTACAGGGCAGATTTGTATGTTCATTGATGGTGAGATATGTTCTTTAATTCTATTTAGAGTGAGAAGTGTAGTAGAACAGTGTTGGTATAGCTAAAAATGCAGTGTTTAAATATGGATTACATTTACTAGTGCAGAGTGTGATTTTGGACTCTCACTACCAGCATGTAAAATCAGTTTGTTAAGCATTAAATGTATGTTTTGTTCATGTACTTCACTTCTGACATAAGTTGTAGGTATGCCATAATCGAAGGTTCTTTCTGATTAAAAAATTGAGAGTTGTCCATTTGTGTTTCTGTAACTTACTCATCATGTGGGCACTATTAAGCCAAGCAATATATAAACTATATCACCTATGATGTAACTGACATACATGTTACAAAAGTAAATACACTCTGATTCACCTAGTCATGGAGCAGCAGAATAACGTATACATTTACTAAGATACGCAAAATGTAGATATATATTTAGCAGTATCAAAACCAGTTGCAGACACGTTTCTAATTCCAAATACAGGCAGTGAAGTTTTCATTATGTTCACATTCATTTCTACTGCTTTGAAAAGATAGCCAGATACTGGTACATTTTCTTAAACATGTTATGGGACTGCTAGCTAGGCCAAAGTGCAGGGTGCTATGTGGTTAATATTTAATATATATACTTTGAATATCTGAGTGAGCTATATGTGCTTAGAAACATGCTAGCATGCAGTGGTATTCACCTGTGCATGCAGTTTTACTTCTAGGGCTGTCTTCTTCCAAAAAAAAACTCCAGGAGGTGTAAACTGCTCTTCTAGAACATATGACTCTGCACTGAGGAAGGGTGTAGCTAAGTCATACTGTAGGGAGCTATATGCTTAAAACGTAATTCACTTATTCTGAAGATTCACTCAGTTATATGCACTCCGACAGACCTGTGTTTCCAATTATAGATGCACTATAACACCCAGACTTTAATGTTACACAGCTAAATACAAAAGCACAGACACAGTAAAACACTTAGTATGCAGCCCTTAGAGACACAATTACACAACCACACAGATTACCAAGAGATACAGTAATTTAAAAACAAATGTATATATACATGGAATCACAGCCTAGGATATGCACTGGCACACCCAATCACATACCTGGTAAAGAACTGATACTTGTATGTTTAACATGTACAGAAGTAGACCTAGTATCATGTATTTGGCCTTGTACATTTTAGCCTCTGCATGCAGTTTTAGTGTTAGGGCCACCTTCATATTTTAAACTTCTAAACAAAGCATACATTGATCTTCTACTAGATATGTCACTACTGAAATAGGCTGTAGCTTGGCAATAGGGGAGGCTAATATGTGCTTGAAAGGTAGCATATGTAGTGTGAAGATTCACTGATCTATATGAGGTTATACAAACTTATGTGTCCCATTAAACATCAACTCTGCCACCCACAGTTTAATCTTACACACCTTACTGGAAAAGCACACAGGCACTAAAACACCCCTTGACATAGTGATAAAAGCACCTAAATATTCACTGATGCTAGTGCAACCTTCTCATTTTAAACTCCTACACAGAGGATAGGCAGATGTTTTATTAGATAAAAGTGACCACTGAGGTAGGCTGTATGTAGGTCATATGGTAAGCTCGGATGTTCTTAAAAGGTAACACATGTACTCTGAAGATTCACTGAGCCATATTCATTAATACAATCTTGTGCCCCATTAAACATTCACCTTGCCAACCAGAGTTTAATCCAACACACCTTAGTAGAGAAGCAGGCAGGCACTAAAATATACACTGACATAGTGACAGAAGTATCTAAAGATTCACTGACATCAACAGGCACATGTGATATCTATGATGTGATAATGAAGGCACTTGCGCACACAGCCAACATCCTAATACTCACCAACACATCCAGGAGGCAAACCATGCAGGCTCTTACACACACATTTATATAACCATCGAGATTATGAACAGAGAGAGTCATTTGCCCATAAACTTACATACATAGACAATGACAGCTCCAGGTATCATTGAGACATTCATTTGCATATCTACTAATGTGTTGACACTTTCAAGTCTAACATGCACAGAAATAGACCTTACATCATATTTTGGGCCCCGTACAGTTTAACATCTGGATGTAGTTTTACTGCTTGCCCAACCTTCTTGTTTTAAACTCCTACACGAAGCATAGACTGATTATTTGATAAAAGTGATCACTGAGGTAGGCTGAATGTGGGCCATAGGTAGGCTGGTATGTACTTAAAAGGTAACAAGAAACCTAAAACACATCCAGGAGGCAAATCATGCAGGCAGTCCCATACAGAGACTTTTAGATAAGCATAGAGGCTCTAACAGAGGCACTCATTTGCTCACAACCCCCCATGCACATGTAATGGCAACCCTAGATATGACTGAGACATTTGTTCACATATCTACTAATGACTTGACACTTTCAAATGTAACATCCACAGACATAGTATATAATGTTTTGGGCCTTGTGCAGTTTAACGCCTGGATGAAGTTTTACTGCTAGTTCAATCTTCATATTTTAAACTGCTCCACAAGGCATAAACCGATTTTTTTTTAGGCATAGGATGCCACAGAGGTTGGCTGTAGCTAGGCAATAGTGCAGGCTGGTATGTGCTTAAAGGGAAACACTTGTAGTTTCAAGATTCACTGAGCTGTGTGCAGTTATACAAACTAAAAGTTGAAATAATTAAAACATGTAATCTTATACTATGAAATTAACTGGTAAATGTGCTTCTCTTTTTTTGTTTTCAGACATCAATATCTAGTTAACTACAGAAATTACAATGCTATAAAAAAAACTCAGTGAAGGAAGAAGCAGCAACAAATACACCATGTTCTCAAAACTGAGAAACAAAATGGGCAACATGCAGAAAAGTTGGTTAAAGAGAAAAGAACTGCTGGTAAGAGGACAAAGACTTTCTTAAAATTGTATGTCGACAACTTAAAACTGTGCATAAACAAGTAAAAAAAGAAAGTATAACATCAACTATCAAAGGACAAAATGTCTCATAAAAAGGAAGCCGTTGTCAAAAAAAGGAGAGACTTTGACCAGAAGGCAAAGGCACTTCAAGGAAATCAGAGTACAAATGTTCCGTACTGGAGTAATAAACAACTTATTAGCACCTATTTAGAAGTATAAAAGAAGAATACAAGCATTCAGACAAAAGGAATATTTTGAAGGTGTAGTTGATAAGGCATTTGCTCTAAAGAGGAAACTATTTATTTTGATTTTAAATAGAATGAAAACACTGGACAAAATAGTATTGTCTATGAAGAGACAGAGCCAAAAGAAAAGACATGTTAATAGAAGTAACGTTTGCAAAGTTTTTAGTGATGAATGGATACATACTTCAAGTAGTGAGCCTTTCTTTAGTGAAGAAGGCAACTTGCAAGACAACACATTAGTGCATGCAGCTGATGAATCTGGATGATGTTATGAGATAAAGTCCTGAAATCCTCATATAATTCTCAGATAAGGCTCCCACTACAGACCATGTTATAGAATCTCCCTCAATGTGAATCTCACTTTCTATATAAGTTTGGTGACTATACATTTTTCAAGAAGGTGACATTAAAAGTGCTCCAAGCAGCTGCCAGACATTGGGTGCAGATAAGAAAAGTGTATGGAATTCCCTACTACAGCGAGCTTGCCCCATAATGGAACTCGCCAGGGACTCTGGAGTGCTTTAAGGACTGTCTGGTTTTGCCCCCCATGAATGCTGGCATTGAGAAATGGGGGCAGCTGCTGAAGGGCGGTAGTCTGCTGCCATCGGAAGGGATTTTGAGGGCAGCAGGTGACAAGTTAGCTCGGTTTAATTTTTTCCAGAATATCAAATGGTTACAGTCATTGGGGCTAGGGGTCCAAAGTCATTCAGTATGTGTGTCCCGGCTTCATGACGAGGTTCCTAGAAAGAAGGAAGTGGCTTTGTGGCATTGGGATTTAATAGAGGCAGTGGATGGAGATTTTGCATTGCTGAAGGAGCTATGGAAGAAGGACTTGCCAATGATACGGATATCTCTGTGCATTTTATATGATACAGTAAAATGCATCGTTAAGAAAAAACACATCTATTTATCCTAAACAGAGCATATAGGGCCCCTCTGGGGTTATCAAAACTGGGGAATGATCGGATGAGGCAATGCTAGAAATTCGGGCTGGTGAAAGCAAATGCACATAGGATGGCACAGGACCCAACATTCATCTTATCTGGTCAAATGTGAGTAAGGCTACTTCCGAGATATTGAATCAGGAAATAAAGTTAAGCATCCTATTTATTCTGTTTGGCATCTTAGATGATAACAATTTGAATTTTCAGCTGCAGAGGGTACCTCTCTCCTTGCTATTTCTTTTGATTCCACTTGCCAAGAAGGAGATTTGTAAAAAGTGGCTTTCCCAAAGGCCGCTTCAGCCAAGCTGAATAGTTACAGTCTCTTAGGAAGGTCTGGAGACTGGACCAGAACTGCAGATCCAATCAAAGAGGGGAAATTGGACTCTTGGTTGATGATTGGTGAGATAAAAACCAGTTGATATTGGGGCAGTCGAAAAGAAGGGCTGGTCCAATGATTACTCCTTTAAGCCAACCAATTTGAATCACATGTTTCAAGTTGAAATTCTTGAACAGGCTGTCCTTTCAGACTGGTTGGTGCAAATTTAGTACACAAGGCACATCACAGCAGTAGATGTGAACGACTTGACAATCTAACTTTCTGAGGTGCTATGAGGGCTAAAAAATGTAAACAAAAAGTACAAAGCTGGCTTATATTTGCAGTTACAGAATTCAAAAGAGCTGTTTACTGCAAAGGCTGAAACATTAATTTTCATTTGCCAATGCAAGTTTTAAGAATAATATCAATATTTCCATAACTTAGCTTTATCTACAAATCAAATTCACTGATGATCTAGGATTTTATATTCAATGCACAGAGATGATTTTCAGAATTTCTTTTGATTCTGCCTGAGTCATTGCAAATTCACAGCTTCTGCCACATGGAAACACCAATCTAAACATATCTGAGGAACTCGAGTTGAGGGGAGAGATGCTGAGAGAACAAATCATAGGCACGATCACTGACAGTTTCTTGTTAATGTGAGAACATAAACCTAGTGCCAGCCTGCTTTTGAGGCTGCCCTTGCCTTAACTAGGTTAACTTCTCTCTCCCCACGAGTATCAGAAGAACAGGACTAATTTGAGTGGGTTTTTATCATTCAACAAATGTAATAAATAGTTTGTTTGTTTAATATACAATTAGATATCTTCAATGTATAGAAAGTAATTATAGATGCTAACATTAAAAGGTATTGACAACCTAATTCACTCATCTTATTCCATCATCCTTGATAAAGCAACCTATAACAATTTACCCACATTTCAATATAAAGTTATGTGATAGATTACTACACATAAGTTATTGAGTGCTTATCTTATTTAATCTGAGTGTCCACCAACATGTATAAAGTCCTGTAGTCTCCAATACTACATGTCATATTGCATCATTATATCTCCCAAGCATGTTGTTCTGGAAATAAACCCTTTAATTTACTTGAAATTGTTAGAAATGGCAGCTGATCCATAAGAATAACACAAATTGTGTCCTCAACTCAGGGATGATTGCTAGAATGCAACATGATTGTAATACCTTTGATTGCATACCCTCCACAAAATTACTATGATATTTTATGGCGCATATAAACCACCTCTCCTTTCTAAGACCATTGGTATATTGCCTTCTTGAGATCTTGCTAGCTTTGGTCCCTAGATCTAGCATCTCTGATATTGAGAAGCTCTTTTCCATGTCAATGTTACTAGCACAGGAGTTTTGGGCAATCTTTGCAAAAATAGAAAGAAGGTCACTTATGCTGACAGTCTTAATGGTATACAAATGATTAATTACTGTCTGGAGCTCTTTTGTCTGTCGTCAGAATTATCTCTAAATGGACCACATGTCTCTGAGTAGATTTTCTGATACTACTGATCTTCATTGATACACCACAGCTTTCTATTATGTCACAGATAGCCATTATACCTAATATTGGAACTGTAGTAAGATGGGATACTGGTTGAGGGGGGCAAACCCCTACTCAAGCAGCAGCCACAGTACTTGACAGGGTAAAACACATGCCACCCGCATAGTTACCTGTGCTCAACCCTCTTGTAGCTGGTCACAAAAGCAGTCAGGCTCAACTTAGAGGCAATTTGTAAAGTATTTATGCGGCACACATACAATATTAAAATAAAAACATAACACAAGGAATATCCCACACGTGCAAATATTTGCACTTGGTGCCCACTTTGAAGTAGGAGAAACACCTATAATCCTTTTGATGTGTCTAGAATGTCCTGCTTCCCTCTCCTGGCCCTAGTTTGATTGTGGGCCAAAAGACTAGTCTTTGTGATGTGCAAGAGTGGTAGGTAACAGCTCCACCCCCTATCAAGTCAGAGATGACCCATGACAGTAACACCTAGTCACATGACCCAGGATACAGGCTGCAAGCACCAAATGGTTGGGACAAGAAAAGGCAACTTTCTAAAAGTTGCATTTCCAGAATTGTGACTTTCATTCCAACTTTACCATTAAAGAGAGATTTAAATTATAATTCTTTAGAGCCCACACTTGACATTCCTACCTGCTCCTAATTGAACGTTATCACTAATTAAATGTAATGAGGTAACCCAATTTTATCCTATGGGAGAGGCAGTTGCTTGCAGTAGTGAGAAACAAAGGAAAGAGTTTTTTCCTACCCAGACATGTAAAGGTTAAAAGTACATTTCCAACTTTTTAAGTATACTGCTCCCTACCCAATGGGCTGTTTAGAATTTAACCTAGTGGCGAATTATGTGTATTAAAAAGTAGGGTTTAGGCTTGGCAAATGGTTTATTTTGCCATGCCATGTCAAAATGGTAGCCTAAAACCCCACACAAAGGCTGCAATGGCTGCCCTAAGTTATGTTTAAAGGGCTACTTATATGGGTGACACAATTTAGAGCTGCAGTCCCACTAGTAGCATTTAATTTACAGGCCTTTGGCACATGTGCACCAATTGGGTCTTAGCCAATTTCACCATGTTTAAAAGGGAGAGCACAAGCACATTAGGACTGGTTAGCAGTGGTAAAGTGCCCAACATCCTAAAGTCAACAAAAATGAATTCAGCAAAAACAGGAGGAATGAGGCAAAAAGTTTGGGGGTAGGCCACCCTACAGCAGACAGGTCTAATAGGGATGATAAAGCTGCACTTAGGTTGAGTATGGGACTATGTAAGACGTTTGTTTCTAATCTGTGAAACCTCCCAGTTGTGCCTCTGTTTTTTAGACCTGTGCTGTTGGATAATGTTGTCCTAACAAAGTCTTACTCGTTGACACTGCAGTATTCTTGTTAAAACAGTTTTGAACTGTAACCTCATGTGCCCACCTTTTAAAATAATGTTCCCTGGGGTAAGGGAATATGAGCAGGTGGAACATGAACACGTGGGCACATGCATGTGCACTCATTTATGCTGGATAAGGGAAATGGTTGTCTGACTCAATCTGGCCTCTGAACACAGGTAATAGTGTTTCAAAAGGGGGTGAGACAAAATCAGTATGTTTTGATTGGAGACCAAAAGGAATTTAAAAATCCCATTTTGGAAATAGTGTAAAATGTAATGCTGTGCTGTGTACTATATTTATAAATATGTATCATAATATGATACAAGGGTCAGAGTTGCTGCTTTGTACACAAAGTATTGTACCCAAAATCCAAATATAAGTAATTTGGGACATACCTGTGTCACATTATATATTTAATAATTCATGCTTTCTGCTGCCTATTTGAGAGCACCAATTGCTATAATGCCCTTTATGGCAGCTCAACGACCTCCGAACACAATATTCCTATTCCAGGGAGATTAAGGCAAGGGGTTGGGCTGAAATCCCCATATCTGTTAGCTGCAACGTCCAATAACCTAGAAGGTGCTCCCCATATGACAAAGGGAGTACATACAGAATGCTGGCTCCAGTCACCACAGGAGGTTTCTTTAAAGTTTGGGAAGGAAGATGGGGAGAACTTGAAACCTTTGTAGCATGCAGCATGGGGGTGAGACAGGCAATAGGTTGAGTCCTTCAAGTCACACAAAGGAGCAGAGGGATGATGTGTCACTATTAGTTTATGTGGGTACCTCACCAGTCATAGGGAACTCCACTTCACTTTTTAAGTCAATGCATTCTTTCAGAAATCTAAGAAGGGGCATACATGATAAAAGGACACATCTGGGCTGATGTAGACCTGTCTCGAGTATGGAGACTCCTGACTCATACTCTGGACATTTTGGAACTCTCGCCAGGGGTGATTGCACCAGCTCCTGACTTCCTTTCAAGCCCAGTTGAGGATGGACTTGCAGGGAACTCTGAGGGAGGGGTTCTCTAGGTTTCAGGGAACTGGGTGTGTGTGGGTGTTCCAGGAGTAGACACTACATACTCTTCTTGGACATAGATTCATCATGCAGATGGCACGGATGGTGCGAATTTCCGTCACATGATGTGGGACTGTCCCCAGCTAGGGATGTATTGGGAGGAGGTGGTTACACTATTGATCAACGTTACTGAGAGAGAGATAGAACCTGCTATAGGCCCTTGCTTGCTACACTGGTTCCCCCACACCTCCTAGACCAAGATCACTAGTAAATTTGTGGATTTGGGTCTCTTATTGGCCAAAAGGAACATTACGGCACATTGGAAATCCAAGCGGGCCTCAGTGTTCAGAGGTGAAAAGCTGACCTCCTTAAATGGGCGGAATGTGAGGGCACTGTTAGATTACAGCTTCCTAGCCGCATGAAAAGCAAAAAAGCTTTGAAGGATGCGAGGGCTTGGGAAGCATTGGTAGTTTATTAAAAGTTCCAGAGGCTGATCTGGATGAGGACTCTACAGCTGAAGTCCCAGCTGTCTTGCCCTGATGAATGTATGTTCCATACCTTATTTAGCTATACCTTCTGTAATCCTGATGGCAACTCTCTTTGTCGCTGCAGAACTTCCTGTCATGCAATGTATGATAACTGTTTTGTGCACTGTTGAGCTACACTCTGCTGTTTACATACAATTTTGCTTTGTGTGACATGCCGAGGAGGGGGTAGGAGTAAGAGGGTGGGGGCTAGTTTCATTTTATTTTCTTGCAGTGTGCGGCTAAGGTTTTGCTTATATGTGTCTCATTCGCTCCTAGTACGTTTATTTGCCAGCATTCTGGATGTCACTTGGTGCTCTTATCTTGGGGAACGGAATATGGAAACTGTTGCCTACGGATGTTTAATTTGTACTTGGGAGCGATCAGAGTACGTTGCTAAAAGATGAACACATGTTAGATATTGTATCCTGATTATGCCTGAATCTATTTGTTTTAAAACCAATACAAATGTATCTAAAAAAAGAAATCTTGCAGGTGGCAGAATGTTTTAGTGACTGGGGACTGCAAGGAAGAAGGGTGGGTGGTCTGCTAGGTAGGACTGTTGGGGGCTGCAGCCAGGCATATGACAAGTCAAAACACTTCCAGAGTTGGCAGAAGGGGAGGGTCCAGGCCACTTCAGCCAATATGTTTCTATGGGGGGGGAGCAGCAGTGCTAATAGCCTTTTATGGGAAAGGTTGCACAAGACCCTCCTACATATGTATAGGGGTCATGAATCCCATGGATACTGCTGCTGGTGACTGCAGCATGCCATTAGGAGGACAATGCAGAACAACCCGCTGGAATCTGTTCTGTGAACCTAATTTTATTTGACAAAGAGATGACCGATTATATGTGGCATTGTGAGATCTGCTCTGGTGCTCTGCAGCCGTGGGCATCTGCAAGAAGATCTTAGGTGTACTCAGTCTTTTTCCCTTTCAAAGAGTCCATTTGGCATTGTAGCTCGAAGGGGGGAACCAAGGTGTGAGCCCATGATAATGTTTTATTTATATGTCCAGATTAGAAATGGGAAACAGCCCAAATCAAATCAGCCCCCTGTCTTATGCAGACCCTGGGCCTCTGTACTGAAGGCCTGTGTGGAATGGCCTTCCAGAATAATTTGTGGTTTACCTGCTTCCTGGAGAAGTGTGAAGCTTGGAAGAGCAGATGGAACAGAAAGTAGAGATAGCATGAGCAGCAGGTACCGACAAGCTATGTCAGGCACAGGAGCTGGCACTAGCAAGCAGCATAGGATCCAATTGTCCATCTGCCCGATGCCACTTGGAGGGGCACTCATCCTGATATGATATAAAATTGCAGGCCGCTGTAGCTCACAGCCAAGAAAAGCCTATGATTGCATCAAAGAAGTAAGGAAACAGTCTCAGCTCACAACACAGTCCATAGATCCTGAAAGGGGCCATCTTTCCATATTTCTGTTTTCACTTCCTGAAGGACATGGATCCCCTAAATTATATTAGAAGTTTCCTAGGGGCTGCTTATTTGGTTTTGCTAAAGCTAGTAACCGTTTGTTAAAAATTTAACATACAGGGGCCGATTAGGATGGGGGTTGGAAAACCACCCCGTCTGCCATGGAAGCGGAAAACAACCGCCCGCTGGTACCGTGAATAAACCTGCAGCCAAATTAGGATCATCCGCCAAAAAACACAAACCGTGGCAGAATGAGGCCAAGAAAAACCGCCCGTAGCGGGCGGTGATGGCCAAAATCTGTCCGCGGCGGTCGAATACGCTGTGGAAAAACACCGCAACCATAGCGGAGACACCGCACAGGAGATTAGGATAACCCCGATGGTCCCGCAGTACATTCCGCTGCTTCCGACCGCTGCGGTCGCACACTGGAATGAGTGGGAGAGCCAGCGGAAGAGCTGCAGCATAGCCACTGCTGCGGATGATCCGTGGAAAATATGGCGAACAAAGCAAAAAACCCACAAGAAGGCCTAAAAGTGCACACAGCAAACTAGCCATGCCCTCCAAATACACAAAACACATCCCAATGCCACAAACACATGGAAAATCAAAAAATATAATTCCCAGGACAACACACACAACACACTTGACAGCAATACCCCATTTGGACACACCCACATAGCTGAGTATAAAACCAGCCCCTTCCCTCACCACAATCCTTTGCAACTTTACACGACTGAAGGCCATCAACCCTCACAACAAAGGATAGGCAAAGCAACACACCAGCACTACTCACACCACACACAGCACCACCACCACTTCCACACCTGCACCACCAACCCCCTGCACATCACACACCATACACATCACTACCACACCCACCACTCACAACCCTGCACCCACAAACACTTTGCACACCACATACCATGTCAACAAAATGCCCAAATTCACAGAGAGTGAGTTGACAGTCATGGTAAATGAGATAGTCAGAGTGGAACCACAGCTGTTTGGTAGACTGGTCCAACAGACTCCATTAGCCACAAGGACACAAATGTGAGCAAGGATAGTCCAAAGAGTCAATGCAGTAGGGACCACCCCGCATTCCAAAAAGGAGATCATGAAGTGGTGTCATGGTTTGAAGAGGGTTGTCAAAGAGAGGAGAAGCAAGAACTGTGAGCTGGCTGACAGGACTGGCGGTGGCCCTCCCATTCCACCAAACCCATTCACACCATGGGAGGAGAAGGTGCTTGCCATACTGCATCCCGTGAGTCTCACAGGAGTAACCGGGGAGTGGAGGCTGGTAAATACAAACAAATGACTACCACCACACTGATATGTACTGTCTTGCTCACCTACAAAGCTACAACACCTAGGGCAAATACCATTTATCCGCACCACACACTCCCAAAAGCATGTCTCACAGATCCAACATTCACCCACTCCCATTCACCCCAAACGTAGCCACCAACATTACCATGGGGCCATGTGTACAGGCAGCCAGCACTACATCTCCCACCATGCCACTGTGTCCCACAGGATCAACAAGATAGAGCACTCCCCCAACCCACCCAGAAGCATGTGTCAGCCATTATACAACCCTCATCAAACTTACAGGTAGGTAGCCATCTTCCCTGGGAGGATGTCTGGGTGTGGGAGGCCTGTACTACCACTCCCACCATGCCCCCTGGCCCACAGCCCAGCAGGATGGAGCAATCCCCCACCCCACCCAGAAGCATGTCTCAGCCATTACACTACCCTCATGAAACTTACAGCAAGGTAGCCATCTTCCTTGCGAGAGTGTCTGGGTGTGGGAGGCCTATACCACTACTCCTACCATGCACCCTTGTCCCACAGCCAAAACAGGATAGAGCACGCCCCCACCCCACCCAGAAGGAGTTGGAAGCTATTGCAGTACACCTAAGAAACTTACAGGTAGGTAGCCATCTTCCCTGGGAGTATGTCTGTGTGTGGGAGGCCTTTACCACTACTGCCACCATGTACCCTTGTCCCACAGCCCAGCAGGATGGAGCACTTCCCCACTCCACCCAGAAGCATGTGTCTGCCATTACACAGCCCTCATCAAACTTACAGGTAGGTAGCCATCTTCCCTGGGAGGGTGTCTGGGTGTGGGAGACCTGTACTACCACTCCCACCATGCCCCCTTGCACACAGCCCAGCAGGATGGAGCATTCTCCCACCCCACCCAGAAGCATGTGTCAGCCATTACACAACCCTCCTCAAACTTAAAGTTAGGTACCCATCTTCCCTGGGTGGGTGTCTGGGTGTGGGATGAATGTACTACCACTCCCACCATTCCCCCTGGCCCACTGCCCAGCAGGATGGAGCACTCCCCCGCCCCACCCAGAAGCATGTGTCAGCCATTACACAACCCTCATCAAACTCACAGCTGGTAGCCATCTTCCCTAGGAAGGTGTCTATGTGTGGGAGGCCTGTACCACTACTCCCACCATGAACCCTTGTCCCACAGCTGAGCAATATGGAACACTTACCTCACCCCACCCAGAAGCAGTTGGAAGCCATTGCAGTACACATAACAAACCTACAGGTAGGTAGCCATCTTCCCTGGGAGGGTGTCTGGGTGTGGGAGGTCTGTTACCACTCCCAGTCACACCATGCCCCCTGGCCCAGCAGGATGGAGCACTCCCCCCACCCCACGCAGAAGCAGTTAGAAACCATTGCAGTACACCTAACAGACTCACAGCTAGGTACCTATCTTCCCTAGGAGGGTGTCTGTTTGTTGGAGACCTGTAACACTACTCCCACCATGCACTCTTGTCCCACAGCCCAGCATGATGGAACACTCCCCGCACCCCACCCAGAAGCAGTTGGAAGCCATTGTTGTACACCTAACAAACTTATAGGTAGGTAGCCATCTTTCCTAGGACAGTGTCTGTGTGTGGGAGGCCTGTACCACTACTCCCGCCATGCAGCCCTGTCCCACAGCCCAACAGGATAGAGCACTCCCCCACCCCACCCAGAAGCATGTATCAGCCATTACACAACCCTCATCAATCTTATAGGCAGGTAGCCATCTTCCCTGGGAGGGTGTCTGTGGTGTGGAAGGCCTGTACTACCACTCCTACCATGCCCCTGGCCCACAGCCCAGCAGGATGGAGCAGTCTCCCCACCTCACCCAGAAGCATGTGTCAGCCATTACACAACCCTCATCAAACTTACTAGGTACCCATCTTCCCTGGGAGGGTGTCTGGGTGTGGGAGGCCTGAACCACTACTCCCAACATGCACCCATGTCCCACAGCCCAGCAGGATGGAGCACTTCCCCCCACCCCACCCAGAAGCAGTTGGAAGCCATTGTATTACACCTAGCAAACTTACAGGTAGATAGCCATCTTCCCTGGGAGGGTATCTGGGTGTAGGAGGCATGTACTACCACTCACACCATGCCCCCTGGCCCATAGCCCAGCAGAATGGAGCACTCTCCCCACCTCACCCAGAAGCACGTTTCAGTAATTACAGTACACCTATCGAACTTACAGCTAGGTAGCCATTTTCTCTGGGAGGGTGTCTGGGTGTGGGAGGCCTGCATTACTACTCCCACCATGCACCCTTGTCCCACAGCCCAGCAAGATGGAGCACTCCATACCACCAAGATGGATGTGGCATATAATGGCCCACCTCAAACAAACTAACAGGTAGGTAGACATATCATTCTGTCTTATGACATCACTGAGCAGGACGTAAGCCTCCACCATGCACACACATATGTGTCACTTTACCAAGCCAAATGTAAGCCCGTAACAGGTAAGTAGCCAGTACGTGCACACACACATTTGTCATAACATAAATGGTGCCAAATGACAACACCAGCCCTCTCATTGTACAACTATGCACACCGAACCCATTGCCACGCACAGTGTGCACACAGGTAAGCAAAGGAAACAGTCACAGCTACTAAAGTGTCACACACCAATGCAGATGTAGAATAAAGTCTGGGCACAAACATGCACAGCACCTATTGACATGTGCATCGCCATGGGACCAGAGCAACAGGGACCATTCAAAAAATAAGAAAGCATGTGTGGTGGTACAAATCAAGATATGCACATGACATGACAAAAGTATGCAGGAGATGACAATGGCCAGTACATGCCCAGATGTATATGTCTAGTAAGTCAGACAAATCAACAAAGAGTCCTTAATGAAAAACATGTAAACTTGTCGTGCCAGTCCCTAGATGGCAAAAGGTCCCTGTAATCATAAATCATACACGGGTCGCATGGCATGCATTGACACCTCACACCATGGACAAGTAATGCATGTACCACTGCATCATGTCATGAGGCAGAGTAGTGCACATAGAAAGCAATGTGATGATCAGTCAATTGTGTAGTATACAAACACAGAGCTTGCGGTGTGCACTACAATGACCATTTCCCATATGATCCACAGGTGACCAAGAACTCACTGCAGAGGACAACACCAGCAACCTGTAGAGCCAGTCTCCCACACGGTACATGGACTCTCGGATGTTGACCCCCAGGAACCTATGGATGATGAGCTCGAAGCCAGCCCAACTGGTGTGCCAGGGAGCAACATGTCCCAGGACCCCATCTGTCCCCCCACCACATCTTCTGCAATAACAACTCAACTGCAGACCCCTGCTGTTATGGCCCTGGCGTCCACTGCCACCATCACTACCACCAGTGCTGCTCGAACACCCTCCCTGTCCCAGAGGATGAACACCCCACACCACCACCTGAGGACGGCAGGGAGAGGATGTGGGTGCACACAGTGGTGAGGCAACAGGTCCATGGCAGCAGAGTAGGTGGGAGGAGCAGGATCACCAACAGATGCCAGGAGGCTGGGACCCAATCCCTGGACCACATCACCAGAGTCCTTGGTGCTTATGAACAGGCCCAGGGACAAACGGGCCGGTCGGACGAACTGTTACGCGAGCTCATCCTGCTGATAGGGTCCATCGACACACGCATGGGACAAATGGTGGACCTCTTGGGCCAGCAAGTTGCGGTACTGAGGGACAGGCCTGCACCACAACCAACACCTCCACCTTCCTCTGATGGGCCGCAGGATGACAGTTCACCATCCTCCCTTGCGACCACAGAGAGGGGTGAGTCCTCAGACCCCACTGGCCCTGCAGAATGACCCTCCACTCCTAAGTAATGAAGGGGCCGTCCTAAGAGGACCCTGGGAGTATCTGGAAACAAAGCACCTGCCACACACCAGTCACGGAGCCTGCCCTGATGGCAACCCTCTTCACCACTGCATTGACTCTTTGGACTGCCCTTCCCCACACTGCCTTGTGAATGGCATCTGCCAGTTGGATTGGGTCGCCACATCCATGTGGTAACTACCTGATTACCTCATGCACCATGACTGTCAACTCACTGCCTAACCAATCACCTTATTGTAGATTTCCACCCCGTGACATGTCCCCATTGTAAATAAACACGCCTTACACACACATGTTGTTGTGTCAGCTCCGTGTTTATACAAGGATGTACGGTCTTCACCATGATTACAATGTACCAGGAGACTGGAGTGTATGTAGGCGAGGAGAGGTTGAAGGCACCTAGGGACACACAACAGAACAACATTTACTGGTCCGGGTGTGGCAACACAGACAACTCACAACACCCACCATCAAGATAAGCCAACATGCACACATCACAATGGGCAACAAGTGTCAACATACACGTCCTGTAGATGTCCCCAAATTACCTGTCTGGGAAACATTGCCAACTACTGCTGAGTCTACAACTGGCTGCTGTTACAATTCTCACATACCCCTTCATGACAGCAGCAATATCATCAGACAATGGGTATGTTGTACATTGTCACCCACCTTCAAGTGAAGTAGCAAGTGTTGAGCTGTTGACGCAGGTCAACACCTTCCTCCTCTCCACTGTCCTCATCACTGGACACGGGTTTGTTTGCAGGCGGGGGCCTTGGGTTCTCATCATCAACCAGGAGCAGGGGAATCGCCTTGCGAATTGCTAGGTTGTTGAGCATGCAGCATGCCACTACAATCTGACACACCTTCCTGGGCGAGTATGCCAGTGCACCTCTGGTCTTGTCCAGGCAGCGGGAACGTGATTTGAGCAGACCCAAAGTACGCTCCACTACACGATGTGTCCTCCCATGGGGATCATTGTAGCGCACTTCAGCCGGGATCCTGGGATTCCGCAGTGGGCTCAGCAATCAGGGACTGTTGGGATATGCAGTCACCTAGACATGACAAACATAAATAGACATCGCAATGTCACTAAGGCATAGGGCAGCAGGTCACACACCCAGCACGCCATACGACCAAGCATCATCACCCACAGTCCATGCATGCATGGGAAGCAGATTAGCCATCAGCTGGGGCACAATGCTGTTACTCAGGATGTAGGAGTCATGAGCTGAGCCTGAGAATCTGGCACACACGTGGGAGATGATCATATCTGCCAGGCACACCACTTGTACATTTATGGAGTGGTAATGTTTGCGATTCCTGTAAATGTGCTCACTTGCCTGTGGTGGCACAAGACTAACATGGGTGCAATCAACAACATGGGGGATGTGCCCAAGGGGATAGAAGTCTCCCTTCACAGCTGGCAATTCAGCACCCCTAGAGAAATGGATATATCTGTCCATGTATATCATCATGGCAGACAGAACCTTACACAGCACAATGCTGTGGCTCACTGGTTAGAGGCGGCAGACCCGAGAGCAGAGGACGGCCCGGGACCAGGGTTCAATTCCCGGCGCGGCAGGTTTCTGGACCAGGGTCAGCGGACTCGATAATTCTCTCGCCTCGGTGCCCACTCTGATCAGCGTTCACACTCGGCAACTCTGGGCATTAGCTTGCCTCATCTTCACTAACGGCCCCACCAGACCGCCGGGGATGCCTGGTCTCACCCTGGAGATACCCATTAAGGGACCATCTCTCAGGGAAGCCAGGAAGGGTTTCGCAGCGGTTGAAGCGCCTTGGGACCCTACGGGTAAGTAGTGCGCTATATAAATGCCTATACATACATACAATGCTGAACATCGGTTGTGACATCCCACCAGCTCTTGCTACTGTCTGCTGGAACGATCCAGTGGAAAAAAAATGCAGGGCTGCCATCACCTTATAAGTTGGGGGGAACGCTGTTGGATATGTCCGACGAGTCTGCAGGTGGGGCTCCAACATATCACAAAGTGTTTTTTGGGTGGCTTTATCCAGACGGAATTTCCGGATGATCGCCACATCCTTTATGTCCTCCAGCACTGTCAAGTGATGAAGCAGATTTGGCCTCTGCCTAGTTGAGATGAAAGTGTACAATGCAATACATCATGAGATGGGCACAGCATCTCACATTCTGGATCACACAACGCCAACAATGACTGCCATCAAAATTGAGTTACAGACCAGCTTACATGAAGGGACACCTTCATCCACACAAAGAGCACACCTGTCAACTTACACAAAACAAGTACCTCAAACACTACCTTGGTCAATGTGAAAGCACATAGGCATATGGTCACATTACACATGGGCACGCTTGGGAGTACAGCATCCAGCATATGTGTAACAAATCAACCCCACTGTTTCATACCTAGCTGCTGTACCTGTCACACCTTAATGCGTCAATGCAACCTGGCACACTTCCACAACACAATGACCACAGTTGGCGAGAGATGATGATTGTGTGCATGAGCAGACATAAGAGGCCATGCAAAAAACGACATCATTCATTGAGACGAGCATTGCTGTGATTGTCACTTCACCTCAACATATTGACATGTGTACACATTGTAGAGTCCAAAACAACACTGTCCTTCCTCATCGACCATCAAATTCATAAGTGACATGTGAGGGAGTACAGGCCAATCTACGTAAGCACATACACAAACATGCATGTGTAGTCACCAGTGGAGTAAATGGAACATTGGCAGCGTGTGCACAATGATGTGCCCTCGACCATGTGGCCACTGTGCACTGTTGATGTGTGCCAGATGGCCATTCCCATTGTATGGCACCCAAATTGCGGTAGCAACCGCCTGGCCCCAGCGGTGTGTCACCAGCACCCCCCATTCACACAAGTGCGGTAGTAATAGGCATGGAGACATTCCCAAATGGTGGTGGGAATGCTCTGCCACCCAAATCGCGGTAGCGACCACCTGGCCCCAGCGGTGTATCACCAGCACTCCCCATTCACACAAGTGCGGTAGTGATAGGCATGGAGACATGCCCAAATGGCGGCAGCCATGCTCCGCCACCCAAATCGTGGTAGCGACCGCCTGGCCCCAGCGGTGTGTCACCAGCACCCCCATTCGCACAAGTGCAGTAGTGATAGGCATGGAGACATGCCCAAATGGCAGCGGCCATGCTCCGCCACCCAAATGGCGGTAGCGACCGCCTGGCCCTAGCGGTGTGTCACCATCACCCCCATTCACACAAGTGCGGTAGTGATAGGCATGGAGACATGCCCAAATGGCGGCAGGCATGCTCCACCACCCAAATCGTGGTAGCGACCGCCTGGCCCCAGTAGTGTGTCACCGCCATGGAGCATGCCCTTACAGCCAATGGGAAGGTGGATTGCGGTGGCATGATGCAGTTTTGAAAATCGCAGTACGTGTGCTCCCCCACTGCGGAGGCGGTCATTGGATGCATTTGAAAGATGCATCATCACGGTAGCGCGCACCGGGCCCCTGTGGTGTGTCACCGCCATGGAGTGTACCCTTATAGCCAATGGGAACCTGGATTGCGGTGGCATGATAGAAATATGAAAATCGTGGTAGGTGTGCTCCACCACCATGGAGGCGGTCATTGGATGCACTTGAAAGAGGCAGACCTGGACCACCAATTGCTATTGCTTGCCACCTTTGAAACTACCTCGGGGGCTATATATGTGTGGGTGGGAGCCTCACATTTCCACTGATCCCAGAGCCTGCTGCCTGAGACCCCTCATCTGCTGCTGCCTTCAAGGACTGTTGCCTGAGACCCCTGACCTGCTGCTGCTGCCTCCAGAGCCTGCTGCCTGAGAACCCTCATTTGCTGCTGCCTCCAGAGCCTGCTGCCTGAGACCCCTCATCTGCTGCTGCCTCCAGGGACTGCTGCCTGAGACCCCTCATCTGCTGCTGCCTCCAGGGCCTGCTGCATGAGACCCCTCATCTGCTGCTGCCTCCAGAGCCTGCTGCTTGAGACCCCTCATCTGCTGCTGCCTCTAGGAACTGCTGACTGAGACCCCTGACCTGCTGCTGCTGCCCCCAGAGCCTGCTGCCCTGAGACCCCTCATCTACTGCTGCCTTCAGAGCCTACTGCCAGAGACCCATCACCCCCCAATTCCGCCGCAGTAGTTCCGTGTCCACAGTGATGGCAATAACAGAGAATATCCGTGCCAGTCCATTCACAAGCAAGGAGCTGGAGGTCCTGGTGGGTGAGGTGCTCACACAGTACACAAGGCTATGTGTGCTCCAAATTTTGTGGTAAGTCCTCATAAGTGAAGGTGTAGGGCAGGGGGGCACACATGTAGTTGGACTGATGCAGTAAGTGCCTGAGAGTGTGGGGTTATGTTATGCACTGCCAAACATGCTGTCTCCGGGGTGTCTCCTGATGTCACAGGTTTTCTTTCCTGCAGATGTAGGTATGAGTGACCTGTGTTGTGTTGTCAGCCATACAGTGATGCAGAAGGTTGTTCATGCAGGATTCAGGACAGTGATTGCTTGGCTGAATGGCTGTGTGTTCCCCTGTTGTCCATCTCAGTGTGAGCCCAGCTGGCCAGCACAGTGCCCGCCTACAGAGACAAGGACACATCATTTCACTTACAGTGTATAACATCAGTATTTTCTCATTGCACTCCAGGTATGCTCCACCTCAGCACTGTAGATTGCACATGACCGGTCTTGTGTTGAGGAATTTCTATTTGTGAGTCCACGTGGGCAAAATTTGCGAATTCACGGTCTGCGAACTCGTGCGAAATTGCAAAAAAAGTCAGCGAGTTCGCGAATTTTCCAGCGAACTTGCGGATTTCTGTGCCATTTGCACAAATATGTGACCACGTGTGCCTGTAACTTTGCAAGCGCGCCAAAAGGCGCCGAGGTCCCTTGAGTGAGCTGGCCATTATAGTTGGGACGGGCGGGAAGACGTTTCATACCGCTAGTGTGTGGTGGATGGGGCCTAACGGGCGGGGTTTCTATGCGAGTTCACATGCATCTTGTTTTTAAAGGGTTAGAGACCGAGTAGAGCAGCAGATGAAGAGAAAGCAGCCTCCTGGTCACAGGAGCTACACAGGGATGGCGCTCGGGAAACTCATGGATGCAAAAATACGTTTGGAACAGGACCCCAGAATCCTTCAGATGTCCAAGATAGCTCTGCTGCGAGTGTTGGTACAAAGCCATTCTGATCCTGCTCAGTGGGTTCAGGCGTATGCAGCAGCTGCTGCTGGACAATGTCCCATCTCATACTAAACTGCCCTGTAAAGGCATATGCTGACGCTGGGCAGTAGGGTGCAGTGGCATGCGGGTGCTCCACACCTGGTACATGCGCATACCGGTGCCAGGGGGGACACGTGTTTATTGGTGCTGTGTAGCAAGTTATGACTTTACATTTTGACTGCACCAGACGGTGGTACCACCTACACGGACCAGGAGCATCCAGGCACCAGACTTCATGCTGCAAGAGCATAATGGTGCTGTGCGGTACGGGTATATATGTACTGGGGGTAGGGGGACACTTAGCACAATGTGTGCTCACACCCAGAGGGCTCACGGCAATTGAGCAAGAATGATTTTCACACTGAGAGGGCTCCGGGGCAGTTCAGCAGCACGGGGGCTCACACCCCTGGGCCCCGGGGCAGTTCAGTAGCGCGTGGGCTCACAACCCCTGGGCAGCTCAGCAGCACAGGGGCTCTGTTGTGGGTTGTAAGAAGATGCAGGAAACCTGAAAGAAGTTGGTTGGTGAGTTTATTCTTAGAGAAACGAGCCACCACACCATACACTGGCACAGGGAAACTCCAACTGACAATAAACAGAGTTGGAATTTAAGCAGCACCATGACAACTTCATAAGTTCCATGGAAGGAACATAAAAGCACAAGCAAATACAACATTATCTTTTTTTTTCCAAAGAAGAGTAAAAGAGAACACGGCAAAATGAAAACAAAAACAAAATAAAAGAAGGCAAAAAGAAAAGAGAGAAAAAGAAAAGAAGATACCTATACAAACAAAATTACCAAGGAAGGCAAATTACACGTGTGAACTTCTTCAAACTAATGAAGTTTCCAAGGAAGACGGCTTACACGTGTGGACTTCCTTACAGAACCATCTCCCAAAAGAGACACATCAGAATTACAACTCAGAGCAGTAGGAATCGGTTTCACCTCAGAACTGGAAACTTCAGATTGAGACACAAAATCACAGTCACTCACTTTCACCTTAATAACTTTACACAGATTCCACCAATGACCACCATCCACCATGACAGCATTTCCACACACTTTCTCAACACGAATAGGTTCACCAAAAGAGTCTGAACCTTTCCTAACAGACCTATAGTATTTCACACGCACCATATCTCCAGGAGAAATGTTCACACTCTTTGTGGATTTTTTTTCATTAAACCTGAAGGCCATTTTGTCTTGAGCATTTTTAACACGCAACTGCAACTCATTATGATCAACAAAATGAGGAGAAACCTTTTGAGGAACAGTTCTCAAAAGCCAAGCAGGATAAAGAGTTGACGTAGGCAATCTGCCGCTGAGGGAAACAAAGGGAGCAATCTTTGTTACAGAATGTGGGGTAGTGCGATAGAACCAAATCATGGACCTCACAGCATTCTCCACATCAAAATTGTTTCCTTTGGCCCATTTTATACATTCCACAAGCACACGATTCATTATCTCTACTTGACCGTTGGTTTGAGGATGTCCCACAGAACTCCTCAAGTGCTTAATTCCAGATTCTGACAGAAAGACACGCATTTCAACATTAACAAATTGAACGCCATTGTCAGAAACAAGTGACTCAGGAAACCCTTCTCTCATAAAGATTTCTCTCAGAAAGAGAACAGCAGAACTGGCAGAAGGATTAGAGCAGAACTTAACCTCAGGCCATTTACTATGAAAGTCCATAAGCACAAAAGCAAACCTTAAGTGAGAAGGAAGAAAGTTGAAAGGACCAACCAAGTCAATACCTAACTTTAACCAGGGTTTAGAAGGAAAAGGAATAGGTTGCAAAGGTGGAACAGAAACTTTCAAACCTTTCTCATCAGAAACACAGACACTACAGCGCTTAACTCTTTCCTCCACATCACCATCCATTGAAGGCCACCAATAGTGCAGTCTCAATCGTCTCTTGGTCATAGTGAGACCAAGGTGTCCTTCATGAGCCCTGTCTATCAATTTCACACGAATTTTCAGAGGTGGGATACACCTGTCATCTCTCATGACAACTCCATCTTCTATAGAAAGTTCATCAGAAACCTTCCAAAATGGTTGAATATGAAAAGGTAGACTTCTTTCTCTAGGCCATCCTGCAATAATAAAATCCTTGACTTTCAACAAAGTAGCATCAGAGTTCATGGCATCCACCCATTCACTTTCAGAACAACCAACACAATCGACAGCATCCAAAGTAGCAATAAAACAATCCTCTCTATCTTCGTCCAAATCAGTACCATCAATTTCCTGTAAAGGTAGTCTAGAGAGCATGTCAGCTGTACAATTTTCTTTTCCAGGTATGTGTTTATCAATGAACTGATACTGCCACAACTTAGTAGTAAGGCGGGCAATACGTGGTGTTGCATACTTAACGCGATCACCAGACAAAATATAGACCAGAGGCTTATGGTCAGTCTGAATAACAAACTTTCTTCCCCAAATGTAGGTGCGAAACTTTTCACAAGCCCAATAGCAGGCAAGCAACTCTTTTTCGATCACTGAATAATTAATTTCAGGATCCCTTAACACCCTTGAGGCATAACTAATAGTGACTTCTTTATCTTCAATTATTTGAGTGAGGACTGCTCTAAACCGTAACTACTAGCGTCGACAGTGATAATACAGCTGACACTGGGGTCATAGGCCTTCAAGATCTTGGCATTGACTAACTCTGATTTAACCAAATCAAAAGTTGACTGACAAACCTCATCCCAAATAAAAGAAACACTGGACCTGAGCATATTAGACAAAGACTTCATCTTACTGGCATAGTCTGGGATAAAACGTGAATAAAATTCACACAAACCCAAAAAAGACCGCAACTCATCCTTGTTTTTGGGTACTGGACAATCCACAACGGCTTTAACCAACCCAGGTCTAGGGGAAACTTCTAAACTAGACACCAAAGGCCAGGGGCCCGATGTAGGTAAATCTTTTTTACCACTTCTTAAATACCGATTCATACCGAATCGGTATTTAAGAAGTGGTAAAAAAGAGGAGGGGAGATGTAGGTATTTCATTATTTACCGATTCTGTAAATACCGAATCGGTAATGCCCATTGATTCCTATGGGCATTGAAGCCAATAGGAATCAATGGGCATTACTGAATCGGTATTTACAGATTCGGTAAATACCGATTTCAGCAAGGGTGCAGGGGGTGTCACTTTGACACCCTCTAGCACCCCCAATACAGGCATGTGTGCCATGTGGCACACAGACATGCCCTAAGGGCATGTCTGTGTGTCACATGGCACAGGTGTGCATGCACAGATGTGCATGCACACCTGAATTCGGTATTTTACCACCCAATAGGATTGGGTGGTAAAATACCGAATTCTGAAGGCCTGTGGCACTCTGACATGTGCCAGCTACATCTGCATTTACAGAATCGGTATTTTACCGAGTCTGTATTTACCGATTCGGTAATTTTATCGAATCGGTAAATACAGAATCGGTAAAATACAGATTCTGTAAATGCATGCCCTACATATGAAAACCCTAATACCGGTCGGAAACGGCCAAAATCGGCCGTTTCCGACCGGTATTAGGGCTCCTACATCTGGCCCACAGAGTTGCTTAGTGAGGTAGGTTAATAGACGTAAGACACATTACTCCAAGAGATTAGCAAGAGTGGAATTACTAATTGAGTTATTTCGTTTTAGTGAGGTTGGAACACAAATAGGCAACTTCTGATTAAAAGGAACCTCACAGTAGAAAGAAGAGCTACAGGTCAACGCAGTCCCTTGGGTATGTAAGATTAGACACAAGAAGAAGCAGATAGAGTAGAAGCTTGGCATTAGGATTAAATATCTGTATGTGCTTTAGTATTCACAGGAACCTTGTTTGGCTGATAAAGTCAGAAGAGGATTCATTGGAGTATCAAGGGATCCGGACCAGTCTCTTCTGTGCCTTTCTTTTCTTATGGTTATTTTCTCCACCTTTCCCCTTCCCTTTTTCTGATTGCTTGGAGTTATGATATCACTCTGACTCCGACGGATTGGAGAGAGGGAGTTGGAAAGCAAGCATCTTCTGTTCCTGTGCAAGTCGACATAGAGACAAGAATTTGAAGTTCGTGGAGCTCTTACACTAGCACAGCGCACTAAACAGTCTTCTTGAGGGTGTTCACAAATCTCCCAACCACACCATTCTCCACTGGCCAGAGAGGTGTGCTTTTTTAACGCTTAACATTTAGATGAGCAGGAAAATCATTAAATTCTTGACTATTGAAAGGCAGGCCATTGTCATATTTCAAACTCAAAGAAACACCCCATATTGCAAAGATACTTTCTAATTTCTCAATGACTCTTTCATGAGTAGTTGACAACAGATCTTCCACAAGCGGAAACAAGGGAATATTCATCAACAATGCCTAGTAGATGATGTTTATAGTGGAGGGGTCCAAAGAAATCAATTTCAATCTTCTCTCATGCATGCTTTGGTAGATCAGACATGTTTTATGGATATGGGGTTGTCTTAGACGATGAACAGTTGCACAAATAACATGACTTTAACACTTTTTCAATTCTTTTATCAAGACAGGGCAACCACACTCAATCCTGTAGAGGTTGTTTCATAGCAACGATTCTACTGTGTCCCTCAAGGACCAGTTCAATACCTTGTTGTCTCACACTCTTTGGTGTGACAATTCTTGACCCTCGTAAGATGATGCTTTCTGGATTAACTGAAAGTTATTTTTGTCATTTCTGAATTTCTGGTATTCAAGTGCATCATTAAGAGGTCGAGTACGCGTTCACCACAATAGGTTTGTAATAATGTATTTTAGTATTAGCAAATCCCTGTTAGTATCACTGGCAGTAATTATTTGTTCTACGGATATGGCGGCAGGGGTACTGGATTTCACAATGAAGTTAAAATAAGCATCAGTCACTTTAGAAGTAGTGCCAAGATACTGGAGTAGCATATGTGAGAAGTAGTAAGCAGGGTTTTTATATTTTCCTGGAAGATGCACAATTGTATACTTATACTCCTGCAATCGCAACCCCCACCTCTCAATGCATGCGGACATCTTGGCTTTAAGATTGCTGAAAATGGTGAGCGATGCTTGGTGGTTGGTGCCATCTGTGAAATGTTTTCCATACATGCATACATAAAAATGTTCACATGCTCACACCACAGCAAAGCTTTCTTTTCAGGTTGTGAATAAGCATGTTCCGTTGATGCAAGCTTTGGCTTGCATAGGCCATAATATGCCCAGGAGCATTGGTATGTCATATGGGCTGGGTAAGGATGGCACCCAACCCCACTGGGCTTGCATCAATAACAACCTCTGTCTGCAATGTTGGCTCAAAGTTGGCCATTTCAGTGGCTTTCTCAATGGCATGCTTGATTTTCTTGAAGCTTTGTTCACATTCACTAGACCATTAAAATGGGACATTTTATTATGATAAGTGTCTCAATGGGGCACTTACAGTGGCAAAGTCAGGTATATACCTTTAACATTAACTGGCCATACCGAGGAAAGATCTCAGCATGGTTACATCTTATGGGGTAGAAGTGGATGATAAATTCTGTACTTTATTCAGATCCACAGTCATTCCCCCATCAGAAAAGATATGACCAAAGTACTTGAGTTTGGTTTGATGAAACTCACACTTTGGCACAATAAAAGTGAGACCTGCATCAGCAAGTATACAACACACTAGCGTAAGAGCTTTATCATGTTCCTTTCATGTGGCCCCAAAAACTAGCATGTCATTACTGTAATTGAAAGCATTTGTGACAGGCTGTATTATGCGAGGAATGACTCCTGGAAAAGTTCTGCAGTTGATGACACTCCAAAACTTAGCCTTTATAGCTAAATAAAACCAACATGAGTCGAAAAGGTAGTAATGTACTTGCAGTTTTCTTCCAGTTAAAGCTGGTGATACACTTTGTTCAAATTAAGGCAGGAAAAGACTTAGCTTCATTCAGCTGCGTAATCATGTCAACAATGCATGGATCTGGATGTCATTCTCTTTCAATCACCTTGTTTGCTTGGCGTATATCAACGCAGATGTGCATGGCTTCTCTACTATACTTTTTCAGCGCTATCAATATGGGTGATACCCATGGCGTCAGACCAGTGGATCTCTCAATGAGGTTGTTCTTTAAAAATGTCTCAAGTTCTTTCTCGACAGCCTCTTACAAATAAAAAGGCAATTTAACTATGTCGATGAGCAACAGGAAGTATGTCTTCATTTATGTCAAGTTCCACTTTCATGGTCTTTAGTCTTCCTAGTCTATGAAACAAGTATGGAAATTGATTTTCTATCTCATGATAGGCATTGACATTGCCGTTTACAGAAATCAGCCCCACATCAGCAGCAGTACTGAAAATGAGTAAACATGCACTCAATGAAGTGCCTGGCAAGACATGAATTGGTGCTTGTACTTTCATCTTTTTATGCTTTACAGTTGCTATGAATGAACCTTGACTTTCTGTTTCTACTTGCCTCAACTGATGTTGCTGCTTGGCTTTGTGGCCATTCGTAGAGCACTGTGTCTCTAATGTTCTGGCATCCATTTTAGTTTTTTTGACAAGATACACTCGATCCTTCCTCCATTTTGTCTTCTCGATGTGATGCACTTGAGCTTTACCTCGCTTTCCAAACCATTACAAAATGGTTCTCTTTCCCACAGCCTTGGCATACCTGTCCAAAGATGGGACATTTACCTTCATATGGAAAGGAAAATCCACATTGAAAACAACTCTTTTTTCTTCAGAGACATTACTTGATAGCCTTCTACCTTGCATTTCCACTTAATTTTCACACTCAGTGCTGATTCACTTTAGAACGTTCCGGCCTCCATGTTAGCTGCTTGTTTGTCAGCTCTTTATTCCGCTCTGGTAGCCATGAGTACTTGCTCCAAGCTGAGTGTCTCTTTTAGCATTCATTGTTTGAAGGAACGGAGAGGCAACCATCTATTACTCTAAAGAGCATGGCCTCTTTATCATTGAACTCATTGAACTTGCAATGCTTTATGAGCGAATCAAGTCTTTCTACAAACTCTTCCATCGTTTCAATAGCTCTCTGCCTTTCCTGACTGGAAATGTACCTTTCATAATCGACATTCAGCTTTGGATTGAACTTTGTGTTTAAAGCTTCTTTGATTTGACTGTAAATCAGTTTATCACCTTGTGGAATTTTCTTTATCACTTCTTTTACTCCTTCATCTGCTAAATTCTTTAGACATTAAATCATCTTTTTGTCATTTGTTTCTTTTAACACATCAATGAAATCATCGAAGGTTTCGACCCAGGCAGTCCATCTGTCACAAATATTTTACTGTTGTGGCGGTATTGAAGGGAGGCAGTGGTTTCAACAAGATAACAGCACCATATTACGTGCTCTTTTCAGCAGCCTTTGAAAAATGGCACTCTTCCAACTGCCACTCATGGCCATTTAGTCAGTCCAATGTGATTCACCGGCCTCGTAAGCACAACCTTCATGCTCCTGCTTGGGTTGCGGCTGGAGGGCTCTCTTTACTGAAGTTCTGGTAAGTATAATCGTATTCTCTCTCTCAGGTTATTGCCACCTCTAATGTTTCTCTGCATTCACCTAATTCTGCTCACAGCATTCTCTTGCACCCGGCTGTCACCGCTCGTTGAGCTTTCCGTACCTGGTTGTCACTGCCTTTAGTGTTTCTTGCTGTCAGAAGTGTCTCTGCTGTTAGTGCTTCCTTGCACTCAGCTATCACTGGCTTTAGTTCTTCTCTGTACCTGGTTGTCGCTGCCTTTAGTATTTTCATATTGTATGAATGACGGCTGTGTCGCATTGTGGTGCAGTACCTCTTGTCATGACTTTACCAGTACATTTCTAGCCAAGAGCTAGCAAACTTTCTGTAAAGCCTTCACTTTCTTTACAGACCTTGCAGTGGCTGAAGTGGTGCTTTGACTCCACATACACCAACTGCCGAGTTTCACTTTGACTGAGGCACACGTGGCACGCACAAGCAGTTTCCGGGACCACGGCAAACTCTTGGGGAGAGCACTCTCGGTTGTTCGCATTGTGGGGTTCAATTAATCCCCTATCTTGTTGCCAGTTGTTGTGTCCTACCCAGTCCGTGTACCTGTAAATTATCATGCCACACATGTAGCTTGGTATTACACATCTTTATTCCTCAGCTTGTAACCGTTAACGGAACTTTCTACTTCATGAATTCTATCATCCACACCAACGCACTTAAGTCACAGTTCTACGGAGTCCGTCAGGAACACAAAAGGGTACCGTTAGAGTTGGGAACAAGCCTTGTCAAAGCCGGATAAGTGACCAAATATTTCATGACAGTGAGTTTCTATCTTCATCTCTTCAGTATGCAAATTTCTTGACAAGGTGCTCTCAGCCAGCATAAGCAGTGTTGATGTGTGCTCACAGTGAAGAACATTTGAGTTGGTAAAATATTCTGGGCATGGGAATTTGCTTTCAGATGTGAAAATAGGGTGTAATGTCTGAAATTGACATGGCATTCTGAACTGTTCAGTTCTGTTTGAAACATTGAGAGAATGTTCTGGTGGGATTACTGCAAAGCCAAAGTATTCTCTTAGTCATAATTACTGTTGTTCGTTAATGAGATGCCATACTTATGTTTTTATTGGGCAATTCATATTAGGCAATGTCACCAAAGATATGTGTCCTGCATAGTATGTTCAACAGCACCATCACACTTTGTGTTTCAGGCTTATCCACGAGAGACAATTGTTCAAAAATTAAAAGAGCTCTATTGCTGGTCACTGCCCACAGATCTTTAAAAATGAGCAGAGAGAGAAATGCCTTCATCAAAACTAGATGAGCTGTGTCGCAATAGGTAGTAAAAAGTACTCAATGGGGTTTCCAGGAACCTGTTCTCAAGCAGCAGACAAGTTCTCATGACTCCAGTGATGGGGTAGAAATGTCCTACTGGTGTCGTGTTACAAAGTCATAAAAGAGTGGAGTGAGAGGGAAACACCCACCAGTGTTACTGTGATAATACATACAATATGCAAGGGCAGTTGATTGGTATATGACACAAACTACCTATAGTCTTCGGCACGTGAAGGTGCTCCTTTTATTGTTGCAAAGACACTGCAGACCATCGGAAGAACAAAGTATCTGTAACACCAAATATATAACAATTGTTATCGGAAATGAGGTTATACAGGTCTATTGGAGCATGCCTTGAGGTTAAGTGAGTGACTGCAAAGTAAGAGGAGGTTCTAAATACAAATCCTCATGTGAAAAAATAAACAGCAATTTGTCAAAAGACAAAGTCTGGCACTTCACCTCTGTCTTTGAAGCGCCGAAAATTCGACAAGATTAATACAGAAATGAAAGTCATCTATCTTTATTGCTTGGACCTTTGCGCCCCACCAAAAATCAGCTCATTACCCACTCACAGTTTGGGAAGCACTGCCCTAGATAGTTCTGTCGCCCATCATATTGCAGCACTCTTTCATTGTGTTCAGGCCTTCTTTAATTGAATTGCAGTGAAAGATCTATTTGATTTTCATTTTCTGGAGGATTTGATGAGGGTTTACAGCTCTCTCTTTCAGTAGTGGCTGGTGTATCGATAGAGTGCTGGGGCGGGTAGGGGAAGGGGGAAGGATGGACAGATAGCTCGGCGCAACAAAAAAAAACACTCATCAACCGCATCTCCGAGTCGCACTCCTCTCCGCTAATTTCCACTGCAGGTACAGGCTCCTAAATTCCACTGCAGCCAATCCTGGTGCCTTCTTTTAAGTGGCTGAAAGCAGCATCAGGATTGGTCTGAGTGCCAATGATTTGAGCTCTCAGTTAGACTAGGAGCCTGTGACTGCTGTCTCCAACATGCCAATGCAGCTTGGGTTGGAGAGAGCTTTAGTGCGCATTACGGTTTGGGCATCCTGAGATGGCCGACCAGATCGTCATGCACACTGAATAGGAATGCAACCACTCCTCCACCAGTCTGTCATTCCTCTAGCCCTGCCACCAAACTTCGGCTCCAAGAGCAAAAAAAACAAAACATAATCAACAAGGGTTTATTATCATTTTATTTTTGAAAGATTTGGCTGCGGTCCGGTGGGGCAGCGCTCCTCCGCAAAAGCAGGGGAGTATCGGCTGCTCTATTTCGTTCTCTAAATCAATGATTTGCCAGCACAGATCTTCTTCTGTTAATTCCCTTTTCCGAGAAATATGAGACTAATTGTGCAGAGATGGCCTCAGAACTACTCCTATGCTGGCCTGCTTTTGATTTTATGGATTATATTGTCTGCCCCAGGTAAATCAATGCAAATGGACACCATTGCTAATAAGATTCGTGGAGTTGCAGTCATATTTTTGAGTGTTGCAAATGGCAGTTTTGTTAAAGTATAATGGCACGCTATATAATTCCTGCAGTTAGGCTGTCCAACGATCTATGGTTTCCCAAGCATGATGGTTATAGTTTTCCTTTCTGTGATTTGTTTTTCCCTCCACGGACAACATTATTCTTTTGTTTTATTCTACATTTCTAGGCAAACAAAGCGAGATCCAAAGCAGGGTTACCTGCTCTGAAAGTATTAGTACTCCAATGTTTTTTGATGATTCTTACATTGCCAATGGGTGCATTAAAAGTAATCACACACCAACATATTATATGTCTTAATTGGTTTGGGGAAAAGAGTATCTCTATAGATGAAAACCAAACACTTTTCATTGCTTACGTTAGTGAGGGTCTCAAGCTTCCTGTGCCACCCCAGTAGCTGCAGCTCTACTGTAGACATAGTGAAGTGTGCTTTGTCGCTAATCAGTATTTATGTTTGTTTTTTAGTGACATTCAATCAATGACCCTAATGTTTTGGAGTCATTCATTGATGTCCCTGACAGTGAAATCTGTTGACTGCTCCCTGCCCTAAATTGGGTCATGCCACCATCACTGTGACCTGGGGGAGAGCATCCTGATTAAGGGTTTCACAAGTGGAGCCAGTGAAGGCTTTGTGGCAGAAAACCTGCAGTTGAATGAAATGAAATGAAAATGAACTTGTAAAGCGCATGGCTGCCCGAGAGCGTCCCAGCGCTATAGAACAAGGAGTACTGCGGGGGAGGTTAAGGATTAGGAGTCTTGGGGAAACAGGAAGGTTTTAAGAAGCTTTCCGAACCTCGGATAGCTCGGTTCAATGCGGATCTTGACCGGAAGGGCATTCCACAGGGTGGCCGCATTCACTTAGAATCGGCGCCCCCCTGTTCGGGCCCGCTTGACTCTCTGGACAATAGCCAAGTTGCCATGATCAGAGCGAAGGGATATAGTAGGCTTATAAGGGCAAACAAGGTTCCCTAAGATCGGGGACCCTTCCCCTGTAGGGACTTGTGAGCAATACATAAGGATTTAAATTTAATACTTTCACGTACTGGTAGCCAATGAAGAGCTCTGAGTGCAGGCTTGGCTGAGGATTTGCGAGACGTGCCAGTAAGCAGACTCGCTGCAAAGTTCTGTACTCGTTGCAGAGTATTGATTGTTGTTTCAGGGGCAGCCAGGAGAAGGGTGTTACTATAATCTAATCTTGACAGGATTAATCCTTGGATCAGTAGTTTCCTCGACTGCTCTGGCAATAGGGGAAGAATCTTGCGAGCAGAGCGAAGTAGCCCCATGCATATACCTGCTGTCTTTTTTGCTTGGGTCCGAAATGTCAGATCTTGCTCCAACCATACCCCCAGGCTTTTTAGTTCACTCTTTGGAGTGGGAGGGGGCCCCAAGCAGATGGGCCAGATAGAATTGGGCAACGATGTTACATGGTGGCCTAGTAGCATGAGCTCTGTTTTGGATCCATTCAATTTCAGTCGTGAGCTATTCATCCAGGAGTGGATTTCTGAGAGGCAGGAGTGAAGATTTTCCACGCAGTATTCCTCTTGGGAGAGTGAGACGACTAGTTGGGCGTCGTCAGCGTAGGTGAATGCTTTGATCCCATAGGGATGCACCACATCTTCCAGGGGGGCCATATAGACATTGAATAAGGTAGGGCTCAATGATGAGCCCTGTGGGACCCCACACTGGAGGGGGGTCAGTTTGGAACGTGCTGCACCCTCCCAAACCTGGAAGGTTCGAATCTCCAGGAAAGATGTAAGCCATCGTAGCACTGTGCCCGCTACTCCCAGATTACTCAGGCGGCGAATTAAGATCTTATGGTCCACCGTGTCAAATGCTGCACTTAGATCCAGGAGGACCACCACCGTTGATCCCCCTGAATCCAAGATACACCTTGCTTCTTCCGTCACTGCAAGCAGGGCAGACTCTGTTCCCTGACCTGGACGGAAGCCTGTTCGAGAGTTGCGGAGCAGCCTATTGCTTTCTAAGAAGAGGGAGAGCTGCTGATTGGCCATTTTTTCCGCCATCTTGCTGATACCAGGTAGCAGCGAGATTGGCCGAAACTTAGCCAATTCTGTAGGGTCAAGCTCTGTTTTTTTTAGGAGTGCTTTGACCGTAGCCTGCTTCCAGCTAGGAGGGACAATTCCCTGCGTGAAGGAGGCGTTGAGAAGATCTGTAATTAGCGGAGTAATGGTAGCTGTTACTCGTTTCAAAATATGCATGGGGGCAGGGTCACTAGGGGAACCACTCTTCACAGCGGCCAGAATTTTTTGAAGGTCGTCCCCTGAGATCGGCACGAACGCCTCAAGACGAGGGCCTGAGGTGTAAGCAGTAGATTGATCCGGGTCAGGGGATTGATCATTCCAAGATAAAAAATTTAATATGTTTTGAATTTTACTTTAAAAAAAAAGCAGCAAATTGATTACATCTGGTTTCCGATGCTTCTTGCACCATCGGAGGGCATGGTGCCTTGAGGAGGTCTTTCACAATTTTGAATGTCTCTCTGGATGAATTGGAGGCTGTCTTAATTTTCTCCTCAAAGTATGCGGCCTGAGCTAGTTTCCGGGCTAATTCGTAGGCCCTAATGGCAGCTCTATACTCGGCTTTGTTATGGGAGGCCCAATCTTTCCTCCAAGTCCGTTCGGTTTTTTAAACAAATTTTCCTTAGTTCTCGAAGTTCTGGGGTACACCAAGGTGTTTAGAAGGCCCTGCTTTTCTTCTCCATTATTTTCTTAGGAAGAACGAAGTCCAGGGAGCTATTAGGCCAATAGGAACGTTTTTTGTCTGCCTCCAAGGGGTCAGGATCTGACTGGGGAGCTGTCTGTTCCAATCTGTGAGTCCAGCTCTCAAAGGAAAGTTTGAACCACACTCTCTCTAGAGTGCGTGGTGCCTGCATCTGTGGACGGTCGGTGCTAATTTGCCATTCAAATGGGATTAGAAAGTGGTCAGACCAAGGTAAAGGGAGGGGGGCCTTGATCCCAGGAATGTGATATTCGTGAAAATGGGGTCGAGAAGATGCCCCTTGATGTGAGTGGCATCCTTATTTTTAAGATCCAGTTCCAGAGCTTTTAGCTCGAGCTTAAGATCCATTGCCCCCTTGTTGCATGGATCATTAAAATGGAAGTTTAGATCTCCTAATAGAATAAAATTGGGTGCGGCCGATGCAAGGGCGATGGTATTTTCTAAAAGGGATCCTGCGAATTGACCTGGACAGCCAGGAGGGCGATATAACAAAAGACCTGATAGTGATTTATTCGGGGAAGCTTGCAAATTAAAGCGAATGCTTTCGCAATCATTAACACCACCCTCTGATACTCTGCAAGTAAATCTGTCTCTATACATTATCGCTATCCCGCCTTCTTTCCCTTGCGTCCTATTTTGGCACTGCATATTAAAGCCTGATGGGAGGGCCGCAACAATATCTGCCTCTGAGTTAGGTGACAGCCATGCTTCTGTTAAAAACAGTATGTCCAGTTTTGAATCCTGGATCAGTAAATTAATTTCGACCGCATGTTTCGGTAAGGACCTGCAGTTTAAGAGTGCCATGTTGAGGGGAGACGTGACTTCCCGGCAAATCCCTTTTCCTGCGTGGGTACCGCCCATCTGTTACCTCTCGGAAGTGGGTCATCAGGCCTAAATCTCAAGAGTTCCGAGGGTTTATTTCTAGGTATCAGTTGTAAGAGTTTTTCACGTGTAAAGATGATGCGGTGATCGGGGGAATCGGCCAAGGTTTCTGGCCCTAGGCCCGGTCCGGCAAGGACGGGCACAGACAGGCTTGCCTCTGGCGCGCCATCGCCGCACCCGCTGCGCGGACGGGAAGTAATGTTCATTTTATAATGTGAAGGCCCAACTCGACCGCAAAACAAGAGCGCTGTCCTCGTCCTCCCCCAAAATGGCGCCCGAAGTTACCCCACCTACAAATGGGATGGGTAACGACAAGTTTAAGATGGGGAGTGGGTAAGCTGCCATTTTATGGTGGTTCATCAGCTCCCCCAAATTCTAAGTGACCCCTTTTATGCCAGACAATTATGTGCATCAAGTGGATAAGAAGGACAACACCTAAATGCAGTACAAACGACATTCAAAAGACCCCGAAAACATTTCCTAGGACACAAGAAACTGCTCCAAAGAAGTCTGGAAAATATGCAGTGGATCAAATCAGTAGTGTCTTGTTTTAGTATGTAGCAGTACGAGAAGAAGTTACAGTTTCTTTTCGTTCTTAGTGATAATTCAATAGAGTGTTGTTTATTATACTGCTTCACTTCAAATGTACTTGAATAGAATGTAGGTTTAGAGTTGACCGTCAAAGATGTGGTACAGGAGGGTTGGGAGCCTTAGGGAGTGAGATATGTGGTGGCTTGCTAATTTGACGTGTGCCCTGTATGTGTATCCAATTAATGATCCTTTCGCTTGGCAGTATGAGTTTCTGGCTTCACAGACAGTACATGAGAGATGAAGTTTTTTCTGACCTTCCCTAATCTTCCTCCTTCCTCCCATCCTACACTCCTTGAAAAGTTTGGTGTATCACTCTTCAGAACCTTTGAGAATGGGAAGATGGATTTAGGATCCACGTTGTTATTGCAAGGCATAAGAACACAACAACAGGTTAGTGACCTTCGCCCTGGACAGTTCGCCAGAAACTACAGCATCCCATGGAAATTATTAAAGAATTGCTTCTCACAAATCTTCCAATAATCAAAAGATCCTGTCTAACTAAACATCTCCGGATCTTTGGTCAACTAAGCATTTCCTCAGATGAAGTTTATCCCTCAACTCTACACCCATTTGGAATGAAACAATCTCTTCAGTGATTTCCAATCAGGTTTAAGAGAATTTAGGGGCATTGGAAGAGTAGAATAATACATGAGAGAAAAAATGCACACAGCCAGGAAAACTAATCAACCAATCAATCAATCAATTTCATCTTTATTCGGATACAGATGCATTTCCATAAAAGTACAAACAGACAACAACATACACAATAAAAGTTCCAGTGAGCAAGGGGCAATTAAAATGTCCAATTAAAACAGGTCCTCCAGTAGTACGATGCACAAGATAAGAAAAGAAAGCAAAATTCATTAAAATATGTATATTCAAAAAATTATATATAGCTTGAGGTTTTAAAAAGAACAGGAAAAAATGGTATAATTCAGCAGGGGGACATAGAGTTAGGGGTGCGCACTGCCGCTTTCAAGAAAGAACCAACCCGAAAGGTTGGCTCCTCGTCTTTCTAAGCAATGACCTTCCCATATGCTGCCTTTTAGTCAATCTCAGGTAAGGCCTTAAAATATGGGATCAGAAACCTTTCAGTGAGTATTGAATAGGAACTACAGAAAAATAAAAAGTGAAGCATAGATTGTTTGTGTTGGCTATTGCATGGACATGGCAAGTGATCGAGGTTAGGAATATAGCCCGCAGGGAATGAAAACATGAATTTCATAGTGTCAGTTCTCAACCAAAAGAGTAGACCCCTTTCCCAGCGACCAATGGGTTTTAATAAATAACTAGATGGTGCGCATGAGATGTTCTCAATACGCATATATCTAGCGACTGACGTTTTCTTACACTCTTTATCAAATCTAGCATTCCTATAAGATGCATATAGAGCCGTCTGAAGGGATTTCTTACTAGTGGTGCCAAGGTCTGAAGGATTTGAGAAAAGATATTCATGATTCACGCTGATTAGACTATTGTGTACAGCAGCCAGCCTAGGTATTTCCATCCCCTTATCACATTTTAAACAATCTGATATTATCTCCCTAGTAAGTTGGGCCGCGGGGTTTCCCCTAACTCTCAGCCAAAATAAGGCTGGGCGAGCCTTGATGTAATCCTCAATATATGGCAAGCTGAGTTCACAGTAGCTGGCATATTTAGAGGAATATATCGGTGCGCCCAGGATTTTACTGCAAAATCTATTCTCTTCATCTTGGATAGTGCCGCAGTTAGTATGCCCCCAAACTTCTGCACCGCAGGTGGCAATTGGTATACATTTGAGTTTAAACATTTTAACAGTGGCTGATACAACCTCTGTGTTCCTCGGCTTTGGCAATCCAAGTATCATATTAGTAGAGTTTGTAAACTTTCTCCTACAGTAAGTCACATGGTCAGCCCATAAGCCATTTGAAACAAATACCAACCCGAGGTATGGGAAAGTGCAAGTGCTTTGTGAACTATTGGAGTCTAAAACAATTGATGTGTTAAAATGCTTCTTTGACCCACACGCCATTAAAAAAGATTTTTTTAAATTGGTACATGAATCCAGGACAGCCATAAAATCTATGAAGCCCCGCTCCAAAATGCGGAGAGCTTTTGGGGTGCGGCCCATCAGCACCGCATCATCAGCGTATAACACGGCAAGAAGTTTGTTACTGTTGATGCAGGGAACATCATGGGTAAGTGTTACCAAAGACTTATTCAAGTCATTGATATACAGGATAAATAAGAGAGGGGCCAGGTCACAGCCCTGCCTGACTCATCTACTAACTTCAATGACTTTGGATACCTCACCATCCCTGCTAATACGCACCCGGGAGTGTAGGTCTTTGTGCAAATGAGCTAAAAGATGTATGAGGGACTCGTCCAGGCCATAGTTTAAGAGAATAGTCCAAAGCCGTGACCTGTTAACAAATTCGAAGGCAGAGGTGAGATCCATAAATGATCGATATATAGTTGATGTCTTAGCTACATTGTATTTACCAATAATCAAGTTGAGGTTAAGGCACTGTTCAACTGTGCCAATATTGCTCGTGAACCCCAACTGACAAGGGTGTAGCATCTGAGCTTCCTCGGCCCAAGACCTGATCTTATTATACAGGGCCCTCCCCAATATTTTCAGCGTATTATCAATTAGGGAGATCAGCCTTTAACAACTTGGGTTGGAACGGTCCCCCTTTTTAAAAATCGGCACAATAATGCTGAAGGACCAGGTATTAGGTATGGTGAAATTTGTTAGATTATTAAAAACGTTTAACAAAATGAGCGCCCAAAAGTCCTGATGGCTTTTAATAAGATCAATGGGCAAACCATCAGGCTCTAATCGATAGCCTCCTCTACTTCCGATAAGTCAATCGAGACCCTAGTGGTTATTGCATACTCGTTGGTGGCTACAAGTGAGACTAAAGCAGAATAGATCTTCGTAAAACGTGCTTCCCAGGACTCACTAGAAATGTTGCAGCTAATTGTGGGCATGGGCTGTTCCAAGGACCTCTTGTCTTTAACGGCTGACCAAAAATCCTTACCATTTTTTAGCGAGGTAGCCCGAGCAAGATTGTCCCAGTGCTCTCTTGTAATTTCCTCCTTTCTAGTTGCTATAGCTAGTTTGTAGTATACTCTAAGTGATTTGATAAGGGAGATGTCTCTGGGTTTATTAAAAAGCGCCCTTCAGAGAGCTGCATTAGCTGGAGAACAGTCAGCGTTAAACCAACCTAGGGTCCGGATACATTTTCTTAATAGGCTTGGACAACATAATTTTGACGCTCGCACAGAGTGAAAGCATCAACTGCCTCAGAATTATGTTCCTTAAACGACAGACAAGTGTCGATTAGATCGGGGTGTGATCTTACCATCCTACCAAATATGGCTTTGTTGTCTATTCCACACCAGACGAGTCTGAGGTTGTCGGTAGAGGTAGACAAATCCCTTGCACCACACTCTTTATCATAGGTAGGTCTGGATATGAAACTCAAAGTTAGGTTATTAGGGTTGTGATCCCCATGTAGTCTATGGACTACCTCAGCTTTTAGCTCGCAATTCTCTAAAAGGGTAGTGATAAAAATATAATCGATAGTAGAGGACGAGCCCCTGCCTCTATAAGTAGATTCTATCTGGCAGGCTCTAGTTGGGACTGCAGCAAGCTCCATCACATCTGAGAAGTTGTTAATACTTAAGAGGTCTAATAATTGGGCCCCCCCCCTATTACAGAATGGAGCCGTATTTATAGGATGGATGGCAGAATGATTTTTTTTATTGTTTTTATTTTTGCACTAAAGTCACAATTATAGACATGTATTCAGCATATTATCAGTAATACAGTATATTTTTTCAGTGTCATGTACATAAATATCAAACGTTGCAATTTTCCTTTAGACCTTTTTGTCCTTCTCCTTATTAGAACTTATTCAAACTCCCCCCTCCGCCCTCCCTTAGCACTTACAGATCACACAATTTGTTCTCGTTCTGGTAATGTCTCATGTTCTTAAATCACTGTGATTGCCCTAACTGTCATCGCTCCTCCCCCTCCTGGATGGCAGAATGGATACCCCTTGGTAGCTTGACATTAAAATCACCCACTAAACAGATTCCCGCAGGTTTGGTGACACGTTTGGTTGTCTGTAAGTTAGAAATAAAATTAAACAGATCAATAAAATTCATATTAGGGACATTCTTGAAATCATTGTTATGAAAATTAATTAAGTAAAACGAGATCCCCCGTTTGTAGGTTATGGCCTGAAATGTATCATTGTTAGTGGCGAGGGCCCAAGCATGACCCCCTGCAGTGATGTTAATCCAAATTGAAAGGCCTCCTGCCGGCCGTCTGGAGTCTCAGGTAGGGGCTACGCTGTTAAAACATTCAAACCCCTCCAAAAAGAACTTGCTGGTGGCCCAGGTCTCCTGAAACATTACAATATCCTGTTTATGAATTAACTCCATCCAATCAGGCAGGTTCATTTTAGACGCGAGACATGCAACATTCCAGCTCAATATTTTAGGAGTGAGTTCTACATTGAGTGCGATTGGAATGCCAGGTTCCCAAGATGGCGATACGATTAAGTTAGGCGCTAGCTCTGCTGAAGCTGGTATTAAAAGCGTAGGGGACAGTCAGTCCTGACTAGCCAGACCCGATAGGGGCAAAAATCTACTGTGTAGAGGGAGGGGTCGGGCGATGTCAGAGGATGATGCCCCCAGGGAAGGTTTATAAAAATACCCCAATGGCAAAGCCCAAATACTGGTAGTTAAGTTAAACTGGACATCCTGTGGCAAAAGTATTGATTTAGCTACTGACGGTCTGCTAAAGTTAATAACTATGCAGTACCCTTTGATGCATTTTGAGGACTGCCCCACCCAACCGACTCTCCGTACCATAATGATGTAATCAATAAATGACGCCCTAAACCCTTTGTGTTTGGTAAGCCAATCTGAACTCCCATAGCGTAGTTGCTTCCGTGATTCTGTTTGATTTGGTCTTAGGGGGGCACACCTGCCAAGACCACAACATAGGGGCAAGCCGCCGGTGGTAAATTTAACACCTCCCTGCTACCCATAGGGTCTGACAAGCATGTTATATTAGTGCCACCCTCCCGTGATATGCTGCCTGCCGCATGGGTATTTGCTCGAGCCACAGTAGGAATGCTAGCAGCGGTCGGAAGACGGGACATGTTCTCAGCAAGTGGGTGATTTGCGCTTCGATTGTCAGGGATACTGTTTTCTGCCTAATTACCCTCAGAATTAAAACACATCTTAATTTTGTCACACATGTCACATGAATTAGTCTGATTAGGCAGAGTATTAGAGGTGTGGGTTGGCACATTGTTAGATGGTACGGATGTATATGACCTTCCAGAGGTAGTAGGCACAGTGGGGCTAACTTGAGCGGGGAAATCATATTGAGAGACTTTGGCTGAGGCATGGGCGGATGTTCCCTCAGATTGGCGAAGTGACTGTCAACTGCGCCTTTAACATGCTCAGAAACGGTATCCATAATGTAACTAATGAGGGCTTCGCTATAGCTGTGACACTCAAAAGGAAGCAAAACAGTCTCTGTTTGGGTTCCAATAGAACAGCAGGGATCAATAGCTGGGGTATGCACGTGGGTGACAGCTGTCATGGGATTAGGAGGAGCATGTATCCATGAGCTCAAGGCCGAGCGAGATGAGCAGGGGCGGATGGCTGCTTCTTCTTGGCACTAGTAACTTTAGCAGGCTTCCTTTTGCGTTTCGTCCTGGTGGTTGCCTCAGAGCTCGACGGAATATCCAACGAGATAACATCTGGTGTGAGAGCGTGAGATATAATGCCATTGTGGGAAACCCCACTGTTGGTAATAGAACCATCTGGTGCACTAGCATTCAAGTTGGCGCCCGCCACGGTGGGAGGGGGGAGGAGAGGAGGTACCCCCAGGCCGAGATAAAGATGCCTCTCGGTCAGTTCTACCTCATTAGTCAGGATACTGACAGCTCTTTCCAACATGTTGTCAATACTTGTTGTGGCAGGCCTTAGTGCCGGCTGGCTCCCTTGCTTACCCATGATCATGTTATGCAAGTTTAGCTAAGAAATGAACCAAGATTAGATGAACTCAGCTCAATGGATTTAACAGGACTCAGATGAAAGAGGGATGGCCCAGCCCAGTCTCCTCCGGTCTTTAATGGGCGCGGACGGGCCAGCCCTTGGCCCGGGCTTGGCCCAGGCGCACCCGCGCAGGTCCTGCGCAGGTCCCGCGCCGCGGGAGCTTTCGCCGCTTCTTATGCACCTCCTGGCGCAGGGACCCCCGTCAGCAGCCTGCACGTTGCTCAGAATCCTGGGAATTGTAGTCCCTTGGTCCGCCAGTAGTCATCACCGGCGGGAGAGTGGCAGCGTGGCAGCAGCGTCCCCCGTTACTGGCAGAACCTGTGACAGCTAGTGGCAGAACAAGATATGATTTTAGAAGAACACCCATGCCGCGGGTGCTTTCGCCACGGGAGGTCTCGCTGCTTCTTATGCACCTTCTGGTGCTTGGGACCCCCGTCAGCAGCCTGCGCGCTGCTCAGAATGCTGTGACAGCTTGTGGCAGGACCAGATATGATTTAGAAGAAAACTAATCAAAATTTATGCTTTCATCCTCCTTAATTTTTCTTCAATCTATGATAATGTGAATAGCAAAACATCCTCACACAGGTAAAGTATTTGGGGGCTTATTTACAAGTTCCATACACCACCAGTGTATCACTTTTAAAATGGGAAAAATGATGCACCATCGCTGCAACAAGCTTGTAAATAAGCCCCTTTGTATCTAGTGATCAGCGCTTGAGAAATTCAGGTCGATTCCATCATATCATATTAAAAAGCAACCCCATTTTCCCTCTAAATCCACTGGAGTAACTTTGGTGCACCTTAAGAATCCATAATATCCGTTTTTGAATGCCTATGGTGCCCCCGTCATAACAAGCTTCACATTTGACCACCCTGGATACCATCAATACACAGATGAAATGCTAAACCTTGTTAGGATGCCAAATGCCCAAGCAAGCTCTCACATATGCATTGACTGTCTCTTTCAAGTTCCTAAAAGTATGGGAATGAACTACCTCTGCATCAAAAGAACAAAACTGATATTCTGCTTTGGGTGCTCCTATTTAATTGTCACGCCAATATTGGCTCCCTCAACTCCAAACCTTTGCAGTTTCAGTCTGAAATCTAGTGGTAATTTCCATTCCAAGTTATCTTTTACTCCACAATGTGAAAAAAACTATTACATCCCATTCACCACCTTCAAAGGATCATTTCACTAATCATAAAACACGTTTGAATTACTCTTTTCCTGTCAGTGGTCTGATCTCATTGATTGCTCAACAAATTCTAACAGGTCTTCCTGCTTAATCGATCTGCATCCTTTAAAGAGTACAAGACCACACTGCCTCTATGATCCATTGACTCAAATATCTGATCACACCTCACCTGCACTGATATTACTCTACGGGGAACATCGTTTACAACAAAACTTTTACCCCGCACTACCATTACAACGCAGGAATTACAACGAAAGTCGTAACAATGACTTTCGCTGGAGGGCTCTGTTGGATAGGGAATAGTTTAATTTTCTATCCAACACCTTCCCTACTATCCACGGGGACTGGAGTTGGAATAGAAAATTAAACTATTCCACTATCCAGCGCCCCCCAATGCAATTCGTTGTAACGACTTGCGTTGTAATACCTGTGTTGTAAAGGCATGCGTGGTAAAGGCATGCGTTGAAACGTCATACATCCTACTCTACTGGCTAACCAACAAGTGAGTTAGGAAAACTCATCCTTGTAGCACCCACTGGCACCTATTGTAATGTACTGCTTTTATAACACCAGGCCAAAGACTAAGCCTTCAGGAATCATTTCTCTCTACTTATAACATGGTCCAGAAACTTACAGTGCCCTTCCCTTGGGATCTCTTCCTGTTTATCAATAAACATGGATGTGGACATTAGAATGCTTGGAAGCCTCATACCTTTCTCCAAGCATGTGGCCTTGCCTCTGCATAAGTTATTAACTTCTATGTTGCCCTGTTCTGTATATATTTGCTGCATTATCCACTTCCTGTTTTCCTGTCGCTCTTGGTAGCTTGGTCAATGCAACAGCTCTATAAAAAACAATACATAAAAAATATGTATAGGTACAGTTTTACATTAGTGAATCTACACAAATGGAAATTGGGGTCAGCGAAATGAGGTAAAAATGACTAGTACAGGATACGTGAGGTAAACAAAAAGGACAAACGACCTAAGCTGAAAGACAAATGTATATCTCAGCCAGGTCAACTGAGTCAAGCCTGTAATGTTCAATAGAGAGACAAATTAAGAGAGAAAAACCTATAAACTGTGTCATGCATGGCAAATAGGGAAATGGGGATACACTACGTTTTCCGGGCAAATATGATGCAAACAAAGATGAAGGGGAAGTTATTTTGAACTAACAAAGATTCAATAATATCTTCTGAAAATATTATAGTAATTAAATAAGACCTATGAGCAGAAAGGCAGAGATTAGCTGAGTTGTTTACATGCCCTCGGGGGCATGTAAACTGAACTGGAACTGAATCTACCTTAGATTCAGTTCCATCCCTGCAGTCGGACCGAGAGAGACTACAGGAGCGATCACGCTAATCTTCCCGGGTATCATCCCGGCTTGCCATTGTGCAGCTTTACAATCTTACAGGCACATCCTGCCTCTGAATCCGGCATCCCACCCCCTCACAGACCCACCTGTCACCGATCGCACCGCTACAGTCCACTGTGTTTTTACTTCCGCTATTCACGCATGGTGGGCTCTTGTAAATAGTGATTGAGCTCGTCAACATCCAGACGTCCCACATTCCCCCAGTCCTGATGAGACCCTACATCCTTCCCAGGGTCGAAACGCCGTCGACGCCCCCCTGAAAACGAACCCTACAAACAGTGACTATGATCTTAGATAGTCACTGTGACATGCATGTATTGCTGTCATAATTATTGACTCAATGGTCGTTTTCTTTCCCTTGTATGATATTCCCTGAAGAAACCGTGTATATTGCACATGTTGTCACCTTACTGTATTCTTATGTACTTTCTTGGTTCTCACTTTACACTTGGGACACTTCTGCACTTTTCCTTGGAACACTACATGTATAGAAATATTTATCTATTGCTGATAAAATACAATACTAATGATGGTTGAAATATAAGTGTGAAGAGTATTGTTTTTCCCTCTGACATCACCTGAAAACCCTTAAAGTGTTATTGATTAACATATTTTGTATTGATTATCAATCATACATTAAATGCGCCACTGGAACCACTGTTTCTGATATATATGAGTCTGTTTTCCATCAGCACCCTAGCTTTAAGAGGAGACATGGAAAGAACTCAACTACTGTCTGTGGAAATGCAAGGGCTGTGTATAGGTAAGACCTGTAAATATCAAAGGGAGAAAGAGGAACATGAAAGCTAGTTCACTTTGTCTAAAGATATGTGAGTATTCAGAAAGAACTAGCCTATGAATGGAAGCGGTATGTGTGTTTCTCAAGTAGAGGACTGGTCTGTTTCTCATGAAAGCCCTCACCCCCTAACCTAGTTGGTGGCATGCTTCAGCATTGGGCCCCACCCGGTGGCACCAAGCGTGCCCCGGGTGTGCGACTATGGTCTCCCTCATCCACTATGGTCAAAACCATAGTAGTGGGACCCAAGGACAGTTTTTTTGCTTACACGCCTGTAAACAGGCGTCGCAGCACACACAGGGCATGCTCGGTGCCACCGGGTGGGGCCCGATGATGAAGCATGCTACCAACTAGATTGGTGTCTGAGGGCTTTCATAAGAAAGAGACGTTTCCTCTACTTGAGAAAAACACATACCACTTTCATTCATAGGCTAGTTCTTATAGGTAAGACCTTGCATCCCCTCAGTGCGGCATCAGGCAGTGTGAAGCTGCACTGACGGGTTGTCGGATCTTACCTATACACAGCACATGTATTTCCATGTAGAGCTGTTGGCTCTTAAAGTCTAGGCCCATTTACACAATTCTTACCAAAGGGGACAGGTCTTTCTAGTAGAGCGAGCAGTGAAAGGAAACAAATCACTAATTTTTCACTCCAAACCCATACAATTAATGTGGCTACACATTAATCCACTCGACTTTTTGATCTGACTTTAGTAGGTTTAATTATAAATTCAGAAACAAATCAATGTAGATCAATCTTAGCAAAATGGTATAAAAGTACAAAAAGATCAAAGTAAGTCCAAATCTCCTGAAGAGATGTACCCTATATTGTACAAAACAAATGATTAACTTTAAAATAATGATGCAGGTAATCAAGAAAAAGAAATGAAGGTTAAATTGCACCAGATGATTCTCTTTAACGAGCATGAGCAAAGTAACTTTCCCTACACTAACTTAATAAGGGAAACCCTAAACTGAAAGCATTTGAATAAGGGTATAATCAAGTAAGGTTAGAAGAAAGGTGTAAGCCATCAGAGTCTTCATTAGAAAACACTCTGATGATGGGTCAAGTAGCTTAAAGCCACACAAGCAGAACCATGGGTCTGCATTCTAAGGAAACCTAAGATGAACTTTCTCCCTCACTAAACACAGCACATAATATCATCTACTGTCGACTTGACACTCATGTGACTTCTCCTTGAGAATTATCCATAGCTCTAACATAACTGGGTACTTTCAACACCTTTGCCAGCTAGACAGCACATTGCCTCTTCTCGTCCTTGGCCATTTCCTCTCCCATGAGAACTCCTCTACTCACTCTTTGCCCCAGTTTTCTCAGCCGACTTCTTCTTCTCATACTTTACTATCCACTATGACACAAACTCCTTTATTCTAACTAATGAAGCTTCACCACACCTGCAGTAGAAACAAAATGAGACAAAACATTCAACAGAGAAGGCTGAGCATAGACTAAGAGTAGTTTACAACGTGGGCTTGCACTGACAAAAAGAACGCTATGCTAAAATGAAATGACACATAAAATTTGGCTAACGTAAGTTTTAGGACGCAATTTGATTTTATCACTTTTGGCTAATACACTGAATTACAAACATGTGCACATTTTTATAAAATATATGCATGAATGTGATGCAACAACTACAAAGTGTCATTATAATGATACTTTCATATGATTAGTGTGGGTTATACGTATGACCCTGACAAATTCTAGTTACACACATCCTAGTTATATCTCTCACAATAAGGCATTTTCTGGTAATTTCTCCTGTCACTTTAATATGTAAATTGTTACATAACTCTATGGATCACATTCTAAACATATACTTTTCAAATAGAGTACTTTCGGTATGCAATACTCCACTTTTAATTATTATATTAGTTACAAAAGAGTATATTTGAGTGCTGACTATGCATGAGTGAGTATGATGCACTCCTACATTATCTTCAGATGGGATCAAGATTACACTTCTTCATGGCGTTGTTTCCATGTCTCCTCCTCCTGCTAGGACTCAAATGGAAAACAGTGGGACTTTTGAATGTATCGGATCCCCTGATCCTCAATCAGAAGGAGAAGCAGGCAGTAAGTCATCAGCGAATAGTATTATTTTAAATTGTGTTCATTTAGTCCAAGGGCCATATGCATGAACACATTTTTCCATAGACACAGAATGGGCAAAACTCTTTGATGCATCTGGCCCTTATTTAAATTCTTATATAAGGAGGCCGTATAGGGGGACGGATATAGGCAAAAAACCCTGGGATAGTATGTGTGTTATCACCTACCAGAGGGGAAGAGTCAGTCTCAATCTCATGCAATATGTTGTTTTATTGTTAAACATTCTTCTGTATTTGTGCGTTTATGGAGATACATTATCTGCCACTCACTCCGAAATTCATACCCTAGCATTTCTTTTTTTTAAATAATTTTATGGCTGTTGACTTAACTGTACAACTCTAGTTTAACCCCTTATTAGTCACGTGTTCTGTCTTAGTTAGATCTTGTGATCAAAGCCATTTTCATAGCACAGGCCGATTCAAAAAAGAGAGGAAACTATGGGGCATATGTATCAACTGAATTTTTAGTCGCAAACGCTGCGAATCGCAAAAAAGCAGTGTTTGCGACTAAAATTTTGGAAAATGGGATGTATGAGGAAAATTGCATCGCAAAATTAAGGAATAGCAAAATTTGCGATTCCTTAACTTTGCGTAAGCATTTAAGGAATCGCAAAATGCGATTCCTTAAATGTTATGCAAGAAGCACTCAAGTCTTGCGATTTCACCTTAAGAAATTGCAAATTATCACCAACTTCAAGTTGGTGGTAATTTGCGATTCCTTTCACAAAAGCACTTTTTTTGCATTTGTGAAGGTGCCATGTGGTGCACATACATGCCCTTAGGGCATGTATGTGTGCCATATGCGCACACATGTTCATTTCAGGGGTGCATCAGGGTGTCCTTTTGACACCCTTGCACCCTTGAAATTTTTCTCAATTTGCGATTCTCAAATTGCGAATCGCAAATTGAGAATGACTTCCCATTCATTCCTATGGGCCTCCTGGCCCATAGAAATGAATGGGAAAGTATTCCTTAATAGCAATTTCGCAATTTGCTAATCGCAATTATGGAATACTAAGAAATCGCAAAAAAAATTGATTTTTTACATACATCCCTTTTTGACATTCTCAAATAGCGATTCTCACAAAAACGCTATTTGAGAATCGCAAACAGGGATTTTCATACATATGCCCCTATGTTCCACTTGTCTCTGTGGCTTAACCATGCTCTAGCTTCATCCATAGGCAACCACGAGGCTCTTTAATGTGTAATAATGTCTTCCATAGATCAGCCATTTATTCTGTTTCACTATTCAAAATGTGGAAATATAAACCCCGCCAGGCACCCTGCTTAACAAAAGCGCTGCAAGTGTTAAAGGAAACAGATGGTATGAGAGAAAGCCGGGAAAGAAAAAAACAGATAAAGCAAAAACTGCATGTAGTTATCTTGCTTTCCATATAAACCAGTAGCAAGAAAAAAACAGGTTAGTGTTGCTCATTTTATGGCGCTCTTTTGCGTGTGAAAGATATTTCCTTCTCCAAATGTGTAGAAAAACTCTTGGCCTCCTCTCAAACACTTTGTCATGACCTGGCCAATTTCTTCAGTTTCAAAGTGACCTCATTAAGGAGTACAAAGATTAATGCAATTTCAAATGGTCTGGCACTGTTAATGTCAATAAAGAAGTGAAAGCTACTAAAGGTAAACCGAGGCTTCATTTAGAATAAAGAATTAGCAGGCAGCCACCACTGAAGAAACCTTCTCCAGCTGCCACACCCTGAACCTCTGGCCCTAAACATTCCAGGTAAAGTATAACAGTTCGTGACCTGAACAGAACATAAGACAAAAACACCACTTTCTTCTCTTATGGAATAAAAAGAAGCCAACAAAGTAATTCAAAATCTACATATGTGTTGAAAACTATATATGCGTCTGAAATGTGAATACATTTCCTTAACCAACTCGAGAGTCCATTTACACACCCAGCTCAAATTCTACTGCTTGCCAGCTCCGATTGGCTCAGCGTTTCTAGTTATTGTTTCATCTTGACAAGGAGCACAAATTAATATCAAGACTCGCTCTTGAACACAAGACAGTTTTTATTTTTATTTTGATCTACTTTCTAACTCCAAATGTCATTCAAGTCTACTGATTCAGCTATCAGAATGTTTCTTCAGTTCGAATTGAGTCATCTGAATTCCTCTGAACGTCTACAGTATCAATAATGCCTCATTTGCCATAATTGCTGTGACTATGACCATGACATATCCTAGTTGAACCCAAAGTTGAAGTGACTATTGAACAGAAAAAATGTTTTTTCCATAGCAGCACATCAGGGTAATGTACAATACACACACTGGTGCTTCATTTAAATCAAAATAAGACTTCTTCGTTCACTTTCTCCTAACTCATTTACTTGAGGATGATTTAGGCAGTATAAAGCCTACAAATGTCTGCCTCATTTAAAAATGTAATTTTGACTGATGTAGCCTGAACCTCAGTGTCAGAAGACATGAGTAATCAGAATAATTTCTAATGAATATCTCCTGAATAAAATCATTAACATTTTCAGTGGTAGGCAATGCTATATACACAACTTCAAATTCCATTTGGTCAAGATTTAAGCATGCAGTGGGGGAATACGGAAGATGTCCCAGGATATCAATTATTATTTTCTGAAGCATTTTGGTCCAAGTAATAGTAAGAATCTGATTGTTTTATGGAGGGGGCGGGATTTCAACATAAACTTGTGTAATATGTCTTCTGAAAAAAAATCTGGATTAACTAACTCGTAAAATGTTTGTCAATCCCATTTTGTCGACATCCAATACAGGGATAAATTGAACGAACTGATATATAAATTTGGCTTGTCTTTCTCTCATGAAATTTCCTCTCCATACGCCCCATTGAAAAGTACTTTCAATGGTAGAGACGCCCATAGTATCATTGATTTTTTCTTACTGTCTAACAACTATGCAGCATGTGCACTTAACTTTCTTATCATTTAGCGATCACTTTCCCCAGAGTATCCAACTTTGCCTCCACTTATTCTCTAGCTGGCCTGATAGTCAAATCATTAGTCTGTCTGAAGGCATTGAGCTGGCTACCTTGAATGGATATACTTTTCACTCGTCACTGGTCGTGCCCAAAGGGCCTTCATAACAACTAATTAACACCAATCGAGAAACTTTTGAGATCTATATAAATGAGTCTACCAACCCAAGTACCATTAATAAGGCTTTTTTGGTGATTACATGAGGGATAAAAGAGAGCCTTTTTGTTGCTATAGAGCACCAGACACAATTGAGAAAAGGGTGGTTTGACTCTGAGTGTTCTAAGGCCCATTGGAGAATAAAGGAAGCTTTACTTAAATCTCCCAGATGCAAATCCGATGTTAAAGTATGTAGAACAGATTATAAAAGGGATGTGAAACAAAGGAAAACATGGCTGAGGGATAAAGCTTGGGAAGCCTTGCATGCGGCAAGTACTAATAATGACAACAATGCATTTTGGCGGGTAAACAACTCTCCACAATTGAGAGTAGAGGAATTCCCATGGATGGAGGTTGCAATCCCGGAAGCTGAGTGAATAAAACACTTTTCTGGCATCTACTGAATTCCCATTAGTATGCCAGAGATGGGCGAAGACATTTGTAATACTGCCATCAATGCCATTCTGTAAACCTCCATCAGCCCTCCTTTCAGTTTGGAGGAAGTTAACAGGGCAGTACATGCAAGTGAGGGTGGAAAAGCCCCTGGTCCTGTTGCTATACCAGTGGATTTGTTTAGGGCTAACACTCCTTTGTGGGGTCCTCTTTTGATGTTGGTAGTGAGGGCATGCTGTAATATAGGTTTTTTAACTACGTGGGCAGAACCGATTATCATCCCAATTTACAAAAAGGGAGATTATCTTAATCCTGCATGCAGTAGAGTGATCTCCCTTCTCCATTCCTTAGCAAAGACAGCTGGCCGTATCATCTTATATAGGCTACAGGACTGGGACTATAGAGCAGGGACTGAATTTGAGCATGATAATCCGAAAGTATACCAGGATCAAAGAGGGGAACATCTAATTGGCCTTTTTTGATTTCTCATCAGCATTCAACTGTGTCATCCATGTAAATTGTGGGCCATTATGAGATTTGGGGGTGGAGGTATCTTTTATCAACTTTCTAAGGGAGTTGCATTCGGTGTGTAGGGCTAGGGTTTCATATAGCACCAGGGCAGAATGTACACAATGTTTTAACATAGAGAGTGTGGTAATACATGGCTGTGTCCTAGCACCCTTTTTTTTTACTATAATTAAGTAGTGTAGGGGTCATGCTAGTCATCCAATGCAATGACCTCCTGCAAATTGGACATCACCCTTCCCGGCCCCCCTCTATGCGGACAATGCTGTTCTTATGACTCGAACTCCCATGGGCCTACAGAGCCTCCTTACAAATGTTGTTGATTTTATGCAGGATTTAGGACTTCTAGTCAAGCAATCTAAAACGTTCATTATGAAATGTGGTTGAAGAACAGCGATGTTTCGAGATCTAAAAACCGAGGGCACTAATATTGCTTTTACAACTACTTTTTCATATAGTCCATGTTATTTGACAAAGAAGGCTCATGGACCCAAGCCATTTCCACCAGGAAGTTACAGTTTAAAAGAACAACCATAGGTCTCCAAAATGTTGCCAGAAGATTGGGAACGAACCCCCCTGAAGGAATGATAAAGATCAATAAAGCAAAATGTTGCTTTATATGGGGCTGGAGTGTGGGGACACAATAACCAGAGGTCATAGCAGGTGGTGGAAAATGAGTTTCTGAAGTATCTTCTTGCCATTCCATTCCAAAATGTTCCTCCACATACCTCTGTCACGTAGAACTGTGTGCCGTTTCTTACAGACTTTAAAATGCAGCAGCCCATCTTATTATGGCACAAAATTTGGACATCGGAGTATAATGGCTTAAATCATGCCATTATCATGGATTGACATATAGCCAACATTTTTTCCATGATTTGGGGTATCCTCGCTACTATGAGAAGCCAAATGCCTGGAAGCCATCAATAGAAATGATCTGAAAAACTAATGTATGGTCCACCTTGATAATCTTAGGCTGTCTACCATAATATTAAAGCTTAGTGTATTAAAAAATCAAGCCATCTTAATGGCGTATGAAATGCAGCATTATCTTAAATGTGTACTAAACTCTAAGCATAGATTTATTCTCACCCACCTAAGAATGGATATTTGTCATCGTTTAATTAGCTTCCCTGAAATTAATGATTGGTCTGCAGCACTAATAAATTGTCCCTGTGACACTCTGACGGCACATAGCACTATGCATGTAGTTCTTTTCTGCAAATGCTATAACAATATAAGAAAACGTTATATTCTTCCCATTTTAAGATCGCTCAGTTTCTCAAAATGCTGCCCTGGTTATCTTTACTTACAATCTCCGTCTACTTTGGCGATATGCTGGAGTATGTCAGGTTTCTTGTGGGCTGGATTTTATGCTAGGAAGAACATTTTAAATTGTTCTGATTAGCATTGGGTGCTGTTTTTTATTATGGAAAGGAATTTCTTTGTTTTATGAGCTGTTTTTATTATTATTTGTTTGTGTGCCACGATTTCACAATGTATTGCACTGCACTTTTATGATTTTATTATGAACTCAAATAAAGTATTGTAATTAAAATTACTATTTTCTTCATTGGACCATTTGGAACTTCCAGTGGAATAACTACAGTTTTCAGTTGTTTGTAATTGTACTTCATGACCCTAGTGAGGCACCAAAGCAATTTCAGGAGACAGGTAGCCGGCTACGTTGTGTATTTTGGTTAATGAGTGAGATCTCACTGGGAAAAATATGGTCTTTGTTTTTCTACTTTAGTGGAATTAAAAGTGCCACCGCATGCAGTTCTTTGACTAGTGAGATACTGACATTTGTTTGGCATTCAGTGATTGAATTCTCAATGATTTGTCTACCGGAAAACATAATGAACAACTTGTGGCTAATAACTTTACCTCTACAACCATTACTTTCCACCAAAAAACATGTATGAATCTTGTTTTGGTTCTTGTTTATGCCAAATGACCAAAATGGGCCAAATAACCAACTTGTGGCAGGCTGATTTGTAATGTGTTATTCTGGATTACTAAGCCATTTTCAAATGAAAGGTCATCTTTCTCCTTCCAAGACCCGTCTACATTTTGAGACACTGAAGTTTCCCGTAGCTAGCACATATCAACATGCTCCATTACCAGTGTCAAACCTCATCTTGCTTGAACACTCTTTTACTTTTCCCATCCATAAAATAGTGGTGAGCATGCTTTTTTACATCAATTTATACTGCAATGCCATCATGGGCATCTTCCTCTTAGATTGAAGCTTGGTCTAATAGAGCCAAGTATTAAGCTCTTACATTTCATTCCCCTGGAATGTATCCCAGGCTGAAGTGATATTCACAAACATGAGTAGTCACACAATTATTTATTTCATCAACTTTGTTCAAGAACAGAGAATATTGACACAACATAGAGTAGATAGCAAAAGAAGCACAGCACATCAGAGTGTAAGCAGTTATAGTGTCAGGCAGGATTTGTAGGTAGGCTGCATGGTGATAGAGGATTTGGACAGTAAACTAGAACCAAAACATGATTAAACATAACAGACAAACTCGTAAATGTATACATTTCAAGATATTCACATTAAGGTGTTTTAAGGAGCCATGGTTCTATGTGGGTGCATGGATACCATAATGCCTAATTATCCCATGACTGGAGAGAAAATAGATTTGATCTCAAAATAAATGAATTGCTCCATAATTATTACTTGAATTGCTCAACTGCTCAAGTGTCTACAAGGTTTTCTTTTTCAATTTACAAATGATTATGAGGCTGTGATGCAAACACAATGCACCATTCAAAGGTGCCAATTTTCTGGAAAAGTGCAACACCAAGACTGTATGCATTCGTATTAACAGTCAACAAACATCTGAGAGTTGGTTCACTCCTCTTTCAATCTTATGCAGAAAGAAATATCTGTTTTCCTTTAATCAAAGCACTTTTATCGAACAAAATGTCATTCAAATGTCATTGCTATTTTCAAAACATTGTTTCAACGCATTTGACGGTTATCAAATCAGTAAAACACTTGGAGACATACTGACACACCTACAAATTATATAAATGGCTCTTTGTGATTTGAACAAAGTGCATCCCTAGTCAATTTGACCAAACTGGACCAAGGAAAAATTCCATTTCATGATCTCTCATCAGGTATTCAACATGAAGTTGTTTGAATACACGTTTCCCCTCAAGTAGCATCATCTGATTATTATTTTTTTAATTTCAAAAACCTTCTGCAAAGCTGCTCTGTGTTCCTTTGCATTAGTTCCATAAACAGATCTTTTCAGGCGCATTTTCAACTGAGATTTTCTTTTAGACCATAAGCTGTGAAAAAGATTTTTGGGCATGTTTGATAACCTTACATGAGTGAATAACAACTATCTCTTCCAATAATCAACCTGTCTTCCATCTGCTAGCATTCTGAAGATACCAAAAGGCAAGCCTAGAGTTGTACAAAAATCTCAAGTCAAACAACAAATAGATCAAAATATCATCCTAAAATGTGGACACAGTTTAAGGCTGCGGAACAAATGACACATCAATCTTTGATAAATGGTGGAGGCACTATGAGATCAGAAGGCATCATTCTAATTTTCAATGCTTCTTAGGTGTTACAAACACTGCCAGGTTCTTTGATGCATTCCACAACTCTGTTTGGTGATACAGTGATTTTAAGCCGACTGCAGAGCCAACCTATGCATCATTCAGTGTGGTGAAGAAATCATTGAATTTTGTGTAGAGAATGGCGTCCACCCAAATACTTTTGTGTAACGATCTCAAGCCAATTCATAGATACACTTTGCCACTCCTCTTGCCAGACACAGGTATTGGGGGTACCTATAATGATGAAAATTCTATGTTCATCGCTGAGAGTGCACACAGAACTTTGGGCCCCTGCCCCCCCCCCCCTACAGGTGCCCGCCCTCACCCTATAGTCACGTGGATTCTAAACTACAGGGACCGGAACACAGCGCTCTGCTTGGCCCATGAAAGAGCACCTCTGCAATATTAAAATACAGCAGTTTCCATTTACCCTGACTTCACACTCGCTGTCCAAGAGGCCAGTCGTGGTGAACAACAAAGACAGATTTTTCTACACCCCGACGAATTTGTATCATTTTGTAAATAGCGGGGACCTAGCAGATCTTCTCATACCCACGTTACTTAGGAATGCTCTTCATCTGAGCTGAACATACCCTCCAGGGATGAGCTTTAACCCAGGTTGAAATTCAGCGTTTCCACGCTGACCGTGCCTGGACACCTCTCTTTTTTTCCACTGGTTCTGTGCCCCGAAGACACATTCTTGTTGTGTTGCCTCCCTATATTTCACTATGTTTCTGACACATGTTTCAGAACGTACATTGGCCCCTATGGCGTTCCACGTCTCCTTAGGAGTACTCCATGTGCTATGTAAGGTTCTATGTTTGTATCACTGTTCTATTTGGGATTCACTGATGCCCTTTAGCTCGGTTCGGGTGGGGGATAATGGAAGCATTCAAACTGTATTCTCTGTCCATTCTCTTTTTTCTCTTTTTGTCGCTCTCATTAGCCCAGACATTACACGCCTGGATTCTACGCACTGACTCTGCACACCCGTTGACACTCAACTATTTAATTGACAGGAAGTAATAAGCAGCAAGTTGACATCACGCTTCTCACCTGGAATATAAGAGATCTTAACAACCCTCGTAAGGGTAAGCAGGTGTTATCATCCTTGAACCGACACACTATAGCTGTGGCTTTCCTGCAGGAAACACATTTCCCCACAATCATCACCCACTTTTGCTTTCTCCTGGGGGACACATAGATACCTTTCGCGCTACAGCTCCTACTCCTGCAGCATCTGCATAATGATCCATGAAAATCTCCCCTTCCATCATCACACTACCATCACTGACACGCAAGGTCACTAAATCTTAGTAATGGGCACTCTACTAATGTCAAGGACCCTTCCTTCTTTCATGACCTATCAGCCCTCCTAGGCCACTTTGACACTGATGTTCTAATATTCTCATGGCAGAACTCTGAAGATAGTCCCATGCCATGCCACTCTTTGTTTCATCGTATCTGGGCCAGGGAAGAAGGTTTAGGGAGCCGAAAGGTAAGCTTATAGGTTCTAGTCACCAATTTGTCTGAGAGAGTGGTATCTCTTCCTAGTGGAATTTAACTACCTTAGATAATTGTTGGTATCATTTGTACTCTGATGACTCGAGAATCAGTTCCAAACTAGGACCCCTATAAAAATGTTGACGTTGTTAAAAATGCTCAGGCAGAGCTTTTGTCATGATGTATTGTTATTGCAGATGGAAAGTGCCCCTTGAGTCGATCAAAACACCCTAGGCCTCATTTATGAAAAGTGACGCATCGCTGCGTGAAAACAGCGATGCGTCACTTTTCACTGTGTCCTCCTTGCGACACCAATGATGCGTCATATTAACAGTATGATGCATCGTGGCGCAAGGAGTTACAGATACGTCAGTATTTCTGATGTATCTGTATGGCACAAAAGTGACGCATTGCTGGAGTGTGTCACAAAAGTGGCGCAACTCCAGGAATGTATCCTTTCACATGGGGCAAGCCCATATGAAAGGGCCTGCGTCAGTCTTACACCTGCTGTGAGGCAGGCGTAATAAATTGATGCATTTGTGTCCTAGAAGTGGCGCAGTGAAATCTTATAGATTTCACTGCGTCACTTCCATGGCCCTTTCTTGCGTCAGAACACCCCCCTGCATACATTATACATGGCGTAGGTATAATGTAGCGCAGGGGTTTATAAAGTGATGCATCTCGGTAGATGCGTCACTTTGTAAATATGGTGCAACAAGGCACATTTTTTACGCCGCTGGTGCGTCACAAAAAGTGAAGCATCGGCGGCGTAAAAGTGACGCACAGCCTCATAAATGAGGCCCCCTGTTCCTTATATTATTTTACTTTACTTATTTCTCTGCCATTAGGACTCCACATTCTTGATTGTTTGTTCTTCTGGCGTAAGATTAAAACTTTTGTTTTTATTTAAGGTGATCTCAAGTTTATTTTGTATTGTATACTCAGGGAGATTATAAATTAGCCTTTGAAAGCCAACTCCCGTTTTACTGACCAACACCAGGTCATCAGCTAATAGGCACCCTTGCTTCAAACCAATTTATGTAAAGATTTTCCTTGAAAGATGAGAACCATGACCAAGTTAGCAACTTTGACAAAATTCCCCATGTTTTCATCTACTTCCAGAGAATGCCTCTTGGAAGCCAGTCAAAAGTGGCCTTGAAATCAGCCAAACACGTATATAAGTGAGAGCAACCATGAGAAGTTTGTTCCATTACGAGGGATAATGCCATTAAGGTCGAGGTGGTCCATTTTTGGCAGAATTCTGTTTGGTTGCAAGGGATTTTACCCCTCCTTCACAGGCCCAGGTACGAGTTTATATTATTTAATATATGTATATTGCATAGCGCGCTGATTTCATGTGAATTTTTAGTAAATCTATCACAAGGTCAGCATACAGAGTAAAATGACACGCCAGCAACAACGCCCCATAAAAGACCACAAATACATAATTCAGCAAGGCACCTTAGGCAAAGGACACACTGCGTTTCTTCAATTCTTCCGTATCAGATGTGTCATGCCCTTCTCCTGAACCAGTCTAAACATTTGCGCTGACGTCATAGTTATGCATCTCCTCTAAAGGGTGTTTCCCCAAAGTCCACCTGGGGAGGGGCCCTCACGCAGTTACTAGTAGAACATTTAAAATACATATTGTTGATGCTGGTTTGGCATGAAGCACGACATTAAAGAGGCAACAGATTTAATACACTTTCAGAAAAATAGTGTTTGTCTCTTTTTTTTAAAAAAAAAATGGCATTCTGAGGCGAGAACAGAAGCCGAACGGGTATCAGGTGGTAGGGCGCGTATGCCTGTTTTGGCGCATTTCTAATAGATTTCTGCGCACGCGAACAGATGTGTGAAGCTTTGCCAGATATGATAATCATTTGGTGTTCATTCAGTGCTTTAAACATAATTTACAACTCCAGGTACTCAGTTTGGCACGCTCTCTTTTTCGCTCTCTCGAAAGCTGGCACTGAGAGTGTCTTTGCTGCGGCTGGATATCACCTCTGACCTGGCTTCCATGAATCCTACAATGAGTGCACTGGTCGACTGACGTATTTCATCATCGTACACGCGGATTGTGTTTCCTTATTCTTTATGTCCCATTGACCTCATGCTCATTGAATCTGAACGTTTATTTGCCTGTGACCACAAGGTCAGCGTTAATCCTCTTGGATGCAAGTCAGAACAGACTGACAGAAGCAATGACCTGCAAGGGGCAACCCAGCGGGGTGCGTTTCTGAAGAAGGGACCGAGAAGGTTGGTAGGGGGACCAAAACGTGTATAACGAACCATGATGGAAATTGAAAAAAACTACTCTGGGCCCCCATGCATTGGGAGTGAGGGGTGGAAAAAGACAAAGAGAGGGAAGTCACTAGGTGCAGTGGACCTACCTTCTCTCTCTCTTTCTCTATATAAATATATATCTGTATATATGTCTGGGGCAAAATTTAAAAGAATCAAGTGCAGGATCCTGTGCTTGCTTTGGGATAACCCTGGATGGGTCAGGTCCCAGGGGCATTGTGGAAATGTAGGAGGGGCGCATAGGGACCCCCTACCAGGACTATTCAATGCCTCAGGGACTGCCACCACCCCAGGGTAGTATCATCAGGGGCGTAACAAACACCCCCGTAGGCCCCGCGGCGCGGGGGGCCCACTCTCTTCAGTAAATGAAGAGCTGTGAGAGAGGCTTGCACTAAAGAAAGCCTCTCTCCATCCAAAGCAGGTGCAGGTTGTCTGCAGCCTGCTCTGAGCCCCTCGCCCCTCCCTCTGACTGAAGAGAAACAAAGTATCAACATACATTGTTTCTCTTCAGTCAGAGGTGCCAGGCCCAAGAGGATGGGGGTTGAGGCCCAGAGACAGCATTCCCCACAGGGCTCTGCTCCTCTGAGAAGAGCCAAGGACAAGAATGGGGGTAGGGGCCCCAGAGAGAGAGGAGGCAGCACAGAGCACTGCTCAGGACCTTGACAAGGTCGGGGGGGGGGGGGAGGGGCCCCAGAGAGAGAGGAGGCAGCACAGAGCACTGCTCAGGACCCTGACAAGGACGGGGGGTTAGGGGCCCCAGAGAGAGAGAGGAGGCAGCACAGAGCACTGCTCAGGACCCTGACAAGGACGGAGGGGGGCTGGGGGCCCCAGAGAGAGAGGAGGCAGCACAGAGCACTGCTCAGGACCCTGACAAGGACGGAGGGGGCTGGGGGCCCAGAGAGAGAGGAGGCAGCACAGAGCACTGCTCAGGACCCTGATAGCAGCAAAATGGTGCCCTCAGGTAAGCACTCTTGTTAGAAGCACCATGTGGGTATTCGCAGGGGGGGACAAGAGGGGGCCGAGAAGGGTGCAAGGCAGAAGGGAGAAGGGTGCAAGGTAGAGAGGAGAAGGGTTCAAGGTAGAGAGGAGAAGGGTGCAAGGCAGAGAGGAGATGGGTGCAAAGCTGAGAGGAGATGGGTGTAAGGCGTAGGGGAGAAGTGTGCAAGGCAGAGAGAAGAAGGGTGCAAGGCAGAGGGGAGTAGGGTGCAAGGTAGAGGGGAGAAGGGTTCAAGGCAGAGGGGAGAAGTGTGCAAGGCAGAGGGGAGAAGGGTGCAAGGCAGAGAGGAGGGGGTGCAAGGGGGAGGGGGAGAAGGGTGCAAGGCGGAGGGGGAGAAGGGTGCACGGCAGAGTGGAGAAGGGTGCAAGGCAGAGGGGAGAAGGGTGCAAGCCAGAGGGGAGAAGGGTACAAGTCAGAGGGGAGAAGGGTGCAAGGCAGAGGGGAGAAGGGTGCAAGGCAGAGGGGAGAAGGATGCAAGGCAGAGGGAAGAAGGGTGCAAGGCAGAGAGGAGAAGGATGCAAGGCAGATGGGAGAAGGGTGCAAGGCGGAGAGGAGAAGGGTGCAAGGCGGAGGGGGAGAAGGGTGCAAGGCCGAGGGGGAGAAGTGTGCAAGGGGGAGAAGGGTGCAAGGCAGAGGGGAGAAGGGTGCAAGGCAGAGGGAAGAGTGCAAGGGGGATGGTGATGAAGTAAAAAATGTGCCTCCCGGAAACATTTCTGCGGACGCCCATGGCAACGCACACTACTTTGTGAGAGAGAGTGGAGTGAGAGTGGAGTGAGAGAGTGGAGTGAGAGAGGGAGAGTGGAGTGAGAGAGAGAGAGAGTGGAGCAAGAGAGTGAGTGGAGCAAGAGAGAGAGTGGAGCAAGAGAGAGAGTGGAGCAAGAGTGGAGATATACAGGGGAGATAGAGAGAGTAGAGAGAGAGAGTAGAGAGAGAGGGTGGAGAGAGAGAGTGGAGAGAGAGTGGAGGGAGAGAGTGGAGAGAGAGAGTGGAAAGAGAGTAGAGAGAGTAGAGAGAGAGTAGAAAGAGACAGTAGAGCGAGTCAGTGGAGAGAGACAGTGGAGAGAGAGACAGTGGAGAGAGAGACAGTGGAGAGAGAGAGTGGAGAGAGAGAGAGTGGAGAGAAAGGGTGGAGAGAGAGTGGAGAGAGACAGTGGAGTGAGAGAGAGTGGAGAGAGTAGAGAGAGCGTGGAAAGAGAGAGTGGAGAGAGAGAGTGGAGACAGTGAGAGAGTGGAGAGAGAGAGTGGAGAGAGAGACAGTGGAGAGAGAGAGTGGAGAGAGAGAGTGGAGAGAGAGAGTGGAGAGAGAGTGGAGAAAGAGTAGAGAGAGACAGTGGAGAGAGAGAGAGAGTAGAGAGAGTGGAGAGTGAGAGAGTAGAGAGAGTAGAGAGAGTGGAGCGAGAGTAGAGAGCGTGGAGAGAGAGTAGAGAGAGAGAAGGGAGAGAGAGAGTGGAGAGAGAGTGAGAGACAGTGGAGAGAGAGACAGTGGAGAGAGAGACAGTGGAGAGAGAGACAGTGGAGAGAGAGCCATTGGGGAGAGAGAGAGTGGAGAGAGAGAGAGGGGAGAGACAGTGGAGAGAGAGACAGTGGAGAGAGAGACAGTGGAGAGAGAGAGTGGAGAGAGAGAGAGTGGAGAGAGTGCAGAGAGATTGGAGAGAGAGTGGAGAGAGAGTAGAGATAGAGTAGAGAGAGAGAAGGGAGAGTAGAGAGAGAAGGGAGAGAGAGTAGAGAGAGTGAGAGGCAGTGGAGAGAGAGACAGTGGAGAGAGACAGTGGAGAGAGAGACAGTGGAGAGGGAGCAAGTGGAGAGAGATACAGTGGAGAGAGAGTGGAGAGAGACTGGAGAGGGAGTAGAGACAGTGAGAGAGTGGAGAGAGAGACAGTGGAGATAGATTGGACAGAGTTGAGAGAGAGAATGGTGAGAGAGATAGAGTGGAGAGAGAGTAGAGACTGACTGACTCAGAGTCTGAATACTGACTGACGGAGAGACTGACTGGCTGAGAAACTGACAAAGAGAGAGAGACTGACTGACTCACTGACAGACAGACTGACAGAAAGAGAGAGATAGAGAGACTGACAGAGAGAGAGACCGAATGACTGACAGACTGACAGAGAGAGAGAGAGAGACTGACAGACTGACTGACTGACAAACTGACTGACTGAGAGAGACTGAATGACAGAGAGAGAGAGACTGACTGACTGAGAGAGAGAGAGAGAGAGAGATAGAGAGAGAGAGAGAGAGAGAGAGAGAGAGAGAGAGAGAGAGAGAGACTGTGATGGAATTGGTATCACAGTGTGTATGAAGCTATGCAATGCCTCTTAAGATTGCTATTGTCTACTAATAAAAATGCAATATCAAAATGTGCTCTTTGTAGTTACATCTGCTTTTGAAATACTGCATTGTCACTTTGTCTAATGTTTTAAAACGGAAACGAGAAGGAGCAGTGGATGCACTTTGTCAAAGCTGAACGATGAGTGAGCCCGCTGTTGTATATCATGACGGGAGTCTGCATCAGGAAACCCACCTAAAATTGGGCAAACTTCCCTGGCGTACTGATGGCAGGGACCCTGTAATAAATGGACCACCACCTATGATAGCCTGCTGGCAGACTAAGCCCAACCTTTAACTCCACCATCCAGTATTACTTATAACGGCTGTATTGGTGACAGTGGCTTAACAATCGCCCTGCATCCCTTGCAGAATGGCGGGTCGCTGGCCTGAGAGCTCTAGAATGGCACGGAGGATGGGAGGGGGGCCTCTCCATGTAGTTTGCAGGGGGGCCCCCTCAAGTTTCGCTACGGATATATGCAGGGGAGCCTTGCAGCCCACCCGCTGCCCCGAGCACTGCCATCACCCCAGGGAACAAATGTAATTTAAAAATAATGCAGGGGAGGCTCTATTGCCGACCTCACAGCCCCAGGGAAGGTCACATCCTTGGGGGAGTAGCTTAATTAAATGCAGGGGAGCCTCACAGCTCCTCCACTACCCCATGGACTGCCACCTCCCCAGGGCACTGTTTTATGAAAATGCGGGAGGGCCCGCTCAGTCCCCCCACTGCCCTAGGGACCGCAACCTCCCCGGGCACATAAAGAAAAATATTCTCAGGCCCTATGATTTCCCGCAGCCCTGGGGACACCCAACTCGCATGAGGTTAAAATAAATCATAATGTGCGCGGGAGGCTCCTGCCCCCTCACTTAGGGACCACCACCACCCCAGGGCACACATCTTTAATGAAGGAGGTCTGTTGCAGAGCCCTCGCCTGGGGACCACCACTGCTCGGGGGAAATTGGAACAAAGGAGGGGGATACACAGCCCCCTCCAGGAGCCCTAGATGGCCCTGGGGACAGCCACCACCTAGCGCCGGCTCCAGCAATGTCCCAGGTGCCCACTCCTGGGACATTGCAGTTTGCTTAGGCATGATGGGAGCAGCGCTCCCACCATGCCATAGCAAACAACTGCTCTTCTTTCAGCAAGCACGAGCACATAATGCTCTTGCTTGCTGAAAGCAGAGCAGTGTCTGTTTCCCTGTTTGTGGTGAAGCGAGCAGGGAATCAGACATTGCTTTGTGACCCAAGGAGCTACTTGGATCCCAAAACAATGCCGGCTCCTACAGGAAGCATAGAGCCAGCAAGAATCGCAGGGCATTTGGGGTCCCCCGCAGTCCCAAAGGTGGGCAGGCCCCGGGGTTGTGGTCTCCGGGGACCAATTCAGCCCTTGGAGGGGGGCTGCACATCCCCCCTTCCCCATCTGTAAAAGGCCAGGCCCTGGGGAATGGGGTCATCAGGGCTAAATCGGCCTGGGAGGGTGGCCCCTCCCCTATTTTAAAAATACATTAAAAGAAAAGGAAATTGCAAGGCCTAGGAGTGGGGTTGCGTGGCACTCCTCCCTTTAGGGAAAAAACCCCGAAAGGCCATGTCCCGGGAGATGGGGACCCCGGAGGCCAAAATAGGCCCAGAAGGCGCCGCATAGCCCCCTCCCTCTTCTTTTTTAAAATTAAAATAAACAAAAATGGGCAGGCCCAGGGGGATGAGGACCCTGTCGCTGAAATGGCCCCAAGGGCCACCCAGTGCCGCTCCTTTAAAATAAAAAAGATATATAAAAAGAAAAGGTTGGGCCCTAGGGGATGGGGTCCCCGGGGTCGAAATCGGCCTGGGGAGGGGGTCCAAGCAGCCCCCTCCCACTTTACAGAAAGAAATTAAAATAAACAAAAAGGAGCAGGCCCCGGGGTATGGGGTCACAGGGACTGAAAATGGCCTGGGAAAGGGGGCCATGCAGCCCCCTACTGTTGAAATAAAAAAAATAGAAAAAAAATCCCACCTATCATAGCCCACAGACACAACTCAGACACCCATAGAGGTACTCAGAGAACCAAACACTCACCCATACAGAAACCCACATACCCAGTCACACACCCACACAGTCACTTAAGCACCAACTGACAAAGATACACACATTCACAAAGCCAGTCACTCACCCATACATTCACTGAGACATCTAATCACTCACTCATACAATTAGTCACACACCCACTGATTCACCAATACACTTTGATATATAATTTAATACTTAAACTTTTTAAAAACACTCAGAGTCACCGGATGATGTCATCAGTAATGTCATTTGAGATGTCATTAACGATGTCATGAGTGATGTCACTGACCATGTCATGAGTGATGTAATATGTGAGGTCATACACAGTGCATTGTGCATTGTGGGGGCACTAGATATAACGGCTGATTTCTTTGTTTTTTTTAAGAGTGACACCTGACAATAACTGTAACGTCTCTTTAACTTTTGTTTTTTTCACTGAATTTGAAAGGTTTTTTAAAAATTCAATTTCCTGACTATAACATCCTTGTAACCTTTGTTTTTTCATTGAATATATATATATATATATATATATATATATATATATATATATATATTACCTACTGGCGGTCGCCAGTAGGTATATATAGTTAGGATTTTTTCTCTATGGGATTTTTGAAAATTCTATGTCTAATAACTTTGGCGTTTGTGGACGGAATTGGCTGAAATTTTCAGGAAAATGGCACATTTTGTTTCTGAGCAGCCCTTGAAAATTTGGGGGGGGGTCGTCAAGGGGGGGCCGAGAAAAAAGGGGGGTCCCTAAAAGTGTTTTTAACATTGAGTTTTCCATAGGGCGGTTGGCCTCACTTTTAGCCCGAACGGCTGAATGGATTTGCACGAAACTTGGCAAAATTGTAGGGACTGGTAGCCCGATGTGCCTTTTGTAGGTCTCAATATATGTGCTCCAGTGGATTTTGAGAAATTAACGTTTAAAAAAGAGATATATATCTGTAACAGCGGACCAGGCAGCGTCCCAGGACGCGTACTTTTCGCGCAACGGAGCTTTGTGAAGCGAAGCTGATTGGTTCTCCGGCGTCTGTCAACATTCCAAACAGTCCGTAGCGGCCGCCATCTTGTCTCTCGGTAGGATCGAGAGACAAGAGGAGGCCAAAGCGAAGGGGCAAATGACCATAAGGGGGAATAGTAGATCCTCGCTGACCCCCTAGGTTTGATGTGGAGGTTTTGAAAGGGCCCCGCGGGGCAAAAAAAATAAATAATAATAATAATCGAACGGCTGAATGGATTTGCACGAAACTTGGCAAAATTGTAGGGACTGGTAGCCCGATGTGCCTTTGCTAGGTCTCAATATATGTGCTTCAGTGGATTTTGAGAAATTAACGTTCAAAAAAAGATATATATCTGTAACAGCGCACCGCTTCGCGTACTTTTCGCGTTAGGGAGCTTTGCGAAGCGAAGCTGATTGGCTCTCCGGTGTCTGTAAACATTCCAAACAGTACGTAGCGGCCGCCATCTTGTCTCTCGGTAGGATCGAGAGACAAGAGGAGGCCAAAGCGAAGGGGCAAATGACCATAAGGGGGCATAGTAGATCCTCGCTGACCCCCTAGGTTTGATGTGGAGGTTTAAAAAGGGCCCCGCGGGGCAACAAAAAAAAAATAATAATAATAATCGAACGGCTGAATGGATTTGCACGAAACTTGGTAAAATATTAGGGACTGGTAGCCCGATGTGCCTTTGCTAGGTCTCAATATATGTGCTTCAGTGCATTTTGAGAAATTAACGTTCAAAAACAAGATATATATCTGTAACAGCGCTCCGCTTCGCGGAGATAAAATTATATCTGTATTACCTAGCTGTTGCTAACACCAGTTAGCGACGGCTAGTAGGAGATAGCGACCATCTTGGGCCCCACTTTGCATGTGAGTGATATTTATCACTAATGACATGCAAAGTGGGCATGCCAAGATGTTAGCGACTGGAAACAGTCGCTAACATCGCTATCTCCTATTATCAACTTTTGGAAATATTCGAGATAAGCGCGAATATCTCCAAAAAGTAACAGCTGCCCTGAGCAGTTCTTAGCCATGTTATGCAATGGGAGGTGGATAACATGGCTAAGAGCATTAGCTCGGTAATGCATGAATTTTCAGCGATATTAATGCATTGCGGTCGTTTTTTATCGTATTTGCGATAAACCTTGATAATAGCAAGGTTTATCTGCGATAATTTCTGACGGTAAAAAAATCTTTGCAATGCATCGTTAGGGATAAATATCGCTTAACTTTGGTAATATGCCCCAACGTCTGTTAACGTTCGATTCGAAGGAAATCAGGAAGTGTTGAAAAACATTGTCTGCGCCATCTTGTCTTTTTTCAAATGCCACACTTTTGTCGTGCACGGCAGCCATTTTAGATGCCTTGACCAGACCCACTCTGTGCACGCTGTCGATCCTTAGCATGGCTCCCCACCCTCGCAAGCATCTCACCCAGGCAGTGGTCACCCCCGCTCTCTGTCTTATGCATGGGTAATAAACCTCCCCCCATCTGCGCTGCTCTTCCCTGAGAATCACACCCTGTGCCCGCCCGACACCTCCCTTTCGCCCTATTCACTACCGCACCCTCTGACACTCCTTTTCCTCTGTGTCCGATTGTCCAGGCCGGTCCTAGGCTATCAGCTAGCCCTGCAGATGTAGTTTATGGCCACAGCTGTAAAGAATCACCCCTCTTCAAAGGAGTTATAGTAGATCAAGGCCCACACTCGATGAGATCCGTCACAGCAGAAGCGTTGCTATTATCTGAAAACCATCCTGTATTGTGATTGGGGAGGGGACCGAGCGTGAAGCGGAAGATTCCAGGGATGACTCTTTGTACATCAAAGTTTTTACAATTCTGTGTCACATTAAAAATATATAGCACTCCGACAAAGTAGTAAGATTATAAAACTTTAATAATTTATAAATATATACAAGAAAACAAAAATAGTAATAACATATAAACATTTTTAGGGAAAAACAACGAAGTAGCGGTCGGCTGTGCGAATAGTCCCAATGCAGCACAACGTCCAGATTTCCGGCGTGGGGCGTCGCGGGGGGTGGGTCATCAGTAGCAAACTGTTGTGCGAATAGTTCCAAGGCAGCAGAACGCGCCGAAATCTAGATGACACGAAAGTGATGTCTAGTAAGTTGCCACCCAGCAAATAACGGCGTGGGGCGTCGCGGGGGGTGGGTCATCAGTAGCAAACTGTTGTGCGAATAGTTCCAAGGCAGCAGAACGATGGCACCAAGGTGATGTCCAGTAAGTTGCCGCACTGGTTTTGGTATCCTACAATGCTGCTCCGAATAACGGCGTGGGGCGCCCCGGGGGAGGCGGCGTGAACGGGCCTCTCCAGGTGGAGTGTCATCTGTTGTAGTGGGGCGCCCCTTTACCGTTTCAGTTGCCATTCCGTCCGTTTTTGGTCCACTGTGTCAAAAGCCGCAATTCAGCTGAGTTGCGCCCACTCTTGCGGTGCAGCGATAGGCGGCTGTCACAGGACTCTCAAAATGGCGGCAGGCTCTTTCCTTTTTGGGCCTGGTCCACTGAAATGGCCCTGGGACACCTTGGAAATCGGACGCTTGTCTGCTAGGTCTTGGACCCCATTCTCGAAAGCGTCCCCTCCGCCTTGAGAATTCATCAAAAGTTTTGGGGGCCCCGACTCCTGCAGGCTTCTGGTGGGGAGCGGCTGCCATGATTGCTCGCGGAATGACCACGACGGAGCTACGAGATGGTGGTGCTCTCATGCTGACGCCAGTTTAGTCTGAAACATCCAGAAACAAGGTGGGGCTTTCATCGTTTGGGAAAAAAAAAAAGTTTTCATCCAATGAAAAGTGTTGTTTTTAGGTCATATGATCAAGCCTTCCATCATTAGGAAACCAAAAGTAAAATGAACCAATGAAAAGTTTTATAAACAAGTCACATGACCTGTTATGCGGCATAGGGTATAAAATGCGGAGAAAATACGTTGGCACGTGAGGCGGCGTCAGTAGCGGACCGATGTGCGAATAGGCCGAAGGCAATACAACGCGCCAAGATCCGGATGGCACCGAGGTGGTGTCCAGCAAGTTGCAGCACTGGTGTGGCCATCCTACAATGCTGAAAGTCGGCGTGGGGCGCCCCGTTGGCCTGTGAGTTTGCGTCAGTAGCGGACCGATGTGCGAATAGGCCGAAGGCAGCACAACGCGCCAAGATCCGGATGGCACCGAGGTGGTGTCTAGTAAGCTGTCGCACTTCTGTGGCCATCCTACAATGTTGAAAGTCGGCGTGGGGCGCCCCGTTGGCCTGTGAGATGGCGTCAGTAGCGGACCGATGTGCGAATGGGGCCAAAGGCAGCGCAACAATATTTTCTGACTGACACCACAAGGCGCTGAGATGCCAAGATCCGGATGGCACCGAGGTGATGTCTAAGTTGCGGACTGATGTGCGAATGGGGCCAAAGGCAGCGTAACAATATTTTTTGTATGGAAGATACCACTAGGCGTTGAGATGCCAAGATTCGGATGGCACCGAGGTGATGTCTAGCAAGTTGCTGTACTGGTGTGGTCATCCTACAATGCTGAAACTCGGCGTGGGTCGCCCCATTAGCCTGTGAGATGGCGTCAGTAGCGGACCGATGTGCGAATAGGCCGAAGGCAGCACAACGCGCCAAGATCCGGATGTCACCGTGGTGGTTTCATAGTTGAGAGGCACTTCATCTGCAGTGGGGCGCCGAGATCCGGATGGCACCGAGGTGATGTCTAGCAAGTTGCTGTACTGGTGTGGTCATTCTACAATGCTGAAAGTCGGCGTGGGGCGCCCCATTAGCCTGTGAGATGGCGTCAGTAGCGGACTGATGTGCGAATGGGGCCAAAGGCAGCGCAACAATATTTTCTGAAGAGAAGACACCAAAAGGTGCTGAGATTCCAAGATCCGGATGGCACCGAGGTGGTGTCTAGCAAGCTATGCAGTTGAGTTGTGTGCGCACTTGCGGCGAATAGGTCGAAGGCAGCATAACAATGTTTTTTGAATAGAAGACACCACAAGGCGTTGAGATTCGGTTACCACCGAGGTGATGTCTAGCAAGTTGCCTCACTGGTGTGGCCATCCTACAATACTGCTCCGAATAACGGCGTGGGGTGCCCGAAGGGGGGGGAGCCGGCGTGAATGGGCCTTCCTAGGTGGAGGCTCGTCTGCTGTAGTAGGGGGCCCCTTTACCGTTTCAGTTGCCATTCAGCTGAGTTTCGGCTGCTCTTGATGCTACAGCGACAGGCGGCTGCAAGAGGACTCTCAAAATGGTGGCCTGTTCTTTGGATTTGGGCCTGGTCCACTAAAATGGCCCTGGGACACCTTAGAACTCGGACGCTCGATTTTTTTTTCCTTTCCTGTACATGCAAAAAAAGGTAAATGCCGGTACGTTACACGCTTCATCTGCCACGATGAACTCTCCAGAGGAACCGAAAAAAAATATAGTTGTGGTAACTATACCATGCATCGTCATATGGAGAGGTGGCACCAATTAATTATAGTGCTGCATAAAAGAGAGATTTGGAGGAGAACCCCTGACCTGCTAGTACATTCATCAAAGAAGTGGCACTGAGAGCTTTAGAGGCAAGGGAAACGGTCCCAAATATTTAGAAGAACTTTGGAAAGATTAAAATGACATGTTTAGATTGTGGCAAATTAATTTCATGTGGACAGATGAGTGTTACTCTAATAAATACAGCATATAAACATCATCATAGTCGATGGTTGGTAGAGACATTTTGACTATATCCTGGACCTGCCCGTCCTCGGCCAAAATGGCGCCGGAATAAATGGGACTCGTAACTCCTTGTTGTGTACTGGTTGCAGAACCTTGAAATCACGAGATACGTATGCAGTTTTGAAGCACATGGCGGGCGGGGACGAGAATTGATTGACTATTTCGACATCCCTATTGATATTAAGTTCTGATGTGTTATTGATTACTGTACTGTTGAAAGTTCGAATTAACGTCACCCATGGTACTTGCCCGCAAATGTATATCTAGATAATTTTATTGTAACTGGCCCTGTCGTATTTTAATTATAAAATGTACGTCCACCGATTCCGTAACTGTTAGACACCTTAGTTCTTGCAACCTAATGGCCCGCCCGTTACGTTCCTCTACAGTGTAAATGTCTATTCATCATATACGATTACAGTTTGCTCTGTGGCAGGCCCACGTGGTTATAGGCTCGTATTTGGATAATGAAATTTTCACAATAAAGGTTTTTAAAAGAAAACATGGTAGTAGTATATACATTGGTAAAGTTTTTAATAATAGTGACTGTTTTAGAATCATTAAAAGGCAAGTGAAATGAAGCAGACCAATTACATGAAGGGTAAAAGGTATAATACGAAGGAACGCAGTAAAGATAAATGGTCAAGGGCTGTTGTGTTTTCTATTCCTGCAACATAAAGTGATCGATAAGAATCTCATATTCAGGCGTATCGGCGACTAAGACAGCAGGTCGACCCTCTTTTGCTCAACGGCTCCGTCATGGGACGAAGAAACGCTCTTTTTCTCGAAAAAAGAATATATTTTACTTGCAGGACAGTTGTAAAATTTCCGGGAAAGTACATTAGCCTGGAACATTATAACATATATTTAAGAAAAAATAATGTTCGGAAGTAATGAAAAGCGTAATTTTTAGGTCATATGACCAAGCCTTTCATCATTACAATAAGAAAAGTAAAATGAACCAATGAAAAGTTTTATTAACAAGTCACATGACTTGTTATGCTTACGTTACGCGCTGCGCGCCCCGGATGACTTCCGGATGCGCTAACGCGGCGCGTCATATGACGCATTACGCGACAACGCAGGTCCAGAATATAGTCAAAATGTCTCCACCAACCAGCGGTCGGAACACAACCCCTTTCAGCAGGCTAAATAGTTCTGTTAAATGACAACAGAAGGGACAGGCAACAAGAACCATCAGTCAAAGAGGGGAGGGCTAGTTCTTCTCTACCGGGTTACATTGGGGCGCTACCGGAACTGATCGAATTGGTAGTCTACAGTGTTTCTGGATGTTTCAGACTGAAGCTGGGGTTAGCATGAGAGCAGCACCATTTCGTAGCTCCGTCGTGGTCATTCCGCAACCAATCATGGCAGCCGTTCTTTATCGTTATTTTGGGCGGGGTGGGTGGCGGAGCCGAGCTGTTTTGCAGCCATCATTGTGTGGAGTTCAGTTCATCTCACTAGTTTTGTATTTGTCATGAGGGGTTGTTCCTAATGTTTCTATTTTAGCGAGGTCAAAAAGAGATCCCATTAGTGGCCTACTGATTTTGCTCGATTCCTTTTCTTTTTTTTTACACGATTTTTCGTTATCTGCAAAGACTAAACAGAGTATTGCGACTCTGTGTTTGTTTGTAAATAGAGAATGAACCAAAGAGAACTAATTCTAAAACAGTAAATACTTGGATAACAATCAATCAAATGGAGAGAGAAGCAGGCACGACGGATTACAACGGGGGCAAAGGCCTGCGTTAACTACCTTTCACTATCTGCAAAGAGAGAGTACTCCTAATAGAAATGAGGGGGGGGGGCACCATTCAAAGCAGATCAGTGTGCATAAACACGAAAATGTTTTCACTTACCACGTACTTGACATTCGACAGCTTATGATATTTGCTATTAAAAAACCATTGAAATTCACTGAAAAAACCATAGGTTATAGACCATATATAGTTAGGAATTAGCATTTACAAAACCTTGAAAATTCACTGAAAAAACCATAGGTTATAGACAATATATAGTTAGGAATTAGCATTTAAAAAACCTTATTTTACTCACACAAAACCATTGAAATTCCATATATAGTTAGTTGCACTAACTATATATTGCGCACCCGCAATCCACTGCTGATCATGTCACATATTACATCATTCATGACATGGTCAGTGACATCACTGATGACATCACTGATGACATCTCAAATGACATCACTGATGACATCACTGATGACATCTCATTTGACATCATTCTTGTGCTAATACGATAAACCTCTTCAGACTCTAATATAACCTTAGATACACTCAGTGTATACAGACACTCACACACTGCCACTCATCCATGGAGTTACTCACACACCCAGTCAGTCATGCAAAGAAACAATCTCACCTCCATTTCTTCAACTATACAGTTAAACACACCTTACTTATTGAAACATATACTAACACATATTTACTCTCTTATACAATCCCTGATACAAGTTCACAATGATCGATACAACCACTCACTCATTCAGTGGCTCTCATGCACAGTTATTTATATATGCCAACTCTCACATGTACTGTGTTTTACATATGTACTTACTATGACATGTAGCATTGAGATATCCATTCACTCATCAATACACTCATGCACACAGTCAACTGCCCATGTAGCTGTTTCCACATGCACTCTTGAACTCATACACCTAGTGAATAAACTGCTCACACATCTATGCATAGAGTCACACACCTTCCAGCCACCCCCACACAAACTCAATCTCCCATAGAAATACTTGGGCAACCAATTAATAACACATATAGCCTCTCGTATAGCTAATGATCAACACATGCAGCAGTTTACAGAACAACAGACATAATGATGCACAAATTTAGACAGTTTAGTCACTAACCCATGCACTCAGTGAGATACATTTAATCACTCACTCATACAGTCAGTCATGCACCTACTAAATCCTTCGTCCAGACACTTATACATCCACTCATTCTTCAATATGTAAGACATATTTAAACTTTACAGAAACACACAGTCACTGGATGATGTCATCAGTGATCTCATCAGTGATGTCATTTGAGATGTCATCAGTGATGTCATCAGTGATGTCACTGACCATGTCATGAATGATGTAATATGTGACATGATCAGCAGTGGATTGCGGGTGCGCAATATATAGTTAGTGCAACTAACTATATATGGAATTTCAATGGTTTTGTGTGAGTAAAATAAGGTTTTTTAAATGCTAATTCCTAACTATATATGGTCTATAACCTATGGTTTTTTCAGTGAATATATATATATATATATATATATATATATATATATATATATATATATATATATATATATATATATATATATATATTCCTCTCAAATGCCCTGAGCTTTACAGAGGTCACACGATGCAGCTCCTACCATCCGGTCTAAAAGCTGGGCTGCTTGCAGTTTTTTGCATCCATTTCATTTTAAGGATTCCCTTTTCTGTTCCCTTAAGGGTTCCCTTTTCTGTTCCCGACGCGTTTCGAGGCCAGCGCCTCTTCTTCATGGGCTGCTTCACAGGGGAAAAGACTGACTCACCAGTGTTGTCTATTTAGATGCTTTATTGAGAACACCACCCACTTTGGGTGTTACACACAAGAGTTGCACAATAGCATGCTGGTTCACGTAGTCTCTAAGGTGAGTCAAAAAATTCATTGTCTCTGTAAAAATATTAGAAACTTAGTCCTTGAGTAGGTTTGGTTGCCAAACTGCAGGTTTCGTTTTGCCATGGGGCTGCATGCTTACACGGAGAGAAAAAGTTCCTTTCCAAGCCTTCCCTTTCAATTGTAGGTAATGGTGCTCCTCTGCCACGGCCAAGGCCGCCGTGTATTTAACATTTCCTCTCAAATGCCCTGAGCTTTACAGAGGTCACACAAACAGAAAAGGGAATCCTTAAGGGAACAGAAAAGGGAATCCTTAAAATGAAATGGATGCAGAAAACTGCAAGCAGCCTCAGCTTTTTGACCGGATGGTAGGAGCTGCATCGTGTGACCTCTGTAAAGCTCAGGGCATTTGAGAGGAAATATATATATATATATATATATATATATATATATATTACCTACTGTCGGTCGCCAGTAGGTAGTTATAGTTAAAACCTAGTTTCCATAGGAAATCTGCAATATTCTATTTGGAATAACTTTGGCGCCGGTGGACGAATCTTCGCAATTCTCTCCAAGAAAATGCCTGCTCCGCTCCGCTCCTTCCCTGAAAGTTTGAGGGTGATTCGTTAAGCGGGGGCTGAAAAAAAAGGGTGTCCCAAAATGTGTTTTCCCCATGCAATTTTCCATAGAGACATTTAGCCGGGGCTACAGCCCAAAAGGCTGTACGGAATTACACCAAATTTGGCAAAAAGGTAGAGTTCTGTTCGTAGATGGGCCTTTTCTTTAAATGGTGTAAATCCGTTCAGTAGTTCCTGAGAAAATCAAAAGTAAAATCATAACTATATATTGGAGGTGTTACCGTACGCGAACCTTCCTGAGCACGAGCTGCATGCTGATTGGATGTCAACTGTCTGTCAACACTCCAAACCAGGAAGTGTTGGCAGCCATCTTGTGCCTCGGTAGAACCGAGGCACAAGAAAGCTAAAAACAAATGCGGAAAACACAGAAAGGGGGGATGGTAGACACACCCTGACCCCTAGGCCTGCTCAGGGGGTCCCACAAGGACCCCCAAGGCCCCCGATTTATTTCTTTTTTTAAATTGCGGGGTCCGCGTATGGTCCGCGAACCCCGCAAGAAACAAAAAAACCCTGTGTGCTTTTTTTTAAAGCACACAGCCCCGGGGACCGCCACCCCGGGAAAAAGTTATTATGGTAGCGGGGGGCACACGGCCCCCCGCAGCCCCGGGGACCGCCACCCCCCGGGGCTTTGTTCAAAAGTATGCGGGGGGCTCAGGGCTCCCCCGCAGCCCCAGAGACAACCACCTCCCGGGGCTTTATTTTTAATTAAAAAAACTGTGTGGGGGGGCTCAAGCCCCCCCACATGCCCCGGGGACCGCCACCTCCCCAGGCACTAATATGCAAATAGGGGGGGTCCATGACAGTCCCCCCAGCCCCGGGGACCACCACCCCCCGGGGCTTTGTTGATGTTGGAAGGGGGGCCACTTCTGTACGGGGAGCAGCATGTTAGCTGCTTCCCATACAGAAAAGTAATGCTGGTCCCCGCAGGATGCGGGGAGCCGGCAGGGACCGTGGGGGGCTTGGGGAACCCCCCACGGCCCCCAACGAGGAGAGCCAGGCACCAGGGGATGGTGTCCCCGGGGCCAGAAGTGGCCCGGGAGGGGGGCCACGTGGCCCCCCTCCCTAAAAAAAAAAAGTAAGACCCTGGGGGATGGGGTCCCCGGGGCCTAAAGGGGGCATAGGAGGGAGGCCCCCCTCCAGTATAAAAATAAATAAAAATTAGGTTGGCCATGCCCTGGGGTATGGGGCCCCCAGGGCTTGAATTGGCCACGGGAGGGGGACCACGTGGCCCCCTTCCCGTCAAAATAAAAAAAAAAAAGATTTGGAGGCAGGCCCTGGGGGATGGGGTCCCCAGGGCAAAAAAAAAAGAAAAAGAAGGGGGGCTACACAGCCCCCCTTCTTAATTTTTTATTTTTTTAAACGGGTTCAGGAGGAGGCCACGCCCCCTCCCTGCACCTCTTTGCAAATGCACCCCCTGGAGCGTTTGCAGAGGGGGAAGTAGATCCCCTCGCATACTGGGGTTCCCTGGGGGCTAACTTGCCCACCAGGAGCCTCCGGTATGGGCCATGGGGAACCCTTGCAGAGACGTGTAAAGAGGCCACTCCCATTTTTACACCTCTCTGCAATGGAGCCCCCTGGCGCATACTGGACGTTGCTGGTGGGCTAGTTGGCCCCCAGGGACCCCCAGTATGCGAGGGGAATTGCTTCCCCCTTTGAAAAAGCGCCAGGGGGCTGCGTTGCAGAGTGGTGTTAAAAGGGGCGTGGCCTCTTTACCCCTCTCTGCAACGCAGCCCCCTGGCGCACACTGGAGGTTCCTGGTGGGCTACTTGGCCCCCAGGGACCACCAGTATGCAAGGGGAATTTGTTCTCCCTCTGAAAAAGCGCCAGGGGGCTGCGTTGCAGAGAGGTGTAAAAAGGGGGCGTGCCCTCTGAACACCTCTCTGCAACGCAGCTCCCAGGCGCAAACTGGAGGTGCATGATGGGCTAGTTGGCTCACAGATGACCTCAGGATTGAAGAGGAATATATTCCCCAACCTAAAACAGGCGCCACAGGGAGTGTTTGCACACATGCCTCCTCAGGCCCCGCCCTCTTCCCTTACTATTGAGCGAAATATTCCTCTAAAATCAGCCGAAGTACGAATTCCGATGTACTCATCTGTTATCACGAGAGACGTCAGTGCTGCATCTTTCAGCCCACTACTGATCCTGAAAAGTAATTGTAACCATACTTACAGTAACTTGAATTTCCTTCCATAGGTTAACATTGAATGTTTTCACTTGAACATTTTTCAAAGCGTGGAGTTTTGGAACTTTAAAAAATTCCTCAAAAATCAGCCGAACTACGAATTCCGATTTACTCACCTGTTATCAGGAGAGACCTCATTGCTGCATCTTTCAGCCCACTACTGATCCTGAAAACTAATTGTAACCATACTTACAGTAACTTGAATTTCCTCCCATAGGCTAACATTGTCTTGTTTCAATTGAAAATTTTTCTAAGTGTGGAGTTTTGGAACTTATTCCTCAAAAATCAGCCGAACTACAAATTCCGATTTACTAACCTGTTATCAGGAGAGACCTCAGTGCTGCATCTCTCAAACCACTATTGATCCTGAAAAGTAATTCTAATCGTAGTTACAGTAACTTGAATTTCCTTTCATAGGCTAACATTGACATGTTTTACTTGGAAATTCTTCTAAGTGTGGAGTTATGGAACTTTAAAAAATTCCTCAAAAATCAGCCGAACTACGAATTCCGATTTACTCACCTTTTATCAGGAGAGACCTCGGTGCTGCATCTGTCAGCCCACTATTGATCCTGAAAAGTAATTCTAACCGTCGTTACAGTAACTTGAATTTCCTTCCATGGGCTAACATTGACTGGTTTCACTTGGAAGTTCTTCTAAGTGTGGAGTTTTGGAAGTTTAAACAATTCCTCAAAAATGAGCCAAAGTACGAATTCCGATTTACTCACCTGTTATCAGGAGAGACCTCATTGCTGCATCTTTTAACCCACTACTGATCCTGAAAAGTAATTCTAACTGTACTTACCAGTAACTTGAACTTTCTTCCAAAGGATATCATTGCCTGCTATATAAAATATATATAAATTAAAAAATATTAAAAAAAATAAAAAATATAACAATTTCAATATTTTTAAAAACATTTATTTATCCAATTTATATAAAAAATATGTAATGTAATTTTAAAAAAATATCTAAAAATAAATAATTTAAAATAATGTAGTAAATCAGTATAAAAAAAATAACAATTAATATATTTAAAAATTATCATTTACAAAACCTTTGAGATTCACTGAAAAAACCATAGGTTGCAGCCACGTTATAGTTAAAAATTAGCATTTAAAAAACCTTAGAAATTCACTGAAAAAACCATAGGTTTCCCCCGGGTTATAGTTAAAAATTAGCATTTAAAAAAAAACCTTAGAAATTCACTGAAAAAAACATAGGTTTCACACACGTTATAGTTAAAAATTAGCATTTAAAAAACCTTAGAAATTCACTGAAAAACCATAGGTTTCACACATATAGTTAGCTGGACATTTCACTCATACAAAACCATTCAAATTACCCCGTTATAGTTAACTATACCTCGCGCGCCCGCAATGCACTGCTGATGCCCCAGCCTGTCTCCTGGAATCCCCCAGTCATGTCACTCATGAACCCAGACAAGGAATACACAACCTAGCAGAGGCAGGCCTGGACAGTTAGGCAAGAAAATACCTACTTTCTAAAAGTGGTATTTTCAAACACAGAATATTAAAACCAACTTTACTAAAAGATGTATTATATTATTCTTAGTTCAGGCAATAATTTCTACCATGTTCCCTGAGTCAGTTAGGATTATTAGAATGTAATAATCTAACTGCCCATTCTGGCCTATGAGAACAGGTAGCCTTCAATAATGAAAAACTAAAATGGCTGCAATTCACTATTAGAACATGCCACACACATCAGAGCATGTCCTACCCTATACCTACAATACACCTTGCATTTGGGCATAGCATAGGTGTGTCTAATATGAAGCAAAGGGAAGGTTTAGGGACTGGCACGTGGGTGCCCTAGGCCAAGGCAACATGGCAGTGCTAGACTGCACACAGGCCTTGCAATGGCAGGTCTGAGACACACTTTACAAGCTGCTTCTGTGGGTGGCACAACCAGTGCTGCAAGCCCACCAGCAGCATTTGCTTTACAAGCCCTGGGCATACATGGTGCACTGTACTAGGGGCTTACAGATAAATCAAACAACCCAATCATGGAATAACCAATTAGTACATACATTTAACATAGGGAGCACTTGCACTGTGGCACTGATTAGCAGTGTCAGTGCCCAAAGCTTAAAACCAGCAAAAACATATCAAAACAGAGGATGCAATCCGTCAAAATAGAAGGGAGACTCACGCCAATGATGCCAGGTCTAACAATATATTTATATATGTATATATTCACTGAAAAAACCATAGGTTTTACACCAGTTATAGTTACCTGGAAGTTTTACTCGCATAAAACCATTAAAATTCCCACGTTACAGTTAGTTGGACTCACTATAACTTGCGCGTGCAATGCACTGCTGATGACGTCACATATTACATCACTCATGACATGGTCAGTGACATCACTCATGACATCACTAATGACACCATCCAGTGAATGTGAAATATGTGTTATATATGTATATGTAAAAGTTGATGGAAGAATAAATGTTTAAATAAGTGTTTACATGGATTTAAAAAAAAAAATTAATTGGTTAACTGGTTTATTAAGTGTATCTTAGTGAATACATATATTAGAGAGTAATATTTAAATATTTAAATATATGTATTAGTGTTTCACTTTGTGTATAAGTGGCTGCATGGGTTGGTGAGTAGCTACATGTGTATGTATATGGGTTATTAGATGTTTTTCTTAGTATCAGTATGAGTGTTTGTATGGTTTGGTGGGGGTATTACTTAGCACAAAGATGCATGAATGACTGACTCTCTCTTTGTATGTGTTTTGAAGACAGCATATGTGCAGGACTGTATGGGTGGATGAGTGTGTATATGTGTGTGTTAGTGAGTGAATGACTGTCTCACAAATGTCTTTATCAGTAACTACATATGTTTTAATCTAGTATATGTGAATATTGATGTATATAAGTGAGTATATGTGAGAGTAAGAGATTGTAAGAGTTCCAGTTTAAATAAGTATGTGTTTCTATAAGTGATTGTTTAAGAGAATAAATATGTGTAAATTACCTTAGAAGTAAGATGGTAGTGTGTGTATAGCTCTATATGCAAATAAATGGATGTTCAATAGTTTATTTGCATGTGTGAGTATGTGTGTGAGTAACTTTTGGATGACTGTCGGTGTGTCAGAGGATGTGTAGGTGTATCACTACATATGATGAGTGAGTATATGTATGAGTGACTATATAGAACTGTTGGTGAATGATTGGATGTGTATATAGATGTTGGAATTATTGAATTGGTTGTTGTAACTGGTATGGGTATCTCCATTTTTAAAAAAAATTTAGTTTCTATTTCTGAATATGTGTTTCAAGGGTTACATCACAGTGAAAGGAGGTCTGTCACTCTGTCACAAGGATGGTGTCATGAGTGATGTCATGAGTGATGTCACTGACCATGTCATGAGTGATGTAATATGTGACGTCATCAGCAGTGCATTGCATTGGGGGCGTGGCTTAGCAAGCAATTGAGAAAGACGTGCCTGGGTAGATCTCCTGCCTGAGCTCCCCTACCCCGGGTCATTTCTCCGGTCAGAATTATCCTATTTGGCCTGAAACTGCTGGCGGACCTGCCCGCAACCCTTGTCCACACACAGGCCAAATTCTGCAAGGATCGGTCGCGGAGCTCCGCACCGAGGCCAGCGGCGCCACCACAGCCGGCCTGACCGCGACGCAGCTGGGGAAGCGATCACGTGAGGCCGCGGCTTCTTGTGGACTACTGGGCCGCGCGATGCGGCCTACCGGAAATGACCCGAAAGCTGACGGGAGCGGACGGCGGCAGGTACATGGACCCCTGAAGCACCAAAACCGATGCCCCCATATCCCAGGCCCCCGGAGAGTACCAGAGGGAGCGGCGACGGGCCGGAGGCGACCGGAATCCGGTGCGGACCGGATCTGGCAGAGGCGGACCAATGAAGGCGCGGAGGCGAGAGGGCGAGCACCTGACTCCTAGAGACGCTACCTGTGCGGGGACACGAGGGCGGTGCAGCGGCAACGAGGAGCGAGCGGGGCCTCCTTCCTCCTCCCCCTCCCTCGCTACACGCTGCTTCCCGCCGACATCGCCAGCCGGGGACTCTGAGACCTACAGGACCTCGCAGTGGCGCAGTGAGTTACCGGGCCGGGGGACCCCCCCTTCCCCCCAGCCCCCCCATAGAGGGAGCTACGCACTGAGGGCTTCGGGGACACCGGCGGGGCACGGACGCCCACAGCGCCCATCTGCGCCTCCACACGCCTGCAGCAGCACTGCTCCGGGAGACGCCCTGGCGGCGACGACAACCCTGGTAGGGCCCAGACTGCAACTGGGAGCGGTGGGAGACATCCTGTACCCTGAGTCGGACTACCGCCCCGGCACGCTGCAGCTTGCGATCCGCTGCGACGCAGGCCCAGGACACCTGAATATCGCATGCATTGCGGGGCCGCCGCATGGGAGCTGGAGGTGTTGGTGAGAACACGGGGCCTAGCAGACCGCATCCACCTCATGTCCGAGAGGCGCTGCCCTCTCACTGACAGACACGGCTGGCGCTGCAACGGATAACCACCGATTACAGGCCGCACAGCAGCAACCCAAGGTGGCAGCTGGATACCTGAGCACGGAGCTTCCCCCCCCCCCGGAGGCAGCCTGAGAATAATCGGGACAAACCCTATCTCTGCATCACACCGAGCCCCGAAATGGGGCGGCAGCACTAACGGATGACGCACCGATAATGTGAATCGCCTGACACAATACAGAAGCGGTCCTGCAGCTCGTCTGCCCCCCTGTACTCTCTCGGACAGACACAGGCCTTGAAGCTAGCACTGCCTGTGCACACCGCCTACCCCATGTCTGGAGGGGTGATGACACGCACCGGAACGGGGAGTGCATCGGCGAAAGGGAAGACGACGAAGAAATCATCCAAGATGGATGCTGACCACGTGGCGACGAAGCTGGACTCGGTCCTGGCAGCCATGGAAAGAATGGAGGAGTCCCTCCAACAGACGCGCGCCTCCCTGGAAAACAGGATAGACAGTGTGGCAATCGACCTAACCCACCTCAGGGCTGACCACAAAAAGCTGCAGGAACGCACCACAACGCTAGAAGGCACGATGGCTACGCTGGATCCGAAGGTGACCCAGTCAGACAAACACATACAAGATCTCCTTAACCGGGTGGAGTTCTTGGAAGACCGCACGGAGGATGCAGAAGGGCGGGCAAGGCGAAACAATATCCGCCTGGTGGGCATTCCGGAGAAATGGGAGGGGATGGACCCCACGCAGAGAGTGGAAGACTGGCTACGAGAACTACTGCCAGAAGGCACGCTGTCGCCCCACTTTGTGGTGGAACGTGCCCACCGAGTGCCCACGAAACCCCTCTCTGCTGGCTCGAACCCCAGGCCTATCATCCTACGAGTCCTAAACTACAAAGACCGCGATGCGGTCTTGCGGGAAGTCAGGAAGCTAGGCGATGTCTGGATTGACAACGCCACAGTAATGTTCTTTCCAGACTACACCGTGCAAGTACAAAGGCAGAGACACTCCTTTTTGGAGGTGAAAAGAAGATTGCGACAGGCCGGACTTAAATACTCACTGCTCTTCCCTGCCAAGCTACGGGTGGTGGCAAAGGATCGGACACACTTTTTCATGAACACTGACGAAGTTGAGGCCTGGCTTGATGAGAACATGCCAGACGTACCTAGGCGAGCGCAAGGGACTGCTACCATGGAAAGTACACGAGGAGCACGGAGGCGCTGCCGGCGCAGGGCTCCCACACCTCCCCGAGCTCGAGAATCGCCGGCTCACTCTCCATCCGCAAATGAGATGATACAAGAACAAGAGGACGCTCTCCGCAGAGTAGTGGAAATCCGCAGCTCTCCGGCTCCGTCCCCCGCCCCGAACACTGTGGTGTATTTATTATGGGTACTGTATCGATCCCCCTGTTTCTGACCCTTGTCTGGTTAATAATTAACTAGCAGCCATTCAACTGCACAGAAACCCGTTATCTGATTAGCCACACAACGGCACAGAAGCCCGTTATCTGATTAGGTCATAGCGCATGCCATCTCATTAGGCAAGCACTATTCCTCCAGCCCCCTAATAGGCATACGGTGTTCTCAAAACAAATCAAACCTACCACGACCTGGGAAATCCCCACAACCATTGTTTTGATTTAGCCGAGAACTTCAGTAAAGAATGTGCAAACAACCAGTTCGTATGACATCCTTATTGACGTATTTATGTCCATCCTTACGTCAATCCCGGCACCTTTCAGGTATAAATAATACCGACATTGCCTTAAGCAAACACACGAGGTGGTGACAAGATTGGAGCAGCGAGACTTGCCGAGGAGCCCAGCTGACAGCAAAGCCCACAGACGCTGCCCCTCCTTTCTGACGCACTGAGAGAGAGAGAGACGCTGCCTTTTCTCCTGCCGAGAAATCCAGCTCCGGCGCTTCCAAGCAGCCCTCGCAGGCAGCTGGAATATCAAGACCTGAGATAGAGATACCAGCCCTCCAGCCTTCTAAACTCCCAGGTACTGAACTGAATCATCCTTTGTAGAGAATTCTTGAAGCAGACTCTTGGCAAAGCAAACTTAACTTAAACTGCTAATTATCTACTCCCGCCACGTATTAGGCTTAGGTCAGGTACATTGGGGTAGGCGTAGTTAGAAGCACCAGTTGAGTACGATTAGTCAATGTATATATGTATGTATCTATTTTATCCATTTTAAGTACCATATGGCTAAGAAACCATATCAATGCTTTTACAGTATTATTTTATAATTCTGTTATTACTGTATGCACTTTACTTAACTATAAGTATTGCAATAATAGCGATTCATTTCTCTTGTATGAGAAAAGAGACTGATCAATAAATAACATCTTTTTATTGAACACGCCCGTCTCTTCCTTTTCTCTACAATCTGGTGAAACTAAGAATGTACTGAACTGACTGAGTAAAATAAGTTGTCTTTTGTTTTCACACGACTCTAGAGATACACTCTTGATTAGGGGAGAGCAAAGTTGTCATGTTCTATGGTTGTCAGAAACTAAATCCCTTCTTGTCTATTCGAGAAAGTTTCTAGTGAACTCTGAGCTAGCTGGCACAAACATTAAACTTTAAGTCTAATATCATCAGTAGAAGACCTAGTTAACCTCTGTCCTACGTCTATACTATTTAAGATATTATTCCAATGCGCAGAGCCTATTGGGATGATAGGAACTACACTACATGGCACCCAACGTGTTTGGATGGGCGATAAATCTAACGTAAGACATTAGAGTAACTCAGTCGTGCTTTTTCACACAGACCCCTTTTCCCCATAATACTCCAAAGACGTCTGGAGTGGGTGAAAGGTTAAATCCGCCAAACTTAGTAGGAGGAGACTTCTATGTATGGTTCTTGGTTTATTCAACGTTGAAGGATACACTGTTCCAAAATATTGTGCATCTAATCTTTGTTTCCATAGAAACCTGATCTGCAAATAAATAAAATAACCTTCTTGACATTAGAATGTCACTAGAAGAAGAAGAAAGGGAGACAGTTAGAATAGCAGCTGAACTCCTAGCAGCTGACAATACTCTGCTACAGCAAGACCCGGATGCAATACTCATCCCGGTCAACATAAGAAAATCTATAACTTTAAAACTTATAGAAAATGGGCTGACACCGAGAGGTGGTACAGTCATATTCGTAATCGAGGCACATGAATATAGGCAGACAGAGGTATTCTATTCATGGATAAACTTTCCAGCAGCAAACGCTGTAACAAAGGACTTCCACTATTACAAAATAGAGGAACCTCCAAATGAGTACACTCCTTTCGAGGAGGTGGAAATACCACTCAAATACCAAGAGCACCTGCTCTGGTTTAATGGCGCCCTAAAACATAATAATCACAACACCAGGCTCGGTCCACTAGGTAGACCAGGAGCAACGAGGCCGGTCCTATCCGGATACACACCACAACCAGACATTGAAGAAATGTCTGCACCAGAACTTTTAGCACAGCTAAAACAAATTCAAGATGAATACGGTCCAGAACCTGCTTTAACTCTTGGTATCGGCAATATTATTAGCCAATATAAAGGGAGAAGCAGCAAATGTGGCGATCCGCCAGAGGTTGAAAGAGACAGATATAGCAGACCAACCATTTGAAATTGCCAGAATCATAGAAAAATCCTATGAAGAACTAGGAAGAGATAGTTTGGGTGGAAAACCGGTGAAACCCCAACTCGGCGGAGAGAAAGATCTCCGGACCAAGGACACAAGTCTCCCCAAAGGGAGCCCTCTGAGAAAAAATACAACCTTAGAAATAGGGATAATCTGAAAAACCTGATAGATATCAAGATATTGATACATGTCCGTCTCAATCTTTTCAGACTTCCTCGCAGAAATCGGAAAGAAGAGGACGATCAGAACACAGGGAAGAGCACGTCAAGTCCAAAGACAAGGAACCTGCTCATCAAAATAAAAAATTACATTTTCCAAAAAAGAAGGTAGCCAGTATTAAAGTAATCAACCATGCCGAGAATACTGAGGACACAGCTGAAAAACGGAGAATGGGCTCAGACAATGCTAGACAGCGCAGCAGAAGTGAGCATAGCTCGCAAGATCCTTATGAATCATCTGGAGACAGTGGAGACAGTGGACACGAATGAATACATTCAGGTGGAAACTGCAGATACCAGAGTTAGCAAACCTCATAAAATATATGAAATAACATTGCGTATAGAGGGGGATAAGGCTTATTGGATGTTAGAGGCGAGTTACGACCTCCCACATCCTGGGGTGTGTCAACATGTTTCAGCCAGTGCCTTATTACTATGCTGGCTTTCTTCAGGACGGATAAAAAGGTGTGTGCAATTAAAATTAGTGGGTGTATATCCAGACTATGTGTATACACGCCCTAAAGTGTTTTTCTATGTGTGAGTGGGGAATTCCCATCTCAAGAAAACACGCTGGTTTGTCAAAAGTGCTACTTCATGGTTAGAGAAGTGGCATGGGTTGACCTGAGTTCTTGGTCAGAGCCTGCCGTGGACCTGTACTGCCTCCTTCGCTGCACCGGTCAGCGAAGGAGGCAGTACCCCAGGATGTGGGAGGTCGTAACTCGCCTCTAACATCCAATAAGCCTTATTTTTAACCGCTGACGGTGACCCAGCTAATAAAGTGTATTTGCCCTTGGGCACTGGGATCCCCGCCAAGCCGTTTTAAATTCACTATCCATAACAGTCTTCACCGCACACTCAGCGACATACCTGCTCCGCTGTCTTCAGGCGTCGAAGCACACCCGGGACACGCTAGGTGTCACTGGGTGGGCCCGATGATGAAGCATGCCACCAACTAGGTTGGTGGGTGAGGGCTTTATGAGCACACCTACCAGGTGCCACAAACCATTGACAAAGCATACTTGAGTCCTTGATAAATTAAAATAATTTATTTTCTTTTGATTATTTAGCTAGTCCATTTTTGATTTATTGAAGAAATAATTATGCCTGCCTTCTCAAATCAGATTCCAATACATAAATAATATACACTTGCAAGAAAGTGGGCAGTAGCCCAAGCTCCTGCATTATATAAAAACCATTTGGGATGGGATGAGGACTCTCCTCCTCACAAAATCCAGTTAAAATCACAACCTACTGCACAACGGCAGTACCCAATTAAGCAAGAAGCTAAAAAACGGGTAAAAGAGATCCTAGATCAACTTGAATACCAGGGGGTGATTGAAACTTGCACCTCACAAATGAATAATCCTTTGTTTCCTGTCTCCAAACCAGACAATTCATATTGTCTTGTTTTGGACTACAGACACCTTAACTCATGTTGCAAAACCTTTGCAGTACAAAACTCGCATAGTGCTGCACTAATGAATAACATAGTGCGCAAAAAATACAAAACAACATTAGACATCTCTAATGGATTCTTCTGTCAAAATATAGCACCAGAGAGCAGATATTTGACCGCGTTCTCAATAAATGGCGCGGAAACAAAATTCTGTCGTTTGCCCCAGGGGTTCAAGAACAGCCCAGGATTATTCTCAGCAAGAGTAACAGAGTTACTACAAATATATGATGATGAGGCATTATCTTATGTCGATGACATCTATCTAACAGATGATGACTTGGATACTCACTTGAAGAGAGTGAACACCGTAATACTTGGGTTCGCAGCAGAGGGTTACAAATTCAACTTTAAAAAGTCAAGAATTGCCCATGTAACTGTCCTGTTTTTAGGATATGAACTATCAAGTGAAGGCAAAAGCCTGGCTGACAATTTCCTAGAGAAATGTGCTGTAATCCAAGCACCTAGAACACTAAAAAACTTACAATCAATTCTAGGTTTCCTAAATTTCGGAAGAACTTACATTATAAATTATGCAGAGAGAGTTAAACCTCTCTATGACCTTATAAAACCAGATTTTAAAAGAATCAATTGGACTCAAAAACACACAGAAATTATGAGATCTTTACAAACAGATATGTTAGTTAAAACAAAATTACAAACACGTGACAACACACGCAACCTTGTGATTCGAGTCATCCCAGGAAGATGCGGATTCACATACCTGACCTCTAATGAGGGAGAGAAGGTACCAATAGCATACAAATCACATTTGTACACTGAAGCTGAAAAAAGGTTCAGCATTAAGGAAAACATTGTTCATGCGGTTCAAATAGCTGTAGCAAAAGAAAAATACCAAGCAGACGGTAGACAGGTTACAGTCAGAACAGCAGAATCAGCTTTTGAGGCATTAACAACACCATGTAATTTACCGACAACGGCACTGAATCCAGAATGGATACAATGGGTAAATTCTGTTGCTACAGACAAAGTAAAATACTATTTTGACCCGGAAATGAAAGAATTAAATTATCTAGAATATGAGAGAGAATACCCTCTGCCAATCGACATTCTGCCTTTACGACAGTACGCCTGTATAATATATACAGACGGACATGCTCAACCCTCAGTTTGGGGAGAGCTGGCTTACAATGCCACATGCGAAATTGTGAAAGAAGTGTGGCGCGGAGGTAAATTAAGACCTCTACTTACAAAAACACACTCAGTGGAAAATAATTCAGAAAAACAAACTGAAATAATAGCGTTAAAAATGGCGCTAGATAATGCCGATCGCGAATTCCCGACACTTATAGTGTGCGATTCGTATTACTGCGTCAAATCATACAATAACGATTTACAGAAATGGATCAAAAACGGTTACAAAGATGACACAGGTGCAACAATAAAGCAAAAAGTGCTTTGGGAACAAGTAGTTCTTTTACAGAAAGAACTACCAAAAAACTCACGTGATACACTCACTGAGTCATCAGCGTGATGGCGTTCACGTTGCAGGGAATTCATTGGCTGAGACAGCCACAGCGGTAGCAACTAAATCGGCTTCCGTAGCTACAAAAAAGCGTGCAGTAAAATACATTGACGGTGAAACTGTGCTGGCAGTAAAAACGTCATCAAAAGGCGACTGATCTGCACTATCGATCAATTATCCACTCAATTATACATACATAATCGATGCAAACTCCGTTCCTTTTGCTCGAATCCCTGGAGTGGGGGATAGAGTAATTCCAAACATGGACAGGAGAGGCTTGTTAATAGCAGACGCACATATGGGTGAGGGTCTCAGACACCTTAAGCTAAAAGATTCTCTGGAAGAATTACAATCAGTGTACTGGTGGCCAGGCATGAGCCTGCATCATCACATTTTTGTAAGAAAATGCCCAGACTGCAATAGAGATCGCAGTGGCGAGAGAAAAGGTTTAATATCATGGCGTTTCACTCCAGAATGTATCAAATCATCAAAAAAAAAAACCCAGTATGAATAATGCGTCACATTAACATATAAAGACTATTTTCACTTATAATGTAGGCCCCAACTTTCGGCTGACGTCGGAACTGTTATACAAAGATTTGCGAGTCTAGAATGGCATATACGCTAGAAGCATGTTATGTTCTGACCAAAATCTTTCCTTTAGTTCTAAAGACAGCTTATGGGGGGTGCCTGGCCAGAATTAACATTGCATTGCGGGACTCTTCTCTCTTCCTTCCTGAGGGAAACGGGATGGTGTAAAGAAAAAACCAAGGCATAAAGCAATCTATAACTGCAAAGGTATTAGGTTCGGGAGCTGGGTGGGTCAAACATTTAATAAGTGTCCAACGTAGTCTAAATAACCTGCCAAGAAATTCTCTGAAAGGACTCAGTCCGTACGAACTATTGTTTGGGACTAGAATGTTAATCCAGGACTTAGATAGTCAGACTTCAGTGGTTAAAGAAAAATGCTTTGATATCAAAGATCGCTTAGCTATTTTACAGGACTTAAATGAAACAAGAAAAGACCTGAGCAACATAAAGTTGAAACAGCAGCCAACAACCACTGAAGGAAAACCACCTGTCCCAGCAAGGCCTGTCTGGATTCCAAAAGTCGGGGATCTGGTCAGAGAAAAGATCGCGGTAAAGAAGGAATTTGGGCCTTCTTACAGAAAAGCAGTTCCTGTCTTGTCTATCAACGGGACAAGATCAGTAGTACTACCGCCCCTTGCTGGTAAAAAGGAGAACCGAGTCATATCCATCGACCTGGTTAAACCACAATCATGTGGCCGATAACAAATAGTAGGCCAAGTGGACTCCCAAGAAGTAGCAGAACACCAAAGTTTGCTACATCCACAGAGGTTCAAACTGAAAGACTGATCACATTTGGAAAATCTACAGTGAAACAACAAGGACTATGCAACAAAGCAATGGAACTTGAACCTCTTAAAACCCAAATAAAAGCTTTTCATCAAGAAACAACAACTTACGATGATGTAACTACAGAGTCTTCTAATGAAACAAAGCAAAAGCCAAAAGCAAAAAGTAATCCAGAAGCAATTGGAACAATTGACAGAACGGCATCCGGCTACTTCATCAACTTCGATGATTCTTCAGAAGAACAAAGCGAACCAGAAGTACAGCCATCAACAAAAACTTTTAAAGACAAAGCAAAGGAACTTTTTCATCAACTAAAGAGAACCTATCTGACTTCTCCATGGATTGAAATTTGGGTGACATTAGGTGCATTTATCCTCGTACTTTGGCTCATCATGGTACTATGCTTGGGACATTTCATTGAGGGAAAATATGCTAAAATGGACACAGCAAGCCAGAAAATCAACTTGATCCTTAAACCACACACATCTTCACACGTCAAGAAAAGAGAACTTTCTTCAGTGAACTTCACAGCCAATCCTATACCAGGCGGTGTAGCATGGGACAATACTGATTATGAAATCTATGGCCCGGTTGAAATCCTGAAGTATCCACATCAATTCAAGATCTCGTTGAGTGACTTTGTAAAACCTAGCACATTTGCTGATGATTGGGACTTTGAAAGTATTAATGATAAGATGTCTGACCTAGTAATGTCTGCTAAATTTACAGAACATGATTATTTGCAGGGTTCGTCTAATTATGATCAAATGTTCTGCTATAACCACTATGGTAACCATTATCTCCATAAATCTGCACAACCTAGAAATGTTTTAAATTATAACCAATGGGAACATTGTGCTACTCCACCAAAGGGTAGTTCCAAAACATTTTATGATAAATATTCATATTTTTCAGGGTTTAACACAAGTAATGCAGAAACATTTTATTTCAAATTGTCAAATAAGACAGGTATGAAGACCATGCTTACAAACACAAAATTGATATATTCAGATTCGTTTTTTGAGCAAATGAATACATTTGGTTTTGATTTCTGGAACAGTAACATTGAAACAAAAACTGTTTGGGGTACAAAAGATTGGCAAGTACAAGGTATAGAATCATTGTTCAGAGCCTGCATGATCCCAGAACAAATTATATTTTTGAATGACACTATTCAACAAACTACCTGTCTTGGCTTAGCAAAAATCAAAGACTTAAAACAAACCGTCTATTCCGAAGCCAACAACGAACAATAATAACTCTATAGATGTTGAGATAGACGTGAACCATATTTTAAACCAAAACAGAACACATCCTGATTGGAAACAATGGTTGATCTGGCCCACAGACACAAATAACTGTCAAGACAGATTCCTGAACAAAATACAGGGGTTCAAATTGACCAGGTCAGACCCTAGATATTCCCAAAGACAACATCCAGGGATAGTAACTACTTACAGTGTGGGCAAGCTCTGCCTTCAATGGCTACAAACATCCACACTGGCAGAAATTAAGCAACACCTAACTTTACTTCAAGAAGGTGCTGACTTGCGTGATTTCATTATGGGACCATGCAAACAGCGTCAAAAACGTTTCATAGCGGCCTCTATATATGCAGCTTACAATGAAGTTTGGAAAGTAACTCAAATTGAGACAGCAGAAAAAATACGGGAAATTGACTGTATCAATTTGGAAAAATCACTTTCTGTTGTGGACAATGGGTTAATGACTCTGTCCTCCAGAATATATTCACTGGACAGTATTGTGTCTTCAGCAATCGATATAATATTGCAAGACTTACTGATGTTACAACACGGTCAGTCCCAATTGCGTTCTATTATACAACTTGGCTGGACGTTACAAAATCTGCGTTCAGGCTATGTGCCTTGGCGTTTAATCAACACAACGTCACTATTTAATATCTTTAACCTTACTGATAAACAAATCAGTTTGGCACAGAAGGGTGCTGACTATACAATTCTGAGCATTGAAAAACTTGAGAGATTACCATTGACAATGTCAGAACGACCTGTCATTGAATGGATAATACATGGGATAATAAATATTCCGATAACAACTTTCCAGTTTCAATACTGCCAAAAATATATACAGGCAGGCCAGTATGAAAGGTTGGGTAAAGGATACATTAAGTCAACATGGAACTTGCCCTGTACACACGCTTGTGTTAGTAATAAAGGACTAAGTGTGTTCCTTAGTGGCAATAATTGTGAAAGGTCACTAAGCGGTACACTTATGTGTCAGGGTATTAGTTTGCATGGAGCATGTGAAGGGAACTCAAATAACCTTTCATGTCACCAGCTAGGCACACCTGCAACACAAATAGAACCATTTTTTAGGAGACTCTCGAACGGGAGTTACATTCTAATTGTAGATCGCAGATGTTGCAGTCTGCTGCCCGGAAAACCTTATCTCATAACCGTGACTACGAAGGTCATGTGCTGTGAACGAGTATTGTTCCCGAACGATGCCCGAGACAGGGAGGCAAGGTTGTGGCCCAGTTTGAAGATTTCTTCTATTCAAATTGATACTATAAGCAGAATGAAGACAGTGCTCCTACAGACGCCAACCATGTTAACGTCATCAAAAGAAACGTATGATCTCCAAGTTGCAAGGACAACGGCTGGGATTCATTCACTGCGATCAACCAATTCCCCCATACATTTCGCAGAAATACTGAGCGAAATCTTAAATATTTCTGATACAAGCGGAATCGCAAGTGTATTTAAGACAGTGTTTTCGGGAGCCTTATCCCCATTTAGAGCCATCCTGGGTATTTTTCCTGATTTTGTCCTTTCCATCTTTGGCGGACTTCCTCTCCTTTTGGGACTAGTGGCAGGCATCCTATTTTTGATCCTGTTACTTCGCTATGGCAAACCACGTCACAGACAAGACACCAGCGATACTGGAAGAAACAATCTGAGCTATTGGCTACCGGGACCGCATAACTAAAGTCCTTGGACTAGCACGGCTACGAGATTTGAACATGACTTGGTTTCTTTCATTCAGACCGATGTGGCAAAGTTGTGTTATGCCTGTATTAAGGTGCTTGCTATGCGGCGAAGAATGCGTGTTGGACACCTGTCTGACACTACAATCGGATGTGCCAATGGACGCAGAGACTTTGTTGGGTCCGGTAACGGCTCATGCATTGTGCTGTCCCCAGCGGCTACCAATCCTGATGACGGCATTCGTGGAGACTTCACCACTACGATTGAAGAGTTGTGAAGTACAAGATGAAAGCAGCATCGATCAGGTACAACCTTCTGTCAGCTATGCTGATCGAAACATCTATGAAGGCAATCATGCTCATGAATGCATGTTACAAAATTTATCCGAGTTAGTGGAACTTTCACAAGAAGCAGTTGACAGTTTTTTCGAAAGTCTCAACAATATGATGTTTTCACCAGAGCAGAGAGAATGACTTTGAACAAACTAGCACACGGCGTTCCCTACACCCTGTATTCGGCCTTCAACTTTGAAAATAAAGCAAAAAGAAATTTTCTCACCAGTTTTTTACAGAGAGCGAGACATTTTTTCCCCTTCCATTCCAAAATATTTACGATTTTTTTTGGGACACTTATCTTCTGCTTAAAGTAAAACTATTCTTAGAGAACAAAATTTCTATCTTTAGCTACTCAAGAGACATTAGCTACCCTCTAGCATGTTCACGAGTATTATGATTTTTTGTGATGAGATGGTCTCGACTTTTTCTTCTGTATTAAGAGCCATTTCATGTGTAATTTCCGCATTTCATTCATGCTGATTTCCAAATATACGTTTAGATTTAGTATTATTATACTGCTTGAAGTGCATATAGTGACTATACTCATCTTTTCGTGTATTTCGCATTTCCAAATTTCAAAATGCATTTGATTGTATTTTGGGGTGGTTCGGTATACACATGCACTACTAGTATGTTTACTATGCCTTGACTTGTAAATATGGACATAGATTACGTGGAGTGGGTGTGGTGTATTTATTATGGGTACTGTATCGATCCCCCTGTTTCTGACCCTTGTCTGGTTAATAATTAACTAGCAGCCATTCAACTGCACAGAAACCCGTTATCTGATTAGCCACACAATGGCACAGAAGCCCGTTATCTGATTAGGTCATAGCGCATGCCATCTCATTAGGCAAGCACTATTCCTCCAGCCCCCTAATAGGCATACGGTGTTCTCAAAACAAATCAAACCTACCACGACCTGGGAAATCCCCACAGCCATTGTTTTGATTTAGCCGAGAACTTCAGTAAAGAATGTGCGAACGACCAGTTCGTATGACATCCTTATTGACGTATTTATGTCCATCCTTACGTCAATCCCGGCACCTTTCAGGTATAAATAATACCGACATTGCCTTAAGCAAACACACGAGGTGGTGACAAGATTGGAGCAGCGAGACTTGCCGAGGAGCCCAGCTGACAGCAAAGCCCACAGACGCTGCCCCTCCTTTCTGACGCGCTGAGAGAGAGAGAGAGACGCTGCCTTTTCTCCTGCCGAGAAATCCAGCTCCGGCGCTTCCAAGCAGCCCTCGCAGGCAGCTGGAATATTAAGACCTGAGATAGAGATACCAGCCCTCCAGCCTTCTAAACTCCCAGGTACTGAACTGAATCATCCTTTGTAGAGAATTCTTGAAGCAGACTCTTGGCAAAGCAAACTTAACTTAAATTGCTACTTATCTACTCCCGCCACGTATTAGGCTTAGGTCAGGTACATTGGGGTAGGCGTAGTTAGAAGCACCAGTTGAGTACGATTAGTCAATGTATATATGTATGTATCTATTTTATCCATTTTAAGTACCATATGGCTAAGAAACCATATCAATGCTTTTACAGTATTATTTTATAATTCTGTTATTACTGTATGCACTTTACTTAAATATAAGTATTGCAATAATAGCGATTCATTTCTCTTGTATGAGAAAAGAGACTGATCAATAAATAACATCTTTTTATTGAACACGCCCGTCTCTTCCTTTTCCCTACAATCTGGTGAAACTAAGAATGCACTGAACTGACTGAGTAAAATAAGTTGTCTTTTGTTTTCACACGACTCTAGAGATACACTCTTGATTAGGGGAGAGCAAAGTTGTCATGTTCTATGGTTGTCAGAAACTAAATCCCTTCTTGTCTATTCGAGAAAGTTTCTAGTGAACTCTGAGCTAGCTGGCACAAACATTAAACTTTAAGTCTAATATCGTCAGTAGAAGACCTAGTTAACCTCTGTCCTACGTCTATACTATTGAAGATATTATTCCAATGCGCAGAGCCTATTGGGATGATAGGAACTACACTACAACACCAGCCCGGCGCCTCTCCCGAGCGATGATGAGGTAATCTATGGCTTACCGGATTCCCAACGCACTGACGATCTCCCGGACGTCACTCCGCAAACTGCCGACCTATTTGGCTGAACTGGTCCAAGCAGATTCCTGCCCCAAGCTGATTCCTGCCCCCACGCAAGGGAGAAGACATGACCGCACAGGTGCTCCATAGACCCCCCTCGTGGGACACGATCTGCACAGCTGTGTACTGCTGGGCCCCGCTCACCTTGAGACTTTGGACTTCAGCCAGGTACTGTGATCACTATATACATGCGGCCCGGCCGCCCACTGCCACGAAATGGTCACTTAATCTGTAACGTTATACATGCCAGCTGGCACTACCTAGGCCATCTGAGGAGGGGGATCTCCCCCAGCAGCCTTGCCCCCACCACTTGATGTTTGAGAGAGCCGTTGGCATTGCACTGAGCGGCAGGACCTGGGCAACTGCCAGACAGCAACGGCCTCTCTACCCTACCCGGGAGGGATGCCGCACTCCCTATGAACTACACTGTAATTTCTCGTTGTTATAACATAAGCCACATGATATCCCCTAGAACTGTATAGTTTATGAGCTCATTCGAGTGTTTGGACGGCGACATGTTGTGCAGCCGACCTTTTGGCATTTCAGGTTATGTTGCCATGTTGAGGCTATATGTCCCCCCCTTTCCCTACCCTTCTACACCACTGGAGATCACCACACTCTGTGCTGAGGCCTTGGAACAGTTTTGCACTGGGGGTGGGACCCAGGGCCCAATGGGAAGCGCTGCTTGAGGATCCGGCGCGTGGGGGGGCTGGAGGAGCTTACACCCACGGAAGCTATGTCTGAGATACGGATATGCACTTGGAACATCAGGGGAATGCACACACCAGCTAGGCGTTACCAAATTTACTCGTACTTAAAGCGACACAAGATAGGCATAGCACTGCTCCAGGAGATGCACATGAACAAGGCATAGGTCCTAGCACTACACCGTAAATGGCGCGGACAACTCTATGCCACGAGCTACTCCTCATATGCCCGCGGTACACTGATATGGGTCCGCCCTGGGGCCCCCTGGACAGTTACAGACACTACGATAGACCAGGAGGGCAGGTTTGTTGCAGTACAAGGCAGGCTGGATGGGCAGCAGGTAGTACTGGTATCCCTGTACGCCCCTAACACTGATCAGGGAGGCTTCCTGGCGCGCCTCTCCACGATGATGGCGGCCTGGCACGCGGCCCCATGGTTACTGGGTGGAGATTACAACTGCACATTAGATACAACACTAGACCGCTCCTCCCCGCCCCAATAGGCGTTCCGACGCGTGGTGCCACGAAGGCGCTGCTGGAGTGGGCCGAGCGGTGGGACCTCCATGATGTTTGGAGATCACACAACCCTGGGACACGGGTATACTCCTATTACTCAGGCGCTCACGACTTGCATGTCCGCCTAGACAGATTTATGGCGTCTACCGAACTCCTACCCCTTGTGACCGATACACTATACATGGGCCGCACGCACTCAGACCATAACCCACACTTTTTATCCATAGCTTGGGACCAACCGCGCCCCCCCATACCCACCTGGCGACTACAACCAGCGCTGCTGCTTGACGCGGCTTTCCGAGCCTCCCTCCTCACACGCACTGCTCAGTACTTTGAGGACAACGCTGGCACGGCGTCCTCCCCCCAGGTAGAATGGGACGCCTTCAAGGTAGTGATCCGGGGACACTGTTTGAGGATGCAGGGTCACATGAGACAACAACTAGAGAGCGAACTGACCAGGCTAGAATCTGACCTACTCGATAGGGAGGGGGAAGCCATTGAGGGCGGTGCTGACTCGCTGCAGGGGGTGCGCGCAGAACACGCGAGCCTACTGGAGCGACTCCGCGACATCAACTATGCCGCGCATTCGGCGAGGACGCATCATCTGAGTGACAGGCCTGGCAAGTTACTGGCCTGGCTGATTTCACAAGAGACTCGCTCGACCCCAGTGGTAGCAATACACGTAGAAGGGAGGGGCCTATTGTACTCGCAGCGCCAGATACATGACGCGTTCACCACTCACTATGATGCACTGTATCGCTCCCGATTGCCGCACCCCCACCCGGACATTATTGACTACCTCTCCCCTCTGCAAAGGCCACAGTTGACTACAGCGCAACAAGGCGAACTGGGAGCCTCGCTTGAGCCTGATGAGGTCCGCGACGCAATATTTAACCTGACTAACGGCAAATCCCCGGGCCCAGATGGGCTCCCAGCCGAATTTTACAAGGCAGGCTCAGATATACTCATCCCAGAACTTCTGAAAATGTACGCTGCAGCAGCGGAGGATGCAGCCTTACCCTCAACGTTACATGAGGCAACCCTGATCTCCATCCCCAAACCTGACAAGGACTGCACACGGATGGGCTCTTACCGCCCCTTGGCACTGTTAAATACAGACTACAAAATACTGGCCTCCACGCTAGCCCAGAGACTGGCCCCCTATGTGCCCCGTTTGGTACACCAGGACCAGAACGGCTTTGTCCCGACACGCCACACCTCCCACAATATCCGCCGCCTTTTCCGAATACAAGAGTATGCTACCCAACAGTGGCCCAGAGCAGGATGCCTGATATTAGACCTAGAGAAGGCCTTTGACTCGGTTGAGTGGCCGTACTTGGAAGCCGTTATGGAAAAGTACCAACTGGGAGGAGGCTAAGAAGCCATGGTGGGGCTGCTGTATGACAAACCGACAGTCCGAGTCCGCACGGGCACATTGCTCTCAGATACCATCCGGGTGCGAAGAGGCACTAGACAGGGCTGCCCCTTGTCACCTTTATTGTTCTCCTTAGCCATGGAACCCCTGGCTACCATCCTCAGGACCCAGGGACCTGAATGGGGGATTCCACTGGTGGAAGGCCTACACGCAGTGTCGCTGTACGCAGACGATTTACTGCTGTACGTCAGAGACATAACCGACATCCCTGCCTCCCTAACCGACGTCTTTCGAACCTTCGAAGAGATGTCAGGACTGAGAGTTAATTGGTCCAAATCGGGGGCTTATTCCTTTAACCCGGACACGCCCGAGTGCGACGTGCGCCTGGGCGGAGGCAGATTGCAATGGCATCCCACTACGTTCCGCTACCTGGGGATACGAATATATCGGAATCCAACAGATGTCCTGGAGGGGAATCTCCTGCGGGCCATTGCCTCGGTTCGGGCGCAGATCGGATTCTGGAACACCCTACCCCTCAACGTGCCGAGTCGAATAGCACTTACCAAAATGATAGTGCTGCCTAGACTGCTGTACTATTTCGCCAATATACCCACGTATGTGCCAAATAAAATATTTCGTGACTTGGAGATACTGCTGCGTAATCTCATCTGGAATACGGACCGGCCCCGCGTGGCGCTGACCAAGCTATACATGCCAACTGAGTCGGGAGGCCTAGCGGTTCCCAACATGGAGCTGTACTACCTTTCGGCGCAGATGCAGTGGGTGACGGGGTGGCTCAGCGGCAAACATCTCGAAGATACTGCCTCGGACACTGCTGCCTGGACACAAACACAAATCTGCACGCTGTTCCACCCGATAACCCGAACTCCCTGCCCCTCCCAGTTGCAACTGGCGGTGGCGCGCAGGTGCTTCCTGCGATGTCTGCGACTCACCCGGGCAACGAAACCATATGCCCCGATACTACCCCTGCTGGGCACTCCAGGACCAACTGGCGCACTGACTGTGACTTGATTGGCTAGCTGGACGCGAGCAGAGGTGGATACTCTGGGTGACCTGTATGCTGACGGGGCATTGCTCACCTTTGTGGACCTGGCCGCTAACACGGAACTCCCAGCTGGTCAGTTCCTGCTACACGCGACTCTCTTACGCACGTTTACCGATGCACAGCTTCATGCAGTATCTGCATGTTATGGGTAACGGCTCGCACGTCATCCACTGGCTGGCGCAGGCCCTACAGACACACTCGCAACCATCCATGTTGCCGCTACGGGAAAAGGGGGCGTCAGACAGGGGAAGGGACTGGACAGACAAAGAATGGGCGATGATCTTAGCCGGACCGACATATATCCCACGCAACCCCCGCTTCAAAATTATTCAATTCTACATCTTACACCGTGCTTATCTCATGCCCGACAAAATAAATAGATACTTTTCGACCACTGATGCCGCCTGCCCATGCTGCTCTCTGACCGGAGCAGACCTTTTACACATGCTATGGCACTGTCCTGACATACACACATACTGGGACGAAGTCGTAACGCTACTCACACGTAGCACTGAAGAGCAGATACCACGCACGTGGGAGGCATGTATCTTGGGGCTGTATAAGCGCACGAGACTTAACAAAGTGCGGACGCGCTTCTGGGACATGGGACTTATAACAACCAAACGCCTGCTTACTAAGCATTGGAAGGCTGCGACCCCCCCACACACTCGGCACTGGCGCACCTCCTTTACCAACTGGGCACGGGCGGAAGGCACGGTGCTCCTCCGAGAGGAAACTGCGGGACTCCGAAAATTCCCTATTGCTCAGCTCTGGGATGACCTCCTTAAGACATTCCAACACGCCTGCCAGGAGAGGGGGATCACTTGAGAAAACAGGCATCATCGCCCTTACGATGCCAACCAGTGCCGAGAGCGAACACGGCACTGTCCCCCCCCGCTCCCCCCCACCTCCTCCGGCCTTATGCCCTACGCTAACAGATTCAGACACTTACACTTCTCCGCCATACACCAGATGCCCTCACCGCGCTGCGCACGCACCACTGCCCTTGCCTCAGCCTGCCCACGCTGACTGTAGATGCTGACAGGGAAACGCCCCCCCCCTATGCAGGGGGACGATCACCACACCGACGGACTGCACCAACACCCCGCGGAGCACTAGCTCGCACTCTGACTATGCACCACAGGCAACGCCCAACAGCCCAGCCCGGGAACAGCCCCCCCCATTTCTCCCTTCACACTGCAAGACACCCTGCCGCGCCCCGCCTCGCACTTGCTGCCACACATGAGAACCCATGATGATCTCCCCCCCCCCTTTTTGACCTCGCTTGCTTTCCCGACCCCAGGTTTTCCCCCTCCATTGTATAGGCATGGGGAACAGTTTGTTCACTGGTCATGTTCCCCGACCAGGCCCCTTTCTTATTTCAAACAAGGACACTAGATGCAACATGTCACTAACAAGAAGCGATACCTTATTGACCTCATGCTACCCACAAACTGCGGAGACACGATGACACTCACACACTACGAGAGGTACGGACTTGTATTTCACCTCGCACACACTAGCCAAGAATATGCTGCGCCGTATATTGGCCACAGCCTCATCCTTTGCGACCCCCCAATAACAGCACTGGGGAAACACACAGGCACCACACTGCTGGATATCCGGGCCCTGATCGCAACGGCTGCAGACTAGCCCCGCCGAACATAACCGCTTGCTCCTATGCCTCAGTGAGCTATACCAATACACTTGTTGTCACTCCCCAGAAAGCATTATGAACACAAATTTGGTGAAACATCTATCGATACTCCCCCCCCCTATTGGCTAACCTCAGCTGCTTTCTAGGCTATCTGTGGGGACTTGGGAGATTACCATAATGGCACTAATGCTGGGTGAAAACTGCAATGCTAATCTTGACAACGAAAGACAAAATCATAAGATCTATCGCTTATACAACTAGATACCAGATGACTGCAAATGCATTTTCATAAGATTCGCCGCCGGACCTCCGGGTTGCCGGCTAAATGGCTGTGTCATCCAGTTAAAGATTTACTTGATTGTTCTTTGCTCGGCTGGCTCCTGTGAGCCGTAACATGTAAACTGTATGATGACAACCTTATGCACAATAAAGGTCTTCTAAAAACCAAAAAAAAAAAAAATCAGCAGTGCATTGCACGCGCAAGTTATAGTGAGTCCAACTAACTATAACGTGGGAATTTCAATGGTTTTATGCGAGTAAAACTTCCAGGTAACTATAACTGGTGTAAAACCTATGGTTTTTTTCAGTGAATTTAATAGTTTTAAATGCTAATTCCTAACTATAACTGGTGTGAAACCTATGGTTTTTCAGTGAATTTCAATGTTTTTTAATAGCAAATCTTTATAGGTATAAAAAATAATAAATTTTAAAACGTATTTTATATTGTATAATTATGTCAATTTTTTTATTTATTTTTTTATTTTTAACTTGGGGCGCGCCCTGGTGCGCGTACCGGGGAGCGTCCCGTTAGCGCAATTCTTGCGAACGAAAACAACATCGTGACGTATCGCGTAGACACGTGATGCTTCATATGACGCACAGCGTAAGCGCACCCGGAAGCACGCGTGCGCCTACGATCGCGGCGCGCCCTGGGGCGCGTACCGGGGAGCGTCCCGTTAGCGCAATTCTTGCGAACGAAAACAACATCGTGACATTTCGCGTAGACGCGTGATGCGTCATATGATGCACAGTGTAAGCGCACCCGGAAGCACGCGTGCGCCTACGATCGCGGCACGCCCTGGGGCGCGTACCGGGGAGCGTCCCGTTAGCGCTATTCTCGCGAACAAAAACAACATCGTGACGTATCGCGTAGACACGTGATGCTTCATATGACGCACAGCGTAAGCGCACCCGGAAGCACGCGTGCGCATACGATTGCGCAACGTCTCGACGCGCTTACGCCGCGCACCCCGGGGCACGCCCTGGAGCGCGACTACGGGCGCGCCCCCGGGAACGTAGCGTAAGCGCGTCGGGTCATGTGACCTGAAAATAACACTTTCTATTGGTGCAGAACAGTTTTGGTTTCCAAATGAGTAAAGCCCGGGTCATATGACCTGAAAATAACACTTCTCATTGGTTCAGGACACTTTGTTTTTCCAAATGATGAAAGACCCCACCTTCTTTCCTTATTCTGACTTTGTCCTTTGACTGAGGAAGACCTGTTTGGATATCTTTGTCTTATATTTTGTACTTTGAAATGGCTACTGTAGCTGCAACAGCTGGAGCATCTGCACCACCACCACCACCACCACCACCAAGAGGACCACCACAACAGTACATTGGTGGTCAAGAAGAGGAGGAGGAGGAAGAGGAAGAGGAGGAGGGGAGAAGATGGCTGCCTGAACAAAATATCCCATACAAGCCCAAGTCACACATTGTATGGGAGTTTTTTTCAATCCCAGAGGGCAAGAAAAAAAAGGTAACTTGCTTAATCTGTGGTGAAGAACTCTCAAGGGGCAACCCAAACAAAAAATATTCATTTGGTAATAATACCATGATTCGTCATATGATCCGGAAGCATCCCAACAACTACTCTCGTGCAGAGCTCAGGGAACAGGCCAGTAACCTCCCCAAGTCTTCAAGGACCACCTCCAAAAGAACACAACCCACTCAATCGGGACCAGAAACAACAGAGATGATGCCTTGTATTCAGCCACGATTTGCTGATTTTAGAATCACATGTATACAATGTGGCAAGCTCATCGCCTATGGTGAAAAGAGCATGAAGCTCGTCGTCCTTGCTGGTGACAATCACAAATGCCCCAAAAAACAGTAATTTTTTCAGTTTTTTGTTTTTTGCTCCAGTTGAGCCATTTTCAATTCCCTTTTTTTTGTTTCTCCCCATAAAAAATACCAAAAAAATATAAAACTGTTTTGAAAAGCCAAAAAAAGTACAAAATGTTCCAAAAAACATTAAAAAAATATAAAACAACAAAAAGAAGAAAAAAAACAGTTCTTTTTAGAACTACCTTTCATTTATAAAAATAAACCTATATTTTTAATAAATCTCTGTCAATTTTTTTCTCTTAGGGTACGCGTACCGGGTGCGCCCCCCAAAAAATAGAAAAAAAAATTTAATGAAGGAGTTAGCATGAGAGAAGAACAGAAACAGAGTAATGTTAGGAGACAGAGAGCTACAGGATGAACACAGAGGAATTGTTTATTACATAGTAAAAAACAGAGAAGGTGTAATAGGGTGAAAGTGAGAAAAGTAAAATGACTAAAGGAGCGAAAGAAGGGAAGAGAGAGGAAGAAGACTAAAGTAGAGATAGTGGGAGAATGTGAGTGGGTGTTGAAAGAAAAAGAAAGGACAGTAAAAAATTGAGAATGAAGGGTAGTGGCGTAACCGGGATAAATGAAGAATGGTGAATGAGGGTAAGAAAAGACCAGTTAGTGTAAGTAAAGAGGGGTGAAAGAGGGTGAAAAATTGAATTAGGATACGACATGGGGAGTGACAAAGAGAAAGGACAAAGAGAGTAAAGGAAACAGTACCTGAATGGGTTTGAGTGAAACAGCAAATAAAGATAAGTAATGCAGTGTGTGTGACTTATAGGGAGTCAGTGGGTGTAGGTCGGGGTGTGGGTGTGTAAGGTGTGTCTGTGTGTGTGTCTGTGTGGGGTGTTTTGGTGTGGGTGGAGGTGAGGGTGTGTGAAGTATGTGTGAGGAGTGTATGGGTGTGGGGTGTATATGTGTGCGATGTATGTGTGTGTATGGAATGTGTGTGTGTATGTGAAGTGTGTGTGTGGGGGGATTTTTTGTGTGTATAAGGTGTGTGTGTGGTGAGTGTGTGGGGTGTATGTTAGAGTGTGTGTATGTGTTGAGAGGAGGATGAGGTGTGTGTGTACGAGTAAGATAAATAATTAAGAAAAACAAAATGAGTGAAGAAACAAAGGAAGGGAACAGAGGGTAAGTGAAGTAAAGAATAGGGATTGAAAAAGTTGAATATGAGAGGGGAAATAGGGAAATTGGAGTAAACATGGAGAATAAGAAAAAGTGTGGGAAGCAGAATAAAGACACAGGAGTGAGGTTGGTTGAGAAAATGTAAGTAAGCTTAAAGCAAAGGGTGATGACAAAGTACATTTTTTTAGTCATACTTACCATATTATAAATGTAACTTTAATTGTTCTTTTTACTGCACTTTGTATCTGTGAAAGAGAGAAGAAAAAATAAGTTATAATTAGTAAAATGTGTATTTTAAATTAAAATATACAAATGAAGAGGTTAAAAATCATAACAGTGTATCTAGAAATAAAGTCAGAGTGAAGGACACAGAAAGGGAAATAATATAGGCTTCTCTGTTATAGATATGGATGGAGTTAGGCTTGTCTTGTATAATTATCAATATACTTGGTCTTTATGATATACACTTTTTTTATATTTCTACTTCCAGCCTGATACCATACACTGCTCAAAGATAACTTCACTGTTAAAAAATCAAAACTACCTGTCTGAACTTAAACCCAACAGTGCCCTATCTCTACTGATATATTTATTTTTTATGCAATTTACAGCAACATAATGGAAGGAGATCAAAATAAATGTAATATTTCATTCGAACTTGATCTTCAGGACAACCCAGAGGAAGAGAATAACGATTCAGATTTTTTGGATCAGTCTCATGATGAAGAGTTTCTGAAATATGTGGAAGAAATGGAATCATGTAATCCAAATGAGGACATTCCCGACGACATAATGTTGGAAGTCTTATTAAATTTTGAAAAATCAGAGCAATAAATTTATATTTAATAATTAAAAATTGTTCCAGACATTATTCTTTTTTATATGTAATCAATGAAATAGTACCAAAATGAATATAATATAATGTGAGACTTATTGTATACTGTGCAATTTTTTTTGGTGATACATAGTAATTTTGCTCATAGTTACTTCCTTTCTCCCACTTTATTATCTCCAATGTGTATTTGACATCTCTTTTTCATCTCCTGCCTCCATGTTGTTTCTGCTTTCCTGACAGACTATAGTATAGATTCCATATACCACAATAACTTCTGTAACAACATGCAAATTATCTACAGATGAGACAGTCTACATTGAATTTAAGACTCTGCATTGGTACCTACATGTTGGTACTTAAATCACCCACACAACACAACAACTCTATTCAGAGCTACCCTACCTCTAAGCACTTTCAATTATCATTTTACTGTTTCACTGAGTTTTCCCCATGTGTGGGGGGGAGGTGTGTGTGGGGAATGTATGGGGTGTGTCTGTGAGGTATGTATGTGTGTGTGTGTGTGTCTGGGGGAGGAAGAGGTGTATAGGTGTTTGTATGTGTGTGGGGTTTGTGGGTGTGGGTGGGGATGTGGGTGTGTAAGGTGTGTGTGTGGGTGTGGGTGTGTGGGGTGTTTGGGTGTAGGTGGGGGTGTGTGAGGTGTGTGTGGGGTGTGTGTGGGTGTGGGGGGTATGTGTGTAGGATGTGTGTGTATGTGTGGGATGTGTGGATGTGTCTGTGAGGTGTGTGTGTGTGGGGGGAGGTGTGTGTGTGGGATGTGTGTGGTGTGTCTGTGAGGTATCTGTGTGTGCGTGTGTGTGTGTGTTGGGGGGTGAGGTGTGTGTGTGAGTGTGGGTGTGTGGGATGTTGGTGTGGGTGTGGATGTGTAAGGTGTCGGTGTGGGGGTGTGGGGTGTTTGGGTGTGGGTGGAGGTGTGCCTGTGTGAGGTGTGTGTGGGGAGTGTGTGGCTGTGGGGTGTGGGGTTGTGTGCGTGTGGGTGTGTGTGGGACGTATTTGTAACTACCTAAAACAGCCACAGAACCCAAAAGCTCTTTTCAGAGCTACCCTATCTGTAATCACTCAAAATGATTATTTTGCACGATTATTTTCACTATTTTTCACCAAAGTACGCTCCCCGGTACGCTCCCCAGTGCGCGTACCGGGCTCTCCCCCCGCGAAAACCGAAAAAAAATGTAAAATTTTTTTTTTACCCGAGGGACCCTTTTATGGCCCCCACATCAAACCTAGGGGGTCAGGGGGGGTCTACCCTGCCCCTTTTTGGTTATTTCCCCCTTTATTTTTACCACCTCTTGTGTCTCGATCCTACCGAGACACAAGATGGCGGCCACTCCGGACTGTTTCGAATGTTTACAGACACCCAAGAGCCAATCAGCTTTCCGTGCGCAAGTCGCGTGGCACGCCCGGAGCGCTCCCCGGTGCGCGTACCGGTGCGCGGCTATAGATATATAAATTTATTTGAACCTAAATTACTCAAAATCCTCTGGAGCACATATCTTGAGACATAGCAAAGGCACATCGGGCTACCAGTCCATACAATTTTGCCAAGTTTGGTAAAAATCCATTCAGCCGTTCGAGCTAAAAGTGCCACCGACCGCCCTATGGAAATTAACATAGGGAAAACACGTTTTGGGACCCCCCTTTTATCTCGGCCCCCGCTTGACAAATCCCCCCCAAACTTTCAGGGAAGGACCGGAGTGCCGCGAGGCAAAGTTGAGGAAAATTTCAGGCAGATTCCTCAACCGGCGCCAAAGTTATTCCCAATAGAATGTTGCGATTTCCCTATGGAAATCAATCCTAACTATTACTACCTACTGGCGACCGCCAGTAGGTAATATATATATATATATATATAAATATATATATATATATATATATATATATATATATATATATATATATATATATATATATATATATATATATTACCTACTGGCGGTCGCCAGTAGGTATATATAGTTAGGATTTTTTCCCTATGGGATTTTTGAAAATTCTATGACTAATAACTTTGGCGTTTGTGGACGGAATTGGCTGAAATTTTCAGGTAAATGGAACATTTTGTTTCTGAGCAGCCCCTGAAAATTTAGGGGGGGTTCGTCAAGGGGGGGCTGAGAAAAAAGGGGGGTCCCAAAACGTGTTTTTCCAATGTTAATTTCCATAGGGCGGTTGGCCTCACTTTTAGCCCGAATGGCTGAATGGATTTGCACGAAACTTGGCAAAATTGTAGGGACTGTTAGCCCGATGTGCCTTTGCTAGGTCTCAATATATGTGCTCCAGTGGATTTTGAGAAATTAACGTTTAAAAAAAGATATATATCTGTAAGCGCGCTCTGGGCAGCGCTCCGGTTCGCGTACTTTACGCGTAACGGAACTTCGCAAAGCGAAGCTGATTGGCTCTTCGGTGTCTGTCAACATTCTAAACAGTCCGGAGCGGCCGCCATCTTGTCTCTCGGTAGGATCGAGAGACAAGAGGAGGCCAAAACAAAGGGGGAAATGACCATAAGGGGGCATAGTAGATCCTCCCTGACCCCCTAGGTTTGATGTGGAGGCTTTAAAAGGGCCCCGTAGGGCAAAAAAAAAAAAATTTTTTTTTTTGCGTGGGGAGCGCCCGGTTCGCGAACCGGGAAGCGTACTGGGGAGCGTACTATAAGGAAAAAAGAATGATAGACTTTTCAAATACTGTATGTTAATTGATTGTTGGTTTTGTTGATTATTTTTTTATTTCTTTATTTTTTAAGCAATTATTTATTATTGTGATTGTGTTTCAAAATTTAATAACATTTCTAACATTTCACTGTCTGAAATGTCGTCATTTTCCATGAACATAGTTTGTAATCTCTGAGGGTGTAAAATGTCCTCATTTTGAAGGAGGTCATCTACTGCTTGCACACATTGCAGTAGTTCTTGGTCCCAAGTTTCATCCATAAATTCTATATCATTTGGATCAATTAATTCTTGGCTGCTCTCTTGCAGGACAATATGAAATGAAACTTTCTGTTCGCCTTCCATGTTGCCTGAAATTTGGATTAAAAAAAATATATATTAGTAGAGATAGGGCACCGTTGGGATTAATTTTAGATAGGCAGTTTTTATCAGTGAATTTATCTTTGGGCAGTGTATAGTATCAGAGTGGAAGTAGGAATATAAAAAAGTGTATGTGATTTAACGTAAGTAATTTCATAATTATACAAGAGAAGCCTAACTCCATCCATAACTATAACAGAGAAGTCTATCTAAATCTATAACTACTACAGAGGGATAGTATATAACTATCAGAAAAAGTTTACCATATTAACTTTTGGTGCACAATTTACTTCAGTTTTAAAAATAACAACTTACCTTTACAAAGAAGTTGAAGTGATTAGTGAAAATCCAATTGAAATGTACAACAAGAAGTAGTAGTCAAAATGGCTGTGTTTCCTTCTCTTCCTTTATATATATTCAGGTATATAACCAATCAAATGTCAGGTAATAAAAATAGAAAATGAAAGTAACATTTTCATTGGTTGTCAATTCCAACACTTCAGATGTGTTTTGAGAAGTAATTTACCTCATGGTATTTAGAGAGGTCTACAGGCTAAATGGCTAAATGGAATTTCAATCAAATTTGTGAAAATGATAGGGATTGGTATGTAGTATGAGCTAATCTATATTTGGTGAGAGTGTCTCCAGTCGTTTTTCTGTAAATTACTTTCCCACCTTTTTTGATGGTGCGCTTCCCGGGAAGTGCCCCGGTACGCGAACTGGCGAGCGCCCCGGTACGCGAACCTTAAGCGTTACGGGAGTCCACCATTTTGTGTTTCGGTCGACTTAAGATACAAGATGGAGGGCAAAGAATGTTCAGAATGGGTAGAAGGGGGCACGGTAGACTTATCTTGACCCCCTAGGTTTTCTGAGGGTGGCTGAGGAGGCTTATATGTGCGAAAAAAAACATTTTTTTAAAAAATTTCGCGAGGTTAGCTTCCAGTTCGCGTACCGGGTAGCGCCCCGGGGAGCGTACTTTGTTGAAAATTAGTGAAAAAAGTTAGAGAAAAATAATAATTGTGAGTGATCAGATGTAGGGTAGCTCTGAGAAGAGCTTTTGGGTTTATGGTACATTTAGGTACTTATAAGTAGGTACCACAGTCTTAAATTCAGAATGAAAACTCCGTTGCCCTCATCTGAGAAGTGAACTCCATCTCCTCTGTAGATATCTTGCATGTAGTAACGCAAGTTATTGTTGTACACGGAGCCCATTCCATGGTCTCTCATGTAAGCTGAAACAGATTTGTTTACATGCTTCCTCGACTTCTCAATTTGTGGACAAAATTGGTTTGACCACCTCCATTTCTGTCTTTGGCATATATTTGAATATACCAAGGCAGTCTGAGGAAAAAGTGCCATTAATTGCTCAAAGGTGTCCTTTAAAAGCATTTCCAGACCTACCCCAGTCAAAGTGCCCAAATCATTACCTCCACAGTGCACAATTAACAGGTCAGGTTTTGGCAAATGCATAAAGGTTTTCACCAATGGTATCAATTGGTGACATTTTAATCCTCTGTGGCCAAACCACTTAATTTCGTCATTTTGTAAATTGAGGTTAGGTAAATTTCTGATCTCAGCATACCTCTGAGCCCAATAGATGTAACTATGTCCAACAATCCAGACAGAAAACATGGTGAGAGAAGGTTCTCCTGCAGTCAGATGAAGTGTGGCAATGAAATGGCAGTTGAAAAAATAAGAGTTTAAAATGAAAAAAACTGTGGAGTTTCTGTGTTAATGAAGCAGTAACAGTGATTGGTGGACTTTGATTGCTGAAAACAGAAAGTTAGGGTGCATGGATGAGTTCTTTGAAAGATGTATTTTGAGTGGTCAAGAAAAAATCATTAAATGAAAGAATGCACTGAATATGCAGGTGCACTGAGAGTTCAGAGTTCAATTGCAACATTGTTGTGTGAACTTGCAAACACCAGAGGTCTTCCAAGAGGTGGTTGCTATGCAAAAAATGCAGAGAGGGCAGAGGGGGGAAGGGTTTTGATTTGAAAAAAATTGAGGGAAGAGTTTTGATTGGGTGACATGAGAGATATGTGTGAAGAATTACAGCCTTTCTGTGCTTTTGATAGCTGCAGACTCTGGAGTGCATACCTTTTGCTCTGCTGAAGACAAATTGGTGTGTTTCTGAGACTGTTTTGAAACTCAAAGTATTTGCTAAGGTGAGAAAAGATTTCTTTAATTTAGATAGAGAATAGTGTGCTTTAAGGAGAAAATTATGAAGTTGTGTTTTTCAAATGTTGCTTTGTCTCAAGTGTTTTACAAATAGATTTTGTTTCTTTGAGAAATTGTAATTGGAGAAAATGTGAAGTATTAGTACTGACAGGGTTTTCATGTGCATAGGAGCTGTGGAGTGTTTTCAAATTATGACTTGAAAATCGTTTTTGAGGAAAAGGAATGGTTTTAAAATTTATGACAAGGACATAATGGTGTATGCTTCTTTATAAGGCAATTGAGTGTCTCTGATGTTATTTTTCCCATTTTAATGTAAGATCTTTCCCTGTGGAGCAAATTGCTTGTAAATATGCTCCCACCTGTGCATGGCAAATTTAGATTTTGAATGTTTGCGTTACATAGCCATGTTAAAAGTGACCCAAACATGCTGCAAAGGCAATCAAAAAACGCTTTCATGTGTCTTAAGGACATTTTAAGTCATTTCCCCATGTGGAGTGTTTTCAAATTATGATTTGAAAATCGTTTTTGGGGAAAAGGAATGGTTTTAAAATTTATGACAAGGACATAATGGTGTATGCTTCTTTATAAGGCAATTGAGTGTCTCTGATGTTATTTTTCCCATTTTAATGTAAGACCTTTCCCTGTGGAGCAAATTGCTTGTAAATATGCTCCCACCTGTGCATGGCAAATTTAGATTTTGAATGTTTGCGTTACATAGCCATGTTAAAAGTGGCCCAAACATGCTGCAAAGGCAATCAAAAAATGCTTTCATGTGTCTTAAGGACATTTTAAGTAATTTCCCCATGTGGAGTGTTTTCAAATTATGATTTGAAAATCGTTTTTGGGGAAAAGGAATGGTTTTAAAATTTATGACAAGGACATAATGGTGTATGCTTCTTTATAAGGCAATTGAGTGTCTCTGATGTTATTTTTCCCATTTTAATGTAAGACCTTTCCCTGTGGAGCAAATTGCTTGTAAATATGCTCCCACCTGTACATGGCAAATTTAGATTTTGAATGTTTGCGTTACATAGCCATGTTAAAAGTGACCCAAACATGCTGCAAAGGCAATCAAAAAACGCTTTCATGTGTCTTAAGGACATTTTAAGTCATTTCCCCATGTGGAGTGTTTTCAAATTATGATTTGAAAATCGTTTTTGGGGAAAAGGAATGGTTTTAAAATTTATGACAAGGACATAATGGTGTATGCTTCTTTATAAGGCATTTCAGTGTCTCTGATGTTATTTTTCCCATATTAAATTAAAAGACCTTTCCCCGTGGAGCAAATTCCTTGTAAATATGCTCCCACCTGTGCATGGTAAATTTAGATTTTGACTGTTTGAGTTACATAGCCATGTTAAAAGTGACCCAAAAAAGTTGCAAAGGCTTTAAAAAAACACTTTCATGTGTCTTAAGGACATTTTAAGTCATTTCCCTGTGGGCAGTGTTTTCAAATTATGACTTGAAAATCGTTTTTGAGGTAAAGGAATGTTTTTAAAATTTATGTGCGCCATATGCCCCCAAATTTCTTTTTCAGGGGTGCAGCAGGGTGTTCTTGAGACACCCCTGCACTTTTGGAAAAATTCCTAATTTGCGATGAGCTAATTGCTAATCGCAAATTGCACCTTCATTCCTATGGGCCTCCTGGCCCATGGAAATGAATGGGTAATTTGCAATTAGCAATTTGCTCATCGCAAATTAGGAATGGTAAAGAATCGCTATTTATTCCTTAAAATTCGCTATTTAGGAAATGCAAAATAGTTTGATGATACATATGGCGGTTCATCTCTAACAAGATAAGAAGCTTAGGGATACATTTATGATGACTGGCGCAATGAAGTGGACATCACTTACTTAATTGGTAGGCCTTTACATGTATTATCTCCTCTGTATTCTTCATCAAGCGTAACTTTGATCTGCAATCCTGAGTAGGCCTCACCTTAAACAAACCTCTGGATAGGCCACACCTTATCATCATCCTGAATTAATCATTTAAAATGCTAGGGACAGATTTATGATAGGTGTATGCCTCTTTTGCGCCACTGTGCGTCACTTTTGTGATGCAGCGGCGGTGCAAAAGATTTGCTATGAGGCGACAAAATTACAAATTGATGCATTTAGGCAGATGTGTCATGGTGTAAAAAACACCGTGCCACATGAAACCGATGCAGCAGTGATGCAAAAGATGCACCATGTTGCAAGACAGGCATCACTTGGGGCCATATGTATCAAGCTAATTAGCATTCGCAAAGGCCGAAATTCTGTGAATTTCGGCCTTTGCGAATGCTAATTAGACAAATGGTATGTATCAAACAAGTTTGATGCAAAATAAGGAATAGCAAAATTTGCTATTCCTTATTTTGCGATTGCACTGAAGGATTTGCAAATTTTGCGATTTCTTAAATGCAATGTATCAAACAAAAAATATGCAAAAAATGCCATTAAGGATTTGCAAATTACCACCAACTTCTAGTTGGTGGTAATTTGCGAATTCTTTTCAAAAAGCTTTTTTTCCAAAAAACAAAAGGTGCCATATGACGCCCATACATACCATTAGGGAATGTATGTGCGCCATATGCCCCCAAATTTATTTTTCAGGAGTGCAGCAGGGTGTTCTTGAGACACCCCTGCACTCTTGGAAAAATTCCTAATTTGCGATGAGCTAATTGCTAATCGCAAATTGCACCTTCATTCCTATGGGCCTCCTGGCCCATGGAAATGAATGGGTAATTTGCAATTAGCAATTTGCTCATCGCAAATTAGGAATGGTAAAGAATCGCTATTTATTCCTTAAAATTCGCTATTTAGGAAATGCAAAATAGTTTGAGGATACATATGGCGGTTCATCTCTAACAAGATAAGAAGCTTAGGGATACATTTATGATGACTGGCACAATGAAGTGGACATCACTTACTTCATTGGTAGGCCTTTACATGTATTATCTCCTCTGTATTCTTCATCAAGCGTAACTTTGATCTGCAATCCTGAGTAGGCCTCACCTTAAACAAACCTCTGGATAGGCCACACCTTATCGTCATCCTGAATTAATCATTTAAAATGCTAGGGACAGATTTATGATAGGTGTATGCCTCTTTTGCGCCACTGTGCGTCACTTTTGTGATGCAGTGGCGGTGCAAAAGATTTGCTATGAGGCGACAAAATTACAAATTGATGCATTTAGGCAGATGTGTCATGGTGTAAAAAAAACCATGCCACATGAAACCGATGCAGCAGTGATGCAAAAGATGCACCATGTTGCAAGACAGGCCTCACTTGGGGCCATATGTATCAAGCTAATTAGCATTCGCAAAGGCCGAAATTCTGCTAATTTCGGCCTTTGCGAATGCTAATTAGACAAATGGTATGTATCAAACAAGTTTGATGCAAAATAAGGAATAGCAAAATTTGCTATTCCTTATTTTGCGATTGCACTGAAGGATTTGCAAATTTTGCGATTTTTTAAATGAAATGTATCAAACAAAAAATATGCAAAAAATGCCATTAAGGATTTGCAAATTACCACCAACTTCTAGTTGGTGGTAATTTGCAAATTCTTTTCAAAAAGCTTTTTTTCCAAAAAACAAAAGGTGCCATATGACGCCCATACATGCCCTTAGGGCATCTATGTGCGCCATATGCCCCCAAATTTCTTTGTGTGGGGTGCAGCAGGGTGTTCTTGAGACACCCCTGCACCCTTGGAAAAATTCCTAATTTGCGATGAGCTAATTGCTAATCGCAAATTGCACCTTCATTCCTATGGGCCTCCTGGCCCATGGAAATGAATGGGTAATTTGCAATTAGCAATTTGCTCATCGCAAATTAGGAATGGTAAAGAATCGCTATTTATTCCTTAAAATCCGCTATTTAGGAAATGCAAAATAGTTTGATGATACATATGGCAGTTCATCTCTAACAAGATAAGAAGCTTAGGGATAGATTTATGATGACTGGCGCATCACCAGGGATGTGCCAGTCATCCTGCGCAGCTGTTCCGCCACTCATGGTGTGCTGCATTTACAATGCGGCGCACCATGGGGCAAAAACGGCACAGTTGTGTGACGCATCTGTGCCGTAAAAGTGGCGCATTGCTGGAGTTGTATTGCAAGTGCGATGCAGCTCCAGCAAGGCTCAGGGGTGCTCCATCTCCACAATGCTGCGTCAAGACCTATGCCTGCTTCAAGCAGGCGCAGGGTTTTGACGCAGCTTTGTCCTATCTGATTGTAAATGCGGCACACCATGGGTGGCAGAGCAGCGGTGCACGTTAACTGGTGCATCCCTGGGGATGTGCCAGTTAACATAAATCTGCCCCTTTACATTTAAGTATGTGCAGGGGATACAGAGTCGGTGAGGCTTATCCAAGATTAAGAAGAAATGAGTCCTGTTCACTGAAAAATTGGACATAGGCTTCACCTCCTCAGCATCGCTAGACATGGCTAAATAATAGGTGCAAAATGTTACTCTTGTTAAACAATTTTACTATTATAATCTCTGAGATTTGTCTCTTACTCTGCAACATCTCATTGTTGTTATCTTTCTTTAAAGAAAAAGACAACATCAACATGAGCGACAATCAGCAATCAGTTGATTTCGACCTCATCATTGAACTCGTAATTGAAACATCAGTGGATGTTGATCCCTTGGATGATTTAAATCCTGAGGATGAAGAAGAACGTGATGAGGATGCAGATTTGTCAGAATTGTATGACATAGGATGGGAAGCTGACGTGCTTGAGCCTATGGAACTATAAACATTTATTTTAAAAATGTATAATAAATAAAAAGTAAAAATGTAAACCGTTTAATTTAAAAATAAAGACACCTTCAAAAACAGGTTATGTGTAGTGTCTTCAATAAAATATTAAAATATGCTCATAAAATTAGATCAGATTCACATATAAAACAGCACAGGTAAAATGAATATAAATTCCATTTCTTTTCTGCTATTTCTGTATTCTAAATTTGCCAAGCACTAAAAAATCTTCTATGTAAAAATGTCAAGTAGTGTTTTAAGTTTTTGATTACTGTTATTGATTTACTGTTGGGTAATAGTGGTTAATAACATTTTTTAATATATTTTACCACAGATTCAACTGCAGATCATTTCAAGATTTCAGCATGCCAACCAAAGAAAGACTGAGAAAGGCTGCAAAACGTCAAAGACAGCAGGTCAATGAAAAAAAGCAGCAGTCCTCTAATAAAAAGATTTGTCAAGTCACCAAGAAAGCACCGGGTAAGAGTACAAAAACATTCATAAGAAATATCTGTAGTAAAAAAAATATTACTACAGAAAATGTTTCAGTCCAGAAAAAGAGAAGCAATTCAAACGGAAAGGAAAGGCCAATGAAAAATGTTACTGCTAGAGCAAGAGATAACTCTGTGCATGTTAGTAGAAGGAAACAACAGTTTAGGGACATTCGTAAACGAATGTTCCGCAACAGGATAATTGGCAATTTGTTAAAAAATATTAGGAAAGGTCAACAGAAAGTGGTTTTTTATAAGAGAAAAAAAATAGTTGAGAAAGTTATTGATCAGGCATTTGAAATTAAACGTAAGTTATTTATTTTGATAATCAATAGAATTAGGAAGCTAAACAAGGCAATTTATGATTTCAAAAGAAATAGTAGATGGAAGAGAATAGTTAATCGTAGTAATTTTTGTGAAGTTTTTTCTGGAGAATGGATGCATAGTTCAAGCTGTGAGGCATTTTTTAATGAGGAGAGTTATTTCCAGGATAATGATTTGGTGCATGCAGTTGACACCAGTGGTCGAGCTTATGAAGTGAAAGATGGTTGTCCAGTTGAAAAAGAAAAACTTGTGACAACAGAGGCAGAAGAGGTGTTAGGTAATGAGGTTTTAGGAAGACGTCCTAAGGGTCCTGTGTATACCTGGAAGTGTAGTAGTATTTGCAGTGTGCGACAGGATTCCATCAATTTGCTTTGTGATTTTGTACGGTCATTTAATAAGAAAAGTTTGAAGCAGAAAATGAAGTTGTTGCAAGAATTAGATCCTTGCAGAGTGAGAGAAGTGACAGGTTTGCATGGTCATTCACTGGCTTGTCTTTCCAGGAGAGTATGCCAGAGTGTTTTTCATCATTTCAGGATGCTAGCAGTGCATCATAATAAAGTGAGGAAATTAGTTAGAATGTTGTATTATGCTAAGAGTCCAGCAATTATGCTTAAACAATTATGCGCTGCTCTTTTGCATGGTTCTGAAATAGATGTGAAGAATATATGTGAAGAAATTGAGTTTTGTTACTTTGGAAGTAAAGAGGAGAATGTTGAAATTGACCAAGAAGAAGCGGGTAATGTGGAAGATAGTGTACAGGTTTCCAGTACAGATAATTTCCAGAGGGAAATTGCGACGTTTCAGGTGAAATCAAGTGAGAGGCCAAATTTCACTTGTGTGTGTTGTCGACGCACTTATTATAAGAATCAGACTAAGTTAGTGGATTTATATGCAAAAAGTGAAAGGGAAAATAATAGTGAATGGAAGGATTTCACAACATACTTGATAGTAGAAAATTGTTTTGATTTGGGATTGGATCAACGTGTGTGTACTTATTGTTGTAACAAATTAAATCAAAACCAGATGCCTGCTAGAGCAGTTCATAATAATCTGGAATTGGTTGAGATTCCTTCTGAATTGAAGGATTTAAATACTTATGAATCTATTTTGATTCAAAGTATCCATCCCTTTCAGGCTATTGTAAGAATGGAGCCAAAGACAGGGAAATTGCCTCCATCAGATTTACAGAGAGGATTAAAGGGAAGAGTTGTTTATTTGCCTCTAGATTTGAAGAAAAACATTAACACAATTGCAGTAGAAAAAGTGGAAGAGGAACCTCTGGTTATCTTAGTTAATGGGGTTCCGACAAAGAATAAGAAAATATGGCAAGATTTAGTGGATGTTAGGAAAGTTAAAAAGGCAACATTGTATTTGAAAAAAAATAATAAATACTATAAGAATGTATATGTTGCAGAAGAGGAAGTAAGTGAGGAAGAGGATAGCGATTTGTGTGCTGGTCAAATTGAGAAAGTAGAACCCTCTACTAGTGAAGAAATATATGAACATTATAGTGTTCATCCTTTGCATTCCAAGGAAGTCATGGGGAATGCTATTGAGTTGTTTCAAATGAAACAAGCCAAAGGGAGTCCCATTAGTGTTTGGGAGGAAAGTTTGGAAGCTCGGTGTTTCCCACAGCTTTTTCCAACAGGTCAGGGAGGAAGATATGATGAGCGACCTCATCAAATTCCTGCTTCTGAATACCGGACTTTGCGATTGTATGCAGGAGATGCTAGGTTTCGACAATGCATTCCCTATTTGTTTCATCTCCTGTTTGAAAGCGATCTGTCTGGACTGTCATATGCAGTGAACCACATCTTGAAAAGTGGTATACACATGCAAAACATCTCGGCAAGTGACTTTATGGATAAAGTCAATGTCCAAGACAGTATTTTGGATTCTCACCTGAATAACCTCATGGCGTGTCAGCGTGGTACTAATGAGTACTGGTACCGTCGTCATGGTGATTTAAAATGTATGCTGAGGAACTTAGGAACTCCCACATGGTTCCTCACTCTGAGCTGTGCCGAGTATGGCTGGGAAGACTTACTTGAATTTCTACGAGAGGCAAATGGAAACATCGAAAACATCGAATTCAAGACACCCGGAGAACTGTGCTCTTTGGATCCAGTCAATGTATGTAGGTACTTCAATCATAGATTTGAAGCTATGATGTCTTTCATCATGAATAAGAAGAATCCACCTCTTGGAGAGGTGTTGGATTTCTTCTGGAGAAAGGAGTACCAAGCAAGAGGTTCTCCTCATATACATATGTTGCTGTGGATCAAGGATGCACCTAAATTTGGAACGGATCTAGAAGACTCAGTGATGAGTTTCATACAACAGTATTCTACGTGTGCTGTTCCAAACGCAAAGGAGAAGAGAAGCCTAAGAGAAAAAGTTCTACGTTTCCAAAGCCATCGATGTGGAAAGTACTGTCGTCGTAAATTCCGAAACAAAGACAAGTTCTACACCAAATGTCGTTTCGGCTTTCCACGACCGGTGATTTCTAAAGGAAGAGTAAACAGTTTGATGTCTTCGCTGTGACATAATGTGATGAAGAAATCACCTAAAAACACATACAATTTGAAGAGGAACGAAGAGTCTAAGTACATCAACGACTACAACCCGGTGATTTTGTCCATGTGGAATGCTAACATGGATATACAGTTTGTGGCTGATAACTGTATGGCTGTGGCTCGGTATGTGACATCTTACATCACCAAAAAAGAGAAGACAGAATTGAAGGATAAGTGGGAGGACATTTCCCATGAAAAGAGCCTCAGCAAGAAGTTGTACAGTTTCAGTCTGAAGATGTTGTCGCATCGAGAAATCGGAGCTTACGAATGTTCTGACCGGTTGTCTTCAGCAAGTCTCTATGCCAAGTCCAGGAGTATCGTTTGGGCGAGTCTTGGTCTTGCTGCAACGCGTAATCGAGTTCTCAAACCTGTGCGGGAAATTGAGTATTTGGCGGAAAAGGAGCCAAACAGTACCGACATTTTGAAGACCAACATGTTGGATACATATTATCCAAATCGAAGCAGTCACCTCGAGAATGTTTGTCTGTATGAGGTTCTTCAAAATTACATATTCAAGAGGAACATCAAAGAAGATACTGAGAAAGGAGTGTATGCTGTAATAGGAAGTGAGGGATGTCTGGTCAAGCAAAGAAAATGCCACTTGGTAAACCATCGAAAATTGAGTGGCGAATCTCCTGAAAAAAAGGAGTTTTTCTATTTAGCACTTTTGCAACTTTTCAAGCCTTGGCGTGCAGAAGAGGAACTGCTTGGAGATTTCCTCTGTTACGAAGACTCTTTCAATGCTGCCAAGGAGACCATAGAATGTCCTGCTTTTCCCAAATATGTAGAAATGTTGAATGCGGAAATTGAGCAGGAAGCAACGATTGCAGCCGAGATTGCCAGAGACAGTTCTCAGGACAGTCAGAGTTCTGCTTCATTGAGTCAGGATCCACTAGGAGGACCTGTTATCGAAAATGAAGCTGCCACTGCTATGAATGAAGTGGAAAGAGCCATGGCACATGCTCAGGAGGATTTCATGTTATTTGCAGGAAAGGACAGAGTCATCGCTGTCTTGTGTTGTCACTGCTCCAACTGGACTGGCAGCACATAACATTAAAGGGATTACTTTACATCGTTTACTGATGCTGCCAGTGGAGCATGACAACAAATTACAATATCACAAGCTATCTGGAGATGCTTGTTGTGAAGTTTCAAGAATCTTGAGGAAAATGAAACTTCTTATCATTGACGAAGTAAGCATGGTTTCCAATGTCATGCTTGCCTTTGTGCATTTGAGAATGCAAGAAGTTCTCAAAACAGAGTATGATGTGTTATTTGGTGGCAAACACATCATTGTTTTCAGAGATCTTCTGCAGCTGACACCAGTGAAAGGGCAACCTGTGTTCAAAATGCTCACGCATGAAGATACCAGGAAGTGCCTAGGGAGCATTGGCAACGTCAATATATGGTTAAACTTCAATTATGCTGAACTGCATGAAAATATGCGTCAGGCGAAGGATGAAGTTTACAAGACTATTCTACAAGATGTTAGAATTGGAAAAGTGACCGAGCATGGGAAAGAAGCTTTACATGCACGATTACTGTCAAATTTATATCCAGAACAAGGTGTTGTGCCTGAGAATATTTTTCAGAAAATTACTGAGAAGAAATCTGGAATATGTTTGATGCCAACTCTTGCAGAATGTGCCAAATTCAACAACAAAATGTTGCATTTAGAAAAGCAAGAGATTTTGAAACTGGAAGCTATTGACAGAGTAGAGCATATGGGATCAACAATTATTTTGTCTGAGAATTTGAAAACAAAATTGGATTCATTAGAGAAGACTATATCTAAAACTGCAGGTTTTGAAAAGACTCTGAATGTGTGCTTGAACTGCCGTATAATTTTAAGAAGGAATTTACATGTTGAAAGAGGTCTGGTAAATGGATCAATGGGTAATGTTGTTGATCTTGTAAAATACAGAAATAGAGATGGAATTGAATTTTTAAAAATTTAATTTGATGGCATTGAGGAAGTACAGCTAATTGGTCGTTGTTCTGCTAGATTTTTGCTTGTAAAAGACTTATATGTTCGCCGTAAGCAGTTTCCTGTTTGCTTGGCATATGCGGTGACAATCCATAAATCGCAATGTTTAAGTGTAGACAGTGCATTGGTGAATATTGGCAGTTCTGTGTTCAAGGAGGGTATGGCATATGTGGCATTGTCACGAGTTAGAACTTTATCGGGATTGTACTTGATTGAGTGTGATGTCACAAACATTTGTGCGGATCTAGATTGTGTTAAGGAATACAATAGGTTAAGAAGAGAGTATGCGCCACATTTGCCTCAATATCCTTTGTTTGAGAAACGTGTGGTAGGCCGGAAACGAAGAAATGTGACCAATACTGGGGAGGTTGTAGCAAAAAGACGAAAAGTCGATGAACCTGAAATTATAAGCAGAAACAAAAAGGATTCTGTTGAAGATGTTGTTGGTTTTCAATTTGAAAACAGTTCTGGTGTCAACTGCTATGCTAATGTAGTGGTTAATGTTTTGTTTTCTCTAGAAAATGTAAAAGAAGAGATTGTGGTCAATTCTGATCAAAGATTTTGCAGTTTGTTAAATTCTGTGTTAGAGAAATGTAGCACTGATAGAACAAAAATAGAAAGTGTGTCTGAAATTCGAAATCTGTTAGACAGATGTTCAGGCCAAACACAATTCTCTCAAAATATTCAGCAAGATTGTCAGGAGTTTTTAATGTATATGCTTGATGTATTGCATGCTGAAGGTGTAGATGTAGATCACCTGTTTGGGCTTTCTTATCAATGGCAGCATGACTGCGAGAACTGTAGGGTATCAAGTACTACTAGTGTAGACTCAGAAAGATTTATATATTTAACTTTGCCAGACAGTAAATCGGTCTCTTTTAATAAACTAGTAAAAGCAGCTGATCACAACATGGAGTGTAGCCAATGTAAATCTGAAATGATGTCCACATTATTTATACGAACATATGGCCCGTATGTTATTTTAATGTTCCAACGATGTAGGCCTGATGGAACAAAATTGACAACTTTAATTACAAATTTTGTGGCTTCACAGTTGTCAATATCAGGAAGGACTTTTGTAACTGCAGCAATTATATATCATGACGGTCCTTTAATAACATCAGGACATTACACAGCGTATTTAAAGTCTAGAAATGGCTGGTCATTCTGCAATGATTCTGTTTTAATTTTCAAAAAAAATTGCCGTATGACCTTAAAAACTCTTACCTGGTGTTTTTAAAACCAAAATTTTAGGGAAAGAATCTCGGGATGTGCTCTGAGGAATTTCAAGAAGTTCTAATGGCTCCTACACGATTTGGCCTTGAGGATAAGTGTAGTACAGAGACATAACTTCTTACCATAACACTGGACGTCATGGAGAAATAAGTGCACTTTGAATGAGTTCAGAAAAACTGTTTCTTTTTATAAGCTAATTGAAGCAGCCAATCAAAACATGGAGTAGAGGGAATGTAAGTCTGCAATGCTGTCTACTGTTTTACATTGCTTTGTGATTAAAAGTGATGTAGAGAATTAAATAATTGTAGTAGTCATAGAGGTAGTGTAAGTCTGCTTCATAGTAAGCAGTATCAGTGTCATAGGAAATGTAGAACATGACTGAGCAAGAAGGGGAAGATATTAGTAATCCAGGATTGTGAAAATGATCTTCAACATTTTAATTCTGAAAGTTGCGGAAATACAACATGACGGGATTGGCTTACAAGAATTCCAAGAGTTATAAATGGCTCTGACACGATTTGGCCTTGTGGAAACGTGTGGTAGAGAGCGAGAAGTCATTTATTGTATGTAACATATTTTTCAAAACGATGGAGGTTTTCTTTCAGAAAGTGGCGGGCTGAAAGTAATAACAGCACAACAGAGTGTAAGCTGTTCATAGGACATCCTTCGACGTCATGGAAAGTAAGTTAACTTTAAGGAGTTCTGAATTCTGATTTGTTATGTTGTATGGGTTTTTTAAACACAATCATTTTGATTGGGTTTTTTTTTCCCCGCTGTTATATGATGAATACCTTCAAGTCACTGTTTTTAGTGAAATTTGATACATTCTGAGAACAGCAAAAATAAACCATTTAACATGTATAATTAATTCTGTACTGTTTGCATTTATGATGTACATGTAGAACTGTGTAGGAGGCATGGAGAAGGTGAGGCTTCTGTAAGTGTCAAAGTTGTTGCATACAGTGCTCATATTCTACGTAGTCTTTCATATGATAGACTACATTTCCACAATGAGATACCTAAGCAAAGGAAACACAGGTGATATGATTGTGGAATGAGCAAAAAAAATTGCACGTTTTTCAATTATATTACCTGTGTTTCCTAACATTACACATCACATTGTGTAGATGAGGTTTAGGCCTGTTCCTGGAGACAGAGGAGGTATGACATTTGTTCAAGAGTGCAGTGGACATGACACACTTAATTGGTAGGCCTGCACATGTATTTTCTCCTCTGTATTCTTCAACAAACCTAAATTTCATCTGCAACTCTGAGTAGGACTTACCTGAAACAAATCTGTGAATAGGTTACAGCTTATCGGCATCTTGAAACAATGATTTAAAATGTTAGGGTCAGATTTATGATGGCTGTGCGCCTCTTTTGCTCCGCTGTGGGTCACTTTTGTGTAAAAGATGCACCATGTTGCAAGATAGGTTTCAGTTCATCTCCAGCAAGATACCATCAGTTTAAAATGTATATAATTAGCACTGTGTAGGGGGCATGCAGAAGCTGAAGCTTTTCTAAGTGTCAAAATTGTTGTATACACTGCTCAACTTCTGTGTACTGTTTGATATGCTAGACTCCATCTGCACTATGAGATACCTAAGCAAAGGCAACACAGGTGATGTGATTGTGAAATGAGGAAAATAAACTCCACATTTTTCAATTACATCACCTGTGTTTCCTAATTTTACGAATGACATTGTGCAGATGAAGTTTAGGTCTGTCCACGGACACAGAAGAGGTCTGGCCTTTGTTCAAGAGTGAAGTGGACATGACTTACTTCATTAGTAGGCCTTCACATGTATTATCTCCTCTGTATTTTTCAACAAATGTAAATTTGATCTGCAACCCTGAGAAGGACTCACCTTAAACAAACCTCTGGATAGGCCACACCTTATTGTCATCCTGAATCAATCATTTAACATGTTAGGGACAGATTTATGATAGGTGTATGCCTCTTTTGCGCCACTGTGCGTCACTTTTGTGACGCATTGGCGGTTGAAAAGATTTGCTATGAGGCAACAAAATTATAAAATGATGCATCTAGGCAGATGTGTCATGCTCTAAAAAAACAATGCCACATGAAACCGATGCATCAGTCATGCAAAAGATGCACCATGTTGCAAGATAGGACTCACTTCATCTGCATCAAGATACTGTTAGTTTAAAATGTATATTTTTAGGACTGTGTAGAGGCATGGAGAAGCAGAGGCTTCTGTAAGTGTCAAAGTTGTTCAAAAACTGTTTGTCCTTCTATTTTTTCCCTTGTCTTTTCTAATTTATTAAAAACATGTTTTAATATTTTTCAAATGTTTGTTCTCTCTTTCACAGATTGAAAGTATAAAAATGACTAACTTAACGACAATTATATCGCGCACCCGCAATCCACTGCTGATGATGTCACATATTACATCATTCATGACATGGTCAGTGACATCACTGATGACATCTCAAATGACATCACTGATGACATCACTGATGACATCTCAAATGACATCACTGATGACATCACTGATGACATCTCAAATGACATCACTGATGACATCACTGATGACATCTCATTTGACATTACTGATCACATCACTGATGACATCATTCATGTGATAATACGATGAACCTCTTCAGACTCTAATATAACCTTAGATACACTCAGTGTAAACAGACACTCACAGACTGTCACTCATCCATGGAGTTACTTACACACCTAGTCAGTCATACAAAGAATCAATTACACCTCCATTTCCTCAACTATACAGTTATACACACCTTACTTATTCAAACATATACTAACACATATTTACTCTCTTTTACAATCCCTGATACAAGTTCACAATCATCCATACAGTCACTCACACATTCACTGGCTCTTATGCACAGTTATTTATATATGTCAACTCTCACATGTACTGTATTTTACATATGTACTTACTTTAACATGTAGCACTGAGATATCCATTCACTCACCAATACACTCATGCACACAGTCAACCGCACATACAGCTGTTTCCACATGCACTTTTGAACCCATACATCTAGTCAATCAACTGCTCACACATCTATGCAAAGAGTCATACACCTCCCAGCCACCCACACACACACTCAGTCTCCCATACAAATGCTTGGGCAACCAATCAATAACCCATACAGTTAATCATATAGCTACTGATCAACACATGCAGCAGTTTACAGAACAACAGACATAATGATGCACAAATTAAGACAGTTTAGTCACTAACCCATGCACTCAGTGAGACACATTTAATCAGTCACTCATAGTCAGTCATGCCCCTACTAAATCCTTCATCAAGACACTTATACATCCACTCATTCTTCAATATGTAAGACATATTTTAACTTTACAGAATTATACAGTCACTGAATGTAGTCATCAGTGATGTCATCAGTGATGTCATCAGTGATGTCATTTGAGATGTCATCAGTGATGTCATCAGTGATGTCATTTGAGATGTCATCAGTGATGTCATCAGTGATGTCACTGACCATGTCATGAATGATGTAATATGTGACATCATCAGCAGTGGATTGCGGGTGCGCGATATATAGTTAGTACAACTAACTATATATGGAATTTCAATGGTTTTGTGTGAGTAAAATAAGGTTTTTTAAATGCTAATTCCTAACTATATATGGTCTATAACCTATGGTTTTTTCAGTGAATTTTCAAGGTTTTGTAAATGCTAATTCCTAACTATATATGGTCTATAACCTATGGTTTTTTCAGTGAATTTCATTGGTTTTTTAAAAGCTAATATCTGTAGCTGTAAAATGTATTCTTCTTTAAATCCAAAAATATATTTTATATGTTTATTAATAATTTTTTTTTTAATACTTTTTTTTTGTTCGCTCCCGGTTCGCGAACCGGGAAGCTTCCCGTTAGCTCATCTTGATGCCGCGACCCAGTCCGCGAACCGGTAAACGTTCCGTTAGCGCAACTGCCGCTTTAGAAATCAACATCGTGACGCGTCACGGAAGCGCGACGTATCACGTTGTCGCGTAATGCGTCTTATGACGCGCTGCGTTAGCGCACCCGGAAGTGCTCCGGTACGCGAACTGAGACGCGAAGCGTAGCTCCCCGGAAGCGATCCGCGGCGCGGCGCGAAAGCACGACGTATCGCGTTGCCGCGTAATGCCTCTTATGACGCGCCGCGTTAGCGCACCCGGAAGCGCTCCGGAGCGCGAACCGAGGCGCGAAGCGCAGCGACCCGGAAGCGATCCGGGGCGCGTTCCGCAGCGCGTAACTTAAGCGTAAGAGGTCATGTGACTTGTTGATAAAACTTTTCATTGGTTCATTTCACTTTTGGTTTCATAATGATGTAAGACTAGGTCAGGTGACCTAAAAATAACACTTTTCATTGGTTTAGAACTATTGTTTATCCCAAATGATGAAAACCCCTCCTTCTTTCCTCACTCTGACTTTCATCTTTGTGAGAGGAAGACCATTTTTGATAGTTGAGCAATGGCTTCAATAGTTGCTTCAGCTGGTGCACCCCCACCACCACCTCCACCTCCTCATGGGAAGAGAGGACCACCTCCCCAGTTTATCAGCCATACAGAGGAGAAAGAGGATGAACTAGAGGAAGAGGAGACCGAAGGACCACAGTTCTTACAGGAGGTGCCCCGGGTTTCCCGTTGGAAAGCCAGCTTTATTTGGCAGTTTTTTTCACTCCCTCGAGGGCAAAAAAAAGTAAATGCTAGGTATGTCACCTGCCTGATTTGTAAACACCGGTTATCTAGAGGCACTGATAAAAAATATAGCTACGGAAACTATACAATGCATCGTCACATGACCAGGTGGCATCCATTGAACTACAGCCAGGCGGAGATACGTGACATGCAAGATAACCCAACAACAACTCCTATGGCCAGGTCAACATCACTAATATCGTTGACAGGAGCAGAGGCACGGGAAACCGTGCCAAACATTCAGGAGAATTTTGTACATATGAAATTTACTTGTATGTACTGCGGTGCATTGCTGTCTTGTGGTAACATGAGCATTAATTTAATTAACCTAGCTTATAACAATCACAATTGCCCTAAACGCCCCAGACAGTAATTTTTTTTTTGTGCTCCTGTTGAGCCCTTTTCAATGCCTGTTTTTTGTTGTTTCCCCTCCATCAAAAACCAAAAAAAATATAAAACCGTTCAGAAAATACAAAAAAAGTAAAAAAAATGTTCAGAAAAATAATAAAAAAAATATAAAACAACAAAAACAATTTAAAAAAAAGTTCTTTTCAGAACTACCTCCCCGTTATAAAAAAATTGGTAGAATATTTGGAACTCTGCCAACCTCTATTTCTCTTGGTTCGCTTCCCGGTTCGCTCGCCGGTACGCGAACCGGGAGCGAACCAAAAACATTTTTTTTTTAAAAAGAACAGTAAGTATAAGGGAAGGAAACAGACAGTTATGTTAAAAGAAAGACAGCTATAGGGGAGTAAACTAGAGATACTGTTACCCGCAATCCACTGCTGTTGATGTCACATATTACATCATTCATGACATGGTCAGTGACATCATCGGCAGAGGATTGCGGGTAACAGTATCCCTAGTTTACTCCCTATAGCTGTCTTTCTTTTAACATAACTGTCTGTTTCCTTCCCTTATACTTACTGTTCTTTTAAAAAAAAAAAAAATTTGATCAGTCAGAAACAGTGACAGTAATAGAGACAGAGTGAGTGACCAAGAGTGGAGAAGTATGAGAAGAGAGGGACTAAGAAAAATAGTGGAAGGAGTAGAGTAATTAAGTAATAGAGAAAGGAATGAGGGAAGTAGCAAAGGCAGGAAAGTGATGCTTAAAGAAATGAAGCAATGGAACTAATAGAAGTTAAATGTGATAGAAATATAACGAAAAGAGTACAAAACATTTACCTTATAATTGTCGTTACGTTAGTCATTTGTTATTTTTATACTTTCAATCTGTGAAAGAGAGAACAAACATTTGAAAAATATTAAAACATGTTTTTAATAAATTAGAAAAGACAAGGGAAAAAAAAGAAGGACAAACAGTTTTTGAACAACTTTGACACTTACAGAAGCCTCTGCTTCTCCATGCCTCTACACAGTCCTAAAAATATACATTTTAAACTAACAGTATCTTGATGCAGATGAAGTGAGTCCTATCTTGCAACATGGTGCATCTTTTGCATGGCTGCTGCATCGGTTTCATGTGGCATTGTTTTTTTAGAGCATGACACATCTGCCTAGATGCATCATTTTATAATTTTGTTGCCTCTTAGCAAATCTTTTCAACCGCCACTGCGTCACAAAAGTGACGCACAGTGGCGCAAAAGAGGCATACACCTATCATAAATCTGTCCCTAACATGTTAAATGATTGATTCAGGATGACAATAAGGTGTGGCCTATCCAGAGGTTTGTTTAAGGTGAGTCCTTCTCAGGGTTGCAGATCAAATTTACATTTGTTGAAAAATACAGAGGAGATAATACATGTGAAGGCCTACTAATGAAGTAAGTCATGTCCACTTCACTCTTGAACAAAGGCCAGACCTCTTCTGTGTCCGTGGACAGACCTAAACTTCATCTGCACAATGTCATTCGTAAAATTAGGAAACACAGGTGATGTAATTGAAAAATGTGGAGTTTATTTTCCTCATTTCACAATCACATCACCTGTGTTGCCTTTGCTTAGGTATCTCATAGTGCAGATGGAGTCTAGCATATCAAACAGTACACAGAAGTTGAGCAGTGTATACAACAACTTTGACACTTAGAAAAGCTTCAGCTTCTGCATGCCCCCTACACAGTGCTAATTATATACATTTTAAACTGATGGTATCTTGCTGGAGATGAACTGAAACCTATCTTGCAACATGGTGCATCTTTTACACAAAAGTGACCCACAGCGGAGCAAAAGAGGCGCACAGCCATCATAAATCTGACCCTAACATTTTAAATCATTGTTTCAAGATGCCGATAAGCTGTAACCTATTCACAGATTTGTTTCAGGTAAGTTCTACTCAGAGTTGCAGATGAAATTTAGGTTTGTTGAAGAATACAGAGGAGAAAATACATGTGCAGGCCTACCAACCAAGTGTGTCATGTCCACTGCACTCTTGAACAAATGTCAGACCTCCTCTGTCTCCAGGAACAGGCCTAAACCTCATCTACACAATGTGATGTGTAATGTTAGGAAACACAGGTAATATAATTGAAAAACGTGCAATTTTTTTTGCTCATTCCACAATCATATCACCTGTGTTTCCTTTGCTTAGGTATCTCATTGTGGAAATGTAGTCTATCATATGAAAGACTACGTAGAATATGAGCACTGTATGCAACAACTTTGACACTTACAGAAGCCTCACCTTCTCCATGCCTCCTACACAGTTCTACATGTACATCATAAATGCAAACAGTACAGAATTAATTATACATGTTAAATGGTTTATTTTTGCTGTTCTCAGAATGTATCAAATTTCACTAAAAACAGTGACTTGAAGGTATTCATCATATAACAGCGGGGAAAAAAAAACACAATCAAAATGATTGTGTTTAAAAAACCCATACAACATAACAAATCAGAATTCAGAACTCCTTAAAGTTAACTTACTTTCCATGACGTCGAAGGATGTCCTATGAACAGCTTACACTCTGTTGTGCTGTTATTACTTTCAGCCCGCCACTTTCTGAAAGAAAACCTCTATCGTTTTGAAAAATATGTTACATACAATAAATGACTTCTCGCTCTCTACCACACGTTTCCACAAGGCCAAATCGTGTCAGAGCCATTTATAACTCTTGGAATTCTTGTAAGCCAATCCCGTCATGTTGTATTTCCGCAACTTTCAGAATTAAAATGTTGAAGATCATTTTCACAATCCTGGATTACTAATATCTTCCCCTTCTTGCTCAGTCATGTTCTACATTTCCTATGACACTGATACTGCTTACTATGAAGCAGACTTACACTACCTCTATGACTACTACAATTATTTAATTCTCTACATCACTTTTAATCACAAAGCAATGTAAAACAGTAGACAGCATTGCAGACTTACATTCCCTCTACTCCATGTTTTGATTGGCTGCTTCAATTAGCTTATAAAAAGAAACAGTTTTTCTGAACTCATTCAAAGTGCACTTATTTCTCCATGACGTCCAGTGTTATGGTAAGAAGTTATGTCTCTGTACTACACTTATCCTCAAGGCCAAATCGTGTAGGAGCCATTAGAACTTCTTGAAATTCCTCAGAGCACATCCCGAGATTCTTTCCCTAAAATTTTGGTTTTAAAAACACCAGGTAAGAGTTTTTAAGGTCATACGGCAATTTTAAAAAAAAAATTAAAACAGAATCATTGCAGAATGACCAGCCATTTCTAGACTTTAAATAAGCTGTGTAATGTCCTGATGTTATTAAAGGACCGTCATGATATATAATTGCTGCAGTTACACAAGTCCTTCCTGATATTGACAACTGTGAAGCCACAACATTTTTAATTAAAGTTGTCAATTTTGTTCCATCAGGCCTACATCGTTGGAACATTAAAATAACATACTGGCCATATGTTCGTATAAATAATGTGGACATCATTTCAGATTTACATTGGCTACACTCCATGTTGTGATCAGCTGCTTTTACTAGTTTATTAAAAGAGACTGATTTACTGTCTGGCAAAGTTAAATATATAAATCTTTCTGAGTCTACACTAGTAGTACTTGATACCCTACAGTTCTCGCAGTCATGCTGCCATTGATAAGAAAGCCCAAACAGGTGATCTACATCTACACCTTCAGCATGCAATACATCAAGCATATACATTAAAAACTCCTGACAATCTTGCTGAATATTTTGAGAGAATTGTGTTTGGCCTGAACATCTGTCTAACAGATTTCGAATTTCAGACACACTTTCTATTTTTGTTCTATTAGTGCTACATTTCTCTAACACAGAATTTAACAAACTGCAAAATCTTTGATCAGAATTGACCACAATCTCTTCTTTTACATTTTCTAGAGAAAACAAAACATTAACCACTACATTAGCATAGCAGTTGACACCAGAACTGTTTTCAAATTGAAAACCAACAACATCTTCAACAGAATCCTTTTTGTTTCTGCTTATAATTTCAGGTTCATCGACTTTTCGTCTTTTTGCTACAACCTCCCCAGTATTGGTCACATTTCTTCGTTTCCGGCCTACCACACGTTTCTCAAACAAAGGATATTGAGGCAAATGTGGCGCATACTCTCTTCTTAACCTATTGTATTCCTTAACACAATCTAGATCCGCACAAATGTTTGTGACATCACACTCAATCAAGTACAATCCCGATAAAGTTCTAACTCGTGACAATGCCACATATGCCATACCCTCCTTGAACACAGAACTGCCAATATTCACCAATGCACTGTCTACACTTAAACCTTGCGATTTATGGATTGTCACCGCATATGCCAAGCAAACAGGAAACTGCTTACGGCGAACATATAAGTCTTTTACAAGCAAAAATCTAGCAGAACAACGACCAATTAGCTGTACTTCCTCAATGCCATCAAATTTAATTTTTAAAAATTAAATTCCATCTCTATTTCTGTATTTTACAAGATCAACAACATTACCCATTGATCCATTTACCAGACCTCTTTCAACATGTAAATTCCTTCTTAAATTTATACGGCAGTTCAAGCACACATTCAGAGTCTTTTCAAAACCTGCAGTTTTAGATATAGTCTTCTCTAATGAATCCAATTTTGTTTTCAAATTCTCAGACAAAATAATTGTTGATCCCATATGCTCTACTCTGTCAATAGCTTCCAGTTTCACAATCTCTTGCTTTTCTAAATGCAACATTTTGTTGTTGAATTTGGCACATTCTGCAAGAGTTGGCATCAAACATATTCCAGATTTCTTCTCAGTAATTTTCTGAAAAATATTCTCAGGCACAACATCTTGTTCTGGATATAAATTTGACAGTAATCGTGCATGTAAAGCTTCTTTCCCATGCTCGGTCACTTTTCCAATTCTAACATCTTGTAGAATAGTCTTGTAAACTTCATCCTTCGCCTGACGCATATTTTCATGCAGTTCAGCATAATTGAAGTTTAACCATATATTGACGTTGCCAATGCTCCCTAGGCACTTCCTGGTATCTTCATGCGTGAGCATTTTGAACACAGGTTGCCCTTTCACTGGTGTCAGCTGCAGAAGATCTCCGAAAACAATGATGTGTTTGCCACCAAATAACACATCATACTCTGTTTTGAGAACTTCTTGCATTCTCAAATGCACAAAGGCAAGCATGACATTGGAAACCATGCTTACTTCGTCAATGATAAGAAGTTTCATTTTCCTCAAGATTCTTGAAACTTCACAACAAGCATCTCCAGATAGCTTGTGATATTGTAATTTGTTGTCATGCTCCACTGGCAGCATCAGTAAACGATGTAAAGTAATCCCTTTAATGTTATGTGCTGCCAGTCCAGTTGGAGCAGTGACAACACAAGACAGCGATGACTCTGTCCTTTCCTGCAAATAACATGAAATTGCTTTAATAAGGAAACTTTTTCCAGTTCCCGCTTCTCCACTCACGTACAGTCGGACAGGCTTCAACGACGTACATGAGCACTCTTTCTTGTCATGACTTAATCCATGATCAATTTGCATGGTAACTTCGTCATATATTTTCCTCTGCTCAACGTTGAGTTGTCTTTCCAACTCTTCTAAGTTAACCGCATCCTCCTGAGCATGTGCCATGGCTCTTTCCACTTCATTCATAGCAGTGGCAGCTTCATTTTCGATAACAGGTCCTCCTAGTGGATCCTGACTCAATGAAGCAGAACTCTGACTGTCCTGAGAACTGTCTCTGGCAATCTCGGCTGCAATCGTTGCTTCCTGCTCAATTTCCGCATTCAACATTTCTACATATTTGGGAAAAGCAGGACATTCTATGGTCTCCTTGGCAGCATTGAAAGAGTCTTTGTAACAGAGGAAATCTCCAAGCAGTTCCTCTTCTGCACGCCAAGGCTTGAAAAGTGGCAAAAGTGCTAAATAGAAAAACTCCTTTTTTTTCAGGAGATTCGCCACTCAATTTTCGATGGTTTACCAAGTGGCATTTTCTTTGCTTGACCAGACATCCCTCACTTCCTATTACAGCATACACTCCTTTCTCAGTATCTTCTTTGATGTTCCTCTTGAATATGTAATTTTGAAGAACCTCATACAGACAAACATTCTCGAGGTGACTGCTTCGATTTGGATAATATGTATCCAACATGTTGGTCTTCAAAATGTCGGTACTGTTTGGCTCCTTTTCCGCCAAATACTCAATTTCCCGCACAGCTTTGAGAACTCGATTACGCGTTGCAGCAAGACCAAGACTCGCCCAAACGATACTCCTGGACTTGGCATAGAGACTTGCTGAAGACAACCGGTCAGAACATTCGTAAGCTCCGATTTCTCGATGCGACAACATCTTCATACTGAAACTGTACAACTTCTTGCTGAGGCTCTTTTCATGGGAAATGTCCTCCCACATATCCTTCAATTCTGTCTTCTCTTTTTTGGTGATGTAAGATGTCACATACCGAGCCACAGCCATACAGTTATCAGCCACAAACTGTATATCCATGTTAGCATTCCATATGGACAAAATCACCGGGTTGTAGTCGTTGATGTACTTAGACTCTTCGTTCCTCTTCAAATTGTATGTGTTTTTAGGTGATTTCTTCATCACATTATGTCACAGCGAAGACATCAAACTGTTTACTCTTCCTTTAGAAATCACCGGTCGTGGAAAGCCGAAACGACATTTGGTGTAGAACTTGTCTTTGTTTCGGAATTTACGACGACAGTACTTTCCACATCGATGGCTTTGGAAACGTAGAACTTTTTCTCTTAGGCTTTTCTTCTCCTTTGCGTTTGGAACAGCACACGTAGAATACTGTTGTATGAAACTCATCACTGAGTCTTCTAGATCCGTTCCAAATTTAGGTGCATCCTTGATCCACAGCAACATATGTATATGAGGAGCACCTCTTGCTTGGTACTCCTTTCTCCAGAAGAAATCCAACACCTCTCCAAGAGGTGGATTCTTCTTATTCATGATGAAAGACATCATAGCTTCAAATCTATGATTGAAGTACCTACATACATTGACTGGATCCAAAGAGCACAGTTCTCCGTGTGTCTTGAATTCGATGTTTTCGATGTTTCCATTTGCCTCTCGTAGAAATTCAAGTAAGTCTTCCCAGCCATACTCGGCACAGCTCAGAGTGAGGAACCATGTGGGAGTTCCTAAGTTCCTCAGCATACATTTTAAATCACCATGACGACGGTACCAGTACTCATTAGTACCACGCTGACACGCCATGAGATTATTCAGGTGAGAATCCAAAATACTGTCTTGGACATTGACTTTATCCATAAAGTCACTTGCCGAGATGTTTTGCATGTGTATACCACTTTTCAAGATGTGGTTCACTGCATATGACAGTCCAGACAGATCGCTTTCAAACAGGAGATGAAACAAATAGGGAATGCATTGGCGAAACCTAGCATCTCCTGCATACAATCGCAAAGTCCGGTATTCAGAAGCAGGAATTTGATGAGGTCGCTCATCATATCTTCCTCCCTGACCTGTTGGAAAAAGCTGTGGGAAACACCGAGCTTCCAAACTTCCCTCCCAAACACTAATGAGACTCCCTTTGGCTTGTTTCATTTGAAACAACTCAATAGCATTCCCCATGACTTCATTGGAATGCAAAGGATGAACACTATAATGTTCATATATTTCTTCACTAGTAGAGGGTTCTACTTTCTCAATTTGACCAGCACACAAATCGCTATCCTCTTCCTCACTTACTTCCTCTTCTGCAACATATACATTCTTATAGTATTTATTATTTTTTTTCAAATACAATGTTGCCTTTTTAACTTTCCTAACATCCACTATATCTTGCCATATTTTCTTATTCTTTGTCGGAACCCCATTAACTAAGATAACCAGAGGTTCCTCTTCCACTTTTTCTACTCCAATTGTGTTAATGTTTTTCTTCAAATCTAGAGGCAAATAAACAACTCTTCCCTTTAATCCTCTCTGTAAATCTGATGGAGGCAATTTCCCTGTCTTTGGCTCCATTCTTACAATAGCCTGAAAGGGATGGATACTTTGAATCAAAATAGATTCATAAGTATTTAAATCCTTCAATTCAGAAGGAATCTCAACCAATTCCAGATTATTATGAACTGCTCTAGCAGGCATCTGGTTTTGATTTAATTTGTTACAACAATAAGTACACACACGTTGATCCAATCCCAAATCAAAACAATTTTCTACCATCAAGTATGTTGTGAAATCCTTCCATTCACTATTATTTTCCCTTTCACTTTTTGCATATAAATCCACTAACTTAGTCTGATTCTTATAATAAGTGCGTCGACAACTCACACAAGTGAAATTTGGCCTCTCACTTGATTTCACCTGAAACGTCGCAATTTCCCTCTGGAAATTATCTGTACTGGAAACCTGTACACTATCTTCCACATTACCCGCTTCTTCTTGGTCAATTTCAACATTCTCCTCTTTACTTCCAAAGTAACAAAACTCAATTTCTTCACATATATTCTTCACATCTATTTCAGAACCATGCAAAAGAGCAGCGCATAATTGTTTAAGCATAATTGCTGGACTCTTAGCATAATACAACATTCTAACTAATTTCCTCACTTTATTATGATGCACTGCTAGCATCCTGAAATGATGAAAAACACTCTGGCATACTCTCCTGGAAAGACAAGCCAGTGAATGACCATGCAAACCTGTCACTTCTCTCACTCTGCAAGGATCTAACTCTTGCAACAACTTCATTTTCTGCTTCAAACTTTTCTTATTAAATGACCGTACAAAATCACAAAGCAAATTGATGGAATCCTGTCGCACACTGCAAATACTACTACACTTCCAGGTAGACACAGGACCCTTAGGACGTCTTCCTAAAACCTCATTACCTAACACCTCTTCTGCCTCTGTTGTCACAAGTTTTTCTTTTTCAACTGGACAACCATCTTTCACTTCATAAGCTCGACCACTGGTGTCAACTGCATGCACCAAATCATTATCCTGGAAATAACTCTCCTCATTAAAAAATGCCTCACAGCTTGAACTATGCATCCATTCTCCAGAAAAAACTTCACAAAAATTACTACGATTAACTATTCTCTTCCATCTACTATTTCTTTTGAAATCATAAATTGCCTTGTTTAGCTTCCTAATTCTATTGATTATCAAAATAAATAACTTACGTTTAATTTCAAATGCCTGATCAATAACTTTCTCAACTATTTTTTTTCTCTTATAAAAAACCACTTTCTGTTGACCTTTCTTAATATTTTTTAACAAATTGCCAATTATCCTGTTGCGGAACATTCGTTTACGAATGTCCCTAAACTGTTGTTTCCTTCTACTATCATGCACAGAGTTATCTCTTGCTCTAGCAGTAACATTTTTCATTGGCCTTTCCTTTCCGTTTGAATTGCTTCTCATTTTCTGTAGTAATATTTTTTTTACTACAGATATTTCTTATGAATGTTTTTGTACTCTTACCCGGTGCTTTCTTGGTGACTTGACAAATCTTTTTATTAGAGGACTGCTGCTTTTTTTCATTGACCTGCTGTCTTTGACGTTTTGCAGCCTTTCTCAGTCTTTCTTTGGTTGGCATGCTGAAATCTTGAAATGATCTGCAGTTGAATCTGTGGTAAAATATATTAAAAATTTTTATTAACCACTATTACCCAACAGTAAATCAATAACAGTAATCAAAAACTTAAAACACTACTTGACATTTTTACATAGAAGATTTTTTAGTGCTTGGCAAATTTAGAATACAGAAATAGCAGAAAAGAAATGGAATTTATATTCATTTTACCTGTGCTGTTTTATATGTGAATCTGATCTAATTTTATGAGCATATTTTAATATTTTATTGAAGACACTACACATAACCTGTTTTTGAAGGTGTCTTTATTTTTAAATTAAACGGTTTACATTTTTACTTTTTATTTATTATACATTTTTAAAATAAATGTTTATAGTTCCATAGGCTCAAGCACGTCAGCTTCCCATCCTATGTCATACAATTCTGACAAATCTGCATCCTCATCACGTTCTTCTTCATCCTCAGGATTTAAATCATCCAAGGGATCAACATCCACTGATGTTTCAATTACGAGTTCAATGATGAGGTCGAAATCAACTGATTGCTGATTGTCGCTCATGTTGATGTTGTCTTTATCTTTAAAGAAAGATAACAACAATGAGATGTTGCAGAGTAAGAGACAAATCTCAGAGATTATAATAGTAAAATTGTTTAACAAGAGTAACATTTTGCACCTATTATTTAGCCATGTCTAGCGATGCTGAGGAGGTGAAGCCTATGTCCAATTTTTCAGTGAACAGGACTCATCTCTTCTTAACCTTGGATAAGCCTCACCGACTCTGTATCCCCTGCACATACTTAAATGTAAAGGGGCAGATTTATGTTAAATGGCACATCCCCAGGGATGCACCAGTTAACGTGCACCGCTGCTCTGCCACCCATGGTGTGCCGCATTTACAATCAGATAGGACAAAGCTGCGTCAAAACCCTGCGCCTGCTTGAAGCAGGCATAGGTCTTGACGCAGCATTGTGGAGATGGAGCACCCCTGAGCCTTGCTGGAGCTGCATCGCACTTGCAATACAACTCCAGCAATGCGCCACTTTTACGGCACAGATGCGTCACGCATCTGTGCCGTTTTTGCCCCATGGTGCGCCGCATTGTAAATGCAGCACACCATGAGTGGCGGAACAGCGGCGCAGGATGACTGGCACATCCCTGGTGATGCGCCAGTCATCATAAATCTATCCCTAAGCTTCTTATCTTGTTAGAGATGAAATGCCATATGTATCATCAAACTATTTTGCATTTCCTAAATAGCGAATTTTAAGGAATAAATTGCGATTCTTTACCATTCCTACTTTGCGATGAGCAAATTGCTAATTGCAAATTACCCATTCATTTCCATGGGCCAGGAGGCCCATAGGAATGAAGGTGCAATTTGCGATTAGCAATTAGCTCATCGCAAATTAGGAATTTTTCCAAGGGTGCAGGGGTGTCTCAAGAACACCCTGCTGCACCCCACAAAAAGAAATTTGGGGGCATATGGCGCACATACATGCCCTAAGGGCATGTATGGGCGTCATATGGCACCTTTTGTTTTTTGGAAAAAAAGCTTTTTGAAAAGAATTCGCAAATTACCACCAACTAGAAGTTGGTGGTAATTTGCAAATCCTTAATGGCATTTTTTGCATATTTTTTGTTTGATACATTTCATTTAAAAAATCGCAAAATTTGCAAATCCTTCAGTGCAATCGCAAAATAAGGAATAGCAAATTTTGCTATTCCTTATTTTGCATCAAACTTGTTTGATACATACCATTTGTCTAATTAGCATTCGCAAAGGCCGAAATTTGCAGAATTTCGGCCTTTGCGAATGCTAATTAGCTTGATACATATGGCCCCAAGTGAGGCCTGTCTTGCAACATGGTGCATCTTTTGCATCACTGCTGCATCGGTTTCATGTGGCACGTTTTTTTTACACCATGACACATCTGCCTAAATGCATCAATTTGTAATTTTGTCGCCTCATAGCAAATCTTTTGCACCGCCACTGCATCACAAAAGTGACGCACAGTGGCGCAAAAGAGGCATACACCTATCATAAATCTGTCCCTAACATTTTAAATGATTAATTCAGGATGACGATAAGGTGTGGCCTATCCAGAGGTTTGTTTAAGGTGAGGCCTACTCAGGATTGCAGATCAAAGTTACGCTTGATGAAGAATACAGAGGAGATAATACATGTAAAGGCCTACCAATGAAGTAAGTGATGTCCACTTCATTGCGCCAGTCATCATAAATGTATCCCTAAGCTTCTTATCTTGTTAGAGATGAACCGCCATATGTATCATCAAACTATTTTGCATTTCCTAAATAGCGAATTTTAAGGAATAAATAGCGATTCTTTACCATTCCTAATTTGCGATGAGCAAATTGCTAATTGCAAATTACCCATTCATTTCCATGGGCCAGGAGGCCCATAGGAATGAAGGTGCAATTTGCGATTAGCAATTAGCTCATCGCAAATTAGGAATTTTTCTAAGAGTGCAGGGGTGTCTCAAGAACACCCTGCTGCACCCCTGAAAAAGAAATTTGGGGGCATTTGGCGCACATACATTCCCTAATGGTATGTATGGGCGTCATATGGCACCTTTTGTTTTTTGGAAAAAAAGCTTTTTAAAAAGAATTCGCAAATTACCACCAACTAGAAGTTGGTGGTAATTTGCAAATCCTTAATGGCATTTTTTGCATATTTTTTGTTTGATACATTGCATTTAAGAAATCGCAAAATTTGCAAATCCTTCAGTTCAATCGCAAAATAAGGAATAGCAAATTTTGCTATTCCTTATTTTGCATCAAACTTGTTTGATACATACCATTTGTCTAATTAGCATTCGCAAAGGCCGAAATTCACAGAATTTCGGCCTTTGCGAATGCTAATTAGCTTGATACATATGGCCCCAAGTGAGGCCTGTCTTGCAACATGGTGCATCTTTTGCATCACTGCTGCATCGGTTTCATGTGGCACGGTGTTTTTTACACCATGACACATCTGCCTAAATGCATCAATTTGTAATTTTGTCGCCTCATAGCAAATCTTTTGCACCGCCGCTGCATCACAAAAGTGACGCACAGTGGCGCAAAAGAGGCATACACCTATCATAAATCTGTCCCTAGCATTTTAAATGATTAATTCAGGATGATGATAAGGTGTGGCCTATCCAGAGGTTTGTTTAAGGTGAGGCCTACTCAGGATTGCAGATCAAAGTTACGCTTGATGAAGAATACAGAGGAGATAATACATGTAAAGGCCTACCAATGAAGTAAGTGATGTCCACTTCATTGCGCCAGTCATCATAAATGTATCCCTAAGCTTCTTATCTTGTTAGAGATGAACCGCCATATGTATCATCAAACTATTTTGCATTTCCTAAATAGCGAATTTTAAGGAATAAATAGCGATTCTTTACCATTCCTAATTTGCGATGAGCAAATTGCTAATTGCAAATTACCCATTCATTTCCATGGGCCAGGAGGCCCATAGGAATGAAGGTGCAATTTGCGATTAGCAATTAGCTCATCACAAATTAGGAATTTTTCCAAAAGTGCAGGGGTGTCTCAAGAACACCCTGCTGCACCCCTGAAAAAGAAATTTGGGGGCATATGGCGCACATAAATTTTAAAAACATTCCTTTACCTCAAAAACGATTTTCAAGTCATAATTTGAAAACACTGCCCACAGGGAAATGACTTAAAATGTCCTTAAGACACATGAAAGTGTTTTTTTAAAGCCTTTGCAACTTTTTTGGGTCACTTTTAACATGGCTATGTAACTCAAACAGTCAAAATCTAAATTTACCATGCACAGGTGGGAGCATATTTACAAGGAATTTGCTCCACGGGGAAAGGTCTTTTAATTTAATATGGGAAAAATAACATCAGAGACACTGAAATGCCTTATAAAGAAGCATACACCATTATGTCCTTATCATAAATTTTAAAACCATTCCTTTTCCCCAAAAACGATTTTCAAATCATAATTTGAAAACACTCCACATGGGGAAATGACTTAAAATGTCCTTAAGACACATGAAAGCGTTTTTTGATTGCCTTTGCAGCATGTTTGGGTCACTTTTAACATGGCTATGTAACGCAAACATTCAAAATCTAAATTTGCCATGCACAGGTGGGAGCATATTTACAAGCAATTTGCTCCACAGGGAAAGGTCTTACATTAAAATGGGAAAAATAACATCAGAGACACTCAATTGCCTTATAAAGAAGCATACACCATTATGTCCTTGTCATAAATTTTAAAACCATTCCTTTTCCTCAAAAACGATTTTCAAGTCATAATTTGAAAACACTCCACAGCTCCTATGCACATGAAAACCCTGTCAGTACTAATACTTCACATTTACTCCAATTACAATTTCTCAAAGAAACAAAATCTATTTGTAAAACACTTGAGACAAAGCAACATTTGAAAAACACAACTTTCTTCATAATTTTCTCCTTAAAGCACACTATTCTCGATCTAAATTAAAGAATTCTTTTCTCACCTTAGCAAATACTTTGAGTTTCAAAACAGTCTCAGAAACACACCAATTTGTCTTCAGCAGAGCAAAAGGTATGCACTCCAGAGTCTGCAGCTATCAAAAGCACAGAAATGCTGTAATTCTTCACACATATCTCTCATGTCACCCAATCAAAACTCTTCCCTCACTTTTTTTCAAATCAAAACCCTTCCCCCCTCTGCCCTCTCTGCTTTTTTTGCATAGCAACCACCTCTTGGAAGACCTCTGGTGTTTGCAAGTTCACACAACAATGTTGCAATTGAACTCTGAACTCTCAGTGCACCTGCATATCCAGTGCATTCTTTCATTTGATGATTTTTTCTTGACCACTCAAAATACATCTTTCAAAGAACTCATCCATGCACCCTAACTTTCTGTTTTCAGCAATCAAAATCCACCAATCACTGTTACTGCTTCATTAACACAGAAACTCCACAGTTTTTTTCATTTTAAACTCTTATTTTTTCAACTGCCATTTCATTGCCACACTTCATCTGACTGCAGGAGAACCTTCTCTCACCATGTTTTCTGTCGGGATTGTTGGACATAGTTACATCTATTGGGCTCAGAGGTATGCTGAGAACAGAAATTTACCTAACCTCAATTTACAAAATGACGAAATTAAGTGGTTTGGCCACAGAGGATTAAAATGTCACCAATTGATACCATTGGTGAAAACCTTTATGCATTTGCCAAAACCTGACCTGTTAATTGTGCACTGTGGAGGTAATGATTTGGGCACTTTGACTGGGGTAGGTCTGGAAATGCTTTTAAAGGACACCTTTGAGCAATTAATGGCACTTTTTCCTCAGACTGCCTTGGTATATTCAAATATATGCCAAAGACAGAAATGGAGGTGGTCAAACCAATTTTGTCCACAAATTGAGAAGTCGAGGAAGCATGTAAACAAATCTGTTTCAGCTTACATGAGAGACCATGGAATGGGCTCCGTGTACAACAATAACTTGCGTTACTACATGCAAGATATCTACAGAGGAGATGGAGTTCACTTCTCAGATGAGGGCAACAGAGTTTTCATTCTGAATTTGAGACTGTGCATTGGTACCTACTTATAAGTACCTAAATGTACCATAAACCCAAAAGCTCTTCTCAGAGCTACCCTACATCTGATCACTCACAATTATTATTTTTCTCTAACTTTTTTCACTAATTTTCAACAAAGTACGCTCCCCGGGGCGCTACGCGGTACGCGAACCGGAAGCTAACCTTGCGAAAACCTCAGAAAACCTAGGGGGTCAAGATAAGTCTACCGTGCCCCCTTCTACCCATTCTGAACATTCTTTGCCCTCCATCTTGTATCTTAAGTCGACCGAAACACAAAATGGTGGACTCCCGTAACGCTTAAGGTTCGCGTACCGGGGCGCTCGCCAGTTCGCGTACCGGGGCGCTCCCCGGGAAGCGCACCATCAAAAAAGGTGGGAAAGTAATTTACAGAAAAACGACTGGAGACACTCTCACCAAATATAGATTAGCTCATACTACATACCAATCCCTATCATTTTCACAAATTTGATTGAAATTCCATTTAGCCATTTAGCCTGTAGACCTCTCTAAATACCGTGAGGTAAATTACTTCTCAAAACACATCTGAAGTGTTGGAATTGACAACCAATGAAAATGTTACTTTCATTTTCTATTTTTATTACCTGACATTTGATTGGTTATATACCTGAATATATATAAAGGAAGAGAAGGAAACACAGCCATTTTGACTACTACTTCTTGTTGTACATTTCAATTGGATTTTCACTAATCACTTCAACTTCTTTGTAAAGGTAAGTTGTTATTTTTAAAACTGAAGTAAATTGTGCACCAAAAGTTAATATGGTAAACTTTTTCTGATAGTTATATACTATCCCTCTGTAGTAGTTATAGATTTAGATAGACTTCTCTGTTATAGTTATGGATGGAGTTAGGCTTCTCTTGTATAATTATGAAATTACTTACGTTAAATCACATACACTTTTTTATATTCCTACTTCCACTCTGATACTATACACTGCCCAAAGATAAATTCACTGATAAAAACTGCCTATCTAAAATTAATCCCAACAGTGCCCTATCTCTACTAATATATATATTTTTTTATCCAAATTTCAGGCAACATGGAAGGCGAACAGAAAGTTTCATTTCAAATTGTCCTGCAAGAGAGCAGCCAAGAACTAATTGATCCAAATGATATAGAATTTATGGATGAAACTTGGGACCAAGAACTACTGCAATGTGTGCAAGCAGTAGATGACCTCCTTCAAAATGAGGACATTTTACACCCTCAGAGATTACAAACTATGTTCATGGAAAATGACGACATTTCAGACAGTGAAATGTTAGAAATGTTATTAAATTTTGAAACACAATCACAATAATAAATAATTGCTTAAAAAATAAAGAAATAAAAAAAAATCAACAAAACCAACAATCAATTAACATACAGTATTTGAAAAGTCTATCATTCTTTTTTCCTTATAGTACGCTCCCCAGTACGCTTCCCGGTTCGCGAACCGGGCGCTCCCTACGGGGCCCTTTTAAAGCCTCCACATCAAACCTAGGGGGTCAGGGAGGATCTACTATGCCCCCTTATGGTCATTTCCCCCCTTTGTTTTGGCCTCCTCTTGTCTCTCGATCCTACCGAGAGACAAGATGGCGGCCGCTCCGGACTGTTTAGAATGTTGACAGACACCGAAGAGCCAATCAGCTTCGCTTCGCGAAGTTCCGTTACGCGTAAAGTACGCGAACCGGAGCGCTGCCCAGAGCGCGCTTACAGATATATATCTTTTTTTAAACGTTAATTTCTCAAAATCCACTGGAGCACATATATTGAGACCTAGCAAAGGCACATCGGGCTAACAGTCCCTACAATTTTGCCAAGTTTCGTGCAAATCCATTCAGCCATTCGGGCTAAAAGTGAGGCCAACCGCCCTATGGAAATTAACATTGGAAAAACACGTTTTGGGACCCCCCTTTTTTCTCAGCCCCCCCTTGACGAACCCCCCCCCCAAATTTTCAGGGGCTGCTCAGAAACAAAATGTTTCATTTTCCTGAAAATTTCAGCCAATTCCGTCCACAAACGCCAAAGTTATTAGACATAGAATTTTCAAAAATCCCATAGGGAAAAAATCCTAACTATATTCACTGAAAAAACCATAGGTTATAGACCATATATAGTTAGGAATTAGCATTTAAAAAACCTTATTTTACTAACACAAAACCATTGAAATTTCATATATAGTTAGTTGCACTAACTAACTATATATCGCGCACCCGCAATCCACTGCTGATCATGTCACATATTACATCATTCATGACATGGTCAGTGACATCACTGATGACATCACTGATGACATCTCAAATGACATCACTGATGACATCACTGATGACAACATCCAGTGACTGTATGTTTCTGTAAAGTTAAAATGTGTCTTACATATTGAAGAATGAGTGGAAGTATAAGTGTCTGGACAAAGGATTTAGGAGGTGCATGACTGATGTATGAGTGAGTGATTAAATGTGTCTCACTGAGTGCATGGGTTAGTGACTAAACTGTCTTAATTTGTGCATCATTATGTCTGTTGTTCTGTAAACTGCTGCATGTGTTGATCAGTAGCTATATGAGTAACTATATGGGTTATTGATTGGTTGCCCAAGTATTTCTATGGGAGACTGAGTGTGTGTGTGGGTGGCTGGGAGGTGTATGACTCTGTGCATAGATGTGTGAGCAGTTGATTCACTAGATGTATGGGTTCAAAAGTGCATGTGGAAACAGCTGTATGGGCGGTTGACTGTGTGCATGAGTGTATTGGTGAGTGAATGGATATCTCAGTGCTGCATGTCAAAGTAAGTACATATGTAAAACACAGTACATGTGAGAGTTGACATATATAAATAACTGTGCATAAGAGCCAGTGAATGTGTGAGTGGCTGTATGGATCACTGTGAACTTGTATCAGGGATTGTATAATAGAGTAAATATGTGTTAGTATATGTTTGAATAAGTAAGGTGTGTATAACTGTATAGTTGAGGAAATGGAGGTGTGATTGATTCTTTGCATGACTGACTAGGTGTGTGAGTAACTCCATGGATGAGTGACAGTCTGTGAGTGTCTGTTTACACTGAGTGTATCTAAGGTTATATTAGAGTCTGAAGAGGTTCATCGTATTATCACATGAATGATGTCATCAGTGATGTGATCAGTAATGTCAAATGAGATGTCATCAGTGATGTCATCAGTGATGTCATTTGTGATGTCATTTGAGATGTCATCAGTGATGTCATCAGTGATGTCATTTGAGATGTCATCAGTGATGTCATCAGTGATGTCACTGACCATGTCATGAATGATGTAATATGTGACATGATCAGCAGTGGATTGCGGGTGCGCGATATATAGTTAGTGGAACTAACTATATATGGAATTTCAATGGTTTTGTGTGAGTAAAATAAGGTTTTTTAAATGCTAATTCCTAACTATATATGGTCTATAACCTATGGTTTTTTCAGTGAATTTTCAAGGTTTTGTAAATGCTAATTCCTAACTATATATGGTCTATAACCTATGGTTTTTTCAGTGAATTTCAATGGTTTTTTAATAGCAAATATCATAAGCTGTCGAATGTCAAGTACGTGGTAAGTGAAAACATTTTCGTGTTTATGCACACTGATCTGCTTTGAATGGTGCCCCCCCCCCCTCATTTCTATTAGGAGTACTCTCTCTTTGCAGATAGTGAAAGATAGTTAACACAGGCCTTTGCCCCCGTTGTAATCCGTCGTGCCTGCTTCTCTCTCCATTTGATTGATTGTTATCCAAGTATTTACTGTTTTAGAATTAGTTCTCTTTGGTTCATTCTCTATTTACAAACAAACACAGAGTCGCAATACTCTGTTTAGTCTTTGCAGATAACGAAAAATCGTGTAAAAAAAAAGAAAAGGAATCGAGTAAAATCAGTAGGCCACTAATGGGATCTCTTTTTGACCTCGCTAAAATAGAAACATTAGGAACAACCCCTCATGACAAATACAAAACTAGTGAGATGAACTGAACTCCACACAATGATGGCTGCAAAACAGCTCGGCTCCGCCACCCACCCCGCCCAAAATAACGATAAAGAGCGGCTGCCATGATTGGTTGCGGAATGGCCACAACGGAGCTACGAAATGGTGCTGCTCTCATGCTAACCCCAGCTTCAGTCTGAAACATCCAGAAACACTGTAGACTACCAATTCGATCAGTTCCGGTAGCGCCCCAATGTAACCCGGTAGAGAAGAACTAGCCCTCCCCTCTTTGACTGATGGTTCTTGTTGCCTGTCCCTTCTGTTGTCATTTAACAGAACTATTTAGCCTGCTGAAAGGGGTTGTGTTCCGACCGCTGGTTGGTGGAGACATTTTGACTATATTCTGGACCTGCGTTGTCGCGTAATGCGTCATATGATGCGCCGCGTTAGCGCATCCGGAAGTCATCCGGGGCGCGCAGCGCGTAACGTAAGCATAACAAGTCATGTGACTTGTTAATAAAACTTTTCATTGGTTCATTTTACTTTTCTTATTGTAATGATGAAAGGCTTGGTCATATCACCTAAAAATTACGCTTTTCATTACTTCCGAACATTATTTTTTCTTAAATATATGTTATAATGTTCCAGGCTAATGTACTTTCCCGGAAATTTTACAACTGCCCTGCAAGTAAAATATATTCTTTTTTCGAGAAAAAGAGCGTTTCTTCGTCCCATGACGGAGCCGTTGAGCAAAAGAGGGTCGACCTGCTGTCTTAGTCGCCGATACGCCTGAATATGAGATTCTTATCGATCACTTTATGTTGCAGGAATAGAAAACACAACAGCCCTTGACCATTTATCTTTACTGCGTTCCTTCGTATTATACCTTTTACCCTTCATGTAATTGGTCTGCTTTATTTCACTTGCTTTTTAATGATTCTAAAACAGTGACTATTATTAAAAACTTTACCAATGTATATACTACTACCATGTTTTCTTTTAAAAACCTTTATTGTGAAAATTTCATTATACAAATACAAGCCTATAACCACGTGGGCCTGCCACGGAGCAAACTGTAATCGTATATGATGAATAGACATTTACACTGTAGAGGAACGTAACGGGCGGGCCATTAGGTTGCAAGAACTAAGGTGTCTAACAGTTACGGAATCGGTGGACGTACATTTTATAATTAAAATACGACAGGGCCAGTTACAATAAAATTATCTAGATATACATTTGCGGGCAAGTACCATGGGTGACGTTAATTCGAACTTTCAACAGTACAGTAATCAATAACACATCAGAACTTAATATCAATAGGGATGTCGAAATATTCAATCAATTCTCGTCCCCGCCCGCCATGTGCTTCAAAACTGCATACGTATCTCGTGATTTCAAGGTTCTGCAACCAGTACACAACAAGGAGTTACGAGTCCCATTTATTCCGGCGCCATTTTGGGCGAGGACGGGCAGGTCCAGGATATAGTCAAAATGTCTCTACCAACCATCGACTATGATGATGTTCATATGCTGTATTTATTAGAGTAACACTCATCTGTCCACATGAAATTAATTTACCACAATCTAAACATGTCATTTTAATCTTTCCAAAGTTCTTCTAAATATTTGGGACCGTTTCCCTTGCCTCTGAAGCTCTCAGTGCCACTTCTTTGATGAATGTACTAGCAGGTCAGGGGTTCTCCTCCAAATCTCTCTTTTATGCAGCACTATAATTAATTGGTGCCACCTCTCCATATGACGATGCATGGTATAGTTACCACAACTATATTTTTTTTCGGTTCCTCTGGAGAGTTCATCGTGGCAGATGAAGCGTGTAACGTACCGGGCATTTACCTTTTTTTGCATGTACAGGAAAGGAAAAAAAAATCGAGCGTCCGAGTTCTAAGGTGTCCCAGGGCCATTTTAGTGGACCAGGCCCAAATCCAAAGAACAGGCCGCCATTTTGAGAGTCCTCTTGCAGCCGCCTGTCGCTGTAGCATCAACAGCAGCCGAAACTCAGCTGAATGGCAACTGAAACGGTAAAGGGGCGCCCCACTACAGCAGACGAGCCTCCACCTAGGAAGGCCCATTCACGCTGGCTCCCCCCCTCCCTTCGGGCACCCCACGCCGTTATTCGGAGCAGTATTGTAGGATGGCCACACCAGTGCGGCAACTTGCTAGACATCACCCCGGTGGTAACCGAATCTCAACGCCTTGTGGTGTCTTCTATTCAGAAAACATTGTTATGCTGCCTTCGACCTATTCGCCGCAAGTGCGCACACAACTCAACTGCATAGCTTGCTAGACACCACCTCGGTGCCATCCGGATCTTGGAATGTCAGCGCCTTTTGGTGTCTTCTCTTCAGAAAATATTGTTGCGCTGCCTTTGGCCCCATTCGCACATCGGTCCGCAACTTAGACATCACCTCGGTGCCATCCGGATCTTGGCATCTCAGCGCCTTGTGGTGTCAGTCAGAAAATATTGTTGCGCTGCCTTTGGCCCCATTCGCACATCAGTCCGCTACTGACACCATCTCACAGGCCAACAGGGCGCCCCACGCCGACTTTTACCATTGTAGGATGGCCACACCAGTGCCACAACTTGCTAGACACCACCTCGGTGCCATCTGGAACTTGGCATCTCAGCGCCTTGTGGTGTCTTCAATTCAGAATATATTGTTGCGCTGCCTTTGGCCCCATTCGCACATCGGTCCGCTACTGACGCCATCTCACAGGCCAACGGGGCGCCCCACGCCGACTATCAGCATTGTAGGATAGCCACACCAGTACAGCAACTTGCTAGACATCACCTCGGTGCCATCCGGATCTCGGCGCCCCACTGCAGATGAAGTGCCTCTCAACTATGAAACCACCACGGTGACATCCGGATCTTGGCGCGTTGTGCTGCCTTCGGCCTATTCGCACATCGGTCCGCTACTGACGCCATCTCACAGGCTAATGGGGCGACCCACGCCGAGTTTCAGCATTGTAGGATGACCACACCAGTACAGCAACTTGCTAGACATCACCTCGGTGCCATCCGAATCTTGGCATCTCAACGCCTACTGGTATCTTCCATACAGAAAATATTGTTACGCTGCCTTTGGCCCCATTCGCACATCGGTCCGCAACTTAGACATCACCTCGGTGCCATCCGGATCTTGGCATCTCAGCGCCTTGTGGTGTATTCTCTTCAGAAAATATTGTTGCGCTGCCTTTGGCCCCATTCGCACATCGGTCCGCAACTTAGACATCACCTCGGTGCCATCCGGATCTTGGCATCTCAGCGCCTTGTGGTATCTTCTACTCCGAAAATATTGTTGCGCTGCCTTTGGCCCCATTCGCACATCAGTCCGCTACTGACACCATCTCACAGGCCAACAGGGCGCCCCACGCCGACTTTTACCATTGTAGGATGGCCACACCAGTGCCACAACTTGCTAGACACCACCTCGGTGCCATCCGGATCTTGGCATCTCAGCGCCTTGTGGTGTCTTCAAATCAGAAAATATTGTTGCGCTGCCTTTGGCCCCATTCGCACATCGGTCCGCTACTGACGCCATCTCACAGGCCAACGGGGCGCCCCAAGCCGACTTTCAACATTGTAGGATGGCCACAGAAGTGCGACAACTTACTAGACACCACCTCAGTGCCATCCGGATCTTGGCGCGTTGTGCTGCCTTCGGCCTATTCGCACATCGGTCCGCTACTGACGCAAACTCACAGGCCAACGGGGCGCCCCACGCCAACTTTCAGCATTGTAGGATGGCCACACCAGTGCGGCAACTTGCTACACACCACCTCGGTGCCATCCGGATCTTGGCATCTCAGCGCCTAGTGGTGTCTTCTATTCCGAAAATATTGTTGCGCTGCCTTCGGCCCCATTCACACATCGGTCCGCTACTGACGCCATCTCACAGGCCAACGGGGCGCCCCACGCCGACTTTCAGCATTGTAGGATGGCCACACCAGTGCGGCAACTTACTAGACACCACCTCGGTGCCATCCGGATCTTGGCGCGTTGTGCTGCCTTCGGCCTATTCGCACATCGGTCCGCTACTGACGCAAACTCACAGGCCAACGGGGCGCCCCACGCCGACTTTCAGCATTGTTGGATGGCCACACCAGTGCGGCAACTTACTAGACACCACCTCGGTGCCATCCGGATCTTGGCGCGTTGTGCTGCCTTCGGCCTATTCGCACATCGGTCCGCTACTGACGCAAACTCACAGGCCAACGGGGAGCCCCACGCCGACTTTCAGCATTGTAGGATGGCCACACCAGTGCACCTTACTAGACACCACCTCGGTGCCATCCGGATCTTGGCGCGTAGTGAAGCTGCAGCAGCTGCAAATAAGCTTCAGACAGTGTTACAACCGCTGCTCAGAACTCTCAACTATGACACCACCTCGGTGCCATCCGGATCTTGGCGCGTTGTATTGCCTTCGGCCTATTCGCACATCGGTCTGCTACTGACGCCGCCTCACGTCCCAACGTATTTTCTCCGCATTTTATACCCTATGCCGCATAACAGGTCATGTGACTTGTTTATAAAACTTTTCATTGGTTCATTTTACTTTTGGTTTCCTAATGATGGAAGGCTTGATCATATGACCTAAAAACAACACTTTTCATTGGATGAAAACTTTTTTTTTTCCCAAACGATAAAAGCCCCACCTTGTTTCTGGATGTTTCAGACTGAAGCTGGCGTCAGCATGAGAGCACCACCATCTCGTAGCTCAGTCGTGGTCATTCCGCGAGCAATCATGGCAGCCGCTCCCCACCAGAAGCCTGCAGGAGTCGGGGCCCCCAAAACTTTTGATGAATTCTCAAGGCGGAGGGGACGCTTTCGAGAATGGGGTCCAAGACCTAGCAGACAAGCGTCCGATTTCCAAGGTGTCCCAGGGCCATTTCAGTGGACCAGGCCCAAAAAGGAAACAGCCTGCCGCCATTTTGAGAGTCCTGTGACAGCCGCCTATCGCTACACCGCAAGAGTGGGCGAAACTCAGCTGAATTGCGGCTTTTGACACAGTGGACCAAAAACGGACGGAATGGCAACTGAAACGGTAAAGGGGCGCCCCACTACAACAGATGACACTCCACCTGGAGAGGCCCGTTCACGCCGCCTCCCCCGGGGCGCCCCACGCCGTTATTCGGAGCAGCATTGTAGGATACCAAAACCAGTGCGGCAACTTACTGGACATCACCTTGGTGCCATCGTTCTGCTGCCTTGGAACTATTCGCACAACAGTTTGCTACTGATGACCCACCCCCCGCGACGCCCCACGCCGTTATTTGCTGGGTGGCAACTTACTAGACATCACTTTCGTGTCATCTAGATTTCAGCGCGTTCTGCTGCCTTGGAACTATTCGCACAACAGTTTGCTACTGATGACCCACCCCCCGCGACGCCCCACGCCGGAAATCTGGACGTTGTGCTGCGTTGGGACTATTCGCACAGCCGACCGCTACTTCGTTGTTTTTCCCTAAAAATGTTTATATGTTATTACTATTTTTGTTTTCTTGTATATATTTATAAATTATTAAAGTCTTATAATCTTACTACTTTGTCGGAGTGCTATATATTTTTAATGTGACACATAATTGTAAAAACTTTGATGTACAAAGAGTCATCCCTGGAATCTTCCGCTTCAGGCTCGGTCCCCTCCCCAATCACAATACAGGATGGTTTTCAGATAATAGCAACGCTTCTGCTGTGATGGATCTCATCGAGTGTGGGCCTTGATCTACTATAACTCCTTTGAAGAGGGGTGATTCTTTACAGCTGTGGCCATAAACTACATCTGCAGGGCTAGCTGATACCCTAGGACCAGCCTGGACAATCGGACACAGAGGAAAAGGAGTGTCAGAGGGTGCGGTAGTGAATAGGGCGAAAGGGAGGTGTCGGGCGGGCACAGGGTGTGATTCTCAGGGAAGAGCAGCGCAGATGGGGGGAGGTTTATTACCCATGCATAAGACAGAGAGCGGGGGTGACCACTGCCTGGGGGAGATGCTTGCGAGGGTGGGGAGCCATGCTAAGGATCGACAGCGTGCACAGAGTGGGTCTGGTCAAGGCATCTAAAATGGCTGCCGTGCACGACAAAAGTGTGGCATTTGAAAAAAGACAAGATGGCGCAGACAATGTTTTTCAACACTTCCTGATTTCCTTCGAATCGAACGTTAACAGACGTTGGGGCATATTACCAAAGTTAAGCGATATTTATCCCTAACGATGCTTAGCAACGATTTTTTTACCGTCAGAAATTATCGCAGATAAACCTTGCTATTATCAAGGTTTATCGCAAATACGATAAAAAACGACCGCAATGCATTAATATCGCTGAAAACTCAGCGATATTCATGCATTACCGAGCTAATGCTCTTAGGCATGTTATCCACCTCCCATTGGATAACATGGCTAAGAACTGCTCAGGGCAGGTGGTAGCTTTTGGAGATATTCGCGCTTATCTCGAATATTTCCAAAAGTTGATAATAGGAGATAGCGATGTTAGCGACTGTTTCCAGTCGCTAACATCTTGGCATGCCCACTTTGCATGTCATTAGTGATAAATATCACTCACATGCAAAGTGGGGCCCAAGATGGTCGCTATCTTCTACTAGCCGTCGCTAACTGATGTTAGCAACAGCTAGGTAATACACATATAATTTTATCTCGGCGAAGCGGAGCGCTGTTACAGATATATATCTTGTTTTTGAACGTTAATTTCTCAAAATGCACTGAAGCACATATATTGAGACCTAGCAAAGGCACATCGGGCTACCAGTCCCTACAATTTTGCCAAGTTTCGTGCAAATCCATTCAGCTGTTCGATCCTACCGAGAGACAAGATGGCGGCCGCTACGGACTGTTTGGAATGTTTACAGACACCGGAGAGCCAATCAGCTTCGCTTCGCAAAGCTCCGTAACGCGAAAAGTACGCGAAGCGGTGCGCTGTTACAGATATATATCTTTTTTTGAACGTTAATTTCTCAAAATCCACTGGAGCACATATATTGAGATCTAGCAAAGGCACATCGGGCTACCAGTCCCTACAATTTTGCCAAGTTTCGTGCAAATCCATTCAGCTGTTCGATTATTATTATTATTATTTTTTTTGCCCCGCGGGGCCCTTTTAAAACCTCCACATCAAACCTAAACGGTCAGGGAGGATCTACTATGCCCCCTTATGGTCATTTGCCCCTTCGGTTTGGCCTCCGCTTGTCTCTCGATCCTACCGAGAGACAAGATGGCGGCCGCTACGGACTGTTTGGAATGTTTACAGACGCCGGAGAACCAATCAGCTTCGCTTCACAAAGCTCCGTTGCGCGAAAAGTACGCGTCCTGGAGCGCTGCCCGGTCCGCTGTTACAGATATATATCTTTTTTTAAACGTTAATTTCTCAAAATCCACTGTAGCACATATATTGAGACCTACAAAAGGCACATCGGGCTACCAGTCCCTACAATTTTGCCAAGTTTTGTGCAAATCCATTCAGCCGTTCGGGCTAAAAGTGAGGCCAACCGCCCTATGGAAAACTCAATGTTAAAAACACGTTTTGGGACCCCCCTTTTTTCTCGGCCCCCCCTTGACGAACCCCCCCAAATTTTCAAGGGCTACTCAGAAACAAAATGTGCCATTTTCCTGAAAATTTCAGCCAATTCCGTCCACAAACGCCAAAGTTATTAGACATAGAATTTTCAAAAATCCCATAGAGAAAAAATCCTAACTATATATACCTACTGGCGACCGCCAGTAGGTAATATACCTACTGGCGACCGCCAGTAGGTAATATATATATATATATATATATATTACCTACTGGCGGTCGCCAGTAGGTATATATAGTTAGGATTTTTTACCTATGGGATTTTTGAAAATTCTATGTCTAATAACTTTGGCGTTTGTGGACGGAATTGGCTGAAATTTTCTGGAAAATGGAACATTTTGTTTCTGAGCAGCCCCTGGAAATTTGGGGGGGGTTCGTCAAGGGGGGGCCGAGAAAAAAGGGGGGTCCCAAAACGTGTTTTTAACATTGAGTTTTCCATAGGGCGGTTGGCCTCACTTTTAGCCCGAACGCCTGAATGGATTTGCACGAAACTTGGCAAAATTGTAGGGACTGGTAGCCCGATGTGCCTTTGCTAGGTCTCAATATATGTGCTTCAGTGGATTTTGAGAAATTAACGTTTAAAAAAAGATATATATCTGTAAGCACGCTCTGGGCAGCGCTCCGGTTCGCGGACTTTACGCGTAACGGAACTTCGCGAAGCGAAGCTGATTGGCTCTCCGGTGTCTGTCAACATTCTAAACAGTCCGGAGCGGCCGCCATCTTGTCTCTCGGTAGGATCGAGAGACAAGAGGAGGCCAAAACAAAGGGGGAAATGACCATAAGGGGGCATAGTAGATCCTCCCTGACCCCCTAGGTTTAATGTGGAGGCTTTAAAAGGGCCCCGCGGGGCAAAAAAAAAAAATTTTTTTTTTTTTTTTTTTTGCGTGGGTAGCGCCCGGTTCGCGAACCGGGAAGCGTTCTGGGCAGCGTACTATAAGGAAAAAAGAATGATAGACTTTTCAAATACTGTATGTTAATTGAATGTTGGTTTTGTTGATTATTTTTTAATTTTTTTATTTTTTAAGCAATTATTTATTATTGTGATTGTGTTTGAAAATTTAATAACATTTCTAACATTTAACTAGTTTATGAATTACATATAAAAATGATTAAAGACTCAAACAATTTTTTAATATTACATACAATTTTATTTTTCGGATTGTTTTTCAAAATTTAATAGAACGTCTAGCATTCTTCTTTTTTTTTTTTTTTTTAATTTTTGGTTCGCTCCCGGTTCGCGAACCGGGAAGCGAACTGGGAGCGAACTAAAAGAAATAGAGCTTGCTAGAGTGCTAAATATTCTAGCAATTTTTTTTGAAAGGGGAGGTAGTTCTGAAAAGAACTTTTTTTTTTATGTTTTTGTTGTTTTATATATTTATTTTTTTTTGAACATTTTTTGTTTTTTTTGTATTTTTTGAACAATTTTATATATTTTTTGTTTTTTTGGGGGGGGGGAACAACAAAAAACAGGCATTGAAAAGGGCTCAACAGGAGCAACAAAAAAAATTACTGTGTGGGGCGGTTAGGGCAATTATGATTGTTGTAAGCTAGGTTTATTGAATTGATACTCATGTTGCCACATGATATCAATGCACCGCAGTGCAGACAAGTAAACTTCATATGCCCAAAATTATCCTGGATGTTTGGCACGGTTTCCCGTGCCTCTGCTGCTGTCAAAGAAATCAACGAAGTTGACCTGGCCACAGGAGTTGCTGTTGGGTTCTGTTCCATGTCTCTTATTTCCACCCGGCTGTAATTGAGTGGATGCCACCTGCTCATGTGCCTATGCATGGTATAGTTCCCATAGCTATACTTTTTATCAGTCCCTCTTGATAATTTTTCTTTGCAAATGAGGCAGGTGACATACCTCGCATTCACTTTTTTCTGGCCTGGAGGCATTGAAAAAAACTGCCAAATGAAACTGGCTTTCCTATGGGAAACCCGGGCACCTCTTCCAAGAACTGTGGTCCTTCTCTCTCCTCTTCCTCTATTTCTTCCTCTTCCTCCTCTGTGTTGGTGATGACCTGGGGAGGTGGTCCTCTCTTCCCATGAGGAGGTGGTGGTGGTGGTGGGGGTCCACCAGCTGAAGCTACCATTGAAGCCATTGCTCTAGTATGAAATAAGGTCTTCCTCTCACAAAGATGAAAGTCAGAGTGAGGAAAGAAGGAGGGGTTTTCATCATTTGGGAAAAACAATAGTTCTAAACCAATGAAAAGTGTTATTCTTAGGTCACCTGACCTAGCCTTACATGATTATGAAACCAAAAGTTAAATGAACCAATGAAAAGTTTTATTAACAAGTCACATGACCTCTCACGCTTATGTTACGCGCTGCGGAACGCGCCCCGGATCGCTTCCGGGTCGCTGCGCTTCGCGCCTCGGTTCGCGTACCGGAGCACTTCCGGGTGCGCTAACGCAGCGCGTCATAAGACGCATTACGCGACAACGTGATACGTCGCGCTTCCGCGACGCGTCACGATGTTGATTTCTAACGCGGCAGTTGCGCTAACGGAACGTTTACCGGTTCGCGGACCAGGTCGCGGCATCAAATTGAGCTAACGGAAAGCTTCCCGGTTCGCGAACCGGGAGCGAAACAAAAAAAATATTTAAAAAAAATTATTAATAAACATATAAAATATATTTTGGGATTTAAAGAAGAATACATTTTATAGCTATAGATATTAGCTTTTAAAAAACCAATGAAATTCACTGAAAAAACCATAGGTTATAGACCATATATAGTTAGGAATTAGCATTTACAAAACCTTGAAAATTCACTGAAAAAACCATAGGTTATAGACCATATATAGTTAGGAATTAGCATTTACAAAACCTTGAAAATTCACTGAAAAAACCATAGGTTATAGACCATATATAGTTAGGAATTAGCATTTAAAAAACCTTATTTTACTCACACAAAACCATTGAAATTCCATATATAGTTAGTTGTACTAACTATATATCGCGCACCCGCAATCCACTGCTGATCATGTCACATATTACATCATTCAAGACATGGTCAGTGACATCACTGATGACATCACTGATGACATCTCAAATGACATCACTGATGACATCACTGATGACATCTCAAATGACATCACTGATGACATCACTGATGACATCTCAAATGACATCACTGATAACATCACTGATGACAACATCCAGTGACTGTATTTTTCTGTAAAGTTAAAATATGTCTTGAGTGGATGTATAAGTGTCTGGATGAAGGATTTAGTAGGGGCATGACTGACTGTATGAGTGACTGATTAAATGTGTCTCACTGAGTGCATGGGTTAGTGACTAAACTGTCTTAATTTGTGCATCATTATGTCTGTTGTTCTGTAAACTGCTGCATGTGTTGATCAGTAGCTATATGATTAACTGTATGGGTTATTGATTGGTTGCCCAAGCATTTGTATGGGAGACTGAGTGTGTGTGTGGGTGGCTGGGAGGTGTATGACTCTCTGCATAGATGTGTGAGCAGTTGATTGACTAGATGTATGGGTTCAAAAGTGCATGTGGAAACAGCTGTATGGGCAGTTGACTGTGTGCATGAGTGTATTGGTGAGTGAATGGATATCTCAGTGCTACATGTTAAAGTAAGTACATATGTAAAATACAGTACATGTGAGAGTTGACATATATAAATAACTGTGCATAAGAGCCAGTGAATGTGTGAGTGGCTGTATGGATCATTGTGAACTTGTATCCAGGATTGTATAAGTGAGTAAATATGTTTTAGTATATGTTTGAATAAGTAAGGTGTGTATAACTGTATAGTTGAGGAAATGGAGGTGTGATTGATTCTTTGTATGACTGACTAAGTGTCTGAGTAACTCCATGGATGAGTGACAGTCTATGAGTGTCTGTTTACACTGATTGTATCTAAGGTTATATTAGAGTCTGAAGAGGTTCATCGTATTATCACATGAATGATGTCATCAGTGATGTGATCAGTAATGTCAAATGAGATGTCATCAGTGATGTCATCAGTGATGTCATTTGAGATGTCATCAGTGATGTCATTTGAGATGTCATCAGTGATGTCATCAGTGATGTCATTTGAGATGTCATCAGTGATGTCATCAGTGATGTCATTTGAGATGTCATCAGTGATGTCATCAGTGATGTCACTGACCATGTCATGAATGATGTAATATGTGACATGATCAGCAGTGGATTGCGGGTGCGCGATATATAGTTAGTACAACTAACTATATATGGAATTTCAATGGTTTTGTGTGAGTAAAATAAGGTTTTTTAAATGCTAATTCCTAACTATATATGGTCTATAACCTATGGTTTTTTCAGTGAATATATATATATATATATTCACTGAAAAAACCATAGGTTATAGACCATATATAGTTAGGAATTAGCATTTACAAAACCTTGAAAATTCACTGAAAAAACCATAGGTTATAGACCATATATAGTTAGGAATTAGCATTTAAAAAACCTTATTTTACTCACACAAAACCATTGAAATTCCATATATAGTTAGTTGTACTAACTATATATCGCGCACCCGCAATCCACTGCTGATGATGTCACATATTACATCATTCATGACATGGTCAGTGACATCACTGATGACATCACTGATGACATCTCAAATGACATCACTGATGACATCACTGATGACATCTCAAATGACATCACTGATGACATCACTGATGACATCATCCAGTGACTGTGTGTTTCTGTAAAGTTTAAATATGTTTTACATATTGAAGAATGAGTAGATGTAGAAGTGTCTGGATGAAGGATTTAGTAGGTGCGTGACTGACTGTATGAGTGAGTGATTAAATGTGTCTCACTGAATGCATGGGTTAGTGACTAAACTGTCTTAATTTGTGCATCATTATGTCTGTTGTTCTGTAAACTGCTGCATGTGTTGATCAGTAGCTATATGAGTAACTATATGGGTTATTGATTGGTTGCCCAAGCATTTGTATGGGAGACTGAGTGTGTGTGGGGGTGGCTGGGAGGTGTATGACTCTGTGCATATATGTGTGAGCAGTTGATTCACTAGATGTATGGGTTCAAAAGTGCACGTGGAAACAGCTGTATGGGCGGTTGACTGTGTGCATGAGTGTATTGGTGAGTGAATGGATATCTCAGTGCTACATGTCAAAGTAAGTACATATGTAAAATACAGTACATGTGAGAGTTGACATATATAAATAACTGTGCATAGGAGCCAGTGAATGTGTGAGTGGCTGTATGCATCATTGTGAACTTGTATCCAGGATTGTATAAGAGAGTAAATATGTTTTAGTATATGTTTGAATAAGTAAGGTGTGTATAACTGTATAGTTGAGAAAATGGAGGTGTGATTGATTCTTTGCATGACTGACTAGGTGTCTGAGTAACTCCATGGATGAGTGACAGTCTGTGAGTGTATGTTTACACTGAGTGTATCTAAGGTTATATTAGAGTCTGAAGAGGTTCATTGTATTATCACATGAATGATGTCATCAGTGATGTGATCAGTAATGTCAAATGAGATGTCATCAGTGATGTCATCAGTGATGTCATTTGAGATGTCATCAGTGATGTCATCAGTGATGTCATTTGAGATGTCATCAGTGATGTCATCAGTGATGTCATTTGAGATGTCATCAGTGATGTCATCAGTGATGTCACTGACCATGTCATGAATGATGTAATATGTGACATGATCAGCAGTGCATTGCGGGTGCGCGATATATAGTTAGTACAACTAACTATATATGGAATTTCAATGGTTTTGTGTGAGTAAAATAAGGTTTTTTAAATGCTAATTCCTAACTATATATGGTCTATAACCTATGGTTTTTTCAGTGAATTTTCAAGGTTTTGTAAATGCTAATTCCTAACTATATATGGTCTATAACCTATGGTTTTTTCAGTGAATTTCATTGGTTTTTTAAAAGCTAATATCTATAGCTGTAAAATGTATTCTTCTTTAAATCCAAAAATATATTTTATATGTTTATTAATAATTTTTTTTTTATAGTTTTTTTGTTTCGCTCCCGGTTCGCGAACCGGGAAGCTTTCCGTTAGCTCAATTTGATGCCGCGACCCGGTCCGCGAACCGGTAAACGTTCCGTTAGCGCAACTGCCGCGTTAGAAATCAACATCGTGACGCGTCGTGGAAGCGCGATGTATCACGTTGTCGCGTAATGCGTCTTATGACGCGCTGCGTTAGCGCACCCGGAAGTGCTCCGGTACGCGAACCGAGGCGCGAAGCTCAGCGACCCGGAAGCGATCCGGGGCGCGTTCCGCAGCGCGTAACATAAGCGTGAGAGGTCATGTGACTTGTTAATAAAACTTTTCATTGGTTCATTTCACTTTTGGTTTCATAATCATGTAAGGTTAGGTCAGGTGACCTAAAAATAACACTTTTCATTGGTTTAGAACTATTGTTTTTCCCAAATGATGAAAACCCCTCCTTCTTTCCTCACTCTGACTTTCATCTTTGTGAGAGGAAGATCTTTATTCATAGTAGAGCAATGGCTTCAGTAGTTGCTTCAGCTGGTGCACCCCCACCACCACCTCCACCTCCTCATGGGAAGAGAGGACCACCTCCCCAGGTCATCACCAACACAGAGGAGGAAGAGGAAGAACTAGAGGAAGAGGAGAGAGAAGGACCACAGTTCTTGGAAGAGGTGCCCCGGGTTTCCCATAGGAAAGCCAGTTTCATTTGGCAATTTTTTTCAATCCCTCCAGGACAGAAAAAAGTAAATGCGAGGTATGTCACCTGCCTCATTTGCAAAGAGAAATTATCAAGAGGGACTGATAAAAAGTATAGCTATGGGAACTATACCATGCATCGGCACATGAACAGGTGGCATTCACTGAATTACAGCCGGGCGGAAATACGCGACATGGAACAAAACCCAACAGCAACTCCTGTGGCCAGGTCAACATCGTTAATATCATTGACAGCAGCAGAGGCACGGGAAACCGTGCCAAACATCCAGGAGAATTTTGGGCATATGAAATATACTTGTCTGCACTGCGGTGCATTGATATCATGTGGTAACATGAGTATTAATTCAATAAACCTAGCTTATAACAATCATAATTGCCCTAACCGCCCCAGACAGTAATTTTTTTTTTGCTCCTGTTGAGCCCTTTTCAGTGCCTGTTTTTTGTTGTCCCCCCCCCCACAAAAACCAAAAAAAATATAAAATTGTTCAAAAAATACAAAAAAACAAAAAATGTTCAAAAAATTAAAAAAAATATAAAACAACAAAAACATAAAAAAAAAGTTCTTTTCAGAACTACCTCCCCTTTCAAAAAAAATTGCTAGAATGTTTAGCACTCTGGCAAGCTCTATTTCTTTTAGTTCGCTTCTCAGTTCGCTTCCCGGTTCGCGAACCGGGAGCGAACCAAAATTTTTTTTTTTTTAAAAAAAGAAGAGTAAGTATAAGGAAAGTAAACAGAGAGTGATGTTAAAAGAAAGACAGCTATAGGGAGTAAACCAGAGATACTGTTTAATAGATCTATTTACCGAAGAAAAGACGGAAGAGGGTATAATTGTGGAAAACAAAATAGATAAGGAAGTGAAAGAAAAAAAAGAGAGTAGAACAATAACAAAGAAGAGTTTCTTGGAGAATGTAAGTGAATGTTCAAAATAAGATTAAAACATGGGGAATAACAGAGAGAAAAAATAGAAAACAGAAAACAAAAAATAACCGAAAAAGATTAATTAAAACAGCAAAGAAATGTAAATAACATAGAGCCATATCATCAACATAGGCAATAAAAGTTTTGCAGCTTTTATCGGCAGAAATATGTCACCAAAGCCGCTTTTGCGGCAGAAAACTGCCGCTAAAACCACTTTTGCACCAGTTTTCTGCCAATAAAAACAGCAATAATTTTATTGGCTGTGTTCATAATATGCCCCTTAGTGTGCTTCAACTACACAGAGAAAGCATTATGAACAAGTAGTGAAAAAGTGATCAGTCAAAGACACTAAGAGTAATAGAGACGGAGTGAGTGAACAAGAGTGAGGAACTATGAGAAGAGAGGGACTGAGAAAAAGAGTGGAAGGAGTTGAGTAAGTAGGTAATAGAGAAAGGAATGAGGAAAGTAGCAAAGGCAGGAAACTGAGGGTTAAAGAAATGAAGCTGTGGAACTAATAGTAGGTGAATGTGATAGAAATGTAACGAAAAGAATACAAAACATTTACCTTATAATTGTCGTTAAATTACTCACTTTTTGTTTTTATACTTTCAATCTGTGAAAGAGAGAACAAACATTTGAAAAATATTAAAACATGTATTTAAAAATTACAAAAGACAAGGGAAAAGATTGAAGGACAAACAGTTTTTCAACAACTTTGACACTGACAGAAGCTTCTGCTTCTCCAGGCCCCCTACACAGTCCTAAAGATATACATTTTAAACTAACAGTATCTTGATGCAGATGAAGTGAGGCCTATCTTAAAACATGGTGCATCTTTTGCACTGCTGTTGTCTCAGAAAAGTGTCGCAAGACACTAACATTTTAAATGATTGCTTCAGGATGCCAATAAGATGTGTCCTATCCAGAGGTTTGTTTGAGGTGAGACCTACTCAGGGTTCCAAATGAAATTTCGAGTTGTTTGAAGAGAACAGAGGACATAATACATGTGAAGGCCTACCAATGAAGTAAGTCATGTCCACTTCACTCTTGAACAAAGGCCAGACCTCTTCTGTGTCCGTGGACAGACCTAAACTTCATCTGCACAATGTCATTCATAAACTTAGGAAACACAGGTGATGTAATTGAAAAATGTGGAGTTTCTTTTCCTCATTTCACAATCACATCACCTGTGTTGCCTTTGCTTAGGTATCTTATAGTGCAGATGTAGTCCAGCATATTAAACAGTACCTAGAAGTGCAGCACTGCATGCAACAACTTTGACACTTATAAAAGCTTTTGCTTCTGCATGCCCCCTACACAATGCTAATTATATACATTTTAAACTGATGGTATCTTGCTGGAGATGAACTGAAACCTATCTTGCAACATGGTGCATCTTTTACACAAAAGTGACCCACAATGGAGCAAAAGAGGCGCACGGCCACCATAAATCTGACCCTAACATTTTAAATGATTGTTTCAAGATGCCAATAAGGTGTAACCTATCCACAGATTTGTTTCAGGTAAGTCCTACTCAGGGTTGCAGATGGAATTTAGGTTTGTTGAAGAATACAGAGAAGATAATACATGTGGAGGCCTACCAACGAAGTGAGTAATGTCCACTGCACTCTTGAACAAATGTCAGACCTCCTCTGTCTCCAGGAACAGGCCTAAACCTCATCTACACAATGTGGTGTATAATGTTAGGAAACACAGGTAATATAATTGAAAAACATGCAAATTTTTTTGCTCATTCCACAATCATATGACCTGTGTTTCCTTTGCTTAGGTATCTCATTGTGGAAATGTAGTCTATCATATGAAAGACTACGTAGAATATGAGCACTGTATGCAAGAACTTTGACACTTACAGAAGCCTCTCCTTCTCCATGCCTCCTACACAGTTCTAAATGTACATCATAAATGGAAACAGTACAGAATTAATTATACATGTTAAATGGTTTATTTTTGCTGTTCTCAGAATGTATCAAATTTCACTAAAAACAGTGACTTGAAGGTATTCATCATATAACAGCGGGGGAAAAAAAACACAATCAAAATGATTGTGTTTAAAAAACCCATACAACATAACAAATCAGAATTCAGAACTCCTTAAAGTTTAACTTACTTTCCATGACGTCAAAGGATGTCCTATGAACAGCTTACACTCTGTTGTGCTGTTATTACTTTCAGCCCGCCACTTTCTGAAAGAAAACCTCCATCGTTTTGAAAAACATGTTACATACAATAAATGACTTCTTGCTCTCTACCACAAGTTTCCACAAGGCCAAATCTTGTCAGAGCCATTTATAACTCTTGGATTTCTTGTAAGCCAATCCCGTCATTTGGCATTTCCGCAACTTTCAGAATTAAAATGTTGAAGATCATTTCCACAATCCTGGACTAGTAATATCTTCCCCTTCTTCCTCAGTCATGTTCTACATTTCCTATGACACTGATACTGCTTACTATGAAGCAGACTTACACTACCTCTATGACTACTACAATTATTTAATTCTCTACATCACTTTTAATCACAAAGCAATGTAAAACAGTAGACAGCATTGCAGACTTACATTCCCTCTACTCTATGTTTTGATTGGCTGCTTCAATTAGCTTATAAAAAGAAATAGTTTTTCTGAACTCATTCAAAGTGCACTTATTTCTCCATGACGTCCAGTCTTATGGTTAGAAGTTATGTCTCTGAACTACACTTATCCTCAAGGCCAAATCGTGTAGGAGCCATTAGAACTTCTTGAAATTCCTCAGAGCACATCCCGAGATTCTTTCCCTAAAATTTTGGTTTTAAAAACACCAGGTAAGAGTTTTTAAGGTCATACGGCAATTTTTTTTTGAAAATTAAAACAGAATCATTGCAGAATGACCAGCCATTTCTAGACTTTAAATAAGCTGTGTAATGTCCTGATGTTGTTGAAGGACCGTCATGATATATAATTGCTGCAGTTACAAAAGTCCTTCCTGATATTGACAACTGCGAAGCCACAACATTTTTAATTAAAGTTGTCAATTTTGTTCCATCAGGCCTACATCGTTGGAACATTAAAATGACATACTGGCCATATGTTCGTATAAATAATGTGGACATCATTTCAGATTTACATTGGCTACACTCCATGTTGTGATCAGCTGCTTTTACTAGCTTATTAAAGGAGACTGATTTACTGTCTGGCAAAGTTAAATATATAAATCTTTCTGAGTCTACACTAGTAGTACTTGATACCCTACAGTTCTCGCAGTCATGCTGCCATTGATAAGAAAGCCCAAACAGCTGATCTACATCTACACCTTCAGCATGCAATACATCAAGCATATACATTAAAAACTCCTGACAATCTTGCTGAATATTTTTAGAGAATTGTGTTTGGCCTGAACATCTGTCTAACAGATTTCGAATTTCAGACACACTTTCTATGTTTGTTCTATCAGTGCTACATTTTTCTAAGACAGAATTTAACAAACTGCAAAATCTTTGATCAGAATTGACCACAATCTCTTCTTTTACATTTTCTAGAGAAAACAAAACATTAACCACTACATTAGCATAGCAGTTGACACCAGAACTGTTTTCAAATTGAAAACCAACAACATCTTCAACAGAATCCTTTTTGTTTCTGCTTATAATTTCAGGTTCATCGACTTTTCGTCTTTTTGCTACAACCTCCCCAGTATTGGTCACATTTCTTCGTTTCCGGCCTACCACACGTTTCTCAAACAAAGGATATTGAGGCAAATGTGGCGCATACTCTCTTCTTAACCTATTGTATTCCTTAACACAATCTAGATCCGCACAAATGCTTGTGACATCACACTCAATCAAGTACAATCCCGATAAAGTTCTAACTCGTGACAATGCCACATATGCCATACCCTTCTTGAACACAGAACTGCCAATATTCACCAATGCACTGTCTACACTTAAACCTTGCGATTTATGGATTGTCACCGCATATGCCAAGCAAACAGGAAACTGCTTACGGCGAACATATAAGTCTTTTACAAGCAAAAATCTAGCAGAACAACGACCAATTAGCTGTACTTCCTCAATGCCATCAAATTTAATTTTTAAAAATTCAATTCCATCTCTATTTCTGTATTTTACAAAATCAACAACATTACCCATTGATCCATTTACCAGACCTCTTTCAACATGTAAATTCCTTCTTAAAATTATACGGCAGTTCAAGCACACATTCAGAGTCTTTTCAAAACCTGCAGTTTTAGATATACTCTTCTCTAATGAATCCAATTTTGTTTTCAGATTCTCAGACAAAATAATTGTTGATCCCATATGCTCTACTCTGTCAATAGCTTCCAGTTTCACAATCTCTTGCTTTTCTAAATGCAACATTTTGTTGTTGAATTTGGCACATTCTGCAAGAGTTGGCATCAAACATATTCCAGATTTCTTCTCAGTAATTTTCTGAAAAATATTCTCAGGCACAACATCTTGTTCTGGATATAAATTTGACAGTAATCGTGCATGTAAAGCTTCTTTCCCATGCTCGGTCACTTTTCCAATTCTAACATCTTGTAGAATAGTCTTGTAAACTTCATCCTTCGCCTGACGCATATTTTCATGCAGTTCAGCATAATTGAAGTTTAACCATATATTGACGTTGCCAATGCTGCCTAGGCACTTCCTGGTATCTTCATGCGTGAGCATTTTGAACACAGGTTGCCCTTTCACTGGTGTCAGCTGCAGAAGATCTCCGAAAACAATGATGTGTTTGCCACCAAATAACACATCATACTCTGTTTTGAGAACTTCTTGCATTCTCAAATGCACAAAGGCAAGCATGACATTGGAAACCATGCTTAATTCGTCAATGATAAGAAGTTTCATTTTCCTCAAGATTCTTGAAACTTCAAAACAAGCATCTCCAGATAGCTTGTGATATTGTAATTTGTTGTCATGCTCCACTGGCAGCATCAGTAAACGATGTAAAGTAATCCCTTTAATGTTATGTGCTGCCAGTCCAGTTGGAGCGGTGACAACACAAGACAGCGATGACTCTGTCCTTTCCTGCAAATAACATGAAATTGCTTTAATAAGGAAACTTTTTCCAGTTCCCGCTTCTCCACTCACGTACAGTCGGACAGGCTTCAACGACGTACATGAGCACTCTTTCTTGTCATGACTTAATCCATGATCAATTTGCATGGTAACTTCGTCATATATTTTCCTCTGCTCAACGTTGAGTTGTCTTTCCAACTCTTCTAAGTTAACCGCATCCTCCTGAGCATGTGCCATGGCTCTTTCCACTTCATTCATAGCAGTGGCAGCTTCATTTTCGATAACAGGTCCTCCTAGTGGATCCTGACTCAATGAAGCAGAACTCTGACTGTCCTGAGAACTGTCTCTGGCAATCTCGGCTGCAATCATTGCTTCCTGCTCAATTTCCGCATTCAACATTTCTACATATTTGGGAAAAGCAGGACATTCTATGGTCTCCTTGGCGGCATTGAAAGAGTCTTCGTAACAGAGAAAATCTCCAAGCAGTTCCTCTTCTGCACGCCTAGGCTTGAAAAGTTGCAAAAGTGCTAAATAGAAAAAGTCCTTTTTTTCAGGAGATTCGCCACTCAATTTTCGATGGTTTACCAAGTGGCATTTTCTTTGCTTGACCAGACATCCCTCACTTCCTATTACAGCATACACTCCTTTCTCAGTATCTTCTTTGATGTTCCTCTTGAATATGTAATTTTGAAGAACCTCATACAGACAAACATTCTCGAGGTGAATGCTTCGATTTGGATAATATGTATCCAACATGTTGGTCTTCAAAATGTCGGTACTGTTTGGCTCCTTTTCCGCCAAATACTCAATTTCCCGCACAGGTTTGAGAACTCGATTACGCGTTGCAGCAAGACCAAGACTCGCCCAAACGATACTCCTGGACTTGGCATAGAGACTTGCTGAAGACAACCGGTCAGAACATTCGTACGCTCCAATTTCTCGATGCGACAACATCTTCAGACTGAAACTGTACAACTTCTTGCTGAGGCTCTTTTCATGGGAAATGTCCTCCCACATATCCTTCAATTCTGTCTTCTCTTTTTTGGTGATGTAAGACGTCACATACCGAGCCACAGCCATACAGTTATCAGCCACAAACTGTATATCCATGTTAGCATTCCACATGGACAAAATCACCGGGTTGTAGTCGTTGATGTACTTGGACTCTTCGTTCCTCTTCAAATTGTATGTGTTTTTAGGTGATTTCTTCATCACATTATGTCGCAGCGAAGACATCAAACTGTTTACTCTTCCTTTAGAAATCACCGGTCGTGGAAAGCCGAAACGACATTTGGTGTAGAACTTGTCCTTGTTTCGGAATTTACGACGACAGTACTTTCCACATCGATGGCTTTGGAAACGCAGAACTTTTTCTCTTAGGCTTTTCTTCTCCTTTGCGTTTGGAACAGCACACGTAGAATACTGTTGTATAAAACTCATCACTGAGTCTTCTGGATCCGTTCCAAATTTAGGTGCATCCTTGATCCACAGCAACATATGTATATGAGGAGCACCTCTTGCTTGGTACTCCTTTCTCCAGAAGAAATCCAACACCTCTCCAAGAGGTGGATTCTTCTTATTCATGATGAAAGACATCATAGCTTCAAATCTATGATTGAAGTACCTACATACATTGACTGGATCCAAAGAGCACAGTTCTCCGGGTGTCTTGAATTCGATGTTTTCTACGTTAGCATTTGCCTCTCGTAGAAATTCAAGTAAGTCTTCCCAGCCATACTCGGCACAGCTCAGAGTGAGGAACCATGTGGGAGTTCCTAAGTTCCTCAGCATACATTTTAAATCACCATGACGACGGTACCAGTACTCATTAGTACCACGCTGACACGCCATGAGATTAATCAGGTGAGAATCCAAAATACTGTCTTGGACATTGACTTTATCCATAAAGTCACTTGCCGAGATGTTTTGCATGTGTATACCACTTTTCAAGATGTGGTTCACTGCATATGACAGTCCAGACAGATCGCTTTCAAACAGGAGATGAAACAAATAAGGAATGCATTGTCGAAACCTAGCATCTCCTGCATACAATCGCAAAGTCCGGTATTCAGAAGCAGGAATTTGATGAGGTCGCTCATCATATCTTCCTCCCTGACCTGTTGGAAAAAGCTGTGGGAAACACCGAGCTTCCAAACTTTCCTCCCAAACACTAATGGGACTCCCTTTGGCTTGTTTCATTTGAAACAACTCAATAGCATTCCCCATGACTTCCTAGGAATGCAAAGGATGAACACTATAATGTTCATATATTTCTTCACTAGTAGAGGGTTCTACTTTCTCAATTTGACCAGCACACAAATCGCTATCCTCTTCCTCACTTACTTCCTCTTCTGCAACATATACATTCTTATAGTATTTATTATTTTTTTTCAAATACAATGTTGCCTTTTTAACTTTCCTAACATCCACTAAATCTTGCCATATTTTCTTATTCTTTGTCGGAACCCCATTAACTAAGATAACCAGAGGTTCCTCTTCCACTTTTTCTACTCCAATTGTGTTATTGTTTTTCTTCAAATCTAGAGGCAAATAAACAACTCTTCCCTTTAATCCTCTCTGTAAATCTGATGGAGGCAATTTCCCTGTCTTTGGCTCCATTCTTACAATAGCCTGAAAGGGATGGATACTTTGAATCAAAATAGATTCATAAGTATTTAAATCCTTCAATTCAGAAGGAATCTCAACCAATTCCAGATTATTATGAACTGCTCTAGCAGGCATCTGGTTTTGATTTAATTTGCAACAACAATAAGTACACACACGTTGATCCAATCCCAAATCAAAACAATTTTCTGCCATCAAGTATGTTGCGAAATCCTTCCATTCACTATTATTTTCCCTTTCACTTTTTGCATATAAATCCACTAACTTAGTCTGATTCTTATAATAAGTGCGTCGACAACACACACAAGTGAAATTTGGCCTCTCACTTGATTTGACCTGAAACGTCGCAATTTCCCTCTGGAAATTATCTGTACTGGAAACCTGTACACTATCTTCCACATTACCCGCTTCTTCTTGGTCAATTTCAACATTCACCTCTTTACTTCCAAAGTAACAAAACTCAATTTCTTCACATATATTCTTCACATCTGTTTCAGAACCATGCAAAAGAGCAGCGCATAATTGTTTAAGCATAATTGCTGGACTCTTAGCATAATACAACATTCTAACTAATTTCCTCACTTCATTATGATGCACTGCTAGCATCCTGAAATGATGAAAAACACTCTGGCATACTCTCCTGGAAAGACAAGCCAGTGAATGACCATGCAAACCTGTCACTTCTCTCACTCTGCAAGGATCTAATTCTTGCAACAACCTCATTTTCTGCTTCAAACTTTTCTTATTAAATGACCGTACAAAATCACAAAGCAAATTGATGGAATCCTGTCGCACACTGCAAATACTACTACACTTCCAGGTGTACACAGGACCCTTAGCACGTCTTCCTAAAACCTCATTACCTAACACCTCTTCTGCCTCTGTTGTCACAAGTTTTTCTTTTTCAACTGGACAACCATCTTTCACTTCATAAGCACGACCACTGGTGTCAACTGCATGCACCAAATCATTATCCTGGAAATAACTCTCCTCATTAAAAAATGCCTCACAGCTTGAACTATGCATCCATTCTCCAGAAAAAACTTCACAAAAATTACTACGATTAACTATTCTCTTCCATCTACTATTTCTTTTGAAATCATAAATTGCCTTGTTTAGCTTCCTAATTCTATTGATTATCAAAATAAATAACTTACGTTTAATTTCAAATGCCTGATCAATAACTTTCTCAACTTTTTTTTTTCTCTTATAAAAAACCACTTTCTGTTGACCTTTCTTAATATTTTTTAACAAATTGCCAATTATCCTGTTGCGGAACATTCGTTTACGAATGTCCCTAAACTGTTGTTTCCTTCTACTATCATGCACAGAGTTATCTCTTGCTCTAGCAGTAACATTTTTCATTGGCCTTTCCTTTCCGTTTGAATTGCTTCTCTTTTTCTGGACTGAAACATTTTCTGTAGTAATATTTTTTTTACTACAGATATTTCTTATGAATGTTTTTGTACTCTTACCCGGTGCTTTCTTGGTGACTTGACAAATCTTTTTGTTAGAGGACTGCTGCTTTTTTTCATTAACCTGCTGTCTTTGACGTTTTGCAGCCTTTCTCACTCTTTCTTTGGTTGGCATGCTGAAATCTTGAAATGATCTGCAGTTGAATCTGTGGTAAAATATAATAAAAAATGTTATTAACCACTATTACCCAACAGTAAATCAATAACAGTAATCAAAAACTTAAAACACTACTTGAAATTTTTACATAGAAGATTTTTTAGTGCTTGGCAAATTTAGAATACAGAAATAGCAGAAAAGAAATGGAATTTATATTCATGTTACCTGTGCTATTTTATATGTGAATCTGATCTAATTTTATGAGCATATTTTAATATTTTATTGAAGACACTACACATAACCTGTTTTTGAAGGTGTCTTTATTTTTAAATTAAACGGTTTACATTTTTACTTTTTATTTATTATACATTTTTAAAATAAATGTTTATAGTTCCATAGGCTCAAGCACGTCAGCTTCCCATCCCATGTCATATAATTCGGACAAATCTGCATCCTCATCACGTTCTTCTTCATCCTCAGGATTTAAATCATCCAAGGGATCAACATCCACTGATGTTTCAATTACGAGTTCAATGATGAGGTCAAAATCAACTGATTGCTGATTGTCGCTCATGTTGATGTTGTCTTTATCTTTAAAGAAAGATAACAACAATGAGATGTTGCAGAGTAAGAGACAAATCTCAGAGATTATAATAGTAAAATTGTTTAACAAGAGTAACATTTTGCAGCTATTATATAGCCATGTCCAACGATGCTGAGCAGGTGAAGCCTATGTCTAATTTTTCAGTGAACAGGACTCATCTCTTCTTAACCTTGGATAAGACTCACCGACTCTGTGTCCCCTGCACATACTTAAATGTAAAGGGGCAGATTTATGTTAAATGGCACATCCCCAGGCATGCACCAGTTAACGTGCACCGCTGCTCTGCCACTCATGGTGTGCCGCATTTACAATCAGATAGGAGAAAGCTACGTCAAAACCCTGCGCCTGCTTGAAGCAGGCATAGGTCTTGACGCAACATTGTGGAGATGGGGCACCCCTGAGCCTTGCTGGAGCTGCATCACACTTGCGATACAACTCCAGCAATGCGCCACCTTTACGGCACAGATGCGTCACGCATCTGTGCCATTTTTGCCCCATGCTGCGCCGCATTGTAAATGCAGCACACCATGGGTGGCGGAACAGCAGCGCAGGATGACTGGCACATCCCTAGTGATGCGCCAGTCATCATAAATCTATCCCTAAGCTTCTTATCTTGTTAGAGATGAACCGCCATATGTATCATCAAACTATTTTGCATTTCCTAAATAGCGAATTTTAAGGGATAAATAGCAATTCTTTACCATTCCTAATTTGCGATGAGCAAATTGCTAATTGCAAATTACCCATTCATTTCCATGGGCCAGGAGGCCCATAGGAATGAAGGTGCAATTTGCGATTAGCAATTAGCTCATCGCAAATTAGGAATTTTTACAAAGGTGCAGGGGTGTCTCAAGAACACCCTGCTGCACCCCTGAAAAAGAAATTTGGGGGCATATGGCGCACATACATGCCCTAAGGGCATGTATGGGCGTCATATGGCACCTTTTGTTTTTTGGAAAAAAAGCTTTTTGAAAAGAATTCGCAAATTTGGTGGTAGTTTGCAAATCCTTAATGGCATTTTTTGCATATTTTTTGTTTGATACATTGCATTTAAGGAATCGCAAAATTTGCAAATCCTTCAGTACAATCGCAAAATAAGGAATAGCAAATTTTGCTATTCCTTATTTTGCATCAAACTTGTTTGATACATACCATTTGTCTAATTAGCATTCGCAAAGGCCGAAATTCGCAGAATTTTGACCTTTGCGAATGCTAATTAGCTTGATACATATGGCCCCAAGTGAGGCCTGTCTTGCAACATGGTGCATCTTTTGCATCACTGCTGCATCGGTTTCATGTGGCACGTTTTTTTTACACCATGACACATCTGCCTAAATGCATCAATTTGTAATTTTGTCGCCTCATAGCAAATCTTTTGCACCGCCGCTGCATCAGAAAAGTGACGCACAGTGGCGCAAAAGAGGCATACACCTATCATAAATCTTTCCCTAGCATTTTAAATGATTAATTCAGGATGACGATAAGGTGTGGCCTATCCAGAGGTTTGTTTAAGGTGAGGCCTACTCAGGATTGCAGATTAAAGTTACGCTTGATGAACAATACAGAGGAGATAATACATGTAAAGACCTACCAATGAAGTAAGTAATGTCCACTTTATTGCGCCAGTCATCATAAATGTATCCCTAAGCTTCTTATCTTGTTACAGATGAACCGCCATATGTATCATCAAACTATTTTGCATTTCCTAAATAGCGAATTTTAAGGAATAAATAGCGATTCTTTACCATTCCTAATTTGCAATGAGCAAATTGCTAATTGCAAATTACCCATTCATTTCCATGGGCCAGGAGGCCCATAGGAATGAAGGTGCAATTTGCGATTAGCAATTAGCTCATCGCAAATTAGGAATTTTTCCAAGGGTGCAGGGGTGTCTCAAGAACACCCTGCTGCAGCCCCTGAAAAAGAAATTTGGGGGCATATGGCGCACATACATGCCCTAAGGGCATGTATGGGTGTCATATGGCACCTTTTGTTTTTGGGAAAAAAAGCTTTTTGAAAAGAATTCGCAAATTACCACCAACTAGAAGTTGGTGGTAATTTGCAAATCCTTAATGGCATTTTTTGCATATTTTTTGTTTGATACATTGCATTTAAGGAATCGCAAAATTTGCAAATCCTTCAGTGCAATCGCAAAATAAGGAATAGCAAATTTTGCTATTCCTTATTTTGCATCAAACTTGTTTGATACATAGCATTTGTCTAATTAGCATTCGCAAAGGCTGAAATTCACAGAATTTTGGCCTTTGCGAATGCTAATTAGCTTTAAACATATGGCCCCAAGTGAGGCCTGTCTTGCAACATGGTGCATCTTTTGCATCACTGCTGCATCGGTTTCATGTGGCACGGTGTTTTTTACACCATGACACATCTGCCTAAATGCATCAATTTGTAATTTTGTCGCCTCATAGCAAATCTTTTGCACCGCCGCTGCATCAGAAAAGTGACGCACAGTGGCGCAAAAGAGGCATACACCTATCATAAATCTGTCCCTAGCATTTTAAATCATTAATTCAGGATGACGATAAGGTGTGGCCTATCCAGAGGTTTGTTTAAGGTGAGGCCTACTCAGGATTGCAGATGAAAGTTACGCTTGATGAAGAATACAGAGGAGATAATACAAGTAAAGCTCTACCAATGAAGTAAGTGATGTCCACTTCATTGCGCCAGTCATCATAAATGTATCCCTAAGCTTCTTATCTTGTTAGAGATGAACCGCCATATGTATCATCAAACTATTTTGCATTTCCAAAATAGCGAATTTTAAGGAATAAATAGCGATTCTTTACCATTCCTAATTTGCAATGAGCAAATTGCTAATTGCAAATTACCCATTCATTTCCATGGGCCAGGAGGCCCATAGGAATGAAGGTGCAATTTGCGATTAGCAATTAGCTCATCGCAAATTAGGAATTTTTCCAAGGGTGCAGGGGTGTCTCAAGAACACCCTGCTGCAGCCCCTGAAAAAGAAATTTGGGGGCATATGGCGCACATACATGCCCTAAGGGCATGTATGGGCGTCATATGGCACCTTTTGTTTTTTGGAAAAAAAGCTTTTTGAAAAGAATTCGCAAATTACCACCAACTAGAAGTTGGTGGTAATTTGCAAATCCTTAATGGCATTTTTTGCATATTTTTTGTTTGATACATTGCATTTAAGGAATCGCAAAATTTGCAAATCCTTCAGTGCAATCGCAAAATAAGGAATAGCAAATTTTGCTATTCCTTATTTTGCATCAAACTTGTTTGATACATACCATTTGTCTAATTAGCATTCGCAAAGGCTGAAATTCACAGAATTTTGGCCTTTGCGAATGCTAATTAGCTTTATACATATGGCCCCAAGTGAGGCCTGTCTTGCAACATGGTGCATCTTTTGCATCACTGCTGCATCGGTTTCATGTGGCACGGTGTTTTTTACACCATGACACATCTGCCTAAATGCATCAATTTGTAATTTTGTCGCCTCATAGCAAATCTTTTGCACCGCCGCTTCATCAGAAAAGTGACGCACAGTGGCGCAAAAGAGGCATACACCTATCATAAATCTGTCCCTAGCATTTTAAATGATTAATTCAGGATGACGATAAGGTGTGGCCTATCCAGAGGTTTGTTTAAGGTGAGGCCTACTCAGGATTGCAGATGAAAGTTACGCTTGATGAAGAATACAGAGGAGATAATACATGTAAAGCTCTACCAATGAAGTAAGTGATGTCCACTTCATTGCGCCAGTCATCATAAATGTATCCCTAAGCTTCTTATCTTGTTAGAGATGAACCGCCATATGTATCATCAAACTATTTTGCATTTCCAAAATAGCGAATTTTAAGGAATAAATAGCGATTCTTTACCATTCCTAATTTGCGATGAGCAAATTGCTAATTGCAAATTACCCATTCATTTCCATGGGCCAGGAGGCCCATAGGAATGAAGGTGCAATTTGCGATTAGCAATTAGCTCATCGCAAATTAGGAATTTTTCCAAAGGTGCAGGGGTGTCTCAAGAACACCCTGCTGCACCCCTGAAAAAGAAATTTGGGGGCATATGGCACACATAAATTTTAACAACATTCCTTTACCTCAAAAACGATTTTCAAGTCATAATTTGAAAACACTGCCCACGGGGAAATGACTTAAAATGTCCTTAAGACACATGAAAGTGTTTTTTTAAAGCCTTTGCAAGTTTTTGGGTCACTTTTAACATGGCTATGTAACTCAAACAGTCAAAATCTAAATTTACCATGCACAGGTGGGACCATATTTACAAGGAATGTGCCCCACGGGGAAAGGTCTTTTAATGTAATATGGGAAAAATGACATCAGAGACACTGAAATGCCTTATAAAGAAGCATACACCATTATATCCTTGTCATAAATTTACAAACCATTCCTTTTCCCCAAAAACGATTTTCAAATCATAATTTGAAAACACTGCACATGGGGAAATGACTTCAAATGTCCTTAAGACACATGAAAGCGTTTTTTGATTGCCTTTCCAGCATGGTTGGGTCACTTTTAACATGGCTATGTAACACAAACATTCAAAATCTAAATTTGCCATGCACAGGTGGGAGCATATTTACAAGGAATGTGCCCCACGGGGAAAGGTCTTTTAATGTAATATGGGAAAAATGACACCAGAGACACTGAAATGCCTTATAAAGAAGCATACACCATTATGTCCTTGTCATAAATTTAAAAACCTTTCCTTTTCCCCAAAAACGATTTTCAAATCATAATTTCAAAACACTGCACATGGAGAAATGACTTAAAATGTCCTTAAGACACATAAAAGCGTTTTTTGATTGCCTTTGCAGCATGTTTGTGTCACTTTTAACATGGCTATGTAACGCAAACATTCAAAATCTAAATTTGCCATGCACATGTGGGAGCATATTTACAAGCAATTTGCTCCAAAGAGAAAGGTCTTACATTAAAATGGGAAAAATAACATCAGAGACACTCAATTGCCTTATAATGAAGCATACACCATTATGTCCTTGTCATAAATATTATAACCATTCATTTTCCTCAAAAACGATTTTCAAGTCATAATTTGAAAAGACTCCACAGCTCCTATGCACAATAACACCCTGTCAGTACTAATACTTCACATTTTCTCCAATTACATTTTCTCAAAGAAACAAAATCTATTTGTAAAACACTTGAGACAAAGCAACATTTGAAGAACACAACTTTCTTCATAATTTTCTCCTTAAAGCACACTATTCTCTATCTAAATTAAAGAAATCTTTTCTCACCTTAGCAAATACTTTGAGTTTCAAAACAGTCTCAGAAACACACCAATTTGTCTTCAGCAGAGCAAAAGGTATGCACTCCAGAGTCTGCAGCTATCAAAAGCACAGAAATGCTGTAATTCTTCACACATATCTCTCATGTCACCCAATCAAAACTCTTCCCTCACTTTTTTTCAAATGAAAACCCTTCCCCCCTCTGCCCTTTCTGCCTTTTTTGCATGGCAACCACGTCTTGGAAGACCGCTGGTGTTTGCAAGTTCACACAACAATGTTGCAATTGAACTCTGAACTCTCAGTGCACCTCATATCCAGTGCATTCTTTCATTTAATGATTTTTTCTTGACCACTCAAAATACATCTTTCAAACAACTCATCCATGTACCCTAACTTTCTGTTTTCAGTAATCAAAATCCACCAATCACTGTTACTGCTTCATTAACACAGAAACTCCACAGTTTTTTTCATTTTAAACTTTTATTTTTTCAACTGCCATTTCATTGCCACACTTCATCTGACTGCAGGAGAACCTTCTCTCACCATGTTTTCTGTCTGGATTGTTGGACATAGTTACATCTATTGGGCTCAGAGGTATGCTGAGAACAGGAATTTACCTAACCTCAATTTACAAGATGTGGAAATTAAGTGGTTTGGCCACAGAGGATTAAAATGTCACCAATTGATACCATTGGTGAAAACCTTAATGCATTTGCCAAAACCTGACCTGTTCATTGTGCACTGTGGAGGTAATGATTTGGGCACTTTGACTGGGGTAGGTCTGGAAATGCTTTTAATGGACACCTTTGAGCAATTGATGGCACTTTTTCCTCAGACTGCCTTGGTATATTCAAATATATGCCAAAGACAGAAATGGAGGTGGTCAAACCAATTTTGTCCACAAATTGAGAAGTCGAGGAAGCATGTAAACAAATCTGTTTCAGCTTACATGAGAGACCATGGCATGGGCTCCCTGTACAACAATAATTTGCGTTACTACATGCAAGATATCTACAGAGGAGATGGAGTTCACTTCTCAGATGAGGGCAACAGAATTTTCATTCTGAATTTAAGACTGTGCATTGGTACCTACTTATAAGTACCTAAATGTACCATAAACCCAAAGCTCTTCTCAGAGCTACCCTACATCTGATCACTCACAATTATTATTTTACTCTAACTTTTTTCACTAATTTTCAACAAAGTACGCTCCCTGGGACGCTACCCGGTACGCGAACCGGGAGCTAACCTCGCTAAATTTTTAAAAAAATGTTTTTTTTTCGCACATATGGGCCTCCTCAGCCACCCTCAGAAAACCTAGGGGGTCAAGATAAGTCTACCGTGCCCCCTTCTACCCATTCTGAACATTATTTGCCCTCCATCTTGTATCTTAATTCGACCGAAACACAAAATGGTGGACTCCCGTAACGCTTAAGGTTCGCGAACCGGGGCGCTCGCCAGTTCGCGTACCGGGTCGCTCCCTGGGAAGCGCACCATCAAAAAAGGTGGGAAAGTAGTTTACAGAAAAGCGACTGGAGCAATTTCACCAAATATAGATTAGCTCATACTACATACCAATGCCTACCATTTTCACAAATTTGATTGAAATTCCATTTAGCCATTTAGCCTGTAGACCTCTCTAAATACCCTGAGGTAAATTACTTCACAAAACACATCTGAAGTGTTGGAATTGACAACCAATTAAAATGTTACTTTCATTTTCTACTTTTTTTACCTGACATTTGTTTGGTTATGTACCTGAATAAATATGAAGAAAGAGAGAGAAACACAGCCATTTTGACTACTACTTCCTGAAGTACATTGCAAGAGCATTTTCACTGACAACTTAAACTTGTTTTTAAAAGGTAAGATGTTATTTTGAAAACTGAAGTATATTGTGCACTTTAAGTTAATATGGAAAACTTTTTCTGATAGTTATATACTATCCCTCTGTAATAGTTATAGATTTAGATAGACTTCTCTGTTATAGTTATGGATGGATTTAGGCTTGTCTTGTATAATTATGAATTTACTAAGGTTTCATCACATACACATTTTTATATTTCTACTACCAGTCTGATACCATACACTGCCCAAAGATAAATTCACTGTTAAATGTATCCCAACAGTGCCCTATCTCTACTGATATATATATGTTTTTATGCAAATTTCAGGCAAAATGGAAGGAGAACAAAAAGTGTCATTTGAAATTGTCCTTGAAGAGACCAATCAAGAAAACATTGAACCAAATGACATTGAATTCATGGATGAATCACAGGACCATGAACTACTACAATGTGTACAATCTGTAGATATTTACAACATATTGAGACCTTATGTTGCCCTCTCCCCGTCGTACATTAAAGATACGGGAGAAATGATTGCTAAGGTAGAGAGCCTTGCTTTTAACGAAAACAGGGATTTATTGGTCACACTTGATGTGGAGGCATTATATAGTAATATCCCACAGAAAGGAGCACTGGATGCCACCATGTGGTTCATAGATCTCCACAAAATCCCCTGTGACAAGCAGTTTGTTTATGACTGTCTAGCAATAGTTTTGAAGGAAAATGTCTTCCAATTTGGAGATCGAATGTACCAACAAATCAAGGGCGTAAGCATGGGGGCGGCCATGGCCCCTTCGATAGCTAATATATACATGGCTCTGTTTGAGTCACGTAATATATACAACGAGATAGCCCCCTTCCATGAGTCTGTTTCCCATTGGTCCAGATATATTGACGACATCTTTTTTGTCTGGACTAATGGGGAACAGACTCTGGGAGAATTCCTGGAGTGGCTCAATCTGGCAGACGAAAATCTTCGTTTCACCGCCCACGTCGATACCACTAGGGTTGAATTCCTGGACATATATATCCAGAACAAGAATAATGTACTGGAAGTGGATTTATACTCAAAGCCTACATCGAGGAACACTTTGCTCCATTTTTCGAGCTATCACCCTAGGAGTCAGAAGGATGGGATTCCTTTCTCCCAGTTCCTAAGGGTGAGACGTAATTGCACGGATATCAAGGATTATGATAGACAATCGGAAAAAATGAAACAAAAATTTTTGGACAGAGGTTACCCTCGCCGACTAGTACGAGAGGCCTACAAGAGGGCAAGATACTATGATCGGGAAGCTCTTTTTAAACCAAAAAGCTCAGTCGAGGAACCGAAATTAGTGTGTGTTACACGGCATTCCACACTAAATGCAACCATCAGACAGATAGTGAATGCCAATTGGCACTTACTAAATCTTGAGCCAACTGCACCTAAGCTCAAGAAACCGATGTATGCACACCGGAGAAATAAGAATTTAAAAGATCTGGTGGTAAGATCGAGATACTCTGGTACTCTCGATAGACCCCCTTTTGTCCAAAAATCAATACACGGTGCCAATCCCATTAAGGGTACTTCCAGATGTGGCTCTTGCCAATCTTGTGATGGCATCATACCAGGAGAAAATTTCCAGCTAAACGGTTATAATATGATGGCCAATGATCTGTGGACGTGCAATACTAGCAATGTAGTCTATCTGCTTGTATGCCCCTGTAGCCTAGGATATGTGGGCGAGACCTCCAGAAAGATCAAAACCCGACTTACTGAGCATAGGTCAGCAATAAACACTCGGAAACAGACTGCCCCTCTTGTCTCGCATTTTCTTGAATTCAAACATGCTCCATCCGATATACGGTGGCGCATTTTGGAGAAGATTCGGATACCTGACACGAAAGGAGGAGAGAAAATAAGAAAAAAACGTGAAGTTTTTTGGATATTTTCTCTTAAGACATTTAGCCATGGCCTCAATAATGATTTACCTTGGCAAAATGCTATTTTATGATAAAATGCCGCGGAATTTCACGTAACAGAGATTCTAGTAATGTCATTGAATCATTGTCTATAGATGCCCTAGAAATTGTGACTTTCCCCTTTAAGGATGTCAATAAAGTTTTTCAGAACCTTTCGTGGCTTTCCCCTTTAAGAATGTTAAGGACTCTTAGAACCAATGATGCGCCGCCTTATAAAAGAAGGGCTTATCGACCTATTAGGGCGGTTGTTACTCGTATTCCTGACCGACCGGCAGGACCCTATACCATTCGCTGTTTCATCGTGTAAACTCCAGGTAAGCACAAGTGTGGAAGATTTAGAGTTAGTTTCTAGACCTTTTTAGAAATCGGTTTTTCTAGTACACAGACGTTAAGACTCTCCTTTTATAATTTCAGGGTAGCGAGCGTGTTCTTAAGAAAAGTTCCCCGCCGCCGTACTCTTGAGACCGGATTAAGGCAGAGAAACGCATGCGTTTTACCGACCAGGGCTGCTTTCCGGTGTATTCCTGACCAATTGGCAGGATTAAATATCATTCCTTCTCTTCGGATAGATTGCAGGTAAGCATGCTTGAGGAGTAGTTTTAACCTGCGCTGTTTTGAGCCTTACAAGCACTAAGACCCTCTGCTTGTATTTTTAGGAGTGGCTTGTGCCTGCCATAAACAAAGAGAAAAAATATACGATAAGAATATCTACCACGAACAGTCAGACGGATTTAAGGCTGACAAAACGCACGCAGTTGGGAATAATGCGAATAATAATAAGTACGGAAAAAGGAAATAATTAGGTAAGAGGTTTGAGGTATAATACGATGTAACGAGATTAGGGGCATGACAACATGCATTTAAAAGACGTGGTGGCCTTAATGCGCACGAGTGTATTTTTTCAAGTATATGTCTCTTTTAGGGACTAACGGATTGCTACTCATTACCTCATAGGAACGTGTGAACACAGCAGAAGAATATCATAATTTATCGCTGGTTTTATGGTGTTAGACAGCGACCGGATATGATCGGCTTATTGTGAGCTTGGTGAGTGGTATTTAAAACTGATAGCTCAGCACGCTGCTGAGATGAGTAGGGTACCCCCCTTTTTTGTTGCGCTAACAAGTCCCCCCTTTGTCTTCCTAATATTAGGATTTTATTGAAATAAAGGATTTTATAGTTGTGATACATAACTGATATTAAGGACTTCTGGACTCTGTGGATAAAGGGCTCAGCTAGAAACACAGAGGAACTGCACACAGAGTTTATGATTCGGTTTTTAGGTAAGAGACCAAGATGCATATAATCCTTTCATTAAAGTTAGTGCACCTGTGAGTGCTATAAATATTCCCAGGCATAGCATCCTAACTAGGTTAAAAGGGTATAATTGATGTTTAGGCCAGGCTCAAATGGTTTATTTGTTGCGGTCAACTCATTCCTATTATCCCATTCTCTCCCCCCCCTCTCCTATTTTCTATCTTTCTATCCTTTCTGTATTCAATGTGATTTGGTTTTTTGTTGGGCTAAAAAAGACATGTACAAAAGAAAATAATTAATTTATTGTGTTTATGTGCATTACATGCAATGTAAAAATGGAGAATAGACATCTAGCTAATTCATTAAGCTACAATCTTTGCATCCTAAGGGAGCGTGAATTACCCACTATCATGCTAATGTTTTTAAGCAATAGGAATATGTATGAAATTCTATCCATCATAAATATGAATTTGAACAATGACATGAATGCATTTTCTACCAAGATATACATAGGTGTTCTCTATATATAATGAGCGGTACATCAAGAAGTATAACAAACATGTATTTAACCGATAGAAATGTGTAACATACTTACAACTACTAGAGTAATATCATTGAAATTTTTGTCGTTACCTTTGTTACAGAAATTGGATGGTAAATGTCCTGATGAAGACATAATTTATGTTGAAACGCGTCGACCGGATACCACCTTACCTCCTTTGATCTTTAAATTTGATTTTTAAATTGATTGTTTTGTGAATCCTTATACATCAGTTTAGCATTTTTATTAACTTTTACCAATGTATTGATTGTTATTAATTGTATCTTATTTCGAATTAAAAATGTATATTTTTTGATACCCTAGTAGTTTGTTTGTTCACTCTATTGCGTTATTGTTGTATTTTATGCCTGGGAGTTTTAGTTTACATACATTATTTACCCTGTCCCAGGATACGTATCTGTACCAGGGGGTCCTTGTTGCTCACATACTACTGCTCAGAGACACCACACACATATTGAATACATTTGTAAGACACTATAGTACATTGTATTCCTCAACCAGAACAGGGGAACTGTCGCTGGATGGATACCTGGCTGATGTATCATTGGGGTGGCTGAGCGATTCACAGAGAGCCTTTCTAAGTGCCCCGTTCGAACTGGATGAGGTGAGGGAGGCGATCATGCACATGAAATCAGGTAAAGCCACTGGGTTGGACGGCATTCCTATTGAATTCTATAAGACATTTATAGATTTCATGGCACCGGTACTGCGCGAAGTGTACGAGGATGCCCTGGACGTTGGTCACCTCCCTGCCTCCATGAGAACCGCCCTCATCACGTCACTTCTCAAGCCGGGGAAACCTGCTAACCAATGCGATTCATATAGGCCCCTGTCATTGCTGAACTGCGACGTGAAGATTCTCGCAAAATTAATAGCTACACGCATTAGCCTCCTATTGCCTGACTTGATACTCCCAGATCAGGCTGGCTTTGTCCCAGGCAGGGCGACCTCGCACAATCTCCGCACCTTTTTTTCAGTCTATAATTCAGTTGATGAAGACTTGCCTATGGCGGCCATTTTTTGGGACGCCACCAAGGCGTTTGATTCATTGGAGTGGGATTATATCTTCCGAGTGCTCGAGCGCATGGGCTTTCCACTTATCTTCATTTCTTGGATTAGATTATTATAAACGAACCCGATGGCCAAAGTCCTCATTAACGGCAAATTATCCTCGGACTTCCCGATTTCTAGGGGTACTAGGCAGGGTTGCCCCCTCTCCCCACTCCTTTTTGCCATAGCCACTGAGCCCCTAGCGGCTAAACTGCGTCAACACCATCGGGATAGTGCGTTGCGATGTTTTCAAAGACAGATACTGATCTCGATGTATGCCGACGATATTACGCTTTATGTTCGTCACCCTTGTGAGAACCTGAATCCCATCCTTAGAGAGTTCATACGGTTTGGAGTCCTCTCTGGTGTCCAGATAAACTGGAACAAGTCATGTATTTTCCCTCTCACGGCCTCGACGCATAAATTTGCATTAGAGTACCCACTTGCCTGGTGTGAGGGGGATTTTAAATACCTTGGAATACGCATTGAAAAAGACAGAGAGGCGTTACTTCGGGCTAATTACGGCGTAGTAATGGATAAACTCAGTGATAGTATCTCCAGATGGATAACTCTTCCCCTGTCTATGGCTGGAAGAGCCTCCCTAATTAAGATGGTAATACTCCCTCAACTCCTATATCTCTTTCTGAACATACCATTCAACCCCGGAGCCTTTTTTTTTAGGCTGCTGCGCACGGAACTACTTAAACTAGTGTGGGGCGGGAAATCGCCGAGACTTAAATGGGAGATCCTTGTCAGACCCTACTCGCAGGGCGGCTTTGGAATACCGGACTTTGAACTTTATTACCGAGCAGCCCAGGCCCACTTTGCCTACTTCTGGATACGACAACCTAGATACATGCCCCAATTGGCAGCCGAACACTGGCTGGCACACCCTACTCCAATAGAAGGTGCACTATACTCCCTGGCAGAGGGTAGAGATAAAACCCCCAACACAGTGTTGAGTACCGTCACTGCGTGGCGACTCATAGGCTCGAGACTTGACCTGCAGATGCTTTACGCCCCATTATTGCCCTTGGCTTATCACCCGCAGTTGCCGCTGTTACAAGAAGCAGGCTTTCAGAAACTAATGCAGAGGATACATGTTCGAACATGGGGAGATCTGTACCATAATGGCACCTTTCGCTCCAGGGACCAGCTTTTTGAAGGGATACAGCCGACGCCGCTAGATGGGTTTTACTATATCAGGCTCCGGCACGATTTGCAGGCGATCACGCCAGAATTCCTACAAGAACCTTCGGTACTTGTCCCGCTACAAAACCTTCTTTTGCATGATACTCCCAATAAACTAGTGTCCACGCTATACAAATCGATCCGTGCCAATATGGACTATAAAGATTTACCTGCCAGGGAGAAGTGGAATCAGGAGTTAGCCGTGACACTCACTGATAGACAGTGGGATTTCTGTCTGCAGCAGACGGAACGCATATCATCTAGCAGTAGATATAGGATTATTCACTACAAATTCGTACACAGATTATATCACACACCAGCAAGACTGCACAGATTCCAATTGAGAGCCACTGACAATTGTGATAGATGTGGGGCTCCGGGAGCGGATTTCTTGCACCTTGCATGGGGGTGTGATCAGGTACACAACTATTGGGGGAAGGTTTTTCAGGCCATATCCAAAATGATACACACACTGGTGGACCCTTCCCCGATCTTGGCACTACTGGGTTATGTGGAACCACTGCAGGCAGCCCACCGCAAGTATGTGGCACTGGCTCTACTATTGGCCAAGCGAAGAGTAGCATGTAGATGGGGAAGAGGCAGGGCCCCCAAGTTCAAAGATTGGGTAAGAGACATGGTCTACTGTCAAGAACAACTGCATACCTACTCTGAACTGTTACCTGTCACCTCCAGGCCTACTGACATATGGGCTCCGCTACAATGCTATTTGCTGGAGGTGTCGGCGGAGGAGACCTGTGATTGATGGTTTGAGAGTTGTGTTGGTGATATACTTTTAATAGCTCTCATAGTTACTGGAAGGAGGGGGGCTGGGGTGTACGGATGTGCTCTAGGGGGCTGACTTTACTGTTCCCCATTCCTCGCGCTGTGAACTGCTCATACTTCAAGAGTGGCGCCTTAATACCTGGATGGTGCTGTATGGTTGATTGTCCTATGATATACTAATGGTGGATCAAAGTACCACCTTTGCGAGAAGCAAGGACCTGTTCAAGCTTTGATGTGCATATTTGGGATGTACTGTGTGTACTATGTCATGCCTAGATGCGGGCCCTCCGCTGTACTGATGCACGTAATCCTCCCACATATTGTTCAGATACCGCACATGTTGTAGTTTAACGAAAATGTTAAAAGTAAGACGGCTTGATCTGTTCAACTTGCATATGCATACTGTCATTATGTACGGATGACGCATACGAATCAGTGTATGTAAAGTTTTATTTTACTCTTCTGTCTCACACCGTCTTGATGCTTTACACAAATGGCGGCCGGCCTCAGGGTTGTAGGCGTGACGCTGTGTACATCTGACAGTACTTAATAAACGTCTTACGACAAAAAAAAAAACAAAAAAAAAAAAAAAAGATACCTAAGCTGAGGAAACACAGGTGATGTGATTGTGAATTGAGCATAAATATTTGCACGTTTTTCAATTACATCACCTGTGTTTTCTAACATTACGAATCACATTGTGCAGATGAGGTTTAGGTCTGTGCAGGGAGACAGAGGAGGTCTGGCCTTTGTTCAAGAGTGCAGTGGACATGACTCACTTCATTGGTAGGCCTGCACATGTATTATCTCCTCTGTACTCTTCAACAAGCCTAAATTTCATCTGCAACCCTGAGTAGGCCTCACCTCAAACAAAGCTCTGGATAGGCCACACCTTATCGTCATCCTGAATCAATCATTTAAAATGTTAGGGGCAAATTTATGATGGACGTGCGCCTCTTTTGCACCGCTGTTGCGTCACTTTTGTGACGCAGCGCTATGTTGAGACATATTTACAACTTGACGCATATAGGCAGATGTGTCACGGTGTAAAGTCCTGTGCCACATGAAACCTGCGTCAGGTTTCATGTGGGCGTTTTGTTGCAGGGTGGGCATTCATTTGCATGAAAGCCCTGTAAAACTAACACGGTGAAATTTAGAACATTTCACTGAGTCAGCTTTATGGCATTGCTGAATCAAATCCTTACGCCTGTTTGAAACAGCCATAAGGAGTGACGCACCATGCAATGTGTGGCTTGCCCCTGTGCATTGTAGTAGACATGTCGTGCTTATGACGTGATTCCTGCAATGTGCCGCTTTTGCGGCACAGATGCGTGACGCATCTGTGCTATTTTTGTTCAATGGTGCTCCACATTGTTAATACGGCACATCATGGGCGGCAGAGCAGCAGCGCACATTAACTGTTGCATCCCTGCGGATGCGCCAGTTAACATAAATCTGCCCCTTTACATTTAAGTATGAGCAGGGGACACAGAGTTGGTGAGGCTTATCCAAGGTTAAGAAGAGATGAGTCCTGTTCACTGAAAACTTGGACATAGGCCTCACCTCCTCAGCATCGCTGGACATGGCTAAATAATATCTGCAAAATGTTACTCTTGTTAAACAATTTTACTATTATAGTCTCTGAGATTTGTCTCTTACTCTGCAACATCTCATTGTTGTTCTCTTTTTTTAAAGATAACGACAACATCAAGCATGAGTGATAATGAGCAAACTGTTGATCTCGATATTATCATTGAAATTGTCATTGAAACATCAGTGGATGATTTAAATCCTGAGGATGATGAAGAACATGATGAGGATGCCGATTTGTCAGAATTGTATGACATAGGGTGGGAAGCTGACCTGCTCGAGCCTATGGAAATATAAACAGTTATTTTTAAAAATTACTGGAAATGAAAAGTAACCATGTTAACCGTTTCATTTAAAATTAAACACAACTTCAAAAACAGCTTGTGTGAAGTGTCTTTAATAAAATAGTGAAATATGCTGATAAAATTAGTTCAGATTCACATATAAAAGAGCAAAGGTCAAATGTAGAAGCATTCTATTTCTTTGCTACTATTTGTGAGTACTAAATTTGCCAATGCACTAAAAATTATTGTATGTAGAATTGACAAGTAGTGTGTTCATTTTTTGACGACTGTTATTGATTTACTGTTTGGTAATAGTGGTTAATAACATTTTTTATTATATTTTACCACAGATTCAACTGCAGATCATTTCAAAACTACAGTATGCCATCGAAGCAAAGAATCCGAAAGGCTACAAAACGTCAAAGACAGCAGCTTACTACATGCTTGCAGCAGTCCTCTACAATAAAAAGTCGTCAAGTCACCAAGAAACCTCCGGGTAAGACAACAAAATCATTCATAAGAAACATTTGCAGAAAAAAAAATATCAGTACAGAACATGTTTTAGTCCAGAAAAAGAGAGCCAATTTAAACGGAAAGGAAAGGCCAATCAAAAATGTTACTGCTAGAGCAGGAGATAACTCTGTGCATGGTAGTAGAAGGAAAAATCAGTTTAGGGACATTCGTAGACGAATGTTTCGCAACAGGATAATTGGCAATTTGTTAAAAAATGTTAAGAAACGTCAACAGAAAGTGGCTTTTTATAAGAGAAAGAGAAACATTGAGAAAATTATTGATCAGGCATTCGAAATTACGCGAAAGTTATTTATTTTGATCAATAAATAGAATTAGGAAACTAAACAAGGTAATTTATGATTTCAAAACAAATAGTAGATGGAAGAGAACAGTTAATCGTAGTAATTTTTGTGAAGTTTTTTCAGGAGAATGGATGCATAGTTCAAGTTGTGAGACATTTTTTAATGAGGAGAGTTATTTCCAGGATAATGATTTGGTGCATGCAGTTGACACCAGTGGTCGAGCATATGAAGTGAAAGATGGTTGTCCGGTTGAAAAAGAAAAACTTGTGTCAACAGAGGCAGAAGAGGTGTTAGGTAATGAGGTTTTAGGAAGACGTCCTAAGGGACCAGTGTACACCTGGAAGTGTAGTAGTATTTGCAGTGTGCGACAGGATTCCATCAATTTGCTTTGTGATTTTGTACGGACATTTAATAAGAAAACTTTAAAACAGAAAATGAAGTTGTTGCAAGAATTAGATGTTATGTTATGTTATGTTATTTATCTTTTGTACCGCGCACAGCTGCCCCAGCAAAGGGGCGTCCTGGCGCCTTTAAGAAGGTAAACACAACACATCATCTAAAACCAGGAGCAAATTCCGTCAGGCAGATTAGGCAAACAGAAAAGTTTTTATTGCCCGCCTAAACTGCAGCAGATTATCCATCGCCCGAAGCTCAACAGGCAAGGAGTTCCACAATTTTGCGGCCACCACTCGAAAAGAGCGTCCGCCCATTCTGCTTAATCTAAAACGAGGAACAGTTGACAGGTGCATACCCAAAGATCTCAGGGGCCGTAAAGGAACATACGGACTTAGAAGGTTAGTCAAAATTTGAGGTGCCATGCCTTTGAGAATTTTAAAAGCCAGGCAGAGTACCTTAAATGTAATCCTCTGGCTTATAGGGAGCCAGTGTAGAGAGCGCAGAGTCTTAGAAACAGAACATCGTTTAGGCAGTCCCACCACCACTCTAGCGGCGGTGTTCTGCACTCGCTGTAGTCGGATAAGTCGGATCCTTGCAGAGTGAGAGAAGTGACAGGTTTGCATGGTCATTCACTGGCTTGTCTTTCCAGGAGAGTATGCCAGAGTGTTTTTCATCATTTCAGGATGCTAGCAGTGCATCATAATAAAGTGAGGAAATTAGTTAGAATGTTGTATTATTCTAAGAGTCCAGCAATTATGCTTAAACAATTATGCACTGCTCTTTTGCATCGTTCTGAAGTAGATGTGAAGAATATTTGTGAAGAAATTGAGTTTTGTTACTTTGCAAGTAAAGAGAAGAATGTTGAAATTGACCCAGAAGAAGAAGGTAATGTGGAAGAGAGTGTACAGGTTTCCAGTACAGATAATTTTCAGAAGGAAATTGCCACGTTTCAGGTGAAATCAAGTGAGAGGCCTAATTTCACTTGTGTGTGTTGTCTACGCACTTATTATAAAGTGAAAGGGAAAATAATAGTGAATGGAAGGATTTTGCAACATACTTGATGGTAGAAAATTGTTTTGATTTGGGATCGGATCAACGTGTGTGTACTTATTGTTGTAACAAATTAAATCAAAACCAGATGCCTGCTAGAGCGGTTCATAATAATCTGGAATTGGTTGAGATTCCTTCTGAATTGAAGGATTTAAATACTTATGAATCTATTTTGATTCAAAGTGTCCATCCCTTTCAGGCTATTGTACGAATGGAGCCAAAGACAGGGAAATTGCCTCCATCAGATTTACAGAGAGGATTAAAGGGAAGAGTTGTTTATTTGCCTCTAGATTTCAAGAAAAACATTAATACAATTGGAGTAGAGAAAGTGGAAGAGGAACCTCTGGTTATCCTAGTTAATGGGGTTCCGACAAAGAGTAAGAAAATCTGGCAAGATTTAGTGGATGTTAGGAAAGTCAAAAAGGCAACATTGTATTTGAAGAAAAACAATAAGTACTACAAGAATGTATATGTTGCAGAAGACGAAGTAAGTGAAGAAGAGGACAGCGATTTGTGTGCTGAACAAATTGAGAAAGTAGAAGCCTTTAAAAATGAAGAAATATATGAACATTATAGTGTTCATCCTTTGCATTCCAAGGAAGTCATGGGGAATGCTATTGAGTTGTTTCAAATGAAACAAGCCAAAGGGAGTCCCATTAGTGTTTTGGAGGAAAGTTTGGAAGCTCGGTGTTTCCCACAGCTATTTCCAACAGGTCAAGGAGGAAGATATGATGAGCGACCTCATCAAATTCCTGCTTCTGAATACCGGACTTTACGATTGTATGCAGAAGATCCTAGGTTTCGTCAATGCATTCCCTATTTGTTGCATCTACTGTTTGAAAGTGATCTGTCTGGACTGTCATATGCAGTGAACCACATTTTGAAAATTGGTGTACAGATGCAAAATATCTCGGCAAGGGACTTTATGGATAAAGTCAATGTGCAAGACAGTATTTTGGATTCTCACCTGATTAATCTCATGGCGTGTCAGCTTGGTACTAATGAGTACTGGTACCGTCGTCATGGTGATTTAAAATGTATGCTGAGGAACTTAGGAACTCCCACATGGTTCCTCACTCTCAGCTGTGCTGAGTATGGCTGGGAAGACTTACTTGAATTTCTACGAGAGGCAAATGGAAACATTGAAAATATTGAATTCAAGACACCTGGAGAACTGTGCTCTTTGGATCCAGTGAATGTATGCAGATACTTCAATCATAGATTTGAAGCTATGATGTCTTTCATCATGAACAAGAAGAATGCACCTCTTGGAGAGGTGTTGGATTTCTTCTGGAGAAAGGAGTACCAAGCAAGAGGTGCTCCTCATATACATATGCTGCTATGGATCAAAGATGCACCCAAATTTGGAACAGATCCGGATGACTTAGTGATGAGTTTCATAGAACAGTATTCTACATGTGCTGTTCCAAACACAAAGGAAGACAAAAGCCTAAGAGAACAAGTTTTACGCTTCCAAAGCCATCGTTGTGGAAAGTACTGTCGTCGTAAATTCAGAAACAAGGACAAGTTCTACACAAAATGTCGTTTCGCCTTTCCACGACCGGTGATTTGTAAAGGAAGAGTGAACAGTTTGATGTCTTCGCTGCGACATAATGTGATGAGGAAATCACCCAAAAATACATACAATTTGAAAAGGAACGAAGAGTCCAAGTACATCAACGACTACAACCCAGTGATTTTGTCCATGTGGAATGCTAACATGGATATACAGTTTGTGGCTGATAACTGTATGGCTGTGGCTCGGTATGTGACATCTTACATCACCAAAAAAGAAAAGACAGAATTGAAGGATATGTGGGAGGACATTTCCCATGAAAAGAGCCTCAGTAAGAAGTTGTACAGTTTCAGTCTGAAGATGTTGTCGCATCGAGAAATCGGAGCTTACGAATGTTCTGACCGGTTATCTTCAGCAAGTCTCTATGCCAAATCTAGGAGTATCATTTGGGCGAGTCTTGGTCTTGCTGCAACACGTAATCGAGTTCTGAAACCTGTACGGGAAATTGAGTATTTGGCGGAAAAGGAGCCAAACAGTACAGATATTTTGAAGACCAACATGTTGGATACATATTATCCAAATAGAAGCAGTCACCTCGAGAATGTTTGTCTGTATGAGGTTCTACAAAATTACATATTCAAGAGGAACATCAAAGAAGATATTTATAAAGGAGTGTATGCTGTAATTGGAAGTGAGGGATGTCTGGTCAAGCAAAGAAAATGCCACTTGGTAAACCATCGAAAATTGAGTGGTGAATCTCCTGAAAGAAAAGAGTTTTTCTATTTAGCACTTTTGCAACTTTTCAAGCCTTGGCGTGCAGAAGAGGAACTGCTTGGAGATTTCCTCTGTTATGAAGACTCTTTCAATGCCGCCAAGGAGACCATAGAATGTCCTGTTTTTCCCAAATATCTAGAAATGTTGAATGCGGAAATCGAGCAGGAAGCAACGATTGCAGCCGAGATTGCTAGAGACAGTTCTCAGGACAGTCAGAGTTCTGTTTCATTGAGTCAGGATCCACTAGGAGGACCAGTTATCGAAAATGAAGCTGCCACTGCCATGATTGAAGTGGAAAGAGCCATGGCACATGCTCAGGAGGATGCGGTTAACTTAGAAGACTTGGAAAGACAACTCAACGTTGAGCAGAGGAAAATATATGACGAAGTTACACACCAAATTGATCATGGATTAAGTCATGAGAAGAAAGAGTGCTCATGTACGTCGTTGAAGCCTGTCCGACTGTACGTGAGTGGAGAAGCGGGAACTGGAAAAAGTTTCCTCATTAAAGCAATTTCATATTATTTGCAGAAAAGGACTGAGTCATCGCTGTCTTGTGTTGTCACCGCTCCAACTGGACTGGCAGCACATAACATTAAAGGTATTACTTTGCATCGTCTACTGATGCTGCCAGTGGAGCATGATAACAAATTACAATACCACAAGTTATCTGGAGATGCTTGTTGAGAAGTTTCAAGAGTCTTGAGGAAAATGAAACTTCTTATCATTGACGAAGTAAGCATGGTTTCCAATGTCATGCTTGCCTTTGTGCATTTGAGAATGCAAGAAGTTCTCAAAACAGAGTATGATGTGTTATTTGGTGGCAAACACATCATTGTTTTCGGTGATCTTCTGCAGCTGACACCAGTGAAAGGACAACCTGTGTTCAAAATGCTCACGCATGAAGATACCAGGAAGTGCCTAGGGAGCATTGGCAACGTCAATATATGGTTAAACTTCAATTATGCTGAACTGCGTGAAAATATGCGTCAAGCGAAGGATGAAGATTATAAGAATATTCTACAAGATGTTAGAATCGGAAAAGTGACCGAGCATGGGAAAGAAGCTTTACATGCACGATTACTGTCAAATTTGTATCCAGAAGAAGACGTTGTGCCTGAGAATATTTTTCGGAAAATAACTGAGAAGAAATCTGGAATATGTTTGATGCCAACTCTTGCAGAATGTGCCATCTTCAACAATAAAATGTTGAATTTAGAAAACCAAGAGATTGTGAAACTGGAAGCTATTGACAGATTAGAGCATATGGGAGCAACAATTATTTTGTCTGAGAAATTGAAATCAAAATTGGATTCATTAGAGAAGACTATATCTAAAACTGCTGGTTTTGAAAAGACTCTGAATGTGTGCTTAAATTGCCGTATAATTTTAAGAAGGAATTTACATGTTGAAAGAGGTCTGGTAAATGGATCAATGGGTAATGTTGTTGATTTTGAGAAATACAGAAATAGAGATGGAATTGAATTTTTAAAAATTAAATTTGATGGCATTGAGGAAGTACAGCTAATTGCTCGTTGCTCTGCTAGGTTTTTGCTTGTAAAAGACTTATATGTTCGCCGTAAGCAGTTTCCTGTTTGCTTAGCATATGCAGTGACAATCCATAAATCGCAAGGTTTAAGTGTAGACAGTGCATTGGTGAATATTGGCAGTTCTGTGTTCAAGGAAGGTATGGCATATGTGGCATTGTCACGAGTCAGAACTTTATCGGGATTGTACTTGATTGAGTGTGATGTCACAAACATTTGTGCGGATCTAGATTGTGTTAAGGAATACAATAGGTTAAGAAGAGAGTACGCGCCACATTTGCCTCAATATCCTTTGTTTGAGAAACGTGTGGTAGGCCGGAAACGAAGAAATGTGACCAATAGTAGGGAGGTTGTAGCAAAAAGACGAAAAGTCGATGAACCCAAAATTATAAGCAGAAAAAAAATGGATTCTGTTGAAGATGTTGTTGGTTTTCAATTTGAAAATAGTTCTGGTGTCAACTGCTATGCTAATGTAGTGGTTAATGTTGTCTTTTCTCTAGAAACGTTAAAAGAAGAGATTGTGGTCAATTCGGATCAAAGATTTTGCAGTTTGTTGAATTCTGTGTTAGAGAAATGTAGCACTGATAGAATAAAAATAGAAAGTGTGTCTGAAATTCGAAATCTGTTAGACAAATGTTCAGGTCAAACGCAATTCTCTCAAAATATTCAGCAAGATTGTCAGGAGTTTTTAATGTATATGCTTGATGTATTGCAAGATGAAGGTGTAGATGTAGATCATCTGTTTGGCCTTTCTTATCAATGGCAGCATGACTTTGAGAACTGTAGGTTATCAAGTACTACTAGTGTAGACTCAGAAAGATTTATATATTTAACTTTGCCAGACAGTAAATCAGTGTCCTTTAATAAGCTAGTAAAAGCAGCTGATCACAACATGGAGTGTAGCCAATGTAAGTCTGCAATGTTGTCAACATTATTTATACAAACATATGGCCAGTATGTCATTTTAATGTTCCAACATTGTAGGCCTGATGGAACAAAATTGACAACTTTAATTAAAAATTTTGTGGCTTCGCAGTTGTCAATATCAGGAAGGACTTTTGTAACTGCAGCAATTATATATCATGACGGTCCTTCAACAACATCAGGACATTACACAGCTTATTTGAAGTCTAGAAACGGCTGGTCATTCTGCAATGATTCTGTTTTAACTTAAAAAAAAAATTGCCTTTTGACCTTAAAAATTCTTACCTGATGTTTTTACAACCAAAATTTTAGGGCAAGAATCTCGGGATTTGCTCTGAGGAATTTCAAGAGGTTCTAATGGCTCCTACACTATTTGGCCTTGAGGATTAGTGTAGTACAGAGTAAAAAGTTATTTTTGAGTTTTAAGTAGGTCCTGAAAAAAAAGAAGGTTTTCTTACAGAAAGTGGTGGGCACGGATTAGTTAAAGGACAACAGAGTATTCCCCAAAGTAAACGGTGTTCTTACCATAACACTTGACGTCATGGAAAAATAACTGCACTTTGAATGAGTTCAGAAACACTGTTTCTTTTAATAAGCTAATTCAAGCAGCCAATCAAAACATGGAGTAGAGGTAATGTAAGTCTGCAATGGTGTACACATTTTTTGAACAAACTTTTGGTTATAATGTCATTTAAAAATTCCAACTATATAAACCTGATGAAAATAAGTTTCCAACTTTAATTACAAATGTTGTGGCTACACAGTTGTTGATTTTAGGAAGAACATTTCTAACTGCAGCTATTATATGACATGATGGTCCTTTGACAACATCCGCTTATTACACAGCTTATTGAAAATGTAAAAAAAGCTGATGTTTCGGAAATGATTCACATTTGTCTATGAAACAATGTTGCCTTTTGACTTAAAAATATTCTTACTTTCTGTTTTCAGAAGAAAGAATTTAGGAGTTGATATAATCTTATGTACTGTTTTAAATTGCTTTGTGATTAAAAGTGATGTAGAGAATTAAATAATTGTAGTAGTCATAGAGGTAGTGTAAGTCTGCTTCATAGTAAGCAGTATCAGTGTCATAGGAAATGTGGAACATGAGTGAGCAAGAAGGGTGAGATATTACTAGTACAGGATTGTGAAAGTGATCTTGAACGTTTTCTTTCTGAAAGTTGCGGAAAAAGAAAATGACGGGATTTGCTTAGAAGAATTCCAAGAGTTATAAATGGCTCTTACACGATTTGGCCTTGAGGAGAAGTGCGGTAGAGAGCGAGAAGTCATTTATTGTATGTAACATATTTGTCAAAACGATGGAGCTTTTCTTTCAGAAAGTGGCGGGCTGAAAATAATAACAGCACAACAGAGTATAAGCTGTTCATAGGACATCCTTCGACGTCATGGAAAGTAAGTTACTTTTGAGGAGTTCTGATTTCTGATTGGTTATGTTATATGGGTTTTTTAAACACAATCATTTTGATTGTGTTTTTTTCCCCGCTGTTATATGATGAATACCTTCAAGTCACTGTTTTTAGTGAAATTTGATATATTCTGAGAACAGCAAAAATAAACCATTTAACATGTATAATTAATTCTGTACTTTTTGTATTTATTATATACATTTAGAACTGTGTAGGAGGCATGGAGAAACTGAGGCTTCTGTAAGTGTCAAGGGAGGTGAGTAATATACATTGCTCTGTTGCATACAGTCCTCACCTTCTGCGTACTCTTGGATATGCTAGACTACATCTGTACAATGAGATACCTAAGCTGAGGAAATACAGGTGATGTGATTGTTAAATGAGCAAAAATATTTGCACGTTTTTCAATTATATCACCTGTGTTTCCTAACATTACGAATCACATTGTGCAGATGAGGTTTAGGCCTGTCCAGGGAGACAGAGGAGGTCTGGCCTTTGTTCAAGAGTGCAGTGGACATGACTCACTTCGTTGGTAGGCCTGCACATGTATTATCTCCTCTGTACTCTTCAACAAGCCTAAATTTAATCTGTAACTCTGAGTAGGCCTCACCTCAAACAAATCTCTGGATAGGCCACACCTTATCGGCATCCTGAAACAATCATTTAAAATGTTAGGGGCAGTTTTATGATGGCCGTGCGCCTCTTTTGCGCCGCCGTTGCGTCACTTTTGTGACACAGCAGCAGTGCAAAAGATGCACCATGTTGCAAGATAGGCCTCACTTCCTCTGCAACAAGATACCGTCAGTTTAAAATGTATATATTTAGGACTGTGTAGGGGGCATGGAGAAGCAGAGGCTTCTGTAAGTGTCAAAGTTGTTGCATACAGTGCTCACCTTCTGCGTAGTCTTTCATATGCTAGACTACATCTGCACAATGAGATACCTAAGCAAAGGAAACACAGGTGATGTGATTGTGGAATGAGCAAAAAAAAATTGAACGTTTTTCAATTACATTACCTGTGTTTCCTAACATTATGAATCACATTGTATAGATGCCTCACTCAGTCTGTATCTGACACTCTTTCCTTCACTTCCTCTGTCTCCTCTCTCCCTCACTCTCTTTTCCTTATTCACCCTTTCCTTATATAGTTTACCTTACTCACTTTCTTTTAGTAGCTTACACAAGTTCAATTTAGTTTTCTCTTCTATCCTTCTTTTCTGTCACTGAAAGTATCTTCTTTTTTTTTCTCTTAGTAATTTACTCTATTTCAATTTCTTTTTGTGTCTGACTGTCTATCACCGTTTCTTTCTCTTTTTTTCTGCATGTTTATCTCTAACTTTATTTCTTTGTAAAATTGGATGATTGTCAATCTTTTCCCTTGTCTTTTCTAATTTTTAAATACATGTTTTAACATTTTTCAAATTTTTGTTCTTTCTTTCACAGATTGAAAGTATAAAAATAACAAGTGACTAAGTTAACGACAATTATAAGGTAAATGTTTTGTACTCTTTTCATTACTTTTCTATCACATTTAACTTCTATTAGTTCCACTGCTTCATTTCTTTAACCCTCAGTTTCCTGCCTTTGCTACTTCCCTCATTCCTTTCTCTATTACTTACTTACTCTACTCCTTCCACTCCTTTTCTCAGTCCCTCTGTTCTCATAGTTCCTCACTCCTGTTCTATTACTCTCACTGTCTCTGACTGATCACTCTTTCACTACTTGTTCATTATGCTTTCTCCCTGTAGTTCAAGCACACTAAGGGGCATATTATCAACACAGGCAATAAAATTATCGCTGCTTTTATTGGCAGAAAACTGCCGCAAAAGCGGCTTTAGCGGCAGTTTTCTGCCGCAAAAGCGGCTTTAGCGGCAGTTTTATGCCGATAAAAGCGGCGAAAATTTTATCGCCTGTGTTGATAATATGCCCCTATGTTATTTACATTTCTTTTCTGTTTCAATCATTCCTTTTCTGTCACTTCTTCTTTTCTGCTTTCTGTTTTTTCTCTCTGTTATTCCACATGTTTTAACCTTAGTCACTATCATACATCTTGTTTTATTCCTATTTACTTTTGCTCACTGTTTTCTTAACACTTTCCCTCAGGATTGTTCTTTTAGTCCGGTTCTATCTCCACCTCTCATTCCACATCCTTTACTATTTTTCTTCTTATTTTGAACATTCACTCACATTCTCTAAGAAACTCTTGTTTATTATTCTTCTACTCTCCTTTTTTTTCTTTCACTTCCTTATCTATTTTGTTTTTCAAAATGATACCCTCTTCCATCTTTTCTTCAGTAAATAGATCTATTAAACAGTATCTCTCTGTTACTCCCTCTAGCTGTCTTTCTTTTAACATTACTCTCTTTTTTTTGGTTCGCTTCCGGTTCGCGTACCGGTGCGCGTACCGGGAAGCGCACCAATGAGAAAAATGAAGTCAAGAGTGCTAAAAAAATTGCAATTTTTTAAAAATGGGAGGTAGTTCTGAAAAGAACTTTTTTTTATGTTTTTGTTGTTTTATATTTTTTTTTAATTTTTCTGAAAATTTTTTTTTTTTTTGTATTTTTTGAACAATTTTATGTTTTTTTGGGGTTTTTTGGGGGGAAACAATGAAAAACAGCCATTATAAAGGGCTCAACAAAAAACAAGAAACAAAAAACTGGGAATTAACAGTGGCTCGAGAGGAGCAAAAAAAAAAAAACTACTGCTTTCTTCTCTTGCTGCAGTTGTAGTTGTCGATGGAATCATTAATAAGGTGAATGGTTAGTTCCCCGTAGCAGAGGGTCTTTCTGCAAAAAATGCAGACCATTTTTATTACACCAATTTTTTTTTGTATATTTGGTACTGTTTCGCGCCCTTCTGGTGCTGCAAATGAAGATTCACCTGAGGAGGTGCTGGCCTGATGGTCTCTTTTTTTCTGAGCCAGATCCCGTACCTCAGCTTGTGCCAGATTGTTAGGGTGCCACCTCTGCATGTGGCGGATCATTGTGTAGTTCCCAAATGAATATTTTTTATTTGGGTTGCCCCTGGACATGACCTCGTTGCAAATTAAGCATGTCACCTTCGGGGCCTTCACTTTTTTTGCCCAGCAGGGATGGAAAAATACTGCCATATATAATGAACTTTGACATGGCTTTGTCTTGGTTCTTCAGGCAAGTATGTTATGGTTTGTTGGTCCTCATCATCTTCTTCCTCCTCTTCTTCAACTCCTGGAAGGATCTGGGGTGGTGGACCTTCCTTTCTGGGTGGTGGTGGTGGTGGGGGTGCACCAGCTGCAACTACTACTGAAGCCATGTCTCACAAATAGCTCTTGCTTTCTCAAAGAAAAAAGTACGAATCAGGAAAAAAGGAGGGGGCTTTCATCATTTGTAGAAAAAAAAGTTGAGAACCAATGAAAAGTGTTATTTTCAGGTCACATGTCCCAACGCGCTTACGCTACGCGCACAGGAGCGCTTACGTTGCGCGCTCCGGGTCGCGCCATGGAGCGCTTCCGGGTACGTTTACGGAGCGCGCCGAAGAAACGCATCACGCGGTTACGCGATGCGTCACGTTTACGCGGCACATCACGCGACTACGCGAAACATCATGATGTTGTTTTTGTTTGCGGGAAAAGCGCTCACGGAACGCTCACCCGTACGTTCACCGGTACGTGCCCCGGGAGCGCCCCGGGGCGCGTACCGGGGCAAATAATAAAAAAAAAATATTTACACATTTTAAAATTTCTAATAAAAATTATTACTTTCATACATATAGATATTTGCTATTAAAAAACCTATGAAATTCACTGAAAAAACCATAGGTTATAGACCATATATAGTTAGGAATTAGCATTTACAAAACCTTGAAAATTCACTGAAAAAAACATAGTTTATAGACCATATATAGTTAGGAATTAGCATTTACAAAACCTTATTTTACTCACACAAAACCATTGAAATTCGCATATATAGTTAGTTGTACTAACTATATATCGCGCACCCGCAATCCACTGCTGACCATGTCACATATTACATCATTCATGACATGATCAGTGACATCACTGATGACATCACTGATGACATCTCAAATGACATCACTGATGACATCACTGATGACATCTCAAATGACATCACTGATGACATCACTGATAACATTACTGAGCACATCACTGATGACATTATTCATGTGATAATACGATGAACCTCTTCAGACTCTAATATAACCTTAGATACACTCAGTGTAAACAGACACTCACAGACTGTCACTCATCCATGGAGTTAGTCACACACCTACTCAGTCATGCAAAGAATCAATCACACCTCCATTTTCTCAACTATACAGTTATACACACCTTACTTATTCAAACAGATACTAACACATATTTACTCTCTTATACAATCCCTCATACAATTTCAGAATGATCCATACAGCCACTCACACATTCACTGGTTCTTATGCACATTTATTTATATATGTCAACTCTCACATGTACTGTGTTTTACATATGTACTTACTTTGACATGTAGCACTGAGATATCCATTCACTCACCAATACACTCATGCATACAGTCAACCGCCCTTACAGCTGTTTCCACATGCACTTTTGAACCCATACATCTAGTGAATCAACTGCTCACACATCTATGCACAGAGTCATACACCTCCCAGCCACCCACACACACACTCAGTCTCCCATACAAATACTTGGGCAACCAATCAATAACCCATATAGTTACTCAAATAGCTACTGATCAACACATGCAGCAGTTTACAGAACAACAGACATAATGATGCACAAATTAAGACAGTTTAGTCACTAACCCATGCACTCAGTGAGACACATTTAATCACTCACTCATACAGTCAGTCATGCACCTACTAAATACTTCATCCAGACACTTATACATCCACTCATTCTTCAATATGTAAGACATATTTTAACTTTACAGAAACATACAGTCACTGGATGTTGTCATCAGTGATGTCATCAGTGATGTCATTTGAGATGTCATCAGTGATGTCATCAGTGATGTCACTGACCATGTCATGAATGATGTAATATGTGACATGATCAGCAGTGGATTGCGGGTGCGCGATATATAGTTAGTACAACTAACTATATATGCGAATTCCAATGGTTTTGTGTGTGTAAAATAAGGTTTTGTAAATGCTAATTCCTAACTATATATGGTCTATAACCTATGGTTTTTTCAGTGAATTTTCAAGGTTTTGTAAATGCTAATTCCTAACTATATATGGTCTATAACCTATGGTTTTTTCAGTGAATATATATATATATATATATATATATATATATATATATATTACCTACTGGCGGTCCCAGTAGGTAGTTATAGTTAGGACCTATTATCCATAGGACATTTTTAACATTTTTTTCCCAATAACTTTGGCGCTGGTTGACGAATCTTCGCTAAATTTTCAAAACTCGTGGGGTGCTCCGGTCAGCTCCTATCTTAAAAGTTTCGGGGTGATTTGGCAAGCGGGGGTAGAGAAAAACGGGGGTCCCAAAACGTGTTTTCTTCATGGTAATTCCCATAGGACACTTTAGACCTGGCTCCAGCCCGAACTGCTGAACAGAATGACACCAAATTTGGCAAAAAGGTAGCCCTTGGTTCAGAAAGAACTCTTTTTCTTAAATGGTGTAAATCCGTTCAGTAGTTCCTGAGAAATTAAAAAAAAAGATGTAAAAAAACACTGCTGTTTGCAATGACAGGGCGGGAGCCTCGCGGCTCCCGCCCTGTCATTGCAAACTGCTTTGCTTCATTGAAGCGAGAGCAGGGAATCCTGTTCTCGCTTCAATGAAGCAAAGCAGATTGCTTTTCCACATTGGGAGCTGCATGTTACATAAAAAACATAGGTTTCAGGCATGTTATAATAAGAAATTAGCATTTAAAAAACCTTAGAAATTCACTGAAAAAAAAACATAGGTTTCAGGGGCGTTATAGTTAGTTGGACATTTGACTCATACAAAACCATAGAAATTCCCCCGTTATAGTTAGTTCAGCTAACTACAACTTGTGCGCCCGCAATGCACTGCTGATGTCATCACATATTACATCACTCATGACATGGTCAGTGACATCACTCCTAACATCACTCATGACATCTCAAATGACATCACTGATGACATCATCCTTGTGATAGAGTGGCAGACCTCCTTTCACCCTAATATAACCTTTGATACACACACTCAAAATACAAACTAACATTTTCAAAACAATGGACATACCAATACCAGTTACAACATATCTATTCAGTAATTCCAAGACCTACACACACATCCACTCATTCACCAACACCAACACCAGTCACTCATACAGTTATACCCACACTACCACACTTACTTCTACAGATACTTATACATACTTACTCTCTTAAACCACCACTTATAAAATCACATACTTATTCATCCAGGACCTCTTCCAATCTCTCACTCTCACATATACTCACTTAAATACACAAATACTGACATATACTAGTTTAAAACATATGTACTCACAAAGACACTATTAAGACAGTAATTCACTCACAAACACACCCATACACACACTTATCTACCCATACAGTCCTGCACACATACTGTCTTCAACACATACAAACTGTGACTCAATCATTCATGCATCTGTGCACTAAGTAATACACCCCAGCAAAACACACAGACACTCACACACTCATACTAAAAAAAAAACTAATAAGCCATATAGGCACTCATGTAGCTACTCACCAACCCATGCAGTCATTTATACACAAAGTGAGAGACTGATACATATATTTATGTATATTTAAACATTACTCACTGTTAGATTTTGGGGTTTCTAGTTGGTACAAGTAGGTACTTGTGACAAATAGGGACCCTGGCCTCCAGTCAGGATAAGGGGGATACATACTGTTAGATAATCCCTGCTCACCCCCTTGGTAGCTTGGCATGAGCAGACAGGCTTATCAAAGGCAATGTGTAAAGTATTTGTACCAACACTAACAGTAACACAGTGAAAACACCACAAATGGACTCCACACCAGTTTAGAAAAATAGAAGTATTACATCTAAACTAAACAAGACCAAAATGACAAAAATCCAACATACACAGTTCAAGAATAGGGTTTCCAAAGAGTTCTTAAGGTTGCGTTAAAATAATCCACAGTTGTGTCACGTTTTAGCCAAAAGTACCTTTAGATGTGACAAAAGTTCCAAGTGAAAGCTGCAGCGTTGAAAAACAAGCGATGAGTCACTCTTGAGACCCTGGGAAGGCGATGTGACAACCCCGCTGGATGCAGCAGGCGTGTTGCGGTGACTCCGGTCTGTATGGGGAGGGATGTGATACCTTGTGTGGATTCCGGTGCGCAGGTTTCGTTGGCAGTGTCTCGCAAAGGTACGATGCGACGGCCTTCGGGACGGCGACGATCTCAGGTGTGGCAGTGGTGGGCAGCGTCGATCTTCTCCTCTCGCGGCCCCTCGATGCGATGGCTCTGCGACGACTCTTGCAGCGACGTGATGGGGTCTGCAAGCAAGCGGTGCGACGTTCTCACCTAGCGACCACAGGCTCTGTGACGATATTCACAGCGATTGTAATATTCCCGCACCGGAGCGATGCATTCCACAAGTGAAGGATGCATCGGTTCTTGCAGTGGCAACAGGCACTGCGACGATCGTCGCGCGTGGTGGCGGGAATTTCTTCGCACTGACGGGGATGCGCTCCGCAAGCGTGCGATGCGTGAAAATGTGCAGAAAGACTTCGTTTCTTCTTGTCCAACTTCCCAAACAACAGGTACAACTTCCAGAGGCACCACAACTGGCCCACACACTCTAGGAAGGACAGAACTCTCTCAGTAGAGTTCAGGGGGGAAGCTGGGGGTGAAGTCCTTTTGTTCCAGGCACTTCCTAACTGGGAGCCAGCTCCACTCAGACCCTTGGAGATCTCTTCAAGCAAGGGGACACAGCACAAGCAAAGTCCTTCCTCTCTCCTTGGCAGCAAAGCAACTGCAGGTCAGCTCACAGACACACAGCAGGACACACCTTCCTCTTCAGTCTTCCAGCTTTCTCCTTGGCAGAGGTTTTTTCTTGATTCCAGGATGATCTAATTTTCTGTAATCTGGGGTCCTATACTTATACCCCTAAAAGTCTTTGTTCCCGTTGTGCAGGAGGGCTCTGAGCCCGGTCTGAACCAGTTATGGGTGATCCTTGAGGACTTTGTTTTCCTGGCCTCTCCTTTCCGAGAGAGGGGCAGGGTCATCAGCCGCCCAGTAGGAGGTGGAGCCAGCATTGTGACAGGCACGCACAGCCCTATTCAGGCCCAGGTGCTACCCCCCTCCCACCACTCTAGATGCAGATGGAGCTATTCAGCCCAGGGATGGCCCACTCAGCTTCTGGGAGCCACCCAGCCCCTGTCACTCACAAACCAGACAGTCAGTTCACAAACAGGCCAAGGCACATAGAAAGGTTAGCCAAGAGAACAGCCACTTTCTACAAGTGCTGTTCTCAAACACAGGATTTAAAAAACACCTTTCCTAAAAGATGTGTTATTAAATTCTGAGTTCAGGGGTACCAGACTGTTATGTCATATCTTGCTCCTATGGGAAGATATGCAGGTAACCACTGTACACAGCATTCCCAATTATAGCCTATGGGCAAGATAGCCTTACAATAGTGAAAAACAAAAATGTCTGTAGTTCACTACCAGAGCATATCACCTGCACTAGTACATGCTCTACCTTTCACATACACTGCACCCTGCCCAGGGGGTACCTTGGACCTTCCATAGGAGTGTCCAATTTGTACAGAAAGGGAAGGGTTAGGCCGGGTCAGTGGGGACACTGGCCAGGTTGACATGGCAGTCCGCAGACTGCACACAGGCACTGTGGTGGCAGGCCTGAGACACCATTTTAGGACTTCTCATGTGGGTGGCACAATTAGTGCTTCAGGCCCACTAGTAGCATTTGAATCACCTGCCCAGGCACAATCAGTGCACTTTACTAGGGACTTCTTGGTGATACAAATATGCCAATCATGGATAACCAATTACAATAACAATTTACATAGAGAGCATATGTACTTTAGCACTGATCAGCAGTGGTAAAGTGTCCAGAGTCCTATTGCCAACAACCACAGGTCAGGAAAAACAAGGGAGGAAGAAGGAAAAAGTTTGGGGAAAACCATGCTAAAAGGGCCATTTCCAACACTCGCTAACTCATATATTCACTGAGATACACTTAATCAGCCAGTTATACAATCAATTTTACAAAAGAAAATGATCCATTTAGACACTTATAACCCATTTATTCTTCCATCGAACTTAAGATATACATATATAAAACATATTTAATTTTCAGAAAAACACACATTCACTGGGTGATGTCATCAGTGATGTCATCAGTGATGGCATTTGAGATGTCATCAGTGATGTCATGAGTGATGTCACCGACCATGTCATGAGTGATGTAATATGTGACTTCAGCAGCAGTGCATTGAGGGCGCGCGAGTTATAGTTAGCTGAACTAACTATAACGGGGGAAATTTGTATGGTTTTGTACGAGTGAAATGTCTAACTAACTATAACGCCCTGAAACCTATAGTTTTTTTAGTGAGTTTATAAGGTTTTTTAAATTTTAATTTCTAACTATAACGTGCCTGAAACCTATGTTTTTTCGAATATATATGTATATATAAAGATAGATAGATAGATAGATAGATAGATAGACAGATAGATAGATAGATAGATAGATAGATAGATAGATAGATAGATAGATAGATAGATAGATAGATAGATAGATAGATAGATAGATAGATAGATAGATAGATAGATAGATAGATAGATAGATAGATAGATAGATGGAGAAGTGTGGCTCAGGGGTTAGAGGCAGCAGACCCGGAAGCTGAGATCGGTCCTGGACCAGGGTTCAATTCCCCGCCTCAGCGGGGTCTTGGGCTAAAAATTCCACGGACTCGATAATTCTCGCCCCGGTGCCTCCTCGACTCACGGGTTCACACTCTGCGACTCTGGGCAATAGCTTGCTTAATCTCCACAACGGCCCCTCGCGGCGGGACGCCTGACTTTCACCTTGTGGATACCCTGCTATCTCACAGGGGTATACCAGGAAGGGTTCCCTAAGCAAGCGCCGGGAAACCCACTGCGGGTAGCTGTGCGCTATATAAGCTCAACTACATTTACATTTACATAGATAGATATTATCTACTGGCAGTCGCCAGTAGATAGTTATAGTTAGGACCTATTATCCATAGGAAAACCACAACTTTCTATTGCCAATAAATTTGGCGTCGATTGATGAATCTTCTTGAAATTTTCCAAACTTTTGGCTCTGAAAGTTTGGGGGTGATTGGTGAAGCGGGGGCCGAGAAAAGAGGGGGGGTCCCAAAACGTGTTTTCCCCATGCAATTTCCCATAGGACCTTTAGCCAAGGCTACAGCTCGAACTGCTGAACGGAATTACACCAAATTTGGCAGAGAGGTAGTCCTCAATTCCGACTTGTTGGCAGCCATGTTGTGCCTTAGTAGAAGCAAGGGTGAAGAAGTCTGTGAAATATGTTGGCAAAACGTGAACAGGGGCAGGTAAGACACACCCTGACCCCCTAGGACTGCTCAGGGGGTGACATAGGGACCCGTAGGGTAAAGAAAGTAATAAAAAATGTTAACATAAAAAGTTGTGCGGTGCGCGTAGGATCCGCACATTTGGTAGCGGTAAAAAAGGGTTCCCAAAACGTGTTTTCCCCATGCAATTTCCCATAGGACCTTTAGCCACGGCTACAGCTCGAACGGCTGAACGGAATTACACCAAATTTGGCAGAGAGAAAGTCCTCAGTTCTGACTTGTGCCTTTGGCATATCTGGTGTCAATCTGTTCAGTAGTTTCTTTGAAAAGTACGGTTAAAGTCCTTTGTATATCTATGGGCACGGAGGATCCGCGGATTGTGCGAGGATTGGCCTCGTAGGATAAGCGCACCGTCCCTATCACGTGCTGAATTCTAATTGGCTGTCAAGTGGTTGTATACATTCAAAACCAGGAACTGTTGGCAGCCATTTTGTGCCTCGGTAGAAGCGAGGGTGAAGAAGTCTGTGAAATATGTTGGCAAAAACTTGAACAGGGGCAGGTTAGACACACCCTGACCTTCTAGGACTGCTCAGGGGGTGACATAGGGACCCGAGGGGCAAACAAAGTGAGAACAGTTTTTAACAAAAAGAGTCACGAGATGCGCGTAGGATCCGCGCATTTGGTCGCTGAAAAAAATGAAGCATGTATTTTTGAGATAATATCAAGCTTATGTGTATAGATGTTGGGTGGCTCTACAAAGAGCCCTTGTGTTTATTGAGAGATTTTAGTACTTACAAGTAAGTACCGATGCAGAGTCTAAAGTTTATGAGGAAGACTCGGTTTCCTTCATCTGTAAAATGTACACTATCTCTTTAATAGATACCATGCATATTGGAACGCAGATTGTTGTGGTATATGGACAATATTCTATAGTCTCGTAGAAAAGTAGAAAGATTTATTCACATGTTTATTCACTTATGTGCGCAGATCAGGTGTTCCAGTCTTCCCCTATCTCGACGACTGGTTGTTGAAGGTGGGTTCGCCCCAGACAGTTGTGTCCTACCTCCACACTACGATCGACCTCTTGCACCTGCTGGGGTTGTCTATCAATGTGCCGAAGTCGCACCTGTGCCCCTCTCAGAAGCCCCTCTTCATTGGAGCGGTCCTTGACTCGGCGCAGTTCCGGGTTTTTCACTCCGAACAGCGGGTTTGGGATATTTAGGCTCTGATTCTAGTCTTTCAGCTTTTATCCCAGTTCTCAGTCAGGTTGACGCTGTGGCTCCTGGGGCTAAAGGCCTCCTGCATCCTACTGGTGCATCACGCAAGGTAGCATGTGAATAAATATAAATATAGGCCACGCAGTTTGCCTCCTGTAATACACAAATTTCAGGGGATGGTGGTTCCCGGGCGTTGAAGCCCACATACTTATAATGTTGTGGGGGGGTGTGTTGGACGTGAAAGTGGTGCAAGGGGGTTGTAAATCTGGTACACAGTGTTTTGTTTTACTTTGCTTTCCTTTCTGTGATGTAGAAGATCCTGGGTAAATATAACGGTTTTTGTACAGCGAGTAACTTTTAACCCTACCTCCAAACGGCTTTCTGCCTGTTACCATAGTAACAGTTCATGGAACACTTTTGTGAGCACAGAGGTTAAAAGTTCACCACCCTATGTTGCTAATGAGTTAGCCTCAGAATTATACTTCAAATTATAAATATCATTTCTATTGATGACGCATACCCCACTAAAAAAACAGACGCATGTACTTTTTTAATTAACTTGTATTAAAACAATAACTGGAACTATAACTAAAAGATAACAATACAATAAATAACTAGAACTATAATTAACAAAACAATATAATAAACAACATATAATATGGAGTCCAAAAGAAGTATTGAAGATAATCTGCAAAACAAAAAAGAAAATTAGTGTTTAAAATTAGATTGATGTGACTAAATGAGGTCAAACATTACAAGTCAAAGTAACACTTGACGATATATATATTTTTTTAAATCTTTGCAGTGTGCCTGAAACGTTTCCACTGGCATTGTACATGAAGACTTTGGTCCACCCTTTTTATCAATTTTTGCAGTTTGAGATATAACATCCTACCGCTGTTATTCATCTCCTCCTTTCTCCTTTCAAATTCTCTTGTACAGACCTTAACAACAATTAAAGGGGACATTTTCTGCATATTTTTAATAAAGCATTTGACACAATGCATAGTGACACCTTATTTATTGAATGTTTTGAAATTAATTTTCACAAGTCTTAAAAAAGGTGAATGCAAGAAAAGTTACTTGCCGCATATGCAAGACTGCTTTCAAGAGGAGACCCCAATAAAGAGGACTGGTGTGGAACTGCAAGTATGCGGAAGCAGTTGCAGACTGAGAATCTGGTCAACTTTGCAAGGGAAGAGTTAAGGAGATTGAAAGAGGCTCCTCCTGCTTCATGAGGAGGCCCAAGTACCAGTGGAGCAACATTGTCAACCTCTACTGCACAGCCTAATATTCATTCCCAATTTGGAACCCTTTAAGAAAAAAAGTAAGAAAGTTGAGAGCTTGTATGCCATCCCAATACCTAATCATCCTTTAGTTATACAGAGATCTACCCTGTATCAGACCCATCCGTAGAAGTGTGTATTGGAGATTATCTGCCACCGAAAACCCCTCAAGTACTTATATCCGTTACTTCGTCGAGTAGTCGTATTGTGAGTATTTATCTTAAAGTTGTCAGGTAAAAATTTGTGAATATCTCTGGCTTCATACAACTAGTTCATGCCCTATTTGAGACATCGGTGAAATGTACTGGAACAGGACGATATACTTTCTTCAATGTTGGTAAGTTACTGCTGACTTATGTAACATTGTGGTAACTGAAAAAAGAGTTAAAAATGTATATGTTGTACATATGTCCAAGATTAATTTTAATGTTCATTAAAAAAAATTGTTCTCAATAGGATTGGGGATGAAAAGTAATCATCAGAGGTTATATTTGCACAGGAAAATAGGAAATAGTATTACTTTATACAAATGTTAGGTCGAGATTGGTCACTCACTTCATTCACAAACTCCTGGGCTTGATCTGATAGAACCCTTTTTGGACTTCCATGATCTAGAAATTCAGAAATAAATAGCAAGGAAAATTAAAAGACACGTTTAAAAACAAAATGAAAAACAACATTTTTACTTTGTATCTGAAGTACAGGCTGACAACGTGTAACGAGCATTTAATTGAGAAATGGGTTTCAGAAAGAAATGTCTATAAGACTATCAAAATGCAGATTTATATTTTATAAAAATATGTGTAGAAGCAAAAAAAATGATAACTCCTACATTGTTCAATTTTAAATCACGTATTTGTGCAATAAAATCGGGAGGACATGCTTTTTTTACATTTGGTTGATTTCAGAATGCCTATGAATTCTAGTAAATCATGACCATAACACAGTTATCCATCTGCATACACATGAAATACACAAATGCTTATCTCAGAATTATTTTCGATCATGAAATGTTGAAGACAAACCTGATTACTCCATTAGGTCCATTGCAATTTGGGCTGATAACATATGGAGAGCAGTCAGTGGATCTGGTGTGTCAAGTTTTTCACCACCACGTAGTTTAGTGTATGGGCAGGACAGCATGTGGCGACCAGCTCGTGTCATGGTTGAGATATCTGTATAATGAGATAGAACAGGGGGCAACTGAAGTTTAAGGTTTTTAAAAAACATGGAGAGCGTGCTAAAATACAATATTGACCAATCGATTACATGTGCAGTGCATGGGGAGGAAGCAGCACGTGACGCACTACTTAAAAAAGTATATGCGGCGGGATTAAGTGATTTGCTCAGAAACATCGCCTACCAAGGCAACATATTTGAGTTATCAGAGCTGGAAACTGTGCTAAAATACACTTTTTCCGAAAACATTACTATTGCAATGCATGGGGCACGTGACGCACTACTTACACGAGAAAAACTACATCGCTTTAACTTGAACAGCATGTGGCACACTGCTGCGGGAGCGGCCACGTGGCGCTTGGTAAATTAAACAAACGCAGCAGGATTAAGTGATTTGCACAGGACAAAGTATAGGAAATCAAGTTTAACGTTATTAAAAAATATGGAGATCGTGCTAAAATACAACTTTGACCAATCAATTACACGTGCAGTGTATGGGGAGGAAGCAGCACGTGGCGCATTACTTAAATAAAGCGGCAGAATTAAGTGATGTGTCCAGAAACATCGCCTACTCAGGCAAAATATTTGAGGTATAAGAGCTGGAAATTGTGCTAAAATACACTATTGCCGAAAACATTACTTTTGCAAGGCATGGGGCCCATGACGCACTATTTACACGAGAAAAACTACATCGCATTCACTTGAACAGCACATAGCACACTGCTGTAGGAGCGGCCACGTGGTGTTTGGCAAATTAAACAAACGCACCAGGATTAAGTGATTTGCCGAAAAACAAAAGTTATGAAGTCAACTTTAACGATATAAAAAAGCAAGAAAGCGTGCTTAAAAACAACATTGTCAAATGAAACATAAATTTGCATTTACGCGGTATTTAAATATTATTCAGATTAATTAATTTAATTACTCTTTAAAAAAGTGCTCACCTACGAAGAAGTGGATACGAACACTCTCAATCGCTGTGACTGCGGAATAGGAAAAGTTCAAGAAGGTTGGCAGCTTATAAATGCTTTGCAGAAGGATGATTGGTTGAGCATGATGTCACTGGGTGTTAGAGCTGTGATTGGGCATGTTCTAATTGAGCATGCACAAATAAAATGAAATACATTAGGGGTACATAGCCAGACGGTGGGACGTATTGTGCGCATGCGTAACATTAACGCACATGCGCTACCACAAACATGCAGGCGCAAAGTGAAGGCAACTCCTACAGGGTACATACATAGATGGAGTTCGGATGTCTCCATGGTCTTGAAGTGGCTTCAGGAGGGGGGCTTTGCAGCCCTCCTCAATAAAATAATAATATATAATGAGGCATGCCCTGGGGACCCCGGTGCAAGGAATTGGGCACAGGAGGGGGGCCACGCGGCCCACTTCCCATAACAAAATTGAATACGTATACTCCGCTTATTGTCATCATACCATAAGCGCACCCTTCCGATCACGCGCTGAAGGCTCATTGGCTGTCAAGTGGTTGTGAACATTCGAAACTAGAAACTGTTGGCAGCCATTTTATGTGTCGGTACAAGGGAGGCTGAAGAAGCGTGTGAAGTGTGTGTTTAAAACCTGAAAAGGGGGGGTAGACACACCCTGATCTTCTAGGTCTCCTCGGGGGGTCCCAGGTCTCCCAGGGTCCCTCTTTTTTTCTTTTCTTGGGAAAAATCGCGTTGTGCGCGTATGATTCGCGCATTCTAGCGATATATATTTTTTGTTTTAAAAGACGTGGGTTTCCACGCATCTTTGGTAATTTGCATTCTTTCAACTGTTTAGAGGAGATGCAGCTGTGCAGGATCAAGGATCCACCACTGAGTAAGAAAAGGTAACGATAACACTATTTACCTGCTAAGTGAATTTCCTCCCATATGATAACAGTGATGTACTTTTGAAGAAAGTTAAAGAAAATTATTAAAATAATAACCTCAGATAATCTCTTGTCTTAATATTTATATTAAATAAATATAAATAAGTTTTTCAACATCGAAAAAAATCATGGAAGTCGCGCACACAACGCGTCTGATATGTATCTGACGTCACGCGCTACCGCGCGCCGGTCACGTCGCGTTATACGTTCATCTCGCGTATGCACAGACGTCGCGCACAAGTCGCATAGCAACCATGTGGGAAAAGTTGTACCCGTCGCACACCCTTGGCAGATCCTAGACAGCGACCCTAAAATGGCGGACACATTTCACGCAGTAAATGAGCAGGGTGTTCGTAGGGTGCGCGACTGCAAAAAAAAAGAAAAAAAATAATAAAAATAATGTAAGTACATTATAAACAATATAAAATAATTTAAAACAATGTAGTTAGAAAATATAAAAAAACAATAAAAATATTTACAAATTAGCATTTAAAAAATCATTAAAATTCACTGAAAAAACCATAGGTTTCAGACATGTTATAGCTAGGAATTAGCATTTAAAAAACCTTTGAAATTCACTGAAAAAACCATAGGTTTCAGATAAGTTATAGTTAAGAATTAGCATTTAAAAAACCTTAGAAATTCAATGAAAAAACCATAGGTTTTAGGGGTGTTATAGTTAGCTACACATTTCACTTGTATAAAACCTTTGAAATTCCCCCATTATAGTTAGTTGTACTAACTATAACTTGCGCGCCCGCAATCCACTGCTAATGATGTCACATAATACATCATTCATGACATCGTCAGTGACATCACTGATGACATCACAGAATACATCTCAAATGACATCACTGATGACATCACTGGTGACATCATCAATGTGACAAGCTGATACACCAGATCATACAGTAGCATAATCTTTTAACACTCATTATAAAATATGAAGTATCATATTTGAAACCATTGACACACCAGTACAGGTTTTTAAAAACGCACTAAGTAATTCCTACATCTAAACACTTACCTATAGATTCACTCGCAAATGCTAACAAAGATCAATAGAACACTGTTAAATATACTTATATACCTACATCAACATTACACACCAGCACATATCCTATTCCTTTATGCAGACATCCTACTCACTTATGCAAACAATTGATCATACTTATATTTACTAAGCTACTCCCTCACACAAACACCACTTAATTCATTCATATGGATAGTAACTCATACTTAGTGTGTTATAAAATCAGTATTACAAGTATACAGTTATCCATACATCAATCATACAATCACTGAGTATTATGTATACTTATTTATAAACAATAACTGTCACATACACTGTCGTTTATAATTTTAGTTTGTTGGACATATATCATTGAGAAATATATTTACTCATCACCACACATTACACACCAGCACATCTCCTATTCCTTTATGCAGACATCCTACTCACGTATACAAACAATTGATCATACTTATATTTACTAAGCTACTCCCTTACACGAACACCACTTAATTCATTCATATGGATAGTAACTCATACTTAGTGTGTTATAAAATCAGTATTACAAGTATACAGTTATCCATACATCAATCATACAATCACTGAGTATTATGTATACTTATTTATAAACAATAACTGTCACATACACTGTCGTTTATCATTTTAGTTTGTTGGACATATATCATTAAGAAACATATTTATTCATCACCACACCCATAACGAGATTCACTCTCCCAAACAACTGTTTCCACATACAGCCTTAACCTCATATACTTACTAAATCAACTATTTACACATATTTCCACAGGCAGACACATCCCACCCAACCACACACACATTCATTCACTATCCCATACAAATACTCATTTAACTAATTAATAACTAATGTAGATTTTCACATAGGTAGTAACCAACTTATGTAGTAGTTTACACAACAAGAGATAGAGTGATATAGGTATTCATACAGTTTAATCACTATCCCATATCTTTAGTGAGACACTTAAAATTCCTCACTTAGACAGTCAATCACATTGGTACCTCATACTCCATTCACACACTTATACATACATTCAGTCTTCAAGGTAGATTGCTATATATATATAATACATATTTAAGTAACAAACCAAACCACTTTCACTGGATGATGTCATCAGTGATGTCATCAGTGATGTCATTTGAGATGTCATCAGTGATGTCACTGACCATGTCATGAATGATGTAATATGTGACATCATCAGCAGTGGATTGCAGGTGCGCAAGTTATAGTTAGTACAACTAACTCTAACGGGGGAATTTTAATGGTTGAATATGAGTGAAATGTGTAGCTAACTATAACACCCCTAAAACCTATGTTTTTTTCAGTGAATATCTAAGGTTTTTTAAATGCTAATTCCTAACTATAACTTATCTGAAACCTATGTTTTTTTCAGTGAATATATATATATATATATACATATATATATATATATATATATATATATATATATATATATATATATATATATATATATATTCCAAACCAAAGTTTTCCAGCGCGATTACGGCTTGCCACAGCATGCGCCAGGAATGCAATGCACGGACCAGATTTGCGGTGTTCAGTTATCTTTTATTCGCTTGTCGGCTTCATAACGTTTCAGCACACAGGTGCCTTGCTCACATGACAGCAAACATTAGTGAGAGTGAATTATTTAAAGTGCAAGTGCTGTGCTGCGATTGGACTCTTTCCAATAGAGATAGAAAGCAGACCCAGTATTGTTACAAGTCTAATACATTTCATTTGAAATCCTTTGGTACAATACATTTTAATCATGAGTAAAATACATTTGTTTAAAGTAAAGCATGATGTCCATTCGTAAAAATGCCTGCCATTTTAAAAGCAATAATAACAAATACCATCTACAATGCTTACACAATATATAGTGACTCCATATGTATGTCTTAGCTTTCATTTTAGTTTAGCTACTCATTATATCTCTATAACAATCCTTTTACCTAAATTATACAGAGCCTCCAGCACATAGTGCATATGTGTACTTATATTAGTGCAATACCGTGATAAAAAGTGCATTGTGCATAAAATAATCACATATATACTCCTTAAAACCACATTTCTAAAATACTTGACTGAGCCCAGTCCGTATAATAGAGAAGAAGACCATCTCATGTCTGTATTACCTTCACACGATCCATGATTGCTATGGTTAGCAGACTTAAGTTTGTATGCACCCAGTTAAAAACATCTTCACAATAGTAATAACATTCCATGTATGAGTGCCATAGCTTAAAAAACACAGGTCAATTTGCCCCCTTAGTTAGTTGTTAATCATGAAAAGGGGGGGCCGCCACAGATATCATCCCTAAATAGATCAAAATATTGCGGTTGTACATTGTAGTAGGCTTAATTCAATTTTTAGTTCTTATAAGGTACAGATAGCCCTTATGTCACATAGGTCCAAAGTCCTTGCTCACATTATTGATTAGTAAGTCTGATTGATTAATACTTTAGAGGATCCACCTCGTAAACATCTGAGTTTCGAAACCAAACTGACACTTGAATCCTAACCTAGATGTTATCATAGATCACCTCACTATGGTGTATCTGGTATCCTAGTCTATCTAATGCAGACAAGTATAGAGGTCTTCAGTCACATTTAACCCATCAGGCTGTTTACTGTTAAGCTGCAGGATTTATCTTGTCTCAAGCTTTCTGAGGTTGGCCTCCCTGTCGGCTGCTCTCCTGCTAGGTAAAATGGAATCCACCACATAGTACTTGAGGTCTTTATTATGACTGTTGTGGTGGGTCCTAAAATGACGCGCCACAGGATAAGTATTATCCTGTGATGTTATATCCCTCAAATGCTGCAGGATTCTCTTATGGACAGGAAGCTTGGTACTGCCCACATATTGTAGTGGGCAAGAACACTCTAAAATATATACAGCAAACTCTGTTTTACATGTTAGAGTTTTTGTAATTTTGTGCTCCCTGTTACCAAACCCGTCTTGATAACTCGTACGGTTCATCCCATGTGTGCAGGCCTTGCATGTCTTACACTTGTGAAAGCCTCCTCTAGTGTGATACCATGCTGTTTTCGTTAGAACTTCAGGTCCTGTCTCCACCAATCTGTCCCTAATATTGGGGGCCCTGCTGTTTGTTATTGAGGCCCGTTTAGGCAATTTATGCCCTATTATGCTGTCCTTCAGTACTGTGGGCCAACTTTTGTTAATAATCCTTCTCACCTCCCTGTGCTGAGATGAGAAGCCCGTGATAATTCTGAAGGTTCCCAATTGGGGATTGAGTGCGTATCCTGTAACTGCTACACTAGGTGCTACTAGTGGGAGGGCTATATTTTACTAGCAGGTTCTGGCGATCTAGATTTCTTGTTTTGTGAATTGCTTCATCAATGACTTTCTGTGAGTAGTCTCGCTCCCGGAATCTAGCGGCGCTGGCATTTTGTGCTTCCATTAAATCACTCTCAGTACTGCACAGTCTGCGGAGTCGCAGCATTTCACCGTATGGTATGCTCATGATCAGGTGGCGGGGATGTGAACTACCTGCATGGAGTGTTGTATTGCCAGCTGTTCGCTTGCGGTACAACTTCGTTTCCAGCTTGTTATTTTGTATATACACTAAGGTGTCCAAAAAGGGGACCTGTTACTGACTTAGCTCCCCTGTGAAGTGTATATTGAGATTGTTATCGTTGAGACGATCTATGAATCCCAGAGCCTCCTCCCTGCTCCCCCTTCACACCACAAATAGATCATCAATGAATCTATGCCAACTGATGACATGATTCTTCATTTCTTGCTGAAAATGTGTATGGAGGACCAGTTCCTCCCAAGCTCCCATGTGCAAACATGCGAAGCTTGGGGAGAAACTGGCCCCCATAGCCACTCCCTGCAGTTGCCTGTACAGTAAATTACTGAACATGAAAACATTGTGTTCAAGGCAGAATTGGAGCATTTGAATCAACATTATATTGTGTTCATAAAACTCAGGTTCCCTTCTCTCTAAATAATATTGTATTGCTACAATGCCATCTACATTGCGAATACTAGTATAGAGAGAAGTAACGTCGAGGGCTATTAGCCAATCCCCCTCTCGTACCTGTATGTTGGCAAGTTTGGACAAAAAATTCCCCGTGTCCTTGACGTAGGAGTCCAGTCCCTTCACATGGCTTTGGAGAAAGTAATCAATGTATATGGACGTTCTTTCCAGTAGACTACCCCTGGCCGAGATGATAGGTCTGCCAGGGGGGTTGTTTCTGTCCTTATGAACTTTTGGGATAAATTACATATATGGTATTATTGGAAAGTCCGTTTTCAGATATTTATATTCAGGTTCAGCGAGTAGTTTTGCCGATTTCCATTTCAACAAAAGTTTGTGGTATTCATGTTGCATACTTTTTACTTCATCTCCTTTTAGTCTTTCATAATGTTCTCTGTTGTTCAACTGATGGAATGCCTCTTTGTCATATTCACTCTTGGTCTGAAGCACGATATTACCGCCTTTGTCACTGGGGCGGATAATTATATTGTTGTTTTCTTTGAACTTTTTAACCAATGAATCATAATCATCCGTTTGTTGGTCATATCTGTATTTCGCCTTGCTGATTTTTCCATATAGCTCCTTTAGGTCACTTACAATGTTCTCATGGAACACATCAATGGAGTCCCGTGGCATGATTGGGCAGAAAGTTGACGGAGGTTTGAAAGGGATGAGGGGCTTCATATTCACTGTCCTCGTTGATACCATAGGAGGACATAGCACTCCTTCAGATATACTAATGTCACTGATATCCACGTTTGGATTCATGGTGTCACTGCCCTCATTGGTCCACAGTGTGTTTAATTCCTGCGTTAAAGAAGGATTTGACTGTGTAGTGTTGGACACATCCTCCGTTTCATTAGCTTTCATTTCGTAAATTTTTTTCAGTTTCAATTTGCGGGTTGCTTTGTAAAAGTCAGTGCGAGTGGCAGCATAGTTCAAATTCGTTTTTGGAGCGAATGATAGCCCCAACCTCAGGATGTTTTCCTCTTTAGTGGTAAGGGTCATAGGTGTAAGACTGACGATTGTCTGTTGTTCATGGCTGCATATTTCTTCTTGTGCCATTGACCCCTGCCTCTCCTCTTCGGCTGACCATTGCTTGCCTGATCCTGTCCTTGCCCTCGCCCTCCCCCTCCTCCTGCGGACCTAGGTTTTCCATTTTCTCCGTAATATTTTCGCGTCCCCGGTCTTAGGGATTGGAGGCGTTCCTCGCATAAAAAACTGATCTCTTCACCTGGAGATGGTTTTTTACCAGCCTTGCCCGCCCTGGTTTCTCTCATTTCATTGTCAGTGTCACTTCCTGGCCCCGAGCTAAAGTCAGAGACTCCGGATTCCTCAGTATTTTGATGTACCTGTATATAATTTATTCTGCCCCGTGATTTTATTTGAGTATTTCCCGTGGCACCGCCGGTGGCCTTGCGTATGCCATCATATTTTCTTGAAAAGGTAAATATCTGCCCCAGATCGTAATCTTGTCTGTCTTTGGCAAATTTATATGTTTTTCTTGTAATAATCTTTTCTTCTTCCTTTTTCAGCCGGGCAGTCATCTCAGCCAGGAGATTAGTTTTTTCATCCTCTGTGCCTAGGGACTCTAATTCTTCATATAGTGCCGCTATTTCATCAAGGAGCTTGGTTCGATCAATCTCCGCATATTTTATCAATAACAATACCTGGCGCCTTGAAGTTGATATCCGCCCACTCACGCATTAAATCCGGATTGGGGTTTTCATAAGTGGGCGATGTTAAAATCCGTAGCACCCTCGGTATCCTGTTTACCTCAATATACTTTTGAAAGGACTTAGCCTCCCACCATTTGCTTTGTTCCTGGCGGGACTTTTTCTCCAGAATTTTGATTTTGCTACTTAATGAGTCCGTGTTTGGTCCTCCTTGTGGGTCTTGAGCATTATGTGTGTTAGCAGTATCCGTAAGGGGCTCTTCCGAGAACATGGTAGTTGCTCGTGCCTCCCTAACCCTCACGCTGTCAGCCGACATGTTAATAACGCAAATCTAGTATGTGGACAATACGTTTGTTGTGAGTAGACAACAGATGTAACGTCTCGCCACTTTACCGCTTAGCTCTCCGCCTCAGATTCCGGTGAATTTTCCTTCCGGTGCCGCGATGCTCGTCTCGATCCCGCTGCCTCTCAGTCTCACTGCAGGCGCGGTGCTCTCGAGGGCTCCTGCTGCTTCCGGTTCAGTTCACGCTGTGTCCAGGGGTCAAACGTCTTCCTCCTCCCAGAGGATACAAACGCCAGAGAAAACTCAGGTATGAATCCACTTTCAGTGACGCTGACCTTTTAACTTCATTCAGGAGAGGGTCTCGTGTATAGTCGCGTAGATCCAAATGACCAATAATACTCCAAACCAAAGTTTTCCAGCGCGATTACGGCTTGCCACAGCATGCGCCAGGAATACAATGCACGGACCAGATTTGCGGTGCTCAGTTATCTTTTATTCGCTTGTCGGCTTTATAACGTTTCGGCACACAGGTGCCTTGCTCACATGACAGCAAACATTAGTGAGAGTGAATTATTTAAAGTGCAAGTGCTGTGCTGCGATTGGACTCTTTCCAATAGAGATAGAAAGCAGACCCAGTATTGTTACCTGTCTAATACATTTCATTTTAAATAGATATCCCAAATTGCCAGAGCTCCTTCCGAACCTCGTAGGACCCATGAAGCGTGGCGCGAACTCCGGCAGAGCACACCGGCAAAAATTCCAATAGACAGTCCCAGACAGTAAACGCGCTCTCAGGAGACAAGTTAGACAACAAACAATCAAGGTGAAAAAGTTGTTTAATTCACAATGCGTTTCGCCACACAAGATGGCTTGATCACGTGAAAACAGGGCACACCACTCAGAACCTAAATGCTGCACGAGTTAATGAACATAGAGAATAGACTGTCCGGTAATGTAGAACGTAAATACATCAAATGAACATCCACATGTCAGCCAATGTGGTGATACATTGTATCCTATTGTAAAGCATGCTGTAAAGCATTTAAAACATTTCAGCAATCACGAAAAATGAATACATATTAAGACTCGTGTATTCATGATAGCGTATGGACCGTAAAATAAATAAATGATTTCACAGGCGCAGCCCTCTAAAAGTTTGTACCAACACACCTAGTTACGGGACGATTAAACTGGTGTCTAAAATAAGACCAACACAGAAAGGAGAAAATCTCTATATGTGGGGCGTCACCAGCAACCACGTGATCTTAGTCTAAGGCCACTATTGCTAAAAATAACACAACAAGCGTGAGAATGAATGCCAGACAGTCAATAAAGTTAATAAAGTTCCGTATTCAAATGTCAGCGTGCAATGAAATAACATAGTTCGCATAACTCAAGAAACAGATTGGCAGATACCCAGTAAGGGTTAGTCAGACCAATGGACATATGTACACACATGTAAGTGCAGTACCGGCAAGTGCCTGTAATCATATTTGACAGAGATCACACAAAGAGGGCCTGTATTAAAAGCCTGACAGCTGGACTACAGCTGCATAAATAGTTCCAACATGGACAAATGTTACCCGTGCTGGCAAAGGTAATGGTGAGTGCCAAAGTGCTCTGGTGCTTGTGAGAAAACGGAAGAACAGAGAGGAGGGAAAGAATGCCCGTGCAATATGAGTGTAGATAGTTGGGGCCCCTCTTACTCCTCCTGAAAAAAGAAACAATACATACAAAATAACAATAAATACGTGGAATAAAAACAGCTGATTAGTTAGAATCTAACATACTTGTCATTACACCAGTAAACAACAAGGGTACATAAAAACATTATGGATCATGTATGCAATGCAAAACAAAGATGATAGAGAAGTACTAAACGGTACACGCTTATGAAGGAAACTATTCCTTTAAATAAACTGAAAGTTCCTCTTCTTGATTAAGACCACCAGGATCCTTAGTTTGAAAGTCAATTATCAATTTGGACTCTCTCTTCCTCAGTTTCAGGACCCTATTACCACCCCTCGGATTCTTGACAACCTGTTCTAAAATAATGTAACTAAGGCCTTTAGTGTTGGAAAAATGAGTTCTTCTGAAATGACGTGCTACAGGGTACTTCGGATCAAAGTTAGTGATAGCCCGATTATGCTCAAGAATCCGTTTTTTGGCCATACAAGTAGTGCTGCCAATATACCACATGTTACAAGTGCAGATGATGGCATAGATAACAAAGGTAGAGCTGCATGAGAGAAACTGGGTGGTGTTTTTAGTTACCCCATTGTAGATAACACTTGTGTGGCTCTTACTATTGGCACATGCTTTGCAGTGGCCACAAGGGAAAAAACCCTTGAGGCCCTGCATGGTGGAAGAGGAATAAGAAGTGATGTCATTATGTACCAGGATATCCCTGATGTGCGCCGATACGTAATGCTGGGTCTTTCTGAGATGTTATTGCCAATCACATTATCAGATTTAGGTATACCCCAATTTTTTTCAATTTTTTTCCTGATGGCCTGGGCATCTGAACTATACGTGAGTATAAGTCTTGTGGTGTCTTCTTCAGGTTCACTAGGTAAGAGTTTGTCAACCAGCGTTCATGACCTCTCAACTCTGTTGGCTCTTTTGAGGGCAGTTTTTAAAACCCAATTAGGGTAGCCCCTGACCCTAAATTTTTCCACAATCACCTCACTTTCTAAGCTGTAGGACAGATCTGTGTTACAGTTACGTTTTTCCCTCAGCAGTTCACCGTACGGGATGGACCATTTCAGATTGTCCGGATGACTACTGAGGGCATGTAAAACACTGTTACCGGCAGTGACCTTTCGATGTAAGGTGGTATGAATTTTATTGTCAACAATTTCCAGTTTTACGTCCAAATATTCAATTTAAGTTTTACTCATATTGCCTGTAAGGACTATGTTAGAATTATTGTTATTCAATTTGTCAATGACGATGTTAGCCTCATCAATGGATCCCCGCCAGACAATAAAAAGAATGTCGATGTAGCGAAGCCACATCGACACTTTTGTAAAATCGTTGTGTAACACCACAAAAATACTCCACACAGGGTTTGAAAAATAGATAATACATTCATGAATAAAAAAAGTCCAACACAACAAATATCAAATGAGTAAGACCTGAGTTGTGGCTTTTTAAAGATTAAATGAAAATATAGTGCTTAGAGTCATGAAGAGCCAACCGGGGCGTCTGCTCATGCTAGACCGAGGTGAATCCAAAGGTCAGGCTGACCACGATGGAGCTCAGGCCGGCTACAGAATTCACACCGGTCCTGCTGAAAAAGTACCTACGATGGATGAAGCATCAGATTCAAAGATCTGATGCAATGAGCAGAGGAGATAATTCATCATCATCGATCCTATGGGGGGAGGCGATCATTCGGTTCTGATTCGCAAAGCCAGTGAGACTTCGTCGACAAACCTCTTGGCGATAAAGACAATGTGTTGTTGTAGAGCCATGCAGTCTGTCATCGTCGAGCCATGCAGTCTGTGGAAGTGATGTAATTGAACAGCAACTGCGTTGGCGTCAAAGGGGGATGCTCTAGTTCCGATCATCGCAAAGTCGTCTGTGCGTGAATTCTGCTGGATAAGCACAGAAAAGTCACTTCCTAGGGCCTATGACTGGGTTGTTACCACTTAGCAAGACAGGACTCACAGATGGCAGAGTCCAGATGATGTTGCAGGGTTGTAGGAAGTCTTTGAAGGCTCTGAGACTTCTGAACAGGGGTCAAGTCAACAAGCCGTTGGAGTCACTCTGGGTTCAGTCCTTTCCTCAGCGGGTCAGAGGGTAGCAAGCAGTTGGCAACAGGCAGCACATCAGTGCAGAAAATCAGTTCTTCCAGAGCAGCAGTCCAACAGAGTGGCAGTCCTTGTAGCAGCACATCAGTCCTTCTTGGTAGAGTTCTTCACAGGTCCACTAGTGTACTGCCTTGGTGGGGTCAGAGAACCAGTACTTATACGAAGTTGTGCCTTTGAAGTGGGGGTCACTTCAAAGAAGTGTCTTTGAAGTGCACAAATGTTCTTTCTTCTCCACCCTCAATCCAGACTATCAGTAAGGGATATTCAGCATTTTGTGGGTGAAGAACACTACCTATTCAATTGAAAGTGTCAGCTCCTAAATCCCTTCCTGCCCAGGAAGAGGCCATCAGAATGCAGATGTGTGCTCAGACACACCTAACTTTCCTGTGTTTATGGCTGTCTAAAGGGAATGAACAAACTGAAGCTGTCACTCACCGCAGACTGGTATTGGAGACAGTCTCATCTGGGCTTTCAACAGTAGCACATGGTAAACCATTCATATAGAGTAGACTCATGTGAATTTCACCCAATGCATTATGGGCCTGAAGTGCCCTTCATCAGGGGTAACTGAAAAGTAAAAAAAGACATCTAAATCAGCTGCTCAAAAAGAACTATCTATGTCATGTACATTCTGTTTGTACATTCTGTTTGCACACAACAATTCTAGCTGTATGAACAACAAGATCAATGTGTTTAAGGAAAGAAGTGCATTCTTACATCCCTTTTTCTGCTAAGCAATGTTCTGTCCCTACACTAGTTTGCACCATATGGATGACTATAATGTAATTCGTTAAGGTTATGGCAGTGAAAGAAACATTACTCCGAGGATAACACAGGAACATGGAACCCATAGAATGGATTTCATGCGGCTATGTACAAACTTTATTGAAAGCAACAACAACACTTTGTTAATGGAACATTTAAAGCCTGCTCATATTTGTGTTTTTCTCTTTAACATGGATTTTTAGTTTTTATTTATTTTAATGACACATGGTGGCTTTATTTCGTGGCAATTAATATGTTGAAACACTTTATTATTATTTTGGACGCTGGTGAGGGTGGGTTTACAGTGTGGTTGGGTATGAATATACGTACAGACTGAAAGGTTAGGTTTGTAATATTGTATCCGTATATTCGGGGTTATAATGAGAAAATTAAAGATTGCACTGCATGTTTCTATAAGATTCACAGCCAAAAGTGAAAAGGGTCATGGGATCAGGGTTACTTCACCTTGATTGGAAAAACAAATGGGACTCACGTGGAAGAGTTTAAGAGCAGGGAGCTAATCACACATTTACGGCAATTTCAAAGGAGTGCAGAAGTGGAGATAAGGCTGTTGGACGTGGTTTTCAAGGTAGTTTCACAAGTTCATTATTGATGTTAGAAATAGCTGGTTGGTGAACAATAGGAACCGGGTTGATTAAAGGGACTCCAGGGGAGGTTGTTGGACGTTGATGAGCATAACATGTTTTAGGGATTTGATGCGGCGTTTCACATGAGTGTATTTCTTCAGTCTGGTATGTTTTTCATACTCATGCATTGTACTTTTGGTGTATTTTACGTTGGGGAGTATTGTTAGTAAGCACAGGGGGTAATATTTTGTTCACATAAGCATGGTTTTATGAGGGTGTGAGGTGGGATTGTGGAAGGGTTAATCACTGGGGCGGGAACCTCTTTTGAATGTACATGACATAGATAATTCTTTTTGAGCAGCTGATTAGATGTCTTTTTTAACTTTTCAGTTATCCCTGATGGAGGGCCTTTCCGGCCCGAAAAACATTGGGTGGAAATCACATAAGTCTACTCAAGATGAATGGTTTACCACGTGCTACGTTCAAAACCCAGATGGGCATGCAGAAGGCATCTGAAGATGTAAAATAAAGAACTATGGTGGAATCACTCTATCCTTGTTGTGTTTGAAAACTTATGGATTATTTGTGAAGCAAAATTTTGACAAAAGCATTGGTTTATTATTGGTATCAAGATCGGAGTACTACATACGCAATGATTTATTACGAGGAAAAATTCCTACACCACGCAGCACAACTGATGGGGGCGTAAAATATGCGCCTTTTGGATTTTTACTTTTAATAAGTCCGTGAGTTTTTGGACATGTCACGGCATCTGCTCGCACGCAACAATTCTAGCTTTAATGAACAACAACATAAATGTGTTTAAGGAAAGGAGTGCATTATTTAATCCCTTTTTCTGTTTTCCACTTTTTAAAAGTGGGATTTCTAAAACAGTAATGTTAAATCCAGCTTTACCAGTTGAGAGGATTTATCATTACCATTCCAAAGGTATAAAACATGACACAGCTACTCCTTTCCAATCAGGAAATTACAGCACACTCAGGCCCTGTAATGGCAGGCCTGAGACAGGATTGAAAGGCTACTTGTGTGTGAGGCAGAATCAGTACTGGAGGCCCATTAGTAGCATTTAATGTACAGGCCCTGGGTATATGGTATACTACTTTACAAGAGACTTACAAGTAAATTAAATATGTCAATTGGGTATTCACCAATGTCACCATGGTTAGGGGAGACGTGCATGCACTTTAGCACTGGTCAGCAAAAACAGGAGGTAAGCAGGCAAAATGTTTGGGGGAAGACCACCCTAAGGATGACGGGTCTAACAGAAGAGTTGTGACTGAAAACAAGGAGTTAGATACTCTTACTAGATGGGAATATGAAGTAATATTACCTTACAAGACTATACGAATAAAACGAAGTAGAACATGGATCCCAGGTGTGGATATGAAGTTCATACAGGTGGTGTCAGAAGTGGGATGTGCTCCTCAAGTCCAACACAATGGAGTCCTTGTTACAGTAACAAAAAGACAGCAACAAAATCACATAGATCAACAGCAGGCACAGGCAGATCGACAGACTATACAGGTATAAGGGGCTAAAGAAATTGCGATGAGTGAGAAACAAAAGACTGCACTTTTGCTATTGACCAATGAGATTGCTACCTCACAGGTTTTTCAAAAAGGTCACATCATCAGTCACATCATCAGTATGGTGGAAGCGTGGGCGAAGGGAGGACACCCACTGCTTTCTTTGTTACTTTGACCACTTGGCAAAGAATGTGCCATGGCCAAAAGAGAACTATTGACAGGGAAAATGCAAACTGCTTATGAAGCAACTAACCTGGATTACATAGCTGGGTATGAAGAGAATACATTTGTTGCATAAGCTGAGTCTCTCGCTCAGCTCTACGAGGTTTGCATTCTCACCCACAAGTGACACAAGTGAACTTAGTTTAATGCAACAACTTGTGAAAGACAGGTTTTTGAAGCCCCAGAGAATTTTACACGAAGGATAGTTGAAATGGCGTCAATGCTTATGGGTTACGAGCAATTTCTAAACAGGGATCCAGGGACACTGTGGTTATCAGAAACAAACTTTTTTGTTCTTTTCAATTACACACATAATATGCACTAAGTAAAAGACACTTTAATTTAAAAAGTGCATTTGTTTCAACAGATGCTCCATGTTTCTCGACACATCTAAAATAACGACACAGAATATAATTAAGACAGCACAAATGCATGTTGCAAACAACGAGAATAAAATGAACATTTCTACCATGGTTAAAATGTCATAGAAAACACCAAGCACTCAGAACCTACTGCAAAGGGCTATGTTAGGAGACTTGCAGCTAGATTTTCTTAGGGAGGATGAGCACATTGCATACCTTGTTTGTAGCAGATCGATTTAATTATCAGGTGTCAAGGAGTGAGTTCCCTGCTAAAAGAAAACATGCATTCAGCATCAGCTTCTCCCAGACTCGGATTCAGTATCAGATTTCAGTAGGAATTCCAGTGTGGCTGCTGCATCTCTAGCAGGTAGGATTGTCTTCTGGTCTGGCAGTATCTTCCGCGTGATAATCTGGAGTGAAGTACCTCTACTGACAGGTGTTCATGTGGCAGTCCTTTTACACTGTATGGAATTTGGAATGACACCTTAGGAATGCTTGATTTAACCACTAAGCATCAATATGCTAGTCTAAGATGTATTCCTTCAAACAAATACGGTAAAGGTAGAACTATTGGGACTACACAATTTTGACTATTGACCTTTGTTTGATTTTGAAATTGAGAATGCAAGGCACTTGTTTCAGACTGATGTAGCATCAGGTGTTTTGTTGATGTCTATAACTAAATAACTTGACACTTTTACAGTTCTTAAAGATACGGACAGGCAACATTTGTGGCACAGGCAGATATGTTGTAGGTTCTGCTACTTAAAATGGTGTCAAGGCTGATGTCTTTAGGACAAGAGGCCTGTCATACAGCGACCAGGATATGATGAGGAAAACTATTATCAGCGGTTCTGGTTAGTTTGCCTAAAAAAAAATGTAAGCTCTAGCCAGATGTTTTTCCATCTGAGAGATTTGTCTGTGATGAGAATATATGCCCCCTGATACTATAGTGGAAAAGATACAAAATCAAATTATGATTGAACAATTAACAGAAGCATTCCCAAACAATATGCAGAGGTGGGTCAAACAGCCCCCTAATCTTACAGTAAAGAATGTGGTTAAAGTAGCAGATGCTTATGAGACATCAATGACACCTAAACAAAGTCGAGATTAACCAGAGTACCACTTCCAACCACAGGATTGGGCATCCAAGCTAAACTGATTGATGTTTGATATTTGAGGAATCTGAATTGAAGGCAGTGTGGGTGAAGTCCAAATAGATGCAAAGAAAGAATTGTTGTTAGAGGTGATAAGGGACGGGAAAGACCTAGAAGAGGAGCAACTACTGTTAGTGTGGTCCTCGTTGTTTTGATTGCAGGGAATGAGGGCATATTGCAAGATTCTGTTCCCATAAGACAGTCCCAGAGCCCACGGATGTCTGTATGGGAGAATCTTTCTAAGGAGAAGAGACGTCGAGAAGACATCCACATAAATGTGATATCAGTGTGATTGATCTTTCTATTAAGTCCTTAGTAGAGGGACCATGTGTTCAGGCCTTAGTGGTTATACAGCAATGTCAGCTAGGAGAGAAGGAAGAGTAAATTTTCATTATTTGTATTCATGAGTATTCCAATTTGTACTCTACCACAAAGGTTAAATTCACAGTAGCAGGACATTTATTGGTAACCATTCTGACACATCTTCTACAACCTGTGGTTCTGGGAATTGATATTCCTAATTTGAAAGGCATATTTACAGAACTAGACAAGAAAGAAAAGTGGTGAAAATAGGCCCCCTTTGCAGAATACATTTGACCCACATCTTTGGTTTGCCATTGAAAGATTCAGGAGGTTCAACCAGCTGAAAAACGTAGAGTAAAGTGTCATGTGGCAGATAGAGACATTGTCCACATCACTAAGTTAGCATGGCTCGTGCAACCATGATGCTGCTTTTGCGCATGTTACTACATAACTTTATTTTTGCAAGACTCTGTTTATACCTTTCACATGAGAACTGTCTGCTGTGTTTGTTATCTGCCTGTACCTGGAGTTTAGTCTGAATATTGTGAGCAAGGTCGATAAACAATGCCCCTTGTTATTCTGTTCTGGCCAGGCCTTAGTGCCTACATAAAACATACCACTGCAGCTGCTGCTGGAGACTCGCACTTTGATATTATGGGGATAGACCTTTCCAGGGAGAAGAGCAACACCCAGCTTCGATGTAGAAATCCCATCTATGCTCTAAGGCAAGGGGTCTGCTAACAAAACCCAGATATCTTCTATTATATAATAGTACTCATTCTAACCAAGGGGAGGGAGGTTAAGCACTATAGTCCTTTCTCCATTGTCTTTATATGATAACACCTCCCTTCATAATGTATGGACTGGCTGCGATGTTAACTTATTTACTGTTATGCATTTTTCTGCTTGTTGCGGCACTTATACTGCATGTTAGAGCACGTTAGTTAAAATAAACATCTTGAACTATATTCATGTCTCGGACAGATCTTATTGTGGACAGGAGCGAGAGTATGAGAGAAAAGGTGTGTCTTTTTACCATGATTCCTGAGTGATCCAGAAGTGTTGTGTTCTGAGTTGTCTAATAATTTGCTTCTCCGTGTTTGTGTAGGAGAGCGAGTGAGACACTGTAGCTAGTCGGTCCTGGGCTCTTGAGTACTAAGGCGGTAGGATGGCTCATCCCTATACACCAAGGTCCCATAATCCTGCGCATAGTTCTGTGTATGTGCAGAAGTCCTGCAACAAAAGTATGTACGTGTTACCACTGGAACTAAAAACTCTACGTGCAGACTAAGGCTTAGAGAATCGAGTAACACAAGGAAGTTACTTTACCGCATTCCACGTCTCAGGCAATAGAATAAGAATCATTTTTAAGAACTTCAGTGGTTCCTTGTTTGTAAGTAAGAAAGGATTAATCTATCAAATACTAGGAGGCAATAACCCACAGTTAATAACACCTCAAAGTTACAAAAATGAGGTACTGTGGTAATACCACACACACATAATTAGGGACATCAAGGGACAGGCAAGATGTAATAAGTAATTTTGATGTACTTCTTTTGCGCTGGGATTTATTTTGAAATAGCCCCGTTTCGTAAACGGTGATTAGTGGGTCAGAAAACTAATAAGGGATATGTTCCCAAGCCCTCTTTACATCCATTACCAGTTATTGTGTCCTTATGCCAGCTCCCACTCTGCTGTGTGTCGCCGCCTCCTGTTTTCTCCACTGCTTATTTTACTGGGACACAGCTATCGGCACTCTCTGCATATCCGCTTTGCTGCTACATTAAATCTTAGCCTACTAACTTTGTACCCATCATTTCATTGCAATTTTCTTTCTGCACTGCATAACATTGTATGCATAGCCTCCTTTGTTCAAAATGTTGTGAATTTTGTCTAATTCGGCTCCCACAGCCACTCATCTGTTTGTTTCCTTATTGTCTGTATTATTACAGTTTTTTTGCCTTACCCTGTAATCCTTATGTTTGCTATTGCCTCCCCTGCCGCCGTTTTTCCCGCTGTTAAGCCTGATCGTCTCCCACCCACTTCTCACCTCCCAGTGCCCCTTTCAGTACCTAATTAATGGGATCCGCAGAGCAGCTGTGCAGTGGTCACACGCAGTAGGCGCACCGCCAGCACACCAAATGCAAGCTCCTCTGTGCCCAACCATGTCTAGACTGATCTAGCGCCAGGAACCCTGAGCCTTCCACCTAACACAGCTACACCACCGGAGAGCTTCAAGACCTGGATCCTGGCCACATCCACAACAACATCTGCTGATGCACATCTCCATGCACCATCAGAAGGCTGTTCTTCTGCCAGCACTGCTGTTTCCCCTGCAACACCAAAGCAGTGAACAATGTTGAATACTCCGCAAACATGACGGCATCCGCAGCAACTAACAAGGATGCCAAGGCACTACTTCAGTGCATTCTACTCAAAATGCGATCCCTTTGCAAACACACCATGGAGATCTGGTACACAATCTCATCCCTCACTCTGAACGTCATCTTCCTCTCAGAGACCTGGTTGAACCCCGCCTTAGTGCCGGACATCACCATTGCCACCCCTGAAGGCTACAAGATAATACACCAGGACAAACAAACACATCTGCAAGGGCACCGCGTGCTGCACTTCCTCCTCAGCCAACTCAACCCTGAAAAAGGAGCCCCTCAACTTCCAAATTCATACAGTTGGAAAAAGCACCACCCGAGGCAACCTCGCATACAGACCACCAGGATGATGTCCCAGGTTCTGAAATTCCATCCAAGATTATCTACCTCCTGGAAAGCTTGAGGAACATCAGCCTCAAGCAACTTGTCACAGACCCTACCCACATTGCAGGACACACACTTAAACCCATCTTCATGTCCAGCAACAGAGTCAAGTATAACCACATATCACAGATCACCTGGACCGACCACTACAGCGTCCATTTCACCATTTCAGGACCTACCAGCACTGGCACCATGCCCCGCAGCTCCGCGAGCAGAAACTGGAAAAATATATCAGAAGACCAGTGAAACAACGCTCTCAACACCCACCTCCCAGACACAACATCCAACCCAGAACAGGCTGCAAAGACTTTCTCCCAGTGTATCAAAAAATGCACTGGCACAGTTGACCCTGCCAAGCCAGCCAAATCCAAAGGACCTGCTAGAAGAGCCAGCTAGTTCACCGCGGAGCTGAAAGCCACAAAAGTCAACTGCCGGCAACTAGAAATAAAATAGCACACCAGTAAAGAGACAGGAGACTAAGGGCCAAATGTACAACCATTCTGTTTTGTACGTCGCAAATTGCATTTTTTGCAAATCACTATCTGTGACTCACAAAATGGAATGTACTAATGTGTCTCAATTTGCGACCCATTGGGAACTGGCTACTATCACAGGGATGGTGGCCTGCTGGGGACAGCAGACCACCATGTCTGTGTTTGCTTTTTAAGTAAAACAACTTTTTTTTTCAAATGCAGCCCTTTTTCCTTAACAGAAAACGGGAATGTTTAAAGGAAAAAAATGAAAACCCTACTTTTCATTTTTTAAGGCCATGGGACCAGTGCCTGCTCTAAAAAAATAGTTACACATACTTTCAATAAGGGAAAGGGGCTTCCTGGGTACCCCTTCCCATTTCTGACTGGCTAACCAACTACTTGAAGTAGGTGGTAAAATGTGATTGTATTGCGACCGCATGTGCGGTCGCAAAACAAATGTACATTCCCCTTTGACTCGCTATTAGAAAAAGAAACTTTTGGCACGCTCCTTCCTAATAGTGACTCACAAACCCTATTCGGCAATAGGTTACTGACTCCCAAAATAGCTTTGTGACCACCAAAAATGGTTGTACTTCTGGCCCTAAACCACCTACAAGGCGGCACTCAACCAATACCACCGCCTCCAGAAAGAAACAAAGAAAAATGCCATAGCAACCACATAGAAACCAGTACAAACCACAGCAAGGAGCGCTTTGCCATTGTGAAGGTGTTCTTCAATGCCAGAGCCGCAGAGAACTGCATCACCCCTTCCAAAGAGCTGTGTGACACCCTGGCAGACTTCTTCCATTACAAGATCACAGCCATCTATGAAAACTTCAACCCCCTGTCGCTGACAGCGTCTGCCTGCTTACACCAATGACAATAAACCTTTGGAACTCTCATTGGGACCCTTTCATAACTCAAGCCCCAATCTCCATCATGAACTCTGTGCACTCTGGTGTACCCATGGACCCATGTTCCCCACCACATCTTCCAATTCGGGAGCAAGATGATTAGCGAAAAGCTCAAAAAAGTCCTGAATACCTCCACCACCTTGGTCTTCTTCCCTGAGGACTGAAAACATGTTGAAGTGAGGCGCCTCCTGAAGAGACCATCCGCTCACCCAGCAGAACCAAAGAACTACCTGCCCATCTCCCTACTCCCCTTTCCAGTGAAGATTCTCAAGAAGGCAATCAACCAGCAACTCAGCACATACCTGGAATACAAAAACCTTCTGGACCCCTCTTAATCCAGACTCTGAGCCAACCACAGCAAGGAGACATCCCTGATCACAGCCACTGAAAAAATCAAGGTCCTACTGGATCGCAGCGTAATGGCAGCCCTCATTGTCGGTGAACCTGTCAACCACTATCTACCTTGTCTCCCATCACACCTTGATCAACAGACTTCGCCACATCGGAAACCAGGGACACGCCCTCAAATAGATCTCCTCATACCTCACCAGAAGAACCCAGAGAATCTGTCATCCTCTGGTCACCTCAGAAACCAAGAAGATCATCTGTCGAGTCCCCCAAGGATCATCTCCCAGCCCCACCCTCTTCCACACATGCACAATACCTCCTTGTCCAAGACCATCAGATTGCACTGACTCAACATAATCTCTAATGCTGACAACACCCAGCTCATCCTCTTGCTCTCAGAAGACCCCTCCACCACCAGATCCAAATTCCAGGGATGCATGATGAACACCGCCGACTGGATGAAGGCGAAGTTAAGCTTAACACGGACAAGATGGAAGTCCTCATCTTTGGGTACAATACTTCGCCATGGAATGACGCGTTATGGCTGCTGAGCTTGGCCCTACCCACGCCCTGAAAGACCACCCTCGCAACTTTGGCATCATCTTGGACAGCAAGCCATCTCTGAAGAAACAGTCTGATCCACCTGCTTCCAGATCATATGCAAGCTACGCAAGTTCTTCAGGTGCCTCCCAGTCAACACCAGAAGGACCATCATGCAGACCCTCATCACCAGCAGGCTGGACTATGGGAAATGTTTGTAAGTATCACTGCACGCCTCCTAAAGAGACTACAGACTATACAAAACTAATTAGCAAGACTCATCCTCGACCTCACCAAATGAACCCATATCACCCTACACACAAAGAAGCTATATCGGCTCCCAATCCAGAAGAGATGCCAGTTCAAGATGTTGACCCACGTGTAAAAAGCCTTGAACAGCAAAGGCCTAGCATACATCAAGAAACACATGTCCTTCCACCAACTAACCAGACACCTATGATCCACCTTCCTCTTCCTCACAGACACTCACCAGAATCGCAAAAGCAACAGTGGAGGATGCATCTTCTTACACCTGGTGGCCATAGCTTGGAGCAACCTTCCCCTGCACTTCAGGGCCGCCTCTTTGTTCTGGAAATTCAGGAATGGACTCAAGACGTGGCAGTTCGAATTAACAGATCACCACAAAGCAATTAGCAACTCCAGCGCCTCAAGGCCCTCACTCATTATCTGCCAAGCTTTATAAATGCCTGGTTGATTGCTTGTGGTACCATTCCATAGGACTGAAATGGATCTAATAGGTCCCATTAGAACGATCAGGTTGAGGCCATGAATACACTGTGGTCATTATAGACTATGTAACTTGCTATCCTGAATCTCTCCCGCTGAGAGGAAAAATATCAACTCATATATGTGACTATCTTTGCAGTGGAGATAATTGCAGACCAAGTATTCAATTACATGGCCCAGTTACTAAAACAAATAGGGTAGGCCTCGCAGATAACCACTAATCAGAACTCAGTCACTAATACTCAAAGCCAGACCCCCCAGGATATAGCGGCATGGATTCGCAAATTTAACGGCACAAATATGGAAATTTAGCGACACAAATATGGAAATTCTGCGGCATTTTTGCGGCACTTTATTTTACTCATAATCATTCATTTGAGCCTTAAATCAATGGAAACTGTTTTAGCAGAGTATTCCACTTTTAATAGGCAACCTGGAATATGGAATAGAGGAAGCATCCCACAGGTGAAGGCTGTTATCCCTTGGAATTGCAATTCTCCATTTGCTTTAGTATATGTTGGTAGCAGTTATCACACTTTTCAACACATTGCGGGACCAGTGTTTGGCACATCCTTAACCCTTTTCTCACCTGAGAGTCTGTGGGGACTGGCTAAGGCTGTTTATATTTACTGGACTTACTCCTACATTCCTGCCTGAGGCCATTGGCTAAGGCTGTTCCTGTGTATTGGACTTACTCCTACATTCCTGCCCGAGGCAACTGACTAAGACTGTTTCTGATGACTGGACTTACTCCTACATTCCTGCATGAGGCATGAAGCAACTGGCTAAGGCTGGTCCTATTGATTGGACTTACTCCTACATTCCTGCCTGAGGCGACTGGCTAAGGCTGTTCCTGTTTACTGGACTTACTCCTACATTACTGCCTGAGTCGACTGGCTAAGGCTGTTCCTGTTTACTGGACTTGCTGCTACATTCCTGCCTGAGGCGACTGGCTAAGCTGTTTCCGTTTACTGGACTTACTCCTACTTTCTTGCCTGAGGCGACAGGCTAAGGCTGTTCCTGCTGGCAGGACTTGGTCCTGCATTACAGCCCTAATTGCTGTACTTTACACTGACCTTGTTGCAGTTCCTGGTTTATTTTACCTTTATTCTTGTTTCTCCCTGCTTTGGAACCCTCTCCTGTCCCTGATTCTCTTTTTACTAATTTCCACTCTAGATCGAATGAAGCTGTCCTTGAGGCTTCCCTCTTATTAATTACACTGACTTGCGCTTGTCCCAACTTACACCCATTCTTGAAAAGGATCTATCTCAAATTCTCTGAAGTTTTTACTGGGGAAACAGATTATCACTAGTAGTGGATTCTGGATCAGGCAGCTTTTCCCAGAAGTCTGGCATTTAGGAAGAGGGCGTGAATTATCAACAGCATATACTCAGATTGAGCTATGAGGACATTTTACTCACTTGCCTTATCTTGTTTCATCTCTCATAACCCAGAACCTGTTGAGACATTTACTAGGTCTCACTGGATACTACATAATATTGTTAGCCTACTGTAGGACCTTAGTGAGGGGAGAATAGTTTAATGGGGAGTTGTTGATTTCGCAGGCACTTTTGTAAAAATTGCGGCAATTTTTACAAAAGTGCCGATTTCACGGGGAACTTTTGTAAAAATTGCGGCATTTTTACAAAAGTCCCGATTTCGCGGCAAACCGCGAAATCGTGAAATCCTGGAGGGTCTGCAAAGTGATGGAATGATAGAGCAGTTTAATGAAATTATTATTATTTTTGAAAAGAAAGCCTTTGGACCACAGTTTAAGGATTGAGGTAAAATAATGCTTTTATGCTGTTCATCATCAAGAGCACGCCTCAGTCTTCTACAGGTTTTAGTCAATTTGAATTGTTATTTGTGTGTCAACCTAGGACAATATTGGACATTGCATTATAAGAGCTCAGGAAAGAAGAGGCTGAAGCAGTACTAATGGTAGAGTATTTACACTTTCTAAGAGACAGGGAACAGAACTACAAATAGATGTCACTGGACAATATAGTCAGAGACAACAAAGTAACATATCGTGACTGCAGGACTCAGCTTTGAACCTTCCAACCAGGAGTCCAAGTATTGCTTTTTCTCCCACCATCAGAATATAAAATGTTGGCCAGATTGGCATGATTTCAGGCCCTAAAACTGGTTTCAAACCAAATAGCTGAACTTAATAAGAAATAACTTACCCTGTTCTACCCTGTCAATATGTTGAGGAAATGGGAGGAAGAAGACAGCCTATGTGGGAGACACATAGAGACAAAGCCAGATTAAATATTATTTATTCAACCTTTGGACAGCTGAGATAATCTTGAAATAATGTGACCCAAATATTTACAAACAATAGAAGTGTATAATTTGTTAATATAAAGATGAACAGGAAGAAGGGAAAGAAAATGAAAAAAGGAAGTTAGTGTTATAATATTAAATAATATTAAAGCTAATATTTCACATGCAATATTTTTGGCATTGATAAAAATAACCAATCAAAAATATACCACAAATCATGGGATAACGGTACAGAAAATAAAGTCAATTAATAACAAATATTTAATTACAGATTTTTAAGGAGAATTGTTGATTACTTCAATACAAATTTATTTCTGAGCCAAACACAAAATTGCATTAGCCAAATATGCTGCTAAAGGAAACCAAAATATCTCTTTTCTGATAACAAAATCCAGAAGAAATTTTGAGTTTTATCCAGGTTCTGGATATCATTGTTTTAACTTGCTTTACATTACTATAACAGCAGTCAGACATATTTACTATTCTAACTTCAGTCCAAGCAATAGTGGACCTGGAGTAAATCCAAAGTAATAGAAGTGCACCTACATATCACAAGTGAGATATAATCTGGCTTATTATGTGTCAAGGCTCAGAGTACTAAATCAGGAGCTGAAAGTGGCCTTCACCGCCTGCACCTTGATGCAACTGTTGGAAGATCCAGTACCATAACATTGTCGCCAGGAAAAAGGTTTTGTTGAAGAGAAGATTAATCATTTCACTCAAGGAGGACTTTCAAGACTCTCTACTGCTAAACTCTCAATATTAATATGTTAATAAACTCCTATCTGTTTGTGCCATCTTCAAAGGAGTAATGCAGAAGAAATGGTATTGCACAGTGCGCTCCCGGGGTGGAAAATAGGATATAGTATACAACATGGTGGGCTGTGTGCCACCTGTAAAGACAATACATTAGTTACCAAATACAATTAATATCATATTCAATCTTATTTATAGTTATTCCTGAGTTCTAAGCAATCTCTCGCAGTCTTTCCCTCCAGTACACCACTTTAGTTAATTTGAGTTTTGGAATGAGGCCAAGTCTTTCTAATGAAGACTTAAATCAGACTTTTGATGCTCTGCAGGGCACAAAGTAATTTCTCAGATCCAACAGTGGGTGCTTACCCAAATGTCTCTTAAGGGAAAAATACAAAGAGTATCAGGTTTAACTGGGATCATTAAACCCAGTGAATTTCTTGGTAAAAACAAGATTTCTCATTAGACAAGGGCTCAGTGTCAGCATGAAACACAGAAAAGGTCTCTTACCTTCCTGTGATTAAAATGTCTTGTTGTTTAATACAAAAGGAATCTCACTTTCCTTTAGCTCTGTAATCTTTTGATAATATGGCTCTGTCATTACAGGAAGATCTCCCGACTTCCAATCCATGATCCAGGGGTGGATGTCTTCCTAAAGCGCAATAGTCCAGTGTTTCTCTGAAGTGGCTACTTGATAACAAGCAACCATCACAGGGTGGGGTTCCTTTAAATACCTAAGTCTCACCCTAGATGGTTGTGAGATCCTGCAACCTACATGCAATCTTGCAAGATCTAGCACTCCCTTGGTAATTCCCGATCACTATGGGACCAGGACTAAAGAGCTTTATTCCCCATTGAGGACGGTGGACAGACCACACTGAGGTTGGACACAGCACTGTGTACACCTGTTATCCTGCCAATGAATTGGTAAGAGCTGCTATAAGACCATGCGAGGTGAGAAGGGGGATATAGCTGGATTGTGAGGGATTAGGCAGAGCAGGGCTGGTGAATATTGACATTATGCATACTTCTGAAAGCAGACAGATGCTTCCTAAATAGAAAATAGTTTTGGTCACAAATCAAATCAGAAGCACCTTATATGATAAGCTTTTAGCAGTGTTTGCTTTTAATTCAGACTCACCCTTGCATGCTGCAATATATCTACTTTGCTAGACTAAATGTGATTGGAACTTCATACATATGGTCTAGAGGATCTAGCAGGGTTATTCTTCAGGGGATGTCTGCCTCTATGGCAGAAGGGGTTTGGTAAAATCCTTAATTTCAAAAGTTTTTTCTGTCTGAAGCCACCTCTGCACTATGTGGGTTGTGATTTTTTGCCAGACTATATGTGATGGCATCTTCTTTCATATAGTCCAAAGGGTCTTGCAGGGTTAGTCTTCAAAACAAGCGTGCCTCTCTAAAAGAAGGGGATGGTAAGTCCTTAATTTCAAAAGTTATTTCCTGTATTCAGCCATCCTAGTTTGAGGTGGGTTAGCATTTCTGAAATAACCTCCCTGTTCTCGCTAGCTACCCTCAAGATATTCCAACATAATAAAGTGAAGAAAATATCTTTACAAATATTGCGTCAAAAAAATTGTGATGCCAAAAATATAGCGGTACAAAGGGGGGTGGTGATGGACGGAGCATCTGAACCAATCAAACACTCACACCCAGTCAACAGATCTGGGTTTAATCCATCACCGTTCTTTAGCCCACTCTGCCACCCCAGTTCAGACATGGTCATATGCAAATCAGTCTGACCCTGTGCCTCATGGGAACAGTCCAGCCCGAACTGCCAAGCCATGCCTTACCTGGACCGGAAACAAGCTTCCTAGGACCGGTTTCTGGCATTTCAGCTGTTTTCAGCCAGGCTTGCTTGAATCCAGTGGCAAAGTGAGCAAGGGACTCACGTCTGAGCATACCGTGCCAACTTATGGTGAACAAAGCGGTACAAAAGGGGGTGGTGATGGACGGAGCATCTGAACCAATCAAACACTCACACCCAGTCAACAGATCTGGGTTTAATCCATCACCGTTCTTTAGCCCACTCTGCCACCCCAGTTCAGACATGGCCATATGCAAATCAGTCTGACCCTGTGCCTCCTGGGAACAGTCCAGCCCGAACTGCCAAGCCAAGCCTTCCCTGGACCGGAAACAAGCTTCCTAGGACCGGTTTCTGGCATTGCAGCCATCTTTAGCCAGGCTTGCTTGAATCCAGTGGCAAAGTAAGCAAGGGACTCACGTCTGAGCATACCCTGCTAACTTATGGTGGACAAAGCGGTACAAAAGGGGGTGGTGATGGACGGAGCATCCGAACCAATCAAAAATTCACACACAGACAACAGATCTGGGTTTAATCCATCACCGTTCTCTAGCCCACTCTGCCACCCCAGTTCAGACATGGCCATATGCAAATCAGTCTGACCCTGTGCCTCATGGAAACAGTGCAGCCCGAACTGCCAAGCCATGCCTTCCCTGGACCGTAAACAAGCTTCCTAGGACCGGTTTCTGGCTTTGCAGCCGTCTTCAGCCAGGCTTGCTTGAATCCAGTGGCAAAGTGAGCCAGGGACTCACGTCTGAGCATACCCTGCCTACTTATGGCGAACAAAGCGGTACAAAAGGGGGTGGTGATGGACGGAGCATCTGAGCCAAAGAAAAAACTCACTCCCAGTCAACAGATCTGGGTTTAATCCATTACAGTTCTTTAGCCCACTCTGCCACCCCAGTCCAGACATGGCCATATGCAAATCAGTCTGACCCTGTGCCTCATGGGAACAGTCCAGCCCGAACTGCCAAGCCATGCCTTCCCTGGACCAGAAACAAGCTTCCTAGGACTGGTTTATGGCATTGCAGCCGTCTTCAGCCAGGCTTGCTTGAATCCAGTGGCAAAGTGAGCAAGGGACTCACGTCTGACCATACCCTGCCAACTTATGGCGAACAAAGTGGTACAAAAGGGGGTGGTGATGGACGGAGCATCTGAACCAATCAAACACTCACTCCCAGTCAACAGATCTGGGTTTAATCCATCACAGTTCTTTAGCCCACTCTGCCACCCCAGTTCAGACATGGCCATATGCAAATCAGTCTGACCCTGTGCCTCCTGGGAACAGTCCAGCCCGAACTGCCAAGCCATGCCTTCCCTGGACGGGAAACAAGCTTCCTAGGACCGGTTTCTGGCATTGCAGCCATCTTTAGCTAGGCTTGCTTGAATCCAGTGGCAAAGTGAGCAAGGGACTCACGTCTGAGCATACCCTGCCAACTTATGGTGAACAAAGCGGTACAAAAGGGGGTGGTGATGGACGGAGCATCTGAACCAATCAAACACTCACTCCCAGTCAACAGATCTGGGTTTAATCCATCACCGTTCTTTAGCCCACTCTGCCACCCCAGTTCAGACATGGCCATATGCAAATCAGTCTGACCCTGTGCCTCATGGTAACACTTCAGCCTGAACTGCCAAGCCATGCCTTCCCTGGATCGGAAACAAGCTTCCTAGGACTGGTTTCTGGCATTGCAGCCGTCTTCAGCCAGACTTGCTTGAATCCAGTGGCAAAGTGAGCAAGGGACCACGTCTGAGCATACCCTGCCAACTTATGGCGAACAAAGCGGTACAAAAGGGGGTGGTGATGGACGAAGCATCTGAACCAATCAAACACTCACACCCAGTCAACAGATCTGGGTTTAATCCATCACCGTTCTTTAGCCCACTCTGCCACCCCAGTTCAGACATGGCCATATGCAAATCAGTCTGACCCTGTGCCTCATGGTAACACTTCAGCCTGAACTGCCAAGCCATGCCTTCCCTGGACCGGAAACAAGCTTCCTGGGACTGGTTTCTGGCATTACAGCCGTCTTCAGCCAGGCTTGCTTGAATCCAGTGGCAAAGTGAGCAAGGGACTTACGTCTGAGCATACCCTTCCAACTTATGGCGAACAAAGCGGTACAAAAGGGGGTGGTGATGGACGGAGCATCCGAGCCAATCAAACACTCACACCCAGTCAACAGATCTGGGTTTAATCCATCACCGTTCTTTAGCCCACTCTGCCACCCCAGTCCAGACATGGCCATATGCAAATCAGTCTGACCCTGTGCCTCATGGGAACAGTCCAGCCCGAACTGCCAAGCCATGCCTTCCCTGGACCGGAAACAATCTTCCTAGGACCGGTTTCTGGCATTGCAGCCGTCTTCAGCCAGGCTTGCTTGAATCCAGTGGCAAAGTGAGCAAGGGACTCACGTCTGACCATACCCTGCCAACTTATGGCGAACAAAGCGGTACAAAAGGGGGTGGTGATGGACGGAGCATCTGAACCAATATCATGGCACAAAACACAAAAGGTAAGAATATAGTGGATGATTACGATGTCCATCGGCCATCGTCTCAGGGTTTGGGACTGGCCACCTATATGGTGGCGGTCCCGCACAGCATATTACAATGCGGCCGTCACCGCGGCGGCCGCAAAAGGGATTATTAAAATTGCGGCAGGTGATGCTGGCGGCAGCACCCGCCGCAATGTTAATTATGCATGTTGTGCATGTAGTGCTGTTCCTGTTTACTGGACTTACTCTACATTCCTGCACCTGCCACCTGGTGCAGGGAACTGTAGGGGGGGACCATAGATTCCCCCTAGTGCAAAATGCACAGGGCCCTGCACAAGGGTGGCCTGCAACGGTCTCCCAAATTACATCCCCGCCAGCCTTTCAATGGTGGCTGAATTACTTTTGACAAGCTGGATGGGATGCAGCATCCAAATCTGGCAACAGTGCCTGCTAGGCACCGCCAGCATTTTGTCGGTGTGGGTGGGTCCGACAGACAATCGTAACGATTGCCTTTGTTGGACCCACGGCGGCCAGGCTTTCTGTCCACCAGGCACACCACCCGCCATCCTGATATGTTGGGCACAAAAAGGCCTCACGATGGTGGTGAACCCGCCACCCTAATCACCCCCATCGTTTTTTGGATCTTAAATAATTGATTTTTTTTTTTTTTAATATATTTTTGCATATATTATTTTATTTGAAATAATTGTATAAAGTATAATTTCTTTATTAGTTTGACTAACGAAAGTTATTTTAGTATTATACGTCATTAGTATTATAATAATATCAGTGTTTAATTTGTTTTAATATACTGTGTAGGTTTTTGTATGATTTCTTTTCACTTTAATTAAAAATTGTTAATTTAGTACCAAATAGACTTTTTGCAGGGGATTTGGGTGGAATTTTTTTTTTTTATTGTAAATTTATTTTTAATGTATAATTGCCTTTTTATGTAATTAGATTTTTTAGTTGAGAATTAACAATGTAAACTAATTAATGAAATAATTGTTATTTTAATTATTTGATGATTTTTAATTAATCGGACTTGGTTGAGCAGTTTTTTTCATTATTAAACTGTGTTCATTTTATATTGTTAATATTTTTTATTCAAAAAGTCGTTTGATATTCATAATATTTCATTTTTATGAATGTTTTCTATTAATTTTAATTGCTGGTATTCATTTTTCAGGGCAGCAGGGAGGAAAGTGTTTGATAAAAAATATTTTTACATTCTATTTTTTGTTTTATATTTAATAAATACATCTATTCTTTTAAATATGTTTTAATGTTTATGTTGGTCAATATTTAAATGTTTTATTAAAAAAAAAGTAGAAGTGGGAATAGTAATTCTGACCCCTTCAAAGCCCATCATTTTCCCTACTATTGCTTGATTGGAGTGGCAATATTAAGTTTAACCCCTCCAAAGTTTGACACTTTCCCTATTGTTACTAACTTTGAAACAAGAATAGTGAATCTAACCCCTTAAAGTCCAAAATGTACCTTATTTTTTGGGATTAGAGTAGGCATAGTATGTTTAACCATGCCACAGTCCAGCATTTTCTCTATTCTTGCTTATGTTGGAGTGGGGATAGTAAGGGGTATCCTTCCAAAGCCCATTAGTTTCATTACTGTTGCTCAAATTGAAATAGTAATAGTAAATATAGCTCCTATAACGTCCAACACTTTACCTAGTGTCATATACAGTGGAGTGTGAATAGTCAATCTGACCCCTCCAAAGTCAAACACTTTCCTTATTTTTGGCTACATTGAACTAGGAGTAGTAAATCTGACCCCACAAAATGAAACACTTCCCCTACCTTTGCTTAGATTGGAGTAGTAACATTAAATCTGACCCCTCCGAAGTCCAACACATTTCCTACTTTTGCTTATGCTAGACTGGGAACAGTAAATCTAATACCTCAAAAGCCCAACTTTTATCCTACATTTACTTAGACTGGAGAGGAAATAGTAAATCTAACTTCTCCTTAGTCCAACACTTTCTCTATTTTGTTCCTCATCAGGCTGTGTAAAGCAAGCCTGGTCGGAATGATGCAAAGTGCACCGGACTGTTTGGCCGGGCTGAGAGGGCAGGCCAAGCAGTCATGCGCACTTAAGCAGTGCAAACCACTCCTCTCCCTGCGCTGGGCAGCCCCGACCCTATAGCCACTGACTTCAAAAGAAAAATTAAATGATAATAACAGTACATTATTATCATTTTATTTTTTCTAATTCAGTCAGTGGGGTGTAACGCCTCCGCCTTAGCGGGGGAGCCGTCACTGGTGGTACTTGAGAATTTGACCTTTCTAAGTCTATTTTGTAATTCGTTGTTTCAATTTGTTTAATATATATTTTTTATTTTCACTTTAAAAGTGAGTTTAATATAAATGGTTTTCTCTTTTTTTTAATTGTTTGTTAATTTATCTTTCATGTTGTTATTGTATACATTTTTTATTTTTTGTAATATCTATAATTTGATGAAATTCGTTGTTTTTGTATTTTTATTGTTTAAGTACAAATAATAATTGTATTTTAAAATATTTTGTTTATTATGTGTTTGCAATCATTTCATTGTATCTATTTTTATTTCATATTTGTAAGTTACACATGTTTTAAGATACTCTTTATATTCAAGTAAAAAATGTATTTGTATATATACTTTCTCATTTTTTGACGGTATTGTGGTCTAATATATTTCTATTGTCAATATTTGTGACTTTACATACAGAGTACTTAGAGTAAAATGTATGTTGCATATATGTTTGTTGCTTATATTTCATCAGACACCCATCCTGGAGAAGAACACAGAGCAATAATTTCGATTTGCCTTTGAAATCAAGTTTAGCACCAATTATTTAAGAAAATTTAGTTTAAGGTACTTCAAGCCATATGCTGGGTTCACAGAGGACTGTTGAAAATGTAAACCCTGAAGTCATTCATGGGGCTCAGCAATTATGGATGAACCAATCTCTCACAGAGGAGATTTCATAAGTGGGGTTTCAGGAGGTCCACTCCAATTCGGCTTTCAGATTCCTTCTTCCAAGGTGCTCTCTTGTCTTTAATTTCCAGGAGGAATATAGAAAGCAAGCTTCCTTGGCTCTTAGACACTCACCGCCAGAGCTTAGCTCTGAGAAAGGAAGCTCCAGTGTCTCATTGCACTCCCAGGCAGGCAGCAGACATTTTCGTTTCTTTGTCACCTTTTTATCATCGTCTCCAACTCCAGTAGTAACCTGACTTCCAGGTGGTGTGAGCCCCAAGATATTGCTAATCCAGCAGTTGTTGGAGGCGGAGGGGCTGGACCTATCCTGATATAGTTTCAATGCTTTGCAGAACTCCCACCTTTAACAATTCTTCTGACTAATGGATAAATCAATAATACAGGGGTTTCCAAAATGGCAGCTTGCTATTTTAGCTGGTGGAGCTCTCACATCCTTCTTATGGGCTGGCTGATTAAAATGCGTACCTCTCTCCCTACCAGTGGTGGTGTTATCGCTTCCCTCCACCAGTCAAGACTGTCTGTCTGGCGTAATGCAAGATATTATTAGAGTTAGAATGGCAGTAATGCCACTTTAAATCTGTCCTTGCTTGGAGATGCCTTCCACTGACCCCCTTCGTTAACGCTGTTCCTTGCAGTCTTGTTGCTAGCACAATGTTTTATAAATTGTTGCAGGCATCAAATAGTAAGGAAATTCATATGACACTACTGGCTTTCCATCATACCATGGTTTCTACATGTTACAATAAATGTTGTTGACCGATTCTTACAGACTTGACAACTATGCAATAGCAACCACAAGGCTAGACATGCCACTAGGGTCGTCCCTAGCTATTTCTGATATTCTTCTGTTTATTGGAGTGAGCTAAGAGAAGTGAAGAAGTTCTAATTGCTGCAGTACAGAAGTATGGATCTATGGAGGGAAGTGTTAACCTGGTATTATTCAGTGTATACCTTCCTGTTGCAGGTCAAATAAGAAAAATAATAAGACATGCAGAAGGATCTAATATTAAATTAATCTTCTGAAAAAAAAGATAATTATTCAGAGTGAAGATTAGAATGGTAAAATGACCAATGGAGTGGCACTTAATCCCCATGCTCTAATCTTGAATTATCTTTGTAACATTCCAAGTCCAAAATTTCGCCTATGTCCTAATGATCAATGAAGCAAACAGGTTCTTACATGGTTGATTCATAGGAACATGAGATTGACTAATGGCTCGACTGAACTAGACTTTCTAGGCAAAGGCACTCAAAAAGAACAGGTACAGTTATATAAGATTATACTTTCACAAATATGGAAAGCTTTCTATCACTGTGATACTGGTGTGGCTCCACTTTAAACTAGCCTAATATTAAAATGAATGGTTGGATTCCAAATTACAGGCTAAGACTTGTATTCGTAACACAGACTAAAGTGTTGTTATCCTAATAGTATGTTCTTTAATTTTCTATAAGAAACACAGAAATTCAAGATGTGGACACGGTAATGTGACACAGCAAAGGATGCAGAGTTTGCTTCAGCACTATAATTTGGAGGTCTTTCTAAATATTAAGTTGAATTTAAAAGTCCATCGAAGAATACCAAGGCTACATATAGAGTTGTGACTTGTCAGATACGAATCAATTGTAATAACCCACGTTTATTTCATAACTTGAGTTATAATTCACGAGAGTGTAAACTCCAATATATTTGACCTCATGTGGATACAATTCATTGAGAATAATTAAGATATAAAGAAATCATGCGTTCATAATATAAACAGTGAACATGTGGATGCACCCTAGTTGGCAGATTAGTATCTTCAGGTGTCCTATTTACGTTTGTCTCTTTCTAGAATTGGAATTGCTTTACTGTAAAGCCAAAAGAGTATTTCTCTGATGAAAGCAGCTATTCTTTCAAAACAATGTTGGCACTCATGTCAAGTCTTTGGAGCTGCATAATTATTTGAAATAACTAATTATCAGAAGGACTGTTTTGAATATTTCTTACAAGGTGCAGATAGAGAAGTGTTTTGAATCTGTTTGTTTAACTTAGTTCCCAAATATCCATGACGTGTGACTAGACTGGCTCGATTATGGTGTTTGTGTACAAAAAGGTTAAGAAAATGCAAAAAGTGAACTACTAGTCCCTGGGAATATTGTGCTCCCACAAGCAAATATCCACAAGAATTTTGCTTATGGTTTTACAAACCTAGGGGCAGATTTATAAGACTCTTGTGCCGCCGGTGTGTCACGTTGCGTGACGCAGCGTCAGTGCAACCTACTGAGTGATATTTACAAGCCCACGTAAAGCCACCCTGCGTGACGTTACCTGTGCTTGGAAATATTGCCCCTTTTCACGCAGCTCTTTGCAGTTTAGGGGAGTGACATGTCCCCTGATGCATTTCCAGATTTATGAGCAATCGTAAATCTGGAAATGAATCAGAATGCTATGCCTCCCTAGGGGTGGTGTAGTGAGGTGCAACGAGGAGAAATATTCTCATTTCTCCTATTTTTTTTCCTCTTTCAATGCGTGCTGCATTCTACAGCACACATTGGAAGAGAAGTCACTTCAATTTATTGTTTTTGTGCAGAAAGGTGCCCCTTTCTGCACAAAAACAATCTCCCCGCGACGCAAGGTCGCCTGTGCCGTCGCATGGAAGCAGTTTGTGCGCCAGCGCAGGGGTAAGCACAGGGATGCAGCATATTGATGTAAATATTTTGCATCCCTGTGCTTTGAAACTATAGCAGCGTGGTGCAGCAAAATGACTTGCTGTCCCGCACTGCATTAGTTTCTTGTAAATCTGCCCCACAGTTGAAAAAAAATCAAACTCAAGCAGGTGTTTTTTAAGTCCCATTCGGCTCTAGCAAATTGCTTTGTATTTTCTTGCTTGAGTTTGTGTGCACTTAAGAAACCCAACCACTTCTTTTTATTGTGCATACTTTGATCTTACCAGCTTTTTAAAGACTAATAATAGATCATTTCTATTTAGCTAATTTAGCAAAATTGTTACCCGATTTTGAGAGCAATTTTTCTATTCTATGAATAAATGTGAGAGTCAGTGCTGACCGGAAAAGAAGAAGAAAGTAATAACAAAATTCCCATGATCATCGACTTAAAGCAGGGATATTAACTGGCTATTCTATTGTTTAATTTATTATTTTCAGGACTTCACTCCGAACTTTGCAAGGTAAACAACACTTGACTCTACACGTAGTAAGGTAGTACAGTCCAAGGGTGGCTAATGAAAGCCCTGTGGGCTAGAAAATCAGAGCTCAACAAAGCACAAAATAAACCTTTATGAAGCAGCAAGTGTTTTTGTTTAAGAAGCAATTTTTCAAACAAATTAACACATAGCACAACATTACAGGTATATACAAAATGGCATACTGAAACACCAATTGCAGTGTCCCCTAAAGTGCCTACACAACTTAACTGTGGTGCAAATCATGTGCCCTTAATAAAGGTCACAGTGAACAAGTAACCCATTAAAAGTAGACTAGACCTGTTAGATTTAAGAAAACGTTGATGCATAGGTGCACCAGCAGGTCCTTTCTCCCAAAACACCACTACCTCCTATATATGCCTGTAGTAAAACATAAAATGTTAGTGCTCTATTAAAAGGTCAGGCCCACAACCTTGAACAGTATGGGGTCCATTAGGATGTTGGGCGGTACTGGCGGTGCGGAAAAATGTATTTTTCCGCCAGCGAGCAGCGGTACTCACGTCAGCCATATTATTATGGCCAAACATAGCCCATTTCCCCTCCTCTGCGGTGCGACGCTCACCGCCATCAAAGTGCGCCCGCCACCGCGGCATTGGAAGCCAATGGAGACTCATTGCCGTGCGGAATGACGTCTGCCCCGCTCCACAAATTAGGATGCCCCAAACAAGCAGACGCACCACAGCGGAGAAACCGCCCAATCAGAGATGGCGGATGCTCGACAGCGGAGCACAAAACCAGAGTCCCGGTCCACACCACCCGATCACGACCGTCATGGACCCTGCTCTACAACAGCAACTCATGGTCCACCGCGGACGCCGCGCAGGTACGCAATTACACAACACACAACACATGGGCTGACACAGGGTCAAAATCCACATCAGACACCCTGCTGGGGACTGGAACACATCCACAATGGTACCCACACATGACCTACCTGCCACCAAGTCACCCCTCTGCATCCTGGACACACATCTTCCGCGACTATGTAGCAATGTTCCGGTCATGTCACCACAGTGGTGAACACAAGGGAATACATGAGCACAATGCAGAAGGCAGGGCCAGTGACAGACATGGGCAGGGCACAAAGACCACGGGGCCACAGCTCTTACCACCACACATCAGCACACTTCATGAAGGCACATGTCATGTGCCCCTCCTGTGCACCCCCATGCACACCAACAAGCCAGGTCAAACCATGTCCTGCACCAGACAACAAATAACCAGGGAGACAGTCACTGCAGGAGTGGGTGTACAGGAACACACAACACACAACACAGTAGCATAGAGCCAGGGAAACACACACACCACTACACCACCACACTCAGGGAAACAAAAATGAGTACCAGCACCAAATGAACACATACAAGGAACAAACATCCAAATGGACACACAGCCTTCATAGTTACACATACATACCACTGACTGACACACAGACACATACACACCCTAAATGCCACCCCAATGGCGCACATCAAATAGGAAAGCCAAAGTGGTCTGCACCTAAATGGAAGGCCATGGAGACACACAACAAGCATGTGTACATCACATGCAAGACAAGGAACACAGAACACCCCCCTCAGACCTTCAAACCACACATGGCTGGTACTGTCAATGAAGTCAAACCACAGACATCACAATGCAACAACACAGGGAGAAAGCAAGGCAAACCATGTATAGGCACAAGGATGAAAGAAAGGCCCTGAAGTCAAACTGTGAACACCCACACGTGTATACAACTACTTCACAGAAGTACACCAGCAGCACAACACACAGGGCCCATTGACACACTCCATGATTGCCAAATACCAGGAGGAATGTACACACATACCCCCCTCACATCAGCAGCACACAATTACAGTGCCAAACACACTGAAGGCTGGCAATACTTGCCAGTCTATACACACAAATAATCACACACCTCTGGGGTAGCCACAAACATCACACACACACACAGGGTGCCAGAACAAATGTTTGCATAAAAACAACAGACAAACAGATAACCCAACAGAAACACACACAGCACCACAACACAACAAAAACAGACATGCCCTGTGCAGCCAAACTGTGGAAAGGCAATGGGAGCACAGACACACAGGAGTGCACAACCTTATCAGTCAGGAATATATGCACAGGCAAAAAAGGCACAGAGCAAACACAGCAGGACTTCAGGGGATGCACGCCAGGCAATGACAAGGCAACATACACACACAGCACTGCATGCACAACAAGCAGTGTGTGCACACCAAGCATACCAGCCACACACAGACATGAGTGACACAACATCAACCCACACAACACAATTCAGCACAGCACAAAGACAACAGCACACCCAGGTAAGTGAAGTAATACCACAGCCAACACACATACATCCAACACAACAAAAACAGATGCACAAGTAAGGGATACAAAGGTGAAATCAACTTGACCTGAGGACTTGGCAGCACACAGAGTTGAACAGCAGATGAGTAACCATGACTGCCAAACAGCACAGGAACATCACAAATAAACAATTGGGGACATATCCTGAGTGGCCCATTGCTCCTGGCCAAAGAAATGCATCACAAAGTACAGTGTCACAAATGAAGTGACGAGGAGGCACACACACATGTAAACCAAGGGGACAGCTGGCATCTAAGTGAAGTGTACTGCACATCAGTAGTGAACATGGCAGGAGTGCACCATACACAAATAGAGGGAGTGCAGACCCACAATGGGTAGGCATCTGAAGTACAGATAGGGACACCACACACAGCATGCTCCACTGGAGGCAAAAAGGCACCATGTGACAGCAGTGCATGAGAAAACACAACCACAATGGCAGTGTGGAGCAGCAGGTCTGCACAGTCTCCACAAACAGGGTCAAGACAGATGGATGATCAACAAAACACAACACTGACGTGCCAGTCACACACTCTTCATACTCACAGGTGACAAAAACAACAAGTAGGAGTCAGACAGAACATCATGGACACACCAACACACTGCACAGTGCACAACATACAACTCACACATGTGCATACAACCCCATCCACAGGGCTGAACAATCCAAACAACAGGCACCCAACTCCTGGGTAACACATGTGTGTAGTTGACAATGCAGGGGCACACACACTTCTTGACTACCCAAGAGCACACATCTAAAGTAGGCCATGGGACCAGGATGACTGGCCATCACAAGATGACCACACACATACACTGCTGGGCACACATAAAGGAATAACACACATACATGATGACACTGGCCAGCCTGCCTGCAGACCAGTGGATAGATTCATATTCTATGCTGGCAGTGGCCCCCAACCTGACATGTGAGGAATATAGCTAACATTAACAAATCATGAAAATGACAATTGCATTACATGTAAAATGTACATCATAGACACCACTAGTATCAGGGTCTGGAAGAACTGAAGTCCCTGTCACCCCTGTAAAAAATAGAGCAAGTGAGCCAAGACATTGACAATGTTGAAGTGGCACACAGAGCATGGGGCACAGTAAACCATATACACACACCAAAAGAACATTATTCAGTAAGGACACTGACAACACAGGCAACATGAGTAACTGTCTTTATTCACAGATTGCACAAATAGGCCCCACGAGTTGAGAAGACCAAGGCACAAAATGCAGGGCATATCCATGAGAATCTGCACAGGCAAGGGCAAAACAGCAAGGCCAGTGGCCAGTCCAGGAACAGCAAGGCCAGTGGCCAGTCCAGGGTGCAGAGTGAGTACATGAGAAGCTGCACAGGCAAGGGCAAAACAGCAGTGGTCAACAAGGCCAGTGTCCAGGGCAAAGTGCAGAGCGAGTACATGAGAAGCTGCACAGGCAAGGGCAAAACAGCAAGGCCAGTGGCCAGTGCAGAGTGAGTACATGAGAAGTTGCACAGGCAAGGGCAAAACAGCAGTGATCAACAAGGCCAGTGTCCAGGGAAAAGTGCAGAGCGAGTACATGAGAAGCTGCACAGGCAAGGGCAAAACAGCAAGGCCAGTGGCCAGTCCAGGGTGCAGAGTGAGTAAATGAAAAGCTATACACACTAAGGCAAAAGAGCAGTGATCAACAAGGCCAGTGTCCAGGGCAAAGTGCAGAGCATGTCCATGAGAATCTGCACAGGCAAGGGCAAAACAGCAGTGAGGGCCGAGGCCAGTGGGCATGGCAAAGTGCAGAGTGAGTACATGAGCAGCTGCACTGGCAAAGACAAAACAGCAGTGAGTGACAAGGCCAGTAGACATGGCGAAGTGCAGAGTGAGTACATGAGAATCTGCACAGGCAAGGGCAAAACAGCAGTGATCAACAAGGCCAGTGTCCAGGGCAAAGTGTAGAGCGAGCACATGAGAAGCTGCACAGGCAAGGGCAAAACAGCAGAGAGCCACAAGGCCAGTGGGCATGGCAAAGTGCAGAGTGAGTACATGAGAATCTGCACAGGGAATGTGTGTGAAGGGCTTTTATCTTTGCGCTCTGGGGTGGCTCTGGACTTCTGTGGGGATGGTGTCTGCAGCCGGGACCGCTTGGGTTTTTGCTGCTGTGTGCTTCGTGTGCTGTATTGTGACTTTGAGCTCTGTGGAACGTGGTCACTATCGTCAGACGTGGCTACTACCAGGGGGGTAGACAAAGGGACCAGAGCTGGACTGGGAGTATGTGCCTGTTGAAGGGCAGACGTCACATAAATGCTCTGATTGATTGATTGACTGTGGAGGACAAAGCCTACATAGTCCGGTGCAGCCCACCCACGTCTGAAGGTATGCTCTCCAGGAAAGCAACCACTTGGGCCAATTTTTTGACATGGTCAATGAAGGCATTGAGGAGAGCTGTCTGGCCTAAATACATCTGGCGCAATAGCTCCACAGACTCAGCACTGATGGCAGCAGGGGAGACAGGGGCAGAGGCAGCGGTGCCAGGAGTGAAGGAAACTCTTCCCCTCTTACTGAGGCAGACACAGGCAGCACCAGATGAAGTGGCTGGGAGGGTGGGCACTGGCCACTGTGTGGTTGGAGATGAAGCAAAGTGCCCGTTCCCTGTGCCCGCCAATATGGATGCATTCCCTCTGGCGTCAGATGATGTGGTACTTTGTGTCTCAGGGTGGGATTCCTCCAGCAGACTCCTGTCCCCCTCTGAGGCGCTGGTGACATCTGTATCACTGGGCTCCTGTGCAGCTGTTGTGCTAGTTTCACCCCCACTGGTGTCCGGCTCCTGTCCCTCCGTGGCCACATGAGATTCTGCATGAGAGAGAGAGATGTAGGGTCAGGTCAGTGGCAGCAACAGAACAAACATATGCAGAAGAAACCTGAAGAGCAAAACTCAGACTGCAATGGGAATGCACAGCATTGAAAATTCCATTTGTAAGTACAGGTAGGGCAAATGCGTGACACTGGCACCCAGTCCAGCAGCCACTTACATGCCACTGCTTCACACCACCAACATCACATAGGCCATGCCCGGCACAGGCTCTGTACACATGCAGCCACTCCCAGACAAAGTCACCCTCCCAAAATACTCACCCCTGGCTTGCTGCTGATGCTCCTTCAAATGTGCATCCAGCTCAGGCTGAATCACCGCCAAGATGCGACCCATTAGTGGTGTCATGCTGAGCCGCGCCAAACGCCCAGTGCGAGGTAGCAGTCCAAAGCTTATCTCCGCCACATTCTTTGTCAGCCGGCTGATGTCGTCCCACCTCTTGTGGCAGTGGGTGCGCCATCTGTTAAAGACCCCCAGAGCTCGCAACTTGGCTGGAATGACCCTCCACACAGCCTTACGCTGGTGTACCTTGAGCTGCCGGCATGGGAAACAAGAGGGGAAAATGATCAGTGACACAGTGTAATGTACCACATCCATCAATATAGCAGCAAGATACAAACTCATCACAAATGCAACGATATATCTATCAGAGACTAGAGTACATCTCACATGGGACATCTGCATGGGAAAAGGTGAATAAATGCATGCAGTTGTGAGGGGGAACACAGACCCTGCACATCTCACACAGATGCCGGATGCCAGCATTGAAACCCCTATATGGCCTGCCCACATATCCAGTCCATTGTTGGGTTGAGCAACACATACCTCACATATTAGCCTGTGTCTGTGGGTGGACTCACTGTGTCCAAGACTGCGCAGCCCTCAATGTCCCTGCCCTGTGACTAGATAACTGTGTCATGGGTGTCGCATTGAGAGTAAGCATGGGCGTAAAATCCGTTCCGTTCGCGGAATTTGCGGATTTTCTGCAATTTTGCGGTCCGCGATTCTCACGAAATTGCAGAAAAATCCGCGAAATCGCGTTCGGGACGGATTTTCAAAAACTGAAGTACATGAAGCACTTACAGGGTTACAGCAGGTGCTCAAGTTGAAGCTAATTTCTTTGTAACCATTTACAAAATGGTTACAAAGAAATTAACTTCAACTTGGGCACCTGCTGTAACCCTGTAAGTGCTCCCTGAGCGGCGCCTCCAGACTTGTTGCCTACTTGCAACTATTCTCTGACCCTGCTCTGACTCTCGAAGCAGGGTCAGAGAATAGTTACAAGTATGGCACAATGCTCCAGGCTGTCACAAAAATTAAACCAAACAGGAAGCACTTACAGATAAGGGAGCAGGTGCCGGACTTGAAGCTCAAATTCAGTAACACATTAACCAGCCCCCGGTTGAGGCTGGGGAGGTGTGCTTTCTCCCCATAATCTACAGTGGTGAAACAGAGGGTGCTGTGATGAACCAGAAGGTGCAGTTGTGAACCAGAGGGTGCTGTGATGAACCAGAGGGTGTCAGTGGTAAACCAGAGGGTGCTGTGATGAACCAGAGGGTGGCAGTGGTGATCCAGAGGGTGGCAGTGATGAAGCAGAGGGTGTCAGTGGTGAACCAGAGGGTGTCAGTGGTGAACCAGAGGGTGGCAGTGGTGAACCAGAGGGTGCTGTGATGAACTAGAGTGTGGCAGTGATGAACCAGGGGGTGACAGTGATGAACCAGAGGGAGGCAGTGGTGAACCAGAGGGTGGCAGTGATGAACCAGAGGGTGGCAGTGGTGAACCAGAGGGTGACAGTGATGAACCAGAGGGTGGCAGTGATGAACCAGATGGTGGCAGGGGTGAACCAGAGGGTATCAGTGGTGAACCAGAGGGTGGCAGTGGTGAACCAGAGGGTGGCAGTGATGAACCAGAGAATGGCAATGATGAACAAGAGGGTGGCAGTGATGAACCAGAGGGAGGCAGTGGTGAACCAGAGGGTGGCAGTGGTGAACCGGAGGGTGGCAGTGATGACCCAGAGGGTGGCAGTGATGAACCAGAGGGTGGCAGTGATGAACCAGATGGTGGCAGGGGTGAACCAGAGGGTATCAGTGGTGAACCAGAGGGTGGCAGTGGTGAACCAGAGGGTGGCAGTGATGAGCCAGAGAATGGCAATGATGAACAAGAGGGTGGCAGTGATGAACCAGAGGGTGGCAGGGTTGAACCAGAGGGTGGCAGTGGTGAACCAGAGGATGGCAGTGATGAACCAGAGGGTGACAGTGGTGAACCAGAGGGTGACAGTGGTGAACCAGAGGGTGGCAGTGATGAACCAGAGGGTGGCAGTGATGAACAAGATGGTGGCAGTGGTGAACCAGAGGGTGGCAGTGGTGAACCAGAGGGTGGCAGTGGTGAACCAGAGGGTGGCAGTGATGAACCAGAGGATGGCAATGATGAACCAGAGGGTGACAGTGGTGAACCAGAGGGTGTCAGGGGTGAACAAGAGGGTGGCAGTGGCGAACTAGAGGGTGGCAGTGATGAACCAGAGGGTGACAGTGGTGAAACAGAGTGTGACCGTGGTGAACCAGAGGGTGCTGTGATGAACCAGATGGTGGCAGGGGTGAACCAGAGGGTGTCAGTGGTGAACCAGAGGGTGGCAGTGGTAAACCAGAGAGTGCTTTGATGAACCAGAGGGTGACAGTGGTGAACCAGAGGGTGGCAGTGGTGAACCAGAGGGTGGCAGTGATGAACCAGAGGGTGGCAGTGATGAACCAGAGGGTGCCAGGGGTGAACCATAGGGTGCTGTAATGAACCAGAGGGTGGCAGTGATGAAACAGAGGGTGGCAGTGGTGAACCAGAGGGTGGCAGTGATGAACCAGAGAATGGCAATGATGAACAAGAGGGTGGCAGTGATGAACCAGAGGGTGGCAGGGTTGAACTAGAGGGTGGCAGTGGTGAACCAGAGGATGGCAGTGATGAACCAGCGGGTGACAGTGGTGAACCAGAGGGTGGCAGTGATGAACCAGAGAATGGCAGTGGTGAACCAGAGGGTGGCAGTAATGAACCAGAGGGTGACAGTGATGATCCAGAGGGTGGCAGTGGTGAGCCAGAGGGTGGCAGTGATTAACTAGAGGGTGGCAGTGATGAACCAGAGGGTGGTAGTGGTGAACCAGAGGGTGCTGTGATGAACCAGAGGATGGCCGGGATCAACCAGAGGGTGGCAGTCGTGAACCAGAGGGTGGCAGTGATGAACCAGAGGGTGGCAGTGATGAACCAGAGGGTGGCACTGGTGAACCAGAGGGTGCTGTGATGAACCAGAAGGTGGAAGTGATGAACCAGAGGGTGACAGTGATGATCCAGAGGGTGGGAGTGGCAAACCAGAGGGTGGCAGTGATGAACCAGAGGGTGGCAGTGATGATCCAGAGGGTGGCAGTGGCGAACCAGGGGGTGGCAGTAATGAGCCGTTTTTATTTACCATATTAACGGGACACTCGAGTGCGAGAATCACGTTGCACCGAGGCTTACTGCACACGCCTTCCATCCACGGCGCAGCCGATTAGGGCGTTGACGATGCGGGTCAAAGGGTGTGGGCGCCATCTTGCTGGGAGGAAGGGTTGCGGTCCAGTTGCAGGACGCCTCCCGCCCTCCCAGGATACTTAAGGGGTGGTGTTTACATGGCACAAGACTTTTGCTCATTTCTCCCCTGAGGCGGAAGCCGGGGGCTCTTCAAATCTATCCCTGCATTATCGGTAAAGACTTATTTTAAAATCTGTAAATATTTTAATGGTCCGTTTTTATTTACCATATTAACGGGACACTCGAGTGCGAGAATCACGTTGCACCGAGGCTTACTGCACACGCCTTCCATCCCCGGCGCAGCCGATTAGGGCGTTGACGACGCGGGTCAAAGGGTGTGGGCGCCATCTTGCTGGGAGGAAGGGTTGCGGTCCAGTTGCAGGACGCCTCCCACCCTCCTCCATACTGTATAAAAAACAATGCCTTTTCGTCCGCGCAGCGGGCGCGCCGGTGGCGCGCCCAAGGCAAGCCTGTCTGCGCCCGTCCGCGCCGGTACCGGACCGAGGGCCACAACCCCTGGATCTCATGGCACAGCTCGCAACCTTCCCTACTCATCTTTAATGTTGACTGACCTTCGTCCATCTCCCATAGATAAATGCACCAAGTATAACCTTGAGTCTATCTCAGGTACTTCCTCTCTAGAATGCTCAAATTGCAAGGCTACTCTATCTTTGGTGAATAATAAAACTCGTTGTAGTAAACAGAAACATCCCAAAAGAACTACAATAGCGCTTACCAATGTTCGTTCACTTGGAAAGCATAGACAAGAAATATCTGATCTAGTCAGGGATAGGAATATTGACATACTGTTCATGACTGAGACATGGATGGATAACACGTCCGATCCAGATCTCGTCATTGCGGTCCTAAGTGGATTTAAAATCTACCGACATGAAAGACAGGGCAAAAGAGGGGGTGGGATACCTATAATCGCACGAGATACCTATAATATACGGACCTTACCGATATCCTTGCTTACTTGCGAAGCAATGCAATTTGCTATCAATTTATCATCTTCGCACAACTTCAGAGGACTGCTGTTATATAGACGGCCAGGAGCACTCTCCGGATTCCTTTCTGAATTAGGCACTATCCTGGAAACTTTGGCAATTGAGGAGTCATTAACGGTACTTGGTGACTTTAATTTTCATTTAGATAGAACTGATGACTGTGATACGCTTTCGCTTCTATCTGATATGGAAAATTTGGGGCTTCCTCAATTGGAAAATCGCCCTACTCATGATGCCGGGCATACTTTGGACGGTATCTTTTCCAACTTAGAGGATATCCATATAACTGATATCCTCCCGCTCCCTTGGTCTGACCATCATGTAGTTTTAGGTATCATTATAACTAACGAGGCTTCCACGGCTAGTGTAGCCACCCCCAGTCGTGAACCTTTTAAGGCTTGGAGAGATATTAACAACCCAAGCCTTAAACTTTTACTTGATAGTAGCCAACCTATTTTTTCAACTGACCCTAATATTGCTACTAAGCAATACCAGGATTGGTTAGGTCATGCTACTAACTCATTGGTTCCTCTCAAATTAGTAACCAGAAACAGGAATGTCCCTTCAGCTCCATGGTTTTCTGAAGAACTAAGGAAGCAGAAACAACTCTGTAGGAACAGGGAGAGGCATTGGCAGAATAGCTATGATGAAGAAAGTAAAAACCATTATAAGGAGATGTTAGCTCAGTATAAATCCACGATTACATGTGTTAAAAAGAAGTATTTTAGCGAGCAAATAGAGAAGGCAAAGAATTCCAATAAGAGGCTCTATGACATCACTAAGCAGTTAGCAGGAAACTCTCCTGATCTTAATCCTCCCCTTCCCAATCCTTTTGTGATGCATTAGCACAATTCTTTTTCACAAAAGTCAATGATATTTATTTAGCCTTTTCTTCTAACACTAATCATACTACACATATTGGACACTCTTCTTCTCCTGACAATGTACTTACTCAATTTAGTGATATTACAGAGGCCCAAACCAGGGATATTATAAGCTCCATTAAATCTGGATCAGCCTTGGATCCATGCCCTTTTAAAACCCTCTCCCCGATCATGGATTCCCTGATTCCTGTTATCACGCAAATTTGTAATTCCATGTTTAGATCAGGAATTTATCCAAGTATGTTAAAAAAAACCCTCTTGAAGCCCCTCTTAAAGAAACCACTCCTAGACAAAGCAGAGTTGGAAAATGATCGACCTATCGCCAATCTCCCATTTTTGGCAAAAGTCGTAGAAAAGGCAATGAATACCCAGTTAGCAGCTTTCATTGAGGAACATCACCAACTGGACGGGACCCAATTTGGGTTCCGCAAGATCCATGGCACAGAGACCGCCCTGATCAAAGCTGCTGATGACATTAGAGTCATCCGAGATCAAGGAGGCTCAGCACTACTAGTACTGCTGGATCTCTCTGCAGCTTTCGACACGGTCGACCACCTGATTTTGGTCGACCGTGTCGAAAAAATGGGTACTCAAATGATAGCCAAGAGCCTATTGGCCTCTTTCCTGAACGATAGAACTCAGGCGGTGACCCTGGGACCGTTCCAGTCGGCTAACTTGTCTCTGCCGTGTGGGGTACCACAAGGTTCATCCCTTAGTCCGACACTTTTTAATATCTATGTGTCGGACCTAGCTAAAACCATCAAAGCACATGGGATGAACCTTACCTCATACGCAGATGACACTCAGTTAGTCCTGGCCATCAAAAATGATGGAGAAAGAGTTGCCGAGGGGTTTAAAATAGGCATGTTGGCAATTGGACACTGGATGTCTGCAAATTGTCTAAAACTTAATTTCGAAAAGACGGAAGTGGTAACGTTTGGACAATTATCTCCAAGCTGGTCCACTGCCTGGTGGCCAACTTCTTTTGGAACTCTACCTAAACCGGTTTCTAAGGTTAGGAACCTAGGAGTTGTTTTTGACAATGACCTCAATTTTGTTGTCCATGCCAATCAGACTGCTGCTACAGCTTTCCATAAACTACGATTGGTGAAAAAAAATCTTCCTTTTCTACCGAAGAGTGTAGGCAAAACTTTGGTAACTTCCTTAGTTCTATCCTCGTTGGACTATTGCAATGGCTTATTTGCCAATGCTCAGATTCTTGTAATTAATAAAATGCAGACTGTACAGAATGCGGCGGCCAGGCTTCTTTCTGGAACTCCTAGGCATAAACCCATAGCTGATACAATCAGAAGCTATCATTGGCTCCCAATAAGAAACCGCATTAAGTTTAAGACACTATGCATAGTATACAAATCATTGCACAAACAAGGACCCCAGTTCCTGAGAGACCAGCTGACACCTTGCTGCCCCTCAAGACCACTTCGATCTTCCAATCTTAACGAATTAGTGGTGCCACGCACTAAGTTTGTCTCTTGGGGAGATCGACGCTTTTTGGTCGCGGCTCCAAAACTGTGGAACACATTATCCCAGTCCATCAGGACCAGCCCCTCTCTTTTGTCATTTCGAAAAAAACTGAAAATGTGGTTGTTTAATCAGTGATTCTCCGAAACTCAGTAGTGGAGAAGTTTTGCAGAATTAACAGCGCCGAGACGCCTACGGGCAATTGTTAGCGCGTTATCAAATGTTATTAATAAATATTAATGGACCAGAGGGTGGCAGTGATGAACCAGAGGGTGGCAGTGATGAACCAGAGGGTGGCAGTGGTGAACCAGAGGGTGTTGTGATGAACCAGAGGGTGGCAGTGATGAACCAGAGGATGACAGTGATGAACCAGAGGCTGGCAGTGGTGAACCAGAGGGAGCAGTGATGAACCAGAGGTGACAGTGATGAACCAGAGGGTGGCAGCGGTGAACCAGAGGGTGGCAGTGATGATCCAGAGGGTGGGAGTCGCAAACCAGAGGGTGGCAGTGATGAACCAGAGGGTGGCAGTGATGATCCAGAGGGTGGCAGTGGCGAACCAGAGGGTGGCAGTAATGAACCAGAGGGAGGCAGTGATAAACCAGAGGGTGACAGTGATGAACCAGAGGGTGGCAGTGGTGAACCAGAGGGTGGCAGTGATGAACCAGAGGGTGACAGTGATGAACCAGAGGGTGGCAGTGGTGAACCAGAGGGTGCTGTGATGAACCAGAGGGTGAAAGTGATGAACCAGAGGGTGACAGTGATGAACCAGAGGGTGGCAGTGGTGAGCCAGAGGGTGCTGTGATGAACCAGAGGGTGGCAGTGATGAACCAGAGGGTGACAGTGATGAATCAGAGGGTGCCAGTGGTGAACCAGAGGGTGGCAGTGGTGAACCAGAGGGTGGCAGTGATGAACCAGAGGGTGGCAGTGGTGAACCAGAGGGTGGCAGGGATGAACCAGAGGGTGGCAGTGTTGAACCAGAGGGTGGCGCTGCTAAACTGCCCCGGAGCCCTATGGGTGTGAGCCTGTTCTATTTACTTGTGCTTTTATGTTCCTTTCATGGAACTTATGAAGTTGTCATGGTGCTGCTTAAATTCCAACTCTGTTTATTGTCAGCTGGAGTTTCCCTGTGCCAGTGTATGGTGCGGTGGCTCGTTTCTCTAAGAATAAACTCACCAACCAACTTCTTTCAGGTTTCCTGCGTCTTCTTACATCCCACAACATTATTTTAGCGACGAGGACTTGTGATCAACAAGAAAATGAGCCACTGCTTCGAGTTTAAAAAAAAAAATATGAAATGAAAGATGAATTTCTGCGACCAAGATCGTGTCTAAATCTCTCCTTTCCTTCTGCTATTTAACCTTATGACCCTACTTCCTTCTCCAGTGGCTGTAAGTTTAAAGGGAATTGATTTTCCCCAGCGGCAGTCTCTTCAGTCATTTCTCAAGGTGAGGAGGTTGTAGGGTGGGACAATTCTAATTTCACTGTTGAAACGCTGTTGGAGTGCTCTGCAGAGACAGTACTGTTTTATTAGACTTTCACTCTGCCCCGTAACTTTCACTGTTTAAAGACGTCTGCCCGTAACCTTCAAACATATCCAACAAAAATTACTAACCATGGGTAACCCTTCTTTAGAAGAAATTATTAAAGTGGCTAAGAGTCTTGAACTAGCTCAAACTTCAATTAAGGAGGTATGTAAAACTGATATGCATAAAGAGAATGTAAATGCTATTGTTTCTTCCACATCTAGGTCTGATTTACCAAAAAAAGAAAAGTTTAATGAAAAAAATTCTTTTAAGAAAAGCATGTGCTATAGCTGTGGCTATGCTCCACACTCTAAAGAAAACAGTTTTTGTCCAGGGAAAAATGCTAAGTGTTATAAATATGGGAAATTTGGGCATTTGGCAAAGGTTTGCCAAGCCAGTTTGAGTAAACCTGAAAAGGTCAGTTGTGTCTTAGAGAATGAGCATGTCTCAGAGTGTGAAATGGTGAAAGAATTTAAGGATATGATTGTTACTGTCACTGACGATGGTGTTGTAACTGGGAATCCTGAAGAGTGCGTAGATCCTTATGTGGATATTTTTTCTAGGTGATGTTTGTTTAAAACTTCTTGCAGATTCTGGAGCCAGGATAGCCATGATTTCTTTAGAATTGTTTAAGCAATCTTGGTCTGATAGAGAATTGTTTCTCCCTGACAGGGCACCTGTTTCCTATGAAGGTCGCAAAATAGTTTTAGATGGCTACATTGAAGATATTTTGCAGTTTAAAGATAGGAAGATACAGGGAAAAATATATGTGGCAGTCCGTGGATTGAACATTTTGGGATGGTACCATCAAGGTCTTTTTGGTATGTTGTTGAGACCTGGTGCAAAAGAACAGGTACTTGTTGTGCTGGATATGCCTGATTCTTTATCTCTTGAGAAAGAGTTACCCAGAGTCTTTTCAGACTCACTTGGTGAAATTGTTGGATTTAAACATAGGATCAAAGTGAAGAGTGATGCCATTCCTGTGAAACATAAGGTTAGGTCTGTACCCTTTAGTTTGAGAGCTGATCTTAAAGCTGAACTTGAGAGACTAGAGAGAAACGGTATCCCCTATTAGTAAATCTAATACCAAACAGCCAGAATTCAAATTTGCTGGTACCTCGGCTTTCTTCATCTCCAAAACTGTTCTCCCCCCAAGTATCGGGGAATGAAGATCAAGCGAGAAGAGTCAACCTGGAGACAAGTTTTGCTTGGGAGTTATCCCCCAGCCAAGTACCATTGAATGAAGAAAGGGGAAATAACTCAAATGTGCAGAACACCGGGAAAACCAGAAGCCACATAATTACAGAGAGAAATAGCCAACATGACCCTGACCTCTCAATTGCCCCTACCACCTCAATGATGGATCTTCTATTAATGCTGCAAAAAACTCTGCAAGGGATACTTGAAGTCTCATTGCTGAACAATGGAGTTCTGAATGCCCAAAAGCAACACCTAAAGAAGATAGAGGACGAGTTGTCTGGAATCAAAGGCCAAATGCCTACCCTGATAAGTCCAGTAGGAACCCCCCGAGCTACGGAACAAAGCTCGGAAAATAGTCGGATGGAGGTCCCAGATAATGTCTATATCTCTAGGTGCCCAATGTTAATAAGAAGGAGATGCGACCTTGTAAGAACTTACACCAAAGGTAGAGCGGGAAAAAAGCAGGCCACACAGGTAGGGCCAAAGGAGAAGTTGAAGAAAAAAGAAACCGGAGATACACTAAACATTAGGGCTCGGGCCTTCGTCCCGACCAGACCTTTGGAAATAGAAACATTAAGGAAGGTTCAAACCATACAAGAAAAGAGTAAGAAAGGCAAGGACCCAAAAGGGACAGTACAAAAGAAAAAACTCATAGGCCAGAGAATACCCCCCTTATTAAAAAGTCAAAGGCAGGCCCCTCTGAGACACAGGAACCCGGAAGAAATTTCCCTGCCACAAGAGACAGAAACGGCAGTAACAGGGCAGAAAGGGCCAAGACAGAAAACTTTAGAACCCCCAGTGAAAGGATATGACCAGGGGAATAATAAATGGGTCTACCTAGAACCAGCAGAAGAAGGCCAAAGGGGTAAGAAGACAATGAAAATAAAACCCCTAAATAGATCACAAATTTTGTCGATCTTCTCAAAATGTGGAAGCCTAAGTGGGATCGACACAAAAGATTTAAGACAGGTGGGCTTTATAGACAGCACCACAGGTGGGGAAATAACAAAAGTATTGTTACACTCAGACCTAGTAAGAAAGGCAATTCTGAGGGCAGCCAGTGAGATTCTCCAAGAAGGAGTAAAGGTTCTGACGGAAAAAGAGCTAAGGGGAAAAGTACTCACAGGAAGGGACTTCCTAAGCTGCCACGCAGGTCTGGGAAAGAGACAGGTGAGAATGCACCAGGGTAAAGAGGAAGGGGATAACCGTCTAAAGGTGGTGATAAATAATACTGTGAAAGAGGACTGGTGGAGCAATTGGAGCCAATGTAGTTATCTAGGGGACTTAAGCGAGTGCGATTTGGTGGGAAGTGAGGTAGTCGGGGGACTGAGCGACATAGAATAGGTGAGAGGGTCGCCGACTGCCCTAAGTCTCTTAACGTGGAACATAAACGGGCTAGGCAATGATTTAAAAAGGGAACAGTTAAAGCTTCGTATAAACAAAGTAGCAATTGCCTGCCTACAAGAGACTTGGGCATGCGACGAACCCCCCATCTTCGAGGGATATTATCAACTAAATCGTCCGGCAACAAGACAAAGATTTGGTCGCCCCTCGGGGGGAATAATGACGCTTATCTCAACGAAGATACTAAGATATGTGACAATATTAAATGTAAAGTGTAAATGGTTATTGGCATGTAGAATTAACCATCTCTGTCTGGATAAGTCATATGCAAAGATAATTGTTGTAAATGTATATATACAATGGGACAAGGCAGAGGACTATGCAAGAGAGATGGGAAACTTCAAGCAGGACGTAGATCATATTTTTGAAAGGTACACTTCAGACAAATTGTTAATTTTAGGGGATTTTAACCATAAACTATACCCAGGGAAGACCGATCGTTGGTGCACAGAACTACTAGACGCCTATGGAATAACATATGCAAAGTTTCCAACATGTGACCCCTCAAAGCTGGAATGGGAATTGGTCAATTATTTGGGGGAAAAGGGACTCTTCTGCCTAAATGGCAGATTTAAATCAGACTGCCCGGCAAAGAAGACTTTTAAAAAAGGTCGGCAAAATTCTCCAATTGACTATGTATTTATGCCAGCATGGAACTTCCACCTAGTGCAGGACTTTATTGTACTGAATGGTGAAGGTAGTGACCACAATTTGCTTTTGGTAAGCTTAAAATGGGGAAGGCTGGAACCAAGGGAAAAGGTGATTCACCAAGAATTAGATTATCCAAAAAGGGCAACAACCAGAGTAACTGAAGATTATGTGGAAAAGCTAAAATCATTCCAACAAAAGATAGAAATGGTAAATCTAGAAAACTCAAATCTAAAATGGTACGAGGAGAAAATTGCCCAATTAGTTGAATGTCTTAGGATAGAACTAAAAAAGAATAAAAGTAAAGGCCAAACAAACCGTGACAGCCGCTTGAAATGGTTCTCAATGGACAGCCAAATTAAAAAAAGAGAAATAAGGGCAGAAGCTAGAAAACAGAGGAAAGAATTTAACCTAGAGAGGAAAAAACATATAATCTCTCTAAAAAGAGAGCTTAAGAAGATGGCCCTAGATGCAAAAATGGAGTACAAAGAGAAATGCTGGGGAGAGCTGCTAGAATCAATTGAAAATAAAAATTTGAGACAATTTTGGAAATTGATAAAAGCAGCATTGTCTCCACCTGCAGGAGAAATGATGTGCGTAGTAAGTGAGGCAGCCTGGGACAAATATATAAGGGAATTGTATGAAGCAAGATTAGTCTCAGGAGTAAGAGCTCTACCAGGGTGGCAGGAAATATCAGACGAATTTAAATCAGATTTCACAGAAGACCACATTGGAGAAATAATCAAGAAGCTGAACCTAACTAGAGCAGCAGGGCCGGATAAGCTCCCAGCTATAATCCTAAAATCCCAAACAAAATGGTGGGCACAGTTTTTTGCAAACCTCTTCCAATTAATCCTAACAGAGGGAAAAATGCCATCAAACTGGAAGGGGGCAATAATCAGGCCTATCCATAAAAAGGGTAGCCCAGGGGAACCGAAAAATTACAGATTGATAAATCTCCTGGACATAGGGGCAAAAGTCTTCTCAAAACTTGTCCTTAACAGACTGAATGCCTGGGTGGAAGAGTACTCAATAATACCAATTGAACAGGGAGGGTTTAGAGCAGGTCATTCAACAATAGATCACTGCTTCTCCCTATGGGCAATGGCGAGGAAGTCGACGGAACAGAATGGAAAACTCTGTTGCTGCTTCGTCGACTTCCGAGCCGCATTTGACTCGGTAGACCGGGACTGCCTCTGGGAAATACTAACTAAAAAAATATCCCAAGAGATTTGTTGACGGTATTAAAAGAATTGCACCGGGAAAATTGGGCCCAAGTCATCAGGGATACTGAGGGGACATTAACGCCAAAAATCCCCATTGGAAATGGCCTGCGGCAAGGCTGCGTACTGCCCCCCAGTTATTCTCCATCTTTCTTGCCGAATTACCGAAATACCTTGAAGTAAAGGGTAGCGCCAGTCCAAGAATGGACGGCAAAAAGGTGTCGTGTCTGCTATATGCAGATGATCTAGTGATAGTGGATCAAACATAAATCGGCCTCCAAAGGAAACTGAATTCTTTTAATGAATATTGCAAAAAGTTGTTTTTAAAGGTAAACCTAGACAAAACAAAAGTCTTATGCTTTGGGAAAAAAGCGATTAAGTTTAATTGGTTTTTAGGGGATCTTAAATTGGAATCCGTAAATGAATACAGATATCTAGGTGTGTGGTTTGATAAGAAATTAAATTGGCAAACACACCTTGAAGCCCAAAAAACGAAGTCACAAAATTCAATTGCTGGTTTAAAAATGTTTAATCGGGATTATGGGGATAAGTCTCATCGGCCATTATTGAAAGCATTTAATGCGATGATCTCACCACAAGTCCTCTATGGAGCGGAGGTCCTTTATTTGAGCGGTAAGGGAGCCTGGGACATAGAGGAAGGAAAATGCATGAAAAAGCTCTTTTCCCTACCCCAATCGGCAATGGTCCAAGCCATAAGAACAGAGCTAGGAACAACAGCTTGGGGAGTTCAGACGCAATGTGCAGTAATTCGGTTCTGAAAACGCCTAGAAAACGACCAAAAAATTGCACATTGGTGCCGGAACGAAATACAACAAAGTGACCTAAAATGGGCCAAATTGTGTAAGAAGAGAATGTTACAGGCCTGCGAAGATATAAAAGTGGACATGTCTAGTGAGGCGCTAACTCTAGAGTGCTCAAAACAAGAATTACGTATTAATGGACAAATGTCTACAAGAAGTATGGATAGAGAATATCTAGGGAAAAAAATATCAGTGGATTTCATGATGAAGGAATGGGTAAAGGAATCCTGGTTCCCTTATTTGGATCTATTGCCTAACACGTGGTTTAGACAAGAGATCCTAAGATTACGTATTGGGATCAACCGATGGTTATCAAATAAAGAATCTAAGACCAAAATGTTGGACCCTAATGGGCACTGTAAATGCAGGCTGGGCACAAAAGGGGACATAGTGCACTTTCTGTTAGACTGTCTAAATAATTTAGAACAGCGTAAACTTTGGCTGCGCCCAATATTTACAAAATATGATATAAAGAACAAGAGCTAATAACAGAACTTCCAAACATTGATATCGCAATTGCACTTGGGAAATTTTTAAAAAGTGTACATAGGGTTATAATAAATCAGTAAATATTAATGTTTTAAATAGAATTGTCTAGAGAAAATTGGTTTTATGAGTTTTATAAGAGAAACTATTGGAATTGCTGAAAAAAATGTGTACCTGCTATCAATTGATATCTGTCTGGGGGAAGTCCATTTACACTGATTTTAAAGGATTGAAATCTAATGATAATTTTGTGTGAATATTGATGATTGCTGCTATTTTATCGTAAGTAAGCACTGTGTATGGTTTAAAGATTATGATCTAAATAAACTAAACTTTTGACCTTGACCTTGAAATGGTACCATAGAACCTATAGAATCTAGTTTATGGCTTAGTCCTTTGGTGGTCGCACGCAAAAAGAATGGGGAAATTTGTCTTTGTTGTGACCTCAGGAGTCTCAATAAGGAAATTTGGGTGGACGCCCATCCACTACCAAAGATAGGTGATTTGCTGGAAGAGTTGAGAGATGCGCAGTGGTTTTCTAAAATTGATTTAGCCTCTGCATACCACCAAATTGTCCTGGAGGAGGATTCCAGACATTACACAGCTTTCAATTCTCCCTGTGGGACTTTTCAGTTCTGCAGAATGCCCTTTGGGCTAGCCTCTGCGGCGTCTGTTTTTCAGAGAATCATGCAGAGTGTTTTGAAGGATGTCAAAGGAGTAGTGATTTTTCAAGACGATGTTTTAATTTTTGACAAATATTTAGATCAACACGATTTCATTCTCAGGTCTGTCCTCAAGAAATTTGATGACAAAGGCATTGTGATTAAAAAGAACAAATGTGAATTTTGGAAAAGAAAAGTTGAGTTTCTGGGTCATTTGGGGCCAGATGTAGGTGGCCAATTACCGGTCGGTAACGGCCGAATTCGGCCGTTACCGACCGGTAATTGGATTTTGAGATGTAGGGCATGCATTTACAGAATCGGTATTTTACCGATTCTGTATTTACCGATTCAGTAAAATTACCGAATCGGTAAATACAGACTCGGTAAAATACCGATTCTGTAAATGCAGATGTAGCTGGCACATGTCAGAGTGCCACAGGCCTTCAGAATTCGGTATTTTACCACCCAATCCTATTGGGTGGTAAAATACCGAATTCAGGTGTGCATGTATGTGCATGCACACCTGTGCCATGTGACACACAGACATGCCCTTAGGGCATGTCTGTGTGCCACATGGCACACATGCCTGTATTGGGGGTGCTAGAGGGTGTCAAAGTGACACCCCCTGCACCCTTGCTGAAATCGGTATTTACCGAATCTGTAAATACCGATTCAGTAATGCCCATTGATTCCTATTGGCTTCAATGCCCATAGGAATCAATGGGCATTACCGATTCGGTATTTACAGAATCGGTAAATAATGAAATACCTACATCTCCCCTCCTCTTTTTTACCACTTCTTAAATACCGATTCGGTATGAATCGGTATTTAAGAAGTGGTAAAAAAGATTTACCTACATCGGGCCCTGTGTCTTTAATTCTTTCTCTTGTGTTATTTACTGACTTGTGAAAACCTCATCTGCAAAACAGTAATTTAGTTAATTTCCTGCTCTTTCTTTCTATTAACTGTTATCTCACTTTCTCTCTTTTGACCTACCAGTACTGTATTCTGTTTTCTATGTAAATGGATTCTGTAACTTGTCTTTTTTCTTCTTTTTAGAACTGCTGCCTTCCTGCTCGAGTGATTCACCTCACTACGTTCAGGTAAGCGTTTATTCCTCTTCTAACAAATGCCCAGATTAAGTTTAAAACGAACTATTTACATTTCTGTGGAAACTTATTTTAGTACCTTATTGCTGTGACTAGAAGCACAACTCGAATATCTCAAACTGTTATCTTTCCTTTAGAAGTTGTCACAGTCTGTAAACATATTACAATTTCAGCTGAATTGTCTAGATTTAATAGTCACTTAGCTCCATGTAAAAGCTGCTCTTCTCAACGTGATGACTGCTTGCGCTGCTCCTAAATGACGAAGTGTTGTTTTGACAGAGTCTTCCTGAAAGCCTTTTTTCGTCAGCTGCAGCGTTTCTACTGATGTGGAAATACTTCAGGAAACTACTATTCTGAACCTTTACTAGAAATATATATTTACTAACTCCGAGGTTCTGAAATTACGTTCTTTTAAAAACGTTTCTACACAGACAGGAATTTCTCTACTTGACTCGGGCTGAATTCTCGGTGAAGTGCGCAGCTCCGATAGAGCACGCGCCTCACCTGAACTCCGCTCTGGAATGTGCAGAAAAACTAGACTGGCAGCTTAGGCTGGCAATTGCCCTGCTCAACCGCCATCTTGGAATTCCGTGAATTCCACGCCCTGGACCAGGAAGGAGTCAAACTCCAGTCCTGTTTCTTCGTTTTGGGAGCTCTTACTGCCCGTTTATTAGGAAGGATCCTGACAGCTAGAAAAGCTTGAACTCAAATCAGTTTTTCAGCCTGCGCTTCGTGCATATAGGTCAACTTCCCATTCTACCACAGTTGGAAGCCCTACCATCTTAAGGTTTGGGAGAGCCATAGGCACCAATTTGTCACAATGGACCACTGAGAGAGCTATTGACATTGATAAACTTTTCAATACTGATACATCTCACAAACTCAAAATGAAGACCGATGTGGACTGGCACCACTGAGCTCTGAGCACTGTCTTCAACAGAGGAGACCAATTTATCATCAGGCAGAATCGGAAATGCAAGTCTGATGCTCCTTTTGACGCTGACCCGCTGAGGGTTATGACTAGTAAAGCACACATGGATGACTGCTCACCAATCTGGAAAGTCCATTGCATGAGATTCTTTGCATTTCAAGCATCTGCCTCTTTCTTCGCCAACTTCAGATATCAGGAATGAGACTTGTGCACCTGAGAACCAAGGGAGCTCAATGACAATACCGATGTCTCTGTCACCAATGCCAGTCATGGACACTTCTCCAGTATCTCCAGATTCACACGACCAGATATGGTTGATTGATTTGAGCACCAGAATGACTTATTGAAGTGTTGTAATGTATATATGTATTATTGGTACTTTTTATTTAATAAAGGGGCGATGCAGTGGCTTGTGAGTTAGAGATGACAGGACCCTTTTTGTTCCTGATGGGTTTCGTAGAACAGTGATGTAAGTGCGTGGGTGTGGCTGATAGAACTCATGATGTAGACTGTTCAGTTAATGATTACACACTGAGAAATAATGACATGTAATGCAAAGCTATGTGAATGGCGTGAACATTTACAGGTACCTGGGCTGGGTAGGATGCTGCAATTACCACAAACTATTATCCATTCAGCATTTCTTCATCTTCAAAGTTCAACACCACAAGCTTTCACCAAACTGATATTAGGATATTGAACTCACTCCATGCTTAGATGGTAACCCACTCCTCCTTGAGTGAGCTAAGCTTCACAATTACTGCTAACATTTCCTATCAAGCCAGACCACCACGTTAGTCTAAGAAGGTTTGCCTATTGCCTCTCATGTCCCCTGGAAATAGAACTGGCTAAAATGATGCACAAGGACAGCGAAGAAAAATTCTGAATAAAAAAACATTACTAATAGAGTTGAAAGACTATAGCAGTCTCTCACAATGCACACAACATGATCACATGAAGCTAGCCAAGAAAGTACTTAGGTGCCATCTGGTTGATCATAGAATACTATTCGAATTCCTTTAACCAACACATAAAACTTACTGGAACAAAAGCCCTGTTTATGGGCAAGCTTTTGCAACCAATTAAACTTTTGCCAGGAAGCTTTGTTTTGGCAGTTTGAATTTGATCCACCGAGGGGAGTTCAAGCAACAGAAACACAAAGAGAAATTACTAGATGGCAGGGCCAGACGACACTGGATTGGCATGAACCATGGCCTCAGGTGTAAAGCTGGTGTAGAGACACCTGTATTGCAGTGCAGTTTTTGCGATCCGTTACCTCACATACTTCACTTTCTGGCTCACATCTTACCTGGAGGGAGAAGGAAGGATTAATGCTGCAATGACATGAAATGGCAGGTTGTGATATTAAGCTGTGTACATGATGGCACAAGTAGATACACAGAGATTCAGAGGGGAGGAGGTTCAGTACTGCATGGGAGGTTAAGAACATGCATTAGTGGTGCAGAATTTTATTTCTGCACTCTGTACTTGGCTAAAAGCTTGGCTGTCCCTTGGTCTCAATGCTCCACTTCCTACTTTTCCTTGTCATCCGTTGAGTCACACTCTGAGACAAAACCTGAGGAGTCAGTCAAAAAACAAATATATTAAATATTCCCACACACTCCATAGATCATGACCCAACTCATCAGTGTATTGTAAGATAATACACCAAGCCCCAGCTCCCACTTACGTGAACTAGTCCTTCAACCAGTCTAAGGCCCTTCCAGACTCTGCTTTTGTGCATGAGACCCCGCCTCCTTGTACTTTTCCTCTGCCTCTTGCTCCCCCTCCCCCTCTTCACGCTCTCTCTTACCTCTTCTTCAGGCTCCACACCTCTTTCTCTGCCTATCTCTGTCTTTTTTATTGCCTTTTTATGCTTCTGCCTAATTGTTTCTGCCTTTTGTGCCTTTGTCTCATTTGCTTTTAATTTGTTTTCTCTGCCTTTCTATTGACATGTTGTGCTTTTCTGCCTTTCTGCCTTTTGTGTGCTTTTTCTGCCCTTCTTCCTAGCCTCCCTCCTCATCCCCCTACTCCTTACCTGTTTCTCTTGCATCTTCCTTGTGCTGCTCTTGCCTTCCATTTCCCTCCCCTCCCCTCCCTAGCTCAGCTTCCCTGTGCCCCTCCCTCTCCTTGTACCTACTAAATTGTAGCTGCTACACAACCCCCATTAAGCAGATGCTTAGGCTCCAGCTCCGACTTATTTGGACTGGTCCTCTGACCAGTTTAAGGCCCACTTGGACATGGCCATTGTTCCCACCTGTATGTGCTGTTCCTCCCGCTGTCTCTCACCCACTTCACGCTCTCTCTCACCTCTTCTTCAGGCTCCTCACCTCTCTCTCCTAATGCTTTTCTGCTTCTCTACTTGCTTGTTTCCCTTTCTGCCTTTTTTGCTCTTCACCTCGCTTATCTGTGCCTCCTTTTTCTGTTGCCTTGCTGCCTTTTTGTGTTTTGCCTAATTTTGTCTACCTTTTTTATTGTCTTTCTGTGACTTTGCCTCGTTTTCTCTGTATTTGTATCACCTTTTGCCTACTTTGTCTGCCCTTTTTATTGCCTTTTTGTGCCTTTGCCTCATTTTATATGCCTTTTCTATTGCATTTTTGTGCTTTTGTCTAATTCTTTCTGCCTTTTTATTGGCTTTTTGTGCCTTTTGTATGACTTTTCTGCCCTTCCATCCTGCCTCCCACCTCCTGCGCTTCCCCACCTCCCTTCATCCTGCTCCTTACTTTTTTCTCTCTCGTCTTCCTTGTGCTTCTCCTACCTACCACTTCCCACCCCTCCCTAGCTCAGACCTCCACGCTCCTCCCCCTCCTAGGATCTACTTAATAGTGGCCTCTGCACAACTGCATCACTGGCATGCCAAAAGTGTGCAAAAGTGAAGCCCATCTGTGCCCGTTCGCTCCTGGACCATGCCCAGCGCCACAAACCCTGGTTCATCTGTCCTCCACAGCTACACTTCCTCTGAACTGCTAGCTCTCAACACTGGACGCCTATCCTGTATGGCCCAAACTTATTAACACCTCCTTTGCCACTGGGTACGTCCCGGATTCCCCTCAACTTGGGCAAATCACTCCCACCCTTAAAAATCCAAAGGCAGACCCAAATGATCCTAGAAACCTTCATCCCATCTCTAACCTCCCTCTCATAGCCAAAACTATGGAGAAATGTGTCTTATTCAACTTGACAACCACATAAGTAAATTCAACTTACTTGACTCCTTTCAATCGAGTTTCAGGAAAGGCTGCAGTACTGAAACTGCCATATTAAACATTGCCAATGACATTCAACTTTCGCTTGATAAGGGAGAGGCTTGCCTTCTTATCCTCTTTGACCTCTCTGCTGCATTTGATACAGTTAATCATTCCTCCTTACTGGAATCTCTCAAGTCCCTCTCAGGCCTCAATGGCACCATCCTTTAATGGTTCTCCTCATACCTCCAACACCGAACTCCACAAGTTAAAATTAACTCCTGCGTCTCCAATCCCACCCGGGTTGCTCTGGGTGTCCCCCAGGGCTCAATTCTCTCCCCCTCTCTCTTCAACCTTTTCATGGATTCCCTTACCATCATTTTGAATCAAGCAGGGATAAATTATCACCTTTACGCTGATGACACGCAACTCTACTATAAAATCAAATCTTGTAGCAATGTCCTTCATCTAAACAACACCCTAAGCAAGATTCAATCTTGGTTTGTCTCTAACCATCCAAACCAGAACCCCAACAAAACAGAAATCATTTGATTCTCTCCTAAAGGTAACCATCTTCCTATCCAAGGCTGGATCTCTGACCTCAACGCCCTGAACTGTCCTCTCAATCTTTCAAACACTGCTAAATCACTCGGTTTCATCCTAGATAAAAATATGACTCTGAAGGACCATATCAGCAATTCAGCTAAAGGAGCACTTTTCACTCTTAAACACCTCAAAAAAATCAAACCCTTCATCCTGCAAGATGACGTTAAGTTGGTTGTCCAATAACTAGTCCTCTTGAAACTTGATTACGGCAATGCTATTCTCACTGGTGCCCCGAAATCCCACCTGGCCCCCCTCAGAACAGTGCTCAACTTGGCTGCCAGGCTGATTACTAACTGAAAATGCTTTGACCACATCACACCTGCCCTTAAATCCCCTAAATGGCTCCCCATTGAAGGAAGATACATCTACAAGACTGCCTGTATCACCCACAAAGCTCTTCACTCACAATATCCGGTTTACTTAACCAATAACATCTCAAGAGCCGGAACCTCCAGAATGATGAGAAGCTCGAAAGCTCTTCTCCTTGTTCTGCCTCCACTAAAAAAGAAAGCCACCCAGTCTCACTCCTTCTCAGGAAATGCGCCTAGCATCTGGAATGCCCTTCCGATTGACCTTCGATGCAACCCTTCCTACTTCGGCTTCAAAAGAGACTTTAAACGGCTTCTCCTCAACAAATTCTTAATCAATACATTTATTTTTGTTCTTTACATTCTTTGTGCACCTGAACTGGCTATCTTCTCTCTTCCATTAGACCTTTTCATCTTCCCTGTTTGCTACCTTATATCTACTCCTGCCAGTGCTCCCCCTGGTATCTCATCTATGTCTATTGAATCTAACTTCTGGTCTGTGTGCTTTGATTTTGTATTCTCCCTGGACTTTGCTCGCTGTCTTGTCCTCTCCTATGTTAACCTTCCCCTCCTACCCCACAATCAATTTTAGTTATTGTTTATTGTGTTCTCCTAGGCTCCTCCTCCCCTATTTCATTTAATTATATTTAATCCTTGAATCCTTAGTACCTGTGCCTCTCTTCCTGTTTATTTGATTGTGAGATTCCCTTGTACATGATTGTAGTCACATGGAAATACTGTACCAATGTTATTGCCTTTTTTTTGCATATGTGAAGCGCTCTAATACCTCATGGTCTAGCCAGCGCTATACAAAACCTTTTTAATAAAAATAAATGAATGACAACTGCCTCCATGCCACACCCTTCTCCATGGTAGGATCTTTCTCCTGCGCATATTGCCACTTCTTCTGTAGCAACACTCCCACTCCCCTCACCACACTCGAATCTTCCCACACCATATACATGTTCATCAACTCCAGATCCCTCCACAAACATGCCACAGAAGCATGGAACATCCCCGACACCCACTGACCTGACGTTCTGTTTCTCATGGAAACATGGCTCTCCATGAGCACCTCCCTTGACATCGCTGCAGCCGTCCTTCCAAGAAACGTGATCGCCTGCAAGGACAGGTTACACAAACCAAGAGAAGGCTTCATAATACTCCACAAGGAGACCATCACCTACACCACCTCCACTGTTACTGGCACCACCATCATGGAGCACCTACAGTTCTAGCATCACAAATGAGCCACCCGGGGTCAAAATTGCAATGACGGAGTGCAGGGGAGTCCCTTTTTAAAGCACACATTTCTTCACCCACCCGTAGGTGGCATGCTCCATCATCGGGAACCTCCTCGCACGGTGAACCTTGTTGCAGTGCGGGCTACAACCCCCTCACTGTGAGTGAGGAGCTCAGGGATGCTTTAATAAAGTAGTTGGGAGGATACTAAAACCTTCAGAGGAGTAGGGCGTGGGGGCAGTAAGTGAGGAAACTGTAAATGAAGTTAAAACTAACTACCTGGTATGCTAAAGATACATTTCAATGAAACAACCAGGGGTCAGGATTAAAAAGGTGTGTGGGCCCCGGCAGCAAAAGTGAACCTGTCATGGTATCTGAGTGGTCAGATGGTCGACTTGTTTCAGCCTAAATGCCCTCCGCAGAGGTGATAAATATTTTAGTTTCAAATGTGGCTACGTGAATGCTGTAAAATACAAATTTTATTAGTGGTTACCCGTGTTGTTGGGGAAGCTAATGGCAACTTATCCTCGGCACACGCACTCAAGGTGGCTTCCAAACCCTATATTAGGAAGAGGGGCAAAGAAAGGGTTGATTGCAGTGTACGGTCATACATATACATAAAACAAAGTTGACTTTACATGCTTAATGTGGGAAAAAGAGGACTAATTTGTGCTCCATTAGCAAACCAATTCCATGCTTTAGTAACCGGAGATAGTCTAGAGCAATGACCAAAAGTACAAAAATATGCTTTAAAAGTCCCATAGGACAGTATAATTCATGCCATAATGTGGAATGGCATTGGATTGTAAGAATGAATGTGAAAGCCTATTTCTAAGGCACTCCTAAGTGGTAATGGAAATTACTAGAGTCCACTCAAAAATTCTGTAAGGATTACACACACATTTTCTGGAAGACAAATACTCAAAATGAACAAGTCAACTCATGGGAATGTTCCCACACAAAGGAGAAACTCCTGAGCTCGTAATACTCAGCTAAAGAAACAGCGCACCACCTCCGCAATATCAGGCAGATCTCCATGATGGGAAGAGGAAATAGTCTGTCTTAAGGGTCGAAAAGCTCCTGAATAGTGTAGCCATCTGGAAATGAGTGTGACTAGTGCTGTAAAAGAGGGTAACATTCTCCCAGATAACCCTACATTGGCAAAAACATACCCCGCTTTGCTAAAACAAAAGTGGTAGAGATAACAAAAGGGGCAGTGATCGGGGTCCGCCTATATGTTAGGCACACAGATACCATCACAGATAATCTTACCTACTGACCCCAAGTTGGTGGCCAGATTAGTTGGGTGTGCTTCCGCTTCTCACAAGGAAAGTAAAAAACTTGGGTGTCCTGATTGATGACAAACTCAATTTGGAGGACTAAGTCAATTCAGTTGTCTCGGCTACTACATTTGCTCTTAACCCCTTCAGCGCTGCGCGAATTCCGCTGCAGTGCTGAAGGTTCTATTGAGCCTATGGACTCATGACGGAACGGTTCCGTCATGAGCACAGGCCAACCGACGCTCATGACGGAACCGTTCCGTCATGAGCATGGAAGGGGTTAAAACATGCAAGAAAATCTTGCAGTTTCTACCTAGGGAAAATCAACGTACAGTAGTGAAGGCATTAACTATGTCGAGGATGGACTATTGTAACAGCCTTTACCTTAACATTCAGGAGCGAAAACTGCATAGACTCCAACTTCTACAAAACTCGGCCGCCAGACTGCTCACAGGGACAGCTAAATTTACTTCTGTCTCCGGGGATATCAGATGACTTCACTGGTTACCCGTTAAGAAACGGGTACAGTTCAAATCACTCTGTACGGTTTACACAGCTCTTCAGGGTATCCAGAGCATCTGAAGCAGCAGTTTCAATGGTATGTCCCCAATAGACCACTTCGCTCTCTGGGAGCAAAATTGGTAACAGTCCCCATCTCTAAAAAAGCCAGCTGGGGAGGTAGGAGTTTTTTGGCAGGTGTAGCCAAGGCATGAAACGCCCTCCCATTCCATCTTAGAAATAGTACTGAACTACTGGCATTCAGGAAAGCCTTAAAAACATGGCTTTTTGGCATTTAATCTGGGGCTCTATATCCAAGTCTCTTTTGGGTGGTTTGTAGACAGCGCCAGGACACCTTCGGGTAGCAGTTTGTGCTTTAAAAATACTAATAACATAACATAACATAACTGACCACCTAGACAATGCCCACCTTCAGCAACCTCCTTTCTGGCTTCATGGCCCCTATGGCATTAAAATCTAACAACTTCTTTTTGCTTGGAGACCTCAACTTCCATATTGACAACTCAACTGACCCCAACTCCACCACCCCTGTGAGAGCCTCACCAATATCGAACTCAACCAAATCATCAAAGGCCCGATTCACAATGTAAGAAAGACCCTTGACCCCATTTTCACTGCCAGCGACAAAGTCCCTTTCAGCCATCTCACCTCACTCACCTGAGCTGACCACTCATTCATCCACTTCCACATCAATGTACATCACCCCAGAACACCCATGTACATCAACATCCTCAGACGGAGTTGGAGCAAGATATTGGAAGAAGATTTGACTCTCACACTCAGGTCCAACCAACCTGACCCCACTGGCAACCTACAGACTGAATTAAGGGACCTCCACAACTGAATCTCTGACTGCGCAAATTAGCTAGTTTCAACCAGGGTAGTCAGACAAGCAAGAACATATAGTCAAGCTCTCCGGTACAAGGAGGACCTGTGAAACTCCAACAGTCACTGCAAACAGCTGCAGTGAAGATGGAGAACCTGCTGTGACAGCACCTCTTGTTACACCTACAAAGAAGCTTTCAGGAAATATCACACCCAGCTAAAAGAAACCGGAAGAGCAGCCCTTGCTCAGAGACTGGAATCCAGATACAACACCCCCAGAGAACTCTTCAACATCATTAGAGAATTTTCCAACCCCACCGCTGCCACCATCACCCCATATCAGAACCTTTACGACAACCTCTCCGATATCTTCCACAACAAAATACTCCGGATCTACAGCAAATTCAAACACCAACCCTCCATAGAAGGCCACATCAAACAGCTGCCACCCAACTCCACCACAACACAACTACTCATGGACTGGAACACCCTTACAATGGAAGACACTGACAAAATCATGAAAACTATCCACTCTGGAGCATCCACTGACCCTTGCCCATACCACATCTACGACCTGGGAAGAACCCTGATCAGTGACTTTCTCACCTCCATCAACAACACATATTTCTACAGCGGCACCTTTCTGGACAACAGGAGATGCTGAAGTCAAAGTCCTCCTGAATAAACCATCAGCTGACGCAGAAGAACTCAGCACCTACAGACCCATCTTTCTCCTGGCTACCCAGCCCGAGGTCATAGAGAAAGCTATCAACATGTAATTTTCCACCCACTTTGAACAGGACCACCTCCTTGACTCCACTCAGATGGGCTTCCGCAGCAACCACAGCATAGAAACCACCCTCATAGCAGCTACTGAAGACATCAGAACCAACATGGACAGAGGGGAAACCACTGCCTTCATCTTCCTCAACCTCTCATCATCATTCAACAACCTATCTCATGCTACCTTCATCACAAGACTCTGCGACTCTGGAATCCAAGGCGCTGCCCTCAGACTGATCGCTTTCTTCTTTCCCAACAGAACTCAATGGGAAAGTCTCCCCCATGCACCTCTGAACCCAAGCAGCTCATCCGTAAAGTCCCCCAGGATTTTCCCTCAACCCAACCCTCTTGAACATCTACATGACGCCCCTCGCAGGCAACATCACAGCCCATGAGATCCACATGGTCTCCCACGCTGACAAAACCCAGCTTATCCTCTCCCTCACCAACAAAAACAACATCACCAGACTCATTTCACAACCTGTATGATCAATGTGGCCAACTGGATGAAGGAAAAAACTGCCTGAAACTCAATATGGATAAGACAGAAATCCTGATATTCAGAAACAAGAGCTCCCCATGAAACTCTGTCTAATGGCCAACAGAACTAGGACCTACATCTACAGACCACGGAAGAAATCTCAGAATCATCCTAGACAGCATCCTCAAAATGACCAAGAAGTTGAACGCGGTGTCCTCATCCTGTTTCCTCATACTAAGAATCCCCGACAAGATCTTCAAGTGACTTCTCATGCACACAAGATGAACAGCCACCCAAGCCCTCAGAACCAGCAGACTGGACTATGGCAACACATTCTGCATCAGCATCTCCAACCAACTCATTCAAAAGCTCCAAATGGCCCAGAATGCCACCGCCAGACTCATCCCGGACATCCCCTGCAGCCTCGCATCACCCATCATCGGAGAGCTCCTCTGGTGACCCATTAAGAAATTATGCAGTTTCAAGGTGCTCACCCATGTCTACAAAGTCCTAAACAATATGGACCTGCATACCTCAACAAATGGCTTCACTTCTACCAGCCTTCCAGATCACTATATTAAGCATCTCTGGCTCCCTCGCTCTAGATCCCCGCATACACTAAAGATGTTCGAGTAACCTGTCTTTCTCCTACATCACCGCTAGCCATGGAACGATTTCCTGAAACACTTATGGATGTTTCCATTCCTTCTCGACTTTTGGAGGAAGCTAAAGACCTGGCTCTACGACTAGGAGTTTCATGAGACCTACATTCCTGTGTAGCACATGGATACACTCACGGATGATTTGCTGAGGTCTATAAATTGAAATAACATAACAACAATAAAACGGGGTGCCTAGGCCGGCAACAGGGAAAACTGAATGTGTCGAGCACCACACCCAGTATTTAATGGTCAGGTTGAGACCTGCCCCTCAACCCCAAGCAAGGATGTAGACAATTCACCAAGCGGTCATTACACAAAGATTTGCTAACAGTAGGTATTTAATCAGTTAAAGAAGTGGAGATTTTGCTGGTCCGAAATTCTTTGGGATTAGTGTTGCACCTTGCAGGGACTTCCTGACCTCACAAATGCCCCTTGCCAATCTGCAGCTGAAGTCAACTGACTCATTGTCAGTGAAATTGCTCTCCCACCCTCGCAGCTCCACCATTAAGTGAGGTGCCCCTGCCCCTGCACTCTTGAGTGTTGGTGATCGAGGCCCTCCTCCACCCGCAGGTTTCCCTGCGCCTCATCCCTGGTGGTCCAGTGGACCTCTGTCTCCTTTCTTTCTTTCTGCTCCTTCACTCCTTTTTCTCCCCTTTCTATCTTTCACCTTTCTGCACCTCTGCTCTTTTGCGCCTTATTTCTGCCCATTTCCCTTTCTCTCCCTCTGCTCCTTCACTTGTTTTTTTTCCCTTTCTATCTTTCACCTTTCTGCACCTCTGCTCTTTTGTGCCTTATTTTTGCCCATTTTCCCTTTCTCTCCCTCTGCTCCTTCACCCGTTTTCACTCGTTTTTTTTACCCTTTCTATCTTTCTCCTTTCTGCTCTTTTCTGCATCTCTGCTCTTTTGTGCCTTATTTCTGCTTATTCTCCCTTTTTTTCTTTATCCCTTCTTTCCTCCCTTTACCTTTCCCCACCGCTGCTGCCCCCGCGGCCCCTCCCCCCCCAGCACGACCGGCCCAATCCAGCTCCCCTCCCCGCTCCCGCCTCCCAGCTGTCCAGCCCTCCCCGACCCCTACTTAATGGCGGCCACTGCGGGGACAGGCGAGCAAGACCACTGACTCATTGTCAGGGAAATTGGTCTCCCACCCTCGCAGCTCCACCATTAAGTGAGGTGCCCCTGCCCCTGCACTCTTGAGTGTTGGTGATCGAGGCCCTCCTCCACCCGCAGGTTTCCCTGCGCCTCATCCCTGGTGGTCCAGTGGACCTCTGTCTCCTTTCTTTCTTTCTGCTCCTTCACTCCTTTTTCTCCCCTTTCTATCTTTCACCTTTCTGCACCTCTGCTCTTTTGCGCCTTATTTCTGCCCATTTCCCTTTCTCTCCCTCTGCTCCTTCACTCGTTTTTTTACCCTTTCTATCTTTCTCCTTTCTGCTCTTTTCTGCATCTCTGCTCTTTTGTGCCTTATTTCTGCTTATTCTCCCTTTTTTCTTTATCCCTTCTTTCCTCCCTTTACCTTTCCCCGCCGCTGCTGCCCCCGTGGCCCCTCCCCCCCCCAGCACGACCGGCCCAATCCAGCTCCCCTCCCCGCTCCCGCCTCCCAGCTGTCCAGCCCTCTCGGACCCCACACCTATCACCTGCGGAGTCTCCCAGGGCTCCTCCCTCAGCCCGACGCTCTTCAACGTCTACATGGCTCCACTTGCCCCCATTGTCAGAACCTACGGACTCAACATCGTGTCATATGCAGACGGCACCCAGCTCATCCTCTCCCTATCCAACGAGCCCAAGACCGCCAGACGCAACTTTCGAGAAGGCATGGAAGCCGTCGCCAAATGGATGAAAAACAGCTGCCTACAACTAAACACCAACAAAACAGAAGTACTCATCATGGGCCCAAACCCCGACGCCTGGAGTGACACCTGGTGGCCCACCGCCCTCGGAAACCCGCCAACCCCCACAGACCACGCACGCAACCTGGGAATCATCCTGGACTCCGAGCTCAAAATGGACCGCCAGATCAACTCTGTCTCATCTTCCTGCTTCCACACCCTCCGCCTCCTTCGTAAGACCTTCAAATGGATCCCCCTCGAACACCGAAAGACAGTCACTCACGCCCTGGTCACCAGCAGACTCGACTACGGCAACGCACTCTACGCCGGAATAAACAAAAACCTCATCCGCAAGCTACAGAACATCCAGAACGCCGCCGCAAGACTGGTCCTCAACCTGCCAAAACACTGCCACATCTCCCAGCACCTGCGCACACTCCACTGGCTCCCCGTCGAGGCGAGAATCACCTTTAAGATGCTCACCCACGCACACAAGGCCATCTACGGCACCGGACCAGCATACCTGAACAGCCGACTCAAATTCCACGCACCCCAAAGGACCCTACGATCAGCCCAGCTTTCCTACGCTGTGGTCCCCCGCACCAGAAAGACCAGATCGGGAGGCCGCTCCTTCTCCTTCCTCGCGGCCAAAGCATGGAACGCCCTTCCGCTCCACCTCAGACAGACAACATCGCTCCCCATCTTCGCAAGAAACCTCAAAACCTGGCTCTTCGACAGACCCCCTCCTTGATAGAATGGAACCTGCACCCCCCCAACCCCCCCCCACCCCTAGCGCCTTGAGACCCTTACGGGTGAGTAGTCGCGCTTTAACAAACTCCTGATTGATTGATTGAAGGTTTACAAGCTATTTCCTTCCTGCCATCCAGTCACTAACGCAGACTGTGAGTCACTTTCATTTAATATTAAACTTAACTACCACAATGCTTTCCATGGCCTCTTGGTCTACAGGCCACAAGGTCAGATAAGGAATTTTATTGAGGTCTTAAGCGACTATTTGGTGGGCAGTTTCACTCGTAGTAATTACACTGTCATGGGTGACCTCAAATTTCATTTAGATGACCAGGACAACACTGATTCTAAAATATTACTGGAAAATCTTGCATTTCTTAATCCTAAGCAAGTGGTGAACGTCTCTACTCATATAGGAGGTCATATTTTAGATGCAATTTTTTTTCTAATCTCCCTTAACTACAGGTAGGAAACATTCTCCTAATGATGTGGTCTGACCATTATGCAGTATTTTTTAATATCAAGATGGAGAATCCTGTTAATGATCCTAGCTAAGGGCTCCGAAGTACGGCAGTTAGGCCTTGGAATAAGCTTAATAAATGTAAACTGGAAGAAACCCTAGAGATATCTACATTTATTTTAGGGGATGAGCCTAATGAGGCTGTGCCGAATTTCACTAACTGGATTCAGAACGCAATAAATAATATCATACCATCAAAAACAATTGTTAGCCATAGACTAGGTCAATATGCTCCCTGGTATTTTACCCTGCTCAATGAGTTTAAAAAAATGTCATCCCCAAGAGATTACTTGGAGGGCGGAATGTGACCCAGTAGAGAAAAGGAAGCATAAAGATCTGATATTGGAGTATAAATCCTTAATACTCACAGAAAAGATCAGATACTTTACAGACGAATTCGGGGCTCCAGTAAATTCAGCTAGAGAGCTGTTCTAAACTGTTCACAAACTATCTTCCTCTCCAACCCCACGCTCGATCTTTCCAACCCAGGAGATGTGGGAATGCCTTGCCAACTTTTTCACAAACTAAGTAGAGTCAATTTAGCAGGACACCACTCACATGAGACACGATTACCCTCTGACACCACATGCAGTTCCTTCTGATGTTGATCACATTGTGCTCGACAAATTCCCAAGGACCTCTAAAGACAGCTTAGTTAGTCTCCTAAGTCGCACCAAATCAGGTGCCCCTATAGATCCCTGCCCATCTAGAATTTTAAGGGAACCTTATATCATACAACTTTTCAATACTTTTCTAGCATCAGGAATGTTTCCCACAGAATGGAAGAAAGCTTTCATTCGGACCCTAAAGAAAAAACCCACATTAGATCCACAGGAGGAAAAGACGTCGCCCTATTGCCAGACTCCCTTTTTTAGCTAAAATGTTAGAAAGACACCTTAATATTGCTCTCACCAACTACCTGGATTAGATTCATATACTAGACCTGTGCCAATTTAGCTTCAGGAAAGGACACAGTACTGAGACCATGCTGGTTGCGGTCTCAGAAGAAGTCAGGGATGTCCTGAACCGTGGAGGATAGGCAGCGGTGGTCCTGTTGGACCTAAACACTGCCTTTCATACGGATTGTCATGATAACCTGAAACAAAGATTCTTTGACATAGGTAGCCACGGTTCAGCACTTAGGGCCCTATTATGATGGCGGACGGACTTGCCTCCGTCCGCCACCCACGAGGAAGAGGGACCGTCCGCATGGGCAGCGGCGGTCCCTCCATGGCAATTAGGATGTGACCGCCACCCTGGCGGTCACATCCCCTACCTGTAACATTGCGGCGGATGCTGCTTCAATCAGCACCCGCCGCAAGGTTAAAAAATGCATGTTTACCTTTGCATGCACGAAGCGCCAGGCACCGCGTGGTACCCGCCGCTTCGTGTACGCAAAGGCAGGGGGGTACCATAGGTACCCCACATGTGCAACCCCCACCCCCCCTTCACCCTTGGGGGCCCGCAACGGGCAACCAAACAAAAGTCCGTATGCCTTTCCACAGCGGAAATTCCGCCGTGGAAAGGCATAGTACCGCAGACATCCTAATATGCCTGGCGGTGTCTGATAGACACCGCTAGACATGTTAGAGCTTTTCCGCCGCGGTTGGAAGGCGACCGCGGCGGAAAAGCTGCGTACTGAAAAAATATCCCCCCCGCCATCCTAATCTGACTGGGGGTATTTCTTCAGTCCGCAGCGGATAATCCACATCCTCCGGTCCGGCTGTGGCTTCCGCCGGCCCGGAGGATGCGGATTATCCGCAATCATAATGGGCCCCTTAGTTTGTTATCCTCCTTCTGAGGCAATAGGTAGCAAACCATAAGCCCAGAAACGCATACTTCAAAACCTTTCATATTACCATGCAGTGTCCCACAAGGATCATCTTTGAGTCCAACACTTTTTAACATATACATGACTCCCCTGATGAAATTGATTAAATCATTTGGCTTTTCTATGGTGTCTTATGCAGATGACACCCAATTTGTGATCTTTACTAAAGATAGCACGGATAAAGTTACTGCTATGTTTAATGCATAATGTCTCCTCGGAAAAGGCAGCGCCAAGACGCCCAAGGGCAGATAGTCATGCACACTGTTGCATTCATACACAGGACACCTTCATTAATTGCCCTTCCAGGCTTGAGCTGAATACAGACCTATATTTTCTCGCCTCGGGACTCCACATACCAGCAGGCATTGGGCTCCAGGAGGCGGCCCTTGCCACACCTGTTGTTACTTTAGAGACACCGCAAAGTTGATAGAATCAACCGCAATGGATCGCACACCGCTAGCCCCTCCTCCAGATCGCCCCTAAGGATTCTGGTACGTATAGTTCATGAGTGGTTCACCTCAGTAGGTGCAAGTGAGTACTTGTTGTTGTGAAGATCTCTAGACCCGAGACATGGCCCGGGTTTCGGGATATCTTCCCTCATCAGTAGAGAACGTATTTGGGGTGGAAAAGAAGGCCGCCAAGCAACCGTCACAGGCCTTGATGCCTAACCGGCACGCAGGTGCGTCATCCAGAAGCTCGTCAGCTTAAAGGCTCAAGGGAGCCCATTTGTAGAATCAACCGCAATGGATCGCACACCGCTACCCCCTCCTCCGGATCGCCCCTAAGGATTCTGGTACGTATAGTTCATGAGTGGTTCACCTCAGTAGGTGCAAGTGAGTACTTGTTGTTGTGAAGATCTCTAGACCCGAGACATGGCCCGGGTTTCGGGATATCTTCCCTCATCAGTAGAGAACGTATTTGGGGTGGAAAAGAAGGCCGCCAAGCAACCGTCACAGGCCTTGATGCCTAACCGGCACGCAGGTGCGTCATCCAGAAGCTCGTCAGCTTAAAGGCTCAAGGGAGCCCATTTGTAGAATCAACCGCAATGGATCGCACACCGCTACCCCCTCCTCCGGATCGCCCCTAAGGATTCTGGTACGTATAGTTCATGAGTGGTTCACCTCAGTAGGTGCAAGTGAGTACTTGTTGTTGTGAAGATCTCTAGACCCGAGACATGGCCCGGGTTTCGGGATATCTTCCCTCATCAGTAGAGAACGTATTTGGGGTGGAAAAGAAGGCCGCCAAGCAACCGTCACAGGCCGTGATGCCTAACCGGCACGCAGGTGCGTCATCCAGAAGCTCGTCAGCTTAAAGGCTCAAGGGAGCCCATTTGTAGAATCAACTGCAATGGATCGCCCCTCCTCCGGATCGCCCCTAAGGATAAGGGGAACAACAAGTATCTACTTGCACCTACATAGGTGAACCACTTACGAACTTTCAGTAATTCTTCGAACTTCAGGCACTGCACATACCAGAGTGCTTAGGGGCGACCCGGAGGAGGGGCTAGCGGTGTGCGGTCCATTGCTGGTTTTTTTACCGCAAAGTTGATAGCAGGGTCCCGCTAGCACGGGAGGAAGCTGTGTTTTCTCACCTCGGGACTCCACATTCCAGTAGGTATTGAGCACCAGAAAGCGGCCCTTGCCACACCTGTTGTCCCTTAGGAGGAGCTACAAAGCAGTGCAGGACAAACCTGTGTTTTCTCGCCCCTGGACTCGCCTTGGGACTCCACATAATAGCAGTATAGTATGCAATTGGCCAAAGAATCAAAACATCAAATTGTAGAGGAAGATTACCATATACAACCATATACAACCACAGACCTGGGTAAGTCATTTTAGCTTGTTATATGGAGGGGTGATTGACACAAGTTCAGAGAGTAGTGAACTATCCCTAGAGGTCATTCCTAACAGGAGTAAGGGCTGCAAACTTGATTATATATATATATATAAAATCTTTATTCGGCTTATTCACAATGGAAAAACCATAAAAGAAGCAAAAAAATATCATACAATGCAAAAATACATATGTTACGTAATATTTCATATAAAATTCACAATTAAAAAAGAGTCAATCAAGAATGTGCAGGGAGCCGCTCAAAGTGAACTTGACGAGGATTTTTAAAGGTTCTTTCTGTGTTCCATAATGGATTTTAAGAAGCTACTAACAAAATAACAGACATTTTCCGTTTCCAGCATTTGCAGTCTTAAGAGAGCGGGTCTGCATTGTCTCAACCCCCAAGTTCTTAATATCGGTAATAGCCAGATCTTTCTGTGGGCTTGATGAAATTTACAGAGCAGGATCACATGCAGATTAGACTGTGTTGATGAACCATCACATGGACAAGGCGGGAGAGTGACATTCCAACAGTTTTGTGACGGAAAAGTGACCATTCTAAAGAAGGTGTTTAGCCTGAATCTTGTGATTAACATTCTTTCGTAGGTTGATATTTGGAGTGCCAGATACGGGTGAATGTCATAGGCTATTTGAATCATGTTTGCATGGATAACTGCCGTTTTTGATGAGTTGGATGCAAGTCTTAAGGATTCCAGATGTCTTAAAGCTTTCTGTTTGAGGTCTTTTTTCGAGATGTTTGTTATGGATGCCGGATCCAGGTAATAGTTCTCAGAGCCTAGATCATTAAAAAAATTTCTAACATATAGGAGCCACTTTATTTTTGTGGAATTGTCCAAGTTCATTGAGTCTGCAATGATGGCTTGTGTCAGTGCGTTTTTGTCTGACATCCAAATGCGGCGCCACAACATCAGCGGTTCTATTTTAATTAGGTCCTCTATATAGGGTATGCCTAGTTCTAGGTGCATTGCATAGGTTGAGGTACCTTTGGGGGTGGCTATCAGGAATCTTAAAAAGGCGTTTTCTGCCTTCTGAATAGAACTAATGTCGGTATAACCCCAGACTCCCGCACCATATGTTGCGATTGCCTGAGATTTGGCATTGTAGATCTTGAGGAGCTCCACTGGTGGCCTTTTGCCTAGTCTCTGGGAAAAAGATGTTAGGGCGGCAATTGACCTCTTGAACAAATGTGCCCTTGTGTTCACTGCTGGCTTCCAGCTAAGTTGGTCGTCTATCATAACCCCCAAATAAGGATATTCGGGGGTAGCCGCAAGCTTTTGGTTGTTGAGCTGTATGGGTTTTATTCTTTTTTGGCCTCTGCCAGCTGTCATTACGAACGTTTTCTTTACGTTCACCATTAGATCGAGGTTGCCCATGAAGGTCGTGTACCTACTCACTGCTTTCTGGAGTTCACGGGGTGTTCGTGCGAGGATAACAGCGTCATCCGCGTAGAGCAGGGCTGGGATCAGGCGGCGGTTTATGCGTGGGAGGTCCTGAGCCCCCCTCAACATCTCTCCCTCCAAACCATTGGTATAGAGTGAGAAGAGGAAGGGGGCCAGGACACATCCCTGCCTGAACCCACGCCCTACGCTAAACGGTGACGTCAGCTCTCCATTTACGCCAAAGCGCACTCTGGCCGTTGCCCCGGTATAAAGCTCTCTTAGAAAGTCCAAGAGGGGTAAATCTACTCCCAATCGAGCTAGGACCCTCCACAGCTTTGCATGTGAGACGCAGTCGAAAGCTGCAGAAAGGTCGACAAAGACCATATAGATCTTAGTTGGGATGGCCTGGGTGTATTTGCCCATTATTAGGGTGAGGTTAAGGACCTGCTCTAGTGTGCCAAAGCCCTCGTGGCAGCCGAATTGAATGTCAGAGATTATGCCCCGGTCCTCGCTCCACTGCTGGAGACGCTCTAGAATCACTCTCCCCACTACTTTCCCGAGGGAATCCAGCAGTGAAATAGGCCGGTAGCATTTTACATCTTGACGGTCCCCCTTTTTGAAGATGGGGACCATTATTGATTTGGTCCAAGAGGTTAGGATTCCCTCATTCGCGGCCGCTATGCAGACTCTAGTTAAGATGGGGGCCCAGAGATCCAGATTGTTTTTAAAAAGGTCCACTGGGACCCCATCGGGTCCTGGTGCCTTGCCAGATTTGCTGTTCTGCAATGCCTCCAAAAGATCTGGGATGTCAAAAGGGACCAGGATGGGGTACTGGGCCTTTGGGGGTAGTGATTCTGTTGGTGAAGTATTTTTGAAGATAGCTTCGAAGTGAGAAACCCATGTATTTTCGTCGATGGCGACTTCTATTTTTGGGATACCTGTTTCCGTGAGATATGGGGTTCTGACTGTGCGCCAAAAAAGCTCGCTGTTTTTTGACGCTGCGCCTTTATGAAGGTCATCCCATAGTTTTTGCTTGAGTTGGGCAGTTCTCAGCTTTCTTTCCCCTATATATTGACGCCTCAAAATTTGGATCTGAGCTGCATTTCGCGGTTTATTGTGAAGTGCGGATTTTAATTTTGTTAGAGCGGCTGTGCAATTATGATTAAACCATTTTGGATTTATGAAACGGGTTGATTTGGATTTTGAGGTAAGTAGGTCCTTTGTGGAATCTAAAATTGATTTAAAATTTATCAGGACTTCCTTATGACTTGATGCAAGGTCCAGGCATTTTACAATATTTGGGTAGGTCCGAGTTATTAGTTTTTTCGTTATATCTGACGGATTAATTTTTGCCCATTTAATTGTGAATCCATTGTGTTTACCGACCTGAATTTTGTTCTGTATAAGAGTGGTCGCCATCTCCAATTTATGGAAGGAGTTGGATGGCATAAAAATCTTGATTGTTAAGGCTGAGTGATCACTAAGGGGGTTAGCAATGACCCCAAAATCTTTGACTTTGTTCATGAGATTTGGGGAAAGGAGTATAAAATCTACTGTGGTTTGATGACCTCTGCCCACATAAGTCGGGGTGAATTTGTTTGGGTCTGCTTCCGGATGGTTTACAATGTGCAGATCCAAGTCCGATAGGACAGTGTTAATAGCGTTTCCCAATTTATTATGGGCAAAGTGCGGTAATGGTACGTTGAATTCGTCCACTATCCCGCAACACAATAGGTTGGTCGCTGTGTAGGGGTGGAGATTGAAATCTCCTCCCCAGATTAGGTGGGTTGCCTTATTTACAGATCTCCAGTGGTGAACTTGTTTTAATTTATCATATAGGGTTGTGAGGAGAGTTATAAAGTTTTCTTCCGGTAGGTTATTATATAAATTAGTCAAGATGATTATTTCTTTATTCGCCAGGGTTAGTGAAAGGATTTGGTGGTTAGCATCCTGAGAGAGTGTAACCACTTTGTTAAGTGGTAGGGTGTTTGCAATGTAAATTATTAACCCGCCTTTCGGTCTGCCCATTAGGCTGGTTAGTGCTGGAATGAAGTAGGTTTTATAACCTTGTAAATGTAGTTCTTCTAGTGACCATGTCTCTTGGAGACAGATTATTTGATATGGGTTTAGGAACTTCTGCGCAGATCCGTCCTCGATTTTATTTCGGAGGCCTGCGGTGTTCCAATAAAGTACTGTGATTAATGAAGAATCATCATTTAATTCTTCTGTTGGGGTTATGAATTCCTTGTTTCTGGGATCTGAGGAAGTAATGGGGAGCTGCGGTGAGGGGAATACGTGAAGCTCGTTTGGGGGGATCTCTGTTGATGGTCAGTCGACCGTTTCTAGCCCACTGTACCTGTTGTATAACGGGATATTATGCCATGGATCCCACCGGGATTGACCTCTGAATGGGGGCCATTGCGTGTGGGGTTTTCTGTCGTCCCATCGTCCACCCTGGTGGCGTTGTCTTACTGTGTGCCAGGAATAATCTGGCTCATATGTGTTAGGGGGACCGTGGTATCTAGGGATTGATAGGTCGTCCTGGCTGGGGAATGGAACGGACCAGGGAGGCTCCTGCTCCTGTGTGAAGCGGTCCACTTGCCTAAAGGGATAGAAGAAGGAGAGTGACTTGATCTTAATTCCTCCATTTGAGGTGTTATCTTCCCATGCGCAGACATAGTCCGCTATGCGTGGGTCCTCAAAAGTGATCGTTATACAATCCCCGGGAATGGTTTTTCTAGTACTGCCCACCCACGGTACCCTGGCTACGGATCTAATTCTTCCGCGCCAGGTAGATGGAATCGGGCGGTTGGTCTGGAGCCAATGCTGGGCCTTATTTTTTAAGGACCAAGCCGGTTCCGAATTGAGATCTGTTAATTCGGGTACACCGGCCATAACCACCACGTACGGTGAGGCCTCAGGGGGGAAATCTGCTGGGAGTCTTGGGGGGCCAGGATTCCTTGCAGTATTTCTCTTGGGCCTATCCGAGGGGGTTTTTGGTGGTGGGGCTAAAGGGACTAAAGTTTTTGTTGTCGATTTATTTACGTTTTTGCCAGGAATTTTATTAGCAGAGCTTCTGGGTGCGACCGAGGTGGCTACAGTTGTAGGTGTCGCACCTGGAGAGGTTAAAGTGATTACCTGTTGCGAGTTATTAGTAGTACTCAGAGCGGCAGCAGTTTTTGATGTTTCAGTCGAATTTAGAGTATTCTTATTAGCGGGCATATTTGGTATGGTTATCCGGAGAGTCTTTTGTTGTGGATTGGGCAAAGATAGATTAGCGTTGGCTGAATTAGTAATGGTTAATTTGTTAATGTTATTTCCTCCTGTTTTTTGTGAGCATGATAAAAAAGTTGGCTGTTGGATTTTTAGGAGTTTTGAGATTTGTGACTCTAGAATTACTAATCGGTGTTCTAAGGGTTGTAGTGCCTGTTTTACTATGCTAGCAATGCTGGTAAGTGTTAGTTCCTGGGCCTCCATAACACTCAAGTCCACTTGGGCTTGTGTGAGAGAGTGAGGGTCCAAGACTTTCGGAGTGGATGGTTCCTTTTCTGACTGATGGGCTGATGCTAAAATCTCTATTTGTACCACCCTATCGTCTTGATTTTGTGGGATGCTAGATGGCAACACCAGGCTTCTTGGTGTGATGGGATTTCTGGGCGCCCTTTTCTTACTAATAGCTCCCTCCCTCCTACCCCTTTCTATTCTTTTGTCTGTGGAGGAAGTTTGTGGAGATGTTGCCGGAAGTAGATCTGGTGTTTTTTCTAAATCAAAGCTAAGCTGGGAGTCCGCAAGCTGGGATACTGACAGGTCTACTGTATTTGGCAAACTGCGTCTCTCTCGAGTTGGCACTACCTCAGCGTTTGAAGCTCCTAGTACTGGGGATCTGGCTTGCGCCAGGATGCCCAGTGAGGATCTTTTGGCAAATGCCAGATCTAAAGAGACCCTTTCTTCCATCATTGAGATACTTTGATCTATAAATGTATTAGCCTTCGTTAGGAAGTCGTCCATGGGGCCAAGCAATTTACCCACTGAGCTAGGGGCTTTGGTTTTAAGTTTTGATCCTCTCGTGAGAACCATTATTGTTCTTGTTAGACTATGAGTCGGAGGAGGTTCTTAAAGTAGTAACAAATAGGAAATGTCCAAATGAAAATATCAGAGGGGTGGCCCAGTCCAGTCTCTGCCAGCCTCTAACGGCCTTAAACGGCCCGCTCTTTGCCCGGTCTTCGCCCCGGGCTGCGACCCGCGCGCGACCCGCGGCGCGTTAGAGGCTGGCTGTTTATTGGGGAAGTTCTGAAGGCGTGGCCGCCGAGGGAAGAGGCGCCGGCTGCAAAGAGCGGTGGTTTCTGGGCCTCGCAGTCCCCCGGTGGGCTTTTCCAGGACACAGCCTAAGCACTACAACCTGGGCAGGGCGCGCTGAGAGCGAGATGATTTACCGCCGATTGCAGTAACGCTCCCACCAGCCGACCTCTGCCACAGGGAATGCGGTGTGTTGCGTGGACAAGAGAGCAATTCCTCGGGTCAAACGATGAGCAGGTCAGTGAGCGGCACCCGCGCAGCGGGTGTCGCGAAAGGTTATATAGAGGCAGGTCAGATCGGAGGGCGTGGCCGCCGGGGGAAGAGGCGCCGGCTGCAAAGAGCGGTGGTTTCTGGGCCTCGCAGTCCCCCGGTGGGCTTTTCCAGGACACAGCCTAAGCACTACAACCTGGGCAGGGCGTGCTGAGAGCGAGATGATTTACCGCCGATTGCAGTAACGCTCCCACCAGCCGACCTCTGCCACAGGGAATGCGGTGTGTTGCGTGGACAAGAGAGCAATTCCTCGGGTCAAACGATGAGCAGGTCAGTGAGCGGCACCCGCGCAGCGGGTGTCGCGAAAGGTTATATAGAGGCAGGTCAGATCGGAGGGCGTGGCCGCCGGGGGAAGAGGTGCCGGCTGCAAAGAGCGGTGGTTTCTGGGCCTCGCAGTCCCCCGGTGGGCTTTTCCAGGACACAGCCTAAGCACTACAACCTGGGCAGGGCGCGCTGAGAGCAAGATGATTTACCGCCGATTGCAGTAACGCTCCCACCAGCCGACCTCTGCCACAGGGAATGCAGTGTGTTGCGTGGACAAGAGAGCAATTCCTCGGGTCAAACGATGAGCAGGTCAGTGAGCGGCACCCGCGCAGCGGGTGTCGCGAAAGGTTATATAGAGGCAGGTCAGATCGGAGGGCGTGGCCGCCGGGGGAAGAGGCGCCGGCTGCAAAGAGCGGTGGTTTCTGGGCCTCGCAGTCCCCCGGTGGGCTTTTCCAGGACACAGCCTAAGCACTACAACCTGGGCAGGGCGCGCTGAGAGCGAGATGATTTACCGCCGATTGCAGTAACGCTCCCACCAGCCGACCTCTGCCACAGGGAATGCGGTGTGTTGCGTGGACAAGAGAGCAATTCCTCGGGTCAAACGATGAGCAGGTCAGTGAGCGGCACCAACTTGATTAATTTTACTCCAGAAGAATCACAGATGGCACTCGTCACACTGCAAAAGGGCAAAGCTGCTGGTTTAGATAAAATTCCAGGTGATCTATATCTTTCCGAACCTGAAATCTGGTGTGTGGTTCTCAACCTTTAATGCGATTTTTAAAGGGGGCAGAAAGTCCAGATTCCTGGTTGGGTTCAAAAAGGGGGACAAAAGCGATCCAACGAATTACAGACCTATTAGCCTCATTGATACAGCACAGAAATTATTTTGCAGGCCCTTGCTGGAGGTGCTCCAAGACTGGATAAGGGGAGGGCAAATATTTTCCCCCCTACAGGCAGATGTTAGAGAAAACACTAGCACTGTTGACCAACTGTGCAGGTTTTTTTAATACTATGGAAATTTGTGGTCATTAAAAAGGAACATGTACATTTTAGGTTTGTTGATCTACGTGCCTTATTTGATCTAGTCCCCCGAGAAAAACTGTGGGAGGCCCTACCTAAGATTAGGGTCTAGAGTAATCAGATTCCATACGGACAACTATGCCCAAATTGGATGGGGGAAGAATGGTGACCTGACTGACCGGATAAGGATGAACAGAGGAGTGGGTCCACGGTGTGTACTGGCACCTACATTGTTCACCCTATACATTAATGGATTGATTGACACATTAACTGACTGCAGAGGTGACCCTCCTCAGCTAGTTGGTCAAGTAGTAGCATCTCTGCTCTTAGCAAATGATACCCTACTTATTTCCAGGAATCTAATATGGCTTCAAAATGTACTGGATCAGTTTGAGCATCTTGTAGGGAATTTGGGCTGGAAATGAATGCCACAAAGACTACATTTTTGGCATTTAATACGCATAAGTCCTTTAGGGGTATGGTCAAATTGGGTCACATCCCATTGGAGCAGGTGAAGCAATTCGATTATTTGGGGGTTGGGTTGACAAATCTATGGGACCCACAAATTGCAAAGAGCCAAATATTACTCCAACATGCCAGCTCTGCATTACTAAATAAACAGAAAATGTCATCTATACGCCAGTTGCCCCTGTTGTCCAAGTCTATCAATCCAGGGGTGTTGGAGCCGCAGTATATGGTATGGAGTTATGGGGTGAGAATAGCATAAGGGTTATTGAAAAAACTGAGGAGGTTTTCATGAGAGCATTTTTGAAACGTCCCCGGAATGCCCCTTTGACTCCTATGCACCAGGATTTGCGTCTCAGAAATGTAGCACATGTGATTGCTTATAGGCCCCTTGCCTTCTGGAATAGAGTACAGTCAAATATTTCACCACATCCTCTGGGATAGTCATTGCTCGGTGTGATGGCATTAGATACCAAAGGGAATGTCTTGTGGCTCAAATATATAAATAGTTGGATGCATAGCTTGAGTATGAGTAAGCTTTCGACTAATCCTGAGAGTATTGAAAAAAAATCCTTGATTAATTTAAAAATTAGATATTGGGATTTTATTAATGAATTATGGTTAAACAGGGGAACTACTGGGGAACTTCCTGGATTTTAAAGATAAAATGTATCAAAAGGAGTTTTCGAATTGTATAGAACCCCTGGTAGCGAAATACTTGTATTTAAAATTCACTTTTGGTATCTTGCCAGTAAATGAATTCCGTAGTTAATGGAAGGGTGCTAATATCTTGCCCACCTGCCCCACATGTTTGGCTGATCATGAACATGAAGAACATGTCTATTCTTTTGTCCTGAGTATACTGAGATTAGAAGAACTTGGCTAATTCCTACATGTTGCATTTTATCAGTGAACCATCTAAAAGTTATTATGTGAATTCTCAGATGCGATTGCTCACAGTGGTTAGTTTTCGCCCTGTCCAGATATTTTCTCTAAGCTTGGAGATGAAACAACAGGTAGATGAAGCTCCCCATGCATTAATGGAAATTACTCTTAGCTGTAATGAATTGTGTGTGGTTTTACATTTCATCTATTTAACGAATATTAGATTACATTTTTTTAACAGTTCATAGAGTATTATGAATCTTAATATAATGGTCAAACTAACAGAATCCCACATTCTATTAGGAAATTTAAATATATATTATTTTTGTTCTTTTTATATACTGCAATATATTGCACATGCTATTTTACAGAGTTTAACTTCTAGTGCACATGATATTATTGCTGCTAATCACTGTAGCTTTGAATTAGAGGAGCTGTTTAGCATTAGTCCATTTCTAAATTGTTGTTAGTCTATTGTGAGCGGTATTTTCTTATTTCACAAGAGTTTTATCATCATACATAATCCATAGGCCACTTATATGCCAATTGTGACCTATTGTTAAATTATTATACATTTTGGTGAATTTGACTGAGCTTTTCTGTTTTTTTCTAAAAAATCGAATAAAGATATTCTACAACTACTACTACTACAGACTGTGACACTAATGTCCACAAACGTTATTTCCCACCTTTTTCACAATTAAATGTCTACTCCTCTGTTCCAGAGAGCATAAAACAACTGGCCTTCAACTGCATATATGTAGATCTTTTTGAGAATGTTCCCACTGGTAGTGCAGTCTTAAAACTGGGAAAATGCTTCCTGACATTTATTGTACTCATCTATTCCCAGATATACACCCCTTTCTCTAACTTTTTTCCCAGTTCATAACCCTAGTTGTATGCCTAATCATTCAATTTACAATTTAGCCTAGGGAGATCCCCCACCAAGATGGCCCTGTACCATAAATCTTACACAAGAGTGACCAACAAACATAGAGGGTTGAGGCAAATGTGCTTGTGGAGGAACTGTAGAGCAATTTTTCTAATTGCTCAATGACGCTATTCAAGCCAACTTCCTATCATCTGGTTTGATGCCCATGTTCCCTGTTCTCCCTGTGCCCATCTTCATATTAGAGATTGGAAACCTTTTGTTCCCCATTTGATGTTTTAGCCTGATCTTTCAGGTATTGTACATGTTCACTTTTTCCCCTTTCTATCCATATTATCCCTTGCTCTACAATATTTCAAATGTCCAAAGGTACAGGTGAAAGCCCATGTGCCAATAGTATGTAAAATAAAAACATGAACCGTTATAAGGCCAGAGCCTAACCTCCTTTAATTCAAGAGGTTCCTTAAAACAGATGACTGGAGATCTGCGATGACAGTGGTACTGGCTGAAGAATACTCTATGTGTACTCACACCTCACATCCAGTTGGGCTCTAGCTAGCCATCGTCGTGTCCCACATTCTCTATGGTTTAATCTAGCCTAAAAAAGTGGCCATCAGCTGATGGGTGGTGCTGTAAAACATTCTCAAATTAATTAACTAAATCCTCTGAAACAGTTACATGTATTTTAAGTCATCGCTTCCATTTCCTCGAAATAATATTTGTGTTCTTAATATATTTTGACTATTTTTGATGCATTTGTGGACCTTAAGTTATCTGTCACTGTTGGTTCTTCTATCACTCACCATATACTGCATGGTTTGCTGCACATACGTTCATCATACCATTTCAATAGCTATAATAATGGATCACCATTTCGACCCCCATTTTGATCTTTGGGGACAAATAAAATTCAGCCACAAATTCCTGAAGAAAATATTAACAAATATGATAACAAGAAACAATGATGATGAATAATCCTGCATATCACATACAACTAGTGATCCTTTTAGACTCTGTATAAAGAAAATATTTTTCTAGAGTACAGATCCAACATTGAAGCAATTACATTGTTTAATTTAATGATATGAGCTTTTGAGCAATGAGCCCTTCCCTTTCTAATCACTGTATGTAGCAGGTGCTAATATTACATAACTTAATGGTACTATCATCATCAATTACTTTATTCGATCTTAAAGAGATAAAATGATAAAAGCGTGCAAAAGCAAGAGAGCATTCCATCACAAGTGCTCAAGATTAAAAACGTTGACATAACTCCATTATAAAACAAAAATAAAGTCAGATAGATGTACAAGATAAAAACTCAAGCTAAAAATCCCCACAGTGAACATTGTCAATGTTACTACATCCACAAAGATAGTCAATCAATTTGACACTTTCTTCGGGGAGGGAGGAACATGATGACTGGGCCTAATGTGTAGAGCCAAAGGCCTTTGTAAGGTACCGGGGCACATAATAACTGATTTTGGATCTCTCTAAAAGCTGTAAATATAATAGAGCTTGTCTGACAAGTCTGAAATTCATAGTTAAAAAGAGGTCTTACATTTTTGGGGGAAGAGTCTTGCAAAAAGGCATAAAAGTACAAAATGCAAAGTATGCAAATGGAAACCTGATCACAGGTACATGGTGGCAAACCTGCATTCTTATACCAGGTGCCCCCACAGAAAAGTAGCTGGTGGAATATGATTTTCTATCATTTCAAGGAGAAGATACTGCTCTATTCTGGAAACTGTCTGAACCAAAGCAATGTAATGGTATTAAATTAACGGGTCTTAGAAGGATTGGAGGCTGAGATGGCCTTGTCAGAATTTGAGAAAGAGATCTTCAGCTAACTGCAAAAGTTACTGGTGAGCGTTTATCCCAGTAAGCCACCTTGCTGTATAAGATCAGATTTTAGCTGATCCCAATGGACACAACAAATGCTTATATGATGAAAAGGTGGGTGCTGTTTAGCTAGTTTTGTCTATCCCTAGCATGCCCCATCATTAAAATGTGCCACTCTGCCATTTCATCTTTAAAGGGCGCGTGGAAATTCCCATGAATCTTCCCTGTTTTCATGCGACTACTCAGATTACATGTAACTAAAATCTTGTACAGTAAAAAAATAACCATTTTAGGCAACCTTCCTGTTTTAGGGCTTTACTGAACTCCACTGCCAAGTGTTACAGGGTAATTTACAAATAATATTACTGAAGTTGCTGCATCATATTTTTAAAAACAGTTCTATGTGACAACCCTGATTCATGGTAGATCTGCTTCCTTTATTACTGGTAATGGACTGGTCAGGGTTTTGCCTATCTAGTTTGTCATTTGTCTGGATGTTTCCATTGGACGCTCCATGCTATTTCCCGAATAAATTTTTTCTTTGAGCAAGGGTGCCATCTTTGGCACATGAGGTGGCTGGCATTGCAACCCAATAATCCCTTACCTTTTTTTGCATTTTTTATTTCAATGAAAGGCTATAATATTAGTCCTATTGTTCAGTTTAGACAATTTTTACATGTAACTGAAAAATCTGCAGCACTTCCTGTTGAAACCGAAGAGACACCATTCTGAAGTGGCAAAGCCAATAGGTTAGGGTGACCATATTTAGTGAAGCAAAAACTGGGACAGGCCAGACATGAAAATAGGACTATAGCCTTCAAATTTACTTCTATGTCTGTCCTGTCCCGCTTTTTAGAACTATATTTATGCATTGTGAAGACTCATGAAGGTACAGTGGAACACCATGGAATTGTCATTAGTCATATGGTATAAGGGGATGTATGAAGGACATTCATTTTAAATACATTTAAATGATGGTAATCATCTCCTAGTGCGATGCCATAAGACATGCAGTCCTGATGTAAGCAGAATTTTTTATAATTTCTTATGACATTTATTATTTGCCCCTTTTGTGACACTTATTTATGTTTTTTGAGCACATTACAAGATGGCCGCCATTATTCTGGCAATTGATTGAGACCAGAGGACCATCTTTTTTGTTTAGTATTGACATGTGATGCACATGTTTTGAATAAATTGGCTCCATGATAAATTGTAACTAACATAAAAAAAAGGCTGAACGCCGAAACTCGTCTGTCAATGCAGGAGGTTTGCACATTAAAGTATTTTACTTTCAAGACTTCGTGAGTGCGCCCATTCTTGGCTGATTTGGAATATGCAGCCATTGTGGATGTGTGTGTGTATATATATATTTACTGAAAAAACCATAGGTTTCAGGAGTCTTATAGTTAGCTAGACATTTCACTCGTACAAAACCATTGAAATTCCCCTGTTATAGAAAGTTGTACTAACTATACCTCGCACGCCCGCAATCCACTGCTGATGATGTCACATATTACATCATTCATGACATGGTCAGTGACATCACTGATGATGTCTCAAATGACATCACTGATGGCATCACTGATGATATCATCCAGTGAATGTGGTTTGGTTTGATATTTAAATAAGTATTATATATATAATAATCTGCATTGAAGAATGAGTGGATGTATAAGTGTCTTGAAGAAGGATTTAGTAGTACTGTGATTTGCTGTTTAAGAGACTAATTTAAAGTGTCTCACTAAATATATGGGATCTCTGTTTCACTTTATCTATTGTTGTGTAAACTACTACAGAAGTTGATTACTAGGTGTGTGAAAGTTTTTGTTAATATTAATTAGTTAAGTGAGTATTGGAATGGCATAGTGAATGTGTGTGTTTGGTTCAGTGGGAGATGTGTGACTGTCCAAAGATGTGTAAATAGTTGATTTAGTAGGTATATAAGGTTAAGAATGCACGTGGAAACACTTGTTTGGGTGGCTGAATCTCTTTATGGGTGTGGTGAAGAGTAAATATATTTCTCAATGATAAATATTCAACAAAATAGAAATATAAAAGGTACTGTATGTGACATTTGTTGTTTATAAATAACTTTATATAAGACTCAGTGATTGTATCAGTGATTGTCTTGAAAACTGTATACTTGTAACAGTGATTTTACAACACACTAAGTGTGAGTTACTATTTATGTCAATAAATAAAGTGGTGCTTGTATAAGTGTGTAGCTGAGTAAATGTAAGGATGATCAATTGTTTGCATAAATGAGTAGGATGACTGCATAAGAGAATAGGATGCGCGCTGGTGTGTAATGTCGATGTACGTGTATAGGTATATTTAATAGTTTTATATTGAGCTTTGCTAGCATGTATCAGTGAATCGACAGGTAAGTGTTTAGATGTGTGTGCAGATGTAGAAATCAGTGAGTACCTTTTTAGAGACTTGTATTGGTGTGTCAATGGTTTGAAATATGGTATTCCATATTTTACAATTAATGTTGATAGGTTATACCAGTGTATGATGATGTGTATCAGATTGCCACATGGATGATGTCATCAGTGATGTCATTTGAGATGTCATTAGTGATGTCATCAGTGATGTCACTGACCATGTCATGAATAATGTAATATGTGACATCATCAGCAGTGGATTGCGGGCGCGCGAGTTATAGTTAGTACAACTAACTATAACAGAGGAATTTCAATGGTTTTCCTATGGTTTTTTCAGTAAATTTCTAAGGTTTTTAAATGCTAATTCCTAACTATAACATGCCTGAAAGCTATGGTTTTTTCAGTGAATTTCAAAGGTTTTTTAAATGATAATTTAAAAATATATTTATCGTTGCATTTTCATCAAAGTACATAACTTTTAAATGCAATTTCGCGAAGTCGCGCTGGGTGCGAGCTGGGTGCGTGCTGGGTGCGCGCACCCTAAGCGTACCCCATGTGACCACAAAAAAGAGATTTGATTGGTTCATTAGACTTCCTATTCTAAGTATTGAAGGACCCCACCCTTTTCAATCACTCTTCTTAGACTTTTTCTTAGGAAAAGACCTGCTGAGAAGAACTGCTGTTTTATTTTGAGTAAACACCTCATTGTCCTGATAATTTTGAAAATGTCTGCAAATTCACCTTCTTCTTCAGACTCAAAACATTAAACCACTGAGGAGTTTCTTCCAGAACCTCCCCCTCCAGAGAGATATTCATCTATTGTGTGGAAGTTTTTCACATTCCCACCTGGACTAAAAAAGGTGAATGCGATGAAGGTAACATGCAAAATCTGCAAGGCGGTCCTCTCTAGAGGAGACCCCAACACAAAATACTCATGTGGGACAGCGAGCATGAGAAAGCATTTGCAGAAACACCATCCTGTCAACTTTTTACGAGAGGAGATGAGAAGGCTACAACAAAATGCTCCTGCACCACCAACTGTTCCAAGCACAAAATGCGGACATCTAATTGCTTATGGAGAACAATCAGTGGACCTTGTTTGTCGGGCTATTGTCTACCACCGTTTGACAAAATTGTTTTAAAAAAAAACCAAAAACTACAAAACATAAAACAAAGTTCTTTTCAGAACTAGCTACTCTGGTTAAAAAAAGAGCTACACTTGTATGCTAGTGTGTGAAAGTTAAGATGAATGTATGTGTAGTAGTACATAATTGACTGAAAGAATGCATTTGTGATGTGTGGTGAATGCATAAGTGCAGAACTATAAGGAAGTGCTGCAGCATGACACTGTAAACTGTTTAACTACAGCATGCTGTGGTACTTCCGAAGCACAGGGATGCAACATATGTATATAAATATATTGCAGGTCTGTGCTTCCCTCTGCACAACTGCTTAAACTGTAGCCATGCGCTGGCGCAGGCATCCTTGCACCATGGTGCAAGGATGCCTGCGTCATGGGGAGATTTTTTTTGTGCATGAAGGAACACCTTCCTGCACAAAAACAATCACAAGCGGCTTTTTCTTCTTTCAATGCGTGCTGTAGAATGCAGCACGCATTGAAAGAGGAAAAAATGAGGAGAAATGAAAACATTTCTCCTTGTTGTGCCTCGTTACCCCACCTCTAAGGTGGCATAGCATTCACACGCATCTCCAGATTTACGATTTCTTGTAAGTCTGGAGATGTGTCTTGTTCCATGGGTGTTGCATGCAGCAACACCCATGGAACGCCCCTCCTACGCATTGTGCTGCGTGAGAAGGGGGCGTATTTACAAGGAGAGGAAAAGTCATGCAGGGTGCATTTCCTCTCCTTGTAAATATGGAGGAGCCCCCTGCGCCACCAGTACATCACGAAAAGTGACGTAGTCGTGGCGCAGGGGGCTTGTAAATATGCCCCCTTAGTGATGTGATTTGAGTTAAATAGTTTTATTTCTTATAATTCTAAAATTACCAGGACCTACAAGACCACTATATGACTCTATTGTGCACTTTACCATGTATCTTGCAGACAGGAGCTCTGAAGCTGTCTCCTATTTGATATCTGTCTGCATTAGAATTCTGTGGTGCAAATCTAGTCCATCCATCTTCCTTTTTTTCAACTGTGTGGAAACACAGTCCATTGTGCATTTTAAGACTTACTTAAACTTACCTCAGAAGTAATACATCTAAAAAACGCTACACATTGTATTCACTTGTTTTTTATAATGTAAAATATAGTAAATTCCATATTTTAAAATTAGGATCTGTAAAAAAAAAAGAAAAAATAGTTATAACATTAAGGGGCCGATTCCGATCCAGTAAAAATCGCTCCGAATCTACGTACGGAGCGTTTAACCCCGTACGACTCGTACCCGTAAACGTGCCCGTACGAATCAGCAAGTACGATCCCAAACAAAAGCGTCACTCCGTACGACTCGTAAAAAACTCTGTACAAATCGAAAGTCCATACGATTTGCAGTCGGCTGACGCACCACGCTACGTCCGAACGTAAATAGACTGCGTCATCCGAACCAGGAAATACGATCCGTGTTGAACACACTCCGTACGGCTCTTTTGCTATGAGAGCTCTAAAGTACCGTAAAACCAGAGTCCGGCACGAACCGCACCCTGGTACGCGACAAACAAGACATGAACGCCATCGTCCGTGTGATCCCAGTCCTGTACGCCCACCACCTCGTACATAGAAACCGACGACGGCGCAGACGGCGAGTACAACGAACCCCAACAACTGAAGTATACCTGTACGTGGCGCCACACGCGCACATCACCATTGCACGCCTGTAATGTCGGGTTACGTTGCGCCACACGCAACCGCATATCACCGTTGTAATAGTGAGACGTGCCGCACCTACGTCATCGACCTCGGGGTACGCTACGCTACAGCTGAGGTAACGGGTTTTTAGGAACCCGTTGGTGTCAGGGGATAACACCCGAAGACCTCTGAGTTCTCCCTTGTTCCGGACCACAGAAACACGGAGTCTTCTAGTCGCAGTCAAAGATCAAATTTTATTGGTAGCTACCAAGTAACACGTGTCCCAGAAGTACACCACACGGATAGTAGGTTCTCGGGAGACTGTTTGTTTTTACAGAACCAGCCTTCTCCTTATATACAAAGGTAATAGCTTCGAGCAAGAATTCTTGAGTTTATGATATGGCTATACACATATTTCTACAATAATACAAAGAGCGAAGTCATGTAAGCAAGCCCACATTTTAGATGTCCAGTTCGTTGATAGATTACCCAGTTAGGCCCGGAACTCCCATCAGATATCGATGAAACCTCAATAAAGAAGGGCACCTCCTAGTCATAAAACTGGCCATAAACAAGGAACGTGGACAGGTGCATGTTTGCAGAAAGCATGGTCTGTATGTAGTGAATGGTTTGTGGAATGTTATGCATTGATGCTATCGTATTCGGCGACTGGGCGAGGAGCTGCCCAAACAGGTCTGGCTGAAGGCGGTGGAGTCAGTTGGGACAGGTCAGGGGGAAGTCAGGGAAGGTGGACGTGTCCTTTTGGATCAAGCTCGACCTTTAATTGACTTATCATGAGGGCAAGACGTAAGATGTATGTCGTTTACAAAATGGAGTCTAAAGGGTCGGGACGGAAACTATGATTTAGGGGTGTTAGCAACCTTCTATTATGATGCAAATGCATAGGAATGATGTCCTAATCATTATCGGTCTGTTGACACCAAATTTGTCATGGTACGTTGATATTTTGTGACACGGGTATTGGACCTCGATATCGGGATAACAACAGGGTCCAGATTTCCAGAACCACAGACCCTCCTTTTGCCCTTATGTAAGGCAATAACTCACGTTAATCTGAGTCCAAATCGGTATGAAGAAATTCGTGGAGATGCTGCTGTAGCATCATTCTGTTACTCCGTTCGTCCCTTGACACAGGCTTCCGTACACACGAAGTAGCACAGAGGCCACATAGTGCAGGAGCGCACTGTACACATAGGCAGAACATAAACAGAAGTGCTAAGATCATCCCAATGAAGATCAGTGTTTTCCATCCCCAGCCGGTGATCAGTTCCCAGAACCACCCCAGCAAGGACCAATCCCCTTTCTCAACGTGAAGGGAACCAGATATTTCATGTAGTTTAGAGATGGCCTGGTACACTGTCGGTGCGTTATCAGGGATGAAAATGCAACAACTGGATTGGATGACTCTACACACACCACCACGATCGGCGAGTATGATATCTAGGGCAACTCGGTTCTGAAGGGTCATAAGTCGATCCGACTGAAGCTCGGTTGTCAAATTGCCAAGGGCTCCGGCCGTTTCAATCACGGCGGATTCAACTATCCTTGCTAATTGACGAATATTCCTGCTGTTCACCATAGGCCCCCAAAATGGCAGAAAACCCTTTGTAAAGTCAGCGAATTCCTGACTTGCGGTGTCGTCTTTACTCACGACACCCCTAGCTGTCCTTGTCCGATGGTAATCTGCTCTGGCCGTGTAGGTGGGAGGCAGCAGAAATGAGATAAAACATGTACCTGAGAAGTCAGGGGGCAACCACGTGTAGGCTTGGTCGTGGCAGACGAAATACGTGCCTTTGGCTGCTAAGAGTATAGGGGAAGTTCGGGAAGCGAACACGTATGTTTCTGTGCAAATGCTCTTTCCTAACTGTGCTGTGGGATCTCTACCAATACCCTGTAAACATAAATGACCTCGGTGGGGCACTACCCAAACTGGGCGGGATTTCTTTGCTGCCTGGCTCTTGATCAGGTAAACCCCATGTTTGGTCACGTTCCAACGGGTGTAGGGACTGAGTTCATCTTTGGGGATTGTCAGATATGTGTCGATATCCCTACTCATATTTCTTATCCCTGCAATTAGTGCCTTGTTACTGGAATCGCTCTCAGTGGAACGGGTCGGGTATGGTTCTAGGGCGAATAGGAACATGGTCTGGAAAGCCCACAGAGAACCATAATAACTGAATGGCAGAATGAAGTATGGGATCCCCTTATCGGTTGTGTGTGGCATGAGTCCGCATATCCAACAGTTTGATGTGTTCATTATGGATTGGTGTTGGTGTAGGAGTTGAATGAAAGAGTTATTTACAAATTCGAGTCTTCGGGCAGACTCGTGTTCAGGTAGAGGGTGAAAGTAGTGTGGAGAAATAGTAGGAGGAGGTGGTGGCTGGGTGTCATTCAAAAAGGTAACTTTAAATACGAATAGAGTATAACCAGTCAAAAACACAACTATGCTACATAACATTAAAACACATATTATTAGGAATCTTCTTTTGGACAGTATCGTGCATAACTGTTTTTCAAAGTTCGTGAGTCTGATAGGTCTCTCTACCCTAGGAAACTCCATCCTCTAGTTGCTGCCCGCGGTGGTAGATTGATTCTGCCAGGGAGCGCGCTCTGTTCAGTCCGGGGTAACCAGAACCGTGGACCTAAAACTTCCCCAGTTGCACTCCCCAGACTTCAACCGCGACCCTAGCAGCAGAACCGGATGGCGGTTCGAAAATCAAAAATGAGCAAGTTCCCTGGGACGAGAGAGCTGAAAAATCAAAAATAGTTCTTAGGGGAAAAGAAATTCACATTAGTTTGCATTTTTATTAGTCTCTTTGTCTAGACCTTAGGTTGTACCGTCGTTTCCCAGGTACGGTGTGGTCTTCAAACAATGTCTCGGGTTCGGTAGTGTCCAATTGCATAGACGGTGACACAAGTCCTTGTAAAATATGATCACTCTCCTTTTCGGTACTAGTTTCTTTCAAACGTGCATCGCTGAAAGGGATGAAGCGAGGTACGGATTCTGTCTCGGAGTCGGCAAGTCCTTTATTGACCCACCGGTCGTATGGAAGGGGCAGAGGGACCCCAGTACAATGGGTCCCATGTACCCAGTTCTTTTTGCCTTCCACCCGAACAGCAGATCTCGTGGAAAGAAGTACCAGGTGCGGTCCGGTCCACCTCGGTTGTTCGTTGTTGGTGCGCTGGAAGTTCCGCACCAAAACCCACGTGCCGGGTACGATGGTGTGACCTGGATCGTCAGAGGCTGGCGGAGAGGAACTGTGAACCTGTTGGTGTAAAACACGCAATTTAGTTGTCAATTCGCACAAGTAGTCAAGCAGTACGGGGTGTTCTATTTCACTGAGTTTCTTTGGCCTTGGCACGCCCCAGACGTTGGCTGGGCGGCCAAACACTATCTCGTGGGGGCTAAGTCCTAATCTGGAATGGACAGTCATTCTGGTTGACAAGAGTGCTAGAGGCAAGGCGTCGGGCCATTTAAGACCTGTACTGGCTTGGATCTTGGCTAGTTTGAGTTTTAAAGTGCCATTGTAGCACTCTACTAATCCAGCTGATTGGGGGTGATTTGCAGCGTGGAACTTTTGGTGTATGCCTAGACACTCACACACTCTCTTCATCACGCATCCTACGAATTCACTTCCGTTATCACTCCAGACAATTCTAGGCATACCAAACCTCGGGAAGAACTCTTTGACAAGGGCTTTGGCAGTTGACAAGGCGGTATTGTCCTTAAGGGGGTACGCTTCCACCCACCTTGAAAAGGCGCAAACAACAACGAGCACATATTTCAGATTGTTGCACCTCTCCATGTGGATGAAATCGAGCTGCAGAACCTCGAACGGGTACGTTGGAGGCGCAAAATGACCAGCTGGAGTTGGGGTTCCCCTACCGGGATTGTACTTTAAACATACCATACAGTTTCTGACCCCATTCTCTGCATATTTTGGGATATTACTATTCTGCCATACTGGGGCCAATAGTTTACATATTCCTCTCGAACTGATGTGTGCAAATTCATGAGCCATTGTTACTACTGCAAGTACATATGCATTAGGTAATAGCCATCGCTGGTGTTCTGATAGTTCGACCCAACAACCATTCGCATCCAATCTACCTGTGCTTTCTCTCCATTCATTCACCTCGTTCTCAGTGGCCTCGGCTTGTATAGATTTCACGCTTTCAATGGTGTCCTCACACATTCCCACATCAGTAACCCATCTAGCGGGACCCACAACATACATTCGACTCATTGTGTTCCTTGCAGTTTCTTTCGCAACCTCGTCTGCAAATGCATTCCCGCGGCCAACATCATCCTGAATCTTTTTGTGTGCACTGCATTTCATGATGGCAACTTGTAGTGGCAAGGTCAGTGACTCAAGGAGTTTATTAACTAGCTGACCATGTTGTATCTTTGCACCATGTGACGTAAGGAACCCACGTTCACGCCACAATCTCCCAAAACTGTGAGCCACACCAAAGGCGTATTGGCTGTCAGTGGACACATTCACTCGCTTTCCTTTCGCCAACACACATGCTCTAGTAAGCGCAATAAGTTCTGTGGCTTGTGCAGAATTGTGGGAAATGCGCGCGGTCTCTACAATGGTGTGTAATGTCGTTACGGCATATGCTGTAGTCATATCACCATTCGGCAATTTGAAACATGAACCATTAACCCATAAAGTATCATTGCATTCGGGAAGGGGAGTGTCCTGTAAGTCTACTCTCCCTTTTGTCTCTTCTTCTGTCCTAAAGCAGCAGTCATGGTTATCAATCTTGTCTGTGTCTGTTTCTGTCGGGATGGGAAGTAGCGTAGCGGGGTTGAGTGTATCACACCTCTTTATGTGGATGTGACTTGCTAGCAGTGTAAGTTCGTAACTGGATAGTCGAGCGCTAGTGAGGTGTTGTGTCTTTGTCCTATTTAGCAGAATGTCTACTGCATGCGGAACCATAACGATCAGAGTATTATTCATGACTAATCCAGCAGACTGTCGAATGCAGACAGCTGCTGCGGCGGTTGCTCTCAGACAACTTGGAAGGGCTTTAGCCACAGGATCTAGAGTTGCCGAAAAATACGCGCATGGGCGCTGTTTGTCCCCAAAGTTTTGCGTTAAGACTGATAATGCACAACCTTCCTTTTCGTGGACATATAATGTAAAAGGCTTACTGTAGTTGGGGTTTCCCAACACAGGAGCCGAACATAATGCATCACGCAACTCGTGGAAACTCGTCTGACAATCTTCAGACCAGGGCATAGGATTGGGTGTGTCTTTGCAGAGTAGTGCCAGCAAGGGTTTAGCTAGTAGTGAGAAATTCGGTATCCATTGTCTACAGTACGATGTAATGCCCAAGAAGGCTCGAACCTCTCTCTGTGTCCTTGGGGCACTTAGTTCTGCGATTGCCTGTATTCTTTCTGGTGTCAGTCTCCTTCCCTCCTTCGATAAGATGTGACCTAAGTAGGTTACTTCTTGTCGGCAAAATTGTAGTTTGGAAAGAGAGACTTCATGTCACATAAGTGATGCAATAATGACAATGTGGCATGTTTGCAAATTTCTTCAGTGTTTGCAGCGATCAGCAGATCGTCTACGTACTGAATCAAAGTTGACCCATCTGGCAGCACAATTGCGTCTAATTGTGTTTTCAGAGCCTGACTGAATATTGATGGGCTTTCGCAGTAGCCTTGAGGAGCGCACTTGAAGCGGAAGCTTCGTCCTCCTAAATTGAAGCCGAAAAGGTCTCTACTCTCTTCAGCAATCGGGATGCTGAAGAAAGCGTTCTTCAGGTCAATCACCGAGAACCAAGCTGCTGAAGCTGGAACCATTGTCAATAAAGCAGTAATGTCGGGGACAACTGGAAACTGTGGGATAACTACCTTATTTACTTCTCTGAGGTCAATCACAAACCTATACACAGGGGGCTGTGAAGGATCAGTACGTTTTAAGACTGGCAAAACTGGACTGTTACAAACGTTACCTGTTGTTTCTTCGATAACATCTTTATCGATCAGATCATAAACGATCGTCAACAACGCCTTTTCGCATTCGCTAGATATTTTGTATTGAGGAATACGTGGCAACCTAACGTTGGCTTTCAAAGTTATGACATACGGTGCTATCTCCAAACGACCGACATCATTAGAACCATTAGCCCAAAGTATATCAGGAAGTGATAACAATTCAGCTGGAATATTTTCCTTTGACAAATACATTGGAGAAATGACTTTCTTACCTAAAGTAAGTCGTACTCCCAAGGGGGAACAGTATAGAGTCGCATATAACCTTTTTAGCAAATCCAAACCTAACAAATTTTCACCGCAACCTGTCGTAAGAATGAGGGGTGCTTCCAACTCGCATGGGCCAACAGAAAGTAATATAGGACTAGAGATCGGGTTTCTAACAGGGGCGCCAGAGAAACCTACTGAGACATTCATTTCGCCAGACAAAGGTGCGCCAGGAAGTTTCGAGTGCATAATAGAACTTTTTGTAGCACCAGTATCCAGCAGAAATGGCTCTGACACTCCTGATGTAATTACCTCGACATAAGGTCCATTCTGATCTACTGGAACTGAAACGACTCCCTCTCTTTGTCCATGGCTGTCCTAGCAATCGTTACCCTCAGTATCGTGTTCGGTGTAATAGTCGTCAGTATAGTACTGAGCTGACTTAGACGATGCATTATTCTGTTGGTCAAAGCTATTCATGGAATTCTGAGGCGGAAAAGAAGCTGTGTTCTGGGAGAAATTTCCACGGCCCCTACCTCTAGGGGCATGTTGAACACCTCTTCCCCTTACACCTGAAACACCGTTCAAGCGTCGCGCAAGAGCCCGACAATTACTTTTGAAGTGACCCTCTTCCTTGCAATACGCACATTGATTCGGGCCATACGGAACACGCTGATGGGAAAACTCGTTTCCTTGCGCGTTTCTCGAATACTGCTGTTGTTGCTGATAATTGGGCTGACTAGCCATACGAGGCGGATAGGCCTGCTGGAGAAGAACTTTAGTTTTTAAATCTTTCGTCTTTTTGTCTGCCTTATCTAGCTCGTCTTTGCGCCTATTTTCATAGTACTGGGCTGTTGCTAAAATCTGCGCTGACGTAGAGACAGCCCAAGCACTTTCTGAATCTTTTAGTTTAGTACACAGTTCAGGAAGCAAATTATGTACAAATTTGTCTACGAACAATCTTTGGCCACCCTCGGTAGCCATATCCTGACCCCTATGGTCGGTGAAAGTTTCCTAAAATCTCGTGAAAAAGTCAGACACATTCTCATCTTTCTTTTGCTTGCACGCAGAGAGTTTATCCCAGTTTACGCGTACTTCAGGCATTATTGTCTTCATGTACGCGATAATCCTACCGGGAAGTTCAGCTATTAACGGCTCAGGTTTAAAACCACCGACTTGTCTAGCATCTGTAGTTGCAATGTTCGCCCACGAGTCACCTAATTCTTGGTCATGATCCGTATGACGGATTTTACTCCATAAAGGATGGGGAACAACGTTCCCAAACAACATGTCTATATCCGCTAAATTCATTATACATGAGCTTGCAGTCTGCGACAACTCCTTATAATACCCAGTCGGGTTTTTACGGGGATCAGGTAGTGTCTGCTTGAGCGCTAAAACTTCGGATCTTTTCCAGGGGACATGTACCCATACACGCTGGAAATGAGGCGGAATTGGCGGTACTGCATTGGCATCGCCTTCCCTCCAAACCGGAGGAACCTTTCTCATGGGGTACTGTTTCGCTCTTTTCCTACTAGATGTACCACATTCAGATGATGACCCAGAATTACCATCCGTACTTCGATGTGATAATAATATCTCAACTGCTTTTTCAACATCGGGACCTACGATCATACCCTCCCCAAATTTAAATCGTACACTACACAACTCTTGCTGGTTGCTCTTCTGACCATTATCTTCCAAATCCTCACACAGAAAAACACACATCTGTTCAAAAACGTATCTTTGCGTTGGTTCATCCCATTGACGGAAGACGTTCATGACAGACTCTACATCATATCTCGCTGTATTCATAGCCCAATTCCGTGCTAACTTATTCAATGACTCCCTTTCCTGGTAATCAGGCATTTGGCTTCGTAATTGTCTTCGTTCCGTATTAGGGGTCGTTTTAGGCGACCGAAAAAGTGGTGAAGGAAAGTTAGTAACAATGCTGGCCATTTTATGCCAGACGGAAGGTGAAAGTGGAGGAATAACTGGTGGCAGAACAGAGTCACGCAAAGCAGAAACAGAAACATTCGTAGAACGAGTATCAGCAGTAATAAAAGGTGCGCTAGGCGAAGTTGTAGGAGAAACAGGAGGACAAGTAGATGTGATCGGTGAGCCTTGAGGAGGCTGCACCAGAGAAATAGAAGCCAGCTGAAGAACAGCTGGTGGGTGCTGTGAAGGAGCCGGTATAACAGTTACCAGAGGTGCAACTAAGGGTTGCGGAGGTGCTGTGGCATTTTGCATATAGGGTGGTGGCGAACTTAGCAAATGCGCCATTAATGGATCTTTTTTGCGCTCTTTTACTGTCTCTTGCTGAAGAGATGGTAAAACAGGATAGCATTTATTTATTGCCATTTTACGTTGCCTGTGCAACTGCTCACTCATTTGATCTTCTTCGTTGTCTTTAAATTTTATCGCGGCTTGCATTACCGAAATACCTCTTTCTCTCTTATTTTTCTTTTCTAATTTAATTTCCTTTTGTTTGGCCTCTTTACGTCATAAACGGAAAGAGTCAAACATCGCCGGCCGGGCTTTCTTCTTGAACAATTTGACCTCTAAATTATCTAAAATTTCTGAGTCAAAACTACCATATTGGGGCCATTTTAAAACACCATCCTTGCGGGTGTATTTTATCCATACTTCATTATATGCGATAGGACCTACGCCGTGCTTTACATAGAGCTCATACGTTGGAGTTCCAATTGGAGGAACCGGACAAGAATCCTCTAATCGGGAGTCCTTACTACAACCAAGACAAAACAAGTTTCCAAGTCTGCTAAAACCAGGCATCTTTGCTCACTAGTCTAGCTTCAAACTTCAAAGGATTATCTGTTTACGATATTTTCTCGTGGAAACACGAGTCCTTCGGCTTTGGGGCTTGCAAGTACCAAATCAAAGCGTATCTCAAGGATACCAAAAACTAAGGACAAACTAAGGACTGGGAGACGCTCCACTTATACTTAACTGAAGTATTTGAAGATCTGTGATGTCGCTAGAAGACTCGTCTATCGTTTCGCTCTACCAAGGATCACTGGGTCCAAAATAAGGCGATAGTCAGGGCAGCAGTCCTTCGTAGCCGTCGGGACGCGGGGAACCTCGCAGCAAAGACCTTCGGAACCACGTCGACATACAGGGGTCGCTGAAGTGGCTGGCCGTCCTCTGGAATTTTCACACGAAGCTCCTCACGAACATCTGGCTTGGACCGTCGCCGCTTGATATCGCCCCGAGTTGGGCGCCAACTGAGGTAACGGGTTTTTAGGAACCCGTTGGTGTCAGGGGATAACACCCGAAGACCTCTGAGTTCTCCCTTGTTCCGGACCACAGAAACACGGAGTCTTCTAGTCGCAGTCAAAGATCAAGTTTTATTGGTAGCTACCAAGTAACACGTGTCCCAGAAGTACACCACACGGATAGTAGGTTCTCGGGAGACTGTTCGTTTTTACAGAACCAGCCTTCTCCTTATATACAAAGGTAATAGCTTCGAGCAAGAATTCTTGAGTTTATGATATGGCTATACACATATTTCTACAATAATACAAAGAGCGAAGTCATGTAAGCAAGCCCACATTTTAGATGTCCAGTTCATTGATAGATTACCCAGTTAGGCCCGGAACTCCCATCAGATATCGATGAAACCTCAATAAAGAAGGGCACCTCCTAGTCATAAAACTGGCCATAAACAAGGAACGTGGACAGGTGCATGTTTGCAGAAAGCATGGTCTGTATGTAGTGAATGGTTTGTGGAATGTTATGCATTGATGCTATCGTATTCGGCCACTGGGCGAGGAGCTGCCCAAACAGGTCTGGCTGAAGGCGGTGGAGTCAGTTTGGACAGGTCAGGGGGAAGTCAGGGAAGGTGGACGTGTCCTTTTGGATCAAGCTCGACCTTTAATTGACTTATCATGAGGGCAAGACGTAAGATGGATGTCGTTTACAAAATGGAGTCTAAAGGGTCGGGACGGAAACTATGATTTAGGGGTGTTAGCAACCTTCGATTATGATGCAAATGCATAGGAATGATGTCCTAATCATTATCGGTCTATTGACACCAAATTTGTCATGGTACGTTGATATTTTGTGACACGGGTATTGGACCTCGATATCGGGATAACAACAGGGTCCAGATTTCCAGAACCACACAGCATAACACCATTGTACTAGTGAGACGTGCCGCACCTACGTCATCGACCTCGGGGTACGCTACGCTACCGCATAACACCATTGTACTAGTGAGACGTGCCGCACCTACATCATCGACCTCGGGGTACGCTACGCTACCGCATAACACCTTTGTACTAGTGAGACGTGCCGCACCTACGTCATCGACCTCGGGGTCCTACGTCATCGACCTCGGGGTACGGTACGCCACCGCATATCACCATTGTACTAGCGAGACGTGCCGCACCTACGTCATCGACCTTGGGGTACGCTACACTACCGCACAACACCAGTGTACTAGTGAGACGTGTGGGACACACGTCAGTAATGCATGTGTATGTTGCGTCACATCCAAGTGATGTGTGTGAAACACACCCAGCAGTGCCCAGCATCATAGGGAGTGTGTGGCTAAGACCCCCAGCAGTGCCCAGCAGTGCCCAGCATTAGAGTGTGTGCGTGGCTAAGACCCCCAGCAGTGCCCAGCAGTGCCCAGCATTAGAGTGTGTGCGAGGCTAAGACCCCCAGCAGTGCCCAGCAGTGCCCAGCATTAGAGTGTGCATGTGGCTAAGACCCCCAGCAGTGCCCAGCATTGCCCAGGATTAGAGTGTGTGCATGGGTAAGACCCCCAGCAGTGCCCAGCATTAGAGTGTGCATGTGGCTAATACCCCCAGCAGTGCCCAGCATTGCCCAGCATTAGAGTGTGTGCGTGGCTAAGACCCCCAGCAGTGCCCAGCAGTGCCCAGCATTAGAGTGTGTGCGAGGCTAAGACCCCCAGCAGTGCCCAGCAGTGCCCAGCATTAGAGTGTGCGTGTGGCTAAGACCCCCAGCAGTGGCCAGCATTGCCCAGCATTAGAGTGTGTGCGTGGCTAAGACCCCCAGCAGTGCCCAGCATTAGAGTGTGTGCCAGGCTAAGACCCCCAGCAGTGCCCAGCATTAGAGTGTGTGTGTGGCTAAGACCCCCAGCAGTGCCCAGCATTAGAGTGTGTGCCAGGCTAAGACCCCCAGCAGTGCCCAGCATTGCCCAGCATTAGAGTGTGTGTGGCTAAGACCCCCAGCAGTGCCCAGCATCAGAGTGTGCGTGTGGCTAAGACCCCCAGCAGTGCCCAGCAGTGCCCAGCAGTAGAGTGTGCGTGTGGCTAAGACCCCCAGCAGTGCCCAGCATTGCCCAGCATTAGAGTGTGTGTGTGGCTAAGACCCCCAGCAGTGCCCAGCATCAGAGTGTGCGTGTGGCTAATGCCCCCAGCAGTTCCCAGCAGTGCCCAGCATTGGAGTGTGTGCGTGGGTAAGACCCCCAGCAGTGCCCAGCATTAGAGTGTGCGTGTGGCTAAGACCCCCAGCAGTGCCCAGCATTGCCCAGCATTAGAGTGTGTGCGTGGCTAAGACCCCCAGCAGTACCCAGCAGTGCCCAGCATTAGATTGTGTGCGAGGCTAAGACCCCCAGCAGTGCCCAGCATTAGAGTGTGCGTGTGGCTAAGACCCCCAGCAGTGCCCAGCATTGCCCAGCATTAGAGTGTGTGCTTGGCTAAGACCCCCAGCAGTGCCCAGCATTGCCCAGCATTAGAGTGTGTGCCAGGCTAAGACCCCCAGCAGTGCCCAGCCTTAGAGTGTGTGTGTGTGGCTAAGACCCCCAGCAGTGCCCAGCATTAGAGTGTGTGCCAGGCTAAGACCCCCAGCAGTGCCCAGCATTGCCCAGCATTAGAGTGTGTGCGTGGCTAAGACCCTCAGCAGTGCCCAGCCTTAGAGTGTGTGCCAGGCTAAGACCCCCAGCAGTGCCCAGCATTAGAGTGTGTGTGTGGCTAAGACCCCCAGCAGTGCCCAGCATTAGAGTGTGTACCAGGCTAAGACCCCCAGCAGTGCCCAGCTTTGCCCAGCATTAGAGTGTGTGCCAGGCTAAGACCCCCAGCAGTGCCCAGCAGTGCCCAGCATTAGAGTGTGTGCCTGGCTAAGACCACCAGCAGTGCCCAGCAGTGAAAGCAGAAACATACCATGGTTAACCTCATTATCATCAGGAAATAGACACATGTAACAATACACAAATGTGAACATCACACCAGCTCCCAGACACACAGCAGTCAAAGCCATTATCAGAAAACCAAAAGTACTGAACCGAAAAATTAAAGCTTTATTCAGCCGCATCCAAAGATAAAACGTAAATATGAGTCCATGCTCATAGAAGGCCAATGGCCAGTCCAAATAAATTTGAAAAAAGGTTGTGGCCTCCTGGATGTTGTCACACCCACACTTGCCTGCACATAGAGTTCAATTGTCTGTGGAAACAGTGGGGCATCATCTGGGGAATCCTCCGGCACCGCAGGGACAGGAGAGGAAAGGACAGGTGTAGTGGGTGCAGGTGGTATGGATCCCTCCACACTGGCCGGAGCCTCGCCGAATGTGGCTACATAGACTTGGTTGCACACTTCAGCTAGTTCTGAAAAACTACCACCTGAACCCGGGAACACATTGGGGGTGGAGGTAGAGGGCTGTGAGTCTGTTGTCGTGGGTCTGTGGATGTGTGTGTGACGTGTGTCCCCTCTCCCTGTGGGTGTGCCTACATCCCCTTGAGATTGGGTGCGTGGAGACTTGCGCTTTGTCTGCCGTGTGGGTGTGCTGGGTTTGTCTGTTGTTGTGTCTGACCTGTGGCGTCTGCGTGTACGTTAGGTAGGTATGGGAGAGGCTGAGGTGGATGGGTCTGAAGGAGGGGGGGCAGATGCTGCTGTGGGGACTGTGCTGCCGTCAGTGATGACTCTATGGCAGCCACACTCCGACGTAGATCAGACATGGCAGATGACATGCCCTCCATGAACGACAACAACTGTGTCATTATTTGTGTATGTTCATGGAGGACAGTCAACATGGATGTCTGACCTACTAGAATCAGCCGTAGTAGGTCCACAGACTCAGCACTGAGGGCAGCAGGGGAGACAGGGGCAGGGGCTGCGGTGCCGGGAACAAAGGAGACACGGGGGCTAGCACGGACCCTAGGGACCCTAAGAACTGAGAGGGTGGAGATGGTACTGGAGGAGGAGGGGACAGCCAAAGATGTAGAGGATGGCATAGCTGCATATTCCCCCTCCTCCGGAGAGTCTGATTCAGAGCCGTCCGCATGGTAGGAGGTGTCGTGCTCATGAGGTCCGGCTGTCTGACTCTCCTCACCCTCCGTGCCACTGCCTCCCTCTGAGTGGAGTGGTGTGGCTCACTGGTTAGAGGTGGCAGACCCGGGAGCAGAAGTCGGCCTGGGACCAGGGTTCAATTCCCGACGCGGCAGGGTCGTGGACTGGGGTCAGCGGATTCGATAATTCTCGCTTCGGTGCTTACTCTAATCAGGGTTCCACTCGGCAACTCTGGGCATTAGCTTGCCTAATCTCCACAACGGCCCCATCAATTCCGGGGATGCCTGGCTCCACCTTGGGGACTCCCAGCAGGGACCATCCCACAGGGAAAGCCAGGATGGGTTCCCCAGAGTTATACAGCGCCAGGAAACCTACGGAAGGGTAGCAGTGCGCTTTACAAGCTCAAATACATACATACTCCTCAAAGCAGTTGGCACTGTCGCTGGGTCCCTCTGCCTGGTCCGTGCCTGTGTCTCCTCCAGATTATGTTGATGATGCTGTTGGCAAGGAGAAGAAGAAAAACATATTAGTCACCTGTACACACCACACATATCAGCTACAAATCATTTGGGCACATTTCTAAACATGGCATGCATCATGAGTCACATGCCACTGAACTCTGCACAATGCTAAGCCTATTCTTGGGCAATTGTAAGAGACACAACGCTCAATGTATAGTAGGATACAAGTAACAGGCAAGGCAAAAACTTGTATGAGAGACACAATGATGAGCCACTGCCTGACAACAGGATAGCTGATGATGAATCACAGTTCATTTGCCCACCCTGCCACCCAAATCCAGACCTGGTCATGTTTGATTCGCTTTGACCCTGTGCCACATGGGAAAAGTCCTGCCGAACTGCCATGTGATGCCATCCTGGGACCTGAACCAAGTATTCCATCACCTCACACTGGCATCACAGCTGTCTACACCCAAACTCACATTGTGTGGCTGACCAGCAATATTATTTACAAACAACATGCAACATATTTTGAGAATATGCACACACGCACTGCCCAGTGTGAGTATGCACAGGCCAAAATTAGTGCACATGTACAGTGTGCACCTGTAGCTAACACATGACAATTAGAAAGTGTACCATAGACAAAGGCCACTGAGGCTGACTCGTGCAGAAAACACATGTTGAGATTCAAGATCAGTGCCAAAATACGAAGAAGGGCAGACACAGTGCACATGAGGTGCTACATGTAAGGTACCAACAGGTGTCACAGACCCCCCTCCAACATGATGATGTGCAAAGGAATATGCATACTGAGACATTGCACCATAGGAGTACATGTGAAAAACAATCACTAGCCAAAGCGCTGGTCAAATGTGGAGTAAGGCAAGGCATGTAAAGAAGCATCTGCTGAAACTGGGCCATTCTTATGCCAATGCTTAAAGTGCCTGTCTGACCACACCACTCCAACTGTGGGAGTGTTACCATGCTTCTGAGCACTGCAGGTAGCATGTGACACACATGACAACAAACAGACATGTACCTACCCCCTTCTTGCTGCTGTCCCTCCTGCAACTGCCTATGGAGATCTGGGAACACCACTTCCAGGACCCGGAGCATGTGGGGGGTGAGGTGGCGGGTGCCGCCATGCCGGCGTGGAGCTTCTAGCTTGAGCTGTACCCTGGCGATGCGGCGGGTCCAGCACCGGATGTCCTTCCACCTCTTCCTGATGTTACTGAGCCTCCTGAGAGGCCCCCCTCACTCCTGACAGCCCTGGCGATGTCCAGCCAGATGTCACCCTTCTCATAGGCAGATACCTGTCACGAATATAAAGTGAGACAACATCAGTACACCGGGTCCATGTCCCAAAGACACACACTTGCACCAAATAGACGATGACAACAGGGCATAGGGTGCTGACCACACTTGCATCATTGTCCATGTGTATGTAGCCTGTGAGCAAACAACAATGCACTACACGCCATAGAAAGGCTACAGATGCCATAAGGGGTGCAAACCACTCTTTGAGCATGGCACACACTGAGCAATATATGCTACATCATGGTGCACTGCAGCACGTGACATGCTGTCACACACCCCACTACACCAAATAACCATCTTCAGACCACACATGCACACCCTGGCACAGCTCATCTGCTTGTCATTGTCAACAGTGTATACAACATCACTTAGCACATGTCACACCTGCAAAAGATGTGACACAGGCCTCAAGCTAACTGTCCAAGTCATGCACACGGCGCAGCATACTTGTCTCATCACATGGATATCGCTGCGGCATATGTCATGCACCAGTCTTGCAAAACATCACCAACACAATTTGCCAGGTGACAAAGTTCTATCACACTCTTCAATGTACATCACTTCAAAGCATGCTTTTGTCCAACAGGCACACATGTCATGGACAAATCCATCTACAGTGAGTATATTCATCTGTCATTCGTGGGGGAACACTGCAAGAGCTCAGGAAAACATCCAAAATTAACATGCAAGGTGTGGCACAGCAGAAAGTGTGATTCACATTGCATTTAATGTCACAGTTAGCACAATGCAGAGGAGCAGTAAACACTATTACACCACATCATTGACTGCTTATGAGAGACCACACTGTACACACCGGCACTCACTCCAAACAACATAGCATCTCTTAACAATACATACACAATGGCTGTAGTGTCACACTCACAACAGGTGCACAGCCCAAGGTAGTGCACACATCACTCACCTGCTCCTCTGGTCTCCCATACAGTTGCTGTAGTTAGGCACAAGGGCATCCAGCAGGGCCTTGTTCTCCCCCTCACTGAATGCAGATGCCCTCTCCATGCTCAGCTAATCAGGGTCCAGAGGATACAGAGACAGCAGCTGTGTTGTCCACTCCAATGTTGTGCAGGCAAGTGCCCTCTTACAGCCACATGCTGCCTTATATCTGTGCTGCAGAGGGTCTGTGAGTCCAAGGAGTACTGTGTGATAGGCAGAATAGTTTGCATCCTATGTATCATCCAATACCATGAGACATAAGGCCATGACACAAATTTGCATGGTTTGAAAACCGAGCCTGAGCTCAACAACAACTTTTGCAACATTGTATAGTTTTGCCAAACTGAATTTTCAAGAACACCTGTAGAACACTCTCAAATCTCTGTTTCCTTGACAACCTGGATGCATTCTAACCATTCCACTGCTCCCCTAGATGTTTCCTATGTATTTGCTGGAATCCCCACACAAGTACGGTACAATTGCCGTCGCAAATGCAACTCATTCAATGGTGAAACGAGCCGTACACACGCATGTTCACTTGGGGTACGCATTGCTCGCGTATGTATACAATGCAATAGGGAAACGAGCCGTACACACGCACGTTCACTTGGGGTACGCACTGTTCGCGTATGGCTACAATGCAATAGGGAAACGAGCCGTACCCACGCACGTTCACTTGGGGTACGCATTGCTCACGTATGGCTACAATGCAATAGGGAAACGAGCCGACACACGCACGTTCACTTGGGGTAATGTGCGTTTGACATGCTCAAGTTAATGCATGTGTAGGCTGCGTACATAAGCTCATTCATGTCAACATTGGGAGAGTGATACCAGGAAATCACATGGCAGGGATGTAGGTGTAGGCACATGTTGAGGATTTGGATGTCTACATTTGCATGGCATCCTTACATCAGCAGGCCCTATGTGTGGCAGACAGTGATATAGCACAGTGAATGTGATATTGTGGCACAGTGGATGTGAGAAGAGCTGTTCAGACATGTCATTAATCACGGTGCACATGTGTTCCACATACATTCAACACTTCTCACCTGAGTTACAACTAGAACATATTGTGATGCACATCAACACTGGTATGGCACAACATTCAGTACAGTCATCTGTCACATGATGACAGAAACATGCCCACTGTCACAGATGTAAAATTGTCGCCCAGCATGACCATGTGTGACCACGTCATGTGTGTGCCATGTGCGAAATTGTGCATGCTGTATGTATACTGTCAAGTTCATCTCCTGTTAGAGCATCTATGATGGGTCTTTGCTGTGATGACAGGGTTACACATGTACGCACACCATGCCACTGGTGCAAATCATCCGCTCAATATACATATCTGCAGTCTGATAATGTACATGTTGTAGTTGTAGCAAATGCACACCTCAAGCACAATATGTCTGATATGTGCAAATGATGGGACATGGCGGCCAGCTGGCACATGTGTCCTCAATGTGTAGCCCACGCCAGATTCATAAATGTTTAGATGCGTCAAAGCAGTGTTGCATGTGCCATGTCCATTGTAATAGTCTTTGTCTGAAAATTGCAATTGGGGGTGGGGTCGCACACTACTCACACACCAGCGGTATCGCCCCTAAGGACTATGGTAAATGTAGTTACGTGTTCCGCGATGCATCTTCTTTCGATTCTCTGCTATCTTCACTGTCTTCGCCATCCCTGGAAACGTGTTTCGGGGTATCACCCCTCGTCAGCAGGGATAGGCTGTTTTCTGGGGTTGCCGGTGGCTGCCAAATATCTGCCAGGTTTAGTACCACTCAGGCGCCTAGGTGCGGGGTCCCAGGCTCGTCAGCCAACTGCTCGAGGGAGCTTTAACATTACAATTGGGGGTGGGGTCGCACACTACTCACACACCAGCGGTATCACCCCTAAGGACTATGGTAAATGTAGTTACGTGTTCCGCGATGCATCTTCTTTCGATTCTCTGCTATCTTCCATCCAGGGATGGCGAAGACAGCGAAGATAGCAGAGAATCGAAAGAAGATGCATCGCGGTACTAAACCTGGCAGATATTTGGCAGCCACCGGCAACCCCAGAACACGGCCTATCCCTGCTGACGAGGGGTGATACCCCGAAACACGTGTCCAGGGATGGTGAAGACAGCGAAGATAGCAGAGAATCGAAAGAAGATGCATCGCGGAACACGTAACTACATTTACCATAGTCCTTAGGGACGATACCGCTGGTGTGTGAGTAGTGTGCGACCCCACCCCCAATTGTAATATTAAAGCTCCCTCGAGCAGTTGGCTGACGAGCCTGGGACCCCGCACCTATGCGCCTGAGTGGTACTAAGCCTGGCAGATATTTGGCAGCCACCGGCAACCCCAGAACACGGCCTATCCCTGCTGACGAGGGGTGATACCCCGAAACACGTGTCCAGGGATGGTGAAGACAGCGAAGATAGCAGAGAATCGAAAGAAGATGCATCGCGGAACACGTAACTACATTTACCATAGTCCTTAGGGGCGATACCGCTGGTGTGTGAGTAGTGTGCGACCCCACCCCCAATTGTATTGTCTGAAAGTTGTACCCTATTTTCCTTTATATGTTGTGCAGGGCTTCCCCTCTGGCAAGGCCGTTGCCAGACTTGGAAGCCATGAGGGAACGTGATTGCATACGGCGTTACCGCTTAACAAGAAAGTTGATTCAGGACCTGACGGACAGGCTGGAACCACATCTCCAACCACGACACAGGTACCCAACTGCGCTGACACCCAAGGTAAAGGTGATGGCAGCACTACATTTCTTTGCCACAGGTACGTTCCAATTTACCATAGCTGATGTGGGGGGGATGTCCCAAACAATGTGCAGCAGGGTTTTACGTGATGTATTGGCAGCCATGTTGGTACACATAGATGAATTCATAACATTTCCTACTCCTGCACAGTTGACAGATGTCAAGGGGAAATTCTATGGCCTGGGACGCATGCCACATGTAATTGGTGCTATTGATGGAACACATGTTTCTCTGGTGCCATCACAGGCTCAGGAGCAAGCGTTCCGCAACAGGAAACATTACCACTCGATAAATGCCCTGGTGGTGTGTCTTGCCAACATGCTGATCTCCCATGTTTGTGCAGGTTTTCCAGGACCGTGCCACGGTGCAGTCATCATGAGGCGTAGCAGGGTACCACAGATGATGCTGCAGCTGTTCAACCATCGGGCATGTCTTGTTGGTGGGTAAAGTCTGTTACTCATGTATGTCTGTATGTCATTATTTCCTCAACTGCATCATATTACACACTCATTTCAATGATGTCAATTTGCAGGAGACGCAGGATATCCAAACATGCCGTGGCTCATGTCTCCACTACGCAACCCCAGAACGGCTGCAGACCAGCGGTACAACAATGCTCATGGGCAGACCAGGCGGGTGATAGAGCGAATATTTGGACTCCTGAAGAGCCGGTTCAGGTGCCTCGACAAGACAGGCGGAGCCCTCCCATACACCCCACTCAAGGTGTGTGACATCTTCACCGTGTGGGCCATGCTACACAACATGGCAGTGGAGGAGGCTGTGCCACTCATCCTAGATCCTGATGAGCTGGAACATCCGCCTGTGGAGAATGAAGGACTTGGCCAGGATGCCAGTGACAAGGAGGTTGAAGATGATATAAAACACACAAAAGAGCAGATCAAGTCTGGAGGAAGTGTGTGCCTACAAAGGTAACAGCGCGCTGCTGCTGGTGAAATAGTGAAACACGTGGTACCAGACATATAAACTATAGGTGGCAGGGGGCTGAAAAAATTCCCATCAGACCACCCATGTGGTGGAGATTGCATCATGTGGGAATTAGACAATCATGCCATCCCAAAACCGACCAAATAGTGCCGGTACAGAAATAAATATCTAAGTAATTTCTGGGATCGTTAAGTGCATCCTAAAGTGATGTAAACTAAAAAAGTGCAGTGCTCAATAATTTAAAATTGGCTACCCAGACTCTAAAAATGTATTCAAAATCTGGGTGTCAAAAGTTAAAAACACGCTGGGTAGTTAAGCTACCTTATGGCGCTAGGCAGTGTGGTCGACATGTTTCAGCCTTAAAGGGCATCTAGCCCGGCTTTCTTCAGGACCTATAATAGCAAGTTTGACTACTGCAACTACACATAGAACAACATGGTGAAAAAATTTTTTTACACAACAGCATGTACTCAAAAAAGTCACATGTATATCAAAGAGTTTGAATACTTAATTGTCCACTGAAGGGGAAGTAATAAATCTTCTTCCTATCAGAGAGACCAGAAAAATAAAATGTAAAGCACCACCCCATATCACATAGACACCATAGCATGCACACAAGAGAACAATGTAGACACAACTGCATGAATAATTTGCATTCTGCATTAATGAAAAGCATAATAGCTTAATCACATGAGGAATTCCCTCATAGTGATACTCACCCAGCGTTGTGTGGGTGACGGCCTCACCTCACCCGGCAACCGCTCGGGAGTATGAGGCCCCGCTCTGTAGTGTAGAAAAAACACAGTAAGCACACAACTTTACCGTGCCTAGCCAATTGCCCTACACTTAAAATCCAACTGACGTGTGGTAGTGTGTCCTCTGCCCAGCTAAAACTCGATAAACAACCAAGCCCACAAAGAGGATAAGGTTCCAATCATATTAAGAGGCAAAGTAGAACTACTACCTGCCTCTCTCTAGATCGCTCCATATATAACCATGGTATGTCTCACAACCAAATTGCCACAATATAGGATGGATGTAATAATAACCATCCATGGGGAGCTACCTGGGTCTTTCTGAGTGTAAACATATTAACAATATTAAATGTTTCCAGCGAAATTACAGGGTTTTATTATCCCCCACGCAAGGTAATAGAACCAGCGGGACACATTGGTACTCCTATCTGAGGCTGACTAAGCAACCTGCGGCTGCCTTAATGGCATAACATAGTGAATAGAGTCAAGGCTCAAACAAGTAGTGTCCTAGCCCTCTTACCTATCCGTCGGTGCCTCGATGTTGTAGGCGAGCGGAAGTGGAGGTAAGCTGCAGCGGACACCCTCCTCTTTAAATAGTCCCCATAGATGAGGCAACGAGACCCCTAGCCTGTCCCCCAACGGCCGGAACACGCCCGGTCCCGCCGGAGAAATCACTAATTTGATGCGCATGCGCAGAGAGGTGATCGGACACTGATCTCTCGTGCATGCGCATACAGCAAATAGCGCATGCGCAGATTGCAAGGAACGCCTTGTCCCTATATGCGAATCATGGAAATCATGTAAGAAGTCTTAGTCTAACACACAGCAAATTGTAAAGTACAAAATGCATTGATACACAATTGATTTCCTAACTATGCGCGACTCCAAGGGTAAGAGTATGCCCCTCAAGGAGATGCTGCTCTATTAATCACACCGGATCAGATGTCGCCAGTGTGTTATCACTGTGATTACAAGCAGAAAACGGAAAAAGAAGAAAGAAAAAGGAAAACGAGGCCCCATCTCCCTTAGTAGAGATCTTCAGTCCCAGGTGGATGTAAAGTCAAGCTTGGTATCTCTAGCATAGAAAAATAGATCTTCGGAGACCTATTCCTTATACATACATTGAAATAGGAAAGTTAGATTCGGGAGTGGGTGAGTCCACTGGTTAATCGGGAGAAGGAGAACACAATATTGCGAATAGATCCAATACTCCTGACTAAGGCGCATGTATCATCATGTCTACCTCTATTCTAGAAAAAATGATGGAGCCTTATGAATGAAAACGCTTGTAAGCAATGGTGAAAAGCGATAAAGGCAGGCAGAGGAACAACACACACAATTAAGTTGGATGAGCTAATAGGTGCAAACAAACCTGCGTTCGCTACCTGGTTTAATGGACCCGCAACTGAAAGCTGCACTAGATACTGAGTAACAAAAAGGGTGTGTGGAGGGTCGGGGGCACTGTTTATTGACCTGTCTGCTCGCTCCCCTGTCTATAACTATAAAACACACAAAAGAGCAGATCAAGTCTGGAGGAAGTGTGTGCCTACAAAGGTAACAGCGCGCTGCTGCTGGTGAAAAAGTGAAACACGTGGTACCAGACATATAAACTATAGGTGGCAGGGGGCTGAAAAAATTCCCATCAGACCACCCATGTGGTGGAGATTGCATCATGTGGGAATTAGACAATCATGCCATCCCAAAACCGACCAAATAGTGCCGGTACAGAAATAAATATCTAAGTAATTTCTGGGATCGTTAAGTGCATCCTAAAGTGATGTAAACTAAAAAAGTGCAGTGCTCAATAATTTAAAATTGGCTACCCAGACTCTAAAAATGTATTCAAAATCTGGGTGTCAAAAGTTAAAAACACGCTGGGTAGTTAAGCTACCTTATGGCGCTAGGCAGTGTGGTCGACATGTTTCAGCCTTAAAGGGCATCTAGCCCGGCTTTCTTCAGGACCTATAATAGCAAGTTTGACTACTGCAACTACACATAGAACAACATGGTGAAATTTTTTTTTTACACAACAGCATGTACTCAAAAAAGTCACATGTATATCAAAGAGTTTGAATACTTAATTGTCGACTGAAGGGGAAGTAATAAATCTTCTTCCTATCAGAGAGACCAGAAAAATAAAATGTAAAGCACCACCCCATATCACATAGACACCATAGCATGCACACAAGAGAACAATGTAGACACAACTGCATGAATAATTTGCATTCTGCATTAATGAAAAGCATAATAGCTTAATCACATGAGGAATTCCCTCATAGTGATACTCACCCAGCGTTGTGTGGGTGACGGCCTCACCTCACCCGGCAACCGCTCGGGAGTATGAGGCCCCGCTCTGTAGTGTAGAAAAAACACAGTAAGCACACAACTTTACCGTGCCTAGCCAATTGCCCTACACTTAAAATCCAACTGACGTGTGGTAGTGTGTCCTCTGCCCAGCTAAAACTCGATAAACAACCAAGCCCACAAAGAGGATAAGGTTCCAATCATATTAAGAGGCAAAGTAGAACTACTACCTGCCTCTCTCTAGATCGCTCCATATATAACCATGGTATGTCTCACAACCAAATTGCCACAATATAGGATGGATGTAATAATAACCATCCATGGGGAGCTACCTGGGTCTTTCTGAGTGTAAACATATTAACAATATTAAATGTTTCCAGCGAAATTACAGGGTTTTATTATCCCCCACGCAAGGTAATAGAACCAGCGGGACACATTGGTACTCCTATCTGAGGCTCACTAAGCAACCTGCGGCTGCCTTAATGGCATAACATAGTGAATAGAGTCAAGGCTCAAACAAGTAGTGTCCTAGCCCTCTTACCTATCCGTCGGTGCCTCGATGTTGTAGGCGAGCGGAAGTGGAGGTAAGCTGCAGCGGACACCCTCCTCTTTAAATAGTCCCCATAGATGAGGCAACGAGACCCCTAGCCTGTCCCCCAACGGCGGGAACACGCCCGGTCCCGCCGGAGAAATCACTAATTTGATGCGCATGCGCAGAGAGGTGATCGGACACTGATCTCTCGTGCATGCGCATACAGCAAATAGCGCATGCGCAGATTGCAAGGAACGCCTTGTCCCTATATGCGAATCATGGAAATCATGTAAGAAGTCTTAGTCTAACACACAGCAAATTGTAAAGTACAAAATGCATTGATACACAATTGATTTCCTAACTATGCGCGACTCCAAGGGTAAGAGTATGCCCCTCAAGGAGATGCTGCTCTATTAATCACACCGGATCAGATGTCGCCAGTGTGTTATCACTGTGATTACAAGCAGAAAACGGAAAAAGAAGAAAGAAAAAGGAAAACGAGGCCCCATCTCCCTTAGTAGAGATCTTCAGTCCCAGGTGGATGTAAAGTCAAGCTTGGTATCTCTAGCATAGAAAAATAGATCTTCGGAGACCTATTCCTTATACATACATTGAAATAGGAAAGTTAGATTCGGGAGTGGGTGAGTCCACTGGTTAATCGGGAGAAGGAGAACACAATATTGCGAATAGATCCAATACTCCTGACTAAGGCGCATGTATCATCATGTCTACCTCTATTCTAGAAAAAATGATGGAGCCTTATAAATGAAAACGCTTGTAAGCAATGGTGAAAAGCGATAAAGGCAGGCAGAGGAACAACACACACAATTAAGTTGGATGAGCTAATAGGTGCAAACAAACCTGCGTTCGCTACCTGGTTTAATGGACCCGCAACTGAAAGCTGCACTAGATACTGAGTAACAAAAAGGGTGTGTGGAGGGTCGGGGGGACTGTTTATTGACCTGTCTGCTCGCTCCCCTGTCTATAACTATAAAACACACAAAAGAGCAGATCAAGTCTGGAGGAAGTGTGTGCCTACAAAGGTAACAGCGCGCTGCTGCTGGTGAAAAAGTGAAACACGTGGTACCAGACATATAAACTATAGGTGGCAGGGGGCTGAAAAAATTCCCATCAGACCACCCATGTGGTGGAGATTGCATCATGTGGGAATTAGACAATCATGCCATCCCAAAACCGACCAAATAGTGCCGGTACAGAAATAAATATCTAAGTAATTTCTGGGATCGTTAAGTGCATCCTAAAGTGATGTAAACTAAAAAAGTGCAGTGCTCAATAATTTAAAATTGGCTACCCAGACTCTAAAAATGTATTCAAAATCTGGGTGTCAAAAGTTAAAAACACGCTGGGTAGTTAAGCTACCTTATGGCGCTAGGCAGTGTGGTCGACATGTTTCAGCCTTAAAGGGCATCTAGCCCGGCTTTCTTCAGGACCTATAATAGCAAGTTTGACTACTGCAACTACACATAGAACAACATGGTGAAAAAATTTTTTTTTTTTTTTTTTTTTTACACAACAGCATGTACTCAAAAAAGTCACATGTATATCAAAGAGTTTGAATACTTAATTGTCCACTGAAGGGGAAGTAATAAATCTTCTTCCTATCAGAGAGACCAGAAAAATAAAATGTAAAGCACCACCCCATATCACATAGACACCATAGCATGCACACAAGAGAACAATGTAGACACAACTGCATGAATAATTTGCATTCTGCATTAATGAAAAGCATAATAGCTTAATCACATGAGGAATTCCCTCATAGTGATACTCACCCAGCGTTGTGTGGGTGACGGCCTCACCTCACCCGGCAACCGCTCGGGAGTATGAGGCCCCGCTCTGTAGTGTAGAAAAAACACAGTAAGCACACAACTTTACCGTGCCTAGCCAATTGCCCTACACTTAAAATCCAACTGACGTGTGGTAGTGTGTCCTCTGCCCAGCTAAAACTCGATAAACAACCAAGCCCACAAAGAGGATAAGGTTCCAATCATATTAAGAGGCAAAGTAGAACTACTACCTGCCTCTCTCTAGATCGAAGATGATATCCGGAGTCACCTCATCCGCAACTTCTTTTCATAATGGTGAGTCCTAGGTTCATATTGTTCACGCATGTACCATAGAGTTGAATGGGTAGCATGCTGTGTGTCCAGCTGACTGTATGCAATGTCACTTTGATGTTTGTTGTGCAGTGTCACACAGGTGCAGATGTAATGCCACACACAGACGTGCTATGTGTGAACTTGGAATGTAGAAGTGTAGTACAACCCTAGTCTATTCAACATGACCATGTCTGAATGAAATTATTATGTACTTGAGCCCTTGTGTGCCTCTCATTTCCAGGTCGCCCTGCCTGTTGTCTGTTGGTGTCATCTTGGTCAGCCTGCTATTGCTCATGATGATAGCAACGTCAGCCAAATCAACGGACCATGCACGGACATGTGGAAATGTCAGTTTGGGTAAGGACTCATATAAGGCTTTTTTCCGTTGGTATATTTTCAATTGTGTGGTACATGTTCATGCGCAAGTTGTTGGGCCATGCGTACATGCAACAACATCAGGTTTCCAATTCCATGTAGCCCCACTCCCATGACAGGATAGTCACCCTATCTGACAGTCATCTGTCATTGAGTTTTGACTCTGGTGAATGCATCAATGTGTGTAAACATTCACACTGAAACATTGCATATACCTTGGTTGGACATTGTGTGGGAGATCACAACCACGGACTCTGTGGGGGATTGCAGCCTCACTGTGTGCAGCAGGATGTGTCTGGATCATCCCCTCAACCCTGTGGGCCAGTACACTTTGGTTTCCCAAAAACCATGTCGTGTAGGTGTGGGCCGGTGTATGTTCCTCACGTTAAGACAACTGTCGTGTGAGTCTGTATGCATGGATGCATTGCCCCTTGTGCCAGTATGTCATGTCACTGTCATGTCGTTACCTCAGTGCAGGTTGAGAATACTGCTACGCTTGCTTTCACAGTGAGTTGAAGTTCACTTTCCATTCCCATGATGCCAGGTATGTTGGACTGATGACATTAGAATGGTGGGCTGATTCACATGTAAATTATTCCGTGGAACCAGTGGAGTGAGGTTAATCACATGATTCTCTAGTCCCGTGCAGCAACTCATGGTCACGGTAGGGTTATTTCTGAGGCCTAGCTCCTCATTACTTGCTGTTGAATTAATTTCCACCTGCTTGTCATGTGTAGCACAGTGAGGCTCATTTGCAAGAGCAACAGACTGGCTCCTGAGGGGCTTCATTGGATTTAGCTCATTATCTTACTCATTATAGGAGATGCTTACAGCTGTTGTGGGTGATGTCAAGTTTGCCTTCATGGCCCTTACGGATACACAGGGCCAAATACAAATATTTGACTTTGCGTGAGTAGCTCTGCCATACAATTTGATGTCATGTTTTCAGACACATCATCATACACTGTGACTTAGTTTTTGTCAACATGGATCTCATTGCATAGTAGCAGACTTGTGAGCGTTACACAAGATGCTAATAGGTGACAGACTGGACTATATTTTATGTGGCTGTGTACATGCGTCTGATCTTATGTCATAGCATTATCTGTGATCTCAAATAGGGTACAGTGGTTACACTTCACAGGTGTGACTGTACAGTGTATCTCATGAGGTATTAGTTGAATCAGTGACATAAAAATGCTATCCTAATGCTTGTTTGCCTCTGTTTCAGATCTCCCTCCCTGCAGTTCCCATCCTCTCCTTCCCTCGCCTGATCACCCTTTTGGGTCTGTCATTTGTACTCAGACCAAGGGGCTATTTGGATGTGGAACCCTTTCAGCATCGCACCACTCTGATGATCAAAGGTACGGACATTCCCTGGCAGTCGTGTGGAGATCTTTATGCAGAATTACAGGTGACATCATTGCATGACTGTTATTGTGTTCAGGGCAATGCCAATGGCCATGTACATTAGATAATGCTGCATGGCCTCCCAAGGAACTTCATCATGTTGTGTATGACGTGTGATTTCCACTGAACATTGTGCCTCCTTGCTGTCAATGCACATGTCTTTGTACTGTGCATTTATTCAATATGGCCTCATCTAAATTAAGAGTTCATATGTGGATACGTGTCTAGTGACAACATGCATTGGGTTGGTAAAGACAAAAGTTCAATATTGTGCATGAAGTAGATGGCTGTGTAAGTGCTGTTTACCTTGCTACCCACTACGTGCAGACTACACCTGCTGACGCTGTGTGTCCTGTGCCCCACTTGGCCCTAAGGGGCCTGATCCTGTGACCGTGATATTTGGTGATCAATCTGCCATTTTGCTTGCAGTGACCCAGAGTCACCCAGACACATCCACAGCCACAATGCAGCACCGAGTGGCCAGATCCTGGACACCACACGCCTACAGGATACTCCTCCTTCCATCCATTTGTAGAGCATGCTCCTGCCAGCCTACACACAGAGAACACCAGACATTCATCCACCTGGTATCATGATACCTCAAACTCAACAATCACAGCTTCTCTGCCTGTGTGTGAAACACATACTGGCAAGACTATGTTGCCCCACATGACAGTGTGTCTACGTACAACCAGGCAATGTGCCTCGTACAGCACACACACACCTTCCATCTGCACAATATTGTACTGTGTTACCTTGTCAACACCTTAGCAGCACACCTCGCCTTCCTTACAGGAGAAGTGTGGCTCAACGGTTAGAGGCGGCAGACCCGGAGGCAGAGGTTGGCCTGGGACCAGGGTTCAATTCCCGACGCGGCCGGGTGCAGGACCAATGTCAGCGGGCTCGATAAATCTCGCCTCGGCGCCACTCTAACCATGGGGTCCCACGCTGCAACTCTGGGCAATAGCTTGCTTAATCTCCACTCCGGCCCCATCACCACCGGGGATGCCTGGCTGCACCTTGGGGATGCCCAGTAAAGGGACCATCTCACAGGGAAAGCCAGGACGGGTTCCCCAGTGGTACAGCGCTGGGACGCTCCAGGGTAACCACGCGCTCTATAAAATCCAAACAAACAGTAACGTGGCAGTACGCAACCTCAGCACACCACTTCAACATGCCCGTCACAGACAGTCAAATAGCCACCGGGAACACACGCAAAAACCACGTCTCTTGGGTGTGGTGTGATGTGGCCGGTCTGGGGAAAAGATTTCTCCGATGTGGCAAGGCTTTCTGGATGCGTAGCCCTCGTCACATGGGTTTGGTTGTTGTAGCTGCATAGGGGGTGGTCACGTGAACAGGTGAGCTTGTAGAGAGTGCAACAGGCCATTGCCCACAGTTTGTCCTGCCACCCTTGGCCTGTGCACCATTCATCACATCCACAGTACAGCTGCATGCTGATGATAGTTCTCATACATCAGGACACAGATGTTGGTACTCCCTACGCGGACACCTACATTTTAACCCTGATCTATACACCTACAAGTGACACTACTGTGCCTGTCTGTAATTGCAGTAATTCAAGCCAAACCCCCCTACAGCATTTAGTAACCATCACGGGTATATACTGCCATCTATGTATCTTGTTATTTGAAAGATTTTACCTATGTGTGTCCTCAACTGGACTCAGATCCAAGTGTGTGGATGGCTGCCGTTTGTTAATTAGTCTAGCATCTCATACATTTCCACACATATATGTTTCAGACTCTGGGTACAAGATTACTACACCAATGCGTATGATGTTTCACAGATTTATTTGGTGATCTTGTGCAGGAAACGTGAGTAGGTGCTGTACAAAAATGGGGGAATCCAAAGTTCACAGCTGGAGATGAGATGCCTTACAGTTTCAGTCAACAGAGGCAAGGCCACAGTGCGTGGCATCATTGGGCAGACTGTGACCAGCAAGTCCATGTGGGAGAGTCAAATAGGTGATGCTGTTGCATCCAAGGGCAATATGCCAGGCAGGTGTCGTGGGAGTTGTGCATGGCCCATTGCCTCTCAACGTCTTCGCCGTGGACGACCCACGTTCCTTAGGGGACCCTCACATGCAGGCCTTGACGATGCATGGGACGCTCCGTCAGACAGTTCCTCCTCCCTCCCTGTGGCTGGAGTAGAACTTTGCCTTGAGGATTGTGGCCTGGTGACACAGGGAGGGTGCTGCATGTTGGCAGACATCTGACGGAGAGATTGGCTCATATCCCGATGCACCGTCAAGAGCTCAGCCAGTGTTGCCTCCAACCGTCCATGATGTCGTACTTGCCTGGCATGTTGCTCGGCCTGGTGTTGTTTTAGTTCGTTGAGGGCCTCCACTACCTGGCTGACCTCCCTGGTGTCCCTCCGGTATGCCTCCAGGATGGTACTCAGTTGAGCCATACAGGTGCCTGCAGCTTCCTGGCCAGAATCTCGCCTCCGCCTTGCGCCACTCCCACCACCCTGACCCACATGAGCACGGCCTGCGCTTGTGGGAACATCGGATCGACGGGACCCCGAGTGTTGGCAGGGTGGATGTTGTCTGCCACCTCCAGGGTGCCCGCCGAAGGGTGTCCCTCATTTTCAGGCTGGCTCTCTGGTGGATCATGGGCAGGGCTCTGACCTGTCTGCTGGGATGTGGTGGGAATGGGTCTGGTGGTTGGCACAGATGTATCTGATCCAGTTGCTGCAGGGGTTTGGGATCCAGAGTGGCCAGGTTGGTTGGGGTCATCCACGGTGTGTTGTGAGGCGTCGCTGTCTGTGGGGTCGGGGTCCTGCTGAGCCTGGGACTGGGATCCTTCTCCCCCCTGGTTGGAGGTGGTTTCCACACGTTGCCCTGTGGGTGTGAGAGACAGACACTGTTAATGCACTATCATGACACATTTTTTTGTTCTCCATTGTCAGCATCACAGTTCAACCTGCTTTATATTGTTGGCATTGTTCACTTGCGTATGTGTTTGTAGTGGGATCCAATTAACAGGTGCTCAGGGTTATTAGCCATGTTCCATTTTCTTGAGAATGACTGACACAGCCATTGCTGTGGCTTGTGTTGCCGGCACGACACAGATACAGCAGTGCTTGGTTTCATGCAACATTCACAATACAGTGTCAATCCTTATGCCAGCGTCAAGCATGCAAACGGTTTGACAGGCACGACGCTAGAAGATTGCGCCCACAGGGCCGGGCCCCCCAGCACCCGCCCCTTCATACGTGATCAGGTGTGCGGGCGGGGTGCCCTGGAGGCCCCCGGCTCGGCCAATTGCTTCCAGGTCTATTGATGCACTTCCAGGTGGGAGGGGGCGCAGACCAGGGCCTATTTAGGTTCCGGACACTGTAGCCCCGGTCTCTTTGTCCCCCTCCTGCTCCGGAATGGCTGTGCTCGCTCGTGGTGCAGCCCACACCCCATCCCGAGAAAGTGTGATTTAACTTTCACTTGTCCCTGTCCCTGTGAGCGGCGGAGTGCGAGCGAGTGACGAGCCGGTACAGCTGAGTCCACGAACGAAGGAGGCGGCGGTGAGAAGCGCGGCGTGACCGTCCAACTCGCAAGGTGAGGAGTGGTGTGTGCTGGGGGGGCCAGTGGTCAGCCGTGGGGAGCGGGCAGGGTATTATTGGTAGGGTATCTGTTGGGTCGGTGGCGGCTGCAAGGGGGCCCCCGGGTGCGCTCATTCCTTGTCGAGCTAAGCGGCGAGTCTGGCAGGGTCCGGGTGCAGGCTGTGGGTGGAGAGCAGCATCATTGTGGGGCAGCAGCCCTCGGACATTTCAGAGTTTGTTTAGCGCGGGACACGCCGGAAGGGAACAGGGAGAGGCGCATAGGGCGTATATAGCATGGGGCTGTTGAGGGCGGTTATTTACGGTCCTTTTGGTGGCAAGGGATAGGAACAAAGCTTGATGAGCAGCTCAGTAACGCAATAGGCACCAGGGCAGTGACTCACCGCGCTAGAAGAGCGGGAGGACAGAGCTATCATGCCAGCTAAGAAAGTGAGCCATAGGAGAAAAGACAAGGACCCTGAGATTGGCCAGCTCCTTAAGTTGATGCTGGCAAAGCTGGGCAATAACAGTGACAAGAGTTGTGATGAGGAGACGGTGATCCAGGAGGAACCAGTGCCAGGGGGTTTGGGGGACCGCCCACGCAGGGAGGGAGTGCCACCCAGAGCACCTTCCCCCCTTTGGTAAAGGAGCCTAAGGTACAATGCAAGATGAAGGGGGGGCTAGTAGAGAGTAGGACAGAGCGCAGGGACCAGGGGCTGGGTATGCGAGTCCAGTAGGTGACATCACCCCCCCGCCCCAAGTGGTAGGCCGCCCCCCCCAGCCCCCGGCACCGTTGGCAGAACAGGAGATTAGAGGGGGGAGCGGCCCGGTAGACCCGGCGGGGTGAGTCCTTGCTGAGACTAGGGGAGCCCTGAGGGCATTAGCGCCAGTCCAGACATCAGTAGTGCAAACCAGCAGGAGTACTGGGGGGGATGCCATGTTACTGTAAGAGAAAGAGCCGAATAGTTCTGATTCAATTCAGCTACTTTTGATAGGTGTTGCTGTTCCATGATGGGCAAATGATGCCATACACCCTTGACCTGTATACCCACTTCTAGCTCATGGCTTTAGAACGTGGCACTTCTCCAAGACGCATCACCTTGTCAATACCCATGTCCATGGTGCAAGTTTAGTGCATCCTCAAAGTTCATGTGATGGGTCAAGTGCATTGTGTGAGAGGCACAATGGACTTGAGAATCAGCACTGTGCATGTTAATTTAGTATGCGTATTCATATCAGTGATTGTTTTGTTCTTACATGACAATTGTGACAGTGTTGCACTCCATTGCCTGTCCCCAGGGGATACGTTTCTGTAAGGGGGGGTGTGTGACAGGCCATGCTAGTTGTTTGAGTGTGATTTGCAAGCGTCCATCCTTTGTGGTTTGGCTGTGCCCCCATGTAGCATGCTGCCATGATCGTGGTTGTGGGTTCCTGCACAGGATGTCTGACCTTGTCCTGGTGTTTGTGTTTGCAGTGGTCACAGGAGGGCCTTGTGCTGCCTACACCAGGGCCCATTGTCTGCTATCATGTGTGTAATTTCACACTCCCTTTGCATTGGGCATGGTGCTTGGGTGTGTACCTGGGACATATGGGATGAGGGCAGCCTCCTACCCTACACCTTCTACACTGTCACCCTCCCCCTTACAAACACCCCATACTGCTGGGCACTGCTGGGACTCTTATCCACCACACCCTCATGCCGTTGGGCACTGCTGTGACTCATATCCACCACACCCCCATACCGTTGGGCACTGCTGGGACTCATATCCCCCACACCCCCATGCCGTTGGGCACTGCTGGGACTCATATCCACCACTCCCCCATACCGTTGGGCACTGCTGGGACTCATATCCACCACACCCCCATACTGTTGGGCACTGCTGGGAGTCCCACCATATTACATGAGTTGTTTGTATACTCACCAGGCTCAACGGCTCCTTGTATTCCGTGGACTCCCACCGGTGGTAGCAGGGCCATGACTTTCTCCTCCCAGGGATGGTATTGTGGTGGTCTGCGGGGACCACCACCTCCAGTGTGGTGTGCAGGGGCGTAGTCCTGGTCCATCTTCTTCTTGACCATCCTCCGCAGATCATACCACCTGGACTGACATTCCTGCCTGGTGCGCCTGATGGGTGCAACAGCATTGACCCGGTCTGCGATCCTCTCCCACAGGCGTGTTTTCTGAGCTATGCTGGTCTGTCTGATCAATGCGCCAAACAGCTGTGGCTCCACTCTGATGACTTCATCTGTAAGGACCTCCATCTCCGGGTTAGTGAACTTTGGATTCTTTGGTGTAGTCATGGTGTGGGGTGTATGTGAGTGAGGGGGTGATGGTGTGTATGGATGGGGGTGTGTGGGTCTGATTGTGAAGGGGGTGTTGTGGGTGTAGATGAGATAGAGTGTATGTGTGAGGGTTAATGGTTGCAGTATATACATTTCTTTATTCGGCTTTTCACATAGGAAAACCATAAAAGGAACATTAAAAAGTACAGTTTACATATTTGCACAGAAATACAAATTACAAAAATAGGTTCCAAAGAAATTCATACGAAGACAGTTTTGTAAATTTAAAAGGAAAATATCAAAACATTTCAGTTCATCGAAATAAAATTCCAAGGTGCTTTTTACAGTTTTTTGCTATGCTTCATAATGCATTTTAGGAAATTAAGGACAATGTAACAAACAGATTCAGATTCCAGCATTTGGAGGCGAAGGAATGCAGGCCGACATTGTCTAAGGCCCCAACGCCTCAGTATTGGTAGTAGCCAGATTTTCCTGTGTGGGTGATAGAATTTGCAAGACATGATAACATGAATATTAGACTGGCTGGATTCCCCGTCACAGGGACATGAGGGAAGACTTGAGTCCCAGCTGTTATTCGCGGGGAAAGCAACCAGTCTAAAAAAAGTATCCAATCTGAATCTTGTCATCAACATTCTCTCATGTGTTGTGACCTGAAGGGTTAGATACGGCTGAATTCCGTAAGTTGTCTGAACCAGGTTCGCATGGAGAACCAAAGGTTTTGACGACTCGGAGATCAATCTCAATGTCTCTAAATGACAGAGGGCTTGTTGCTTTAGAGCTCTCTTCGGGAGGTCAACCATGGACTCTGGTTGGAAATAATATTTCTCAAGGCCAAGGTCTTTAAAAAAATTTCTAATGTAGCAGAGCCACTTTACTTTTGAGGACTGGTCAAGAGCCATTGTATCAGCTACAATTGACTGTGTCAGTGCATTTCTGACAGAAGTCCAAATGCGCCGCCACAGCATCAATGGTTGAATCATGAGAAAATTCTCTAGGTAAGGAATTCCTAGTTCCAAGTGAGAGGCATAGTTTGAAGTGTCTCTTGGGGTGGCTAAAAGAAATCTTAAGAAAGTGTTTTCTGCTACCTGGAGGGCGCTGGTATCCGTGTGTCCCCAAACTCCCGCTCCGTACAGGGCACTGGCCTGACACTTAGCGCTATAGATTTTCAATAGCTCCACTGGTGCCCTCCTCCCCAATCTCTGGGAGAAGCCCATCAGGGCCGCTATGGATCTTCTGAACAAATGACATCTTGTCTCTACTGCTGGCTTCCATGTCAGTCTATCGTCTATCATGATTCCAAGGTATGGGTACTGGGCAGTTACCTCGAGTTTTTGGTTGTCGAGATAGATGTCTTTTGCTCCTTTTTTCCTAGTACCTGATATCATGACAAACGTTTTTTTGACGTTCACTTGTAGGTCCAGGCCGCCCATAAAAGTCGTATATCTATTCAAAGAGTTCTGGAGTTCGCGGGGTGTGCGCGCGAGAATGACAGCGTCATCCGCATAGAGCATGGCGGGAATCAGGCGATGTTTTACATGTGGGAGGTCCTGGGCCCCCCTCAACATCTCTGGCTCCAGGCCATTGGTGTACAATGAGAAAAGAAAGGGGGCCAGGACACACCCTTGCCTGACTCCACGCTCTACTCCAAAAGATGCCGTCAGCTCTCCGTTCAGGCCAAAGCGCACTCTTGCTGAGGCTCTAGAGTAAAGTTCCCTCAGAAAATCTAAGAGAGGGGGATCCACTCCCATTTGCCTTAAGACCTTCCACAGTTTTGAATGCGAAACGCAATCAAAAGCTGCGGACAGGTCTACGTAGACCATATAGACCATGTTCTTCTTTGCCTGTATATATTTACCCATAATCAGACTGAGGTTAAGGGCCTGCTCTACCGTTCCGAACCCCTCTCGAAAACCGAACTGGAGATCGGAGATAATGCCTCTCTCCTCACCCCATTGCTGAAGTCGCTCAAGGATTACTCCCCCGACGACCTTGCCAAGTGAGTCCAGCAATAAGATGGGGCGGTAGCATTTCACATCCTGGCGATCCCCTTTTTTAAAGATGGGGACCATGATAGACTTAGTCCAGGAATTTAGCACTCCTACGTTTGCGTATAGGGGCCCAGAGGTCCAAGTTGTGTTTAAATAGGTCCACTGGGACCCCGTCTGGGCCTGGGGCTTTCCCGGTCTTGCTTATTTCCAGGGCCACTAGTAAGTTTGTTATGTAGGGCAAGTTTTAATTTGGAAAGAGCTATGGTGCAGCTGTGATTAAACCACCCTTTTTTAATAGGATTCTTGGGCATTGGTTTTACAGTGAGTAGTCCCTTGATTTTCTCTAAAATGTGTCTAAAATTATTTAGGACTTCTTCGTGGTTTACCGAAAGATCCAAACATTTAATTATATTGGGATAAGCCACGTCAACCAGTTTTTTTGTGATTTTGTTTGGATTGATTTTTCCCCATTTTATTGTGTAGCCATTCTGTCTTCCTAGCTCTAAGTTATTCTGGGCAAGAGTTTTTGCAATTGCTATATTTTGGGGCTTATACTCGGTTAGATAGAAATCCATCCTTAACGCAAAATGGTCACTCAGTGAGTTGACAATGACCTGGAAAGCTTTAGCTATATCTAGCAATCCAGGAGACAAGAAGATATAATCGACTGTCGTATGGTGACCTCTGCCCACATAGGTCGGATGAAGGGAGTTTTGATCCAGACTTGGACGATTAGCTATTACAAGATCCAAGTCAGAGAGCAGATTGTTCATGGCATTCCCCACCTTGGTGTGTACAAAGTGCACTAATGGGGCCTCCAATTCGTCCACTATCTCGCAGCAGTGTGATTTCGCCTGTGGGCATGGATGGAGGTTGAAATCCCCTCCCCATAAAAGATGAGTTGCCCCATGTCCATCCTTCAACTGATGGAGTTGAGTTAATCTCTCCTGAACGTTGCGCAGAAGAATCAGAAATTGATCTTCCTCTAAGTTGTTATAAGAGTTGACCTAAAGAATGGACTCCTTATTCGCAAAGAAAAGGGAGAGAATTTGACAATTTGGGTCGGAGTAGACAATGGACACTTTTAGATGGTTCAAGGTATTTGCGATGTACGTTATTAACCCTCCTTTAGGCCTACCTATTGGGCTACGCACGGCTGGGATAAAATACGTTTTATAGCCCAAGAGGTGAAGCTCTGTAATGGACCATGTCTCTTGGAGACAAATTATTTTGCATGGTTCCAAAAAATTCATGGCCGTCCCGTCCTCAATCTGTGGGCGTAAACCCGCCACATTCGAAAAGATGATGGGTATGGGCAATATATCAGCTTTTGATGCTACGGCTTCAATAGTTACCGGGGGAGTTCTTATTTTAGGGGTCGTTCTTATTTTAGGGGTCAACTGGGGTGAATTAGAGTTAATAGTTTCAGTTTCTATTGGTGGTCAATCGACCATTTCAAGTCCGCTAAATCTATTACTCAACGGGATGTTATACCAAGGGTCCCAGCGGGGCGGTTCTCTGTGGCCCGACCTCTGCATATGTGGACCCCATTCTTCCCAACCTCCTCCCTGGTAACGTGATCCCACTGGTTGCCAAGAATTATCATACTCACGATAACGGGGGCCCCCTTATTGTCTAGTGTTAGACAAGTCGACCTGACGGGGGGGGGGTGCAGCCCAGAAAGAGTCGTGATCATGAAGAAAGCCATTGGGTTGTCTTAAGGGCTAGAAAAAAGAGAGTGGTTTGATACCTATGCCTCCATTTGCATTCGTGTGGTCCCAGGAGCAGATGTAATCTGCTATACGTGGGTCTTCAAAAGTAATTACGATGCAGTCCCCTGGAATCGTTTTTCTACCTTTACCCACCCATGGTGTCCTACGTACTGTCAAGATCCTTCCATGCCAAGTTGGAGGCATGGGGCGGTTAGTATGTAGCCAGTGTTGTGCCTTATTTTTCAGGGACCACATAGGTTCCGCATTGTGGTCCGCTAGCTCAGGGACACCAGTCATTACCACTACATAAGGTGATGCGTCCGGTGGCAAATCAACAGGGAATCTAGCCTCCCCGGGTCCTCTAGGAACATTTCTATTATCTATTGGAGCCGGAGGATTAGGGGCCAAAGTTTGAATCACCGGAGTTTTAGATGTTGCTTTATTTGTTGCCACTGTCTTCAATGCAGGTGTTGTTGTTGGCAGGGCATTTCCCTGTGGCAGAGTAGTGGCTACATTGATAGTTGGATTCAATGTACTCTTAGTGTTAGTTGATATGGGTGTTACAGCCTGGATACATTCTTTTGAATGATTGCGGGTTTCGAAAGGGTTGTTTACAGGCTTCACGGAAGGTTGCTTGTTATGATTTGTCAGGTCCGTGGGTCCTCAGAATTGTACGATGCTCTATGTGTTCCACCTCTCGACAGCCCCTAGGTCTGAATGAACACAGATCCGAAGGGGTGGTCGAGCGAGGGAGAAAAGGAAGGGTAGGGTAGGGACGGCGGGGAGAGGAAGCTGTAACGAGAACAAGGCACTATGAGTCAAACACATACAAGGTAAACACAGTCTCCAAATGCATTAACCTGTAACACATAAACATTTAAGACTCAAACATTCAATACCTGTAGGAAGGAAAAAGGTTGGCTTTGCCTGGCAATCGGAATGTAGAACATGTGTCAAATATCTAGAAAGCAAAGAACTACACATTACCATACAGATTATCAATACTTGACGAAATAATGCTCCTGTTTGTTATACACATACCAGCTGTTACACAAATAAGGCTTCAACAGAGGGCAAATGGAAACAGCCTGCCAGGCGAAGCTCATAAACCCCTGTTGTAGAAAAAATCCAGAGATAACGATATATTAATATTCACAGATTCCACCTTGGATTTGTACTCCCGGTTAGCATCACCTGGAAGTGGTATTTCATATGTTATACCCTTTGAACAAACCAAGATAGCAATACTTGCAGACTGCTCCTAGGGATAAATGCACATAATCGCTGAATACTTCTTCAGCAAAACTGGAAGAAACACTTCAGTTCGTAATGCAGTTCTAGCCTGTTATCTCTGAGTCCAAGGAAGTCTCAAACCAGTTAAACAACAGTTACACTCTCTTACTTCAGAGAGTTAACAACCACGAAGATGAAAAAGTAACCTAAGGGGCTTGGGATCAAAGCACCCATATAAGCCCCAATCCAGACGCTTGCCCCAAAAGTCAATGTCCCTCTCGAGTGCAGAGAGACCAGCAAGGTTGCTGCCAACAAGAAACAGTAATATGCTCCTCCTCGATGACTCGGGAAGAGGAGCCTCCAGAGTCCAAAACACTGCAACCACAAATAACACTTCCTACTCGAGCAAACGCTCGAACAGAAATCCAGAAACCGGGATACACAGTGACTGTAAACGCAAGGTAAAGGATACGCTGGAACTTGGTGTAAAACACCCCTACCGTCTCTTCAGGAAACCAGGTAGAATAAACGGCAAGATGCAATCGTCCCGGCTCCGACTTGAATCTTCCGCGTATGACGTCATCAAATGGTGCGTCGCGTTGCTCTCCAAGGATCATGGGAAGTGTAGTCTGCAACAGAAACGTCTCAAGGCAGTGTTCGAGGCTGCCCACCTCCATGATTCGTAACAGTACATCCCTCCCCCGAAGAACACTGACAGAGACAAGGCTTCAATGGAAACCGCTTGTAAAACAGCCTGACAAATTTAGGGGCATGGACAGCCGTAGCTGGTTCCCAGGAGTTTTCCTCATTGCCATACCCCTTCCAGGCAACCAAATACCACAATCTAGTGCGAAATATCTTGGAATCCACAATCCCTCTCACCTCATGTTCTTCTTCACCGTCCACCACAACAGTTGTTGGACTGGTTCTTTTGACCGATCTTGAGGGTTTAACTAGCGACACATGAAAGGCAGGATGAATCCGTAAGGAAGAAGGAAGAGCCAACTTGACCACAACAGGATTGATAAGTTTAACAACCTTGTACGGACCTATGTATTTGGGATTGAAAATACTGAAACGTTTGAATCGTATGTTCTTGGTTGACAACCAAACATAATCCCCCTTCCTATACACAGGACCAGATTGTCTGTGCTTGTCAACATAGGCCTTGTACATCGTTTTGGCATGCCTCAAATACCCCTTGACTTTCTGCCAGGTTTCTTGAATAGTCCTTACTCTATCCTGAACCTCAGGAACAGATGTAGCTGATGCAGGATGTAGGAAGGGTGTAAAATTGGGATGGAATCCATAAGTGCTGTAGAATGGGGCATGTTTAGTGGAACCATGTACTGCGCTGTTGTAAGCAATTTCCGCTAGCCATAATCTATCTACCCACTCTTTCTTGGTGACATCCACATAGCATCTTAAATACTGCTTTAACGTTTGATTTACCCTTTCGGTCTGCCCGTCAGTCTGTGGATGGAAACTAGTGGAAGTGTTAGATGTGATACCCAGGGCCTTACACCATGTCTTCCAAAAATGTGCTGTGAATTGACTGCCCCGGTCAGAAACTATCACTCTGGGGAGCCCATGTAGCCTTACTATGTGTGATAGAATCAAGTGAGCTAATGAACTAGCAGAAGGAACCTGCTTGCATGCTATAAAGTGCGCCATTTTCGTTAGATAATCCACCACCACCAGGATGGCTGAACAACCTTGGTCGACAGGCATGCCCACCACAAAATCCATAGAAATGTTCTCCCAGGGCACTTCAGGTGTAGGAAGAGGCTGTAGGAAACCGGCTGGTTTTGTATGTCTTGCCTTCATTTGACTACAGACATCGCATTCAGCTATCCAAGCAGCAACATCCTTTCTTATATTTGGCCACCAGAACTGTCTTAATAATCTGTCGAGAGTTTTATCTGTTCCATTATGTCCTGCACATGGTGCACTATGGCACCACTGGAAAGCCTGTTTCCTTAACGCCAGAATGGGTAACAAGAGTTGTTTCTGCCGCATAGGAAGTCCCTGAACCATCTTCCAATCATTGTTTTCCGCTAACCATTTCTTCCAGCCGTCCTGCAACACATGTCTAGCAACACTACGTAGAAACGCTTGAGTACATGTCGCGCCAATAACCTTCTCTGGGCTGATAATGGATTCTTCATGTACTTCCATGGGATTGGCTTTGGTGGACTGTCTAGATAAGGCATCTGCCTTTCGGTTGTCCTTGCCTGGCCGGTAGGTTACGATGAAATCGAATTCAGCAAAAAACATCATCCAACGCATCTACCTTGGTGTTAAATGACGGGCCGCGGCCATGTATTGTAAGTTCCGGTGGTCTGTATATACAGTTACTGTATGCCTGGCCCCCATGAGGTGATGTCTCCATTCCAGGAAAGCGGTTCTTATAGCCAACAGTTCTTTTTCCGATATCACATAGTTTTGTTCAGCCTGATTCAGTTTACGTGAAAAATATGCCACTGGATGTAATTGGCCTGTATTTAATTTAATTTTAATAACGATTTCTAAAGCGCCTGGTGACCCAAGGGCATCCCCGCGCTATAAGGTTAGTGATCCTGTTGAGGGGGAGGGAGAGAGGAGAGATACTTATAGAGGGAACTCTATTTAGGGAATAGGTGTGTCTTTAATTTCTTGCGAAATGCAAGGTAGTTAGGTTCAAGTCTGAGGGAGCGGGGAAGGGCGTTCCATCCAGCAGCTGCTTGAACGGAGAATTGTCGTCCTCCTGTGCGAGTCCTTTTAAATCTAGGAATGATGGCTAGGTTCTCATTCTGGGATCGTAGGGATCTGGTTGCTGTGTAGGGGGTGATCATTTTACTGAGGATCGCCGGGCCAGACCCGTTGATCAGCTTATGTGTCGTGCACATCGCTTTGAATTGCACCCTTTGGCGCACAGGGAGCCAGTGCAGAGCTTTGAGGGCCGGCTTGGCGGACATTCTGGAGGGGAGGTTGGTGAGCAGACGTGCCGCGGCGTTCTGTGTCCGCTGGAGCTTCGTTAGGGTGGCCTCAGGGGCTCCCAGGTAGATCAAATTACTGTAGTCCAGGCGAGACAGTACTAGTCCCTGGATGAGCAGTTTCCTGGAAGCAGGTGGCAGTAAGGGGAGAATCTTGCGGGTCGTGCGCATGAGCCCGAAGCAGGTGCCCGAAATTTTAGCTGCTTGTGTCTTCATAGACAGCTCTGGTTCGAGCCACACACCGAGTGTCTTAATTTCACGCTTCGGGGGGGGGGATTTCCCCGAACACGTCGGGCCAGAGTGCTGGGGGGATGGCCGTCCATTGTTTCCCTAGGAGCATCACCTCCGTCTTTGACCCATTAAGTTTTAATGATGAATTATTCATCCAGTTGTGAATTTCTGTAAGACAATTGGTCAGGTTTTCTGGGTGGTCGATGAGTTGGGACAGGGAGACGACCAGCTGAGTGTCGTCAGCATAGCTTACCATTTTTATGTTAAATGGTGTCGCCACGTCCTCAAGGGGGGCCATATATGCATTAAAAAGCGTCGGGCTCAGGGAGGAGCCCTGAGGGACACCGTTTGTGAGTGGAAGGGTGGATGAGTGGTGATTGTCGTCCCACACTTGGAACGTGCGCCCTATGAGAAAGGATTCAATCCAACTGAGTGCCGTCCCGGTAAGTCCTGCATTCGCCAGTCTATGAAGAAGGACACGGTGGTTGACTGTGTCGAAAGCTGCGCTTAGATCCAGGAGGATCACTGCCACTGATCCTCCTGAATCCAGTATGCGCCTTGCTTCTTCAATGACGGCAAGGAGTGCGGTGTCTGTGCCATGGCCCGGGCGGAATCCAGTTTGGGATTGCCTGAGTACGTTGTTGGTCTCAAAAAACTGAGATAATTGTATGTTTACCAATTTCTCTGCTACTTTGCTGATACCAGGGAGGAGAGATATTGGTCGGTAGTTAGACATGTCTGCTGGATCTAGTTGGTTTTTTTTTTGAAGTGCCTTCACCACAGCACTCTTCCAGCTGTCGGGGACAGATCCGTGGGCGAGCGAGCTGTTAATAAGTTCCGTGACCGTGGGCACGATGACTGAGGCTACTTTTTTGAGGAACCTGATCGGTGCTGGGTCCCGAGGTGATCCGCTTTTCATTTTCGTCAGGGTTCGTTCTACCTCTAGGCAAGTTACTGGCCGAAATGTCGGCAGTGTGGGGCGCAGATTGCTTTCGGCCTGGTCGAGGGATAGACGGCTTTCCATGTGACTAAGGGGGCCGGGGGGTGGGAGGGAGGCCAGGATACGGGTGATTTTGTCATTAAAGTAATTAGCTAGTTCATTACTTCGGTCAACTTTGGGGGTGGTGGGGGGGAGTGTTGGGGACTTTGAGCAGCTCCTTTACAATTAAGAAGGATTCCCTGGCTGAGTTGGATGATTCTTGTATCCGCGTGTCGTAGTATGAGGCTTTGGTTTGTCTGATGGCCTCTTTATAGAGTCTGACTGTGATCTGGTAAGCTTCTTTGTTGGCATGCTGCCAGTTTCTCCTCCAAAGCCGTTCGGCTTTTTTACAGTTTTTGCGAAGTAGTCGGAGGTCCTCGGTATACCACGGGGCCGAACCAGGTTTGTCGTTTTTGTCCTCCCTCGTTCTAAGTGGGAGCACTGAGTCCAGGGAGGAGGTGATCCACTCTCTGAATTTTTTGTCGGCGATAGCCGGGTCTTCCGCGTATGCCGGGGTGGTCCTTTCTAGGGTTTTGGCCCATTCTTCAGTGGGGAGTCTGGACCAGGTCCTGTCCCTGCTGTAGGTGGGTGGTTTTTGGGGTTTCCTGTAAGTTCCAGGTAGTTGGAAGGGGATTAAGAAGTGGTCTGTCCAGGGAAGGGGAAGAGCCTCTTTTGCTTGCATCGAGGGAGAACTAGTGAACACCGGGTCCAAAAGATGACCCTTGATGTGGGTGGCTCCGGAGTTGAGAAGGCAAATGTCCAGTGCCGCCAGATCTAAAATCAGATCTTTAGCTACCGAGTCTATCGGGTCTTCGAGATGAATGTTCAGGTCACCTACTATCATAAAGTTTGATAGAGAGTGGGCCAGGGTTGTAACTGAGTCCAGGAGGGAACTGGCGAAGGGACCTGGGAGACCGGGGGGACGGTACACAAGTATTCCCGTTAATGAATTGGTTGGGTTTAGCTTGATAGTAAAGTGAAGACTTTCTGAGTCGGTAATCTGCGCATCACTGGTTTTACAGTGGAGATAGTCCCGGTGGATAATGGCGACACCACCACCTCTGCCTAAGGGGCGGGGTAGGGACTGAATGAGATAGCCCGGTGGAGTTGCTAGTGCCATGTCTGATTGTGAGTGTGGGGCAAGCCACGTTTCTGTGAGAAAAAGGATATCTATCTCCAGGTCTTCTATGAGATGGTTAATCTGTGTCGCGTGTTTAGCAAGTGAGCGACAGTTTAGTGAAGCGAGTTTGAGGGAGGCGGGTGTGTGAGATTTTGTAGGGAGTGTGAGCTGGGCTGGCTTACATAAGGAGCAGCGAGTGAAAGGTCCATTTAGATCATGGGTATAATCACATGAAGAGGTTGGGGGTCTAAGGCTTAATAGCTCTCTGCGTGAGTAGCTTACCTTTGGGTTGGCTGTTTTAAGCAGGGGTTCTGGCCCTGGGCCCGGCCGTGCGCGGACGGGCGCAGACGGGCTTGCCTTAGGCGCGCCTTCGGCGCGCAAACGGCGCTCCCGCTGCGCTCGTCCGCTGCGCTGGTATGGCCGGCACATTTGTAGTGCTTGAGGGTGGGCGTGGCCTCGCAGTGGGCGTGGCTACCACCTTGGGCGTTTTGGGCGTTTCCCTGTCTCAGCGCGGGTCGCTGTCTCAGGGAAGAGCAAGGAGGGCTGTATCAGCGCGAGGGGATTAGCGCTATGAGCAGGTGAGCACTCGAGGTTGTAATTCACACAAAAGTGCACAAGATAACAAATTTTTAAAAGTTTAAACAGTTTTTTTTAAAAGTTAAAGGTCACAATCCTCCGGCTTTCCGCCTCAGAGGGGTCACACGAAATAATAACAAACAGACCGCTTGTCTTCAGCTTATTTGTAGTGCTTGAGTGTGGGCGTGGCCTCGCAGTGGGCGTGGCTACCACCTTGGGCGTTTTGGGCGTTTCCCTGTCTCAGCGCGGGTCGCTGTCTCAGGGAAGAGCAAGGAGGGCTGTATCAGCGCGAGGGGATTAGCGCTATGAGCAGGTGAGCACTCGAGGTTGTAATTCACACAAAAGTGCACAAGATAACACATTTTTAAAAGTTTAAACAGTTTTTTTTAAAAGTTAAAGGTCACAATCCTCCGGCTTTCCGCCTCAGAGGGGTCACACGAAATAATAACAAACAGACCGCTTGTCTTCAGCGTATTTGTAGTGCTTGAGGGTGGGCGTGGCCTCGCAGTGGGCATGGCTACCACCTTGGGCGTTTTGGGCGTTTCCCTGTCTCAGCGCAGGTCGCTGTCTCAGGGAAGAGCAAGGAGGGCTGTATCAGCGCGAGGGGATTAGCGCTATGAGCAGGTGAGCACTCGAGGTTGTAATTCACACAAAAGTGCACAAGATAACACATTTTTAAAAGTTGAAACAGTTTTTTTTAAAAGTTAAAGGTCACAATCCTCCGGCTTTCCGCCTCAGAGGGGTCACACGAAATAATAACGTATTAGCGTGGCGTTGTGATAACACTGCTCCCACCGCGAAATCCGATGCATCTGCTTCCACAATGTAGGGTTTTTCGGGATCCGCATGAACTAGGATGGGTGCGGAAACAAAGGCATTCTTCAGATTGTCAAAACTGCTTTGAGCTTCTTCCGTCCATACGAAAGGTACCTTCTTTCTCAAGAGCTTTGTCATTGGGGTGGCCATAGCGGAAAAGTTCCCGATAAACCTGCGATAAAAGTTCGCAAATCCAATAAAACACTGGATGTCCCTCACTGTCTTGGGCGTGGGCCAATTCTTTACTGCCAATATCTTTCTTTCCGACATTTCCTGTCCCTTCGGCGTGAGCATCACCCCTAGGAATTCCACGGAGGTAGTATTAAACTCACATTTGCTGAGTTTACAATAAAGGCTATGTTCCAACAAGGTACGCAAGACGATCTTTACGTGCTCCGCATGTTCTTCTTTGGTGGATGAATAAACCAAAATGTCGTCAATATATACTACGACAAAGCGCTCTAAATAGTCCTTAAGCACATCATCCAAAAAGAATTGGAAGGCGGCAGGCGCGTTGCATAACCCGAAGGGCATCACAAGGTACTCATAGAGACCGAAACGGGTCTTGATGGCAGTCTTCCACTCGTCCCCTGATCTCATTCTGACTAAGTGGTATGCTCCCTTTAGATCCAGCCTTGTGAATATCACAGCCTTCTTCACCTGCTCCAGCAGCACGTTAATGAGGGGAAGGGGATACCTATTCTTTATCGTAATGGCATTCAAAGCCCTATAATCCGCACAAGCCCTGAGTTTTCCATTAGCCTTAGGAATAAAGAACAACGGGGAGGCAGCAGGGGACTTTGATTCACGGATGAATCCAAGCTTCAACAGCTTATCCAAATAGGATCGTAGATGTAACGTCTCTGGCTCCGAAAGCGCATAAACCCTTCCTGCTGGTATTCTTGCCCCTGGAATTAGATCGATCTGACAATCATATGATCGGTGTGGTGGTAACACCTCAGCCATAGCCTCACTGAAGACTTCCGCCATGCCCTGATACTCCGTCGGGAGTTCCACGTCTTGTTCCGCTGCTGTGGCTACATGATGTATACAAGCCAGACCCGAAGCAGGACTAAGGCTGGAATGGAAGCAGTTCTGTTGACAATACTCCGATGTAAACAGTACAGTCTGTCCTTCCCAATCCACTGTGGGGTTATGTTTTCGTAGCCAGGGCAGGCCTAGGATTAATCCATACTGTGGTGCTCTAATGATGTTAAAGCTCACCCTTTCGTGATGTTCCATGCCCATGGACATTCTCAGATCCCTGGTTTGTAACTTGATAGGTCCCGAATCCAGCTTTCTACCATCTACTGCAAAAACAGCTTCGGGTGTCTCCTTTTCCAACAGTACTATGCCTAAGTCATTCGCCTTGGTCTCATCCATGAAGCAACCTGTAGCTCCTGAATCCAACATCGCGCGTAGCATCAACCACTCATTGTGTATTTCCAACCCAATCTCCAAATAAAAATGCAGACTTTCCTTAATCACCTCACCGTCCAATGAAGGGATGAACAACTTACTTGAAGGGATCCCTTCGTCCACCTTCAAGCTTTCTCGTTTCCCGACGACTGGTCTGAAGCAACCACCGAAACCTTCTTGTACTCATATTTGGGTCTAGTTCTCGAAGGGCATTCTCTAATGAAATGCCCCTTCCTACCGCAATATATACAGAGTCCTTTCTTTCTTCTGTATTCTCTTTCCTCCGTAGTTAAGGGTGACCTCACTGCCCCTATCTCCATGGGTTCTGCTTTAGCTGCAACAGTACCCTCCGTGACTCTAGATTGTTCGTAACGTGGTGGTAGCCTTTCCTTCCGCCGTGTATCTCCCTTTCTGTCACTGAGGCGGTGATCCAATCTCAGAACCAGACTAATCATATCCTCACATGTGCGAGGTTGAGGATCTATTTGTGCCAATATGTCCTTCATCTCCTCCTTCAGGCCTTTGTAAAAGATGGCAAGTCGCTTCTCTTCCGGCCACTCTGTTTCTGCTATGAGCCGCCGAAAATCATTGAGATAAGCTATCAAGTCCCTGTTCCCCTGTTTCAATTCTAGCAATTCCCTGTCTGCAGAGAGAGTGGCCGATCTGCGATTGAATGTTTTCTCAAACTCCAGAAGAAAAGCCTCCCAATCCCTCAATATGGCATCATCACTTTTCACTAAAGGCACTGCCCATTGAGCTGCGTCCCCGGCTAAATATGAAATAAGAAAAGCCACCCTGGCATGGTTTGTGTTGAAGATCTTAGGTTTGCAAGAAAAGTGTAAAGACACCTGTGTGAGAAATACCTGCACCTTGCTGCTCTCCCCATAGAACCTATCTGGTGGGGCAAGGGGTATTGGAGCTGGCACTTCAACCACCAGGGAAGAAGTAGGGGATGTGCCTGCGTCAAAAGGGTTACGACTCAACCTGTCCACTTGAGCCTGTAACGAAGCTGTTTCTGCCCTAGAAGCCTGCAACTCAGACTGCACTAGTGCGAGAGCAGCCATAACATCATCAATGGTGGACATCGTATCGTACGATCGGGAGGACTATGATTCTTGGGCTGTTTATTCTGTCAGGTCCGTGGGTCCTCAGAATCGTACGATGCTCTATGTGTTCCACCTCTCGACAGCCCCTAGGTCTGAATGAACACAGATCCGAAGGGGTGGTCGAGCGAGGGAGAAAAGGAAGGGTAGGGTAGGGACGGCGGGGAGAGGAAGCTGTAACGAGAACAAGGCACTATGAGTCAAACACATACAAGGTAAACACAGTCTCTAAATGCATTAACCTGTAACACATAAACATTTAAGACTCAAACATTCAATACCTGTAGGAAGGAAAAAGGTTGGCTTTGCCTGGCAATCGGAATGTAGAACATGTGTCAAATATCTAGAAAGCAAAGAACTACACATTACCATACAGATTATCAATACTTGACGAAATAATGCTCCTGTTTGTTATACACATACCAGCTGTTACACAAATAAGGCTTCAACAGAGGGCAAATGGAAACAGCCTGCCAGGCGAAGCTCATAAACCCCTGTTGTAGAAAAAATCCAGAGATAACGATATATTAATATTCACAGATTCCACCTTGGATTTGTACTCCCGGTTAGCATCACCGGGAAGTGGTATTTCATATGTTGTACCCTTTGAACAAACCAAGATAGCAATACTTGCAGACTGCTCCTAGGGATAAATGCACATAATCGCTGAATACTTCTTCAGCAAAACTGGAAGAAACACTTCAGTTCGTAATGCAGTTCTAGCCTGTTATCTCTGAGTCCAAGGAAGTCTCAAACCAGTTAAACAACAGTTACACTCTCTTACTTCAGAGAGTTAACAACCACGAAGATGAAAAAGTAACCTAAGGGGCTTGGGATCAAAGCACCCATATAAGCCCCAATCCAGACGCTTGCCCCAAAAGTCAATGTCCCTCTCGAGTGCAGAGAGACCAGCAAGGTTGCTGCCAACAAGAAACAGTAATATGCTCCTCCTCGATGACTCGGGAAGAGGAGCCTCCAGAGTCCAAAACACTGCAACCACAAATAACACTTCCTACTCGAGCAAACGCTCGAACAGGAATCCAGAAACCGGGATACACAGTGACTGTAAACGCAAGGTAAAGGATACGCTGGAACTTGGTGTAAAACACCCCTACCGTCTCTTCAGGAAACCAGGTAGAATAAACGGCAAGATGCAATCGTCCCGGCTCCGACTTGAATCTTCCGCGTATGACGTCATCAGATGGTGCGTCGCGTCGCTCTCCAAGGATCATGGGAAGTGTAGTCTGCAACAGAAACGTCTCAAGGCAGTGTTCGAGGCTGCCCACCTCCATGATTCGTAACATGATTATTGGTTGCAGTAGTTGATGTGCTGGCAGTGTCTTCTTTTTGCAAATAGGTATGTTGCAAAGGATGACGGGTTGTATGTGTGGACCCTTTTATTGGTCCATTTGAGGGTGTGGCTTATTTTGAATTGGTGGTGTGTGTGTGTTATATGAGGTGGGTGTTACTTTGGCCCTCTGTTTGCCTGTTTGTATGTGGCCAGGACATTGTTTCCCAAAGGTGTGTACACAGGAGACATGTTTTGTGGTGTTGTGCGACTCGTTTGCAACCTCCTTGTGCTGGTTTAGGGGTTCGCGTTATGTGTGTGTGTCGTACTTGTAGGTGCGTGTGACTTATACGGGCCGTTGGGGGGGAATCTATGACATAATATCGACAGACAGAATATCTACTTACAAAAATATCAATACAAAAATATCGAAGTCAAAAATATCGGAGTTATATCTTCATAAAGGTAAGTACAAAAACATTGAAAATTTAATATCGTAGTGCAAAAATATCGAAAGTAAAAATATCGTTTTTTTAAATGTATTATTAATAATGTAAAAATAGTTTAAAAATATATATCATGTTACAAATATTAAATAAAAACATTAAAACATATTAAAAAAATTATAACTAATACATATACATTTAAAATAAATTAAAAACTACATATACATTAATATATATACATACTCCACATAATGCAACAGTAGGAAAATCGTTGGATAGCGTAGGGGTAAAATTTACTATTCCCACGACAGAGGGTGCAACAGTAGGGAAAGCGTTAGATAGCGTAGGGGTTTAAATTACTATTCCCACTCCAGAGGGTGCAACAGTAGGGAAAGCGTTGGATAGCGTAGGGGTAAAAATTACTATTCCCACTCCAGAGGGTGCAACAGTACGGAAAGCGTTGGATAGCGTAGGGGTAAAAATTACTATTCACACTCCAGAGAGTGCAACAGTAGGGAAAGCGTTGGATTGCGTAGGGGTAAAAATTACTATTCCCACTCCAGAGGGTGCAACAGTAGGGAAAACGTTGGATAGCGTAGGGGTAAAAATTACTATTCCCACTCCAGAGGGTGCAACAGTAGGGAAAGCGTTGGATAGCGTAGGGGTAAAAATTACTATTCCCACTCCAGAGGGTGCAACAGTAGGGAAAGCGTTGGATAGCGTAGGGGTTTAATTTACTATTCCCACTCCAGAGGGTGCGACAGTAGGGAAAGCGTTGGTTAGCGTAGGGGTAAAAATTACTATTCCCACTCCAGAGGGTGCAACAGTAGGGAAAGCGTTGGATAGCGTAGGGGTAAAAATTACTATTCACACTCCAGAGAGTGCAACAGTAGGGAAAGCGTTTGATTGCGTAGGGGTAAAAATTACTATTCCCACTCCAGAGGGTGCAACAGTAGGGAAAGCGTTGGATAGCGTAGGGGTAAAAATTACTATTCCCACTCCAGAGGGTGCAACAGTAGGGAAAGCGTTGGATAGCGTAGGGGTAAAAATTCCTATTCCCACTCCAGAGGGTGCAACAGTAGGAAAAGCGTTGGATAGCGTAGGGGTAAAAATTACTATTCCCACTCCAGAGGGTGCAACAGTAGGGAAAGCGTTGGATAGCGTAGGGGTAAAAATTACTATTCCCACTCCAGAGGGTGCAACAGTAGGGAAAGCATTGGATAGCGTAGGGGTAAAAATTACTATTCCCACCCCAGAGGGTGCAACAGTAGGGAAAGCGTTGGATAGCGTAGGGGTTTAAATTACTATTCCCACTCCAGAGGGTGCAACAGTAGGGAAAGCGTTGGATAGCGTAGGGCTAAAAATTACTATTCCCACTCCAGAGGGTGCAACAGTAGGGAAAGCGTTGGATAGCGTAGGGGTAAAAATTACTATTCCCACTCCAAAGGGTGCAACAGTAGGGAAAGCGTTGGATAGCGTAGGGGTAAAAATTACTATTCCCACTCCAAAGGGTGCAACAGTAGGGAAAGCGTTGGATAGCTTAGGGGTAACATTTACTATTCCCACTCCAGAGAGTGCAACAGTAGGGAAAGCGTTGGATAGCATGGGGGTAAAAATTACTTCCCACACTACTCCCCCTTTAACACACAACACACTACACATACAAAAAAACAAAATTAATATAAATTTCTATTAATCAATTAATAACAATTAATATTACTAAATTGATGTAATTATAAATGAACTAATTAACACATATTAATTACTAATTAATTAACAATAAATACCTACAAATAAATACAATCTCTTTAATTAATTAAATTTAATTATATCACACCCTATCCCCCTATACACACACAACCCACTACACATAAATAAATCACATCATTTAATCACTTAACAATTATTAATTACCAATTCATTATTAATTAACAATAACAAAAACATTAAATATATTAGCACATTAACTCTAATTAATTTAATTAAATAATTATTAATATGTAATTACCAATTAATTATTAATTAACAATAACAATAAATTAAATATATTAGCACATTAACTCTAATTAATTTAATTTACTAATTAATATTATTTAATTACCAATTAATTAATTAACAATTACAAAAATGTATATATATTAAAACATTAGCTCTAATTAATGTAATTAACTAATGAATATAAATTAATTACCAATTAATTATTAATTAAAAATATTTACTAAAATATATTAATTAATTAACGAATTAATATTAAATAATTACCAATTAATTAATTAAAATATTTTCAAAAATATATTAATTAATTAATTATTATTAAATTACTTCCCACCCTATTCCCCTATAAACCCACAACCCGCTCTGATACTAAAACGCAAAATGTAAACAAATTTACTAATTTTCAAACATACATTACAAAACATATTTAACAAACATATAAACAAAATAATAAAATACATAACACTAAACAACATTTCGATATTAGTGAATTTCGATATTTTCGATATTAGTAACATACATACCTTAAAAAAAACGATTTTCTGTCTGTCGATATTTTGGACATCGATATTCTATACCATCGAAATTCAAACATCGATATTATAATTTCGATATCTTGTCTCACTACCGTTGGGGGGTGGGGGGTTCGTGTACACTTGATCGGGGGATGTGCGGGTCGTATTTGTTGATGCTTGTGACTTCTATGGGCCGTTGGGGGGGGTTCGTGTACGCTTGATAGGGGGGATGTGCGTGTCGTACTTGTAGGTGCGTGTGACTTATACGGCCCGTTGGGGGGTGGGGGGTTCGTGTACGCTTGATGGGGGGGATGTGCGGGTCGTAATTGTTGATGCGTGTGACTGATACGGGCCGTTGGGGGGGTGGGGGGTTCGTGTACGCTTGATCGGGGGATGTGCGTGTCGTACTTGTGGGTGCGTGTGACTTATACGGGCCATTGGGGGGTGGGGGTTCGTGTACGCTTGATCGGGGGGATGTGCGTGTCGTACTTGTGGGTGCGTGTGACTTATAAGCATGGGCGGATTTTGCGGATCCACGATTCACGAATTTGCGGATTCACGGATCGTGGATCCGCAAAATCCGCGGATTTAGCGGATCTGCGGATTTGGGGGCGGGGCTTCCTCGAGTGTGTGGGCGGGGCCAAACGGACGGGGCTTCCATGCGAGCGCACATGCCTCTTGTGTGTCTAAAAGGTCAGAGACCGATCAGAGCAGCAGATTAAGAGACAGAAGCCCCTGGTCACAGGAACAGCACGGGGATTGCGCTCGTAAAAGTCAAAGATGCAAATGCCTCTGGCCAGCATCACAGCGGATTTTCGATGGTATATTTGGGAAGAAGGCACATCTGCCCAGCCTCCCAACGCTCACGATTTTTTTTGGGCTGATGAATGAGTCACTGCATTTGCGCTTCAACTAGTTCCAGCGACCAAGTGTGTGTTACTATGCAATCGCGCCGAAGTGCGCAGGGGTCCCTTGAGTGAAATGTCCATCATAGTGGGTAAATGGCAGGAAGACGGTGCACACCTCGAGTGTGTGGGCGGGGCCAAACGGACGGGGCTTCCATGCGAGCGCACATGCCTCTTGTGTGTATAAAAGGTCAGAGACCAGCATCATAGCGGATTTCCGATGGTATATTTGGGAACAAGGCACACCTGCCCAGCCTCCACAACGCTCTCGATTATTTTTGGGCTGATGAATGAGTCACTGAATTTAAGCTTCAACTAGGGCACATGCGTTATTGAAATCTGCAAGTGTATCCTGTTGAGGTTTATTTTTTGTGCCAGGACCGTCGTGCCAGAATGAACTCTGCCAGAAGACACCATGTAAATAATTTACGATGGCGCCGGCAAGCTGCCAGCGCCATCCTGCAAAAGTTACTTAATTAGCTTAAACAGGAAGCTCCAACTGATAAAATAAAGCAGGCGCTCGAGCCCCTGCTTTGTCTTATCTGTTAGAGCTTCCTGTCGAAGCTAATTAAGTAACCATTTGAGGATGGCGCTGGCAGCTTGCCGGCGCCATCGTAAATTATGCATTAGGCTTGAACTTTTGACCGCAAAATCCGCTCCGATCGCGGATTGCGGATTCTCGGTAAATTCGCGAGAGTTCGCGGGTCGCGGATTTACCGAAAATCCGCAAAATCCGCGATCGGAGCGGATTTTGCGCTCATGCTTAGTGACTTATACAGGCCGTTGGGGGGTAGGGGGTTCATGTACGCTTGATCAGGGGGATGTGCGTGTCGTATTTGTTGATGCGTGTGACTTCTACGGGCCGTTGGGGGGGGTTCGTGTACGCTTGATAGGGGGGATGTGCGTGTCGTACTTGTAGGTGCGTGTGACTTATACGGCCCGTTGGGGGGTGGGGGGTTCGTGTATGCTTGATGGGGGGGATGTGCGGGTCGTAATTGTTGATGCGTGTGACTGATACGGGCCGTTGGGGGGTGCGGGGGTTCATGTACGCTTGATGGGGGGATGTGCGGGTCATATTTGTTGATGCGTGTGACTTATACGGGCCGTTGGGGGGGGTTCGTGTACGCTTGATAGGGGGGATGTGCGTGTCGTACTTGTGGTTGCGTGTGACTTATACGGGCCGTTGGGGGGTGGGGGGTACATGTACGCTTGATGGGGGGATATGCCGGTCGTATTTGTTGATGCTTGTGACTGATACGGGCCGTTGGGGGGTGGTGGGGTTTGTGTACGCTTGATGGGGGGGATGTGCGGGTCGTATTTGTTGATGCGTGTGACTTATACGAGCCATTGGGGGGGTTTCATGTACGCTTGATAGGGGGATGTGCATGTCGTACTTGTAGGTGCATGTGACTTATACGGGCCGTTGGGGGTGGGGGGGTTCGTGTACGCTTGATGGGGGGGTGCGGGTCGTATTTGTTGATGCGACTTGCTGTTACGCGATATTTCCCGTACATATCATTCTTCATGCGCGACTACTTTGGTCCGTACAAATCGCCTACTGGGTTGTCGCAGTGCATCGTGCTTGGCAGTTTCTATGGCAGCTTTACGAATCGTACGGTTTGGTTCCCAACGCTTATTCGTACGGGTCTCCGACTGCAGTTCCCTGGGAATCGTACGGAGAAAGACGAATCTGGATCGTACTTCGCAGTTCGGAGGGATTTTTCCCATTCGTACGGAATCAGCTACGAATACGATTCATACCGCGGTATTTTTACCAGGATCGTAATCGACCCCGTAATAATACATTTTTAACAGCACAGCATAATTTTAAAGTTTTACAAAGTAATTTCTTTGCCTTTTTTGCTGTTCTCAGAATATATTGAATTTCACTAGAAACAGTGATTTCAATCGTACTCATCACATAACAGCGGGCAAAAAAAAACAATCAATTGGATTGTTTTAAAAAAGACAACAATCCATCCCCAGTAAAGTATGGGATAATACAAATCACACATATATAAAATGGTTACTGCTAAGAACATTTTATAACTTAAATTTATAAACACTTTAACCCGTTCCATGCTGCGGTTGGCTGTTGGACGTCGCAAGCGCTACCTCGCTGGTGCTGCGCAAGTCCAACGGCTGACGCAGCCCCGTCCGTTCTTTAGGATGCCCGCACGGTGGCGGAAAAACCGCCGCGGTCAAGGCGGTTAAGGCAGTAAAGGCGTTAAATGTTGTTGGTTAAAAACATACACCTAGACAATGAGCAAGAAAAAGTCCATAATTCAAAGATATACTTTTTCTTGAGGCCAAATAGTTTTTTTGCACTACTTTTTATGTAAATTGTCCAATGGTAATCCTATAAAATCAAAATAATAAATTCTTCAGAGGCTGAATTATCTTCCTAAAACTTTGGCTTTAAAAATATTAAGTAGGAATTTGGTAATTCGCTAGGCAAACGTTGTTTAAAAACCAACTAAGCATCATTACATAGTGTCCAGCCTTTGTCACATTTTAGATAGGCAGTGTAATGTACAGATGTTGTAGAAGGACCATCATGGAAAATTATTGCTACTGCTAAAAAAGTCCTTCCTGATATTGATAGTTGACTTGCTACAAAATGTTTTATTAAAGTGTCCGATTTTCTTCTATCAGCTGTCCAACGTTGCATCATTAAAATTATATATTGTCCATATCTTTCTAAAAATAATGTTGATAACATTTCTGATTTGCATTGGCTACACTCCATGTTTTCATTTGCAGTTTTAACTAATTTATTGAAAAACACTGATTTACAGTCCGGTAATGTCAAATATAGAAATCTTTCAATGTCTACATTAGTGCTACATGTATACATACAATTTTCACAATAATGTTCCCATTCATAACAAAGGCCAAAACTATGTTCTATTTCTACACCTTCATTTTCCAATACGGTAACCATATACATTAGAAATTCCTGAGCATCTTATTGGATATTTTGTGTAAATTGTGTAGAACCAGAACATACATCCAAAAGATTACGAACATGAGAAATTGTTTGCATTTTACTTGTATCAGTTCTCAATTTTTCATAAACAGAATGCAACAAGGAACAACATTTTTTTCCTGATTCTCCTTAATTTGCTGTTGCAAACCTTCAAGAAAAAAAACAACATTGACCACTACATTAGCATAGCAGTTGACACCAGAGCTATTTTCAAACTGATAACCACCAATCTCTTCACCAGTGTCCTTTTTCTATTTGCTTGCAATCACAACATTACCTTGTTTTTTCCCTTCTCTACACCTTCTTGTCAGAGCAGCAGCTCACCTGGAGGAACATCACGCCATCTCGCCACCTGGACACGCAGCCTCACGCCCCTGGGTCCAGGAACGCTGTTGGTCTCGCCGCCATCACCATCTCGGCGGCTGGAGACTACAGCTCCCAGCGGGCTTTGCGTGCACTTCCGGGACTTCCGGTCCCCGTTGACAGCGCGCCCGGAGGCGCTTCAAAAGCGGGCCAGCCCCTCGACGGAGCGGGGGCTCTTGTCAGAGCAGCAGCTCACCTGGAGGAACATCACGCCATCTCGCCACCTGGACACGCAGCCTCACGCCCCTGGGTCCAGGAACGCTGTTGGTCTCGCCGCCATCACCATCTCGGCGGCTGGAGACTACAGCTCCCAGCGGGCTTTGCGTGCACTTCCGGGACTTCCGGTCCCCGTTGACAGCGCGCCCGGAGGCGCTTCAAAAGCGGGCCAGCCCCTCGACGGAGCGGGGGCTCTTGTCAGAGCAGCAGCTCACCTGGAGGAACATCACGCCATCTCGCCACCTGGACACGCAGCCTCACGCCCCTGGGTCCAGGAACGCTGTTGGTCTCGCCGCCATCACCATCTCGGCGGCTGGAGACTACAGCTCCCAGCGGGCTTTGCGTGCACTTCCGGGACTTCCGGTCCCCGTTGACAGCGCGCCCGGAGGCGCTTCAAAAGCGGGCCAGCCCCTCGACGGAGCGGGGGCTCTTGTCAGAGCAGCAGCTCACCTGGAGGAACATCACGCCATCTCGCCACCTGGACACGCAGCCTCACGCCCCTGGGTCCAGGAACGCTGTTGGTCTCGCCGCCATCACCATCTCGGCGGCTGGAGACTACAGCTCCCAGCGGGCTTTGCGTGCACTTCCGGGACTTCCGGTCCCCGTTGACAGCGCGCCCGGAGGCGCTTCAAAAGCGGGCCAGCCCCTCCGTGTCGCGGACGCGCGCGGACGCCGGGCGGAGCCCGGGCAGAGGGCGGGCCGTCTAAGGCCGTCCAAGGACGAACAGGGACGGGACGGGCCACGTCCCTTTCACCATGGGTAAGCGCAAACTGATCACATCGGCAGCAGGCGAGGCTAATGCTAAGGTGCCAAAATACACAACCAGTATCCTCACTTTTTTGACCTCCAAAGTGGACGAATTAACCACCCAGATAGCAGTTTCTGAACGAGCATTGGCGCTGGAAACTGCATCTGGGAGTTGTAGCACTACAATCTCTTCTCCCATTAGGTGTGTACCACTGGAGCCGAGGGTCATAATTGAAGCGTGCCGGACTAATCTGGCACAGACTCCCACAGTCCTGCCTTCCCCAGAACTGCCTATTTCTGTAAAACCTGTCGGTAATGAGGTTGGGAGTGTGGAAGAAACTGTGACCAACACTCAACCTGGGGGACAGCAGGCCTCCTTTGTTACTAAGGAGGGTCTTATGGAAATATTGGAAAAACTTTTTACTGAGAGGCTAGAATCAGCCCTAATCCAAATTGCAACAGATATTACAGAGACATTGAGGGACTGTGTTAACAATTTGTTGATTAAATGTGAACGTATTAATAATACTTTGAGTAATCAGCCGCCTGTCTCAGTACCCATAGTACCCATAGGTATTGATCCACCAAGTAACCCAGTAATTAACATACCAACAGAAAGCCTTGCACCAGTCAAAGGAAAAGTTGTAAATGGTAGATACACACCCTTACCACAAGCTGCACCAAACCAGATTCAACTGAATACATCTGTAGCGGCTAGGCCATCATGCCCCTTGGGAGACCAGGAGTTTAGGGTGCCCCCAGTACACCTACCTCCTGATGCAACACCCTTTGTGGCTGTCCTGGTTAACGTACCTAAATTAGGCCTGGGGGAGGTAGAACATTATGCGACACTGCTTAAGCACACAGAAAAGTGGTGCAATATAAATTGCACGGGTGAAAGCAACATCTCAGCTAATATATTGATGTGTAGAAGGGTCAATTGGGTGGGAAAAACCAAGAAATGTGTGGCGGGTGACTGTGTCATAGTAAATTTTAAATCGTGTGATGTCACCAGCCGACTCTTCTGGGATGCGTCCCCTTTAGATCCTTTTGGTAAAGGTGTGCGCGCTATGCCACTGGGTTTTTTCTACCCTCCCACACCCAGGCCAATCGGGGCTGGGTGCGGTAGGCCCCAGATAAACAACAATCCAGGGCACCAGGGCAACCAAAATTTCCAGCAGCAAGGAAATGAATGGGTGACTAAAAGGGCCAGGGGTAGTGGTGTCGCCACACCGGTAATGAATACACCCTCAGACAACCTGCCTCTTTCAAATAGATTTGCGGTTCTCGACAACCAGGTTGTCATGGACTGACTAGATCCAGTGTTAACTAACCATTCAGCTATTATACAGGATGTCCTTATAGACATCCCAACCCCCTGTAATTCAGCTATTAACATTACCCCGTGTAATGTGGTTTCAAATGTGGAGGAGACAACAACAGAGGGAGGTAATAGAAACATTAAGATTCTGAGCTGGAATATTGCTGGCTTACGTGCAAAACAAAATGACCCAATCTGGCTAGGCAAGTTGAAAGAATACGATATTGTAGCCATGCAGGAAACATGGGCCAGGGACAACTCTTTTTGGCTGGATGGTTATTCTTCCTTTTTTGTAAAAGCACAGTGTTCTGTGGCGGGAAGGGATATTGGCGGCCTGATGTTCTTAGTATCCCTCAATATAGCTGGGAGTGTGAGAGAAATTCATAGCTCCTCATACCACTTTCAACTGGTAGAAATATGTCAATTAGACAAAAATAAAACACTCCTTATAAATTGCTATAATTCTCCGCAGGGTGACCCTCAAAACTCTGTTTTAGATTGTTTAAATTTATTTGTTGAGGATTACACGTCAAAACAAACCACCTTTGTTCAATTTATTTTAATGGGTGATTTTAATGTTCACTTATGTGAATCACTTTGCCAGATTAAAGATCCCGATGGACCTGATCTTACGACCCCTCCCCATTTTGAGCATAGCCCAAAGGGTTCCTCTATGGAACATTTGTTATCAGCTAATGATCTTTATGAACCTAGTTTTGCTGACCACAATGAACGGGTGGTAACCTACAATGCAAGGGGTAGTGAATCCATCATTGATTACATCTTTATGTCCCCAGGGCTTCTTCACTATGTCCTTTTTTATAATGCCATTGAAAGTGGCTTTAGTGACCACAATCCGGTGTGCCTAACACTGGATGGATCACTTGGATTGTTGAAGGAGGTCTTGTTATCCACTTCTGTGAAACACATTAAGAGTAAAGATAGTGGGCGGCGTTTAAAATGGTGCAAAGTTTGCCCTGAAGATTTTTTGAATCTCATTGAACATGAAATGGCGGTGGAATTTCAGATTTGCAGGGACCCAGCTAGGGAGGACAAAGATATTATTGCCGCTTTTGAGGCTATTTGCTTGAAGGTGGAGAAAGAATTAACCCTTAGCCCTAAAAGGGGACCCGCTCCAGCCTCTGGCTGGTTCGACCATTCCTGCTCAAAAGCCCACTCTGCACTGATAGCTGCACTAAAACATTCCCCAAGAAACAGGCAAGTGATAGCTCAACTGAGGAAAAAATATGCAGAGGCGGTTAAAATACGAAAAAAAGCTGTCAAAGAAGAAGCCTGGGATGCTTTAATGGACTCCACCACCTTAAAAAACAGCTCTAAATTTTGGTCCATTGTAAATAACCCCATATTTGCTAAAACAGGCAACACAGACCTTGAGGCCAATATACCGGAGTCAGATTGGCTTAACCATTTTTCAGGTATTTATGGGAGCAATTTACTTTATGAAAGCTTCTGTTTACCGTGTAACACTGATCTGCAACCTGTGGTTGTTTTTACTGAAAATGATGTCAAGGTCGCTATAATTGGGTCCGCCAAAAACAAAGCACCAGGACCCGACGGGGTCCCATTGGACTTATATAAATCAGACCTAGAGCTATGGGTAACTGTATTAACGAATGTTTTTAATAATGTGCTTAAGGGGGGCTTTCCAAAAACTTGGGCATGTTCAATTATTGTACCAATTTTTAAAAAAGGAGTAAGAAATGACCCAAAATGTTATCGCCCCATATCCCTGTTGGATTCCTCCATGAAGATTTTGGGGAAAGTCTTATTGGAGAAAATTAATAAATGGTCCACAGAAAATAACATCTTGTCCAATGCCCAGTATGGTTTCCGGTCAGGCAGAGGGACAGAGGACCAATGTCTGAACTTGAACATGATAATTGCTAAATATACGAAGGCTAAAAAAGGGACTATTTTTGTTGCATATATGGACCTGTCTACAGCGTTCGATTTAGTGAACAGAGCTAAGTTGTGGGGCATGCTGTTACAGATGGGATTGGACCCCCCTCTGGTTCATTTTTTGGCTGAACTCCATAAAGACCTTAAGGCTTCCATTAGAATGGATCAAGAGGGGCATCGTACAGCGTGGTTTAAATCAGGCAGGGGTGTGCGACAAGGTTGCATCCTTGCTCCTATGCTGTTCACATTGTACATAAATTCTCTGGAAAATACTCTTTTGGCTTCATCTGTGGACACTCCACGTGCAGGAGACACTCACATCCCAGTGCTCCTGTACGCGGATGATGCTGCTTTAATAGCTAGGACACATTTGGGCCTCCAGAGACTTCTTAATGCATTTAGTGACTTTATGTCCTCTCTTGACCTTGTAGTTAACAACGCTAAATCCCATGTCATGGTCTTTGGGGCAGCAAAGAATAACACCAAATCCTTTTACTGCAAAGGGGAAGTGATCAGCAATGTTAAAGTGTTCACTTACCTCGGAGTAATCTTTGATACCAAGGGTAGCTGGACCCCTCAGGTAGTAGCAAAGACCAAAGCTGTAAGGAGTTCTATAAATGCAATCTTAAGTTTTGCAAGGAGATTGGGGGGGAAACCTAGTGGTGCACTTTTGGCCTTGTATAGGGCAAAATCATTGGCTATAGCGAGATATGGAGCTGGATTATGGGGTTATGTAAAAATTGAAACCATTCAAACAGAGGTCAATAAGTTTTTATGTTCTGTGCTAGGACTCCCCTTATCAACAGCCACTTTCGCTGTCCATCAGGAGCTTGGAGTTAGTTATATCACAGATATCCTCTCCATGGCTCCTATTCTATTATGGATAAGAGTTTGGACCAACAACAACTTAAGTCTTAACCACAAAATTTTGTTGGACTGTCTTAAATTGGATAAACATAAAGATATTGCTTGGCTGGCTTACATTAATAAGTGCTCGAAAGAACTTGGACGTCCGGAGATTTTCTCCTCCCCGCTTGGTTTAAAAAAAGCTGACCTAGCTTGGGTCAAAGAGAATTTTTGCAGACTCAAGTCTTTGGAGAGAGAACAACTCCAGTTATTAAAACCTACGGTCAGAGCACATTATATGACTCTTACATGTATTGCCATCCAACCGTACCTTACTTTAGTTAATATTCCATTTCATAGATGGCTCCTGGTTAAGTTTAGGTTCAACCAGATATACTTGGTACTCAGTGATAGACATAGTTGGTGCAAACTTGAGGATGCACCAGTATGTGAATGTGATAATTTTTCCATACAAGACAACATACATCTTGTGTTGTTTTGTCCATTTTATCAAGTTCCAAGGAGAAAGTATTTGTTACCTTTACTAAAAGAGAAAGCGTTCATGCAAGCAAAACCCGCTTTTTTGTTCTTACAAATGCTTGACTCTCCCTTAGTAATGTTTAGTGTGGCAAATTATCTTGTGGCTGCAGTTCGAATTAGGAGGAGGAAAGCCCTAGCTCAACAACGGGGACTGGGATGATTTAAAATATATCTGGCTCTTTTGCACATAAGTTTTTATGACCTTTTTAAAATTGAATTGTACAATTTGGAATTTTTATAAAATGTGTTTTTAACTACATTGTGTTATATGAAATTGCGAAATGTGTAATTGGAATGATTCTATATTGGAATGATTTTATATTGTTGTAGTATGCTTTTATGATTTTTAACAAAATCGAATAAAGTGGTTTTTGACTTGACTTGACTTGACTTACACCTTCACTACAGATATTCTCATACCTTCTTTTTCGACCAACCACACGCTTTTCAAATACAGGATATTGACCTAAATTGGGAGCTTATGTTCTTCTTAACCTAATATACTCGTTGACACAGTTTGCATCTGCAGTAACCTTTGTGTCATCAAAATCAATCAAAAACAAACCAGATAATGTTCTGACTCGCGACAAAGCAACATATGCCATACCCTCTTTAAACACAGTATTTCCAATGTTCACCAAAGCAATGTCAACACATAAACCTTGAGATTTATGAATAGTCACTGCATATGCCAGAGAAACTGGAAACTGTTTTCTACAGACATATAAATAAGCATGGGCGGATTTTGCGGATCCACGATTCACGAATTTGCGGATTCACGGATCGTGGATCCGCAAAATCCGCGGATTTTGCGGATCGGCGGATTTGGGGGCGGGGCTTCCATGCCAGGACCATCGTGCCAGATTGAACCCTGCCCTTCATATTTATTCAAGAAGACGCCACCGTTTTGTGCCATACCTCTACTCAACTGGAGTACTTTCTACTGGATAATCAGTAAGTGCTACCTCGTTGGGTAAATGTATAGTGCTTTTACTACACTACAGCTACCTAAAGTGCCCGAGAGTTGTCAACAGCGACCAGGTGTGTGTTACTATGCAATCGCGCCGAAGGGCGCAGGGGTCCCTTGAGTGATCTGCCCATCATAGTGGGTAAATGGCGGGAAGACGGTGCACACCTCGAGTGTGTGGGCGGGGCCAAACGGACGGGGCTTCCATGCGAGTGCACATGCCTCTTGTGTGTATAAAAGGTCAGAGACTGATCAGAGCAACAGATGTAGAGACAGAAGCTCCTGGTCACAGAACAGCACGGGGATTGCGCTCGTGAAGGTCAAAGATGCAAAGGCCTGTATCCAGCGTCACAGCTGATTTTCGACGGTATATTTGGGAAGAAGGCACACCTGCCCAGCCTCCACAACGCTCAGGATTGTTTTTGGGCTGATGAATGAGTCATTGAATTAAAGCTTCAACTAGGGCACATGCTGTATTGATATCTGTAAGTGCTTCCTGTTGAGGTGTAATTTTTGTGCCAGGACCGTCGTGCCAGAATGAACCCTGCCCTTCATATTTATTCAAGAAGACACCACCGTTTTTTTGTAACTAATTTACGATGGCGCCGGCAAGCTGCCAGCGCCATCCTAAAATAGTTACTAAATTAGCTTCAACAGGAAGCTCTAATTGGTAACATAAAGCAGGCGCTCGAGCCCCTGCTTTATCTTATCTATTAGAGCTTCCTGCTGAAGCTAATTAAGTAACTTTAGGATGGCGCTGGCTTCCCATCCTGATATGGCGGACGGAGTGTCCGCGGCAGGCGGACACGGAAAAGGCAGTTTCCGCTTACTGGGCTGCGGTCGCTCTTCCGTCCGCCAACCTAATGAGCCCCTTATTTTTTATATTGCAATTTGCCTCTCGAAAAAATTCAAGTAAATCATCCCAAGCGTATTCAGCACAGCTTAGGGTAAGGAACCATGTAGGAGTTCCTAAGTTCCATAGCATCCATTTCAGTTCTCCATGACGACGGTACCAATATTCATTAGTCCCACGCTGACATGCCATCAGATTAATGAGCTGAGATTCTAGATGATCATCTCTCTATTCCACTTTATCCATAAAATCTTTTGCAGATACATTTTGCAGATGTATTCCAGTTTTTAAAATGTGATTGACTGCATATGAAAGTCCAGACAAGTCACTCTCAAACAAAAGATTAAATATATAAGGAATACATTGTCGAAATCTTGGATCTTCTGCATACAACCTTGTTGTCCGATATTCAGATGCTGGAATCTGCACAGGACGTTCATCATATCGTCCTCCTTTTCCAGTTGGGAGTTCCTTTTGCTTTTTTCATTTGGAACAAGTCAATAGTGTTCCTCATCACTTCTTTTGAATGAAGTGGATGCACACTGTAATGTTCATAGATATCTTCACATCTTAACATGTCCACTTTTACAATTTGTCCACTGACGTTTCAGTATCTTCTGCTAAAACTATTTCTTCTTCTCCCACATACACATTTCTATAGTACTCATTGTTTTTTATCAGATACACTATTGCCTTTTGCACTTTCTTAACATTCACTAACTCCTGCCAGATTTTCTTATTCTTAGATGGCACACCATTAACAAGAATAACTAGTGGTTCACTTTCTACACTGTCTACACCAATAGTTTCAATATTTTTTCTTTAAATCTAACGGTAAATACACAATTCTTCCTTTTAATCCTCTTTGTAAATCTGAAGGAGGCAATTGACCTGTTTTAGGCTCCATACGAACAATAGCCTGAAACGGGTGCACACATTGAATGAGAATAGACTCATAGGTGTTTAAATCTATCAATTCTGGAGGAATAGCAACTAACTCTAAATTAATATGCACAGCTCTAGCGGGCATTTTATTCTCATCTAATTTGTTATAGCAATATTTACAAATACTCTGATCAGAACCCAAATCAAAACAATTCTCTACCAACAAATAAGTTGCAAATACCTTCCACTTATCATTATTTCTTTTTCACTTTTTAAATACAGATCAGCACTCCTAGTCTGATTTTTATAGTGAGTTCGGAGACAACAAATACAAGAAAAATTGGGCCTTTCACCTGAAATCACCTTAAACTTTGTAATTTATTTTTCAAACTTTTTTGTACAACTATTTTCAACATTCTCTACAACATTTTCTTCTATTAATGTCTGAGTTTCTTCACTCTCTTCTTCAGGACCAAAGTAACAAAACTCAATATAATCACAAACCTTTTTCACATCTGCTACTGACCCACGCAAAAGAGCACTGTTCAACTCATTTAACTTTAGTGCTGGACTTCTTGCATAATAAAATCTTCTCACTAACTACTGCTTTTGAGTATGATGTACTGCAAACATCCTGAAATGGTTAAAAACACTTTGACATACTTTCCTAGAAAGTCAAGCCAGAGAATGACCATGCAAACCAGTATGTTTTCTCACTCTGCAAGGGTCTAGACTTTGCAACACCTTAATCTTTTGTTCAACACTTTTTTTACAATATGCGTAATTTATCAATAGATTCTTGTTGTACGCTACAAATACTACTGTAATCCCAAGTGTACACTGGGGCTTTAGGAACTTCATCAGCTATCACTTCTTCTGCATTTCTAGGAACCATTTGCTCTTTGTCAATTGGACAACCATTTCTAACCTCATAAGCTCAACCACTGGTGTCAACTGCATACAACAAATCATTGGTCTGTAAATAACTCTCTTCAATAAAAAAAGGCTCAGAACTTGAACTATGTTTCCATTCCCCTGAGAAAATATCACAAAAATTACTTCTGTTAATTACTCTTTTCCTCCTACTTTTGGCCTTCATTAAAAGGATTGGTTTATCTAGTGATCGAATTCTCTTTAATACTAAAATGAATAGTTTCCTCTTTACTTCAAAATCCTTTTCAACAATGGATTCAATATGCTTCTTCTTTTTATAAAATAGTGTTCTCTTTCTATATTTCTTTGTATGTTTCATCAAATTATGGACTACTCTGTTGTAAAAAAACCTTTTGCGGATTTCTTTATATTGATTTTCTCTTCTTTTACTATAAGTTGTATCCTTTGTATGTACATTGCCTTTTTTCCTTTCCTAATCTTTGCACTTTTTTTGTGCTTGGAACATTTTCAGTGCTTTCAACATTTCCAGGTTTTTTTCTGAATCTAGTAATATTTTTAATAAAGTCCTTTGTGGTCTTAACAGAAATTTTTCACTTTTTAGCCACATTATGTTGGTCATCCAATACCTGTGGTTGATTTTTTTTCAAGTAAGTATCCTTTTTCTGACCTTTTCTTTCTTTCTACGGCAGATAACTTTATTTTAATGATGATAAACGGTATCTGTAAAAAAAATCATAAATACGTATTTATTAATAACTTTATAAATTATATATTTTTTATTACTATACAAACACATTTCATATAAATTCTGACCAAGAAATTGTGGGCCTGAAGCACAAGTGTGAAGGTGGTTAGACCACTAAATGAATAGTGCATAGCAGTTTGAAGCACTCCATACACCAAAAACCTGGAGCACTGTATGAGTACATGGATATTAACTAAATGATCACAATACTATAAGGAGAGACACTGAGTAAATTCATAATTGGTTCACTTTTATTTTTGTGAATAGATTAGTACATGGTACATAAACAGTCACTATGGTTTTGCAACAGTACAGATTTAGAGTTTAGAGTAGTGCAGTGGTGTTTGTCTCATGTAGGGGGTCATGCTGGGGTAGTGTTCTAGGGTAGTGCAGTGGTGTTTGGGTAGTGTAGGAGGTCATGCTGGGGTAGATTTAAGGTTTAGGGTAGTGCAATGGAGTTTGTGTAGTGTAGGTGGCCGTGTTGGGGTAGTGTTTTAGGGTTTAGGGTAGTGCAGTGGTGAATGGGTAGTGTAGGTGGTCATGCTGGGGGTAGATTTAGGGTTTAGGGTAGTGCAGTGGTGTTTGGGTAGTGTAAGGGATCGTGCTAGGGTAGGTTTAATGTTTAGGATAGTGCAATGGTATTTGGGTAGTGTAGGGGGTCGTGCTGGGGTACTGTTTTAGGGTTTAGGGTAGTGCCGTGGTATTTGGGTAGTGTAGGGGGTCGTGCTGGGGTAGTGTTTTAAGGTTTAGGGTAGTACAGTGGTGTTTGGGTACTGTAGGAGGTCATGCTGGGGTATATTTAAGGTGTAGGGTAGCGTAATGGTGTTTCGGTAGTGTAAGGGGTCGTGCTGGGGTAGTGTTTTAGTGTTTAGGGTAGTGCAGTGGTGTTTATGTAGTGTAGGGGGTCGTGCGGGGGTAGATTTAGAGTTTAGGGTTGTGCACTGTTGTTTGTGTAGTGTAGTGGGTCATGCTGGGGTGGTGTTTTAGGGTAGTGCAATAGTGTTTGGTTAGTGTAGGCGGTCATGCTGGGGTAGATTTAAGGTTTAGGGTAGTGCAATGGTTTTGGGTAGTGTAGGGGTTGTGCTGGTGTAGTGTTGTACAGTTTAGGGTAGTACAGTGGTGAATGGGTAGTGTAGGGGGTCGTGCTGGGGTAGATTTAGAGTTTAGGGTAGTGCAGTGGTGTTTGTGTCGTGTAGGAGGTCATGCTGGAGTAGATTTAAGGTTTAGAGTACTGCAATGGTGTTTTGGTAGTGTAGGGGGTCATGCTGGGGTAGTGCGTTAGGGTTTAGGGTAGTACAGTGGTGAATAGGTAGTATAGGGGGTCGTGCTGGGGTAGATTTAGGGTTTAGGGTAGTGCAGTGGTGATTATGTAGTGTAGGGGATTGTGCTGTTGACGTACTCTTTTAGGGTAGAACAGTGGTGTTTGGGTAGTGGAAGGGGTCACGCTGTGGTAGGTTTAAGGTTTAGGGTAGTGTAATGGTATTTGGGTAGTGTAGGGAGTCGTGCTTGGGTAGTGTTTTAGGGTTTAGGGTAGTGCAGTGGTATTTGTGTAGTGTAGGGGGTTGTGCTGGGATAGTGTTTTAGGGTAGTGCAGTGGTGTTTGGGTAGTGTAAGGGGTCATGCTGGGGTAGATTTAAGGTTTAGGGTAGTGTAATGGTGTTTGGGTAGTGTAGGGGGTCGTGCTGGGGTAGTGTTTTACGGTTTATGGTAGTGCAGTGGTGTTTATGTAGTGTAGGAGGTCGTGCTGGGGGTAGATTTAGAGTTTAGGATAGTGCACTGGTGTTTGTGTAGTGTAGGGGGTCATGCTGAGATACTCTTTTAGGGTAGTACAGTGATGTTTGGGTAGGGTAAGGGGTCATGCTAGGGTAGGTTTAAGGTTTAAGGTAGTGCAATGGTATTTGGGTAGTGTAGGGGGTCATGCTGGGGTAGTGTTTTAGGGTTTAGGGTAGTGCTGTGGTATTTGGGTAGTGTAGGGGGTCGTGCTGGGGTAGTGTTTTAAGGTTTAGAGTAGTGCAGAGGTATTTGGGTAGTGTAGGGGTTCATGCTGGAGGTTGTGTCACTGCAAGAGTACATGTACTTATATGTCGGCAAACACATCAACCAGCCAAATCATTCTCTCTCAATTTTCCCAGATGGACACTGACTCACAGTGTGATTCTAGACAAATAACAGTATTTCTTATAAATGAAGTATATGTAAATGTAAATGTAAATGTACATGTATTTATATAGCGCAAATCACCGACCCGGTATCTAAGCGCTTGCTTAGCGAACCCGTCCTGGTATTCCCCTGTGAGATACCCCGGCAGGGTATCCACAAGGTGAAAGCCAGGCATCCCGCAGCGAGGGGCCGTAGTGGAGATTAAGCAAGCTATTGCCCAGAGTCGCAGAGTGTGACCCCGTGAGTTGAGTAGGCACCGGAGCGAGAATTGTCCAGTCCGTGGAATTTTTGAGCCCGAGACCCGCCGAGGCGGGGAATCAAACCCTGGTCCACGGCCGATCTCAGCTTCCGGGTCTGCCGCCTCTAACCCCTGAGCCACGCTTCTGGGGAAATGTAGGCCTGAAACACAAGTGTAATGGTGTGTCAGGGGGTCCCTTGCTCGGCACAGGCTGAGCTAACTGCTTCTTCGTGTCCCCCACAGACCGACAGCTATGGGCCCTTTAAGGACAGCCTGGGGTTTCGTCTGGAGGACCTCGCCCCCGGATCACCTGACTTTGTGGGCCTATCAGGTTCCACCTTGCGTCATATGGAGGAGGACCCGGAAGACGCCATCGCTCGTGTGGTCCCGAGAGATTCGTCTTAGGAAGAGGACGTGCGGTGCCAGGAGGCCAACGCAAGCCGGAACGAGGACGGTGACGACGACC